>NC_092587.1:185622500-186927500 GCF_047663525.1 Anas platyrhynchos | reverse complement strand
TTGCATGTGGCAAAAGCAAAATAAAGAAAACATACTTCTCTACCATAGTACCAATGTTCCTGCAAGCTTCTTCAGCGGCCTCTCTGAATGCAAAGTCAGGATGGGCAATTTTCACAAAATCAGCCTGACAGAGTAAAAGAAAGAAAACAGTGAGGCAAAAAGACAAATTTAAATCTTTAATTATAAACACGGTTGCACTGAAGTAGTACTACTTAACTGAATGTTTATTTATACAGTACTGTGCAATCTATTTGTATAATTTGCATATTTTTTCTCATAAATAAAGTTTATTGGAGAACAGTGCTGACAACTTTTCAACCAGATGGTGAATATTTCTTTCCAAAAAATAGCTTTAATCTATGCACTTCTTAAAACTGTGTTAGCATGGTGTGTACCTTACAGTCCTTCCAACACACAGATACTGCAAAGGCTTTAAATGTTATTATAAAAAAAATAAAACGAACCTTCACAAATATGAATTAAGCACACTGTATTCAATATACTTAAGAGTTTCACTTTTTAGGGCAAGAATGCCTGCTTAAAATCCTGTATAGTAGTGACAGAGTAGGTAGATCTCAGAAGTCTTGCCAACAGAGAACCATCACCAAATTACTTTAAGATAAAGCTCTGCAAGGATAAGCCATCTTTGAACATGTAAATCTGAAAGTAGCACACAGGAGGAACCAAAGTAATTTTAACTCAGCAAGCTGATACAAAACTATGACCACTGAATTCTGACATCAGTGTTTTATTGATAGATTAAGAGGAAATAGTCATAGTGCATATTAAAAAATAAGAGAGAAAAGTACATTAGTGACTTGGCAGAGTGCATAAGTGCTTTCAGGAAGAAGAAGTGCCTGGCACAAAAGAGACCTTGAATATATAAAAAAAAAAAAAAAAAAAAAAAAGAAAGAAACAAGATTTGAAAACTGAAACCACACAGAGAAATTCAAATATGAAAACCAATAGCAAAAATTTCAGCGAGATATTTACTAACAACTGGTTTCTGTATGATGGTTGGGTCTGCTCTCTTCATATTAAGAGTGATGATTTTCTAAAAGATATGTTATGCCAATCAGTTTAAAAGAAATTGCTTAAAGTAATAATCAAAAAAGTAACTTACCAAGTCTGCTACCCTGCACAAGGCATCTGAAAGCTGATCAAAGATCTTTACAATCTCAGGTCCAGGTGGTGTTGAACATGCCTTCTGGACTAGCTGTTCTGATTCTTGCAAGGCTTTGTCCTGTGCTTCTTGAAATCCTTCTGGACAGCTCAGTTCTGGAACACCAAACAGACCCTGTAGTGCAGAACCCAAGGGAAACACATTACTATCACTTTCCTTAATTTCTGAATGACCCTACCTACAGTGGCACTTCCCTAAAATGTGTCCACAAGAGTCCTTGTAGAGTGAATAGCCACATCAGTTAACATCAATCTTTATACTGGCATCACACATCAACATCTTCATCTCTCAGCATCACTCTCCAGAGCACAACCTCACTGGAATTCTTATAGCCAGGATTCTTCTCAGCAAGTGGTAAGAGTTCAGCATCAAATCCTGAGAATTTTTTCCTGTTCCACCCCATCATCTGCTATACTGTCCTTTTTTCAAGGCTTTTTTTTTTTTTTTTGCTTTGCTTCCAAAGCACAGGCGCAAGACAAATTATAGGAAGTCTATTTGCATTCTGAAATTAGGGAAAAACATCCTTCTGAAGCAAAGAAACATCCAGGAATGTGAAGAGTAAAGGGAGTGTCAGAGCAGTGAATGACTTGACCAGCTGCTGTGGATATTCACCAGTGATCTTGGGCTCATCAAATGAGCCTCAAGTACTGGAACCAGATGTCTAAGGAGTGACAAGCAGCAACTGAAGAATATTATGGTATGAACACTGTTCCTGAAGTTCTTACCAAGCCTTAAACAGACTGAGCGTGGCTTTGGCAGGGTAGCCATGGACACCTGTTAAGTTCTGCATTTGTAGAAGAGAATTTAAAGGTCCTGAAAATTTATTAGGTCCTGCTGCAGATCACACAAAATTGCTAACACTACCTGCTGGAAAAGTACCATGATATAGGCCTACAGCAGCATATATATATATGTAAATATAAATATATATATTTAATAAACCAAACAGCAGCTCTGCAAGTAATACACTCCCTCTGCAACTGCCTAACCACAATATGAGCATCTCCTTACCTGCTAATTACAGCAGCTAACAGCACAAGGTAGATGACTTCATGCAACACCCATCTCTTCCCAAATTTAACCTCAGCATCTAAAGATCACAATCTGGATTTGAAGATCTGTAGGCCTTACAATGTGTCTTCTGCAAACTCC
Source organism: Anas platyrhynchos (assembly GCF_047663525.1). NCBI lineage: Eukaryota > Metazoa > Chordata > Aves > Anseriformes > Anatidae > Anas > Anas platyrhynchos. The sequence continues at coordinate 186,925,165 of NC_092587.1, read as the reverse complement.
TTGTTATAGCAGCCAGTTACAGGCTTGCAGGTAGTTTACAAGTTTTCAGTGGAAAAGCTACAAATTGGCTGGTTGTCTGTCAAAGCACATGTCCTGAAGCAAAAGCATCATCTCGGATGTGTTTGGGACATTCCTGGGTGCTTTGCCCTATTCTGCCACTGCAGCTAATGCTGGCAATTTTACAGCAAGTTCCTCATCCCAGGAAGGGACTCCAATTCCCTCATTTCCCAGCGAGACGCCTTCAAATCCCATCAGGCAAAGAGGCTGTATTTCAGAGCCCTGATTTCCACCCCACACTGCACAAATACGTATTCCACAGAACCTTAACAGGCTGGAAAACTCCACAACAGGCTGGCCAACTCCCCCTCCCCACAGCGGGAGCCAGCCCGTCCTCCCCCTGCCCTCCGCTCACCGTCTCCCTGCCGGGCGCGCTGCCGCGCTGCTGCTTGGCATCGAAGGCGGCACCCACGGGGCTCCAGCTGGTGCTGACAGCCCGCAGCCCCAGCCCCGACCCCACTCCCGGTCCCGGTCCCACCGCCCGGCCCCGCAGCGCAAAGCCCCGCAGCGTGAGGCCGAGGGCCCGGCGGTAGCCGGCCAGCATGGCGGAGCGGCCCGGTGGCTCTCGGCGGCGGGGAGGGAGCGGAGCGGCGCGGCGCCGGGGAGGCCGGGAGCAGGGCGGCAGCGCCGCCTCCCCTCAGCCCGCCGGGCCCGCCGCTGCCTCCCCGCGGCCGGCCCTGAGGAGGAGCCGGCCTCCGCCATTGCGCTGGGTGGCAGCGGGCCCTGAAAATCCGCGGTTGTTTTAGCAGTTTAAGGCTTCATAGTGCCTTGTAATAACAGAAATTCCTCGCAAATAAATGTGTCTGAAAGCATTTTTGTAGTCTAGGTGTTTGTGTGACGCAAACGTACAGCCTGTGGCTTACAGGGCAAAGCACCCCTTATCGAAAAGCTCACATAACCCTTTCCCTCATAATAGTTAAACTGGCAAGGAAAGGGTTGAAGCATGAGTGTGCAGCCATCCTTCTTCAAACTCATCTCACTGCGCTCATTTTAACTTTATAATCCAAACTCTAGGCTCAGTGACATTACGGAGACTTCAGTGACTATCAGTGACTTGCCCACTTTTCCTTGCCTCCTGTAGTGTTAGAAATTATCAGAAGTTAGACCTCAGTCTTCTACACTGTATTTACACATAATTTTGTGACACTAACCATGAAATTGGCTTCAGCCAGTTGGCTTCTCCGCTTCTTTCTCTTCTAAGGGTAGCAAGTGAGTTTTAACAGAATCTTTTATTGTATTTTTAAGTTTTAGGACAAGAGGAGGAAAAACCCAAGGAAAACAAACCAACAAAACCACAGAAATTGAAGCTGATTATTCCTTTGGGATAACCTGTTTTGCACCTGCAGATTCTGAATTACAGCAATATCATGCTGTGTTTTTGCACTGGCATTTAATATCTGCCCCATGCCAGAAAACTCACGTGGCATTTCCATCTATTATGCCATTTTGCTATATTTAAGACCTTCAGCTGCACAGAGTGCAAACAACCATATTTAAAAGTTGTCTTTAACATCCTGCTCAGCTGCAACAAATCTCATCCATTACACTGAACAAGCAGGCTGTCTGGAGGTATCAGGCAATGCTAATTCTAAGTTTTAAAAATATTATTTTTGGATGCAAACTAACCAAGTTACAAGTCTACCTGTGCTTACTACTTAGAACTGGCTTGGAGGTAACTACCGTTTAATACTTACACAATATGGCAGGGGTATACCTAATTCCAGAACTTGAAAATGTGTCTTTTATTTTGTCCCACTTTCTTTTTAAACAGTTCTCCTTCAGGACTGGTGTATGTACTGCTGTAAAATACCAACCTAGTAATGCATCAAGCCCAGCCCTACAGACCCTGAAGAGATGCCCTCTCCTGAGCAGATACCAATCACAAAAAACAATTGTACTGGAACTACAACCATAAAAACTATTTATGCACATTAGAAATTTTTTATTTTGTGTTTTAAAAAAAAAAAAAAAAAAAAAAAAAAAAAAAAAAAAAAAAAAACAAGCTGATAACAGTAGATTAGGACTGCTTAATAAATAAACGCCTGGAACTTGTGACTGGAACAAAAAGGAGTCTAATACAAACCCTTCAGAATAGGGCTATTTCTACAGTCTTGAGCTGTATTTTAACACTTGGTCATGAAAACTACTGCACAAGTTGTTTCTTGAGCAGAGAGCAGTTGTGTGTGTTTGGTGTGTGTTTGTATAGGCCTGGTTTCCTATAGATCCTACTAGTGTGACCCTACACCTTCTCAGTCTGATAACTTCATGGAGTCAGAGAATCACAGAATGATTTGGGTAGGAAAGGACTTTAAAACCCACCCAGTTCCAGCCCCCTGCCATGGGCAGGGACACCTCCCACCACACCAGGTTGCCCAAAGCCCCATCCAGCCTGGCCCTGAGCACCTCCAGGGATGGGGCATCCACAGCTTCTCTGGGCAGCCTGTGCCAGGGCCTCACCACCCTCTGAGGGAAGAACTTCCCCCTAACGTCTAAATCTCCCCTCTTTTAGTTTAAAACCATTCCCCCTTATTCTATCACTGTCTGGCTCCAGACGGGTTCTCACAAGAGCAGAGCAGAGGGGGAGAATCCCCTCCCTTGCCCTGCTGGCCACACTGCTTTTGATAGAGCCCAGGATATGGGTGGCTTTCTGTGCTGCAAGTGCACATGGCTGGCTGATACTTGTTTTTCCATCTACTAATACCTCTGAGTCTATCACTGCAGGGCAGTAAAAAAACAAACAAACAAAAAAAATAATAATAAACTTTTACAGAAATCTCTACCTTGTCCCATCCTTTCCTGCAGTCCTAGATCTCCCATTTAGCTGTTGTCATAACTCCCTGGATGTTTTCTGTTCTCCACTGGATTCAGATGAAATTGGCCAGCAGATTTAAACTTTATTAGGGAGGACTGAAAGACACAGACATACTGAATTTGTGGATAGGTTTTATTTCCTTTCAAAAAATGCTCAAAAGGCAGGACTGGAACCACTATTAGTAGTAGTTCCTACTGAAGAAGAATACTAAGCAAGTAAACCAGCACTGACTTTCATAAAGCACCTCCACTGCTTGCAACACTCTGAAACTTGGATCGGTAGGAAGCAAACAACAGTTCACCAGAGTCATAGATTAACAGAGCGTGGATTTATGCTGCGGGTGATGGCAATGGGTCCAGCATGTCCGAGGTGCTGAACAGTAGAAACCCAGTGAAGGTGGTATCATCATCAGCGTCTGCAAACAGCCCGTTGAAGGTCTCTCCTCGGTGAGCCTGAAGCCACACCTCGTCTCCTTTCTGTAGCTCAAGGATGGCAGCTCCCGATGCCTGGTCCTCAACACCCTGGTACCCATCCACAGTGTGCAACACCTTGACCCCATTTTTCACTAGAGCTACTCTGACATTCCTCGAGTAGACGGTGATATGGTAGGTGAAATAGTAAACACCAGAGAATTTGCAGGTAAATTTGCCAGTGATTGGGTTGTAGTCGTTCAGACTGTTGTACAGCACCTTGTCGAACTTGATCGGCTGACTGTGGGGGGGAAACTTGGTGGCAACCGTAAGGCCTACACTGAAAGCGCTCCTTGGCAGGACTGCTGGGGCACCTATGTTCCCCTTGTCTCCTCTGTCACCTTTCAAGCCTCTTTCCCCCTGAACTCCTGGATTACCTGGTGGCCCCAGATCTCCAGTGTTACCTTTAGGACCTGGATTACCAGTGGGGCCAATTGGTCCTGGCATACCAATTCTTCCAGGCTGGCCAGTTTCACCCTTTGTCCCTTTCGGGCCTATAGGCCCAATGTCTCCTTTCAACCCCTTTTGTCCTTGAAGACCCAGTTCTCCCTTCTGGCCCTTGTAACCCACTGACCCTATAACTCCTTTTGGTCCTAGCTTCCCAGGTCGTCCTCTTTCTCCTTTATCTCCTTTGTTCCCCTTCTCTTCAACGGTCCCATTGGCTCCTAAATGGAGGTTAAAAAAAAAAAAAAAGACATGTTCTTGTGATTGTCCAACGGATTACTGAGACACAACAGGAGTTTCAGCACAAAGACACCTAAGTATAGCTGTATGTCACCACTGTTCATACTGTGCTCACCATACATACAACGTTTCAAACATGTAAGTTCAGGATGAGCCGGAAGAAGCTGCTATTGCCAATAGAAGACAGGTACCCTAGCTGAAAGCAGCAAGAATAAGCTCAAAGAAAGGAAGGTGTGACTTTTCTCTAGGATGATGATAGCACTGACAGCTCAGATCATCTCATGTACAAGCAGCATCTGTCCAGATGCTTATTTTCAGCTTTTGGTATAAGTGGAGGAGATGGTTCACAATTTAATCAGGCAAAGTCTTCTACTTTGGCAACATCCAGACCTTAACTGCTACATGTTTCTGTAATTTCTTCATGATGGGACTTTGCTTGGGTTACCTAGATTGTGCTGAAGTGCAATGAGAAGCTTTTTGATCTTGGTATTTGCAGCCACATGCTCTATTTATTCTTCATTCAGACTTGGACTGAAAGCTCAAAGCCTTTGAAAATCCATCTGCACAAGGTTTTTGCTGATGAAGGTCCCCTGATGTGAAGGGAACATTAGCAGCTGATAGACATGAATGCCAGAAGATACCATAATGCTCATACATGTATACTCTGTCAATCATTTCTGCATAAAATCTTCTGGCTTCTGATCTTGGTAATAATGCTGCATTTTCACTTTACAGTTCTCAATTTGAAATTGATAGTATTTAACAGCAGCAATGAGCTAAAAACAACTGAGATTATATAGTGAGTCTTTGGGAAAAGCAGCACAGATCCAATAGGACAAGGACACAGGAAAAGGAGGTAGCTTTGGTGATATTAAATGTTTGTGTCCTCATGTCTCTTTTTCCTTCCAGGACTGGGGACAGTCTGTAGAAAAGTCTGAGGTATGTAGTGCAACTTGTTATTACACCTGTGCAATGCATATACCATTTGTTATTTTTCAGGGTTATTGTAAGGATTTCAGAGAACCTGGACACAGTGTATTTGGCAGGTTTCCATGCTTTTGGAAACACAAATTTACCCATGCACAATTACTCCAAGGATGCACAAGTCCATCATTTCTGAGATTCTGAATTTGTGCAGAATGATGTGACACAACCTGCACAATGTCTCATTACCTGTTTTTATGCACAAGTCACTACATATGTACATCCAGCTGACACAGAAGGCTTTCTGTATGTGCATAGTTTGGCTAAACAGAAGAAGCATACATTTCCCAGATCTTCATTGGTTGGGCAGTTACAATTGTGGAAAAGTTTATGGTCACCATGACAAGACAATAAAAAGATCACAATAGTATGAGAAATGAGATCTGAGATGAGTTGACAGTTAGATAGGATATCTGGCAACCCTTTATTGAAAGGTTTTGGATGCCATTTTAAACCAAGATATTGGGACTAGTGTCTCATGGGCATATACGTTAAGATACCACTAAGGCTGCTGGCTGAGCTCCAGACTGTGTGTCTGAGCTGTGATTACACAAAAACATGGAAAACATGCAGGAGACGAATCTTTTCTGTGTGTCTTTTATGTGTTTCACGTGTATTTACTTTAGAAATACATGTAGATGCCTTCCCTTGTCAGATTTTGGGTCTGGTACCTGCTTGATTCAATAAAATCAATCGTGTTTCCTGTATTTTTAGGTGTATACTTCATGTCTTCTGTAATTCCTTTTGAAGTATCTTTCCCTGAAGTTGCACACATAGCCACAGGAACCTCATTTTCCCGAGGTAGCTGCAGATGTGGCATCTTCCTCAGCAGCTGACAGAGGGATGAGAGAAGAGAAAGGTGAGGTAAAGGGCTGAGCAGGCAAGTTGTTGCATCAGAGGCAGAATAATAGGAGACAAATTCCTCTTGTATTGTCACTATGGTTGTGCAGCCTCTACCACTTCTGAAAAGGTTTGTTGTTTTTTTTAACCTCAGTGGTACTTTCACTACAGGTAGAATGTATAGCACGTCCAGCGCTCATAAACCCAACAGTTGATAAATGTCTAATACATTGAAATACTTCTTCTCTGACCTTTTTGGCCTTTTTCTCCATTTATGCCATCTTTCCCTGGAGTGCCAGGAAGTCCTGCTTCACCTAGCACAGAAGAGAAAAACAGATATTCATTAAACTATTAAATTAATGGAAAATGGGGTTCAAATCCTGCTCTGATCCTTCCTCTTCAATCCTGGCTAAATGGTAATGTAAACAGTAGTCTTATTCCTGACTACTGGGTGCCACTGCTGATGTTTTTATTTCATGGGGAGCCTTGACAGGGAGTCAGAAAATAAGGAAGAGTAAGGAAGCTGCATTCAGAAAGGTTTTACACTGACAGTAAAATTCACATGTAGTGAAACAATGATAAACTTCCCCCTCTACCCCCCCAAGAAAAGACACCTGCAGGGGTTTACCAATGGCGATGAAACATCACAGGGGAATAATGTCTCTAGACTGGAGGGAAGCATTCACTCCTGATTCCTGTATCATGGCAATTTACTGTACCTGCCTATTAAGAAGCTAATGGATTTTTTTATTGTTTCCTGGATTTTAAAAGATTTCATTTTAAGCAAGACTAGGGCACTGAATGCAGAAGGAGCACAGAAGTGATTGCTTGACAGAGAATTCTGTAAATTGTTTATAAAACAAGAGAGTTCAAAGTAACTCTTTAGCAGTCACTGAGGTGAGTAAAAGTGGGTAGATCTGACTTTCAGTGCTCCAGGGCAGGCAGGAAGCAGCGAGTGACTCTTTATCGTCCAAACTGTAAGTCCTGGTTGTTTTTCAACCAATCCAACTCACTGCATAGCCACACAAAGAGTTGTGGTGTATTGAAGAGATGAGTGGAGAGGTTGCAAAAGGCTCTAACAGAGGTTCCTGCTTATGCCAGTATAACCATCAAAGAAATGTACACCAAGCTACACCTTCAGCACTGGTTCTGCAGAATGCACTTCCTGTGGAGGTGTAGACTTCACTGGTAAAGAAAGTGATAAAGAAATCAGGTTTTGTCTTTGTGATCGCACCAGCAACCTGGTCTGTTAAAGGCAGACATTTCCTTTGCATTGAAAGGCACAGTAAAACAGGACATTAAAATGTAGGACATTTTAAGGTAATTTCTTTCTACTATTGTCCTGACATTGGTTTAAGTACTAAACTATATACTCTACTGAAAAAGGCTGATTCACAATTTGCAGGATCAGGACTCGGTAGAAGGGTTTACGTGTTAAGTACAAGTTTGATCTGGATAGATTTGTGCACACAGTAACAGTGTTTATTAAACACTCATGCATTAAACCATTACACCCCCTGCATGATGCCACACAATAGCAGACCTGACATGTACCCTGTTGGGGAAGAGTTCCCCTACAAAAAATTGTGAGCAAGTTTGAAGTAGCAGATTTGCATTTGTCCTGTCTTTTGCATGCTGGGCTTGTGACACTTGTGATGAAGTGTTAAATGTCCGCATGTCCACAGGTTCATCACCTAGTGTAACCCTGGCCTTGATGTTCCAGCACGGATGCAAAGGCCACCCTTATCCTGAGGCTCAAAGTACACAGCAGTTATTACCTTTAGGTGGCTGTGATGATTACCTGTCTTCAGTATCACATGTAAATCTCTACTACAGCCTGTTACAGCAGACATAAATCCTACACTGCTTTTTCAACCATGTCCTCTCCTGAACTTCACTGTAGTACAGCAAGTAGGCACACTCAGAGTCAAGTCCTACAAATGTAAAATTTAGGTAAGGAAGAGAAGTCTTACTACTGCTGAACATTTCATATACACGGTTGTTGTTTTTTAGTGGGCTTTAAGTTGTTTACAGAAGTATAGTTACTATCAGTTTTCAGATGGACCTGAAAATGCTCCCAGAATACAAAGTAAGTAAAGTCTTTCTTCTTTTAAGTTGTTTTTATCCCTTTGACCCAACTTCTCTGTAGTAATAGCTGTCTTGCTTTAATTATTAGGTCTTTTCTTATATTTTCATCCTCAAACAAGTAAGTGATGAGAGTCTGAAATGTTTCCTGGAGGCTCGGTGAAATGATCCATTAATGCAGAGATAGGAAAACACTCCATACATCAGAGCATTTACGCTGAACACAGTACCTGTATCCCCCTTGTCGCCTTTCAGGCCATCGCGTCCGTCACGACCTGGTACGCCGTTGTGTCCAGGATTGCCAGGGATGCCAGGATACCCTTGGGTACAGACGTCCTGCTTTTCTGCCTCTTCTGTGCTGACTGCAATAGCCAGAAGTATAATCCAGCTTCTCATTCTTTAGATAGGTTGTACGATTTTGGCTGAAAGATTTAAGATTAAGGTGTCTTTTTCCCCATATTTATCTTGTGAGCCCAAGAAGAGGATGCAGGGTTGGGAAAGCAGGAAAAAAGGAAGTGGGTTTTCACCATATCTATTGTTTTGTTTTCTTTCATTTACAGGTGTCTAGCATTAAATACAATCTGGGAATCTATAGGTGATTATTTTGAATGATAATTTATTGGGAATATCAGCTATAGCTTCATTAGACTGCTGAAACTTTAACTCAGCTTTATCTAATTTACAATATACCTTAATTCCCTATAATTTGGAGCATTGGGTTCTGCTTGGTATTTTCTTATGCAGTGTGACTTGTGGAAATAAATGACTCTGTGAAGACAGTCCACAGAGGTATTGATGCAGGTAGCTCTTCCTGCTCCCTCCTTCCTTTTTGGAAGACTTGCTACAAACAGTACCCTATGCATTTCAAGTCTGTAAGGAAATCCTTCTTCTCTCAGGTCTTCAGATCAGATTGTGTTGGCCATTAATAATCCAGTATTTATCTATCATCTTTTTTAAGGAAAAAAACATCTTTTTAAGAGTCAAACGGCTCACAACTGAGAAGAAACAGGTCTCCTCCGCTCACATTTCTCCCTGTGCCTGCTCTTGACTGTTTGTACCTCTCATCTCCCACAAACTGGCTGTGGTTCCTGCAGGAGGTGAACTAAGGCAATTCAATACACTAACTCAGCACAAAGCAATCATGTTTTTTTCTTCTTTTATTGGCATTAGTCTTTTTCTGGGTTAATAAGTTGAATGACCTCACAGAGGGTCAGAGCTGGAGCAGAGCAAGATGAGGGCAAAGATGTGAGGAATCGAATAAGGACTCAACGAGTCCTTAGTTATCTAGTCAAATGAGGAATCAAATAAGGATTTTTTGGCAAAAATATGTCTTTAGTCTTTTTTTCCCCCTCTCATGCAACTATGCTACATCAAAACCATCTTATTTTTATCCTTTTCTTGGAGAATCCTTATTATTTTATAACTTTTCATAGAAGTCCATTGAAGTACACAATTCTGGATGCTTCTGGTATAAGGCAGTGTAAGAGTAATTAATGGGAAGAGGTTAGAAGAAGGGACAAAATGAAATAACAACAAAATTAATGTCTATTCTGTTTGGAATTAATGTCCATAAATGTCTAATGCACAGAAGCTTAGGCTATAGAGGTTAAATATGTGTACAGATAAAAACAGTAGCCAGAATGAGTAAATTTTACATATTTGGCTTTTAAATCAGTTCTTTCATTAATGAAAAAATAACACTAAGATCAGTATTACTTTTCAAATACTAGCTAGCATTGCCACCATCATTTCAGAGTTACAAAACAAGTCACACAGATACCACGTAAAAAGAGAGACAGATTAATATCTTCTCATTAAGAATGATTGCACCTTTATAGGAATATTCGATTTAAATATTCTTTTAACTTAATTTATAGGGTAGGACCTTAGACCTTGGGGACACATCCTTTAATATTTTCCTTCTGCCCTCCAAAACATTCCCAATTTTGCAACAATTACTGGAAGCGTTATTTATGGTGCCTTCACCAGCAATCTACAGAGAAGTGTTTGCTCACCCACCAGTAAAATCCCTCTTCATCTGCTGCTGGTAGTTTGTGCTAAAGGAAGTTGAGAAGTTGAAAATACATCAAACATTTTCTACTTCTGAGCTATGTAAACATTTGCTACCTTAGTCAAAGGACTCCAGAGGAGTGTAAAGAGAAGAAGTGATCTGTGGGATGCTGTTAGGATTTGATGCACCCCATAGAGAAGTCTGACGGTCTTTGTCCCCCGACAGAAAACCCTATTCCCAGTTGTTTAAGAGGGTGTTTCTTGCTTAAAAAATAGGTATTTGGTCCCCATATATGCACTCCTCACCACACAATGACAATATCATCATCATCATCATCTCTCTCTACATATAGGATCTTTGGTCTTACCTCATTCACTTTGTTCTTGCAATGATCTTGGCCATCTTTCATCAGAGCATAAAAGCTTCCTGTAAAGGAATGCAAGCTCCAAACGTGTGCCTTGAGGACAAGCACTTGTTTGGTCACTAAATTCTCAAAGGTCAGTGATTTAATTTTGAGAGCTGTTCAATAATTAAAACAGAAGGCTAAACTGGAATCTTTCTATTTATTCTGGTAGTAAGCTGAAGTGCTCTGTACTTTGGCTTTTACCACAGTTATGTGAAATAAAATTGTTAAGATGAATTAATAAAGCTTTGATTTACCATTACACAAATATGTTATACAGTTGCTAGCTTGGTTGGTTTTTAAGACAGAAGGCAGTTCTAATGCCATTATTGTGCTAAAAAAAAAAAAAAATGTATAAAGTTAGTTTCTGTTTCAAGCAATTTGTAATGGAAGTAGGGACAAAAAGAGTATAGAAACTAAAACTTAACAATACCATGAACATGGCATTACAAATAGTATGTGATTATGGAGAAGAAGTAACAAGATTGAGTTGACGTAAATAAAATGAATGACAAAGAGCTTTTTCATGTGTAATTTGCAAGTGCTCCATCTAGCTGCTCAAGCATCAGTCAAAGCTCTTGTGCCCCTAAATTTATTCTTGGCAACTAAATCTGAAGAAGCTATAACTTGATGCTTCACTGCATCTTCCTGAAATTGCTGCTCTCTGAGGACTAGCAGAGGCAAAGCAGCGAAGAGTGCCAGCTCCATAAATACTGATTGGGAACAGTGAAGGATAAAAACCGATAGCAAAAGGAGCTAATGTGTTATAAGAAGTGGCCTTGATTCACCCTGGTTTCTGCAAGTGATTGAGAACCCTATTTTTTTTTTTTTTCCTGAATAGGTTTCCCACACTGCAAAGAGATGGCATGCACGGTCTGTGCATCAAGTAACATTTTTAGTAGCATAAAAAAACATCAGAACAACAGAGCAGTGAGTAGTGTTCACTAAGCTCTTCACCACCACCCTGTGGTAATACAAAATACTGCAAAAGAGAAAGAAAGGACAACGGGCAGCAATTAGCTGCTCTCCCTCAATGAACTTCTGTAGCCAAATTAGCAGCACTGCTGTGCTAATGAGAAGAAAGGAGAGACACAACAAAAAATCGTTTTCTCCTTACCCATTAGACAAGCAGCGTTAGTCCAGTGTGATGCTTTTTTTTCTTTCTTTTCTTTTGTAGGATTTTTTTTTCTGTTGTAGGAATAGCCTCAAAGACAAATATTACCATCAGCCATTTTCTAAGGGTTTCTTGTCTCGTCACAGAAAAATCCATTGGAAAAAAATGCACAGAAGCAAAAGTTCACTGTTTTCTCTTAAATAATGTTGCATCTGAATGTCAGGAATAGCAGCATTTTATTTTGTTTTGATAGCTGTGCTAATTACCTTTGTTAGGAGCTGAACATGGCAGTAATGACCATGAGATAAGTGGTTATTGAGCGAAGCTATATCCAGCTGTATTAGCAGTGCGTCTTTTAGATATTTCATCAGCCCTTCACAAGCAGGTATCTCCAAAGTCTGGGGTACTCTCATAGGTTCAGGCCAACACTAACTGTTCCTAGCTAATTTGCCTACTGAAAGTTTACCTTGGTGCACATACTGGGCCTTCTGCCTTATTCCCCGTGTCCCAGAAACAAGGAGGAATAAGCAGTGTTTCACTGGTTCTGTCAGCAAAGTCCCTTGGGAGCACATGGAGCTCTTCCTTCCTCCTGAAGCAATTTTGCCTTTCCTAAAATCACTAGGAGAAATAGTCAATAAATCCCACATCATCCTGGCTTTTCTGAGTGAAACTCAGCCCCTGAAGGGCAGCAGTGCCCCCTTTCTCTCCCCTTTTGAACACTGCTGTCATCAAACTCCAGTAGTCGATGAAGAGCCATCCCATCTGTTGGCCCACTCTGAATGCCTAAAATATTAAAATAACCCACCCCAGACCAAAAAATGTTGCCCAGACCTCCCGCAGGAAGATGCACAACTGTAACATAAGGTGTGACACAGGCACACGGGGAGGTGCGGTGGGCGTGGGTCACCTGTGTGGTGCTGCACACCCTAAGTGCCAGCAGACGTTATCTGGGGATGCCACACGGAGTCTAAAGAGAGGTGTGTGTAAATAGATATGTGTATGAACATACACTTCTTTATTTAAAAGCAGAGCCTAAATATTTAATAGCAGATGTAAGTTTCCAACCCTATGTACTCACCTGGATGAAGAGAAGTCAGTCCTGGCTGCAGTGAACTAAACCTAACACAGATATAAGGTTAAAAACCACAAAACCAGAATGAAACCCTACTCAATTGTGCTGCAGTTTGTACAGTTTGGATGCTTTCTCACAATTACACGTTCTCCAGCTAGTTAGGAGAGAATCATTGAGTTTTGAAGAACGTTCAGGAACACACTGAATACTCATGCACTTTCCTTATAGACTACGTGACGTGCAGTTTTGCATGGATGACTTTTTCATTTCTGCTTTGATACTGTAACACAGAAAGGCCTGAATCCTCACCTTTGTTAGCAAGCACAGGTCATGTAGTGCCCTTTACTGTTTTTTAGGAAAAATAGTAACAAAAAATTAGAAAAAAGACAAGCAGTGCTGTCTGTTTGTGCATGAACTGAAAGCTCCACCTGATAGATCAGCTCTTGAAGAATTTAAAAGCACTGTCCACAGGAATGTTAAATAAAATGGACAGATGAGGTCACTGAGGCCAGATGAATGGTTTAAGTTGGAAGGGACCTCTGGGGGTCACCTGGTCCAACCCATGGGGTCAAGGAAGCCTCCTGGCCCTGACATTGTACTCCAGCATTTGCTCAAGGTGTTTTTTCCAGACATCCAACCTCACTAAGTGATCACTGTGCCTTTCGCTCTGATACCTGAGCACTCAACACCAAACCTGTGCAGCAACGGCACTTAGAGGCCTGGGAAACTCCCAGCTGCGAGGTGAACCAAGAAATAGAGACGAAAGCATGGACACTGACAGGAGGGAAGACAAGTCAGCAAACCCAAGCCCAACTATTCTGCCAGCATTTGAGCTCACAAAAACATTTTTCGTGAAAAGATTTCAGCAAGATAGGTTATTTTGTTGAAGCTACTGTGTCTCGGTGAAACATAAATGTTTAACACAGCCTTCAGCAGGAGGGACTTTTCTCCACCAGCCAGAGCAGCGAGCTGAACCTCCAACTTTTACTTCCAAGGGGTACTGTAGAAGAGGACAGCTAGGACAAGGTAAAGCACAATGAGAATAGCTGCATGTTGCTGGGACAGTAACAAGGATGGGTTTTGCCTAAATATTAAAGAGTTCAACCCTGGAATGGGGTTCAGTAATTTGCTAAAATGGACTTGTGCTGGGAAGTACTGTAGCTGTTACTGGGAAATCAACAGAAGATGGTGTAACTTTTTTTTTTTTCTTTTTACAATAATAAAATAAAGATGATAGTTGAGGCATGTTTGCCTCACAGAAGAGACTTTGTAGACAAAAAAAAAAATCCAACACTTTTAAAACTGTACAATAAAGTTTTATAAGACCCAGCTGAGGAACTTCAGCTGTACATTATTTAATTAAAACATGTACAATAAGAGAAAAATAATGGGAATGTAAGTTCGTACTTATTTCCAGAAAATAGATTCATTTGACAATGTTCCAAGAGTAAATAAATCTTGTAATGCAATTACTTCAGAACAAATACACATCAAGTTACTGCAGTCCTATACATAGTGTTTCAGCCGTCAACAGCCAATTCATCTGCTCTGTAGCCAGGACACTTGATTTACAACGTGTAACAGCACACAGATGGTAAGATGCACAAAGCAATGGATGTAAGATAAAACGTTACAAAACACTTGTCAAAATAAAATACATATGCAAGTCATCCCTAGTATTTACAACCAATCGTTTTAAATTAGAGATCATTCAGAAAGCATCTCCTACAAACAAATGCCACATATAGAAAAAAAAGAAAAAAAAAAAAAAAGCAGAAAGGCAGTCAAAGAAAGATACTGTGTTAGTTATGGCTAAAGACCTTTGGCTCCAAAACTCTGTTATAATTATTTTCAAAAGACAACTAAAATGTGGAACATTTGAGTAGTCTGTCTTTGAACTCCTTTATTACACTGACCACTAAAACTCAACATGAAATTTAGCATGGCAAGAGCCACTTGTAAAACAATCTTATTATTTTATACATCAAATGCTCTGAGTTAGATGCAATTATGGTTTGGCATTCTCCTAACTCAGTGGGAACACATTTGAGGACAATTATATTTTACTGCATCTCATGCAAAAACTCTGAGGTTTTCTGCTCAGCAGGCCATCAGGAAGGCTCTGGCTGTGCTTTAGCTAAACGAGGCACAAATATGCTTAGTAGTTGCCCTAGAATATTTTAAAGCATGCAAAAGCAAGAGGAAAAGACACCTTTTGAAAAGTTTTGTCATCAGGAGGATCAGGACTTTCATGTTCTGCTCAAGGGAAGAGGTGCTAGAATACAAACTTTTACATTTTATTTGCAACTCTTTTCCTCAGAGACTCTGAAGTCAGGCCGACCCCCAAGTAAATATTTGCCCTAATTGCTGGATAATTTAATTGTGTGTTTTCATTTAATTATAATTTGATTAAAAGATAAGGGTGTAGTCTAAATTTGACTGTTCTTATCATATTTTATCAGTCTTGCTGCATAGCCAGCACATTCCTTGACCAATAAACATATAGCCCAATAAAATGCACATTGTGTTGGCATCCTCAATCTATCGAAGATCAGATTGCAAAGAAAGACATAGAGAATATTACAAAACAACCACATCTATATGTAGGGCACTATATATAAAACTGTCCTGAGTAATCTGCAACATGAAACATTTGCTTTTTCTCTGAAATTAAGTTCTCTTTGTGAAAAAACCTGCTGCATCCAAAACCATAGGCAAACATTTCTGTTCATTTTTAGGGCTAAGGCACCAGCACTACATGGGAAGAGCCTTTATGGGCACTGACATGTCAGAAGATACATCTGAAAATCTTTTTTTCAAAGACAAATATGTAAGTATGTGTGGGTCTCATAATGTCTTCAGGTCAAGCTGGGCAAGCTTCTGGGTGAGCACTGCAATCCAACTTTTTTTTAAAACCTAAAACAAATCTTTCAAAATGGGATTATGAAAAAAAAAGTCATCTCCACTTCCATGGTACGTGCACCACTTTGTTTTGCAGGCCTGAACATGGCAAGAACACACAAAAATGGGTATATAAGAAACACAAAAGGATTGCTCATTTCAGTGGAAGAGCATGGATCCGTTCCTGCATTTGGAAGTCTGTTTCTTCTGTTTAAATTGAGTATTCAGAATTATTTAAAAAAAAATTTTTTTTTTTTGAAAGGAGATGGCTTGTTTTAAACATGAAAAGGAAAACAGAACCCAGACAGCTCTTTTTCACTAACTTTCCTGTGCAGTTTCTTTAAGCTGAGTCATTGAAAATGTCAGTGCATATTTCCAGTTCTTAGCTGTTTCAGGTCATCTTCCATTGCTATGGAAAAGCACAAGCAACGAAGTTCACTACGCAGTGAACGATTTGGCTGAGCATCACCAGACTTTGCATTATTGCTGAGCTATATACACAAGGCATTTGAAATGTACAGTTGTCAAAGATGTCAGTCAAAATCAAAACTAGAAACCTGGGCTTTGCAGAAGTTGCCACATAGTTATCAAATCACAAAATCATCAGACTAGTGGGCTTCACAACACTGACTATAAATAAAAATAGAGAGGTAACAATAGTAGTAGGAACAAATACATGTTTAAAATAAGGCTTTTTTTACATCGTTTTTTAGATGCCTGGCCTCTAGCCCATTGTTTGTTCTTCATATATTACAGATTCATGACAAAGCTGATTGTGTCCCTTGTCAAGAGAATACTCTTGGATCTATCCTTATCATCTAATAATGCCCCTAATCAGCAGCATAGGATATCTGAAAGACATTCATAACAAATCAGTTCTGAAACATATGGAGTTTTTCTTTCCTTCCATATTACCAGCAGTCTTGTCATCCTTAGTGAGTTATCAAGCAGAAATGATCAGTGCTGAAAATACCGAGATCCTGTTTTCTTCTTGGTGGGATTTTAAAAGTTAGTCTACCAAATCAACTTCATGTCATGGGCCAATTATTTCGATGCAGATCAGGTATTGCAGACGCTGACCAGAGCTGACCTTGCTCAAGCCAGGTCCTTCCCCTTCCACCACAGACTGATGATTCTGACACAAAAATCCATCGCAGGTCCACACAGTTTTTCTGTCCCTCCCAGTAAGAACTTCTCTGTCTTAGTGAAGAAATAATTGGTCACAACCCACTGTTGATTGCCCATGTAGAAGAGTCATGGATCCAGACTGCTTCAAGAACTTAATGGAGATATTTACATTACCATTCATCCATTTTCTAAGTGAAGCTATATGAATAAAGAGTACAAAGCGTGAGAACTATGCAACACAGGCAGCAGTCAGAGGTCAGATCGTACTGTCTCAACTCCGACTTTGTACATTCACATTATCTCCAATAAAAAAAAATAAACAAAAAATACTTTTTTTCACAGAGAAATAAGCATACTGGAAATACAAAGAAGCGTCTTCCAGGCTAAGAGGTGAGCAAAAGTGATATAAAAGCTCTATACTGAAGAGCATACATGCAAGCAGTACATTGCTCTGACTGAAAGAAATCAGAGATGCCCTTGGCTCCTCTTGTTTCCACTTGTATGCAAGAAATGCACACATCGTTGCAGTCCGTTTTGCACTCTGTCCATGTTTCTACATGACAGAATAAAATTTCCCCGTTCCAATCTGGAATATGGATAAGGCCTTGTGGGACGTTCTCCTGCCATTTGGCAATTTAATAGAAAAAGAAAGGCAGGGTTAGGGTCCACCAAATTCTGCATCACTGTGCTAATCATATGGGATCTGTCCACCCGATTTTCATGAGTGGCCCCTGCCCAGTTCTCCAAAAGGAGAAAACTCTCCCAAGATTCCTTGCTGACATACCCTTAAAGAAAAACTCCTCCCTATCCGAAATTTGGCCATCAGCATAAGGTTAAGAAAAATGAAATGTTGCAATGACCTGCATGATTCCATCATTACTTCAACCTAACTAAGAAACAGATCCAATACTGCTGCTTTAGAGTAACAGCGAGTTGTCTTTGTCAGAAGGGGAACCACTCTTCATCAGCAATGCTGGCACCTGGCAACATTTACTTCAGAGCAGTGCTGAGGAACTTCATTCTTCTTCTAGACAAAGGTGGTACTTCTGGCTCAAGGGAGCCTAAGGTTTTTCCTCCAAAACTGGAGATTCACGGAGCTCAAATAAGCTTAACTGTGTCTCCAAGGTCCTTCCTTGGAATAAGTCTCCCCCTGTGCTAATGTCCTTCCCAGGCCCACGGCCTCTCACTTTTTGAACGGGGTGAGTTTGTTGAAGGTGTGCCAGAAGAGAGATGGCTTCCGCTTGGGTTCTGCCAGGGCAAAGACCTGCTGCTGCGGGATGCTGGTAGGCACGGTGATGTGGCGCTGATGGATGGGATGCAAGCTTTGGTGTGGAGGAGGCATAGGACACCCGTTATAGCTTACACCTGCAATGGGAAGGAGTTAAGAAAGCGTATGAGACAGCTAGCACAGTGACCAATATGGGGGGAAATTCAGCATGGCAGCATGGAACAAAGCCAATAGTCAGTAAAGCCAGAATAAATTTTGCCATGATGTTAAATGAAAAGCGCTACTAGATGTTACCTTTTCTGCCATTACACTTTTCAATTGCTGAACTGATTTGTCTTAAGAAGAGAGTAACACCAGTACAAATAACATTACAGGATTACCAAAAAATAGGCAGCGGTTTCACAAAGCCTGACAACATTGTTTGCATGGGTAAATTTTGATATTTCAAAGGAAAAACATTTTTTAAAGCACATCCTTTTACTGTAGTTAGTTCTAGGATAAGGCTGGGTAAAATAATGCTGCCAATGAAAATGCATTTCTTCAATTTGGAAAATATTTCTGCAGGCTAAGGTTCTTAGACTTTGACCTTGGATATTCTGAACAGAATCTACTGATCACAATTTTTAGCCACTCCCCTGATAATCCAGATAGGTTTTTACAGATACGCTGTGATTGCAAAAGAGAAAATGCTTTGATAGCATTAATCCCAGGGAGGAGGGATAAATTAAGTCCTTTACTTCTAAATCCTGGATTGGTCTGTTCCCACTTGTTCTATTTATTCTCTCACCACCCTAGATGTTACCCAAATGTGACTTAAAGATGGAAAGACAAAAATCACATGTTTTCTAAGAGAGGAAGATAAGAAAGGTTTCCAGAAAAACAAGTTTCTAATCCATTACTGTACACTTTTATCAAATTAGCAAGAGAGGATAGGAAGAAGCCATTTTGAGTGTGCTACCATGCACTCAGCAACATGCAGCTAGCAGAAAGGACATGAGAGCATTTGAAACAGAAAGCACGATATGACTAAAGAAGAAAAAGCTGTCTGAATAAAAGCAAAGGAAGGAAACAGTAACCCTCATTTTGAATTTAATCTCTGTGAGTGCTTTCTTACAGACTTAAACACAATGCTTGCTGTGCCTATTGTATTTCTTCTCCTGAAGAAATACAATAGGCACAGAAATACTGACTTGCTGTCTGAAGGAGACAGGGAAGCTCATTTCGTAGATAGTTTACAAAGGTATTTGAATTTGAAATTGAAATACGGGCTACTGTGAATAATTTGAACTCCATGTAAACCCAAGACAAATTTTTAAAAGATTCAGGAATTCAACCATTGCACTTTTCCCCAATACTAAACACACTGGAATAAAATAGGAGTGTGAAGCTGCTCTTAAATACTCACCTTTCATTTTTCCATGCCTTGACTTACGGGCATTCTGCATGGCTTGTTTCTTCTGGTTTTCTGAGATTTCCATTCCTATGCAAAAGAGTAAATTAGGGCAATGGTGTAAAAATATTTTAATCTAATGTTTGATTACATTAAATCAAAACTAACAGGTAAACTATTTTAACTATTTTTTAGTAATTCCAAGTAAATCTTAACTTTGGTAATTCTAAGTAAATCCTTGGGTAAATTTTAACCCAAAATTTTTAGACATGTTTTACTTCACCATGTAATTTTAGCCAGTGTTTCTCTGGGATAAGAATAAGAACATGAATTTGCCAGTAAGTAAATAGGAAAAGTTTGCTTTACAAATTCATAAATGGTAGTCACTAAGTGCACAAAAAATTCTTTCTACAGATAACTCCAGATAGAAAGAAAAAAGAATAAATTAGCAAATTAGCATTTCTGAAAGCTACAAGCCACCCAGCAGTAGAGCACAAATACAGATTCTGTTTCTTTTTTCAGGCAATTTGAGCTAACTTGGGGTAACAAACTGAAGTCACTGGTACTGCAGCAGTTCAAAATTGGTCCAAGTAAACCCCTAATATCTTTATGTTTGAAATACTCAGTCTTATGGCAAACCTTGTATTGTTCTGTAAGGGGACACAACCTACTTTCCTTCCACCTTCTCATTGCTTCACCCTCTGTGTTTAATGTATTTATTTGCTCATCCACATGGAATAAAAGATTTGATTTTAAAAAAAGCTAGCAAAGCTTTCTGTGGGCTGAACAAACTCCACGATATTATCTCACATCAGTCTTCATAAACTCTGTACTTTTGTCTGGCATAAAGCAGAAATTGTTGTAACTACTTTGCACAGTCCTCGAGTGAACGAGATACCAGGTGGACATTATCGTGTTTATGGTGTGCCCTGTGTATGCCAAGGAACTGCCGTTAGCAGCACAGACACAGCAGAAGGCTGCGGAGGGCAGCATTCCCTCAACCCAAAGGACTCAGCATCACGTCCTCTGCCAGACACCAAAGCAGGCTGTGATGTGGTCGTGGCTGCCATTGGTCTGGGGCTGGATCCCACACTCTGGTTTCTCAAGTACTTGTTTGCATAGTTGCATGACTTATATGATGCTATAGTGTGTGGCCAACCCTATGCTATATGCTACCACATGACAAGTGTGACTGATCCGTGCTGAGTACAGAGAAGCCAGACATCTGCTAGGAAAGGTAGCCAAGTGTCTGGTGTCATCTGGAGCCCACGCACAGGCACTCTGCTTCCCTCTCCCTGTGTATAAGACATCGGCGATATATGGATTTGCTTTGTTAGCACAAGCAGACAACAGGGTGCACGGGCTCTCACTCACTTCACTCACATGCACACAAAGAACACAAAAACTGCAACTCCAAAGTAGAATAAAGCAGATGATTTGGTTCCATTTTGCATTTGCCTGCATATCTCTATACTTTTAAAATTCCTTTAATTTTTTAACATGAATTTACAAAGAAGTTACTACAAATGATAGCATCACAGAATGGTTTGGGTTGGAAGGGACCTTAAAGCCCACCCAGTTCCAACCCCCTGCCATGGGCAGGGACACCTCCCACCACACCAGGTTGCCCAAAGCCCCATCCAGCCTGGCCTTGAGCACCTCCAGGGATGGGGCAGCCACAGCTTCTCTGAGCAGCCCGTGCCAGGGCCTCACCACCCTGAGTAAAGAATTTCCTGCTTATATCTAATCTAAATCAGCCTATTAACTTAAAATACAACAGCATTCAGCCATAATTTTGGGGTAGCAGAAGTTTCTTTTATTTTATTCTGCAATTATTTCCTGTATAGAAACAAGGAATCGGACAAAAGAAATGAAAGCAGTTTCATCAGCACAGATCAGACCGCTGTCGTAGGGTTACTATTAGTGGCTTGGAGAAGGATTTTCTGGCCATGGCCTTTTCTTCACATGTATTCATAAAAGCTAAGAAAAGCTAGATATGGTTTGGGAGACAATGACCTGACCAAAGTGTTTTTGAAAATAGAAGTAAAATGCCATTTGAAGAGTATGTGTTTGTTCTCAGAGTGGTTAGATTAGAGGCTTTATGCAAACTCCAGCAAAATAGCTCACAAAATCAACAAGATAAATTTAAACATGAGGTTGAGAATACTGGAGCTTTTCCACTGGTTTTGGCTAAAGGAAATGTTCAATTATGCCAAAAAGAAGAAATTTTATGGAAAACAAGCAGTCTTCTGGGTAGTGGAGAATACGTCCAAGCTACTGAAACTCACAAGACCGGATGGACATTGGCTATTACAACTCAGCTATGTTTTTTTCTGGTTCAAGACACCCATGCCAAAAATGGTACTACTAAATCTGAATAATGAGTATAATTTGAAAAGCAAGCTTCCAGCAGGATGGATGTCACATGGGCAGAAAAGGCTGCACCCGCACGTGTCTTCACCATAGTGCAGTCAGTGCCTTAAGAACAGAAGCACTGGGGACCCTCCCTTGCAATCTTTGCTCTCAGCACCATGGAGATTTGTGACCTTGCCCTAAATAAGGGTTAGTGCTATGATGACAAATCTCATCCTTATCACTGCCACCACTGGTGAATGGCTGCCCCTTCTGAGTGTCATATCTTGATTCTCATGAGTTCCGCAGTAGAATCTCATGAGATCGCAGTAGAATAATGACATTTACATGACTGCAGCTGCTACACCTTTGCAGTTTCCCCATGCTTGGGGTTTTCTGGAAGTGTGGCCTTCCACAAATGGAATGGGAACACCCCACTGCTGCACAAGACAGACCCACTGCTGCCACCAGCAAGCACTGGAGTGAACCTCAGAAGCATCCCAGCACACAGCACTCAGCCTCATCAACATACTTGCCCAGTGCTCCATAAAAAAAAAAAAACACTGCAGGAAGAGGTGTAAAGATTTGAAGAGCTCAGGAGCATCCCTCAGAAGGAATAGAAATGAAAAATGCTTAAATTTTATCTTCTTTTGCTCAGCCCTCTTCACCAAAGGGCAAGAGCTGTGATTTATTCAGTGCTTACTGATCACGTTGTATGCTGGAGCTGAGGTTTTTCATAACTTTTGTTAAAAGAGGGATTGTTTGGGCATCATCTGTGTGCTACTCTAGCATCTTCAAATCACCTTCACCCTTTTGCAATATCCGTATGATTTTAAAGTTCCATTTAGGTGAACTGGTAAAGACAGCCAACACCCTCCCCCAGGAGCACAAGATGTGTGAATAAGCTCTACACAGAGCAACTCATGAAAGTCATCTGTGTTGTGCCCAACAGGACCATAATATGATGAAACAGGGCCTGGAGCATCTCCCCCGTGAGGAAAGGCTGAGAGACCTGGGTCTGTTCAGCCTTGAGAAGAGAAGACTGAGAGGGGATCTAATCAATGTTTACAAATATTTTAAGTGTGGGAGACAGAGGGATTTGGCTGACCTCTTTTCAGTGGTTTGTGGGGACAGGACAAGGGGCAATGGCCACAAGATGGAGCACAAGAAGTTCTGCACCAACATGCAAAATAATTTCTTCACAGTGAGGGTGACAGAGCACTGGGACAGGCTGCCCAGGGAGGTTGTGGAGTCTCCTTCTCTGGAGATATTCAAGGCCCGTCTGGACGCCTACCTGGGCAGCCTGCTCTAGGGAACCTGCTTTGGCAGGGGGTTGGACCCGATGATCTCTCAGGGTCCCTTCCAAGCCCTACAACTCTGGGATTCCGTGCTAATGTCACCCCCTGATGTTCAGCACAAGAGAAGTTTGTTTTAAGATGTTTGGGAAAAGTTTAGCTGTGGCTGCTTCATTACTTAGTCCGGACTAAAGGTGCTTGGGGCTAATTGCAGCAGCTGGTGCAACAGAAACGAGTTGAAATTGGTTTTAGAATATGAATTGGTAAACTTGAAAGTGTTTTCTTTAGCTTGTAGATGGACCATCTACAATATATTTGGATGAGATCTTATTTTTGTCATTGTTACAACAGTATCAAACAGGAGAAATCCTCTAAGATTAAAGGGTTTACATTTGCAACCTAAGGTTTATTCCTGTCTTCCTATTCTTGTGGCCAGATGTTTTGAGTTTAATTGGAATATGAGATTTTAGCATCTTGTTTAAATTTTACAAATTTCTAAATTGTATCATCCACTTCAGTGCACTTCCAACTCTAATCTGCTGCCATCCACAGCCTGAAGAGCATTTCTTATGAATTATGCCACTCTCTTCCACATTAAGGTAAAGTCATAAAAAGGAGAAGTACAGATCTACAACTACTGCTGCTTGGCTTTATAATACAGTGTCCTTTAAGAACAGATATTTGGGCCAGTAACTCAGACATAGCTGCTGGGATTTTGGATGGATTTTTCTTACTGATAGGTCTTTGTGAGCTGCCTGTTGTCGTATCCTATATATCACTGTACTCCACAATGCCCTAGAATGACATAGGTTACACTGTAACTCAGATACCATTTTTAGCTGCCCTGGACCTTTGGCCCACAATGACAGGACAAACACACCTGAACAGGCTTTGCTTACACAGCTAAAAGCTGTGTCAGGTAAGAATGAGGCACCAGTCCCAGAAGGCAGAGTGCACATCTGCACAAAGCATAAAAAAGGAGTGGAAAAACAGCAATATTCCCTCTTTGTTATTACCACCTTTTAGAGAGGAAACCCCTGCACTCACCCATTTCCTTATCTTCTTGAACTCTCCTCCTTTCGCTTTCGCATGCCTCCATCCATCTCTTCTTATCCTCTTGCTTTTTTGCACAGAACAAATGAATCTCTTCTGTTGCTCTGTTTATTATCTTAAAGGCATTTTTGACATTAACATTAAAGTCTTTGTCTCTGCCATCTTCAGCATCTACAAGTTCCATCTCATCCATGTCAATACGATCCTTATAATACAAGATGTCCCTCCTCAATAGGTCCTTCTTACAGAACACAAGCTGATGGTCAAAAAGGAAGAAAGTCCTCTGCTGGCTTTTGCCTTGCTTTGATATTTTGGTCAGTTCTCCTGAGTGGATGAGTTCCGAGCTCCTGGCTAACACATCTGGGCCCTAAGAAGATATATTATACACGTAGTAAGTAAATAACATTTCAAGATCTTACTATGTGCCTAACCAGTCTCATTTTACTAATCAATTATTAAATGTATTCCATTTTCTTGTACTTTTATTATTAGATCTGAAAATGCTACAGAATGTAAATAATCTTACACAGGCAAACTCAATGAATGTGATTCCGTTCTGCTTTATTTATGCATAAATCTGAAGGACACTTATTAAAGTCACTAAAGAGGGTTCAAATTCTGATAAAACTACCATAAATCCAAGTAAGATTCTACAGCACCAGCATTAAAAAAAAAAAATATTGGTGTAGTCACCATCGTTGGGGGTGTTTAAGGAAAGGTTGGACATAGTGCTTGGGGACATGGTTTGGTGGGTGACATTGATGGTAGGGGGATGGTAAGACCAGATGATCTTGGAGGGCTTTTCCAACCTTAACAATTCTATGATTCCTACATTCCAGCATCATCTCAAAGACGTGTTCGCATACTATGTGCTGCTCTTCCTGAGTCAAACAAGGTAATCAATAACACAATCACTGCAAATGAAAGCAACAGGACTTTACCTGAGCAGTGACCAGCTGAAAAGTAGACACTATAAACTACCTACTACGCAGAAAGATATGTAGATGTAGAGGACATGAAGTACTGTACACAGCACCTTTGACCAGGAAAGGGTCAGGCACTTACCTCCCAGTCTACTATAGACACTTGCCAACGCGCTATCTTGTCTATGCTTTCCAATCTTCGTTTTCGCTCATTGATCAGGCATGCTACGTTCTTCATAGCCTCATATGCAGCTTTTATGTTGTTATAATCACTGTGAAATGCAGGCATGTTTCAAAGATCACTTATGCAATAGGAATGATGCAATCAGAAGCTGTGACATGGTGCTATCGGCCTGCATTACCCATTTATCGCTCTACTTAAAGTATTTGAATAAGAAACAGTTGATTCTCAGCTATCTTCAAGCTCACATAACAGTCTGTAGAATTCAGTGTACTGCTGTATTTTGTGCAGGAGCAAATTACTAATCTTGTAAGGAGGCAGAAAGAGTAGATTAATTAATAGAAATGCTGTGTCTACTGAAAACAACGGTAAAACTCCCATTCACCTCAGTGATCCAGATGGAATGCAAGTCTCCTGTCCTTCTTCCCCTGCCCTGCTTCCCTCCTTCTTTCCCTGAGCTCCTCACTTGCTTTTGACTGTACCCAGCCCATAGGCAGGTTCTGGTTCCCCTTTGTGTAGCATCTCTCCTTCCTTCACCTTCCTCACATGGAGTCTCTGAGAAGAGGGAAGGAAAGACTTATTTCTTGCCTTATGAGTTCCAGCTGTCTTCAATCCTTTAGCACAATGACTCTTGCCATTGCCATTTCTATTTCTATTTCTATTGCCATTGCCATTTCTACCTCTGGCTCCCAGAAAAGGGAGCCAGAGGTAGAAAACAGTATGAGCCAGAAATAAACCCTGCAAAGGGGTCAGCCTCACTGTCCTCTTTATCTGCTTCTGTCCTGGTTCCTATTTTCATCTGCTGATGAATGCACTTCCCTTCTATATCTGCACATTGCTCTCTCCTCTCTCTGTTTATAGCTCTGGAAACCCTTTTCTGCCACGCTGTATACAAAAAGTGAGATTAACAATAACAGGATCCATCTCATGTCAGGGAGATGTCCCACAGGGTGACCGCATGATAGCCACACTGCTACTCTTATCTCAGTTCCTCCTTTGTGGGTGTGTACGCCAGTCCTCACTTGTTGCATAAACTGTGGCCTTCACAGAGGGCTGTGCACATCTTCAGTTGTGCTACTTAAAACAAAACAAAAGGCTCCGAAAGAACAAGCTGACTGGAGCTGTGCCAAGGCTTTGCATGAGTGCAGGTGAGCATCTCTTGACACTGGGAGCATAGCCGTGTTTGCAGGCACCTCCGCCTGCTGGGTCACAGGTCAGGAGGGTGGCCACTGTGGGTGGAAGGTGGCAAGAGCTGTCTGACACTGCACCTACGGATTAGTCACTCACGGAATAAGCTTTCAGAAATTAGCAGCTGGGAAACTGATAGCTGTCTCAATTGTCATTGCAGGGCTTTCCACGGGGCTACAGAAATGAACCCCTGAACGTCAAAAGTCCACAATCCTAAGGTCCCTAGCAAAAACCCCATTGTTTCCAAGGGGAATTTTCTCAAGGTTAAAGAATTGCAGACTTTGGCCCACAAAGCATTGCTTCAGGCTGTGCCTGGACTTTGAGAACAGGGGTCACGGTGGAACATTTTTCTTGCAATTGTACCAGGTAAATAGGCAGACATTTAAAGATAAAATCTTAATTTAGTCAAAGAATAATCAGCCATGGGGTATACTAGGAAGGCTAATTGCCTGCAACATCAGTTCTTACTTATCCCAGCAGAAAATCTAATGTCTGAACATTTTTTTTTTTTTGCAAACAAGTGTTTTGGATGAACCTAAATAAATTGCCCCTTCTAGTATGCAAGCTTCCTATCAGACACCAAACAAAAAAGTATTTCTTGTGGGTTCAAAATATACCTGGTCACTTGGATTTCAGTTCAGGTTTGTATGTTTCTGTGTTCTTCATACATAGCCAATCCCAGATGGTTTACCAGCTACAATTTACAGTTGCAGGTAGTATAAAAACAGTAATTTCTTAAATTAACAAACAATCTCAAGGAAAAAAATCAAATTCTGAGTTGCAGATGATACAGTAACAATGTGCCCTATACCCACTCTGAATAATACTTTTGGTTTCCTGGTCTATGGTAACACTTAAAACATGTAACATCTGAAGACATCATACACATCCTACAGGTTAGCTGTCTAACAAGGGTTATTATATGTGTCACTGTAATGGAAGAATTCTTTAATTAACTGATAATTTCTATTTTCTGAGGAGCTGTTCTTCCACACTACATTTCCTGTCCTGTTAAGGTCGCCACCCAGATTTATATTTTTCTCTGATTTTCTTTATTGGCATTATTTCAGTGAGTGGTAAAGACCCACCTTGGGAAGAAAGGTAAAAGGGAACATTATGCTTGGGTCTAGTGAAAAATTCAGTTTTGAGAGACTGGGATCTTTACACTGCGATGAAAAGAAAAAAAAAAAAAAACAAAAAAAAAACTGAACAGTACATCTAGCACATATTCAGAAAACCTGGTGAAGTAGCTCAGATAGGAAGAAGTCTACAAAGAGTGTAGATTACAAGAACCCTCACAGCAAGTTTTTATGGAACTGGTATGGAAATACTGATCCCCAAGTATTCTGTATTTATTTTGGGGCAATAAGCATTAGTCTTCAAGTTACTGGGAGTACACCCTACATTTAGCAGAACTTTTCATCAGAAGATCACAACAACAAATGCAAAAATACCTTGGAAATCCCTGAACAACAACATTTTGCTAACATTTTCTTATAAAATTTTGTTAACATTATTTGCTGTTTCCTTTGATTAATCATTCTTTCTTAGCTTTTTCCCTCTTGGTTCTCCCTGTGCTCTCACAGTTTGTAACTACATTTTCTAGTGGGTTCAAGAAAGAATTCATTCTATAACACCTTTCCTCTGCAGTGTTTATTACTAGTAAATTTCAAAAAACATTACCTTCAAATTTGCTCAGATTGTGTTTTTGTTCTAAGGCCCTCTGCCTTTTCATGTATCCACAACATTTATGCAGCTTCTCCCTTTCTTCTGTGGACTTCCTTCTTCTCTTTGACACAACGGCTTTTTTCACTGATTTACAAATCCCTCCCTCCATCCTATTTCAGCACCTTCCTCTTTTCCTTTTCCCTCTTTCACTTATTCCTCAATTCCATCTTACACACTGACAGTCTCCTGCGCTACGTTTCAGATTCTGTTTTTGTTAATATTGTTATGGTTCCAAGATGCCATCAGGAGCTCCCATCTGTGTTGTATCACCCAGAAGGTTTCAATAATTACATGTTATCACTGATTTAAGATTTATCTTAATTCTCTCACCTGTGCTCCTGAGTGGTATATTTGAGCAATTCTGCAAGCTGCAGAGGGTATTTGCAGATTTTCTGTACAGGCGTGAGAAGAAAACCATCAATGGCAATGTCAATCATCTGCTGGAGCAAGCGACAGGCCTCAAAGAAGTGACGGTATTTGCCCTGTTTCATTAGCTTGGAAAGTTCAATGCAGGCACTGGGATGATTGTTACAGTATTCCGAATAAATAGCAAAGCCTTCTTGCTACAGGAAAAATAGAAAAAAACAATCAAAGCTTCAACTAAAGTATTTGACTATAAAGAAGAGTATTTTTTTTAATACAATAATATACTTACTATATCTAGTTATATTAATTAATCCATATCCTATGTGGTATCCAAACTCAGTAACAACCGGCCTTGAAACTATATAGAAATCTAATCTGTGACTGTCAAAACTATGCACCTTCTTTGTATGAACAGAGACAGAGGCCTTTGTTCAGTCAGAATCATCAAGCCCAGTACTTCAAGAAATATTTTGCCTTCGGAAAAATCTTGGAAATTAGAAGGCCTCGACAGCTATAGGTTTAGCAGGTGTCTAACACGAATTAAGACTTTCTCCCCCCCACTTTCTATCCTGATTTTCTTTAGGAAGTTGTTGCATTCCCAACTAAGCAATCTAAGATTATTGTAGATATTCCAAATCATCTGTGATCACTACAGTTTTGAAAAGAAAACCTAAAATTGTGTATAATGATACATGCTTGCTAAAGATAAGGAGAAATCTGAAATATTTAAATAATTATTTAACTTAGTTTTAAATAGTTTACATTCTAAAATGTAAGATTAGTACACTTAGATCAGTATTTGATTGGCACTTGTCAAACCTCCTAACACCCTAAGAGCATTTTCTTATCGTGTTTTATTTGTTTCATAACTAAAATCAACTTTTGCGACATACATGTTGAAGAAAGCATGATCCTATCTCACTCAGATGAGGTTCCTCTTTGTTGTACTGTTTCTCAAGATCCTTCAGAAACTTTCTTTGGAATTTGTAAATATCCTCAATATTTCCAAAAATGGTGCTTAACTGGGCTGTGGTGAACATTCCTGTATGTTTGCGACACTGACGAATATAACCCTAGAAATGAGACAAAAAAACTCTTTAGTTTGAAGATACAAAAACAGATTCTACCCTGTAGCATCCCACTGAACTGGCAAAACCCTGTGATCTGCAAGCACAAGTGGTTTCCCAGCCATGCATAAATGCCTGGACAAGCAATTTCAGATTTATGCCCAAATTGATTGTTCCAATCCAATTTCTGTCTCACAGTACACTAAATGCATCAGGGAACCAGATATCTGCACCACGGGTAAAGCTCATGGCAGGACCCAGTCTAAGCAATAGAAGCACAATTAAGAACATATTATAATACTGCCAGAATGCTACTGGTTGTTCAAATACAGATAGTACTGGTGAAGGGGTAACAATACCAGCAAGACTTGTGTAAAAATATGATCTCTTTTTCCTTTTATTTTCGTTACTTGCAAGAACATCACATGGGTCCGGGTCCTTTGTATCCAGTGTAAGCAGATGCATAACCAAGTCCTTCATTTCGAAAATGCCCTTGAAGCAAATTCTACTCTGCTTTCAGTAACCAATATCAGATCCTATCAGCATCCACATAGCAAGGAGGCAAAGATGAGGTCAGGGGGCTCTTACAGGCTCCAACAATCAGCAGCTGCCACCACACACAGACGGGAAGTCCTCAGGTACCTGCTCCACACAGCTGACAGGGGAGAGGAGGATGTAGAACAGCAGCTGATATCAAGAAGCACCAGCTGTGCTCAGATTCCCCTATCAGTTACAGTGCCTGGGTGCAGATGTGCCCACAGGGTAACTGGTATGATGGGCATTATGTGCTAGGCTCCTCTATTTGGCTGCTTCCAGGTTTCTCCCAAATCACTCTGGGATTGGGGGAGCAGACAGCTGTAAAAAGCCTGCAGCTGCTCCAGTGAGGTTTACCAGGAAGCATCCCTGAGCACTGCTGGTGCTGTTAGGAACATCCCTGTCTCCTGCACAGCCATCTGCTCTGAGTGCTGTGCAGTGGCTACACTGCATGCCAACCACCACCATCAGGAGGATAACTCCAGCAAGAAGCAGGAGCCTCTGTGCAGCTTTTCAATGTGGATGGCAGGCAATTTGTGAACACAACTGGTTTTTCTGGGTATCTACCAGCTTTGTGATTCTGACTGCACCAACCCTAGTGATTCATTCTAGTGCAGGCCTGGCACATTTGCATTATTATCTGCAGTAGCTTTTCTGGCTCAGTCCCAGCCCTACCTGAATGTGTTTTCAGTGTTCTGCTTGTACCACCCTACAAATTCACTCAGAGGAAAGCAAACCACCTCTACCCCACATGCTGAGCGTGCAGCACCATTTCTCTACTTGGAAAGTTTGTTTGCTGTTCTGTACTAAACTGAACAGGCATGTCTTTAAAAAGAAGAGTTATAGAAGATATGTATTAGAGAGATTTAATCATTAATAGCAGTCTAAAAATTAATAGGTCAGTAAAATACGAAAGCTGTATCCTAGAACTCAGCTAACCATGGGAGCAATGCAGCTGTGTGTACAAATTCGTCCCTCATCTTCTAGGCAGCCAGTCAAACTTGATAGCGTATGTAAATAGTGAATCCAAATGACAAGACTTAGATTTAATGTTTGTTTGTTTTTTTAAAAATAACCTGCAAGCTAGCAACAATTTTTTGTCTTCTTGTCTTCCCATTTATCTTTCTTCAAACTGCATTAAAAAGGCCTGATCCACAAAGAGGGAGGAAGAAAGGAAGAAAAGGAAAAAGAAAAGGAAAAAGAAAACACAAAAAGAAAACGAAAAAGAAAAACAACACTGTTGTCATGTCTACTTTGCTGTCCATGAAAGAATCTAATGAGTGGCGGACTAAAGGATGACAACATGACTAATACAGAGAGAGAACCAGTAAACCAAGTATAGAAAGAATATTTTGATAGGTTGCTTAGCACCCATTCAGATGGTCAGCACAAGTACACGTCAAATACAGGGCAAATGCATCACAGTCCACATCAGAAAAGGCAAGTATCAGTGAAAAGTATTAAGAAGCTTCTTCTTGACTGAGTGCGGTCTTCCAAGAAAGCTTGAATAAAAAGAAAGAAAAAACACTGTGTTCTTGCTATTTCACAGTTCAAACATGCAAACTAGTCCTAGAACATCTTGAAAGACTTCATAGCTCCTAAGCATCAACAAAAGTCTCTTTGCTGGAGAAAACAAAAAAAATCTCACCCAGCAAACTTTCTCTTTGCATGATACTTTCATAGAGCTTAGTCTGTGAACTGTAGCAGATTTTATTAATTACTGCAAGTTTTCTATCTAAACCAAGTGATAAAATGTCTCAAATAAACTAGACTTCCTCTCATTTATTTTTATAGAAATAGTAGTCAGACAAGTGAACTATTTTTTCCACGTCAAAAGTGGATTTTTTTTTTTTTAAAAAAAAGGAAGCGGTGCCTTGTGGCTGTCTGTGGAGAGGAAACCCTTATGAGGGCATGACAAGGTTCTGACTGGCAGTGCAATTGGGAATATTATGAGCTGCGACAATACTCCAGTTCTTAACTTAGATGGGATGTTTTGTTCACACTAGGTCAGCAGAATGCCTTCAGGTTAAAGCATGTACCTCACAGATGTCCTTGAGATGCTTGATATAGACTCGTTCTGTGTTCATAATTTCCTGTATAACGTTGGTTCTCATCTGATCCTTGTTTTCAGCTATTTTCTGACGATGCTTGCTGATATCTGCATCTTGTTCTTCATCCTGGATACTACTACAATTCTCCGGCAGTTCTTCCTGATTGACTCGCAGCTGCAGCCAGAACAAACAAAGCAAACTAGAGTAAAACAGCCAACTTCTACAGAGCATGACAAGACTGTTACAAAGTTCTTACAATTAAGAGAGGACATGTGACACAAATGTTCCCATTCCTGCCTTACAAGGGGGGGTTCTGCAACAGGATTTATCTCATTATACTCACTGGATATTCAAATAAAGTGCTGAGATTTGTCTAGTTGGCTAAATAAATGGCTTCCTACTCCCATTTTCTGAGAGATAATGTTGTGCTGCCTGTGTATTTTACAGATTTATTTGTCTCCCTTACTAACAGTTTATGTATTATTTTGGCCAACTCAGCTTATAAGCAAAAATTTCAAAAGTAGACAATTCATTCAAGTACTTCTAAATAGTTTCCCTCTGCCCCAGCTGCCTGTCTGCACAATGTGGATAACAGCACCTTCTTTGTCCACTTTTGTCTGATTGCCCATTTTGGTTGAAGAACTAAGAATAGTAAAGGCAGGAGCCACATTTTGCACTTTGTGTAGTACTTAATATTTTGTAGCCCAAGTTTCCTAATGGGCTCTCAAAAAGTAAAATAAATTGTGAAATATATTTCAATGTCGTGTTATGTCTGACTAAGGAGTTCAGACTCCTACAGAATTATGTGGTAATAAATTTTGCCTGTTTCATCAAGAAATCTCTGCAGTAACAGAAGAGAGCAGCACGCAGCACAGCTTTCCCATCTCGCATACAAACTGCTGTATCCTCTCTGTATACACTGATTGCTTCTGGCTGAGCTTCCTGCTGTCCTCATTTCTACTTGTGAAACTCCTTTGGTTACAAATGGGACACACAAAAGAAGAAGTGAGAATAAAAGGTGTCAGGAGCTAGTGGTGTGATTTTCTACTGCTTTATAACTTGTGAAGTCATTAGGAGTTACACCACTGATGTTCAGATGCAAAAATGCTGATGATCAGGCCCTTCATTTAGATGTAATGCCACAGTCATTGCTTCATTCCGTTCTACTATAAGGAACCTTGCCTGACAATGGTGCAAAAACAACAGAGTTACTCACCCTGACAAAACTAGCTGGAAACCAGGCTTCCTTGTCCTCAATTCTTCCCCACCACCAGTCTTTGTTGGAAGCTTCTAGGACTCTAATGACATCTCCAGCTTTGAATCCCAGCTCTTGATCATCCATAGTCACATGGTCCCAGAGAGCTTCTGCATGGACAATGCTGCCATCGCTTATCAGCTGAAATGGGAAGAGAAAGAGGATGTGAAAGACAAAGGATAAACAATGAACTATTTATAAATTCCTAAAAAGACCAAAATGTCTCACTAGAGTGCCTGAGATTAATCCTTTTACAAGATGAAATTAAAACTTCTGGATCTTCAGAAACCCATGCATGCATTTACTAGAGTAAGAATGATTAGAGTCCTACTCCAGAGCAGTTAGATAGCTAATGAATTAGGGTCTCAGCTAAGTCCTAGTCACCATGCTCTTCCCTTGGCATCTGCTCTGGGACTCTGTCAGAGGCAGGATGCCGCTGCTGCTGGATACTTCATCATGATGCCTGCAGTCATTACTCTTTTTATTAATAAAAAACCTCAGGCCTGAGGAAAACATGCACTCCATCCCAATAACAATGCAAAGATTCCCCACAGCAGCTTGCAGCCCAGGATGTTACCTCATTAATGGCGAGCTGTTCCCCTCCAGGCTGCAGGTACCTCGGCGTGGCTTGGCAGAGTTCCTCATAACTGTAATCTTCCTCGCTGCCATTGTCATCCACCAACGCTGAGGATTCTGTCCCACCATCTGCAGCAGCTAAAACAAAGGTGGAACAGCTGTTTGTGCAATCATTTTTATACAGGCGCCTATTCCAAAAACAAAACAATGTGAAAGGAATTGCTTAGGAGTTGCCTTTGTTGTTACAAGTATAACAATAACAATGAAAGTGTAGGGTTCTCAGGAAAGCCACTTTTCTCTTGTGAAATACTTTTTACTCTTCTTTGTAATTTTCTCATTTAGTATGGGATGAAACAGAAATATTCTCTTTTGTCTGTGTTAAAAATAGAACTACAAACTTTTTTTTTTTTTTTTAATTGCAGAGGAAATGTAAAACAATCTGAACCAGAAGAGAGGTGTTGGTGCAGTTCCCCACAGCACAGCACGTGAGAGCTCTTGTGGGCTACTGGCAGCCAGAGGGGGCCACTGCCAGCCCCCAGCTCTGTCACATCCCTCTGCACACTCCCACTGGGACACAGTGGGATTGTAAGGGGTGGGCACCCCACACCTTGTAAAGAAGCACAGGTCAGAGCTACGATGAGCCTCACCGTGTCTATACAGCCACATAAGCCATCGAATATCATTGAATGAGAAGGACTGATGTGGGGAGCAGTAATACCATCTGACTCGGATCCACACACCCAGTGCTAGACCCTTTTATACCAGGCTTGCCTTTGAAAGCCAGCTGTAACATCCAAAACAGATCTGGGGAGGAGCTAATAACCATGAGGTGTTCATGGCCCGGTGCTTGAGTGCACCCTCTGGTCCCCCTCAATTTATGCCTAAAGGTCTATTCCTGCAGCTGGCCCAAGCCACAAATAAACATTGTCTGAAGATCGCACAGTGCTCAAGAATTCCAATCACAAATAATATTCGAAATATGCTGCTAGTGTTTAACTCCCTTTTCAATGGTTGTGGCATCCCAGATAAGCTCCCATGTGGACGAGCCAGCACAGCATCCCCTTCACTTTCAAAGGGGAAGGACCTTTCAGATGCATTCTTGAACCTGCCGCTGCCTCCTGCCCCTGCCTCTCTGCCCTGCTCTGTGCCCGTGCTCTGACTCCAGGCTCCAGAAGCATGAACATAGCAGGGAGATGGCTTTGCTGTGCCCCACACTGTGCCACAATTGACACGCTGCAGCCTGTCAGCTATTTGCTTTATGGGCAGAACCACTTCCACCCCCCGCCTCGTAGGTGCTCATACCATTGCTAGCATCTCTGGTCGTCCCTGTAATCATTTGCGGAAGAGATCAAAGCTGGCAGCTGCACAAATTAACTAAAAAAGATTTTTGTTTTCTTTAAAAATGGAAAAATATGCCATCATCTTGATTCTACTGCTCCATTCTACCCCCCAGCATTTTACACAGGCACTCACGTTAATGGTATAATGACCTAACCGGGGAGGATGCCGAATCCCTAATTAAAAAAATAAATAAATAAAAAACTTTTCCCCTAAAGACTCATAAACCTGAGCACTGACAAACTTCTCAAATACATCCTGTAAAACTTCCTGCAACTGCTTTATTAAAAAAAAATCTGCAAATAAATAATTCACA
Organism: Anas platyrhynchos; assembly: GCF_047663525.1. Taxonomy (NCBI): domain Eukaryota; kingdom Metazoa; phylum Chordata; class Aves; order Anseriformes; family Anatidae; genus Anas; species Anas platyrhynchos. The sequence goes on along the minus strand of NC_092587.1, from coordinate 186,889,763 downwards.
AAAATCGATTTTTCGCTTCTAAATCATCAACAACAAAAAAATCACCCCAGTGATTCTTTATCCATCCTCCCTGCACCATCAGTGCTGCCTGCTGGTTTTGTTCCAGTACCGGTGGCACATCAAAACGCCCTAATTCCTTTAGCTCCAGATGAAAAACGAGTGGAGTTTGGGGACCGATCGCTGCTCGCTGTTCCTCACTGAGCCCACATGCCTGCATTGTCTGTGTAGTCACGCTCGAGCGAAACGCAGCCCCGGTGCCTGTTCCTCTGCCAGCGAGCGGCAGGGACGGGATGCAAAAACTCACAAAACTTAAAGGGACGATGTGGGACCGACTATGTCCCCTGTCACCAGACCACCGCCACCAAGCCCCCTCCATTGCAGCAGACCCCCTCAACCCACAAAGCAACATGCTCCCAGCACTTCATACTCACACGTACCCATCTGCAGGCTCTCCAGGCTCCAAAATCTCGCCATCCCACCGCGGGCTACCATGCTGCCGCCGCCCGGGGCCTGGTGGGGAAGGGTCTCGCTTTGCCCCCACAGCCACCTCGCCTCACACTGCTGCGGGCTGACCCGGAGGGTTCGGGGGCGACACGGATGGGATGTGGCTGTGGGGCTGCCGGAGGCTGCCGGGTGCTGGCGGGGAGGGAGGGCCGGGAAGGCAGCAGGAGGCGGCTCCCCTGGTGCCGGGGAGGGCCTTGGGTTGTCGGCAGAGAAGGGTGAGCTCAGTGCCGGGTGTAGCCACCACCGCTCAACGGGAACAGCCGGAGGGGTGTGGGGTGTTCCTGGTGTTGCAGCAGCGGGTATCAGCCCGTCTCTGTCTCGTTACGCCAGCTACAAGTCCAGCAGGGAGCAACAAAGGAGTTGTGTTTTTTTTTTGTTCGCGTTTTTGCATGGCTGTTAAAACTTCTGCCGTGCTGCTAAATGCTGTGTCATTATGTAGGGCACGGGCAGCAGAAATGCCAAGGCTGCGGCAGAGTGCCCCATGGGAGAAAGGGGAGGAGGGGGTGAAGGCATTTTCTCACACAAACCTCAAGTAGGGAGTGAAAACGGTGCCCGAGCAGCAGGGCTTCAGTACCTCAGCTCCTTTGCTTGCCCCAGCTCAGCATTTACCCCCCCCCACCTCTATGCTGTTTCTCCCTCATGCGTGGGCGAGCAGATGTGGGAGCTCCGCAGCCCCCGCTGCACCCCACGCTCGGAGGTTTTCCACACGTGTCACAGCCCTCCAGTGACGAGCTGGGAAGCTCCACCACCTTCATGAATCATCCTCCACCTGCACGCCGTGTCGTTGCTCACCTCAGCCCGTGCTTTAGCCGGGGCCTGCCCCCTCCAGCGGGACACTGGCTGTGCCATTTTCGCACACAGCCGTCTCTCAACACCCACCGACAGCCATGTGGCTTCCCACAGCCTCGGAGGGAGGCTGACAGGCCAAGAATCGCACGGCCATGTTAATGCCATCTTCTCACAAAAATCCAGACTATGCTGCCCGTGACCGGGGACCAGGAGGAATCCCTTTCTGAACTGCCCAACTTCCCTGTTATTTCTTGCTGCAGGCAGACTTGGTGGATCTCACAGTAAGCTGCTACGTATTACAAGATGCTTACTCACATACCCACGCATTCTTCTCAGAGTCGGTAAAACACAACTGAACAAACAGGAACCAGCTAAAGAAACACTCGTGTATGTCACTGCGAAGTGCCGACCACCCTGGGACCTGCAAGTGAAGGCTTCGCGCATCTCAGCGGCCACAACACAAGCCCTCAGCCATGTCAAAACCCTACTTGCAGGGGAAAAAACGTCTGAACCGCCATGGGAAAACCAGATCGAAAGCCACGCTGCTCTTCGAGAAGAGACATTAAAAATGATCTGTGAAAACCAGTCTTGTGGCTTGACTGTCGCAAACTGGAGCAGAACGGGTGCGTTTGCCCGATGACTCACCCAGCGCGACTGTGTGGGCCGCTGCCAGGCAGGGAGAGCTGTTCTGCCTCCTCTGCACGCTCACAGCTAGCGATTGTGTGGCCCTAAACGGAGCTGCCAAAGTGCTCGCTTGGGGTGAGCTGGTGGAGGATTCATTTCCTCGCCCCATCGGGGACAGGCGGCGCGGGCTGTCCTTGGCAGTGGCTGCCCAGCTACCGTGCCCAAACGCACGCTGAGCAGCCTTGCCCAACGCTGAAAGGGCTGTGGAGAGTACACACTAAAATACCAAAAGCTAATTCACCACCTGGTGAATATCTGGTTGTAGATACCCCTCTGGTGACCGATCCCAGCTCAGCGGTTTGAGAGCAAGCATGGGAAGCTGAAACACTGCTTTTTGTTTGTCTTAAAACAGTCTGCTCAGACTGCAGGAAGTACAGAACATGTAATAAATCCTAACATCACTCTGAGCATGTAATAAGCCCTGCTTTATTCCTTCCTCAATTTTCAAATGAGGCTTTACGTATGAAAATGCCATGTCCCCATCCCAGGGCAGACCAAAGGTTCTTCCAACCCCCTGCTCTCCCTCTGACAGCAGCCAGCAGCAGATGCCCAGGGAAGAGCATAAAACCAGACGAGGCATGTAATGGGGTTTTTCTGATGTACTTTCCTACAGCCCAGCTATCTGCAGATCAGAGGCAGATTCCTCCTGGGGCAGAAGTGATATCTTGGTGTTTAATGAGCTGATTTTTTCAAATCACTTTCTGAATTTTTGCAAGCTTCTGGGATCTGAGATATCATGTGTAGCAATTAGTTTCGTAGTTTAATTTTACAGAATATGAAAACCATCTTTTGTTTTGAACTTACTATCTGGCAATTTCATTAAGCTCTTACATTACTGGAAACAATAACAATTATCTGTTCATTTTTCCTATGCCAATCAGTGTATAGACATTTTTTTTCCACTATTGTTCTTTTGTCCAAGCTGAAGAGCCCAAGCCTAGTTAACCATTCTTCACACGGAGACACTGAATAGATTTTCTTATCCTCTTTGCCTTTCTCTGTGTCGTCCCTTGTAAGAAATGCCTTATGAGGTGGAAAGGAACGGGTAGATGGCCCCCCACACACCACACCAACAGCACAATCAGGCTTTCTGCTTTGTTCTCTGTTCCCTTCCTACAAAGTCCTGCTCTTCTATTTACTGTTTTGACGGTTACTATGTGCTGAAATGACATTTTAGTTATCTATTACAATTGCAAGAGCTTCTCCTGAAAGGCACCTAGTTCAAAGTCCACTCGTCGGTACGCACGCCAGGCTTCTTTTCCTCCATGTGCACTACCTCGCCTTTATCAACACCGAGTGTCACCTGCCACCAGTGAAAAGAGCTGTGCCTTCCTACTGTGAAATCCTCCTGCAACTGTTCAAGCAGCTTATGTTTTCACTGCTGTGAATAATTCAGCCCACAAGCAAAAACCGTAATTTCATTCCGCACCTCCCTCCCTTCCCACGTTATCTGCGAAGACGCTGAACAGCAGAACACCAGCTCCGTCCCTCACATCTCCACTTGTTGCCTCTCACCTTAAGAAGAAGAACCACTTTCCTCCTCTCTTAGTGCTTCATCAATTTGATCTTCCTGTGCAAGAGGATCTTCCTTCTCATCCCAGGCCTCTATTAAGAGACCATGTCGAAGGCCTTTGGAAGGCCCTCATAAACTATACACACTGCATCTCCCAGTCATACCCTTGCTGATTTTTTCAGAAAACCTAATCAATCCATGGGGCACAACTTCCCTCTACATAATGCACATTGACTCTTCTTCATCCTAAGGAACCACCACTGTTTGGTCACTCTCTCTTATATTATTTAGGTTCTAATTACATTATTTTTATATTTTATGTACTATTATGTCAGGCTAATTGGTCTACTGCTCTCTGGCTCCCTCCTGGTACTTCATGAACAGTTATCCCATCACTGCCTTCCCCCTGCCTTCCAAGCCAATTTCAAGCAACGAATAGCATGCTGGAGACAGTAGCTCTGCAAAGTCATTCTTAAATCCCTGACGAGTTCTGGCAATTTGTTACTATTCATTTAGTTACTCTAAAACTTTTACTGACATTTTAGGACAGATCACTATCTAATTTGAGCTCAGGTTTTATTTCACAGTCACTGACAAGGCCTTCAAGCTGTCTGGCAGTCTGCTGGGTTCTCACATTTTTGAAAATGGACTTCATTTTTATGTCTGTAGCAAACTGTTTCTATTTTCATGTACTTTTACATCAAAATCACCAGTTTATTTTTTCTATTTGGATACAATTCAGCAATCTGAAGGATGCCTGCTTTTTCTTCTCATTGTTTCTTTTCCCCTGTGTTTAATGACAGAACCCTTTTCTGGTATTTCCAAATTCTGTTTCGACAAGTGGCATGAATTTGCTCCAAGCGTCTAATATGCAGTCCTTGAACACTCTCCATGCTGCCTGCAAGCACTCACCACTTTTGTCTACTCCTTTAAATTCCTTTGCTACATGAGTGACTTCTCATTTTTAATTCCTCTCCTTTCTTTTAAATTAAAACACATCCTGCACTGGATTTTTTTACTCTCCTCACTCCTGCAAGGATATTGGTTCAGATTGCATTATGGATTCAGAGGGCAAGATTCAATATCTGTCTAAATTTGGTCAACAAACTGCACCCCAAATTCTCTGTGTCCTCCAATCAAGGTCAACAAGCTCAGCTGTAGAAGCATCCCACCCTCACAGAGTAGCTCTTGTGTGATCCTGCACACATACCTCAGGAATGATTCAAGAATTGTTTCCCTTCCTGTAGGTTTCCTGGTTAGCTGCACCAAGAAGTTATTTACGGTACACCTAAAAATGTAGTTCTGTGCCCCATTACAGTGCTTAATGCAAACAGCAGTGATTTAAGTCTGGTTTTATGTTTGCTGCCCTTGACACTTCTCAGATTTCCTTAGTTTGTCACATTTACTTTTGATTTGTCATTATTAGTGTGATCTCAGGTGGTTTATAATTTAATCCCTTTACTATACTTTTGAATATTTCCAGACCATGGATCCTGTACCACTTGCTGATATAGTTAACTTGTTAGTTTTCCTTTAATACATTAGAAACACTCTTTCACTGGCACAACCTTTTCTGTTATTCCTATAAAACTTGCACAATGATAATAAGCTCCACTGGTTATCCTCCTTCGACCACATTTACAATATACCTATTATGCCACGTAGCTCCTTTAAAATACGTGTATTTCTCCATCTCACTCTTTAAACCTCTTTAAACCTCCACTACAACTGGCAGAGTTTCCAGTTGTTCTAAATAATTTTTAAACAACACTTGTCCAATAGCTCCTGATTATTTTGTACAGTTTTGCTAACTTCTGCCTCATCCTTCATTTGAGGAAGAAGTGATCATTGACATTACCTGTAAGGATGCGTTGTCCCGTTGTGTATTACTTCACTTTGCCAGTTTTCCCCTAATTCTTTGTTTAGAAACTGCTCTATAATCTTATGATTTGCATGTCAGCAGCCTGCTTTTGTTTTGGCTTACAAAACAAAGGATCTTTTCATTTCAAATGTTCCTCAGTTCATAAATAATCTAAATCTCCCTCTTTTTTATACCATTTTCTGCAGGAAGGTGCCTGAAGGTACAAAGGCCTCTCTGTCTGACACCAAGCATGTTATCGGCAGCATTTTGGACAACCTTACCATTGGGTTCCAGGTCTTCTAGTTTCTACCCGACAGTTTCAGCTCTGCCTCCAGTGTGTCCCTCCTCAGGGCACCCACCTGCTCACTGCGACCAGCTCCCCTCCACAGTCCCGAGGACTGCCCAGATGCACCAGCTCCTCCCTACAGATGTTGTCCTGTTTGCATCACCAAGCTCAGGTATCTATGCAACTAACGATTCCATCACCCACCAACATAGATTTTACCTTCTGGAGTCAATTGACTCCCATCCCTGAAAGCATCAGAGCCATCACCCTCCACTCCAGAGACTTTTCTGTCCTCTGCACCACTGCGACTGCCTCGCCTGTAGGAATGGATTGTGTGATACCCCTTAAACTCCTGTCAATGAATCTTTCTGGTCCCCTGAGCTTTTCAGACACCTTGGCTGCAGAATACAGCAACTGGCCTCCAGCTGCCACTGAAGAAAGTAATAGGTCTTCCATGGGTCCTCTGCCACATCTGTCAGCCCTATGCAGATATTGGGGTATCCCACACAGTACTGTACACCTGGGGTGGGAAACTGCATCAAGGCCTAGACCACCACTGCTTGTGATGGCAGTTTGACAGTGCAACTCTTACGTAGGTACCCATATTTAGACTAAATTTAGGTGACGTAAACTGAATTCCACCCCTCCTACTTGGAGCTGAGGCTATCCAAAGTTCACAGACGCATTTAGCCAAATTCAAGTCCCACACCACAGAATGTGAACAAGACATCGTTTTAAAGATGCTTATACAAACTTCCTCTATTGTGATAAATTGGTAACCTCTTTAATATAATTTAAACTTGTAACCCCGTAAGCACAAGACTAGCATTATGAGTCTCAAGGGAATTTTCCCTTAGGTGCTGGCTGGTTTTGTCTCCTATAGTTTGATGATTTGCTGTCCTGTAACAGCCGTTTTCTAAAAATTTATATCTCCAAGTCTACCTCCTATTGTTATAAAAGTAGCCATACAATATATTAGGCTTTAGCAAGTCACTAAAATAAGATACCACTGGTTTTTAAGGCTAGGGTTTAGAATTTCTGCCTATAATAAAGGGCTTTTGTGTTATCAAATTTCACTGTATATGAGCAAACAAAAAACTCTCACATGTTCAAAGACAAGGAAATGCCTTGTGAATTTAAGAGAAAAAGGAAAAGAGATCAGAATGTGTGACACGGGTCACTTTATTATTTTCTACTACAGCTACTTAAAAGATCTCTGCAACTGCCCTTAAACTGTGAAGCCCATGATATTCCCCATTTGCCTTCAGGGCTTTGATTTAAAAAGCTCTTCCTGTTCAATGGCTATGTTTATTGTAACAAGTCATGAAAGTCACATCTAGCATAATCAGTACTGCTTTGGCTTCATTGTCTTGAAAAGTGGCAGAAATCTTGCTTTGTGCATTTGTCATCATGATGCTTACATTGGGGAGACCAGTTATTCTAAAGCTACATACCTGGAAATATACTACTCTCAGGCAGCTGTCTAAGGTTAGCTAATTAATATCATTTCATGTGATTTCCAAATACAAAATGGACAGGACAACTAAAAATAAAAAACATAAAATTCCTACTCTGTGATAGTTAAATAATTTCTTTTTTCTAAACAAGCTGGTGACAAACCTGGTCATCTGTGGGGAGCCCTTCTCAAATCATGGACCGAGCTACTGTGAGAAGCAAGGGTTTCAGAATTAGATGTAATTTACCTCTACATCTAATCTAGATCATTAATTACACTGAGGTACCTAGAGCAAGGACACATTCCAGACATGGGTTTTAAAGTAGTTCCCAATATTTTCCTACAATATAAATTAAAAGGAAAACACTGATATTGTATATATAATGTATCTCATTGCTATAGGTAGAAATTATGAACTCTTTTTCTTGGAAAGCATGTTTCAAAAAAAAACCTGCCTAATATTGATGCTCTACTTTGGGCTGGAAAATGCAGTTTTAAAATGTTCCTATATAAATTAATTTGTAGTTGACAGATTTTTTTTTAGCAGAACTTGGATATTATTAGACTAAAACTTAGAATCATATAAGCCAAGTACTAGTAAACATATGTATCATTTTAATACAGAAAACATTGAAAATGCTATTTGTTACGTTCCCTGCTTCAGTCATAGCAAGTCCTCATCCAGACATCTTTACTGATTCTGTGCACAGGGAGGCAGAATGAAGGCTCCCAGCAATGCTTTTTTCACTATTATCAGTGAAGGATCTAAAGTGAACACTTTGCCATTTCTGACACTCTTCAGGGAGGCACAAGTAACTGTTCAGATTACGCTCACAGTGAAAGAACACGAATTGCACTAACCCAGACTCTTCTCATATCATCTGCCAAAAAACGTTTCACTAATACTAGACAGGACTTTATATTAACTCCAGATAGCTTTGCATGCTAACAGTAAACAATTACAGAAAAAGCACACAGGACATATCAAAGGCTGATAAAGAGTACTGCTCTTTAAGCAATCTTTTGCTTAAATTTCCCTGAAAAGGCAATCTTTTCCAAGAATCTGTTAAACCACAGATCTGTTAAAATCTGTTAAATCTGGTTAAACCACAACATCATAATGCACCTGAAACCTGGCTGGGCTGCATTTACCCAGAGTGAGCAACTGCAGCTGCACACACTTCTCTGAACCAAATTGTTGCATTATTTAAGGCTTTTCTACCTAGGAAGTTAAACCAAATGCACGACAACAAAAAATGTAAAATACATGTGGTATGTCTACGAACACAAGCACATTACACCTTATTTCCTTCATGTTCCATTATTATCTGTAGGCAAGTATGTGAACACTGAGGATGGAAAATACAGGAGCACAAGCAATATGGTAAACTACAGCAATGTCACACAGCAAGTGTGAAAAACAGGTTTTACATGAGCACAGCAGGCTAAGCTACTGATGAGAAAGATAAAGAACTGAGCAACGTAACCATGTAATACTTTGCCAAAGGGTTTGTCTGCAGCCTTTCCTATTCCACAGTGATCTATTTGCTGACCAAGCTGGCACAGGAAGCCGAGACCCAGAGAGAGTTATAAGGACTTGTACGTCTTACCATTAGATGTTCTCATCTGCCGCCGTCGCCCAACGCGGTCCAGGCCGATGGGGGTGCTCTGTGAGAAGGTGAGTGGGCGAAACCTGGCTGAGACAGCTTTGTAGGGGGGCACCTGGTGTGCAGGAACCGGTGGCCGTGTGGCAGGCTGCAGGGAAACAAGAGAAAATCAGGTCTCAGTAAACAACCTACCCACCAGTCCAGCTTGGGTCCAAAGAGTCTCTTCAGGTAGTCCAGCTAGTTACAGGGGCAGTGAACACTCCTACTTCAAGCACCTGTGATGGTGCTTAAGCACTACATCATGTACCCACCATCATCGTGGTAAATATTTTATAATGTTACAGCTCTCTATTAAATTAAAAACGCTATCGCCCTCTCTTACAATTAGCCACGCACTATAATTTTCATCTTGTAATACTCCATCCCTAAATGCTCTGGGATCTAACCAACTTCAGGCTGACACTGTAAGCACCCATCTGAATAATGGTAGAATAACCAACAATTAATTCTACAGCTGGAAGTTGTGTTCATTTACTGGGATGCTTTCTTACTTCAAATAAACATATTGCTTTCAAGTGAAATAAACTTGTTTTACAAGACCAAAATAATTGCCTAAATGATCCCCTGCTCTGAAGATCCCAGGAGTCACATTAAAAAGAGGTAATACTTAATTTACTTATAACTACATAGAAGACATTTTCTTTTATCATATCATTCATTTGCTTAATTATGATTGTACCTATTTGCAAATTCAGTCTAATTTTGTCATCCCTGAACAACTCCATGCTGAACAGCAAAACCTCATCATACAAACTTCAGAGAAACACATCTTTACTCTTCCCTTATCTTTCAGCAATTACTGTTCATAGGCCCTTTATCGAGTAATCTGAAACATCAAGGCATTTTTCATGACCTGTTGACACTCTGCTAGGAAATCAATGATTTAGTATTGTTTGAAAACTGTTTCTCACACCTAAGCTGCCAGATGAAAACAAAACACAACAAAGAAGGAATTAACATTATGCTTCTAAAATATTCCCTTGGGTATTCAAAGCTGCTAAGAAAAAAAATCAGCAAGGTGGAGATCAGTCCTTGAAAATCCCATATAAAATACTTCTTTTTACACATGCATTTCCAGTTCATTATTCTTGTTTTTTCATTTCAGCTACAAATTTACTAAAGACTTCCAAAAACCCCAAGATTCATTCATCTCCTCAGTACTCTAGGAATATCTCGGGATCCTATCACTGAGTAACAACAAAGAGTTAAGTTTGATATATTGCATCAAATAGCTAATAGAAGTAATGCTAATTACTGTAGACAAGTAATTGGCCAATTAAACAACAAAGCTATTTAAGTCTGGGCAATTAATATTTTCTTGGAAGGCTTTAATCCAGACTCCTTCCCCAGTGCTGTTACTCAGTGGTAGGCCTGGAAGGCCACCATTTGGCTTGATAATGTGTCCCTCTTGGGAATGCTCCATAGCTTTGGTTTTGACCACAGCAATTTCTTCTATTGTTGCTTCATTAACTTGAGAACTGCTTTAGGAAGGAGTCCTACAGCATTTATAGAAAGTGGAGGATACCTTACCAGCACTGTGTTACAAAAGCTTTTGAGCCCGAAGCCCTGTAACCTCCTACAGGACAGGGCCATCACTACTAAATACACAGATTTATGACACATAGGTGAGCATAAACCAATATGAGAAGTAACGACCATTCCAAGAAAGAAACAAGGTAATTTACAATACAAAAAAGATTATCCCAAAGTGAGTATCAGGTTTATTCCATGCTGGTTTGCTTTTTAACAACAAGACAAAGTAATTAGTGACAAGGAAAGCAGAATTGTAAGTATATGAAGTCAGCTTGACAAAAGGGAAGGAAGAAAAGGAATCATCCATTCTATTTTCTACGTTGAAGACAGAGACAAGGAAGTGAAAGGGTCTTCTGCAGTCTGCAGAGAGCACATCTCTTAATCTTACTTGTGTCAGCAGACCTTCAATTTCTTCTGCTGGACCGCTTCCATAGAAATTGACCCCACCTATTACAGAGATGGGTCTTCTTTTTCGCCCTCTGTGGTAGCCTACTGTATTGCTTTGGACCGCAGACCCAACAGAAGCCAGTCGTGGCTGATTTTCTCCATCCGTGCAGTCTGTATTCTGTGACTCCACAGCAACTGCATCTTCAGGTATTGAGATACTTCTGATTGACATTTGGCCATAGTCTGAGAGAGGTCTGGGCCGAGACCTTTTTCCAGAGCTCCATCTCCTGGGTGTGACCTTCTGTGTGTCTGTCTTTTCTTCATCCTGGGATGAGGACTTCTTCCAGTGGTCATCAGAAACAACCTTTTTAAATGTGAACAAGTCAAATAAGCCACAAAATTTTCTTTTACTTAATCATTTGTGAGTTTTTCATACGGCAGATCAACTTAACATTGCTAAAGAGAAAGTGTTACCACAAATATGATAAATACAACTGACAACTCAGGAAGACAGTATTTCCTTTGCAAAGTTACATCATATACTGTTTGTGCTAAGTAAGGTTAACACTACATCGTCAGCACCTCTTAGGCAAATAACATCACTAATACCATTAATATCTCACCTAAGACCTCTGCAATAGGAAGAGGACATATCATAAACATTGCAGTCACTAAATCAGGTCTGGCATTCAGTTCTTCGTGCGCACAAGTAATATGACACATAACTTCTGGAAAAAAAAAGCAGCCCACACATATTCCTCTGCTTTACCTCTACCTGGTGATGAAAATGAGCAGTGAGGCTCAGTTGGATGGTTTGCTGATGCCAGGTAACTGTAAGCTGATACCACAACAGGCAGTCGTGCTCCCTCCTCCCACCCACCCACACACCCTCACTTGTGTCAGATCTAGAGACTGTGTGGCCCTGTGTGAATCAGTTGAGCAAGCCGATTCATTTTGGAAGGGAGAAATTAATTTTCTCCCTGATCAGGAAGGTTATAGTCAAGCAGAACAGAACCAGTGATACGACGCTACAACACAAATATGGGCGAAATTAATCTTTTCAGAGAGGAAGCTTGGAAAACAAGCATGTCATTTGTATTCAGCAACAAATTTGGCCCTATAGGTTAATGCCTCCAGCTATCACAATTGTACTATTGTAAATTTAGAAATAAAAGCCTCAACTGAAATACTTATCCAAGGCAATGTTTAGAAGGATTTCAGCGTACTTGGGGTAAGACTGCTGTAAACTTCTCTAGCAAAGCTCCCACAGTTCTTAAGAAGAAAATATTGCGCATAGAAATTTATATTCACTTTTCCCTCCAATTTCCAAATTCTCAGTGTTTCCCTGGCTTTTCCTGGCTTCTTAAAGGGAGTGTCTCTGGGCTGGGTTTGCATGACTGCCTGATGGGGTGAGTAACTAACTCCAATTCACTGCTGAGCAAGGGAACCCTGCTGTAATTTCTCCTGTAAATTACAAACTAATTCTGACTTTCTGTAAAAAAAATCTGCCAACTTCTTTATCAAGATATTATTAGACTGCCTAAGTGCATTTATGACAATGTGCAAAGCTAATAAATATTCTAAAAGGAGAGGCTACATTTTGATTACCTCTGGCTACAGGTTTTTCCTCTGTTTTAGACCAGATGAAGGCATTTCAGGTGCTGCATTGTCAAAGCAGACATTAGCCCAGAATCAGCCTTTTACAATGAAGCCTGTACAAGATTTCTCATCCTCTGTCACCTTCTGCTCCACATACCATTTTCAACCAGGCCAGTACAACTCCAGTTAGCCTGATGCACCTGATAGAGTGGGCAGGTTTTGCTTTTTATTTGAAAGTCAGATTAAGAGAAATTTCACTGTATGAAACCACTTTAACTAGCAGGCAGAGTTAATAAACAGTCAGCATTTTAACAGCATTACTGCAATGAAGGTATGAAAAATGATCCAACTCCTTTGTTCTACATTAAGTTCCTCCACTTACAACGTGAAATTTCCTCTGAATAGAGCACTTGCACTGATTTGAACTCTGTGGTGCCACACCTGCCACTCAAGAAGGCTTCAGCTTCTCTGCAGGTTTTGGCTCGTGCCTCAGTTTCAGGAGCTGAAGAGGCTCAGCAGGAGCGAGCACCCGGCTGGCACAGCGACACGGCTCCCTGCAGCCCAGCGGGTGAAGCTGGCTGTCAAACGCAGCCCCTCGAGGTCAGAGCAGCAAAAGCACAGGTTAAGCAAGGTCCTTACCTCTGAATCAGACACGGGTAAAGGGTCTCCACACACACAGTGACTGAGAATGGAGCTCACTAGTGTCATTTTCTGTTTCTCTTTTTCAGAGTCTTGTCCGTAAGAGCCACAAGCGCGAACAACCTCCCTGCGTAACCAGTCAGGCAAAGTTCATCCCATGTTCCTGTACTTTTAGACTGAGGGAAGGACACGTCACATGTCATCTCCTAATCTGCTTTTTACACCCTTATCTTGAGCAATAACATTTGCAAAGAGAGGACTGTTCTGCTTCTGTAGCACTCCACCTACAGTAGCCTATCCAAATGACAGTGAGGTTTGTCTCTGCTGTGCAATAAACAACCCTGAAGGGCATGTATTTTCAGGCTTAGCCCCTTAACTGCACTGAACAATAAACTAATAATAAACTAATAAAACAGAAAGGATAATCCTTTCCGAGCAAAATATCAGAGGAAACGAGACTGATAACCTTACAGTGCTCTAAGTGACCTAATCAAGCAAGAGGGACCTGACCAAGAGACGCTGACTACCAGGAATAAAATACCCTGCGTGTAACTCATAGGCTCCTGTACTTAGTCACTGAAGCAAGTTCCACTTGTCACCGGCTTTATACTGATGTACCTCAAGTGACCTTCCCCTGATTTACCAAGAGAAATTGGGTTTATGTTCTACAATCTACAGACATGGGTATAAATATGCATGGCGCTTCACGCAGGACAAAAATCAAAACGTCATGCACTCACTCCAGAATTATAAGTGCTGGTTAAAAAATTTCAAGCAATTTCAAGACTCCCAAGAGGTAAAGGTCTAACTAAAGCCAAGCCCACATTGAGTTTTCTGAAATTCACACCTGCTAATCTAGCGACAACACAGGATTACCAATGCTAGCACTCAAGATCGTTCATCTTGTCTTTTAGGCTGCATCCTCATTCAGATGAGACTGCAATCACAAACAGATCTACATATTTATACCAATGCAGATGAATAAATTTCACACAGACAGCCAAATATCTCCAACAGTATTTGTTAACTTGCTGTATTTCAACCTTTTTTCTTTTTACTGCGTCATGCAAGTATGACACTGGACCTCCAGGAGGCCTGGGCCATCCTGAAGCATTTGACAGCTGCTTTTAGGTATCGAGGTTCAGCTCCACGTGCCAGTTCTGGGTTGCTGTTTGAGTGTGTTCCCCGGCCCCCTTACAGCACCCACCAGGATGCCATCCCAATGGCAGCTTCCCAAGCACCTGCACCACGGAGCCCAAGCCCAGCTGGGCTGAACCACTCCTTTGCCTGGCCCAGACTGATTTCCCAATCCAGATAAAGTAGCTTCAAGGGCTCGGTTCTGTTCATGCTCACCTCGATCTGGCATAGGTACAACTCTGCTGCATTCAGGAGAGCACTGCTGCTGTTGGCATTCCCTGTTACTCATTAATACCAATGTAAGCAAGATCAGCATCAGGTGGTCAGGCACTAAAATCTTAACTGAGCCTTGGTAGCCAGATGAGAGACAGTTTTGCAATTAATACTTGGTGTGTTTTATAAATTTGGCGTCAAAACCTACCTCCAGAGGGAGTGTTGCCCAAGGAGAGAAGGATAACTTTCCACATCAGAACAAGATCAGATTTATACAGTGCTGATAGTGATGTTTATATGTATACAACTTATATGGATGCAACTGATATCGCTGTAATTTGCCTGTACCTGAAATTGCATGGAGGCACAATTGCATTACTGGCACAATTATATCAATCAGGAGTAACATCCCATACCAGACAGACACACCTGAGTGCAGAAAAAGCCCAAACTATAAAACTGACCCAACACACGCCTGCTGCTGGTACACTTGTTGCACTGACAACAGACAAACAATCCCATGTGAGCTTCTGATAGTGCAGTTATGCCAATAAACTCCCCAATGAGAATAAAATCCCAGCTCTGTAAATGTGTTGGTGCCTGGGTAATACAACGGAGGCTCCTTGCCCACCCGGCTGCATTCTTACCATTACACAGTTGGATTTTTTATTTGTATATTTATGTCCTACCGACACAATTAACGCTTCCTAACTTCCACATACAGAGAAGGGGACAATTAAATCCCTAGAAATGTGTTTCCCATCTATCTTCTCCACCTCAATTTCCACCACCTGCTTTTTTTTTTTTTTTTTTTTTTTTCCCTTAGCTCCAAAAGAAGTTGTATTGCTTCTTGTTTTGGTATCTCTTTATTTTCCTGAAAACACTTGTGATGAATAATCAGTCCTGGTCTTCTGTAAATGGCAATGTTTAAAATCAGGTACTGGAGTATTTATAGGGAAAATTCACAGCAGTTGTGCTATTTTGTGTAGATATCTCTGTATTTTGATTACGAGTACATGCTTCCATATGCATTTGGGAGTCCATAAATAAAATGTATAAACTTATGCTAACAATGACAGCTATATGTCAGCATTATAATAGTGACTATTAGAGAGCTGACATTTCTGTATAACACAGGAACTGCCACTTACAACACAGGAATTGCCAAATGCTAATAACTGCAGTAAGACTAGAATGGATTTTTCAGTTCATAAAAGCTAGCAAAAATATAAAGGACCAAGTGCTCATGACCTCGTGGTCATAAATAATTTTATCACCTTCACTTAACTAAGTAAAAGTCCAGGCAGAGTGTCTCCACCCAGGTACACGATAAAAGGTAACCTTTGCACTTTTTCTGGTTGCTAAATAGCAGCTGGGGAACACTAGTTGAAGATCATTTATCATCACTACTAACTGAGGTTAAAAGGTTGTTTTATGCTTCATGGACATGATCAATATTGGCTCTGAAGTGGGGCTCTCGAGTCCTTCTACCTCTAGGCAGGTGTTAAAGGAGCAAAGTCCCTCCCACTGTAAGCAAAGAGCAGGTCTGAGACCACCTGATGGAACTGAACAGGTACAAGTCTGTGGGGCCCGATGCCGTGCATCCCACGGTCCTGAGGGAACTGGCTGATGTAGCTGCCAAGCCTCTCTCCATCATGTTTGAAAAGCCTTGGAAGTCAGGTGAAGTCCCTGGTGACTGGGAAAAGGGAAACATCACTCCCAGTTTTATAAAAGGTCAAAAGGAGGACCCAGGGAACTACAGACCAATGAGCCTCACCTCTGTGCCTGCCAAAATAATGGAACAGATCCTCCTGGAAGCAACGTCAAGGCACATGCAGGACAAGGAGGTGATCACAGCCAGCATGGCTTCACCAAGGGCAAATCACGCCTGACCAACCTGGTGGCCTTCTACAATGGAGTGACTGCATCAGTCAACAAGGGAAGACTGACCAATGTCATCTATCTGGACTTCTGCAAGGCCTTTAACATGGTCCCATGACATCCTGATCTCCAGATTGGACAGAGATGGATTTGAAGGGTGGACCATTCCGTGGATAAGGAATTGGCTTGAAGGTCACACCCAGAGAGTGGTGGTCAATGGCTCCATGCCCAGGTGGAGACTGGTGCTGAGTGGTGTCCCTCAGGGATCTATCCTGGGACCAGTGCTGTTTAATATCTTTAGCAATGACACAGACAGTGGGTTCAAGTGAACCCTCAGCGAGTTTGCAGATGCCACCAAGCTGAGCGGTGCGGTTGATACACCAGAAGGAAGGGATGACATCCAGGGGGACCTGGACTGGCTGAAGAAGTAGGCCCACGTGAACCTAATGAGGTTCAGCAAGTCCAAGTGCAAGGTGCTGCACGTGGGTTGGGGCAATCCCAGACATGAGCAGAGACTTGGAGAAAAACTCACTGAGAGCAGCCCCGAGGAGAAAGACCTGGGGGTTCTGGTGTACGAAAGGCCCAACACGAGCCAGCAGTGCGTGCCTGCAGCCCAGGAGGCCAACTGCATCCTGGGCTGCACCAACAGAGGGGTGGGCAGCAGGTGGAGGGAGGGGATTGTGCCCCTCTGCTCTGCCCTGGTGAGGCCCCACCTGGAGTGCTGCAACCAAGGCTGGAGCCCCCAGCACAAGAAGGATGTGGAACTGTTAGAGTGGGTCCAGAGGAGGGCCATGAGGATGGTTATAGGGCTGTAGCACCTCTCCTGTGAAGAAAGGCTGAGAGAGCTGGGGATGTTCAGCCTGGAGAAGAGGATGTTCTGGGGAGACCTCATTGCAGCCTTTCAGTACTTAAAGGAAGCTTATAAAAAGACAGAGGCAACTATTTTTTTCTTCATGGGCAGACAGTGATAGGATAAGGGAACATGGTTTTAAACTAAAAGAGGGGAGATTTAGATGTTAGTAGGAAATTCTTCCCTCAGGGGGTGGTGAGGCCCTGGCACAGGCTGCCCAGAGAAGCTGTGGATGCCCCATCCCTGGAGGTGCTCAAGGCCAGGCTGGATGGGGCTTTGGCAACCTGGTGTGGTGGGAGCTGTACCTGCTCATGGCAGGGGGTAGGAATGAGCTGATCTTTAAGGTCCCTTCCAACCCAAACCACTGGATGATCTATACAGATAAGCCATACAGATACAACCCCATACAAAACTTGACCATGTATTTCTACGGCATTTTTAATGCTGGCTTACTTCATTTAACCTGAGCCTTGAAAGCGTGCTTATCGTAATCAAAAAGCCTAATGCTTTCCCTGTGAGCAATGTGCTTTACAAAGATTACTGAGTTCACCTTCGTAACATTCACATTTCACAGATAAGGCGCAGACACAAAGCACTTCAGCAATTCAAATCACACAGGAAGCACAGCTGAGCTGGAAATGACCAGAGGATCTCGTGACTGTTCTTCGGCCTGAAGGATTTCCTTCATCCTCTCCTCTGTCATTTTACTCATTTCCAAAACCAAACGCAGCTGGCAGATTTCTGACGGGCAGAGGGCTGTTTGCAGAGATGTGCATTTGCTTTGCAGAATAATCTCCTCAGACATACAAAATGCAAGAGGGCTAAAAACAGAAAACAGTTTTTCCGGTGTCTTGATCTGTGGGGATGATGCTGTAGTGGTATTTCACGTTTACTTCAGTATCTTAAATTAAAAGCAAGCATGTAGCATATAGTAAAGTAACACTTTACTGTATATCTTTAACAGTAACACTTTAATGTATATCTTTAGAGTCTTTTCAGAAGATGTAGAGGCATTAACAGCCCCTAAATAATCCCTATGTCATTTCTAAATCAAGACTCGGGACAGCCCAGAGCATGTAGGAGGACTGAAAATACTCGTTTTCCTCTGATTTGGTCAAACAAACAACGTTTTCCAGGCTGCCTGTTGTCTCTGTAACATCCGCTGGCAAACCTCAAAAGCCAGCTGATTTGAAAGTTGAGCTTTCTGCAAACAAAGCCCAACATAAAAAGCTGTCGGCTTTGTACCCATCTCTCCAGGAGGAGGTCCCCTGGCTCCCCTTCTCCCCACCCTTCCCGGGCAAAGCCTCATTGTCCTTGCCCCAGCCCAAGCCCAAGCAGCCGGCAGGTCCCAGGAGCGGACCCAGCCTGCAGCCTGCAGCGGGTGGAGCTGCCTTGGGCGACTCTCCGTCTGCAAACGATTACTTGCTCGAGCGTGGCAGGAGGGCGAGGCCGCTGCGGTTGAGCTGGGGCTCAGAGGAGCCGAGCCTGCTGTGCTCCACCTTGGTCCCATGCAGGGGGGCTCAGCTGCACCCCCAGCAGCCCCCGGATGCCAGCGAGGGGAAGCGCAGGTGGTTCGGAGAAAACCCCATGGCTGCCTTCCTTTAGTGTGGGCATCACAGCCTCACAGCGTCACAGGGTTGCTGAGGTTGGAAGCAACCCCTGGAGGCCCCTGGTGCCCCCCCTGCCCAAGCAGGGACACCCAGAGCAGGCTGCCCAGGCCCACATCCAGGCGGCTTTTGGAGCTCCCCAAGGAGGAGACCCCACAGCCTCTCTGGGCAGCCTGTGCCAGGGCTCCGTCACCCGCCCAGCACAGCAGTGCTGCCTGGTGCTCAGAGGGAGCCTCCTGGAGCTGGGATGGATGTGCAGCACCAGCAGGTCAGCACCATGCTCTGTGCCCAGGGTGCCACTCCACAGCCAGGGGTATGATCACTACTGACCAGGGCAAGCCACTTGGCTGTGCCTAACCTGACCCAGAACCCTGATTCCTGTTCCCACTGCATTTTTTCCCCTCTGCCTACCAGAGGATGCAGTGACAAATGACTGCGGGCTGCACTGAATGGCAGACAGCTTTGCTGCAGTGAGTTGGAGGAGCTGCTGCTGTGACAGGAAGGAGGGCGTCCTTTGAGGGCTCCGTGCTCTATCATTTCAGCCATCAGCTCTACAAGGCACGGCGGTTTCTGCTTCAGCTCTGCACACAACTGCTCTTGGAAGTCATCCTCTGAGCAACGTGCAGAGGTATCCTGTCCTGTTTGAGGCAGCCCAGAGAGTTCAGAGCAAATCCAACATCTCTTGGTCTCATTGAAATCTGCAGATGAGATGCTGCTGAGCACCTCTGATGGTGCTCTGCTGCTGTCCCCTGGTCAGAGCGGCACCAGCAGTGCTGGGACCCGCTGCGAGCAGTAAACCCAGTTTACGTTCCCACCCTTATTTACTTAATCCTTCCCAGTTTAGCAGATTTTCAGTTACTCAGATTAAGCTGATTAAGCCACATTCCAAATCGCATGTGGATGACCTGGAGATGAATAAACCCAACGCCGACAGCTCAGGGAGCTGAGAGCAGCTGACCCTGTGAGGTGCTGGGCACTTGCAATTCATAGGAGTTCTTCCAGGAGTTTTACCCCCAAATAAAGCCGTGTGTGCTCAATATTCAGAGCCCAGAGACCTGTAAGGAAATGACGAGAGCAGCAGCTCCAGCCTTACTGTGTGCTACCTCAGGTCAGCACTGCACAGGGCTGAGCTCTAGGGACCTCACGGCGTGGATGAGGTGGGACATCCGACTGCATGGCACAGACGTAAATGAGTCAAGAGATCGATCCTAGAGCATTTAAAGTACAATCCGCAGATAAACTGGGACTCAGCCCTCAGTACAGAATTACCTCTTCACTATAATCTATAATAATCTTCACTATAATCACTTAGAGTCATGCAGATAACATGTGTATTTAAGTAATAAAAGGTCTTGTGTACCATGAAGCCAGATGCCAGCAAGGCACCTTACACAGCAGGTGTTCAAAGAGCTTGGGAAACACTAGGTGACGTCAAATAATTATTTGCTCTTTTTTTTTTTTTTTTTTGTCCCAAACTGCGTCTTTTATGCAGCCTTAGTGGCTGCCATGTGCCAGTCCAAAGCAAAGGCTTTAAGGTTTTGTTACTTACACTGACATGGGGCTCTTCTTCAGGAAAGTCAAGTCCAAATGTGAAATGGTACTTTATGCAGGGTAGTTTCTGCATTTGGGCATGCACGGAGATGGACCAAGTCCCACTGACTTCATCTGCAGACTGTAATTGTCTGGACAAGTGGGTAAGGGAATAAAATAGCTTTGCTTCCAGCTACTGCAGCCAGTCCTTAGAGGAGAACATGTTTGAGCCTGGCCTTTCAGTACCTTGCAAGCTTTGTAGTGAAATATGTCTCCGAGCCACAGAGATTTTAGCACCTATGCTGGAATACATACTGGCTTTTACATGAAATTCACATGAAAAAGAAGATGCATGGAATGTGGAATGTATGCAGATCTGTCCGTCGACGTGGTGTACTTAAGGTGCAGACAAAGTCTTTCAAGTTTTGGATTTGCATTGCTCAGCATTACTCCTCAAAGGGTTGCTGAGAATGAACCAAGCACTAGAGTGTCACAGAAACAATTCTCTGGGTGGGTACAGTTCTGTAACGCAGGGGTGTAAGGTTAAATTAAAAAATGAATTGTAGTGAAAAGTTCAAACCCCAGTGACCTCATTGTGTGGGTATGTGGCATTCACTGAAGAGCCCGCAGGCTGCATAAATTCCAATTAAAAAATACCTGGCGTCTTTGGTACCAAGCTACCTCCATGCATGCTAGCGAGGAGGGGCAAAAGAGCAATGACACTCTCAAGAGATGTGGAGCAGGTCTGGAGAGAAGACAGGGCAGTGCTTACACCCTTTGCACACTAAGACAGAGGTAGCCTCTGTCCTGCACAGCTCCTGCTTCCAATCTGCAGCTCCCACCTCCAAAAATGTAGTTGTAGAGCAGAGGTCTGGGTGCAGCTGCACCAGTTGGTGGACACAGCTGTTTTGCCATGCAGCAGCACGCAGACCACTCCAAGCAGTGCCCATTTAGACAACTGAAACATGCTCACAAATAACCTAAAATATATGATAAGATAGAGAGAAAGTTTAAATTGCAGGCTAGATAATAACAGAATGTGGTGTTAAAACTAAAACTGCAGTAACTTTTATCCACCCAAGGCACACATTCATTTTAAAACTTCTGAAAGGCAGCACTGGTTTGTGGGGAACCAAGGGGAGGGACGAGCTGAATTTCTCTTGTGTCATGAGCCCAGATCACCACTAGATGGTAGATGAGGAGCATTGATTTTTCTTCCCGTTTCATTCCTGAGACCGCTGACACATCAACCACCAGGGCTTCTCACCCCTTTGGCAGTGAAAGCATCTCCTTGCCTACACCCTTATGGGAGAGCTTTGAAAGACGGGTGGGTGGCTGTGGCAACCCTGGGACTCTGCGGTGGGGAACGATCCCAGAGCCCCAGTGTTTGTAGGTACTGGGCTAATTTTCCAACCTTACCATAGCCGCAGACAATAAACAACCTTGCTCTTCCCCAGCAGGATGGCAACACTGATGAGAATGGCAATAACTGCAATCTCCAGTCGGTTTGTAAAAAAAACGCCAAGCTTTTAAAGTTATATGGTTTCACGGACATAAGACTATCAAGCATGAGAGGCTGTAGTGTGTACAACTGCAACAATTACCTTTGTTTCTCTCAGACCTAAGGCATATACACGTTTATTCAAACTGAGGTGGCTTGAAAGCTACAGCAGTTCAATTCTGTAACTGGTTTTCAAGCAGACCCAGAGGGTTCCTAGCTTTGGTGCACGTTTCCCAATGAAGAACAAACCTCTGAGAGATGCCTCACCTCAGGCAGCCCAAAGCCGTGCTGCTGCACACGGCAGGGGCTGAGCTGTGCCATTTCCAGGATGTGTGTGCCTGCTCTTCACTGACACTGACAAATCATCGGCACTGCTCCAGTGGCAGTGCTCACAGTGCCTCTCCTCCACAGGGCTTCAGGTTTATTGCTGCGTTTATTTCAGGGGTGCAGCAATGCAGCTGCCCTTCTGCTGCATGAAGGTACAATGACATGCTGGTGGCTTCCCCAACACTTGAGCAGCAACACGCTCTGCTGTCCAAAATCTGCAGGCAAATATCCAAATAGCCTGCACTCGGCATGGCCACCAATGCACAGTGACAACTTCAGCAAGGACTGAACGTTTAAACCCCTACACCGCACCTTTCACAACACACCGCCCTACAAACATCACCCCGTTCTGCAAGGCTTCCATGGGAAAAGCGTTTAACACTGAATCAACACTGCTTCCAAGTGCACTGACTCCTTGGAGACCTTTCGGCTGGGAAGAAACACAGCCAGACCCTGCTCAGGCTAGTAAAATCTGACAAGCCCACATGACAAGCTGGTATAACTGCAGGGTGTAATAAACTGCCCTTGAAAAAACGTACGTGAACAGCTTGGCTGCCAAAACTTTCTTCGATAATAATGTACAAAGGAAAAATAATTTGATGTTAGCTTCCAAAGAGAATACATTAAAGGAAATAATTGCTGTCAGCATATTTTAGCAATAACAAGCTGCAATAGTCATTAGCATTCAGGTTATTTTGCATTGTTCGTGCTGTTTTGCATTAATAAAGACAAAACCTGATGGGTAAATAAATAACTTCTAAACAATTTTGCTTTCTTTCTTACCTCTTCCTTTTTTTCTTCTGCACCAGGGGCTAAATTGAGGCTCAGCTGAGAGTGGCTGCTTATGCCACTGTCCTCGTTTCCATCATCGTAGTACACTGTTTGCACGGCGTCCTGGAAGCAGACAGGATTCCTGCCCAGCTTCTGCCCGGCGACCTCGCCCCTCTCCTCGCTTTCCACTGAGCTCAGTGACAGCGTGCTGTGATGGTCCAGGCACTGGAAATCCATATTGCACTTGACCTTCTCCACACTGGGGCTCTGAGGTTTTGGAGCAGTTGGCCTGGCAGGAACGTGAGGATTTTCGGCTTCCCATGTAAACTGCTGGGCAGCTTTCGGTTCATCCGAGTCCGTATCAAACACTTCATTGGGAAACGGCCCGATGTCACTCAGAGTCGGTGACAAGCTCTCAGACTCTGGGAAACCTGAAGACGTCCTGAGGCTTCTGTCTTCAGCACCAGCTACATTCATTTCAGCCTCTTTATCCTGAGCAGCTGCGGGGCTCTGCAGGCAAGGTGTTCCTGGTGAGGAAGAGTCTGGACTAGATACCGAGGAGGTGCATCTCTTTCTGTCATGATCAGTGCTACTGGAAACCCTGCGGGAGTAGTCATCGTGCAGTCTGCTGTTCGACCTCGTTCTCTGGGACTGCTCGCTGGGAGAAGGAGCTGCGCTCTTAGAGCCATCCTTCTTCCACGCGGCATCTGCAACGTTGCTGACAAGCTTCAAAACTCGGTCAAAATCCTTTGCCCTGATGGGGCTCTTCCATCGTTTGGATCTCCTCTCGGGGTTCCCGCTGGTTTTGTCTGAGTCAGCAGAAGGAGCGCTCGCAGTCCTTGCTGGCATTTGTTTTTCATTTGCAGCCTTGAGGTCGGTCAGGTTTGAGGTGGACTTCCGTTTGAATGAGCTTTTCTTCAGGAAGTTTAAATTATCCGAACTTTTGCTTCTTCGATAAACGATCCTGTTGTTTTCAGAGTCTTTCACTAAAATCTCACAGATCTTTGGCTCTGCGAGGACGGGAGACGTTGGCCTCGTGCCGTTGTGATGGCTCTGGGTTTTCTCTGCATCCAGCAAGTTGATGCGGCCGGCGCCGTAAGCCCGCCTGATGCTGCGAGAGCGGTGAGTGTTCCTCAGGAAAGACTCATCGCTCTCCTCCGCATCAGAGCAGTCAGAAGCCAAACCATCCACTGCGCTCTGCAAATCCTGTAAAGGTCCCGAATAGGAGTACCTGTTAGTCTGAACTCTCACCACTGCCCCGTTTGAAATGTTCTTGCCTACACTGTTCTCGTTTAGGATATCTGAGCATTCCCTCGCTTGAATCCCTTGGAGAACGGACGATTTCAGCTTCTTGAAAGACCCCATTTTCCTGATGGAAGACAGAGCATTCCACGTGGAAGAGTTGCCCATCAAAATCAGAGACCGAGGCCTGTCGGTGCTGGAATTCGCCCGTTTCCGAGGGGTGGAGAAAAAGCGCATGATTTTGGAAGGGCTGAGTTTCTCGTCTTGTATTTCCTCTTCGAGACCCGTGCTGGTGCTGTAACCCCCATTACGACTGACAGAGGTCGTCAGGTTTGGGGGCTCCTTGTTATCCATCACTATACAGGTGACGGTGGTGCCGCCATTCCGAATTGTGGTCATGCCCTCGATGCTGTACGCATGGAGGCGGAGGCTGGGGCAGCTCAAAGCCACGTTGCTGTCTCCAGCAGCTGCCCTCGCTGCCTGTCCTTCATCTGCTGCACCTTCGCTCCTCTTGCTTCCACGTTCGCCGGGCGAGGTGAGCTCCTCAGGCTGCACTGCCTGCACCAAGAAAGCAAAGGCGCCCGTTAGAGAAATCCCTGTGCAAAGTCCCCCACAAAAGGAAGTTTGATCCCCATTGTAAGACTTAAAGGCACACATGAGCTCGGGGAGTTCCTCTCAGCTGAACAAAGGTGTGTTACAGCAGCGAGGAGACGTTAATAACTCCCTCAAAGTACAACTGCGTTCGTTTGCAATTTAAGTGACCGGAATAATTTCAATATGTGCTTGTTTTCCTAAAGCTTAATAAGCCAGTGAATTCACTACGATTACCACACCCACCTTAGAACACGAAATGCAATCCCCACACGCATGAAAAGAGAAAACCCCGACAACTGCAATCCAGCCTTCCTCCTCGGTGCTAAACACAAGAAGTTTTCATTCAAAAACCATCTCCAAACAGAGAGGACCCGTGGAGATTTTATCCTCCACTTGCTGCTGTGGTGTTCCCGGACCCGATCCATCCTCATCCCCCCCAGGAGGCAAACCCAAGCGCTCCATCAGAGCACGATGCTGCCCTCCCTGAGCCAAACAAGACCCCCAAATCTGACAAAAACTTGGATTTGGAAGTGACTCCGAGCCCCATTGCCCTGCTGCAGGGCATCTCCAGGGGGTGCAGCCTGAGCTGGGCTCCTGAGGAGCTGCGGGGGGAGCCGTGGAGATGAAAGCAAGGCCGGGGGGTCGCGGGGGACACCCCACAGCCCCCCAAGGGCTCTTGCCCCGGGGTAAGGGGAGGGAACAGCGCCGGAGGCAGCGCTGCAGCCCCGGCCTCGCCTTTGTCTCCGCCGGCCCCAAGTGGCCGCGGGGGCTCGGAGGGCAGCGAGGAGGAGGGGGAGGCCCCTGGAAACGGGGAGGGGGGCGAGGAGAGGAGGGGGGGGACCCGCGGCTGAGCTTCCCCCCCCTCCCTGGTCCCCGCAGCCCTTCCCCCTCGGCAAGGCACAGAAAGCGGCGGCTCCGGGCTGCCTGAAAGGAGCCGTGGGGTTTTTGCATCACCATAAGAATAAGGCGAGCGGCCGGGGCAAAGGCGAGGCAAGCCCTGAAAGAGGCGAGTTTGGGAGGCGGTGGGTCCCTGCAGGCTCGTCCCTCCCGAGCAGGGCTTCAGCAGGAGTTGTTGGGGCCGCTGGGGATAAAGGGAAAGGGATTTCCTCGCCTTGCAGCCCCGCATCGCCCCCATCCCCTTCATTCAAAGCGGCCCCGCCGGAGCCCGGCGCGGACAAAGGCACCGAAACCTCGGCCGGCCCTCGCCTGCCTGCACCCCTCGCCAATTCAACGGGGATAAAAAGAAAATAATAATAATAAAAATAAATACATAGGAAGAAGCAGAAGAAGCCGCTGCTCTCGGCGAAGTTCGCAGGGAAAGCGGCTTTCTGCACCTGAGCAGGCAGGAGGGGGGGGGGAAGCGGGGAGCACGGAGTGAACCGAAAGGAGGAGAAACAGGAGTGAGAACGACATGAGAAAACAGTAAGAATGAAAGGAGAAAAGAATAAGAGGAGTAAATAATAAGAGTGAAAGGAGAAGATAGTAAGAGTGAAAGGAGAAAATAGTAAGAATGAAAGGAGAAAATACGAATGAAAGAAGGAATAATAATAATGGAATGAGAAGGAATAATAATAAAAATGAGAAGAAATTATAATAAATGATAATAATTAAATGTTAATAATTAAATGATAATGATAATTAAACGGCAATAACAAATAATTAAATAATAATAAATAATTAAGCGACAGCATAAATAATTAAACACTGTGGTTTTTTGAAAAAAAAAAAAAAAAAGCTCCCGGCACGCAGCTTTGCACCGACTTCCCCGCTCTGTCCCGGGGAAGGAGGGTGAAGGGGGACGGGGGGGGGGCACACTGCCGGTCCCAGCTCGGTTCCCTTACCTGGGGGGACCCGGGGACCCCCGGTGCCGCCGCCCGTCCCCGCCGCCTCCCGCATCGCTATGGCAGCGGCCGCCGCGGCGGGGCGGGGAGCGGCGCTCCCGGGCAGCGCCGGCCGGGGGCGGCGGCGGCGGCATGGCGGGGCGGGGAGGGGCGGCCCCGGGCTCGGCGAGCCTCCCCCCCACGGCCCCGAGAGGGGGCTGGCTTCGAGGTCCCAGCTGTGGGAGGGAACCTGAAGAGACCCTGGGGTGCAAGGGCCCGACTGCTGTCGATAGTGAGGGGGGAATGGGGTTGGTGTGTGGAGGCTGGAGGTGGAAACGCTGGGGAAAAGGGCTTGGCAGGCTGCGAGGGGTGTTAGATAGCTGCACGTGGTGCCCAGGCTCTTTCTGTCCCACAGCCGGACAGTTTTGCCTGCCACTGTTCCCCAAACATTAAGATCTCGTAATGCACAGTGAGCAGTGCCCATATGCTGCACAAAGGAGTTGTGAGAGTGCCTTACAGCCCCGTGTCACCACTCCTGACAAAGACACATAACAACCAGTACCACTTACTCCAACAGTTTTAACATCTAAGAATATTCCTGCACGTGGACTGGACTTGTAGGTACAACTAAAACACTTTAAATACAACTCAATTAAGAGGCACAATGACAACGGGGTGGGACAGGCACCCTGGAGAAGTCACAAAGGCCATCAGCCTGTCCTCTGAGCCTGGTGTGCTGTGACTCCGCACGCTGTAATTACCTCTCTGGAGCATGGCGTAGCCAGCCTCTGAACGGCAAGATGTGGTTAGTGGATGAGGCAAACAAATGGGCTTAAGGGGTGTAGGTCAAATGAGGTGGCAAATAACTCTGGCACTGACCACAGGATTCTCGGGAAGCCAGCAGTGCCAGGCACGGCCTGGCACCCACCCGGGACTGGCTGGGTTGAGCTTCGTGGCAGGCCTCTGGAAGAAGTGTGTTTTGAAGAATGACTCAAGGGAGTGGGTGAAGTGGTTGCTTTATAATGCTGGACATGGAGAAATGGAGATTCAGACTGGAAGAACTGACAGGGAACAACCTGGGGAAGTGCTCAAGTCAGTGTGAGCGAGAAGTATCTGCCTCGGATCTTGGGACAAGGAAGCGAAGGGGCTGAAATGGCCAAGGGACTGTGGGGGTGTCTATGAGATGTTACCTGTAAAAGTGTTTCCAACAATTTGGCAAACTTGTCCCACAGCTTGCCTAGTATCTCTAGGGGGTTGTGCTGATCCCTTAAAAACCGCCTAGCAGAGCTACTCAAACTTAATTTTCAATGAATTTGTGTCCCAATGTTCCTGTACCATCCTTTTGAATATCCTTTTCAATACATAAGTCCCCTCAGAGAAGGGAACCAGTTCCCCCTGTGCCTTCTACCCACCAGATGGACAAAAAAAGCAGAAAAAAGCCATGAGCTGGTGCTGAATCAAGGCACTACTTTGGGTCTTTCCTTTATCCAGCCAACAATGTTGAAGCTGAAGAAACTCTGACAACTTTGAGATCTAAATATTTGTCATAAATATAGCTGAAATTCACCAGATGGTTAAAAACTGCTTAAGGAGACAGAAATGACAGGAGAAACTATTGAGAGACTAAGAACTTACTCACAAGAACTTAATTGCCTTACAAAACCAAGATAAAAAACTCACTTTGGGTAATTAGGTAAAATACAATTGTATGTTGCATTCCCTGAATGTCACTACATTAATGAAGGGAATACGTAGAAAAATACAATTATAGGAATAAGAGTATTCAGTCAGTTAATCTCTTGTCAAGTTACAAAAATTAAATATTGTAGTTGTCATCTTCTGAGACCTTTTTGTAATAGATGTTTTACTGGTATCATGCTCAAACCTACTTGTCACTGTTGCAGCATCATTGAGTCACAATTTTCTGTATGTATTCAGTGTGAAGCACACTAAAGGACTGTGCTGTGTCTGAGGACAGGGTTAACTTCCTGCATTGTAGACAAATAATTACACAAATCTTTTCTTAATCTGAATTATTCTTTTTTTAAAGGCTGGTAGCCACAACTGTATTTAGTACTCAAGTGCAGTCACACCAAGGTTCAGTGAAATGATGCAAAACAAAGTTTATCAACACGACTGCCACAAGAAAGAAGGCAGATCACTCATCCAATTATAAACTAGAGCACTTTTCTGTATCTTCCAATATTCAAAGAAAATCAAGATAAAATGTTTCATTAAAGTTGCAAAACAAAAATTCATTAAATTAGTTCTGTTCTTCTACAATCCTAAAGGCTTTTGTACAATCCTGAAAAAAAAAAAAAAAAAACTCCTCCAAATTTTAAATTTCTAATGGAAAAAAAGGGTGCTTTTGAAGTGAAATTTACAGCTTTTTCCCTTCTTGAGAACATTAATGTTATATGCCTCTAAGAATGTTTGAAAATATGTAAATAAGAACAAATGCATAGCATTTTACAGTTTCCTCTGAAAAACTTAACTATAAACCCTGATACGTTTAGGCTAATGTTTTGACCCCAGATGAGTAACAGAGGATGCAGCTGACTGAGAAGTTGACCACATACAGTAATTTATGAAGAGAAGAACTCCAAAAGAAAAAAAAAATTGGTTGGTATATGCATGAGATTTTTAATAACGACTTGACAATGGCCATCACACTTATTGCAACAAAAATGAAATGCTTGTTTCAGAAGCTCAAAGTCTGTAACTGGAAAGAGGTTTAATGGGCATGTGACAAGGAATGAGAAGGATTAATCTAAGTGTAATACAGGTGGGAAAGGATTACAAAAAAATGTGACATGGGAGAAAAAGTATTCTTCACCATATTTAATGATAAAGAAACACCCCACCAAAAAAAATCTTTTAATAGGTTAGTGATACCTCTGGCTTTCTCAGAATAGCAATGGACACATTTGTGTAGTAAGAAAATCATTCACTTAAATCTGAAAAGTCTAAATGGGAACGATTCTCTCTGCTTAGTTTATAAATTCTCCTTTTCAGTCCCACAATTTTATTATTCATTTTCTGGTTCATTTATAAATCCTTTTTAAAAGATGATTTTAAAATAGTATTTTGTTTTTAAATGTACTCTTGAAAGAATAATGAAAAAGAGCCAAAATGAATAGTTTCAGGAAAACAAAATAAAAACATTTGTCGTACTTCAACAGCTATTGGGCAAGACTGGCAAAGGAAATGACACTCTTAAGACATCCCCTAAGTTAATGAGTGACTGAATTTAATTATTAAGATGGAGAATTACTGAAACAAGAAATCTCTCTGCTTTCAATGACAGGGTCTTTCCCAGGCTGCAGTATGTAGCTAATGCTGCAGTTTTGCGTTTTGTGCCTTCCTTTTACATCCCAGCAAGGACTCTCCTGCAAGCAATTAACCTCCATGGAATCTCTATACATAGATAGGTCCCACAGGGGGAATTAAACTGAGCCATATATCTGTTGAAGTTAAAGACAACTCCCCCACGGACTTCAGTGGGAGCAGGATCAAGATCTCAACTTGTACAGTTTGAAAAGGAGAGAAGAATCATATGCTTGTGTAAGCAGGCTCAAACTAACTTATTTTTGTCTGACATATATAAACTGTATGGGAAATTAATGTACCATTTGTGTATATCTGTCACCAAATCAGTAATAATAAATCGAAAGGGATTTTCCAGATTCAAGAGCTCTGTCATCCTGGCACTGAAAAATTCCACTCCAGAAAATGAATCATGTTGCTGCGGAAAACACTCAAAGGACAGCTTGGGTTCAACTGATGGATTAACGTCTTCATTTGCCCAATGAAAGTCGTCATTGCCAGCGTGTGGGAAGCTGGGACACTACTTTCTAAAGGCCTGTTCCTGCTGCATTTACTCCTCTGTTTGACCTTAACTCGCAGCCAGTTCAATACAAATAAAGGCAATTACTGAGCAAAGCAGAAGTTTAGCGTGGCTTGGTCTAAATCACAACGCACAACAAACCGTGCTTTTTCCCCTCATCATTCACAATCTTCTTTTAAATGTGCTTTGCCGAGGTTGTTTCACTGAGCTTGCTCAGCTCTATTAAACACAGAGATGCAATTTAGGGAGAGCACAATAGCCCAGTGGAATGACGCCACCAAGGAAAAATGACCCTTGTGTACCAGGTTACCATTGTCCCATCTCGCAGTTGCTCTTACTCACCCACCTACACCACTCCAGCTGCAGGCAACTTAATGATGGGCTCAGCCTTTCAGCCTGGCAGAATGCTATTTATAACCCCCCGCAGCCCAGCTCTGATGCTATTCTTTCTTGCCATCCTCAAGAGGCATTATTCAGCCAGCATGACATGAAGAGATGGCTGGTACTACAGAAGAGCAGTTCCCAATGAACAGATCATTGTGTGAGGCATAAAGAAGACTCCCAGTTACCAATTAGGAAGGTCGGATTCCACCTTTATTTGGTGTCATGCAAAGTGTAAGAGATAAGAAGGAAAGTGACTGTGGAGATGGAAAGAAGACAGAAATTGGAAAGAAGAGATTAGTCAAAAACTTGCTTTTTCTCTATACCATATATATATGGTATAGAGAAAATATATATATATATAAAATATATATGGTATGTATATATATATATATATATTATTTTTGTTGTTGTTGTTGAAAAAAGTTCTAGATTTTGTTATGTGGAAGTACATTGAAGTGATAGGGGCTAGTTGAGAGGAAAGGGTACAACCCCAGAGAGCTGCAATTGTCCCACACTGCTGCCATTCACTGTCTCCTCCACCTCTGCTTTTTCTGCCATGCCCTCATACATCACATCCCTCACTGTCCCGTCTGACAGCCACGCAGCCATTCTGTATTTATCTTCCTTGCTTGAAATAATAGTATGGAAAAGTGACTGTTAAGAGCTCTTTTTCAGCCTTTTTCCCCACCCACATAGTTCCCCTGACATCTGCCGTCCCATCCTCTCTACTTAACACTGCGGCCTTCCAAAGGATCTGGCGGTGCCTTGTTATGCGGCCAGGCCAAAATAAATAAATGGAAGAACAAACACGTGCAGAAAGGGACCTGAGGAGAGTGGGAACACCACAAGGATGCAGGGTCCGCCAGGCACTGGAAACGTGGAGATGCTTTAAAAGTGAAGCAAGTAGCGCGCTTCCTCAGGAACGATGCCACATCAGGAAAAATTTTGCGTAGTTATATAAGATCTTCTGATGCTTATTATAATAAAATAACAGGCTTCAGGAGAATAATTGGCCCAGCGTGATGCAACAGCAATACCCAGCTGCTTATAGGCACTGTTTACCTTCATTACCTTCGTGGTGGCCAGGGCAGAAAGCCCTGAACAATTACAGCTTTTGGTGTATTCCTGAGGGGAGAGCAGAGAGTACCTCACAGGGATTAAGGAAAGGAGAACCAGGTAGCAATCTGGGGTAGTATCGGGGTTTGTGGATTAGTGGCGGCTTCTAGGCTGTCTTTACCCATGCTCTTCAAGAACCACATGTGTTTTTTGTTTGTTTCTTTGTTTTGTTTGTTTCTATTAGTATCAATACTTTTCTTTGTTTAGTTTCTTTTTGCACTGACAGACTTGTCTTTGTGACAGTCTGAATTAAAACTAGTGTTCATGGGTGCATCTCTGCTGAGAAGATTAAATTACTATCTCCACTATGTTTCTCTTTCAGAAAAGAAAAAAAAAAAAAAGAAGAGAAATCTTCATGCTAAGTTTATCTCTACTTTGTCAATAACCTCTAGATTTTGTTTTAATTTATGCTATCAAAAATCCCATAGAATAGAAAAGCTATAAAAACTACCAATTTGAGCAAAGTGGATACCAATGAAGTGCTACAGCAGCATCTATATGATGGGAATATTTCCTATAGTAATGTTAAAGCTTTTTCAGTGAAATGCATGCTCTGAATTTAACCTGCTTGAGAACTTCAAAGTAATGATAAGCCATCAGCTAATATCCATCGCTTTATTTCTTATGTGCTGTAGTAACTTACTACTGTCTTCACTATTAACACTAAAATTTTTTAAAAACACGAATGATCAAATTTAAGTTAACCAGATGTTCATTTTGGCAGGACAAAAAATAAATAAATAAAAATTAATTTTAAAGATACAGAAAACACACAATAATTCTAGAAAACGTTTTTGTCCAGACATGGAATCAGATACATATGAGTTTATAAATTTTGGGCTAGCTTCCTGGTCCTGTTAGACATACTAAACTAGATCTTTGATCAGCAGGATTGTCAAGGAAATCTCTTGTTGCAGCCTGGTATTATTTCTAATATTATAATCTGTTTCTGGGCAGCAGTACAAATAACACATATTGACCGTCTCTGTAAGTTATTACAGCTGCACATTTTATTCAGGAGGCAAGCGGAGGGCATTAGGTAGTATTGGCACAGCTCACTTGTGCTTCTGGAGTTCCTAAAAACCATGTGTGCCTACATTTGTGTTAATTCAAAACAAACAAACAACAAAAAAAAAAAATAAGAATTTCAAAACTGACAAGCTGCAAAGGAAGGAACATATTCCCTGAGCTTCCATACCTCTGCACAAGGTTTATAAAGATTTTGGTGGAAGAAAAATCTAACTCAGATAGCTTGAGGTGGACTTTGTTGTATATACTCAAGGTACAAAATGGTATAATTGGTACAATGGGGCTGGAGCCAGTGCCACAGGATATCTTTCTGACCATTGACTCATGTTCCTACGAGTCACAGTTAAATAGCTCAGGCTTTTACCAGCCCTAAAAGTAATGTCCATCGCTTGAAGAAATTAAACCCACATCCCAGGCAGGAAAGCTCTCTTTCCAACTGAGGCTGGGGAAGAGGGATTCTGGATTTTGTTTCTTTCCGACCTTGGCAGTCCAGCATACTTTTCTCAGCTTAAGTGCCATATGTGTAAAATAAGTGATGATAGGAGCAGTACCTTATAACCTATGGGCCTGCAAGGACAAATCCATCAATGCTTCTCTGGCACTTTAATGCTTACGGTGATGAGAGCTGTAAAAAGTGTACACATGGAGAAAATAATCCATTATCTACCCGTGCAGAGGACGAACCCTAGCATCCATTTTTTTGAAAGGAGTTCAGACGAAAGTGCCTGTTTTGAGACTCGGTTGCCTATTTTGATGATATCCCATTAATCTTCCAAACTGGAGCCTGCGGGTCAGACCAACAATTTATGTCTTGTAAGAGCACAGGATAGCTCCGAACGGAAAGATTGCACGCATCCTTGCTACAGAAGTTAATTTACGTCAGTGAGCTGTCCTTGCCTAAACATTGCAAATAGCATCACGGACACTTTGGCTTCTGTCAGTCACGCTGGCCCAAAAAGGCTTTGTTAAGGTTCAGGTTGAGAAGCTCTAATAAGAAAAACCTTAGTGGCCATTCCCTCAGCACTCTGGGGCACACAATTAATATACTAAGCTGGAGGTGAGAGCTACGTTTCCAGCTCCAAACAATCTGCACCAATTCTGTCCTAGGGTTATCTTTTGCCTAGGAGATGGTGAACACAGCCACTACCTGAGTCAGACCTCTCCCCACCTTTCATGTTCCATGGCAAGCCTCCTCTTTCTGTACCAGGAGTGAAATGGCTTCTTCGCTCCCCCCTGTTATCCCACGCCAAGCCAGAGATGCCGTTGCTCCCCATGGACCACCTGCTGCTGTTCGGATCATCGCCTTCAATCTGCCTGGGTCTCTGAGGCAAAAGTGATGGCTTCAGGCAATCTAAGAGCATGCCACCACCTCCAGGGACTGGGGCACCTCTCCTGTGAGCAGAAGCTGGGAGAGCTGGGGCTGCTCAGCCTGGAGAAGAAGAGGCTCAGGGGGATCTCCTCCATGTCCCTAAATCCCTGAAGGGAGGGTGCAGAGAGGCCGGAGCCAGGCTCTGCTCAGTGGTGCCCAGTGCCAGGACAGGAGGCCATGGGCACAGCCGGGCACCCAGGAGGCTCCCTCTGAGCACCAGGCAGCACTGCTGTGCTGGGCGGGTGACGGAGCCCTGGCACAGGCTGCCCAGAGAGGCTGTGGGGTCTCCTCCTTGGAGAGCTCCAAAAGCCGCCTGGACATGGGCCTGGGCAGCCTGCTCTGGGTGTCCCTGCTTGGGCAGGGGGGGCACCAGGGGCCTCCAGGGGCCCTGCCAGCCTCAGCCATCCTGTGTGCATCAGACCTGATACAGGGCAGGCAGTGGAGCAGAGCATCCAAGGGTAGGGAAGAAAGCATAGGCAGCAAGTGGAAGCTCCACCTTTCATAACCAGGGGACTCCTGAAATGACTCTAGACTCAAAATCTGTCTCAGGAGCTGCCTGGGAGTGCTGTGAATTGGGAAGGACTGGAGAAGGACTGTGGGACATGCCCACAGCCTGACCCCCTGTGTTATGCTGTGCAGCTGTAGGGTGCACGTGTGTGTGTGTGTGGGGGGGGGGGGGGAGGTTCTGGAGTGGGTAGGCATCAAAACACAAAGGCATGCAAAGTTATATGGCCACATCCCAAACAGGAAATATTTTTAATGTGTTCTCTGGAAAAGAAGGAAAATACTTTCTCCAGAAAATGATAAATCGATTTTTTTAATGAAGTGCCTTTGTGTCACTTTCAGAAATTAAAATCAGTCATCACAGTAAACAGATATTTTAATCTGGTTCAGTTTCAATTCCCACCTCACCACAAATATCATACAAGTATGGTCTTATTGCAGCGATATTGAGATTCCTGCATCCCCCAAAAGTAAAAATGTCATCTAGCTCTTTTTCTTTACGCAAAAGAAAACTTGGTAGGCCAATCTATGTTTGAATAGCTCTTCAGCCTTACTGATAATTGGATGGGCAATGTGTAGAGGCTAACCTTTAGTAGGATGCTGAAATCAGGTGGTTTAAAACCTGCTCCCACCAGCCTGGGGAGCAGCAGGGAACAGGGCCTTCCTGTGCTGCCCTGGCAGCCAAGCCATACGGAGCATATGTTGAGCTGAGCTGCTGGTGACACCCCCTGTCAGCATCTGGTAATTTTCCTAGCACAGGCAAGATTTATATGAAAGCTTTAACTCTGAAAATCCCGAAGATCCACAGACAAATACATTCCAGAATATATATTTTTTTAACCAACGGATCAGAGGTGCTCCATTTTAACAAGCCAGTTTCAGGTGACTGCAGTACCATCAGCTTTATGCCGAGAGATGTTTCATTTATCAGAAATCCTACTATTTTTCAACTGATAAACTGCTCACATTCAGTATCCAGGTCCACAGATCTTGCTGCCTGAGAAACATTCAGCTGACTGTCACCGTGTGCCATGAGCAATATTCTACGTCTCGATTTCCCAGCCCTTCAGCAAAAAATGGCATAAAAACATTTTGATTGACTTATGTGTTTCATTGTGCTGAAGTCTAAGGAAAAGGGGACAGAGGGAGTTGAGGCTCTCTGGAGAAAGAAATCCTTCCCAAGGTCTGCAGTAAGAGGTCATAGCTTCTACTAAATCATCCCACGTGCTAATAAAGTATATTTATTCCTTTTTCTTACCAGTCTTGCTTCTATTGCTTAGAGAAAGAAAGCTACAACAACGTTACCTGTGGAAACCAATATGTAATTTATAGCCAAATCTCATTTTACTGGAAGGTCTAAGCTTTTGAGAGCTTATTATTGCAGATTTAACCTGGTATTAAATGAGAGTGAAATCCAGGCTTTGCAAAAAGCATTAAACTTGCTCACACGTCGTACTGAAAGAGAATTATCATGCAACCAACCCTGGCCTCATTTACCCCAAAACAGGAGCTGTTTTCCCAGGGAGGATATTAAGTGCTTGTGACTACTTTCTGTCACAATATTCTTAAAGGGGATCATGTGGTGCCTTCAGCCTACACTGCAAGTCCTGGAAAATACTTCTTTGTCACCAACAGTCCACTCTTGGTCACATAAACTTCTACCTATTTCCCCATTTTTGTTTAATGGGTAAACAACTCTTAACTTCTTAGTATTGCTAGCTTGGCTCATTGTGCTTGAAGTTACACAGAAACCTCTCTCGTTAATAACCATCTCCTAAAACCTCAAAAAAAAATTTTTTTTTAATTTTTTTTTTTTTTTGCTTATTCCCCAGAAACACACAGCAGCTGAACTGTTGGCCATTACTCGGAGAAAACAGAACTGGCAGTCAGCAAGTTTTTTCCTTCTGCAGTCCAATTTCATACCTTGACTTCAGTTAAAGTACATCACTGTAGCTGCACTCTTGCAAACATTTCACATGCACGATTCTTTGCTCTGGCATGTTTAAATCATCCCTGTCTCATGAGATAATCCACAGATAAGCGTGTACACAACTAGAAGGAGTAGGGTCAAAGGCCAATAGTGTGACAGCTTATTTCGAAAAGATAGCTATTAACACAGATTGATATTTGAATTAAAGATTCCTCCAACAGTCCCTAGATCAGAACTGTTCTTTGTTCTTTGGCCAACCTCAAGTACAGGTCTCAGGCTCAGGTTGTCTGCAGCTCTGAATTGCCTCTATTTGCAAGTAATTCCAGGACCAAAACCAAAGAACTCCTTGTGTGCTTAGCAATGGCTGGGCTGCTTAACAGAGAAGGTGGGGGGTGCATTTTTGGAAGTAATTTTCCCAGATTGCAGATGGAACTAAACCCTGTTATTTAAAGTTACCAGGTCCTGTGTTTTTCCTTGCAAACAACAGAAAATCATGGTTTTCATCTACATATCAAACAGTGATAGTAGCTTTTTAGAAACATTAATTGCAACACTTTTTCTGTGCCAAATACCTCTATTTTACAACACAGACCACTCTTTTCCCAAAGTGAGTTTCAGAGAGAGAGAACAATGATTAATACTATAGTTTGCACGAGCTACACCCCATCTTGATTTCATTAAGATACATTTTCCCAAAATTAGGCAACAGATTGGCTTAGTACCGTTTTGTAAAACCTACCTTTCCAAATGCCTCACTGAACTGCATAAAAGTGCTGTAGCCCGACATAGTTAAGACTGGTGAAAATGCACGGACATGGGGAACAGCCAAAGGCTTACGTCTGCATTTGGGTGGGCATCTACCAAAAGGGCTTGAAAAAGCAGGGTTAATGCCAGTGAAACTTCCCCCCAGTCTCAGCACCAGTGCAATCAACCTGAACTCACGGCGCACAGAGCTCTCCGTTGA
The DNA here is from genome assembly GCF_047663525.1 of Anas platyrhynchos. NCBI lineage: Eukaryota > Metazoa > Chordata > Aves > Anseriformes > Anatidae > Anas > Anas platyrhynchos. The sequence goes on along the minus strand of NC_092587.1, from coordinate 186,852,229 downwards.
AAGGTATGGAAGTGCAGCGATGCACGGTGCCCAAATAGCACTGATAGATGAGCTGCACAGATTATCTGCTACTCCAAAAACCACATACACAGTAACAGAGGAGCAAAGCACACTACAGCCGACACAAGAAATATTAAATATCAGCCTCAGCCCAATGGTTTCACACTTAATTAGAACAACTAATAAAACCACAATTGTAAAAGGTAATTAATTTTGCACTGTACATACCTAAATGTTTATGTCTTCCAGCAGCCATTAACTATAGGACCTGTAGTTCTGGATAAGATTTAATCTAAGTGTTTGAAAATCCATTGCACAGAATATTGCAGGGTAACAGCATGAACCTTGCTCCAGAAAACCTGTTTGTTTTCTGAAAGAGCCTGCTGTTGCCCAGGCTCGGGGCTGGGTGCTGCAGGGTGCTGAGTGCCGTGGTTGTCCCTAAACGCCAGTGGCAGCGCAAGGAGCTCGGCATGGGCCAGAAGCACTCAGCACCTCACAGGATCGAGTCTCAAGTTAATATATAACAAAGGGCTGCACAGCGGTGTGTGAAATCAGCAAGTTAAACATACACTGAAAATAACTGTAACGACAGGGAAGCGAGCATATTTACATGAGCATTTCATTAAAGTCTGCGTGCTGCATAGTTTCATATACAGTATTCACATATTTACTAAATGAAAGCCAAAGTTTGGGGAGTGTTCTGGTGAAAGTAAAATTAAGCAGTCAAGGATGCAATATCCTAACGTTGCAACTTCTACTTAATTGTTGTGCAAACTGATTGATTATTATCAGCTGGAGTCTACCTTGTGCAAGTCACAGCTGACAGTGTGGACAAAATGAAAGACCACAAGCAGCACATGCTAAATAATCCTCCACAAAAAAATTAAAATAACAACAAGCCCCCAAAATTTATTACCTAGCTGTAGTATTTGCAGGTGTCGGCAACAGAACAAAGTGCCCAAATCATACTTGGTCATCTACCGGAACAAATGAAAGAGGCAGAAATAAAAGGTCAAATTACGTCTTTCAGAGCTCCAAAATGCAACAGGAAATAATTTGGTGTGCAGAATCCACTGCAGGTGCAGAGCCGAGTTATTACAGTGGCAAACAATACAGGGAGGAAAACCTGCTAGTAAGATATGACACGTGCTTCTCTGCTTTTGCTTCCTGGTGTCCAGAGGGAGAAACCACTCTCTGCTAGCCACCCATATTTATCCCAAGAGATCTGCCTGGCATCACGTATGAAAATGCAAAATGCCCCTGGCTTTGTACTCTCCAGTCAGTAGGAAATGTACATCTCCCTTCTGTGTATGCCTTTCTACACACACAAAGTAATATATAACAGAACATCTGTTATGTGATTCAGTCCTCTCTTTTCCTCCCAAGAAGAAACAGCAACTTCCAGCTTCATTGCTGCGCTTTTTTTTTTTTCTGAATTAGAATGGCAGACTGTGAAAAAAAACCTGCAATCCTGCATGCAGGAGAACTCTAATTCAAAGAGAAATGGATTTCTATACTACATTTCTTGGAGTTATTCTGTGAATAATCACAAAGAGAATTTTTAATGTCAACATTACATTAATTTCTTAAAAGTAGAAATGCCAACAGATTTACTTAGTAATAAATTTACATACCCCAACAGCATTTGCAAAATTTAATTAATAATTTATAATGAAGTATGAGACTTCATATATGTCTCATCCAATAATTTGAAATTCAGATATTGTTGAACCTCTAATTATTAGGAACATTCATTTTAGCTGAAAGCTCTGCTGGAATTTCAGTACCAAGAAAACCAGCTATGAGAGTATAATGGCAGAACTACAGATCCACTGTTTGACTTATACTCAAAGCCTTCTGTGAACGGAAAAAACAAACTCTTCATTGCGGTACTCATCTCATATAAGGCTGGTCTTTCACCATTTTAAGTCTTCTGAGCCTGATATAAGGTCCGCTGAAGTTAACAGGACAATTTCCCCTTTAGGTAAACTTTAGGTAAAGATTAAGGTAAGATTAAAGGTAAAATTTTTAGGTAAAGGTTAAATCTTTAGGTAAAGATTTAGGTAAGATTAAAGATTTAGGTAAAGATTACAATAAAGGCTAAATCCAAATAATTTTTGTAGTCTCAAATCACTCACCAGGGTGTTCATCTATGATATTCCCATAAAACTGTTGATTTTGGTCATGGTTCTGGTTGGGAGGAAGTGAAGAAAATACCACATCTTGCTTTGTGGTTTGAAATTTTAGGAGAAACTGAAATGCAGATACTACTACATGGCACAAGTCAATCTCTAGGAATTTCATGAGTACAAAGAGAAGGCTCAGGCTTCAGAATACACAGGAAAAAATAGAAATACAAATAATAAACAACAAAGAGACAAATGTATAAAGTGTGTTTTCTTACAGATTCTGGTATTCGGGCACATGAAACACTGCTTGTGCTTGGCATGTTAAATGCTGTTACAGAAGGCAGACCAAAGTTTAGAGAACTTTATGACGCTTAAATTTCTGGTGAGACTAGCAGCAAAGTCCAGTCTGGTTTTGACAACTCAGTAACTGAAATATCTTCATGAAGTTCCTGGTTAAGGAACAATAGACCATTATGTGTTGTACCTGAACTGTACCTGTAATATCAGGCTCTCAAAGTACATTACAAATTTGAGTAAGTTTAACCTTACAACTATGTGAAGCCTGCTATGCTTGTTATTACTTTTTTTTTTTTTTTTGAAGAAGCTAAAGAGTCTGTTCTCACAAAGTCAAGGGTCTTGGTGTTGCTGTTTGTCCTGTTTCTTCCTCCCTCTACTCCCTAACTATTGGTCACTACAGCCAAAGCTTCTCTCAACCTTCACATCCTCAACCAGATCTTTCTTCTTTGCAAACACAGGCAAGTCCAGCAGAGTGCCCCTCCTGTCACCAATGTTAGGCAGTTAGCCTCAATGTACTCGAGAAACCTCCTGGATTTCTTGTGCTCTGCTGTGTTGTCCCTCCAGCAGATATAGGAATAGCTAACACTCTCCATGAGAACCAGGGCTTGAAAACATGAAGCTTCTTTCACTTGTCTGAAGAAGGCCTCATCTACATCTTCTTCCTGACCAGGTGGTCTACAGCAGACACCTACTGCAATGTTGTTCATGTTGGTCTATCCACTAATCCTTACCCATAAGCTCTCAGCTGGCTTCTCATCCGTCTTGAGGCAGAGCTCCATTCATTCCTGCTGCTCTGTCACACAAAAAGCAGTTCCTCCCAACACTGCCAGCAGGCTCAACCAAATAAAATGTTGAAGAAGGCTTGGACACTGCTAGGAGTAAGACATTCATGCTGGCGATCTAACTTGAGGCAAGTTAACAAAACAACACAAGGAACTCTTGCTAATGGCTCCTGTGCTGTGTATGTTCTGTTAATAAAATAGTTGGCCTTCAGGGAAGTTCATGAACTACTTTCCATTAACTCTAAATTCAATTGAAGAATACAGAAAAATTGAATAATAGTTCACTTGCTATTAGTTCTTGCCAAATCAGGACACAGAAAAAAACAAAGAAATGCATAGAATCACAGAATCATGGAATGGTTTGGGTTGGAAGGGACTTCAAAGCCCACCCAGGTCCACCCCCCTGCCATGGTCAGGGACACCTCCCACCACACCAGGTTGCCCAAAGCCCCATCCAGCCTGGCCTTGAGCACCTTCAGGGATGGGGCATCCACAGCTTCTCTGGGCAGCCTATGCCAGGGCCTCACCACCTCAAAGTAAATAATTTCTTCCTAGTGTCTAATCTAAATCTCCCCTCTTTCATTTTAAAGCCATTATCCTTGTGTCCTGTCACTCCACTTTGTCCCTGACAAAGAGTCCCTCCCCAGCTTTCCTGTAGGCCCCCTTTAGGCACTGGAAGGCCACTGTAAGGTCTCCCCAGAACCTTCTCTCCTCCAGGCTGAACAACCCCAGCTCCCTCAGCCTGTCTTCAGAAGAGATGTGCTCCAGCCCCTTGATCATTCTTGTGGACCTTCTCTGGAATCACTCCAACAGGTCCCTGTCCTTCTTCTGCTGGGGGCCCCAGAGCTGAATGCAGGGCTCCAGGTGGGGTCTCACCAGGGCAGAGCAGAGGGGGAGAATCCCCTCCCTCGCCCTGCTGGCCTCGCTGCTTTTGGTGCCGCCCAGGGTACAACTGGTTTTCTAGGCTGCAAGCACACATTGCTGGCTGATACTGAGTTTTTCATTCACCAAATGGACACAGATAAAAGGAGGCATGGCTGCATGTTGCGGTACCAATTACATTAAGGCATCTCAGTCTCAACAACTCCACAGAATACAAAGCAGGCCCTGTAAGAAGGGAAATGCTCTCCCTAAATGTTTAGGTTACCAATTGCAATGTAATCCAGGCACAGCCCTGTTCATAAAACCAATTTATCACCAGGTCATACAAGGCAATTAGGCCTGCACATTGGATGCAGAGGAGATCTGATTAACCACCATCACCTGAAAAGATGTTTTAAGTGATCCGGTTTTATTTTTAACAATATTTTAAAGCCTTTGAGAAGATTAATTCCTCAGCCCAAGAGCTGAGCACCTTGCTGCTGCTAAGGTAAACTGATGTTACTAGTTGAGTCCTCAGCACCAGAATATTCTTTGTAGGGATCTGAAGTGGTACTGCTTTGTTATCTCTAGTGTCAGCGCACAAAGGATGCCACTGTCCTCTGCCCTGAAGTCTGATTTCTTTGCAACAAGATGGAAATGTTCCTGCCATCTTCTCTTTCTCTTTCTTATGCTGTCTGGCAGAAAACATGCAACAGATTACACACATAAATGCAAAACCTGTTTGTCTGTATTCTTCAATAATAAAAGAAGAATTCCTTCCTTCCTGTTTCATAAGGAAGGGAAAAAAAAAAACTTCATTACCTGCATTATCTCTTCAGTACTACCAGTTGTGAGCAAGGGAATTTTTATCTTTCAAGTTAGAGTACAGCTGATAAACTACAAGGTATAAACCTATTTGAAAAGATACCAGATAAGTTGTCAATAATTAAAATAAAAATAAGATGCACTCGAAATAAGCAATGAAAGATCCAATACAAGATTTTGAGCCAGATTTCTGAAACTTATTCTCAAGCAAGTATTGTTAGGTAGGACATGCTGTGCTGCATTAGACCAAAATGTCACCTCACCAGCCATCCTGTCTCCAAGTAGCTTAAGGACAAACAAGAAACAAGACAAATAGAGAAATATTTTCCCTCTATTTTCCTGTCTCCTGGTAACCTAAAGTTTAGGGTCTTCCTATATCTGAGGCTGCAACCAGAACACACTACTTTATAGGTCTGTTGGGACATTCTTTCATGAATTTCCTCGATTTCTTTCTATATTCACTAATAATTCAGCTTCCACAACCTCATATTTCACTGATTTCCCATAACTAATTCGTACACTGGGTGAAATGCATTCCCTTTGGTTTGATTCTACCCTTTTGCCCTGGTGATGATGTGCTGGTTTGAAAGCCTAGACCTGCCTGAGGGAGCCAAGCGCCAGGCGCCTCCAGCTCCACAGACAGCCGTGTTGCAAGAGAGGTGTAGTAACAAACAAGAAGGATGGGTTTCCAGGAGAGAATAAGACAGGGGAGAGTATTTGGCAAGAGGACTTGCAGGCAGATATGCAAGTTAGATTTCTGGACTATTGCCCGACCATTTACATGATAGTCACACTTGAGCTTCTTTTTCCATTAAGAGGGGATTCCTGTTTTTTAAAACTCTCAACTGTAGTACATAAATCATAAATAAGTAATTCATTCCTTAAAAGTATGCTGTTCTTGATTTTTTTCCTCTAGGTTGTCTACGTGCTACTCATATTTTATGCTGTCATCCATATGCTAAGTAATGTACTTAACTCACTTGTCTTTTTGCAAACCAGAAAGTCAGAGCCCTGCTGATGAAAGCCACTGGTTCCCCCAAATCCTTCATTCCTCTCCTAGCAGCCAGTGCACTAGGACTCATGTTCCACGTCATGGTCATATTCCATGTCAACATTTTCTCTTGTGTGTTATGCAAGTGTGTAGCAACAAGTACAACAGGGCTATTTTCCTCCTGGATAGCTGAACTGCTCCATCAGAAACATAAAAATGTTCTAACAACACAGCAACCAACCACCCAGCATGCCAAGGAGCCACAGAGCCCTTGGTTCATTGTTGGGAGGTTACTTTTAATTACAAGGTCCTGATTAACACACTGGAACAAGGCAATAGCTTACTTCAAACAGTTCCAAGTCATTGTACTTAAAAATGCTGACCCTTGTCATAAGCAAGGACAAGTGGCAAAGACAAAAAGAAAACTACTTCAGCTCAGAGTGAATTTGAACTCCTATTGCAGGACTTCACAGAAAGCCAATAATTTATAAAAGTCAACTTTCAAGCATTAATTTTGTGGTGTCATAACTAGCCAAATTGTTCCCATTAGTCGTCTCTCTAATCCCCAAATCAATGGCATCACACAGGAGCTTAATTTTAAGCAATGTTTCTGTGCAAGATTTGTCTTTAACATTTTTGCATTGATTTTGTTTTGCTAATTGGAGCATTCTCTCATTTCATTATTATTACTATTATCACTAATAATAATAATTCAGTATTATTCATTTTTTATTTTGGTTTATTTGATCTGTTACTGGATGAATGATTTTGTTCACATGCTTTGCCTACAGATAGCATCATCTCCCTCTTAGAAAATATATTCTGGTTATAGTTCAGTTTCTGCAACAGAATGAATGCAGGGACAGATCCTGGCTTCATTTGAGCTCAACTGAGCTTGGGTTCAGTTCTTCCGTGTGCAAGTAGAACATGAAATTACCATAATTAAGAGCTAATAGAAAACAGAAGAGAATAGGAATAAGGAAGTACAATCCTCACCAAAGCAATGCTAAGCACGGTAAAAATGAATCCAGCATCTCTTCTAGAGTGAGAAGTTTCCTTCATTAGAAAGAAGGAAACATCTAATGAAGTGAGTTAAGCTCAGCAGCTGCTGCAGCGTATCTCATCTGCCTTGAGTGGGTATTTGGGTAAGCTGTTAAATGTCTGAACTTTGAACATTACAACAGACTTTTATTTTCTACTGCCACACGTGTATAAAGCCTTCTTTATTTTCTCATCACAGGAAATGTAAGAGAGATGAAAGAGAAGAACTTTGGAACGTGTGAGCAGTGCCAGAAAGCTTGATCTAGAGCTATAGAATACAAGTAAAATGCAAAATGCTGGAATGTTTAATTTATGAAAATATCTACTCCTTAATCTCATCAAGAAAAGAAATTAAGAAAGCTGACCAAGATAAAGAATGAATTAATTACTTATTAAATCAAACACTATGCAGCTGATGCCTACTAGGCAAATTGAGATCATTTTCAACAAGAGTGCAATGGCCCAGTCCAATGGGATAGTTTGGATGAAGAAAAGAAATGGAGCAGCTGGTTCTTGAACACCAAATTAACTCTTACTTGATGCTACCTGTGCACACAACACTGGGAAAGAGAACCTCCAAAAATCAATGCTGTTTGCCAGGAGCGTATGTATGGCAAGCCCTGTGTAGAGGCAAAGCAAGACTGCAGTGTGCTTAAAGTGCGCCTGAATTTGTTTAACACAGTGAATCAAATGCAATATTTTCTGGGAGAATTAAGCACTTGCATAGCACAAAGGAATATGACAAAATGTAGAAATGCCAAATATAACTCTCTGTCTATGAAACTATATCACAGTGCCTTGATAAAGCAGGTTTGAAAACTTTATAGTATGCCTTCCAGGAGGCAAAACCTCAGCTATTCTCTGTCATACCACTTGTGATTGTTGGACAGTTTCCATTTTCAGCCTATCCATTTAGCTTTCAACAGCCATGTCCTTTCCCTTTCTCAGATCTCATTGTCTTCTACAACTTTTCATTTATCTTGCCAGACTTGCCCTTCACATACACCACTCTGCTATAAAGTTATCTCTTGCTGCCATCCTCCTAACAGCGCAGTGTGGTCTGCACACAAATCAGAAGATATGCTGGATTGTATACAGCAGATCAGTAGAAACACGTGCCATTGCCTTCAAGTGTAAGACCATTAAAGCCAATGACTAATGAAATCAAGCTCTTTGGTACAGTTGTGCCTCCAATTATGGTCATCCTACTTGGATTCATAATATTCCCATTTTCCTTTTTCATAAAATGCATTCAAAATTTATTCCAATTCACAATCCAAGGCTGCTACAGAACCTGTGGTGAGCAATAGCAAGATGCTGCGTTGGTTCAAAAATCAAGCCAAAAATCAAAACAAGTCAACCAAATGAATGGAGATCTTAGACAATGACGCATTTTCAGAAACTTTTTGATGTTTTTCATTATGATGTTTTTCATTAGCAATACGTATAATGGTCTTCTTCCCTTCCAGTTTCCCACCAGGGAGACAAAGAAAGCAAAGAGGCAGGGGAAGGTTAAATGATGTCATATCTCAGACATTTAATTCTTTGTAATGATGTAGGTGTTTTCCATGTTAATCTGGCACTGTGTGCCAGCGGTATAAGTACATACAGATTGAGGAGACTTTGTTTGTTCAACAGACTGGCTGTTGAAATTTGCATTCCTTTACCACTTCGAGCTGCCTTAAAATTGTGTAACAGGTAACTCTTTTTTCTCTTTTTTTTTTTTTAATCACAATAATGCATATTATTATCTGTTAGCATGGCTTCATGTAGTGACATTTTGGGGAGAAAAAGCAAGCCATGCTATGTGTTGCTGTTGAACCACTATTGCATTTGACTGATAGAAATTTGGAGTTCAGTTGTGCACGCCGTTTTATTTCCCATGAAGGTAATCCCATTAGTACGAGCAGAACTCCTCCAGGACCACATACTTACATGCAGCATTAATATTTTGAGACCAGCAGCAAAACCCAATTCTCAAAAGACCAAACAACACAAAGGACCATCTCTCCCCCAGAACACAGTATTAACCAAAATGAGACATTTCATGTGCATTAGCAAGGATGATTAATGAGTGTCTCAAGTAGAGGCTAATACCGTGTGACTGAAGACAAGAAAACATGATGCTTAATTTAAAAAGGAGGGGGAGGGTTGCCTGGGCAATTAAGTGACTCTTCATTCAGGCTGACTCTGAACTGGGTGGGTTTTTACACACAGATCTGAAAGCAAGCCTGGCTGACAGAAAGCTGGGAAGCTTTGCCCCAGGTGAAGCAGAATTGCTTATCCTAAAGAAGTAGATGACTGGAAGGAAGTATAAAAAAGGAAGGTTATGCAACTTTAGGGATAAAACAGGGATCCTGGAGGAGGAAAAAGTGACGTGTTGTGATCCCTGCTCCCTGCCTTGCAGCTGAAGAGCTCAGTTCTCTGCAAGGAGCTGCAGACCACAAGCCAGTAGCACAGAACATGCTTACTGTAGAGTAACTTTTTTTAGAAAAAAGCATGATACAGATGACTTATGCTGAAACACATCCAGCTTACCTTCTTTCCTGCTTCCTTAGTGACAAATCCCTCCAGGGGGGAGTTCAGCATCTTTCTGTGATTTGTGCTCTGTGGACTTTTTCTCCAATTAACACCTAGCCCTTCATCACCACCAGATACTTCTGCTCCAGAGGAAGACTTTTGGTTGTCCTCTGCACTGTAGCTTCTCAGCCTGGCATTTTCATCTGAAGCAAGATCCCCAAAGCTTACAGATGGTTGATGTGTCTCAGCTGATGGCCCAGAGAATCGATTTTGTCTTTTCTTCACCAAAGTTAATGGGGAAAAAAGGCTGCAAATACACCCAGAAAGCCAAAAAAGCTTCTGCTGTTCCAGCATCTAGCTCACCCAACACAGGCACTGCTAACACACAGAGCTCCACGGTTACACCTCTCTTCGCACACATATGGTTTAACACACAGCAGCTATTAAAACTTTGCCTTGGGGAAATTCATATAAGAAAGGCTTACAACCAATATACCATGGTACACTTTGCATTTTCATTACCTACCTAGTACACCTACCCTGTGTTCGTCATTAAAATCATGTGTGTGTGTGTGTGTGTGTGTGTGCGTGTGCACTTGTGTATATATAATTATCCACCAAAGCATTCTTAGGTTATTACAGCGAAGTCCTAACCATCCGTGACATGAGCCAGGCTCATCCCCTGACTCCAGACTTGTCTCAGTATTTTGCAATTCAACAATATTCCAGGGGAAAACTATCTCTCAATTTTCTGCAGGAAAAAAAATCTATATTGTTTTAATAAGTGGTGCCAGCTACTGAAGCTGTACGCAGTGATGAGCCTGTCACCTCAGAAATAAAATATTGATGTCAGCAGATTAGAATTCATGTGATCTTTCTTTTTGCTTCACTTTACCAACTGATCCATTATTCCAGGTATTTTGCTTAAATCTAAATCAGATCAGGACTTTAAATAACATTTTCATGGTTCAGGTTGTACAATTTGGGCTGCTGGTTTTATAGGGTAGAGACTTGCACAGTCGTGCTTAGCTTTGAACATATTGCCTTATAGAACCAGAAGTCTTGTCTATGAGCAGTCTGACTGCTGCCCCAACAGTGCAAAGCTGACACCGATTTCCTTGAAGTATGGGTTTGCAGCAAAGGGTGCTGAGCCTGTTCCTGTGAAGCTTATTCATTACACAGCTGCCATTCAAATGCTGCCTGCGTTTCACAGAGCACACGAAGATAGCTGCTGCTGCGCTGTACTGCCACAAAAGCTCACCCACAGATGTAAACAGCCTCACTGAATTCCCATCTAGGTGGGAAGCTTGTTAAAATCCTCTGATTAAAAACATCTAGAGCCTTTTCCAAGTTCATCTCACAGACCTCAGCTAGGACACAGAGAAGTGCAACAGTCTTTTGTGCCACGGCAGACAGGAAAAGCTTTAGGGTGTTTGTCTCTGGGAGACTTCATCTTCCCACAAACTCACACAGTACTTATGTCTTTGACTGTTATGTGTGCTTTGAATAGACTACAGTAACACCATTTCATGAGATACAAAACTTCTGGATCACCTGTCTGATAGTCAGTAATACATATATATATACATGTATATATATATATATATATATATATAGAGAGAGAGAGAGAGAGAGAGAGAGAGAGAGAGAGAGAGAGAGAGAGTAATTCTGAGATTTGGAATCCTTAATTGAGCAGGGAACAGATAAAAATAAAATATCTTCATTTGCTTACAATAACAATATAAAAAGACTCACAGAATACAAATATTTCTGATATGGCCCCTTAAGTGTTTCTAAGCATAAATTGTTGCCCTTTCTTCCCTTCCCTTTAAGCATTCCATCTGAAAATATTCATGCAACTCAACAACTTTTTATCCGAATAACAGACTGTTTATCACAACTGCTTTGTAAACCCTTGGAAGTGAGTTCTGCTTATGTCCTTTTAGGGCTGTGGAAATGAAGTATGCAGAGAGAGTAGTATCAAGGACTGTCAAATTATACTGCTCCTTGTGTTTATGTATCGGAATGTAAAGGGCAGTTATATTTAGATGACAAAAAATGCACAAGAAACAGGGAATGCTAACAGATACAGTAAATTGTTGATGTTCTTTTCAAGCCCTATAGGACAATTTGTTAGTATACTTATGAGAGGAGAAATAAAAATGCAGAATTAAGTACAAAAGTCTCCAGCAAGATTTGTGGCCCCTCTGAGAGCAGATGACTCAATGCTACTAGCAGGAATGATATTGCAAATTGGAAGAATGTCGACAAGTACCAATTAGCCACTCACCACTTTGACAAGTTTGATTGTTCTTCATTCATTTGAGATTTGCTTCTTGAATGTACTAACCTACTGAAAGGCAAAAGAGTTTGGAAGAGACTTACAAAGGCTACAAGGAAATCCTGGTGCCCATCTCTGGTGCCTGAGCAGCTGGGCATATAACTGAAGAGCTGTGTCTTTAGAAATATGCACATGCACATCTTGCACATAGAATGTGATACATTATGGACACGCGGCAAGCCCCAGATTTTAGGGAGGCATAGCCCATCCTACACATGAGACAAAAACCTTGTCTATAGGCAGAATCCTATGGCTCCCCTACACCTTCCCAGAATTCCCATACTCCAGTCAGGAAACTAGAAAAGAATGTGACAAGCATCCACACTTGGCTGTCATCTTTCCAGTTAGATCTGGATGTCTCATCACTGGTCTGGGTTCTAACACCAGTGCCAGGACTGAGAGACTTGTTTGTTACTTGATTCACTTCTGCTTCACCCCAGGTTCACAACCAGTCACGTTCGTGTTCAGAGTATGTGGTCTTGTGCAATCACTGCAAATATATGTTGAATAGCAGCATGGTCTCTCTAATCCCTAAAATATATAAATAAATGAATAAAACTAGAACTGAAGGTAACATTTCCTATGGTATTTCCAACCTTGTTGGATTAAACACAGACCCAGAGTCTTCATCCATGAATGACATCAATGGCAGCAATACTTAATCAAGAACTTCATGTGCTTCCTTTGCTTTAGGCCATGACAGGGTCCATCTAGTACAAACAGGGAACAGAAATGCTGCTCTCCAAGCCGAGCAGGGCTGGACCAGTTCCTTAGGAAACCGCATTTGTGAGTACAGTGCTGCTGTAAGGAGTCAGCTGGGGGCCAAAGCACACAGGGCTCAGGTAGCATTGCCCTTTTGACACCCAGGAGGACAGGCAGTTTGCAGCACACAGGTATAAAAGGACTTTTGGTTCAGTCCAACCCTATACAGTGATGCAGCACTCAGCAACCTGTCACTGCAGCACCCCACAGTGACACAGTTCACACTTACCAGGGAAGGGAGAGAACGTGTTATGAGAAAGTAGGTACCCAAACACTGCCTGGCACTTTCCAGTCCCAAAGGGAACACACCAGTGAAGATACTGCCTAGCAGTAAGGTCTATTTTAGGAGAATCTAAGACTCATTTGAAGCAGAATCAAAGAATCTGAAATATCCTGTGGCTCTTATCTGTGAAATTGAATTCTTTACTGTGAAGGTGGTGAGGCCCTGGCACAGGCTGCCCAGAGAAGCTGTGGATGCCCCATCCCTGGAGGTGCTCAAGGCCAGGCTGGATGGGGCTTTGGGCAACCTGGTGTGGTGGGAGGTGTCCCTGCCCATGGCAGGGGGTTGGAACTGGGCGGGCTTTAAGGTCCCTTCCAACCCAAACCATTGCTTGGTTCTTTGATTAGCCATGATGAGGCAGAGGGGAAGCCCATTGAAAGGAATGGGAATTCAATGGGCTTTGGATGTGAACCTGTATGAGCCAAAGTCTGGGGAACAGACTGAGAGCAGAGCACTCAGCACAGGGAATTTAGCCCAGATCATCGCACTATGAAGGTAGTTGTAGTGACACAACACATTATACAGACATCTTTGCTGGACTGCAGGTTTCTACTGAAGGCCCTGACACTCAATACGATACTGCACTGTGAGGGGCTGTGGACTCTCACCCTTTGACCCTCTGAAAATCCATTCTCGGGAGGAATGAAGGTCCCCAGAGTGGTGGCAGAGCAAGGCAGAGGTGAACACGAGCATCCAGCGGGATTTGGGTTAGGAGAGCAGGACTGGACCAGACTGGGGTAGATGTGAGCGACAGGGAAGGATGACCACAGCAGAAGAGGCTGCAGAGGGCAAGGCAGTGGGAGGGAAGAGCTGCCATGAGGGCAGGAGGGCTCTGGTGGGGATGGAGAGGTAAGGGCCAGTGAGCTAGGAAATCCTGTAGGAAGGGATTATGCTGTCCTATGTACTATGGAAAAACTGGAGGAAACATGCAGATTAAGCAAAAGAGTAAAGACCTACATGGAAAAAGCGGGTAGAAAGAAGAAAACTTCACTGGAACAGTAAGATTTGTAGGTTTTCTTTCTCTCTCTCTCTCTCTCTTTCTCTCTCTTTTTTTTTTTTTTTTTTTTTTTTTTTTTTTTTTTTTTTTGTGGATAAAGAGAGTGAAGCAAACCAAAGCAGCCCCAGACACTTCAACCTCCCTGGGTGAGCCAGCAATTAGCAGCTCACCTGAGTCACTTGGCAGCGCTGCAAATGTTGCGTTTCCACACAGATTAACCACACACGAACAGTTTCTCCAATGTACGAAGCGTAAACAAACTTTCCTTTTGCATAGGTAAGTATTTGCTCCTACCCTTCTGGTTTCCTCTCCTAAAACAAATATTTTTACGTGTGGAAGCACTGACTCAAAGCACGTCTGAGGCCTCCCCTTAATTACTGCATTTCCCAGGACTTCTCCCGCCGTGTCTGGAGCCGGGGTCCCCTGCCACACATTTTCTTCTGCCGAGTCTTTCCATTTTATGACTCTTGGAGCAACTGGTCGTGTTTATTGATCTTTCCACACAGCTGCTCTTTTCCTACAGGAGCCCAGAGCCGGATTTTTCTGTGGCCTGATGTGCGAGGCCCCATGTGTCCCTGCAAAGAGCGATGCCAGGAACAGGAGCCGAGGAGGCAGCGGCTTTGTAAGACTGAGAGCTTGTGGGTGTAAATGAAGCAGAAAATGCTACACGCTGGCTTCACTTCCACTGCAAAAAAATGTGCTTGTGTGATGGATTCCAAAATCCCGTGGGTAAACTGGTGCCTGAAATCAGAGAGCTGCCTGGGAGAGGGGCTGGGGAGCATCCACAAGGAGCAGCCTCTGTGCTCAACCCAGGGGCATCCCCAGCACCCCTGTTTGTGTCCCAGGCAGCACCAACCTCCCCTCGGTGACTGTCATAAGTTCCCAAAATACGGCCGCTTTGGGGACACACAGCAGCGGTGCCCAGCATGCAGAAGCTGGTGGACGCAGCAGGATGTGAGCGAGGGTTTGTAACTTAGGGACTGAAGGGGGGAAAAAAGAGCAGAAAAGGGAACTCATTAGAGAAAACATCCACCTTACCTCTCTGCAGACTTGTCAGAAAACACAGCAGACTCTTGCACAGAAAAACCTTTCCCCCCCAAACCAACCAAGGATCCTGGATGGAGCACCCAGCACAGAGGACAGCAGAGATGCTGTAGCTTCCCCCAAACCTCTCCAGCCCCTCTGTGCTGCTCAGGGACCTGCAGCCCCCCCGGCCTGGCAGGAGGGACAGCTGGGCGAGTGTCAGCACTGCACGCTCCATAAATCCTCCCGCAGCCTTCTGGAGACGCGCGTCCTCAAGCAAAATACCCCACTTCTGCCAGTTGTTGACATAGAAACCACACCGAAGTTTTTTGCCCCTCTCGGAAGCCATCTGCATAAAACAGCTCCCAGTGAGATTTACCCAGCCTGCAGCATGCTGGTTCATGTGGTTTTATTTGTCTAAGGAAGAAATAAAGAGAGCGAATGTTTGTATACCAGAGACTTCACACCCAGACCGAGGGCTTGTTTCATTGCAGCAGTTAACATTACGGACTTTCACAAGCCTGTGAAGGAAGTGTATTATTACCCAGAAGAAGGAAAAAATCTATTACTCGGATAAACAGCCCATTTCTAATGCACAAGTGAAATAAAACTTCAGGAACTGGTAAGGAAGTCACAAAATGTTTTGGATTTTCCTCTAATTTATTCCCATATATTTATCAGCTTCCTCCAAAGATGCTCAAACCATCTTAAAATTCTCCTATAAAGCTTACAAAACTACAACAGATCCTGGGGGAAATAACAGAAAGAAATGGAGCCTGTGGAAGACTCTGCTTCCTCAGCCCTATGGAGAAAAGCCCTATGGAGATGAGCCTGATGGAGACGAGCCCTGTGGAGATGAGCTCTTTAGTCTCCAGCAACAGAGAGAAGAGAAAGAAAAGAGAATTGTGCTGCAGGGATCACGTGGGTTTTAATGCATCCCCTTGCATGGCCTTCCCACACAGCTCTGCACGTAGGTTTCCAGCCCCTTTGCTGGTGTTTGGGGCTGGGGAGCAGGCTGGCAGCCTACGTGCATCCAGGCTGTCCTGCTGGGCTTTGTTTTGACCCCAGTTGCAAATGAGTGGGGATGTGGGGAGGTTAAAGTAACACAGGGTGGACCTTGACACCCGGAGCTGAGATGAGCTTTACCTGTGGTGCTTTAACTCAGTGTTGTCTTCTGAGAACTGCCTTACTCGCAGACCTCGTTAAGAGCTTAATTCTGTATTTTTTACTGAGAATTACTTGTCTTTGAGCAAAAATAAATCTGTGCTTAAGCCTGGAAACAACAGAGCAGCACACAGTGCGAGATCTTCATTCTGGAAGCTATAACCCCTTTTCCTCCAGCCTTGAGAATGATGACAACTGACCGTAACCTTCCCCCCGACACCCAAGCGATCTTCATCTTCCTCATGCCACACAACTCCCCATCCCCCCAGATCTTCATCCACATCTTTTTCCTTGCCACCAGCAGCTGAAGGGTAGCTAAGGATCATCAGTCATTTCCCGAGCTGTCACTGCAATGGGAAAATTCTTGGGAAGTGAAGAGAGAAAGAAAAGAGAAGGTAAAAATGTGCGCTCCCTTCTTGTGATTTTGGAAGTCTTGTCCCTTTGCAGAGGTTTCATTACACTTTTTAAAGCATTGATTCTTAAAATTAGCACCATTGTGTATTATTTCTCGAACTATCTTCAGCAAATGTTCTGGCCTGGTACCAAATACACGAGTGTTATTTTAAGTGTTATAATTGCTTCAAGAAAAGAGCAGGCGTTATGAAAAGTATAAAGCTGTGGCACAAAAAGGAAAAAAAAATTACACTTACTGGGTATGTAAAACACTTTCAGGAGCTCTGGTGGGACCAAGGTGATGCACAGGACCTTCAATGCTGGCCAGGTCTTCTTTGGCCTTGCCGCTGCAGCTGTTTGAGCCTGCAGCTGTTAGCTGTGGGTTATAGGCAGTGGGGTGACCCTTGTCTTTTCCGTGTCCCCTGCTGCTGCCTACATTTGCATTGCACCATGCCTGCGCTGGGGCCACCGAGGCAGCTCTTGCAGCTGACCCACTTGAAAACCAACCCACCAAAGAGCCGTAATTTTCCATTCCACCAGCCCCGTGCAGCTGCCGCTGCTGTGGTTGTGCAACTGCTGCCTGCAAAGCTGGGGCATGCAGGCGGGTGGGTGGGCACTGCAGGACAGCAGCCCCCAGCTACAATGGGTTATATCAAATATGAAATGCCCTTCTAAGCCTTTCCATCCCTATACTGTCTTAGAGAAGCAGGATAGCACTGTTTTCTTATCCCCAGACTGCAATGCTGTTGTGTTACAATTGTGTAAATCCCTGAGGAGTACCAGTTAGCTGGGCGCAGTCTGTTGCAGGAGGTAACTGAACACAGTACTTGTGATCCTCCGCACAGGGTGTGTAACATCAGTCTTCACAAACTCAAAAACTCAGCCTTGAATAACATATTACCATCTAGCAAAAAACGTACAAGCAAACCACTTATATTTCTGTACTGTGCATACCAAACAAAAGCTCTGTCAGCAGTAAGTACTCAAGTCTCTCCGCCTTTGTAAATTGAAAGAGTTTTCATGAAATAAGCATTAACTGGGAAAACAAAAACAAAAACATCCTATGAATTATTTTTAGCAAGACTCTAGCAAGACCTTTCCTGGTAACTCTACACAATACAGTTTGTACGAAGTCTGGTTAGAATTGTTCTTCAGAATCTGATTTTGACTAGGTTGGGATGATACCCTGCTCGGGCTGTTTACTCAGAAATTAAATCATAATTAGACTCTTTTATCATACAGAGATAATTTGGGATAGTAGCAATTAGGCACCATCAGCCCCAGGATTCAGTGAGATAACAGAAAAAAGCTGCAAAATCCCACTTGCTGGGACTGCTCTTGGAGGCAAAGTGCTACCTTTATATCAGAGACCTCGGGGAAGTCCTGCACCCTTTCACAGTGATGTTTTGGGAAGCAAAAGAGTAAATGAACCCAAGCAGTGGGCTGTGGCCTGAGCTGCCTGCACAAAACATTAGCAGCTGTTTAGTGCAGTGTTTGCAAATGCTCTGGTTCCTGTAGAAACACTTAATCCTTCCTGAATCCTGGCTGGCATTTATGGGGAAGTGCAGAGAGTAAAAGACTGCTCCCGATTACCTGTTCCTTATCTCTATGGCCCGTTTTGTGTGACAATGGATTTCCAGCGAGATTTTGAAGGCTTCATTATTCATGCCACGTATGGACACCTATTTACATCGCTATGCACGGTGACCTGGTGGGTGGGAGGTCGCCCACTGGGGTGGGGAGTGGAAGTGCAATTGGCTCGCTGTCCTGGCCATAAAAGAGGAAACAAAGCAGAGGCAACAAGGGAAACAAGGGAGATCTCCTGATGTCAAGTCGCGAGCTCTCTATAGGCACCCTTGAACTGTCCTACAGAGTGCAACATTGAGTTGCATCTGGCTGTGGGGTCTCGAATACTGTTTGAAGAGTGGTGGAAAGGTGCAGCAGGTTGTCAGAGCACCCCTTTCCCTTTCAGCACTGACCTGAAAGTGAATTGGGTTTTACTGAGTAAATTCTGTAGGATCCTACTCAGTACAGGAGGATACCATCCTAAAGGCTGTCTGTTAAAAAGCCCCAAAATACTTGAAAGATGAAATGCAAAATAAAAGCACGCAACAAGAGAAAACAAGGTTTGTGGCCTGTTCATACAAGAGCTGAAATAACATTTCTTTTGCTTTGAAAGGGTAACCTTACACGAACCAGACCAGTGAACCGAGCTCATTTTGTGGTTATTTCACTGGTTCGAGCTGTCCTGATTTTGTACACGTACCCCTGCTCAGCGTGGCACTCAGAAAAGTACCCTGATATCTCCCGATTGAGCTTTATTGAGTCTGGGCCCTAAGTACCACGGTGATGGATATATCAGCTACAGCAAATAGATGTGTGAGCCTGAAGAGGCAGGCTCTCTGTATTCACCCTGGAACACAAGTGCAACGTCTTTGCTGCCGACAGCTCTTCTGCAGCGAGGCTGTGCTGCACTAATAGCAGCTGCCTCTTCCAATCCCATCAGGCTGGAGCTGGCGCTTGTCTGACTCCTCCATTAGCTGATTTATCTTACTCACTGAACAGAAAAATCTTCGTTTTCTTCCTGGTGGGTTGTTTTCCCTCATTCTAACCCCTTAACTGCTCACCACCAAGTCAAAGCAAGCATCAGCACTGCTCCAAGGAAAGTGGCAGGTGAGCAGCCCAGTGGGAAGGGGAGAGGGGCTGCATGGCTCTTTTGGGCAGTAGTTTTAAACTAGCTTAAATATAATAGCTGGCTGCACCCCTAGAGATGTTGTCCAGGCTACAGGTGAACAGGGTTAAGGGGTTCTTTCTTTACCCCTCCCACACTTCCCTGTAGATTACTGTCTCCTTAAATCTCCCTTCTGGACAGAAGTCTTCATCACTACACAATGCTGGCTCTGCTGCTCCTTTGACAATGTAATGGAGCAATTCAGCTTGCTCAGTGACAGAAGATGGTTCACTTTTTTCACTTTTTTCCTGATCAGTTTCACAGAATCACAGGAGTTTGCTGGAGCCCATGAGATGAACTGGCTCACATAGGAGCAACAGAGCATGGAGCTGTGGACCAGGCCCACACTTGGGCTGGGGAGCTTCCTGGTAGGAAAGAAGGGGAAGAGGTGCTCAGGGATCAATAATATCTTAACATGGGTTGGCTGCAGCCTACTGTTAACAATAGCCATTAGTGCTGCTTCTTTGCTGAGCCTGAGATCTGGCCTGCACATACTTCCCAAGCCATGGTGAGTATTGAAGGTTTGCACAGCACTGGAGATGCTTCATCTCCTCTCAAGGAAAAGCTCCTTCTTGACATAGACAGGAACAAATCCCATGGAAGTGTTAGTTTGTTTTAAACTACTGTGCAGCTCCTTTGCCCTTCAGGACCCTGCGAGCTTTGAGCCACTTTGAGTCAATTCAGGTAATGCTATGTTTGTACCTCGACCGTCAAAGGAATTTAGTAGGGGAAAAAAATCAGGAAAAAAAAGCAGCATAAGATTAAATTCTCATTTTCCATCACCCTCGTATACTTTTATTTGAATTCTTTCTGTTTTACCTAGTCATCTTGTGATTCTTTGCAGGTAAGCATTCACAGCTCCCACCCAGCCCTGGTATGCTGACATCATCTTCCTCCTCCCGGGTGGCCCTCGCCCAATGATGAAATACACCTGAGCAGAGGAGAAGGAAACTCAGGCAGCATCAAATATCAGCCTTGAGTGCCAGCACACCATAGCAGGCTGGTGCAGTCACCCCTGGCTTTCTTTCAGAAATGTTTTGGGAATGTCACTTCTTTTTGTCTTACGTTTCGTAGCAAATGCCTGCAGACTGACGTTCTGCCTCCTGCCTTGCTGGCCTTTGCACGGTGCAGGTTGCACACAGTGCTTCGGGGAGTGATCTCAAATGACTTGCTAACTTTCCTGTTTACAGGAAGGAATCATCTTTTGGGGTTAGGTAGCTTGCCTTCTGAAAAGGAGAATCCTTCCAAAGGTCTTGAAATACTGGTGTGCAAGGCTCTTGCTCAGCTGGCCCAGCAAGTTGAAAGACCAGTTTGAATTCTGCCATACCTGACAGTTTTAAATTTCCTCTTCTAGCCATGAATCTTCCCTCTGGAGGAAAAGCACTCAGAGAGAAGCAGAACTTGCAAAATGGATGCTTTCCCAAGCACAGCCTTCTCATTGCACTGTGTTGTTCAACCAACCACCACTAAAACATCGTTCTTTAAACGTGTGATGCTTCTGCACATGGTCCAAACCATGAGACCAACTCCACCAGCAGCTTCTGGAAAGAATCATGCCTGAATCTGCTGGGCTTGCTTTTGCTGGAGAGTCCCCAGACAAGACTAATGCTGCAACTGCTGCTGCTTGGGGGTCTGGCTGCCACAGCAAGGAGCAATCTTTCTCTGCTCCTCTTTTCTGGTTCCCTTTCTGTCTACACCCATTTCCAGATGTATACTCCTCCTTCCCCTGTTCTGCTGACTTAATCCTTTGCCATTTTGGTGAGTTGAATTGGCTTACTCTGTAATCGGAGCACTGACAGAGCTGGCAACAAGGGGAGCAGCAAGGATGAGTGGGGAAGGACAGTGTGAGGAAGAAAAGGTGAAGAAGTAGGATTTCACTCTACTAATGCAAAAATGCAGGCCAGGGTGCAGGCAGGGCACGCAGGGTCTAAGAGCAGCAGATAAAATGAAGGTAGGAAATTGTGCTGGGCTTATGCAGAATACTACAGCCTGCGAAGCTCCCAGTGAGCAGCTGTTTCCCATCCTGGTTATATAAAGGTTCAGGACAAAATGAGCAAGAAGTTGCTCGTAGCTCATTCTCATGTCGTAGACAGTTTTGGCATGAGCCCGTGGGTCCCCAGCACTATGTTGGCACGCTGCACTGACTATAAAAGCAACCACAGCAGGAAAGCTTGGTGGGTGGCTGCAGGAAGCACATCTAATTTATCCATTTCAATCCCCATGAAATTAACCCTTTCCTCTACATGGCGAGCCTTGCTCTTTGGCAAAGTGCATGGACCAGGCTGGCTGCCAGGCCCTGGGGATGCCCATCGGGATGCTCTGGGCAGTGCCTGTCATAACAAAACCTCCTGCAGCCCAGCGTGAGATGAGCATGGGGAGCTCTGCAGAACCCAGCTGGGCCATCCTCTGCAGGGCTTCCCACACCACCCGTCTTGTTTGGGATTTCCCAGAAGCTGAGCTATCCTATATGGGAGACCTGGTTAGCTCATCTTCCAAGCGGTCCCATCCCAGACCCCAACCACACCAACGTTGCACATTTCACATCAGCCACGTGGGAGCTGCAACTGAGCCTTTGTGCAGCCAGCTCAAAACGCCTCGTGCTATCAGCGCTGGCATCCTGGCAAGATGACCTCATATTTTCCTGCCCCAAGGCCTTTTGAGCAATATGTATGTAAAAGATGAAGCTGAGCATACTTCTAACTGAATCAGTCCTATAGGTAAGCAGGGCCTTATTAGATTTCCAGAAATGCAAGGGGTCTAATAGTTAATTTGTTCTTGGAAGTAGCTTTTTCATTTTATGCTTACCAGTATTTTTCCACGTTGCTCCATGTAACTAAATCAAGTGTTCTGATAACAGTGCTAAAAGCAATGGAAAAGCCAACATATTAAATAAACTTGGCCACTTCTCATATTGTACGTGCCATCTCTTGCTCACCGCCTGTGGGTTTAAATGCTTGGCAGCTGGAGCCGGGGCAGTGAGTGGAGAGCCCTCGGCACTGGAATTCACTCTTCCTTGCTCCAGCTCAGCCTGAGTTTGTCGACCTTTACTCTTATCTGTTCACCAAGGCTGGAAAGCCAGAGCTTTTTGCATGGTTACTTCATATGCTGATCTGCAGCCCAGATGTTTGGAGGCCTATGAGGACCAAGCAAATGTGGTTTAGAGCTACCCTGCAACGCCTTTAAACCTCAGGGTTGTAGTGAAGCTTCCGAACATCAGCTGAAGACAGGACCTGAGCCATCCACTCCATCCATGGCACTGCCAGGGCTCCAGGAAGATCAGAAGAGGATTTATTTTTTATGTTAACAGGTCCATTATCCATCTGAACATTGCTGCTGCCTGTTTTAAGTTCACTGCATGGGTTCTATTTCATTTTGGTGCCCACTTTTAGCCATGGCTGGGTGAAGAGCTGCCCTCCCAGGCTGCCCAAAGCACAGCAGCCCAGGCAGGCGTGGGGAGTTCAAGGGCCGCTCTCGAGCACAGAAACCTGCTCTGTCCAACACTGGTGGCAAACTCTGGGGATGCTGTTTACTGCTTTTACCTGCACTGATGTCCTGCTGAGTCTGCTCAGTAGGTCAAAATCAAATTAAATCAGCCGTGTTGTTTGGAAGCCTTTTAATCCTACATGGAGGTACTTGAATACTTTGTCAACAAGTGCTGTGGAAATGTTAGTTTATTAAGTAAGGTGAAGCAGAACCACTTACAGACCATAAAAGCGAGAGTGTTCATTAGAGGAGATGAGCCTGCAAAGTCTGCTAACATTACCACCATGAAGGGTGCTGCTGTCCCACCCGTCCTCTGGAAACCTGCCTCCCCCTGCTCTGCTCCACTGTGTCAGCAACCCTGGTGCCTATCCCAGCTGGGTCTGACCTTCTGCCTCTGCCAGCAGCTGACACTGCCTCTCTGCTTCACCCTGCTTGCAAAAACCACAGCTTGGGGGGCTCAAAGCTCTCTGCATTTTGCCTGGGTCACCCTCTGAGCCACAGGAGCCCCACAGATATTTTCTCCCGAATTTCCTGAGGCCAGTTATGACTCCTTGAGTCGGTCACAGCGGGCCACGCATTTAGTTGCTGGTGAGACAAGTGCTGTAGGTATCAGATTGTAATTGAGCTGGTGCTACAACCAGTAGCCAAATGTCACTTTATGCGGGGCTTTAGTCTCCTAAAATCATCACTTTCTCCATTTGCAGAAGGATTTGTTCGTTTCTGAACAAGTTGATCAGCAAACGCCTTTTTGAAAGTCACAGGAAACAACATAGAAAACTGTGGTTTTGTAGGGAAGCCTGATGCTGACACAGGGATGACAAGTGTCCTTTTCCTTTTAACCCCCTGAGCCTGTTGCCATTTACTTTGTCTCTCTCTGTTTACCGGGGGGGAGAAGTGACGCAGCTCAGGCCCCCCAGAAGTGAGTGTGCTGCAGCCCCAACCACGCGGGGTTTGCTTACGGCAGAGCCTTCCCCTGAGCCTGGTGGTTTGGTGTAAGTAAACAACGAGCACTGCAAGCAGGGGGAAGATGACTCAGGTAAAAGTACACAGAGCTATTACAGAGCAAACATTATATATGCTTAGGGTTCCTCTGAGACTTTAAAAAGGCGAATTTTAAAGGTCTAAATTATCACCCTCTGAGACTTTGTAAATTCTAATTTAAACAGCTAGAATTAAGTTAGCTTATTCATTTTATTAAAAAAAAAAATAGAAATACCCCTGCTTCCTTCAGCTATGCCAAGAGTACCTTTTAAACTAAAAATATATTACTTTGGACATAAATAGCCTGAATTTCTAGCTGACACTTGCTATTTTCAGAAAATATGACACTTGGTTCTACTTAGAAAAGGAAAGGGTGGGGGAAATACCCAAACATCTGAGCTGGACCTTGAGGGCTTTTCATGGGATGAAGAATTTCTGACAATTTCTCTCTTTCAGAGCTCTGCAAAGCATTTCTCAGGCACAGAGTAAGCTATTCTTGAAATGTACTTCTTCCCCTCCTACCCTTATGTACAGGGCAGTGTGCTTGGCCAAAACAGTGACTTTCGGAGACTCCAAGGAAGGGCGATAATGGAAGGCTCTTTGTGGCCTCTTCCTTCACTATGTGTGCACCCACAAAGTCACCTCTAGACAAAAATGTCCTCAGATTCCTCATGAACACCCACTGAACCAATGTGGAAAAAAGGAACCAATATGAAAGACAAAAATGGCTTGCCAGGGATGAAGACATATACCAACACTGCCCTCAAACATAGGAAGATACTAACTGTTGAACACAGGTTTCCTTCCCCAAACTCTGGGAAAGGGCCCCTGGACTAATGAGGGCAAGGCCAGGTCAGTGAAAGGAGGATGTTTAGCATATAATGATGATTGTCATGTAACAATGATTCTTTAACATGTAATGATACAGAACCTAAAAATCTACTGAAGACAAAGGAAAGGCAACCAGGTCAATGAGGAGAGTCAGAAGCAGCCCTGAATCTGACAGATATGATGGGGACAAACCGCATGAGGACCCAGACACGACATGGACTCCACCACCTGAATCCCAGTTTTCTTTTGCAATCCAGCAAAATCCCAAACCACAGGGTGCTAAACCTGTCCCAGCACAGGGCTACAGGAGAAACACCACACTCAGCTTTGGGTCCATGGTTTCTTCTTTGTGCGATGGTTCTGGAGACATATTGCTTAAGTGCCTTAGTCATGAGGGGAAACCTGGGCTTCTAGACCTGCATCTAGACTGAGATGTGCTAAAAGATGATAACCGACCCCAAAGAGGGCTTAGAGCTGGAAACCACCTTGGAGTTCAGAATCGAAACCCATGGTCAGAGCCTGTCACCTTTCTGCCTTCTCCAGAGTGTGGATCAAGGCAGAAACTAGTTTTAGCATTAGTAAAATAATTGTAGACAGTTCATTAGCACTTCACGGGCAATCCCATATTATTTTCTATCCCATAAGACATGAATAGAGCCTAAGTAAAAGTGCTACAATGCAGTATTGTCTCTCTTCCTATAATTATGGTAGTTTGTTGGGCAAAATTGTCATGCTTCCAGAAAATTGCAAAGAGAGATGTAATAAGCCAAGAAAGACAGAATAGGCAACTTTGCTGCTGAGGAAGGTACGTGACACTGAGGTCACTGATGTCACATTCACCTGCCTGCCCTGAGGTAACGAGGTGAAATTTACAGGATATGTGTGTCTTCCTCACTGGGTCCCTCTCACCAGCTGGCACAGCCAGTACTGCCCCCAAGTGATTATGCACAGTCATGGAAATGCCTCTTTGGCATCGTGTTATAAATCCAAACACAGTGTTTGGAATGGAAATGGTGGGTGACAATAGTCCTTTCATCTTCACTTCACAGCGTCTTTTAATCTTCACTAACAAAAAAACCTCTTGCTTTCCATTTTGGCATATTCCTGGAAGACTTCATGGAGACAGAAGTCGGAATTAATTAAAATGCTGAGCACAAAGCCAGCACTCCACAAATAATAAGCAACACCAATAAATAATGAATGCATTTAGCACTTGTGAGAAGTGCCTGTCTTACTGTGCCATAGTCAAATTCTCTATACATCTTCTCTAGGAAGCAAAGATAACACTCGTGTGGCAGCTCAGGTACACCCTTGCTGCCCAGGAGTAGCAGCCAGACTTGGAAAGGCCACCTCAGAGCTCAGTGACACTGGGATGGCATCTTGATGGTCAGCGCCCTGTCACTCATGAGTGGTTTTGTGCAGTGGGTGTCTTTCTGCAGAGTATCCAACAAGATACTTTCACCTTGTCTGCAGAAGTGTCCTCAATCACTGCCTAGCACAGGTCTACCTACACCTTAGGGACGTGACGTTCATCATGTGTCACCTCCTGCAAATGCCCCAAGAAACACATGCAAAATCCAGTAGCAATTGGAAAAAGTTAAAAGGAGTGTCTGAAAGGCATTCCCTTGCCTTTTCCTTCTCCCTGGGGCCTGGCAAAGGTATGAAGAGGGTTGCTGCTGGTAACGCTGGCTTTATTCAGAGAAGTGGCTCGAGCCATCCAGTCCTGTAGCACTGGATTATTTTAATTAACCAGCTCCTTGAGGATTGTTTAAGATTTTACAGTCTTATTACACCCACTGACATAGGAAATCCTGAGAAAAGGGCACAGAAACTCTGTAATAGTCTGTCTGATTCTCAGCCCCTGGAGCTGCAAGTTTTGGGGAACACTTCCCATGTACCAGGCACAGCAAACTGTGCTCATGCCCCATAAGTGAGCTGTGAGCTCCAGCTGAGCAGACCAGAGACACCTCAAACCTGCCAGAGCAACCACACGAGGAGGAGCCCTTCCAGTGCCTGTGAAGGTAAAAGCCAAGCATCTCCCTCTTCTTAGTAGCCAGGCACCAAGAAAAGCACTTGTATTCCTCACATCTACTGGCAAGTCACAATACAACATAATATTGACATAAAATGTTAATGTACCATGGTTATTCATTGACCTCTGTAACCACTTGGGCCATATCTCACAAATGGAGTGAAGGCATAGGAGAAAATGGAATAATGCCTTTTTCCTCCTCAAAACAAATCATGTTGTGTCCCACATTTCCAGAGAGAAAGTGGCTACAGAGAAACACAACATCAAAGTCCTACAGAGAGCCTACAAAGCTAACATCTGGAGAGCTGGCTTTCTTAATCTGAATTGAAGATGACTTAAATGAAGTAATCAATTAAAGATATTTCGGTACAACGTAGTAACACAGCTATTAAGTGTAATAAAGATCTTCTTGCCTTTGCTGAGGATGGATGATACTCTAGATGGCTAATTTCTAGCTCGGCGAAGCTCCCTGATTATACACAGGGCAGCACCAGACTTGTGGGCAAGTCATCACAGCTGTCTGCAAGGTACAGCGTGGAACGAGAACAAACGGTTTTATTCAGACATCTGCGGGTCAGGGAGCTTTTCATCTGGTCCTGATTACAGAGGAACAGATTCCTCACTTGCATGCTTAGCATCAGGTAATCAACAATAACGAGCACTTTGTGCCCATGTATGCTAGCCCTGCTCAGAATGAGCTGGGAGGGAGAAGAAATGAGCATCCTGAAAACATCTTCCTCTTATGGGCCATGTTTAAACAGTAACAGGGCTAGAAGTTGGTTCGATGAGCTGGTCTGCCCACATGCAGCAATATTTCATGAGCAGACAGCTCTGTAGCTCAGGCCTTGCAAGCTGCCTCTGAGGTGGCAGTGTGACATGGACAATTATTTTAATTATAAAAGAAAACATAATGGCATACAAATCTTCCAAAACTCGTATCTTACGATCAGTCTTGATCTCTTACGAGATCTACGAGATCTAAGATACTTGTATCTTAGCTCAGTCTTGCTAATGTTATTTTTCTTTTTCTCTTCTCATGTGAGTGGAAAAAAAAAAAAAAAAAAAAAAGGACTAAGAGAGCCAGAACACATGAGTGTTATACAAGTCCATGCTAAAGTGAAGGTGGGAGCATGGGCAGCTTGCAGTGCTTTGACCATGGACCACAGGGCAGGAGGGGCTGTGATGGAGCTGCAAATACATGGATGCAGAGGAGGAAGAGGCACAACAGGTTCTGCAAATCCTCTAAGGTGGTAGTTCCACGGTCAAAGCCACAATAGAAAAAAATGTGATGGTAAAATGTACCAAGCAAACTGGTGAAGAACACTTCAAGAGGCCAGGACTGCAACTCTGAAAGGTGCAGACATGAGGAGGAGCAGGATAATACAGACATGGAAGGGAAACCACCTGGGGTGCAATAACCCCAAGCAGAGCTACAGGCTGGGAGATGAGTGGTTGGAGAGCTGCCAGGCAGAGAAGGACCTGGGAGTGATGGTGGACAGTCGGCTGAATATGAGCCAGCAGTGTGCTCAGGTGGCCAAGAAGGACAACGGCATCCTGGCTTGTATCAGAAACACTGTGACCAGCAGGGCTAGGGAGGTGATCGTCCCCCTGTACTCGGCTCTGGTGAGGCCGCACCTCAAGTACTGTGTTCAGTTTTGGGCCCCTCGCTACAAGAAGGACATCGAGGTGCTCGAGCGGGTCCAGAGAAGGGCAACAAAGCTGGTGAGGGGCCTGGAGAACAAGTCCTACGAGGAGCGGCTGAAGGAGCTGGGGTCGTTCAGCCTGGAGAAGAGGAGGCTTAGGGGCAACCTTATTGCTCTCTACAGATACCTTAAAGGAGGCTGTAGCGAGGTGGGGGTTGGCCTGTTCTCCCACGTGCCTGGTGACAGGACAAGGGGGAATGGGCTAAAGTTGCTCCAGGGGAGTTTTAGGTTAGATGTTAGGAAGAACTTCTTTACTGAAAGGGTTGTTAGACACTGGAACAGGCTGCCCAGGGAAGTGGTGGAGTCACCATCCCTGGAGGTCTTGGAGGTCTTTAAAAGACGTTTAGATGTAGAGCTTAGGGATATGGTTTAGTGGGGACTGTTAGCGTTAGGTCAGAGGTTGGACTCGATGATCTTGAGGTCTCTTCCAACCTAGAAATTTTGTGATTCTGTGATTCTGTGAAACATCCCTCCCTCTACACCAATGCAAATAGCAAATGAAGTCTGGCCACCTATGAAAACCCCAAACCATGGCACAAAAGTAGAGATGAAAATGTTAAATGTGCTGCTGTGAGGGTCTGTGATGGGCTGCTGGTTTTAGAGCTGAACTCTGGGCCTTGAGGCCCTGAAGTGAATCTTTAACTCTGAGATTAGCTGACATTTATTGAGTCATCTTGTGGTTATGTAAAGTAGACTTAGAGGCTTACAGTGGACTGTTAAAGGCTTTGAGAAAAAAAAAAAAAAAAAAAAAAAAAAAAATGAAATCTACCATTGTCAAATCCAGTGTTCTAAAAAAAAAAACAACAACCACACACTAAGTGCATATTTGGCCAAAGGAAAAGTTGAATTTGTTCTTTTATTAAATATGTGCATTCAGCCAGTGTGTATTCACCAGGCTAACTTTATGCACTTACTTAATATCTTTTCTGAGTCCCTTGGAGACATCCCCTGGGGTTTATGCAGTGCAGAACAGGCAGCCCAGATCTCTATCTGGGACTCTGAGAACCTGAGATGTGAACCCTATATGATACACAGCTGTGCTAGGTTTACCTGGGGATATTTGAAGGAATCAGAGGGACAAGGAGCTCTAAGGACCTATGGTGGTCTTCAGATCCAGGTCTAATTACTGGCTGAAACAGCCCCACTTCAGCCCTGATGAACCTCAGCTCCCCACCACCTGCAGTGGTTCCTTCCCCCGTTAAACCAGTGTCACAGCCCTTTACTCCCCTACTCCCTGCCTGCCGACCACGTTTATTCAGGATTGACCTCCAGCGTCTTTCTTTGCATCTTTAGAGCAGCTTTCTGGCAGCGTTGTGAGTCTGATATAGCAGGGGTTAAGTATTGCCTTGTATTTCAAGTGTTTCTTTCACAGGTATTCATTTAAAATACACTGCACTGACTTGTATTTTTAATTTCTCTCTCCGGGTAAGATTTAAATGTTAGTTTGGAAATGGTGTGTACCTTCAGACAGCTCAAAGCAATTGTTATTTTGTCTTGAAGCAAGACATCCTATCACCTTCAGACGTGTGCATTGAACAAGGAGCCATTTAATGATACCTCAGTACTGGGTGAACTAGATATCCCTGTCTGCAGTCTGCCTAACTGGAGATACAAAAGACGTACGAGGAGAAATCCCACACACTGCCAGCACTACAGCACCCATATGTGGGGAGCTGCATCTAAACCTCAAGAGATGTCTCCCTTCATCCTTTTCACAAAGAAGGCAGATTCAAGGTTAGTATCAAAGCCCAGTGGAAGGAAAGAAAATGATAGCAGGTATCTGATAGAGTCAGGGGTGCTGAACAGGAGCACAATGTAGCAGCTGGCAGAGGCAGCCCTGGGAGCAGTCAAGGTAATGGGGAAAAGGAGTGGACCCAGAGCCAGGGATACAACCCCTTGGCCCAGAAGTGTGCACGGAGAAGGGCCCATGGGGCACTGGAGCTGGGGCGATGCCCTCCAGCCTCACACCTTGCTGGGAAACTTTGCATTCAAAGCTCAAGGCAGGAGGGACAGCCTACAAAGATCCCCAAACAGAAATCTGTGGGAATTCAGGCAGCCCTGCACATCTTTCATTGATTAGCTGGACCTTTTATGACTGTCCTCTCTCATCCCACCATCACAGCCTGCCTCCATGTACAGCTCCTTGAGCTTCCCCCTCCTCTGTACTGCCCCCTCTGTGTTATTCCTCCTTTTTTTTTTTTTTTAAATTTTTCTTGTTTTACTACACGTTTCATCCCCCATTAAATAAGGCAACACGGATGGGTTTTGCTGCAGACCCACTGTGAGCTCTGCCCTTTGGTACTGTCTCTCTTTCTCATGGAGTGAGATTCATTTCACGTGTTGATATCCGAGGCTCTTTGTCAATAGTGAGAAAAAGACATTTCTGGGAGGAAATTCATTTTTATGATGTGTAGCAGACATCTCTGTGCCTTTGGCCAGGTGAGTCATATCTTTAATGCCTATTTCCTTCCTAAATCCATAAGGCTGAGCTGGAGCTGTCTGCTGTTCTCAGTTTGTACAGTGCCTAACACAACAACAATCCTTCAAGGTTACTGTTTCATCAGTCTCATGATAAACATGATTAATAACATTTCTGCTCAACAGCAGCGAGTAAAACATTAACTAGACCTCTTTTTTTTCCCAAACATTTTGCAAACCCTTTAACCAACTGTTTCTTACAGTGGTTAGCTACTTTTCTCCCTACCTGGGCCACTGCAAAGAGATGAAATGATGAAAGATTCATGGGGCCAGAGAGAGCGAGCAAAAGGAAGGAGCCAGACTATGCAGCTCAACAACCCTACTGCTTACAAGCCTCTGCTCCCAGTACTATGAATACATTTTATGCAATGATTCTTCCATGCAAAATGCATAATCTATTCCTGATGCTGAAAAACAAAACAAAGCAAAAGAAAACAAAACACACAGAATTGAGAAGAGTCACAGACAGTGAGCCAGGCTCCCCGTTGTTTATTCCCTCTCTCCGGGTTTCTGAAGTCTTCAGTCTTTTCTGCACAATGGCTTCAACACTGGGCAGAAGTTCTATGAAGTTCTCTCAAAAGAGAACAACTCCCATTCCCATCTGATCTCAGGCCATGTCCTAGGATGTCGAGCTGTGGGTTTGAATCCCTTCAGGCTGTCCTGGGCCTCCCTTCCTGGATGAGGTTCTTGAGGTCCAAAAAATAAGGTGTTGTTTCTATTTTACCTGGCAGAATTAGGTGGCACTGACTTTAGGGCTTAAGTGCTTTTCTGACCTTGGTACCTAAATCTTGGCCAAATCCCAGATGAGTGCAGCAGTCAGTTCTTTACATCTTCCAAGCATTGTATAACAATAGCAAATTAGGGTAGCATAAACAATAGCATAAGGAGGAAAAGAAATAACGTCCTATTTCAATGATCAGGACAGACACAAAAGCAAAAACAAAAACAAAGGGGGAAAATCAAAGTGATTGCCCAGTGCTGTGCTGTGCTGTGCCATGAAGATATGTCCCCCATTTTCCCAGTCCCTTCTGGCTTTCAAACTCATGTGTGCATGTCTGGGGCACACATTTGCTGTCATAATCCATCTGTTCTCTAACAATTTGCATATGATTATACATGTAAGTCACTCAAAAGTTAGCAACATAGAGGTGAAGTACTTTCTAAGTCCCATAGCCACCCCATGCCTCTAACATTCTCCACAGCTCCTCATGCTAGTGCTCCTAGGAATTGCTGACACTGTGTGGTGACAGCAGAACAACTGCCCCTCCTGCCCTGCTCTGCCTTGACAAGGATTATGTTTAGGTTCAAAGGATGACAAAACTAAAGGAGGAAACACCTTTGTAGTAGTACCCAACACAACAGTACAAGCTGGAGATGGGGAGTGACCAACTCAGAAAGTGGGTTAACAGAAAAAGATCTGGGGGTCCTGGTGAAAATCACTTTGAACTTCAACCAGAAGTCTTCGTGTCATTTGTATGATATTTACTATAGGCTTTTCTTCAGCTGAGATAAGTTTGTTGCACACTGGAGGAGTACATCGAAGTGTTTATAAAATTCTAGGTGGACTAAGTTGATGCTTGTATTAAATTGATGAAGGATGGACAATGTATTCTTATGGCACGCAGCCATAAGAAGTGGATTGACATTCTGTGAATGCTGCATTATTTTTACACTTGCAGGCTGCAGGGCATCAGGTTTAAAGCACATTCATCATTGATTACCAGATTCATGATTCATTTTTTTAAATTACTTTCATGAATAGGTACAGAATCTATCCAACATACTAATGAAATCATAAGGTTCACATACTTGGAAGCAAAATAGATTTTATTTTATTATTTAAAAAAAAAAAAAAACCAACAAAAAAAACTAGAATGCAATTGAGAGCTAACTTTCATTGTCTTTGTTATGGATACTCACTACTAATTCCATGAACAAAATTACAGAACTGAATAAACTCCATATGGAAGTTATCACCAATGGATCAGATACAGTTCAGAATAACCTTCTTTTGTGGAAAAACAAAAAACAAAACAAAACAAAAAACATCAACCAGAAAGAATGAAAGAAACTGCTGCCCAAATCCCTCCTGCAAAGTTTTTGTGAAAAGCTATGTAAAAAATGCAATTATGTAGGCACTTTTCTGTCGCCATAAAGTTCACTGGAGTCATTTTAGAATATGCATCCTGAATAAAGATTTCAGACCCCCGGCACAATCCTACCCAGGCTTCCTATTTCTCTGTGCTCTGTTTGTATGTTTTCCATTAGATCTGTATCAGAATTTTGATTCAAGAAAGTTCTAAGCAGTATTAAGGTAATTCACTTTTTTTTTTCTTCAAAATAATTTAACAAACTGCCAAAAAAAAGTGTTCAGAAAGGCTGAGAGGCGAGATTTAATCTTGTTTGAATTATTTTATGCCCAGGGAAATTTCCACTGTTTCTTACCCTCCAAAAATACTCTTTGAATAACTTCTGAGGATTTATTCAAGGCTCTTTAAAGTGGGATCAATCCTGCACAGAAAACTGAACTATAAAAAGTTGTCTCCATCCCCACCCTTCTTTTCAGCTTTGTTAAATGTGCAAGTTCTCCATGTGACAAATTAGTTCAGGAACTAGCAAGGGAACCATTTCAGAGCTTCTTCAAAACTGTCACCATTTGTTCTAAAAATAAGGCACTTTCATGTGGCAGAATTGTATTAGCTTCCATTCACAGATAAAGGGGTTATGAATGGGCTTAGTAAACGCATCAGTGTTACTGCTGTTGTGGTGAGAAGCTGGCCACGGGACAGACAATATTTACTTTATGTGCACTGAACATACTGGTGTTTTCTGTGCACAGTCCCTCATTGACTAAGCCCAGAACATAAAGGGATTCATTTTATAGGACACATAATCTGAGGTCATAATGAAGACATTTCAGAGTAAAAAACTGTTAAGCCTAAATTCACTCAATGTCCATCAGATATGTAAGACCACGGATAACTGGGGCTCTGTTGAAGCTTTGTGATAAAATAGCAAATTTGCAAAATTCTAGTGTGTTTTGGGCTTGCTCTAGTTAGCATTTGGCCACATAACTCACAGCAGACAGTGCTTTGTCAGTACATGACCAAAGCCAATTTACAGGGTAAAATGGTTATCACATGCAATTACCCCTTGGAACAAGAATTCCAGCCACAAATTGGAAGATCTAACATCTTTCCATGTAATTAACGACTTATACATATTCTTTCAGTGCAAGCTGTAATTAATATCCTGAATTAAGCAGTGTTTAGATATGTATTACATGCAAGTGAGCTAGCTGATAATCCGATTAGTTAAGCAGTGGTTTTCCTCTGTGGTTTGCAGATCACTGAAGATCAAGGGACTACTTCTAAAGAATTTGGACAGGACAGCTGTGGGAGCATCTCACGTTACACCAACCTGACACAATCCCCAGCAGTCACCTAAACAGCCTGCAAGACTGTCCCCACTGCCAGCTCCACTGCCTGCCAGGGGGCACAGGCAGACAAGAAACTGGGGAGCAGCAGGGCAGGTCAATCCTGCTCACTTTCCCAACTAGAAAGCAAATTGTTCCTTTTCTGCTGGGTGCATTTTCCAATGGAAATGTGGACTAGATCCACTCCAAGAAAACAACAGCAAGTGGCACAAGAGAAAGAAGGGTGGGAGGCGGTTAGGCTGCTTTAAGAAAGTCCGTAGGTACTGGAAATGAGATGTAATTAATGTGAAATTGCACCTGTGCTACTCTCAATATTCCCTACAGAAGACTCTGCACTGTCAATGGAAAATTTTGAGGTTCTACAAAACAAAAAAACTTGAAAACTTGAGCCTTCTCTTGTCACAGAACATATGTAGTATTTTTATATAAACATATAAATATATGATTAAGAGAACTAGTATTAGTCGTATAATATAACTGGAATAATTTTATTACAGTGATGAAAAAATGCTATTTATCTCTTTGACTGCCAAAAAAGCCATTAAATCTCAGCAATTCCTTGGTTAGGTATCTTTATTTCACACGAATACATGCTCAATTTTCAGCAGCAATGTCGTTCAAAGTAATCTAGTACTGCAGAAACTGGAAGTTCACTGGGGACTCTGCAGCCTGAAAGAGGGCACATTCACAAGGGAGGGACAAGGAAGTCTTATCCCAGCTCAGCAAACAGCACTGGCCATGATGCGTACACACCAAGGAAGAGGGGATGATGCTGTAGGCCCAAATACAAGCTTCCCACCCTCCATAAAAGTTATTGTAAGCGTTCTAAGAGAGTATATAGACCAAAAGGCAAATATGCCAGTTCTTGGACCTTGCAAGGCCTTGTTTTAAGTCCTTAGAAGTTCCTATCTGGTGGCATAATGGATACATAAAATGTCAAATTATTATTTCATCATGAAATCTCTAAGACCACTTATCCTAACACACTGCAAATTGTGAATACTTGAAGTGAGAGTCTGAAAACACACCTCTGAGATTCAGGCTTTCATTTCTGTAGTATGAAATCTTGGGTGTTTGTGCTCACGATAGAGAGATGGGTGGAAATGCTTATCCACCTACATTTTGTGGCACTATAGACCCCATTTGGATAGGGTGAAGTTTAGCAGTTAATAGTTTATCACTTCTGGAAAATTTAAAGCTCTTGGGCCTCCTTTTGTACCCATAGGAAAAGCACAGTGGTTTGGGTGAAAACTTAAAAAGCTCATTCGGGTAAAAACCTAAAAGCTTATTTGCCACAGAAGTGAGCTCCAGGTTAGGATGAGGTCAAGGAGGTTGAGTTGCATTCTGTGTTTTCATATAGAAAAACATGATAAAACGGAGATTGTCACCCTTTGCTTTGATTTCTCTGTTTCATGCTGAATCTGGGTCACTGTGATGCTATAGGAGAGCAATGCTGTGCATGGCTGAATAAGAGATGTGTTTGTGAACAACTCTGCCACAGATTTAAGCACAGGGAGAAAGGAAGGATCAAACATGGGAAAGTCAGGATTACAGTGCAGATGCTCTGGTGAGAAGTCTGTCGGGCCTCTCTTTTCCTCCCACACATGACAAATTTCTCACTTTGTTCTCTGGACACTGAATGACCCCTCAACTTTTTGCTTTTTAACATGTTCTTATTAGGGGTACTACTCTTCTCTGAAGTCTAATTTGTACTTATACACTGTGGCAACAAAATATATCCCACAGGAGCCCTGGAGGCTCTGGTTCAATGCTGTTGAAAGCACATAGGTCTTAGCTGTCATTCACAGAAAGAGTACTTTTCACTATAACTTACTCCAGCTCCCAGGCTTCCTTTCGTGGCCATCAGAGTCACTTAGAGACCCTTTACATGACCAAAGTAATGCAAAAAATCTTCTGCATAAATAATTATGAGCTGCTCTGTTTCCTCACTATCTCTCCATACATTTCCAAATGACACCTCATGCAAGCTCACTTTCTGGAGAAGACTGGGATATGTTCTCACTGAGCATGAGGTGGACGTAATGCTCACACCACAACAGATCTCCCTCTATAGTGCAGAAGGCAGGCTGTTATGTGATAATCTGTTTTCAGGTTAATTTAACTAACATGACCAACATCACACAGCAGAGAAAATACATACAGGGCACACGAAGGATTTTTCTGTTGGTTTTGATGTACTTGTGTTACCAATGACCCAGTAGCTGTGATAGTGTTTCAGCTACATTTTTCATTTCTTATAACTTGCTATTAAAAACTTGTGCATGCAGCTAAGTACTTTGTTGTTGATCCACACCATCTTACTTTTAAAAAAGTTGGACCCTTTAGGTTTGTCATTAGATATCTGAAGAGATAACACATTTCCAAGGAGCAGAGTTGGTGGCCTACCTTGGATTATAGCAATTAGTTGAAGATATTTTTTGATAACCATTAGAGACTTGTTCTGCTTTCTCCCTGCCCCACCTAAAATCTGACATTCTGAAAACACCACTGCAAATCACATAAATGTACCAGACGTGCTGCTATATATTGAAAATGTGATGTGATTTAAGTGTGTGGGCCTCCTATACTTCTGAAACTGAGACCTTGCTGCTGCTGTTCCTTGAGGCTCACAGGATGAATACAATAAAAATCATTGTTAACACAATAAATTGAATACAATAAATTAAATACAATAAATAAATCATTGTTAATACAATAAAAATCATAGCTGTTCACTGTGAAGTGGCATTTGAAGTGTGTTCAGACTGTTTCTACCTTCCTGTATCCACTAAAAGTCAGTTACTCATGAAAAGAAAGTTTTCACGATGAGTACTTATTAAATCCAGTATTTCTGTATTTCTGAAACTATAAATACAATATTAGCTTGTGCCTATGAATAATCTGTGTTCTTTTATACTGAGGTTGCACCTCTCCTCTCCTTGGAGTCTCCCCTCTCCCTTCTTCTTCCTTTCCCCCTCTGCATGCTGAGCTGAGCTGGGTGAGTTCCCTGGTGACATTACGGTGTCACAATGATGTCACCCATCGCTGCCCCTGCTCTCTCACATCCTTGCTGTGACACGCCTGGATTTATGATAGCCGTGTCTTGACCTACATCACAAAGTCTGCTGGGAGTCCTTTGAATAGCCCATGGCAGTGCTCTTATCATTACATTTCTATGCAGAAGATGACTCATGAGAGCAGGGAAGCCAGTATTTAAAACTTGTTGCAGTGAAGCTGGACCTCGACAGCAGTGAAAGTCCTACCCAAACTGGTATTCTTCATCAGCTGGATATTCTCTCAGTAGCAAGGGCAAAACACTACGGTGATGCACAGCTTATGCACAAGCAGCCCAGTATCCCTGTGTCCTCTGCAAAGATCATTTTATAGGCTCTGAATCCTTTCTGGGCCATGAATGTTCAAGGACCACTGTTTCATAAATGCATTTCACAGCAGTGGTAAAAAGTTTGGCACAGAAGCATCACACTGTTTACTTAAGAAATCACTCACTGATCCCTTTTTATCTCATGTATTAGCTCTTCAAAATTGAATTTCCACAAAGAATATACCGCATGCCAAATTGGTCTGATCTGGGATTTTTTTTAGGGATTCCAGTTTCAGGCTACCCACATTATCTAACAAACTTTTCTACATTAATCATAAAAACAATCCTTCTCGTGGGCAAATCTATCCATCCCCCATGCACTGGAGCCTGATGATGCCCTGCAGTGAGAAAAGGGCAAGAAAACAGCAGTCAGTAGGGTGAGAAAAGTGCTTTGCTTCTCCAACTCATCACAAAAATAACAGCAGCTATGTTAGGAAATTGTCATAGGGGATCTAGCCATAGAAAATGAAAAAAATACCTGAGAAAACATCAACAACCAAACCAAACCGCACCAAACCGAACCAAACCGAACCACATGAAACCAACCAAACACAACAACAATCAACAACAACAGCAAAAACAACCACCAAGCCCAGGAAGCGCAAGCCTGAAAATAATGGGAAGACAAACCACTGGTTTTAATAAGCTTTGAATACTAGGGGGCATGGATAATATGCTCATTTCCTGGCTTCTGAGACCATGTATGTTAAAAATCATAGTATTGTGAATCAGCAAGGCTTGTATGCTTTTGAAATTAAACTTTTAATTTAGGAAAGATCTATAAACTCCCTAGGTGTTACAAAAAATAGTATGTTTATTATCCTTGATAGCGTAATCTTGACTTACTTGCAGTCTGCTCAGAAATGTTGTACTTTTTACACAGTCTTTATTAAATGATTGCAAAAAGCTCAAGTCAGTTAAAATGACCTTTACTGACAGTGGCTGCAGAAAGCCTACCTCCTGCATAACTCTGCGTGTACCAGGGGTGTGAACAGTCAGCCTGTAAAAGTCTGGAGAGAGGCTGGGAGTGAAAAACTTAACTACATCATTTACTAGAAAAAAGTTAATGTTTTGCACACTGAGATGTGACTGTGGTCAGCAGCTGTCTTTGTTTTGGCTGGGATAGAGTTGTTTTGCTTCACAGGGTCTCGTATGATGTTGTGTCTTGGATTTTTGATGAAAACAGTGATGATAACACACCAATGTTTCAGTCATGGCAGAGCAGTGCTCTCACAGACCAAGGACTGTTCAGCTCCTGGTGCTGCCCTGCCAGCGAGGTACCTGGGGGTGCACAGGGAGCTGGGAGGGGACACAGCCAGGAGCTGGCCCAGCCTGGCCAAAGGGACATCCCATGCCATGTGGCGTTGTGCTCAGCTATAACAGCTGGGGTAAAGAAGGAGGAAGGTGGGGATGTTGGGGGTGATGGCATTTTTCTTCCCAAGGAACCATTACACACGATGAGCTCTGCTTTCCTGGACGTGGCTGAACACCTGCCTGCTGATGGGAGTAGCAAATGAATTCCTAGGTTTGCTTTGATTGCGTGCACAGCTTTTGCTTTACCTACTGATGCGCCTGTATTTCAACCCAGGAGTTTTCACACTTTTCCCTTTCTGATTTTCTCCCCCATCCTACTGGAGAGAGTCAGTGAGCAGCTGTGTGATGCTGAGCTGCCTGCCGGGTTAAACCACAGCAGCAGCCTGCACAAATGTTACCCAGAACCTTAAGCACAGGAAGAGCAATAAAACAACCAGATGTGCTGGAGAGTGCCAGTCTTTTAAAGAGCTGCCCAGAAATGTATCTGCGGGGTGTTCGGATGAACTTCTCCCAAAGTATCCTGGTTAACATCATCTGAAGACATACAGGTTCAAATGAAGCATGACCCAAACAGAAATGTACTTCATTTAAATATGAAAAATCAACCATTATTTCCTTCCTTCCAGTGTGTCAGATTGAAAGATTTTCTCTGCTATCCTTGGAAAGGAGCCCACAAAATTCTCCAAAAAGAATGTTCTTGATAATAATCCATATTTAATGAAACTGCACGGTGGTTATATAACCAATGCTGATTTCAGAAAGAACCTAATTTAGACTTCATAAAGTACACAGTGCTTGTGTTGGAAAAGCTCGAACATGTTTTACTAAGTCTGAACAGATAGCGTTATTGGCAAGAGATAAATGCTTCAAACAATTTGGTGCTAAGATTTCAAGTCTCTGCAGAAAAAAAAAAAAGGAAATGTACTGAGAAAAATACTGAGCAAAATTAATCTTGGCTGCAATTTCACTCCTTCTGATAGTGCTGAACAGTGGAATCATTCCATCTTTTAATTACTCAATTCTGTGCATTTGTTTCAGACAGTAAATCAGTAGATTTAGATCAATAGTGGACTCATCTTGTAAAAGGACAAGCCGTACCAGATAAGCCACAAAGATAAGCTTTTTATTGCATGCAACTAATGTTCTGCAGAGGGGGGCTAAACCCTCACCAGCCACGGAGAGAGCAGGCTAGGACTTTAGAAAGAAGAATACAAGAAAATGTCAATATACAATTGCAAATATTTTGTGATACACTGCATAGAAAAATTGTTGTTGGCTATAAGGAAGTGCTTCAGATGCAGTGCATGGGGTCTGCTCCCTCATTACATTTTGGAAATGAACTTTGCTTGTTCCAGATGCCTGGCTGGCTGCAGAACTCCTTTTAGAGGCTTGCTGGTCAGATGAATATCTGTAAGAGATCCAGAATTTCTCATTTGTGGAGCTCTCTGTAATTAATGCAAATAAGGGTCACATTGTGTGCAGTCAGATATGTGGCTGGATGAGTTGTATCTAGGTCTAGGAAAGACTTTTAATGAACACAGGACCAGTTGATGGGATTGGCCTAACTTTATTGATGCCAGTTAGTAAACTTCCATCTAAAAGTGTTGGTTTTGACTCAAGCATGCAAACCACCCCAGTTTAAACTGCCTTGAT
This sequence comes from Anas platyrhynchos, assembly GCF_047663525.1. NCBI lineage: Eukaryota > Metazoa > Chordata > Aves > Anseriformes > Anatidae > Anas > Anas platyrhynchos. Next base: position 186,811,799 of record NC_092587.1, on the reverse strand, counting down.
TTAGTAGGCCATCTTAAGAGGTGACTATGATACGAAGCTGTGAAATACACATAGGCTGCAAATTTAAATTTGGTCTCCTAACCAAACGAAAAACATTAGAGAAATTCCAGTATGTGTCTCTCTCACCTGGCAAAAACACTTGGCTAAGAATTAGGATGGAGACAACCAAGCAGGGTTTGGCAGGACTTGTACATGTGTGTGGATTTTGGCTGAGTTGGGGAAAATACACAGAAAGCAATCTGTGTACACTCACAATGAAAAGTATGTTGTAATGGCACTGGGGAAGTACGACAGCAGGCAGTGCTGCAGCCTGTTATATGCCAAAGTGCAATGAGATCAGGGCACTCATCTTTTGGCTTTTTTTGTGTGCTGCTGCGTGCACATCATACAGATAATGTGCACGCAGCAGCACACAACAGCAAATCAAAGCTAAGTGGAACAAGAGTGGTGTTGTGGGCAGGCAGGAAAGCACGAGCAGATGTGGTGGAGTTTCCTTTTATCAAAGATATGCGGCCACAATCTGTGTCAGCCTGACACATATGGATCTCCTGTTTCTTTTGTGTGTGTGTGTGTATTTTTGTTGTTGCTGTTATTGTTTTTGTTTTTCCACGAGTTAAGCTCTCATAAGGCTGCATTACACCTGATTCATTCCACTATCTCTATCACAGGACAGTCGGGGAACTCTTGCAGCTGAGTGGCTGCCACCAGTACTACTACTGTCAATTCAACATACCTGGAGGCTTGTTAAGGTCCAGAATATCATCCTGAAACACAGAATACCAAAAGGGCATGATAAAAAGCTCAACATTGTTTAGATAGTGAGAAAGACTGAGAAATGACTTGACCATATTGTGTAACACTTTTAATTGAAGAAAATGCCAAGAAGCAGTGAAAAATAGAGTAAAAGCAACTTGCTCGTCTCCTTAATGCTTAAGGACAAGAACAAATAATTTTACTTTATGGTATTTGTTCCTGGAATGCCAAGGCACTGTCATCATCTTCTGGAAGCGAGGCCTTGTCTGTGCTGCAAGGCTTTGTGTTATGCTTTTAGGTTTTGTCTGAATACAGACATTCATATGTAAATATATGAGTCACTAGCTTGAACAATATCCATATACTGTCATGATGGTGTTACTTCTCATTTTATTTAATAAAAGTATTATTAAGTAGGAAAATAATTTGGTTTTATTAGGAATAAGTAATAAAAAGATAAAATGTTAATTTTAACAAATCTGTTAATCCTGTGAGCATTAGTATCATTTTGTCTAACTATACAAACTTGCCATAATCAAAAGTATAGCCCCTCCCCAAAATATATTTCAAAGCAGCTTCCAGACAGTGCCTGGAAAATCACTGTGCATGTGAACTGCATGAAGCGAGGATTTTTGCAGGCTGCTATTGTACTTTTGGGTCACTCATATGTGCTGCTCTATGGGGACAGGAAGACTCTGCATATGTATAATAGGGAAATATTGTTGGTTCTTAGTGCCTTCCTAGTTACAGAGCAACAAGTTCCTCCAGCAATACACCGTGTTTTTTACTACATTTTTAAAATGACATAATTTGCAATTGTCCTGGACAGACTTAGGATGACATTTATATTGAAATGGAAAAGACAAAAAAAAAAGGGCCTCAAAAGAGCTGGAGAAAATGCCTTACAGTAAAAGACAGAAAGGAATCAAATGATTCAGTTTATCAGAAAGAAGTAGTTATACAGGAATGAGGGGAGTCTTTAATTTAGCAGCAAAAGCATAAGAATCAATGTCTCAAAACTGAGACTAGACAAATGCAGATTTCTAAATTGGGATGTAGGCAAAATCTAATTGTGTAAGGCCAAAAATATGAATCTTCTGCATCCCCTTCAGCATTTGCACACTAAGCTTCCTGCTCAGTCTGAAGGTTTCCCACTTGGCAGTGATCTTTGGCTGCCAGATGCCTAGCAAATGTGAGAGTTAGCTGTGGGTACATAAGCAGCAGGATGACTCTACTGACCCGAAAGGTTGCTGAAAGGTAAGGTCTTAACTTTTACTTACTCCCCTGAAAGGGAGGGTGTCTTCTAGACACATGATGGTCTTTTCCACCCCATCCATTTCTCAGACCTGTAAAAAAATCTAATCCATTTATCCAGCTGGAAATTACCCAGGGTGTTTTCAGGGATCATTGGGTTGAGCAGTTCACAGGCTGACCAATGACTCTGGGGTTGGCCATGAAGTGCACAGTGGGAGCAGGTGATCTTCTGCCTCTGAGTGGTGATCATCTGTTAGATCAGGTAACCTGCCTCCTGAAACCATGAGCACTAATTGCATCCCCTGGCCAAGCAGGATTCACATTCACATCCGTCTCCTGTGCAAACAAGCCTCATAAACACACAGCTATGGAGGAGGGAGGCAGGAGGATCCTCCTAATGAAGCTTGGCTGCTGTTCTTCAGGAGCCATGGGGCCTGGAGGAAAGCAGGCCCGAGGGAGTCTCCTTGTGCAGCCTCCAGGCCCAGGGGGATGCCAGAAGCTTGGGTCCCTCCCTCCAGATAGGTTATGATATACTTTGGACACTGAAGTTATAAAACCGCAAACCACTTTAGGGGTAGAGAAGGGAACCCAAAACCCCTTCCTGAGGTAAGAGCTATAATTACTGGGCTGCCAAATCATGCTCCTTCTCGTTTGCTCTGCTTCTGGCCCCAGGTCTCAGCTGAACACGGAAACTGCAGTATCAGGATTTCCTATCAGAGAGAAATTTCAGGCCTGTTAAACTAAGGGGCTGCATGCCTCAGCTTATCACTACCAGCAGTGCAGCTACAGTGACTATAAAGCTGCTTGGACACATCTAAACCAGCTTCAGATGTGCTCACGCAGATACTGGTAGCGGCCCTCCTGCCAGTGCAGCGCTCAGGGCAAGCTGATTTGTCTTGCTGAGACAACACTGCACCCCTCAGACAGGCTCCCTGCACACTGGATAGTCCTCACGTTTCTCCAAGACCCCTCCACGCCAGCCTCACATCTTCCTGCTTCATCTTTCAGCCCTCCACCTTCATGCTAGGGGCCAAGTGCCCTCAGCCTCTCTGTGCCATCCTTCTCCTCCTCCTTGATGGGGTTTCTGTGTGCTGAGGGGTCTCTGTGTTTCCTCACACCCTTTTTTTCCCTGACACTTGAGGCCTGAGATGTGTGACCTGTTTCTCTCCATGCCAGACTCCCCATTCTTCCTCCTTTTTCCTCATTACAGAATATTTTCCTTCCTTCTTTCTGAAGTAAACTTTTTTCCAAGTATTAACATCTTAGTCTGCACTGGGAGGATAAATAGAGACACAATGTGCAAGCTGTGGACTTATTACCCTAGAAGATGGTTCTTCTTTCTTCTCACATTCCTATACACCCACAAATGTGTTGTGACTCTGCTTAAAAATTGAAGTTCTCCTTCCAGATTTCAGGATTCTTTCTTCCTTCTAAATTTCTTCAAAAGCAATGTGCATTCTGCACATTAATTGTCTATCATTTTCCTTCAAACATTGGATTACTCAGATGCTGCCTGCAAGAGTTAAATGTATCACAAACAAAAATAGGTAGATGAAACATGCCACCCCCCTGAGCTCTTCAAATTTGCTGTGTATGTCTGGAGAGTTTCTGTCTGCTACATTGAGCAGGAAGAGAAGAGGTTTTGCTCATCGGACTGCATCCAGAAAGAGTGTCCAGGCACTGGGAAGAGTTCCATGGTGCTTGCTCCTGCTCTGCTCCAGTGCCATCATCCACAGCCAAGGAGCGACCTGCAATCTGTTTTACTTGCTCTATTAGCATATTCCCTCTCCTGGCACCAGAGATTATTGTTCTGCTTTCCATTGTCACTTCCCCTTTTTGAAACAGAATCTCAAAGGTAGCAATATTTTATATCAAATAGTTTTTTGTTTGTTTTTTTACACTGAATACTTTTTAAAACCAAAGTTATCTGACAGAATGCAACACATTGGAGGTACACTTTTACTGTGAGGGAAACAAAAACTTGGATCTAAGGATATTGGCAGGAATTATTTAGGCTTACTTTTTATTTTCATTCTTCCTATTTATCTCATACTTCCCTTTAATCTTTTGTTAAATCTGTTAACATGCACCGAAGGCTATTTGTACAGAAGCCTTCTTGAAAATCATGCCTGTCTTGGGGTTTTTTACTGGAGGCAATGATAATAAAAACAAGACATGAAAACGCTGAGAGAGAATCTTTTCAAAGTGGGAGGGAAGCATATTTCCTGGGTATTTTCTGAAGTGTTCCAGCATACATGACTATTTATTTCAATGTAAACAACAACAACAAAAAAAAAGCCAATCTTCCTTGTGAAGAATGCAGAATCATCCTTAATTAATTAAACTCCTACTGTGAGCTCATAAATGTCAGGATGTTGAATTGCTGTATGGTAACGGAGACTGATTGCTGTTATTATTTATTCCAGGGGAGTAAAGTAAGGTTTCTGAAATCCCCAGCAGCAGCAAGTTAAAAACACGGTGGAAAGCAACCATACTCAATGTGAAGTGCAATGTTAACACCTACCTTTAAGCACAGCAGATATAATAGGGCTGTATAAGACCTGCATTCCCAGGGCACACAGCTGTGAAGGTGAGAGGGGGAGTCTGCGGAAGCAGAAGGGCCACAGTCCATTTCCATATCACAGCCACAGGCTGCCCACAGGAAGATGCCCTGCACAGCAGTTTGGGACACGGGTCAGGACTGCTTCACCCAAAGCCACTGCACTCAGGGAGAAAAACAAAACAAAACAAAACAAAAAAAATGATCTAGAAGTGGCATCCCTGCCCAATATCAGGGGTGTTGGAACTCAACGATCTTTAAGGTCCCTTCTAACCCCAACCATCCTATGATTCTAAGACAGTATTTTCTCCTAATAGTGTGTATGAGAGGGAAGGCAGGTATACAGAACAAATGCACATATCCAAACAAAGCTCTGATCAAGTGATCCAATGGGAGATGCTGGCATACTGTAAGATTTAACCTCAGTGGTCTGCCACCCCCAAAAGTCTTCATGATCTTAAGGAGCTAGAAGACAGTACAGATAAATAATGATTTCTTTCACCTTTGCAGCCATAGTGAAGACATTTGCAATTTCAGTTGGCACCTCTTTTAGCAGGGAACACTGCTGGAAGCAAGAAACACTTAGTTCCCAAGAAACAAGTAGAAGGAATTTTAACTCTATTTATTGCATATTCCCAGCAAAACAGATCCAGCTGTACAAAGGAAAGAGCCAGTAAGTGCAGAAACCCTGGAGGGTTGTTTAGGGCCATCACAACCCCTGTGCCTATGAAAGTGTGTGTGAAAGCAGCTGCTGCCGTGACCCAGCCCTGATGGCACATTGCCACCACTGTGGACTCAACGCACCTCAGAGGATCGCTAGACTCCAGGGGGTTAGGCTGTGATGAAGATAAGCCAAAGCTCAGCTCTACCTTCCTCCTGTGCAGCCTAGTAACACCGGAATAAAAGAGAGGGATGTGTCCCTTGTTGAACCAGTGCAGCAAGAGCCATTCATTGAGCAGGACTGCAGTGAGCACACAGGTAGCATCCTCTGGACATCAGCAGCATGACGGACTCTGCATCAATGAACAGCGTTTACAGGGGGGATGGCTGCCCTGTTTCCCTTTCCTCCTGCTATAATCCTGGTTCACACAGGCATAACAGGGGCCCTCAGTTCTGCTTTTACATAAGCTCATTTGTAAGGCTGGATTCAATTAGCAGAGCTACAGGAGCTCATGTGAAAATGCCCATATCTACTGCACTTACTGGGGTGAGACACATGAGTTCACTAATTCACCTAATTCAGTGATTCTGCTCCCAAATAGCTTTTTGGACAGGTTAATTTTATGTGGAGCACTTGACCAGTCCAGGTCACTGTGAGGCCACAAAGACCTCTGCTAGCTCAGTGCATAGACAACCCCAGAGCAGGAATGAGTAGCAGGGCAGGCAAGAAGGGACTGCCTCTTTCACTAGACCCTGACAACTTTTGATAGTTCAAAATGCTCTTGGAACAACAGTTCAAGGCCCAGAAGAGTCAACACTGTAAAGGAAGCGTACATTAAATCCCTTTGCACTACTAGTGCTGTGAGAGCTGCATGGCACACAAATGCTAGGCATCTGAGTACCACTCCATCCAACACAGCAATACAACTGAAATCTAACCAATACCAGGCAAATCTTTATAAAACCATTTCTGGTGTTGATTATTTACGAAACATGTTGTTGAGACATTTTATAAATAGAATTGACTGACTGTGTAACTTCCAAAGAAATTATTGGGGTACTTTTTGGAACACCGCATCATTATAATTGCAAAGCAGAACTGGTAGATAGGCTGCAAAATTCCCACAAAAGCAAAAACAAAACCCCTAAAAATAGCAAAAAGTTACATAACTGTGAAACTCCTTCAGAAAAAAAAAAAAAAAAAAAAAAAAAAAAAGGACCCTTCTAAAAACTAACAGAAAAGTTACATAACTAGAACTTAATTACCTCCTTAGAAATTCACTGTCAATCTAAAAAAGTGAGAACTTAAACAAAGAAGTATATACTTAGAAGTACCATAGGTGATCAATGTCATTTCTCCTTCAAGGGAAGACGATTAAGGCTGCATGAAGGATGAAGTATGAAAAATGCATTGGAATGCCTGTTAAAAGAGGCTGTCAGAAAGCCTTGGTGTGTCTTGGATTACATTCACCCAAGGACTGTCAAGGTCAAGAACTTTAATGGCATAAAAGCACCGAGAAAAAAAGGCAAAAACTCTGAGCCTTGAGAGCAAAATACTCCACCAGGGTATCTACTAGCAACAGGCAGGGCTGAAAAGGTTCAGATGGCCACTCCAATACAACTGCATAAAGAGGACTGCAGCTTAATCTCCCAATGTTCTACCAAACTACATTTCAAAACTTCATTTACAATTCTGATGTGTTCCCATTGTTGATTACTGCCCATATATGCAAATTCAAGTAAATTAGGATGATTAAAATGCACCTGATTGAGCCATAGCTCCCTGCTGGATGAAACCTTCATTGCAAAAGCAAGTGAAAAGCTCAGCTCAAATATTATGGCAGTTTTTTGAATGGAAATGAGATATTGGTGTTTTCTCTGCACTGATGTTATATAATGTGTCAAAAGAAACTCTCATCTGTAGCATAATAATATTCTAGTGCCCCAGCTGGAACTATGAAAAGATTGCTTATACGTTCAATAGTAGGTGAGAAAAACATCATCAACTGCAATAACAAATAGCTTTTCATCCCTGTTTCTAAGTGGAAAACAAACCTCTCTGGTTTTATTAGTACTCAAACCTTCTTTAAAACTAATTTTCTTCCATGCGGTTTGCTCCCAGAAGTCTTTTATTTTTTAACATTTTCAAAATCTTTTTTTTTTTTTCATGGAAACTTATTACCAAACAAAACAAGCAAACAAACAAGATGTTAACTGTATCTTAGGAATATAATTGAGTTAATTTCCCAGAGAAAGCCACTGTCTCACATTTTTGGAATATTAATTTTGAAGAGGCAGGAACCCAAAATTTGAGGTCTGTTTCCCTCCAGTGTACCAAATGTATTTTTATGATCAATATTCTATCCTAGCACTTACTCAAGCTATAACAACAACGCTCAGGACAAGTCAGTCATCTTGGAGACATGTTTTCAGTTATCTACAGAAAGGACAGATATACATTCACCTCTTGATCTTGCAGCTATGCTGGTCTTTTTCCATTAAAACTTCCCAGAGCTCCTGCCAAGAGCAATTATGCAGTTGAAGGTGAAAAGAGTTTATCCACTTTTACTTAGTCGACAGAAATTTTAGCTATTTCTCATTACACAGCCCAGGAAACAAAACATGGGAGTCTATCCACCCTTTTTTTACTGCTGTGATACCCATTTCCCATTATACCCTCTCCAGCACTAACAGTGGTGAAGAAATCAAGTGGACCATGTGACTCTTCATGAATTTTCCCTGTGAACATTGTGTTTTCCAACCTGCCTTACACCACATTGCTAATTAAACTGCCACTGGATCATTTGTAACATCTGGAATATTCAATAAGAAAACAGTCCAAGGAGGACAGAGTAGTAGAAAGAGATTACCAAACTTCAAGTTCCTTTTGTGGTCATAGAGGATGTACTTTTCCATCTCTTGAGTCAACACTAAATGCATTATTTTGTCTGCTGTGTTGCTTAGTATTTCTTTATAATAGGAAACTCACGTGTAGATCTTGTCCTGCTTTTCCAGCTCATGAAGAATGAAATTATAATACACTAAAGCCTCCAGCAATTACACAAAATGTTAAAGATTTCCAGCAAAAATCAAAAACATTTAATAGGAAAAAATAAATAAATTCCCTATTTCTGTTTACTTCCCCCAGAGCACTCACAAAGCAGGAAAAGTCAACCAGAGCATCCAGAAGAAATAGCAGTAGACAAGATGTTAGTAGAGTGAGAAGTTCAGGATGACTGGAGGGCAGGCAACAGGAGAATTAAAGTATTTCTTCCATTTCAAAGTTTTGGTGTCTGGTGTAAACCCTATCCCAGCCACTCCCAACAATCTTTAACAGATGTGCTGTGAATTGGTCATTTTTGCACCTCCCATGACTGCTATAAATGCCCGAACTCCCAACAGTTACAATGCAGCAGTTCCTAAGAAGCTACCACTGTTCCCTAGAAAAATTAGAAAATATAATTATCACAGCATCTGAAGCTGCAGACACAAGTCCTCTTCCAAGCTCCGTTGCCCTCCCAGCCCATGTCCAGCTGATCTCTGTCTTACTGCTCAAGGTTTCTCCCACACACAGCTGTTAGCAATATTCCTGTGTGGTCACTCCCCGACCGGGCTCCATCAGAATGATCTTGAATTAAACTTTTAATCCATCTCATTTTATTGAAATTTTATTGTTCATGCAACCACCAACAAGCAGGTGGAGGTGGAAATCTCCTTAGCCAGTAAGGTTGTTCTAGGAAAAGCACACAATCTAGAGTGCTAATCTGAAGTAAACCTTGTAAATTTTTTTTATCTGTAATGGCCACCATTGTCTTTATTGGGTAATCTTTATTATTCTTATCACCACATCCTCCCAACTCTTTTCACCCAAAGCCTGGGTACTTCTTCTTTGCTTTCCTAGCCTGGAAGCAGGCATTTTCCCCTTCTGCCGTGCCAGCCATTTGTGCTGCTGTGAGCAAGACAAGAAGGCACACAGTAAATTCCTGCAATTTAAGCAGGATGGGAGTTCCACGTTGCATTTGTGTTAGTGAGAGCATAACAGAAAATGTAATTGATTCACCTTCTTACCATGTCCCTCATCCTTGTTTGCTGACTGACAATGTATCAGCCAGCAACCACTAACAAAAGGCACATCTTGTAATATTGACACTCTTCTCCAAGCTATTCTCTCTCTATCCTCATTTTTTTTTTCAGAGATTCTGTGAATTCAAGTGGGATTTGTAGGAGTCTATTAGCAATTAAGGAAGGAAAAGAAGTGTGTTGATGAGGAATCTAACCCCATCACTTATGATTGTTTCTTCTGAAAGCCTTTGATGCTTCTCAGGCAGAGCTCCCTTTGGGAGTGTGATTACCATCCTTTGATGGACTAAGATCTTGAAACCACATGTTCTGCAAGATAAGTTTCTTCTCATGTTCTGGCACGATTCTCATTTTTTTTTTTCCCCAGAAGAGTTTTAACTTATGTGCCACTTGTCACCTAGTCTTATGGTTTCAAACATACATAAAATTACCTATAATTTCTTGCAAATGGTGCTTCAGAGTTTTTGGATTCTTTTAACCTCAGATATCATAATAATCAGATCAGCAAATAATTTTTGGATGAAAACTGGGTGTCATTCAAATTTGATAATCTGGTATTGTGTTTTTCTGAGGCTAACATTAACATGTTCTGTTCCTGAATATGTTCCTGTCATTTCACTGTGTTGTTTTCTGTGCATTATAAAAGCACTTTTACACTCTGGATTAAATTTAGAAGAAACTAACACTGTTCTTTAGTGTGAAATCTGTTGTTTAGTACTGTCTGTACTATAATATGAAGCTTCCATGTATGATGTGTATCAGTAAATTCATGCTTTGTGAATTGTGTATGTGCTAACAGATGAGGTATTAAAGAGCTTATTTACTGTAAAAAATGGAGTTCTGAGCTTTGAAAGAATATGGAGCTTTATCGGATCAAGTTTGATTTCCTCTATTGTATTTTATGTGACAATTCCATTACAAGAATAACAGACAGGGCCTCTACCACCAATGAGCGATTATCAGGAAAGAGAATGAAAGGGGAAAAAAAAAAAAAAGCACATATATGAAATATGTCAGTCATGTGAGTGACAGTACTAGGAGATATGCAAATGCTGTGCTTTCTGTTGGAAGTCCTGCTATCTATGTAAAATAGAACAAAATTAGAGTTAAGATGTCCTTCTTAGCCTGAAATATTTTATTTCAAATCATTGGTTTTTGTTTGTTTGTTTGCTTGCTTGCTTTTATCCTATAACACACCATGGTAAATTACCACCTTTTTCTGTGTATTACCATTTCTCAAAAACTTCTTTGCAATAATAATCATTTCCCCTTTGTTTTCATTTCCTTTGTAGATATTCATGCAGTCATAGTCCCATAACTTTTTTATTAGGATGACTCCTGCTGATATCAAAAAGGAACAACACTGAGATATGAAGTTTCTCTAGCTCCTTCTTTAAAAATTCCCTGTGTCATTTTATCTTACTATCACCTTTTGCTTTGTATCTTTTCATGCACCACCAGAAATGTACCACACTAAGGCTGACAGACTACAGTCAACATACTGTATTGCAAGCAAGTCTTAACCATTCATCCACATTATCTGATGTAACTTTGAAAAAATGAATAAATAAAAGAAAATAACAATAAGCAGTGCTTTTTAAGTTCATAAAATCAAATGAACTCAGTAAAAACTGCCTTAGCCCCCAACACTGACTATTCATGGCTTTGGAGAGAAATTCTCTTCAGAGTATCTTCAGAGTATCTTCCTCAAGGAAGTACTGTGCTATAGCATCATCCCAAAGCCTGTATTGGAATAAAACTGGATTTTGAGACTACTTGGAAACAAATTTAACAGGTATTGCAGACGAGTGTTTTTCAAGCAGTAAATAATTGATCTGCTACAAATATTGAGCCAGGTCATCCACTGCTCTCAAGAATCTAATTTTGATCTTTATTAACTCGGAGCAATTCTAGGCTCTGCTTCTGCACGTCTCTATTTTTTACAGGTCTAATTTACATGCACTTTATGAAAAAGTAACCAAACATAGTATCTGACATGAGTGCCGTATTTTCCAAGCTAGTAATGACTTAATGCACTACCAGAAGGTAATTAATAAATCCTGTGACTCTACAAGCATACCACACACTTCTTCCTGTAATAACAAGCTTTAATTCATTTTTGTATTTATTGAAGAGCATTAATGAATATGACTCTTTACCACATTTCCAGGAAAGGTGGAACAAAACAAGAAAAGGTCCCTTCTCTGTAAATAGATGTCAGTTCATAAATAGTTCAGCAAAGAGAACAGTTTGTCCATTCTTCTCCTGAGAAATGGGTCAGCGTGGCCACTGCTAACCTAAGCCCTGTGGCTCAGCCCAGCATTCTTATGTCACAAAATGTATCTGAAAAGTCACTCTGTACTAAGCTGCCTGATCGCCCTTTGTATTTGAGATGGAAAGTCAATGGACGAAGCCACACACGGAGAGCTAACTGGGACCTCTGGATCCCCTGAAGCCCAGGAGCAGGAAGAGGTGAGGATAAATAACAGAACAGCCTCAGGAAGCTCCAGAAAGTTCACAGAAAATAAAGTCATATTTAAAAAACTAAGTAGAGCATCATTTCAGTTACTTAGGATGGGCAGAGCCTGCCCTGACCTAGTGCGGATGCAGAACTTCGTGGATCTTGTTTGCAGCTTCCCCTTACAGTGGTTCAGAAATCATGCCTATAAAGGTACATTTGTTGTAGTACAGCAAACAGTGACGGGGTTTGGTCTCTTCCCATGAAGGCAACTGGCCAGTTTTGACCATATGACCATTATGAAGGTTCCCAGAAAGAGCCACATACGCACTCCTGGGTGCAGAGTGCACGCTGACTGGTCTGTGTCTGACCTTGCTGGGGAGCATCCTAACACGCGGGCGATAAAGACAGCTGTGACCCTGGGCTTGAGCCCATGACCTCTCCCTGCTTAAAGCTAATACAGACAGAGCCTCTGTGTAAGTTTATTCCGAGGCACAACTTCTGTGTATGCTTTTGTTTGCTTCACTGGAATTACCCAAGAAAATAAACTCATAGAGAGGCATTAAAGTTTTTAGGATTGGGACCTCTGTGTGGCCCATAAAGTGATGGCAAATTATAAACATTTAGCTTCCAGTGCCTCACAGTCTATGGAAGATATCGTGTACCCTGTTTGTTGTCAGTCCTGCTCCAGCTTGCCTGAGTTTTCAAATCTAACTGTTTGGGTTTTGGTTTTGTTGTTTTATTTTGTGGATTTTTTTTTCCTTTTTTGGCCATTTTAACTTGGGAATGAATTAAAAAGAGGTAGGAGGAGGAGAGGATTCTTTGCTGAAAAAAAAAAAAAAAGTAAATGGAAAAATTCATATAAAAAGAAAGAGATAAAGGATATCTAAATAGAGATGTAAGAGGAGAGAAAAACCATCTGGGAGTCTGACTATTCAGTGACTTCAATCCACATTAAATTGTCAGGCAATCAATCATGCTGTATGAAATTCATGAGGCTGGTAATTCCTTTCTATGGAGCCACCCAGCAGCACAAGTCATTAGTACAGTGTCAGTGCACTCCCCAATGATTATCTGATCCATGCCATAGTTTATCTGAAATGTAATACTCAGGAGTCCACAAACCCTACAAAAAGTTATTCAACCACTTTTACTTACACACAAACAGGTTAAAGCTGCATTTTCTTGCTATGTTCTGTTTCTACAGCTCTCATAGCCTCTTAGTTTGCAGTGAGCATTGCTCTAATGCTTGTACTATGGCTGCAGATAGAAATTCCTACCCAGCTGGGCTTCGTGGCATTAGTAAACAAACAAACAGAAGGACGGAGGCAGTCCCTGGACCATAAAAAGTTTACAGGCCAAGGAGATGTGCCAGGCAAAGGGCAGGAGAGAGGAAGTACCATGCTCATTAAAAATGAGGAACCAACAGTAGAGAGCAAGAAGTAACTCCCCTGCCAGCCACAAATAAAATCAAGCCCAGTGCCTAGATCCCACTCCACTGCCTAAAGCAAAAGCTACTTTGTGCGGCCAGGGAATTACTCCAAACAATGATACCGAAATGAATATTACAGACCTGTGCGGAAGGCACATTTCAGGCAGTAGTTCATAGCAAACCCCATTCTGAGAAGTATTTTTATGATATTTCTGAGTGGCAAAAATCATACACGTGCAACACGACCTCAACCCCCAGCTGAGCTGAGGCATATTAATGCTGGCCATGCAGCACCAGCTGGGCTTCCTGCACCCCACCTTCACTGCCAGCACTGCTGAGCTGCAAGGTCTGGCTGCACACCAGGATGTGCTCCATCCTCCTCTGACCCTCCAGATACACACAGACCCCAAATCCTCAGTGCTGAAGCACTGGAAGAGAGACCCTGCCTGGGGGCAAGGGGAAAGCAGGGAGCTGCAGCCACGCACCTGAGCACGGCAAGCGCCAAGGTCCCAGCACCAGTGTAGGACTCCCTTATGGATCCCAGGTAACAGCAGAGGGGGTGAGAGTTTCAGACCACAAAAAGGAGCACTGCCAGATGGTTTATGGTACAAACCTCCCCCTTCTTTCATCTTCCGGACCTACAGTGCTGCTGGCAGTGGAGGAAGATCAGGCTGTGGGTGGGAGACTCACCCAGAGGAGGCTGGAGACCACCAGTGCAATGAATTCATCTTAGAAACAAAGCATAAGAGAAAGATTATCCTCAGAAATCACCAGGCAAATAGATTTTGAATAGAGAAGAAGTGTAATAAATGCACAGACAATTCAGCAAGGGGAAAACATTTGTCAAATCTTTCCTTTTCACTTATTTGTCTGGCTTTGTTCAGGATAAGCACTCCTGCAAATAGTGCTTGCTAATTATCTTTGGTCAGCAAGATCAATCACACAGTCTTTGTCTTTTTGTCAGTCTGGCCCTGCAAATTCTCTTAAGTTGCAATATCCCTTTGAGAAATCTTCATTTTCTGTTATTAAAGCAAGCCCGATGTCCCTGCACTATACGTTTTAGAGGGCTGATGCTTCCTGCCAGAGGCACAATTTCAGTTCCAAATGTGCAGAACTTGTTGTTTCTACATTTCATTTTGCAAGAGAAAGAGAAAAGAGTGTGTGCCCATTTGAAAACTCCTCTGAAAAATGTGTGTTATGGAGAATATGAGGTCTCTGCATTAAATTATACTTTCTTGTATACTTTTAAGGTAGAGCTTCATATCCACTAAAGTGAGATATATATATAAAAGTAATAAAAGAGTGCAATATATATTCTTTGATACTGCTCTCAGGAGCCAGAATATTGGCCCCTTAGTCAATTTCAGCTTGGCTAAATTACATTTAGCCCAAATATCTTTCCACAGCTTTGGCTGTCTTTCTTGACTATCATGACCAACTTATGTGGTGATACTGGATGCTGAGAAATGTTCTACTTTCCCACCTTGACAGGGATGGTTGTGTGGTCATGCCTGCATACCTGCGTGCAGTGTTATGGCTTGGTTTTGTGTATTTTCCAAAAAGGAGACCTATAGCAGCACGTCTTTGCTGAGCTCTGCAGTATCCATGTGCTGGCCCCACTGTGGAGCAGCCACCCCTGCTCCCACCTCTCGCTTTCTTCTGGTTGATGCCCAGAAACTGTGCAGCAACAGAGCAGGTGAACAGAGAAAAAAAAAAAAAGTTAAGTAGACTTTCCTCCTGAAAAAAATGCATATTGCAAAAAGAGATGAAATGTTTGCATTTGTGAAAATTCCCAATGGGAAGACTTTTTTTAAAATCCTGGGAGAAGTAAGTCCTAGTGCAGAGCAGCTGGCTGCCCGGTGGCCCCAGCTGGATGAAACACCTCTGGAGGCAGATGCACCAGGCTGCATTTCCTCATGATTTGTCATCCAAGTAGTGGCAGAGTGTTTTGCGTGCGGGTTAAAATGAGGAGATGAACAGTGGAGTGCCAGTGCTTTTTTTTCAACACAGTGTTTGTGTTTCCAGGGAGGTAAACAAGAAATACCCTCTCCAACCCCTCGGCTTGTTGCAACCGTCATGAGTCACGCAGCAAAAGCTTGGGCTAGCATGGCACACACACACGTCTCTTCTTGGGTTTGAAGAGAGCAAAATGTTTACTTTTTTTTTTTAAATGTAAATAAATAACAGAATCAAGACATAGATAAGTGATTTCTGAAGGAGGCAGGCAGTGTTTCTGAAAGCTCAGTGGTTTAAGTGTGCTTCAGTGACGTTTTTGTTCTAGCCAAATGGTTTATTTATTAAAAGGCACCACAGCTACACTGGTCACTCATTTACCAACGCAACACACTGAGCAGTCCCTTTATTAAGGTGCTCTTCATCCCTTCAGCACTGCCAATAAACCCCGGTAGGTTCTTCCTGTCCCTGTTTATAGAAATCATCCCAGTTAAGCCCTCCCTTTTCATATGCACTGCCTGGTGGATCTCTGTGTGACTTGGGTTTTAACCAGCTGCCCCAGCAGGGGCTGGCAGGACGCAGCACGTCCATTTTGCATATAGCAGGCTGAATTAATAAAGGGCATGGGTAAGAGTTTTGCAAGCCTTAGGCTATTGCAGGACGTTTGGCATTTCAAATGCTCAACTTTCCGAGAGCCTCTAAGTCATGCATCGGTGCTGGTTGGAAGATTTGTCTGGGGAGTACCTGTGGCACCTTTCCCTCATCCTCCTCTCTTCCCTCTGACCCCCTCTGAGCTAGAAGGCTGCTGGGCTGGCTGAGTCTTTGCTAATCCGTGGTGGTCTCTCAGGAGACACCTGAGACAGAAGTCAGCAGAGTTCTCCTGTGTCCTTTTACAGTCCCTTGTCCCCACCAGCTGCAGTTGTCAATGTTGAATTGCATTTCTACCAGCCCTCAAAGTACTCTGTGTGGCTGATAACTGCATCCTGAGGCAGCCCATACTTTTAGACATCTGGCCGCAGATTACTTCTACAGAGATGTGCACAAAGGTTGCAACAGGGAAGAGAAAAAATGTCTTCCTTCCTTCCTTCCTTCCTTCCTTCCTTCCTTCCTTCCTTCCTTCCTTCCTTCCTTCCTTCCTTCCTTCCTTCCTTCCTTCCTTCCTTCCTTCCTTCCTTCCTTCCTTCCTTCCTTCCTTCCTTCCTTCCTTCTTATTTTTTAATCTCAGAGAGTACCAGAACCACTGGAACATCCTTCCTCAGCTAGGACTATGCTCCAGGCTTCAGAGAAAGTCATCTTTAATAACAAACTCATTCATGTTTTCACAGCATAGTTAAAACTATCCTGAAGCAGAAGAAGGGACAAACCTCATGAAGAATTTCCTGTTTTGCAGACAATCCACTGGGTACCTCAGGGATCAAACTGGATTTTCTTTCCAAAAATGGGACACAGAAGAGGAAAGCTGTCCCCTGCATCACCTGACAGGCAGGTACCTGAACCAGACCTCCTTGGATGCTGTGAGCCACAGGACTGGGCCAGCCCAGAGCTCAGTGCAGGCTCCAAAACCCACCATGAGCAGCGTGGCAGCTTCTTGCTGAGCACTTCGCTGCCACAGCAACCAGAGCAGCAGCAATGAAACTCCCTCTTTTACTCTGGTGTGGGGCCAGGGCCATTTCCACAAAATACAGACACAATGGTCACTGTGTGTGTATTTAGGGGCTGGCCACATCCTCCTGCTGAAAGTCGGTGGGTGGTATTCATCCCTTCCATGCCCTCTGTGGGGAGCCACCTCAGAGCATGAAGGTTACGGTAACAATTCATTCCTCTCAAGATGTAGTGGTCTTCAAAAATCATGTTGGCTTTTTGATTCATCCTTCCCTTGGATGATTCTGACTCAGAGTAGGGGAAGTGTTAAATATATCAGCCAAAATGTATTTCTTTTTGTTGAGGTTACGATGGAGAGTCCAGTTCCATGAGGACAGACTTAACTTTTTTTTTCTTTTTTTTTTTTTTTTCTTGAACTATTGATAAATGTTCAGAGGAAGGATCTGACTGAATTTCCAGGAAACTGAAGTAATCAGCTTTTCTATATAAATTGAGCTGCTGGCATCATCTTGAAGGGGTTTCAGTAATCAAGTAATGGCTTGCAGCTAAATATGACTTGATTAGATAAATAATCTAGTCCAGATGAGACTGGGAGCTCTCCCACTGTTTTATTCACGCTATCCCCACATGCAGACATCAGGTCACTGGTTCTGTATTCTGATGCAAAATGGCACAACGAAGATGCAGCATGTAAAATGTCAGTTGCAGCGGACAGGTGTTAATCCTGGGATTAAATGCTGGTTTTAAGCAATGATTTGAAAGGCACAACATGAATATTGGATACTCCAGATGAATGAATCTCTAAGCACTGATGATTTTGCAGAGAAGCAATTCCAGATGGGATCTGACTCACCCTGCTTGGTGCTATGGAAATATGTTTTTGTTTTAGAGATGCAGAACAGCCCAGTTTTTAATAAATGGCCCAGGGAAGTCACTTTTGTGGCTTCACATCAGGACATACCAGGCTGACCCTGCAGTTTAGGTTGGTTTGTATAGGGCCAAAATCTGCCAGCCCCCTTGCTCACACCACCCACTGACAGGGAAAGTTACTAATCAGTTTGAGCCAATGTGACAGAATTGCACCCCAAATTAACATCTGATGTGCTAAAATGTTCTACTGTAAACAAAAGTGTCTCAGGGACACTGGCAACTCTGGCAAAGGCTGAATAGAGGCTACAGAAATATAGAAATGCAATAATCAGTAGCAGTGTGACATTCCTGAAATCTGATGCTTGAACTTGTGTCCAAAGCTTGTGCAGCCAGGAGTTCAGGCCTGATACAATAGAACAGAACTTTTAAATCACCGTATTAAGGGTGAAGACCCTTTTCTTGCCTCCCACATGATAGGTTCCTTCATACTATGTGCAAATCCTACCTGGATGGAGAAAATAACACCAACAAATCATGAAATCTGATCAACTTCACAAACATCTTCCCAGTATTATTACTCCTGAACCTTGTGAGACGTTATCACAGAGTTGCTGCTCTGATACTGCAGGTATCTATCTCTGGATTAAGAGACCAAAGACACACTTCCTGCATCTCTTGTACCAAACACATATCATCAGATTAGAAGTCTCCTTGGAAATCAGAGTCTGTGAGCCAAATTCTGTCTTTGGATGCAATGCTACAATCAGAAGAGTCATGACAAAAAAAAGAGAGAAGACGGATTTTCAAGCAAGTTTAAAGAGTGTATTATCATAAAATTTAAAATAGCAACCCAGTAATCAACAGCTACACCAGGTTCTGCCATTCATCTAAATGAAAGAAGACCTTACACAGTCTTACACCTGCTGGCCTAAATAATCAGCTCTCACTGGTGTAAACAACAAAACAAAACAAAACAAAAACAAACAAATGAACAACAACAACAACAAACTTTTACAAGGATATGACTTAACAAGAGATCCGAGGATGCTCCAGCCTTCCCAGTGTCACTGCCTGGCACAGCATGTACACCCAAAGTTACATGCCATACACACCTCGCTGTGCTGTTCCCTTGTTTCACTTTGTCTTTGCAAATAACATCACATAAACTTGATACTGCGTACAGCAGCTTGTACATACTTTATTATTCTTAAAGCACAAAAATGCCATGTGACATTTTGAAAAGCTTACTCACGTCCCACAGAAAACCCAGATTTTTTGATTTTATAAGAAAGCCCTTTTCCTCGTGTCAAGTATGTAGCAAATTCTACATTATCTAAAACAGATTTTCAAGACAAGAAAATTTTGGGATTATAAAGTATCACAGTTCTAGGCACAATCTGTTTTTCTTTCCTTAGACAAAGAAAAATAATTTCTGAAGCATCCGGGAAAATGTTTGGGTTTTAAAGGAATGCCTACAAATGTTACAGATATAGTTATGGGTTTATTCATAATGCATTGAATAGGCTCTGTGGTAGTCCATTACCCATCATTACAGAACATTTAAAATGACGAAGCTGTCCAAGATCTTTGAAGTCCTCCAGCAAAACACCCAAACACATTAGATGATTACTTACCCGATTATATTACAATGGAGGAGATAGGACACAAGTGATTAGACACCGAAGTGATTTGAGACACAATGCAGTTAACATGTCATTCCAATAAATGTTTGGCTGACTACAGTATTTCAAAGCAGAGGACACAGTTTTGTGGATCACGGGCTCTCTTTGATGTCCCACAGCTATTCTCACAGGGCAGTTCCATTTTAATCCATCCTGATTAATGCCACAAAATGAGTTTTCCTGACACCTGTAATTTTGCTCTGCTGGGGAGTGATTGAAGAGGATGGGCTTTCATCCCAGTGCAGCAAATCCTTGGCAGCCTGCTACAACAAAGAGTTAACCATCTTCTCCAGCAAATGAGATGAAACTGTAACTTGTTTTCTTTTAATTAACTCCTCACCAGATTGCTTCAGGTTGTCCTGGCACCCCTCAGCTCCAAGACAATAGCAGCGCTCCCAGCTAGGGTAGGACTTTGGAGCACTTGAGTTTCCTGGGAGTAGCCGCGCTCTGCGTGAGCCAGGTCATGCTTTTCTCACGCTGTCTGGGAACGCTTTTGGAAAGACTGATTATGGGCACAAGGCAAGTCAAAGGTATCTGAGGCCGTTTAGCCAGACTCAGCATGCTGGTGAGTCAGGATGACCAGCAAAGATAACATATCAGCAGCCCGCACCAGCGCCGTTGTTCATAATGAATTCCTTCCTCTGGGTTTACTTTCCACTGATTACTCTCTAGGTTTTCTTAGTTTGTCATTACCGCCTTAGGGCTTCCAGCTCCCACTTCTGTTTAGTTTTTGTCCCCGTGTAAGCTTGGTTGCTCTTTTCCACACAAGGTATTCTTAGACTGTGGAGTGGAGCAAACCACAAAGCTTACGAAGAAGCTTTAAATGCACAGTGTTTCCAGGTTAGCATCAAGATTTGCTTTAATTTTTAGGTAGTCCTATGTGGAACCAGGAGCAGGACTCAATGATATTTGTGGGCCCCTTCCAGCTTGGGATATTCCATGATTTTGTGACAAATGACCAAGAAGGAATACCGCAGTGGTGCCAGGAGGTGGACCCCAAGAGGAGTCTGAGGTCAGGACTTCGGCACAGGCTGTTCCTGGGTAGGTGCATACATATGGGGACACTGTACACATCCAGAGCCTTCTGTACACATTATAGAGAGTGTTTTAATGCAAACAGTGCAAATGCTTCCTGGCAGGGACAGGCACCAGCCCACATCATTTAAAAATGCAGGAGAGCAGAATGACTTTCAGGAAGGAAGTGAAGCTACACACTGTATTACAATGTGTGCTCCTACAAAATATACAAAAAGCATGAAAAATATGTTTATATAGATTTAAACTTAAAGAAGAGCATACAATGAGTAGGTAAAGTGTGCCAACATCATGTCTGGTTGGGTCTACCGTTCAGTGCAGTGAAGGGACTATGCAGGCGGTCTGTTTGCTTGGGCACTCCCATTTTTTTCCTCTGATCCACAAGTGAATAAATCAAGGTTTGGACAACATTTTCCATTAATTTATAGTGCGGTGAACTTGCTTCTCTGTCTCTGAAGTGAGGCTGATAGAGATGAGAAAAAAAAATAAAAATGTCAAGTCTTCTCAGACACCTAGCTTACAACATGAGAGGTGGTCATGCTAGTCATGGAAATCATTTTAAATTTTAAAGATTTAGACAAGGAAATCATTTTAAAGTTTAAAGATTTAAATAAGAGTTATGATGAAAATGAAAATGATTTTTCAATTGTTTAGCATCTGTGTTTCTTTAATACAGATGGCTTTTATAAAAATATGCCAATTTGTGAGGCTGAAATGAGACTTTAATTAGACCATCTAGTTCTCCATTGCCAAATCTTCATTTATAAGATCTCTAATATGCACTGTTACATGGGTTGCTATGTTCAGACTGCAGGATTCAAGAGCTGGAGTCAGTCCAGCACTTTGAAGTCTGATGATCCGAAGGACTAATTTTATTTTGGATTGTTTCTTGCCCTAGCAGAAAAGGCCTTCATTTTGGGGTAGAGTGCTGAACTATCTCCTACCTTTTAAACTTCCTGCTCAGCAGCTCAGCCAGGGACACCAAATGAAAAGATACTGAGGTAAGAGTGTCTCTGCTGGCAGAGAATCATAGGAAAACTTTAAGTTTGGAGGGATCTACAGGGATCTCTATTCCAGCTGCCTACTGAAGGCTGAACTAACTCCAGTAGTGGATTGGTTTCCTCAATGTCTTGTCCAGTCAAACTTTGAAAATTCCGAACTCTCTTTTTTCAGCTTATTCCAGTGCTCCAATGCTCTCACACTGAACACATTTGTCTGTACATCTGGGCAAAATTTACCATGCTACAACTTTCTGCCATGGCCTCTTGTGCTTTCACCATGTACCTCTCAGAGGAGCCTGGCTCTTTCTTCCGCAGACCTCCCTTCTACGTAGTGGGAGGCAGCAACTAGAGCCCCTTTACCCTTCTTATCTCCAGGCTAGACAAACCCATTTTGTTCAGTGGCCCTTTCTGCACCGTGTGCCCCGGCTCCCTGACCATCTGAGTGGCCTTTCTGCAGGCTCTCCCCAGTTCCTTGACATCCCTCTTGTACTGGAGAGCCCCAACCAGACACCATACTCCATATGTAGCCTCATGAATGCTGAGTAGAGGGGAACGATCACATCCTTCAGTCTAGTGGCCACATTTCTGCTTAGCTTCAGTGTGTGTTCAACCATCATTGCTGGAATGACCCATGTCTGATTCAGTACTGCAGAGGTCCATTTTCATTTAGATTTTCCTGAGGCTTATAGCACCAGCATTACCTGCCTTCCATCTTCATAGCTGAACTGCTTTTTCTGTGAAAATGAATCACTTGGAAAGGCTATCTCAGGTTCCAGAACATGTGGATAAGCAGTATTATGGAGAAGGAGAGTAGAGATGTCTACACCACTAATGGGTACGTCTGCATGCAAACAGTGTCTCTCTGCTGTCACTGTGTGTTTCAGCAGTGACCGCAATGACAATTATGTCTCACATCACCAGCTTTCCAGCCTCTTCTGAGAGGGAATGCAGGCAAGAGAAGCTTCATCAGTTACCCCTGCAGTGTTCAGGGATTAAACTCTTTCTGATTCTCTGGCACTTTGATCTCTTTGATCCCAAGAGCACTTGTTTGTCCTTTACAATACTATCAGTGTTACCATCACACAGCCACGAGAACCACTCTCCTTCATCTTTTCAACTCCAGCTCAAGATCAGCTTCTGAAGATGGAAAGTTATCTTCAGCAGAATGAATGATACTCTTCCTTCTTTCTCCTTCCTTCTTTATATAGCTCATTGTAAAGCTAAAAGCTATAGAACATTTTTGTTCTCAGAGTATTTAACCATTGCTGAGTATACCAGACCCAAAGGATAACTCCCTGATGTGCTATGCAGAGCAGAAATTGATAGGTTCCAATAAACATCTTCTACAAGTATAGCATGAAAACAGACAGATAATATAAAATTAATCATCAGAGCTCTGCAAAGTCCACAAAGAACTTGCTGCAGCTGAATCCCCTGGCCCCAGGGGTTGATACAAACAGGTTGTGACCTCAGTTTTATTTTACTGGCAAAATTACTGTTAAGGTATTGAAAAGTATATAAGCTAAAGATTAAAAGGAAAATAAAAAAATAAATAAATAAATAAAAGAAAAAAAAAGCAAGATAAAAACACAGGCAGAGATGTATTTTTTGAATAATAGTTGGTAATTGTTAGCAACTGAAGCATTTGGGAGGAAAAATACCAAAGTGATACAAAACCCTAAGGAATGAAAGCAGAGCAGTGGCAGATGGCAACTCAGCAACATAAAGGACCAGACAATTCCAAGTTGGCCAATTCCACAGGCCAGCACTTCCTCACTTCACTGATGACTGGCTGTCCAATAAGTAATTGCCTGATACTTGTAAGCTGTGTATATCCTTCTTGCAGAATGTCTTTGTGCACTGTAAAGGTATCAGAACAAAACCAATCCTGGTAAGGTGGGGTTGCATGACCATCTTTAATGGCTTGAGACTGATATGAAGAAGCTCCAGAAGAAAATCTTCTCATTCACACACACAAAAGCAAACAAATGAAAACAAACCCCCCAAAATGTTTACTATTTATCTGTGCCCTTAGCAGGAAAAATATGTGCAAATAATGCCAATGTCCACAGGACCTTCTCAGACAATTTTGTGGGATTTATTTAATTTTGTTTAAGGCTTGGTGGGCATTTGGGAGTTTTTCACTACTCTCACCCGCATTTCCTCTGTGTGCCTGGAAGACCTTAAATCTGCCAGGTGACCACGAAAGCACGGTGGATACTGCTAGATACAAACCCATGAGGCTGAACAAGAACAATACTAACCACAACACAAGTAATGCTACGCTGCAGTGAGAACTGTATGCCTAAGTCAAGGTACCTGCTCTAGTATTTAGAGATGTCCCAGTCCTACAGTTATCACCAGCTCATACTGGAGTGCTAACGCAGCCTTGCTGCCAAGAGTTGAGACAACTTAACTGTGTTTACAGTACAGACTTCATGGCTAAGCAACCGCAAAATGTTTTTGTAGTTCAATTCTGCATGCAATCTCAAAGATCTTCCTGTTTCTGACCTTTACTTACAGAAACATTATGGCACAGGGAGGCATGACCAAGTAAGCACTTCCTCAGAGAATCTAGTTTTGGTCTAGTTTTGGTGGTGATATGAGTTTCTGTTTCATATATTCTTCACCCTTCAAGAATCTGAAGGGAAGAAGAGGATTTTCCTTTAAACATGTGAATAATAACTAGGAAAATGTCACCTTAGTTCCAGAAGACCATTTCTAACAAAGAGTTTTAGTATTTTTTATAACGGCTTGATGTGGAATCCATTTTTGCCGTTTCCTACTGCAAAATGTAGCAAATTGCTTAGCTGTTCTGGGGTTCAAGCTCGAAATATGCCTCTTGCTGGAATAGATCTTTTTTACAGTTTTCATATCAGTTTAGCTTTCTAATGTGCTATGGGCAGTCTCTAGATGAAAACCATGAAAGATGGCATATATTAAAATATTACCGTCACAAGGAAATTCACTGTTTTGAGGAGTAAAAAAGGGCATGTTTTTAAGAGCAGACAACTGTTTTTAGCAAGATATTTAACAAATTCCCAAAAGAAGGTAGGCATGTAACCTGGCATTTTGCTAGGTCAAAGCTAATAATCCTTACTCTTATTCCAAGTGCTGCAAGTTCATTAACGAGCACAAGTTGCCATTCACTTGATTTTCATGCAGTTCCCTTGTCATATATATATTTTTTTTTAATCTACAGAGGACCATATTTCTCTCTTCACATATAACTCTCCTGAATGTGCAACAGAAGAAAATCTCCCTGACAAACACTTTAGGCAGCTCTCACTCAGTGCCCCCAGCACTGTACTCACTGTTTTATTAATTCCTGTCATAAGCTGCAGCATTTTCTTGACAGACTGCTGCTGTGTCTACTTTCAAAATAAGAGGCAGCTACAAGAGAGCTGATACATGCTGATGTTGAGGCTGCTCCCTGCTAGTGGTATGGAAAGCTCCAGTTTCAGGGTTCTCTACCTCTATTGTTTTCTGGTGGGCTTCAGTTGGAGACCAGCTCATATGGCAGAGCTCGTGCTTCCTTAAACAGGGAGCACGGAATAATGCAGGCTATTCACAACAACATATTAACAGCAAGGCTAAATGAAACACTGTGGGGCTTTTTAATTTCCAAACCAGCAGTGCGTACAAGCCTAACTAAATATCCTTGAAAATAAATTCTATCAAAAGTATCTTTCCCTTCACTGACAAGAAATAAATTTAGAGGATCTGTGTTTCCTTTTCAACAGCTGTTGGCCAAACAAGTGAGTGACACACTGTATGTACAAATCTTCCATTGGGCTGGGGCCAACCTGGGGTGACTTTCTGCAGTTCCCTTGCCAGCAGTGCCAGAGGGCAGCATGCCAGTCCAGGCCATGAACAACAGGCCAGTTCCTAACTGTTCCAGTACTGTGCTCCAAGAGATGTCCTTTTCCCTGCTTGATGACTGCACACACAGAGTGAAAATGAGAGGAAAATAAGCAATTCAGTAGAAAGAAGTCGTTTGAGGCAGATGAGAAAACAGGCAGTACCCAAAGAGAATCAGCTCTCATCTTTGTTTAACAAGTTAATAAGATCACTAACTCAGCTGTATGAGAATGACTAGCTTCAGTTCTTCAAGGTTTGAGTAAACAAATTTCTTGCTTTGGCTTCACAATGGCATGAGACCTTTAAGTTTCACTTAGAGATCAGCATTCAAAACAAGCCATAAGCTCAAAATGAACCTCAGCTGGAAGCAATGACTTCTTCAGAGCTTCCACAACACTTTTGGTATTTCTCAACACATAATCCTAATTGAGCAACCTTTCTCTGGAAAAGGGAGAAAAGTCTTCTTCAGCCTTGTTTTCAAGCAGCATTTCAGACCATGTTGTTATTTAATTGTACCAATAAAATTTTCATTGGAGAATCTTGGTTTTCATTTATTGGAGAATTCAGGTTTTGATTTCCAGTCCTTGTAATCAAACCATAAATGACAAAGGGCAAACAGGAATCTAATGCTAGAGAACTGAGTTTTCAACTACATTATGTGAAATGATTATACACTTACTATGTTAATACCTTCTTATTTACAGACTGTTTCCCCCTTCAATATTGCATGTTTTATTTCTCAGTCTTTGCAATTCACTCTTTGGATTAATATATTTAGGAGAGGGAAGAGTATGGTACTTCAGCTTTGTGAGAGTGAAATATCAATTTTGTCAAATGATATAATTTTTTTTTGTCTTTTTTTTTTTTTTTTAAATAACGTTCAGCTGCAGATATTTTGTAGAGGTGCATATCCACTATGACAAAGAGAAACATTTTAAGCAGATATTCATTCATCAAATCAAATAGCCAGCAAAATGATATATATGTCTTATTTTATTTTTGTGCCCAACTTTGAAATTGCTTACAGCATTCTCATTTCAAGGTTTTATTCAAGACTCATCATCATGCACATCTGGGGTCTTTGGGATTTTTAATGAGTTTCGTGTAGACAATCAGTACAGATGACACATTGAATAAGTCCAGTTTTCACCTTTATCCAGATTCTTAATGTGGTACAGATGCCTTGACTCAGTGTAATAATTACTTATGTGCTTTAAAAGAGATTCACTTCAAAACCAGAAATATTTAGTCTGAAATGACAGAAATGATCAGAAATAACTTTCATTCTTTCCCTCCAGTGTCAGGTCTCAGTGGGAACAGATGGATCAGTTTGGTAATATCTGAACCTTCACCAAAACCTCTAGCTAGCCTTAAGAGCAGAATTGTACAGAAAACAAAACAAAACAAAAAATTCATATTTGCGCACACTGTAAATAATTCCTCTCTTCTTAACAATATTATTCCCACATTCTCTCAAAGGGCTTAGTAGTTACTCATACCATTGTCAGTAACATTATGCTTCTGACTAGAAATAAACATATTTTTGGAATACAAATCTTATGTAAGAAATTTTGCCCATGCGATTCAAAACTAATTCCTAATGTTGACACATTGCTTATCACTTATGGTTAATACTTTGTTGTTTATCTCAGTAAGTTCTACAGATACATTATATGTACATATTTGTGAGCATTTTCTGAAATGATCCGTTGCATCCATTTCCTGTTGGCCATCTAAATGAAATATGATAATTTAACTTTGCAAATTGTGTCGGGCTTACCCTAGGTCAGGAAAACTGCCTTAGCTCTGCTCTTAACGGTATCTCTAGTATAACTATTGATTTGCAGTAAATAGCATGCATTTCAATTCCAGATCCTAGCAATCTTCAAATGCATGATAATATTGATCCTCCTTGGTTATTGTTTTGGCCATTGCTTTCCACTATAGTTTCTAGTCATGTCACTAAAGATCACTTTCAGAACTATTTTCCTAATGAGATAAATTCACTGAAGTCTAAGAATGAGAAGACAATTTACGAGAATAGGTTTTGGGGGAAGAAAAGCTTCATTGCAAATGCGGAGATCACTCATGGTAATTTAGGGCCCACTTCAAGGTTTTAGCTCCTCTAAATCTAAGCTTTTAAATATATTGGTAGAAGAAAGTGGAGATGAGTCTCACTCCTCCACATAAAACGCTAGAGGAAGGTGCATTCTGCAGCGACAGAGGCACACAGATAAGAACTAGAAAATGTACTGGCCACTGAAGGGGTCTCATTAAAGAGCTTCTTTTTGATCCTGTAGATTTCTTACAGCTTTAAGCTATATTTTTATGTGATTATTGAACAACAGCAACGAGAACAAAAGGATGTCACTTCCTTCCACAACTGGCAAACTCACTACTTTGATTTGAAGTGACAATAACAACATGCTAGTTCTCAGAGACTGTTCCAAATCACCTATGTTGTTGTTTACTGCGTTCAGATCTGGGGCCCCCAGCACAAGAAGGACATGGACCTCTTAGAAAGAGTCCAGAGCAGGGTCACGAGGATGATCAAGGGGTTGGAGCAGCTCTCCTGTGAAGACAGGCTGAGGGGCCTTTTCCTGTAGGCCCCCAGTACCTAAAGGGGGCCTACAGGAAAGCTGGGGAGGGACTCTTTGTTAGTGAGTATATTGATAGGACAAGGGGACATCCCTGGAGGTGCTCAAGGCCAGGCTGGATGGGGCTTTGGGCAACCTGGTGTGGCGGGAGGTGTCCCTGCCCATGGCAGGGGGTGGTGGAATTAGATGATATTTAAGGTCCCTTCCAACCCAAACCACTCTGTGATTCTTTGATTCCTAAAACTCTTCCCAAGGGTGCCTGAGGGGTGCCGTGCAGCGGTTTCTCAAAGGCCTAGGCGAGGAATCCAATTTGTTGAGAAAACTGGTGTCTGGCCACGTGAAGTGAGCAGCTGTCTTCTGGCCAGCATCAAAGCGCTGCTTCAACAAGGGAAAATAGGCACAACAGGTCTGAATGGCAGGGTGTACTCTTCCTAGACCCTGTGAGCAGAGCGCCTGCAATGAAAAGAGCTATTATGGGACACTTTCAAGCCAGCATTTATAATGTAACCCCACTAACTGAGTCATGTCCTCCTTTCAAATACAGAAGAACATTTTAAAAGCAACTTTACCCAAAATGCCAAAAATGTGTAGTCTGTCTACTGCTTTGGGTACTGGTTTCTAATGATGCCAGAGGGCACAGACACGTTTCCTAACTACTGAAGCTGGCACAGCTTGTGAGACACTTACACAAAGTGCAACTTCTGCACAGAATGTCAGGGTGAAAGGCCGCAGCCCTGTCCCACCACATGCTGTGCTGCAAAAATGCCTTGTCTTTTTCCTTTGCAATACTGAACGCTGCTCTAGTATTACTGCTGTGGGGACAGATACAGTACATCTTTACAAGTTTGTCCTACACCTCCTGGGGAAAATTTGATCATGCAGGCTGAATGGTTCAAGTTAGCAGTACTTTTCTCTAACACCTTGCTTGTTGGTCTGTCAGCTTGGCAATTTGGCAGAGGTCCTTAATAATAAGTAACGTCTGTACCACAGACAGAGACTCTTTTCTAAGTCCCACCTGGGGAAGCAGGGTCTGCTTTGTTGTTTTTCATCCAAATGACAGTGGACGAATAGCTCTGTCCCTCGCTGTCTTCCAAAATCAGACCCAGAAGGAAGCAATGGATGAGTGCTGGAGGCAGCATGCTAAGGATGGGGCCTGCTGTATGAATCAGAGTTTGTTGTGTGCATGCACTGCTGGTAACAAACTTCAGTTCCTTTACTGCCTACTAGTAAACCTCTTCCTGTGTAAGGTTTCAGTCTTCACTGATTCTCTTTCACCACCAACAAAAGGCTTCTGATTTCTAGGAAATGCCAAAACACTGCTTATCTGTGGCCTAGAACTTCTAAATAATACCCCAAATAATTTATAGAACTATTAGGCTTACTAGTGATAAAATTATGAATGCTGACACAAGAAACTTTTCTGTTCAACTGTTCATGTTTCTACTATGCGTAACTTCTGTGAAAGCAAAACTTAAGTGACCTACCAGTGCATAGCTTTTCTTCCAGCTGCAGCTAATGCATGGCCACTGCCACCTCAGACCAGGATTAAGTCTGTCTCCTAGGAATGTTTGTTTGCATGCATCCATTTCCCAAACATCTCTCAAATTTCCTTTAGCTTACCCATTCACTGTGCTGTCCCAGCCTGTATCCTGTTAGTGGTCTGAAGCTTCACACCATGGGTGGAGGGCTGCTGTGGAAAACTAGGAGAGTTATAGTTGCCTAAAGTGACTGAAGGCATATGGTGGAGTTAAGGTAGGTAGTGACAAGAGACAAACAGAGTTTGTTTGCTTCTGTTATTTTGGGATAAGTACGTGTGCCACAATGCTGACTTTCCCAAGTGGATTTTACTGCTTGAGTCTTGCATTTTAATGCTTTAATATCTTATTCTTTAGGCAGGCATATGAGCTGGAACTCAGTGATGTGCTGGTGTTAATAGACATCATCTAGGCAGGAGATAACATTAAAATCTATTTGATGAATATAAAAACTACAGATTCATACCCATGCAAACACTTCTTCCCTTCAAGTCCAAACCTAGAATACTCCATTCTGCTGTTTCTTCTTTAATAAGTGGAACAATATTTTCCCTCACTAACAAATGCATCTTTATTGCTAAATTCTTTCAAAATTCTCTGGGTTTTAGCCAGTAAGAGCAAAAAAATTAAACCCTTTGATCTAGAAACTTTCAAAAGCCTTGTCTATATTTCTCTGTTCAATATCATTTTCTTTGGGACTCTAACTATGTTTCGATTTTACAGAGGCAAAAGCAAATCAAATATAAATCTTATTTAATTTGATGTCATCTGAACTGTTGTTTTGCAAATGAAATGATAGTTTCAAGCAGCAGTAGAAGCAGAGTTTCCCAAGTTTCTGTTTGGCTAGAGAACCAAAGACAGTTCCTTAAGTTCCTTATAGAGTTCAACCCATAAGGATTTTGTTATTCCTGAACACAACTCAAAACTCTCTAATATTTAACACTCCTTTTCCTGAAACAAAGTATGAACCAGGAATTTAAAATGTGAACTTTAGAAACATCTTAGCTGTATATGTTAAGAGATTTATTTTGTCTGGATTTATTTGTTGCTATACTGCAAATAACTTCTGAACAGATGAGACCTTTCATGAAATAGATGTGAAACTGAAAGCATTCTTTTTGAGGAAACGTTCCAGTCAATGTGATGCAAAACAGTTATAGCAGAAACTGTGCTTCTATAAAAGCCAAGAAACTTGGAATTAAAGATTTCATGATAGCCTTAAATTCATTCCTTCTGTGAACATGCATCACAATAAGAGCTTTCACAATGTAATCACAAAACATTAGACAGTGTGACAAATCAGTCTGTAAATGATCTAATAGATGAAATTACATTTTTTTTTCTAAATAGCATGTTTCACATATATATTGAATCCTGTCTGAATTGTACTGAATCAAGTTTTAGTGACAGAAAAGGATCTGTAATTAAGAACCCCAAACTCTGAAACTTTAATTTATTAAAAATACTAAGCAGATCTAAACAACCCACCAGCTCACTTCCTACAGAGTCCTAGCCAGTTTTCAGGTGGCCAGAACTTTCTGTTACTTTGTCCTGATTCTCAAACAAGGAGAGCGCTTGCCAACAAAGTATCTTCCCACCAAGGGCTGGTGCTTAAGAAGTATATTAAAGTTTTATATTTCAGCAGTTGGCACGGCTACTGGAAACAATAGATCTCCATATTTTTTCCTCACATTTATAATTTATAAACACACATTTAAAAAATAAAAAATAATAATAATAAAAAAAAAAATTCCAAAGACTACAGCTTCATCCCAGTCCATAAATAGGCAGATTCTTTTCTAGCAGGATATTTGAACAATACTTTACTGTGGCTAAAACTTTTTAAATAGCACCAGTGGAATGAAACCCATACTATTAATGCAAAGAAGATAAATTATGATCTCTGCATTTCATCAATGGAGAGGTTAGCACTGGAAATAATTGTCTGCAGGAATGTAATAGTTTTGTATTGGGGTGGGTATGACCAAGTGTAGGCTGAGTTAATCATGTTTTATTATGATTTTATTTAATTAGAGGTAGTAAAATTTATGGGACAAATAATTTTTATCCTAAAACTGACAGATTATATTCACAGTATCAAACTAAATTCTTCAATTACAGTTATTAATAAACTAAGTCTAATCAAAGGATCATAACAAATATGATTGTGTGTTTGGAGGCCTAAGTTACAATGCCCTGTTAAGCATGGCAGAACCTGACTAATCAGCTCTGGAGAGTCTAATGAATTTATTTTAAAGTAAATTCCTATTGGGTAGACAGGTGCAAAATATCTTTCTCTTGTAAAAGTACATCAAGAAGGTGCAAGCACCATGAAGAAAATGAGGCTGCAGCTGACAATTTCATAAAATCATCACATCTTACTATGTTTAACAGTAAATTTTTAAAATGAAAAACACTCCCTTCCACACTTTAAGACCAGATCACTGTCAATATTTAGGTCTACAAATACACGCAAATGCACTCTTCCTCCTCTACCCTGCTGAGGTGACAGGGACTCCAGTACCGCCTCCTGTCCAGAGAGAGGACAGAAACAGAGGACATCTTCTGCTCACCTACCCGTCAGATTCCTTCCACCATCTCCCAGTCCAGATCTGCTATGAGCTGCCCAGCCTCACATACTGAATGGACTTCTCCAAAGTAACATCATCCTCTACAACCCTTCTTTCCCTCACTTCTGCTGATTTGCCCCCACTTCTGGCCATCTTCTTCACCAAAAATTTCTCCATTCCAGTCTAGCTCCTCATACTTCTCTCTCCCTTCGAGTACATTCCCACAGCACACCTCCATACCCTCTGCTTACTTGTCCTTGGTCCAGTCCTCACTCCCCACATCCCTTCTCTTCCCAGTCTATGTATTCCATTAACCTTCTCCCCAGGCTTCCTTTTGCCCCAGTCACACTCTCCTGCATCTGTGCTATGGCTTACTTGTACATACAGAAATACCTAACCAGTCACTTAAGCATCTAGACAGGCAGGCGGGTTTGGGTAATTTTAAGAGAAATGAGACAGTTGCCTCTTACTAGACACATTATTATAAGGGCAGCAGAAGCCAGCATTCACCATCTCCAGAAGTACTCTGATAGTTTGCACAACAGAAAAATGGAGACATTTTAATCAGGGTGCAAAGTGGCCCAGAGCCATTCAAACCTTGAATGCAAGGAAGAGTAAGATATATGAGCCCATCTCCATATCAGATTCATGAAATCATCTGCTACCAGATACCAAAGGGCAGAGGAACAGGGGTCCAGTCATCCAGATGCTCCACAGAGTCCAGAGCTTCAGGTTATCAAAATAAATCTCTTTAACTGAGAAAGGATTACGCTGACTTGACATGATTCAGTGTTGTTCTTCAGTTATTCTTGCTGGAATGTTGGCATAAAATGGAAGCTTGCCAACATAAAGATGGATGACAGTAGGAGTTACAGTGGGCAGTAGGCCACGTCCAAAGTAGACTCCAACATATCACAGGAAATTGATTCAGATGATGAGCAAGAAGGCCTAGCAGAAGTGAGGAAACTTTGCACTGGTGCTTTTTTCAAAGCAGGTTCCAAGTTTCACATCTCCGTGGAGGCTGCTCATGCATTTAACAAGATGCATACATTTTTAATCAGAACATGATCCGTGGAAATATTTTGAGAAAGAGAAACCTCTGTACTTCTCCACATTTGGAGAATGGCAAGAGCAGGCCTTTCAATGCTGTCGCTGGAGTTTTCTCCAAGTCACTTTGCAAAACAAATCACTAAACAACCCAAATATATATGTCTTAGATCTACTGCTACTAAGATGACACCCAAGCATCAGCACACAGGTATCTATTAGATCATTACAGGAAGAATTGAAGACATGAGAGACATGGTAAGATAAATCTCCCCGAAGCAAAAAGATACTCTTATAAATTCTGCATTTCTAGATAATTTGTGCTCAAATTGGTTGCAAAAATATCTGGCAGATTTCAAGGGCAACTTGGATGTGATGCCATCTCTGTCCCAGGAAACAATTGGCTGTGCTCTGATCAGGGAGGCTTACCCTTCTTATAAAGGTAAGAAAAACGTATTCGGGGAACAGAATGAGATTACATTCAGACAGTATTTTTGATACCTCATTCAATTGAACCTATGAATGAGCATCTGAAAATGGGAAGCAGAAACAGTTGCATGAGGTCCTATGAGGACAGAAGTCTGCTCACAAGGAGCACGTTGCATTGGTTCACCACTGCTGAGCCTTAGGGTGAAGGAGCAAATAGTGCAAACACAAAAGTTCCCAGAGAAGCTGTGGATGCCCCATCCCTGGAGGCGTTCAAGGCCAGGTTGAACAGTGCTCTGAGCAACCTGGTCTAGTGGGAGGTGTCACTGCCCATGGCAGGGGGATTGGAAGTAGATGATCTTTAAGGTCCCTTCCAACCCAAACCGTTCTATGATTCTGTGCTAATTACAACATCAGAATTTGAAAAACTCTCTTTGGTTTTGCCGTGTGACCTCTTCACAGACTGTTAATATTGCCATCTGAAAAATGCACATGGATACTACTGTCAACATTAGTAAAAGTTTTCTTTTTGGCAATGTAGTCAGAAATTTGATGGAAAATGTAAAGCTTGTGCTGCTGTTCTCTTATGAGGTTATATAAGAGCAACAAATATATAAACTATGTAGAGAATTTTTAGGGGCCTTCCACAGAAAATAAATACTGTCCATTAATTACAGGGAACAATTTTACAAAGAGAAACGTTCAGTGAATTTGCTGAGAAGCGAAATATTTTCAGAGCGCTTTAAAAGTGCACCAGTACTCCTAAAGCCAATTATGTGGACCCATCACTTCCTACTGTCTGCTAAATAAAAGGACCAGAAACAGGCCTACTTCAACAAGTACCCAAATCTTGACCTTTAGGAACACAAAAACCTCAGCCTGTGGATATGCAGAAATTAGCAGTTAAACTAGGATACAGCACTAGATTGGCAGAACATTTGTTCCATTGATCCTTGTTCTTGTTCATGGCTTTGTGTTGATTCTTAGGCTGCAGTCTTTTGTTCTGGTAAATAGCTTCAGGAGAAGAGAAGGGACACAACAAAGGCATTTAGCTTTTGAAGGGGCCTTTTCATTAGGTTATTTCTGTAAACAAAGAGAAGACAATGATACTGCTGGTATTCACTGGAATGTGTGCTACTTTCTTCCTTCCGTATTCCTATTGTTTCAATTTCACTTGGCTTTATGAAATGTGGCACCAAGAAGAAAATAAAACCTGAGACCAATATAATTTCTGTAAAACTGAATTATCCAAACTAATTGGATTCATATTTTTTTTTTCCTCCCAAAAGGAGGAGGAAAAAAGTGTTATTATTGTTCTGATGTTTTTTAATTAGTGTCTGAGAAGCGTAGTGCTGGGAATACGATGCTTCAGAAACCTGTGACTCATCAGCTCTTCTTTGAAAAGCTAAACATGGGAAGAACTTTACGAAGAATTTATTTATATTGTTAACGTCAGAAACAAATATTTCAGAGGTCCTGACAAAAATCCAAGTTTCACATCTAGTACTAACACATACAGATCTAACAGAGGAAGCAAAGGCAAGAGGAAAACAATGGCACAACGCACATTTTTCCGGATATCCCACAGCACTGGCAGCGAAACCACCACGTCGCATTTGTGTCTTCTTGGGACCTCTAGCGATGCATTTGCTAATTGCAGCACAAGGCTTTGTGAAAGCCCCATTCCCAACAGCCTGACCAATTTAGGTCTGCACATATGTTTAGCATTTTGCATGTAAACAACTGCTTCACCTGAACTAGATTAAGGGCGCTTAGAAACTCAGCGGGAGGGTATTTGATTTGAGAGTTTGATGCAGCCTGGTACAAAGTGAAAGGTCATTCACAACCCCTCCATCTGATGAGTTTTCAACTCCCACACAATGACCAGGGTCAATCTGATCTGTGCATTTGATTTGTGCCCATCCCCGCTCTGACAGTTTAATGGGCTGGGAAAGCACATTTGGATTAATAATATGTTTTAAAGGGTCATTTGTAACTTGATTTGAAACAGCTATTTTTATACCGTGAGGGGAGAGAAAGGTTTATCTACAGTGTTTGTTTAATTTCCAGTTTCCTCCACCATTTCTGGCTTTATTCAAAAACAAATACAGAAATACCAAAACACCTCAAAATAAAATGTGTGCTTATTTGTAACATTGGAAACAAAATTCCTGCAGAGCATCTGTTCTCAAAAGGCTTCCACGCTGGTTCCCGAGCGGAAATATTCCACTGAGTTTATGAGTTTATGATAAACCATCAGATCTTACAGTCTTATCCATAATAAAAATTAGATTTTTTTTTTTTTTTTAGTATTGCAGGATTCTGCTGTACCAATGGGCTCTAGCAGTTCCCATCCCAAGGCACCCAAATCATTCCTACTACCATGAAAGTTCAATGGTCCAGTTCACAAATACTGAAAAAAAACATATCATATGGCTTGGTTTATTAAAGACAGATGAGATCAGAGCTGCCTTACTTTTATATGTCAGACTGTATTTCTGTGACAGGAGCTGAGCCATCCCCAGCCTGGTGGGAAGCTCACATGTCACAAGTTCATAAAAGCGCATAGGGACCACTGCAGCTCTCTTGAAACAGGCCCTAACTTGTTAAAGAAAATCTTTATTTTAGGAGTTCATTAAACATAATATTAGATTCTTCTAAAGCAAGTGATCATCATTAAGCTCTCAAAGTACATTTACAAAGAATATGAACATAATCTGCTGGTAAAATGTCTTCTTACCAGAAGTCAGGTAAGCTGTCCCTTGCTCTTTGCTAATGTTCTCTACATTTTCCTATGCAGCGTGTGCTGCACTATTTAAATGCCAGCTAGTGCTAAAAATCATAGAGGAAAAAAAAGTACTGAAGTCTTCCTTATGAAGATAAAACTCTGGTTCTATTAAAGTCGTAAGGAGTTGCTATTGATTTTAATAGTTCTAGGGCTCCAATAATCAAATCTGCTAAGTTGATTTTATGTAAGTTCAATCAATTTTTCAAGTACTCAAATTAAAAATAAACTGCTGGGACAGTGTTTTACCATGAGCTCACCTACAGAGCTCATGGTAAAACATGGGTATAGAGATTATGAAGAAGCTCAGTAACAGAAAAAATAGATCAAATAACAAAGGGAATTTCCTAAAAACAAAGGCAGTCAGACCACAGGATAGTTTCTTAAAATACACACACACACATATATATATATATATCTTCCTGACACTGAACCCATTTAAAATTACTTTCAGATCAATATCCCACTCCACCAAAGACAAGATCTTTCTGGTCTCTTAACTAAATGAATATGATGGTGGCATGGATAGCAAGAGTGAAACTTGATGAAGCAGTCTGACTTTCACAAGAGCTCCCTTTGTGATCTAGCTGAGCTCTGCTAACGGGAACACAAGCACCAGCCTTGCTAGCCCTTGAACTTCTAGTCCCAAGTGAAACAAATCTTGATTCCTGGAAACTAAATACATTCAGGTATCAGACAATCAGGTCAGTAGCTTGTTCAGATCAAGTCTCAGTTTAGCTTAGGCAATTTCTTTCCCAGTACATCAAAAAATATAGAATACTTGAGGGTCTTCTAAAACCTTTTATTGCTAAATCACTTCTGTTTAAACTGAAATGGAATTACTGATTTATAAATTCTTTGGGGAAGAAATTCTTTACATCCACATAGATAACATCTAACAGAGTGTGGCTCCTTTATGAACATATTTTTTTGGATGTGAAATAAATGTAAAACTAACTATTAAAGCAGACCTCTATTCACAGATATGTCAGAAAGCACCGTGTGCTATCAGGGTCAGCATTCTGCCCCAAACATCACATTCCCCTGCTGTCGGTGCTGCTGTGGTTCATCAGAATTCAGTCTGCGGTTCTGAAGCACGAAGGAGGTGTAGTGGTGCATCCATCCTACCTACACAAGCATGCATGTCTAGACCACTTCAATAGGTATATTTCATTGTAAAATATTTTTTGCCTTGTTTAAAATGCAAACAAACTAAAGTTGGAAGTAGGCCACGTAGGCTCCCATTTGTGTTCTTCTCCCATATTCAGCAGGTAATTGTTGTCATTGTAAGTTTAAAACACAAAACATGTCCTACCACCAGGGACTCTTTAGGCAGGAGATGACCCAACCAGAACAGCACAACCCCTGCCTGTTTGTGATGTTGCCTTTAACCCAAGCATCATACACAGGTGTATTTCAGCAAGAGACAAAACAAGGTTTTGATCACTGCAAACTGCTCTTGCAGGTTACTGGAGCAACAAGGGCACCAGGGGAAGGTCCATTAACCTCAAGGGACTGCATTGACTTAGTGCAACAAATATATTTATGCAGATGGTGCTGTGGTTTCCTACATCCTCCCTTACCATTACTAACTCCACAACTCCTGCTTCTTTTTAAAGTCTGAATTCACAGTTTTTTAAATGTTCCATGACACCCAGGGTCAGGAGCACAACTGCTCCAACG
Organism: Anas platyrhynchos; assembly: GCF_047663525.1. Taxonomy (NCBI): domain Eukaryota; kingdom Metazoa; phylum Chordata; class Aves; order Anseriformes; family Anatidae; genus Anas; species Anas platyrhynchos. Next base: position 186,773,955 of record NC_092587.1, on the reverse strand, counting down.
AGGGCATCCTATGAAGCTGAAGACTATCCCCTCAACTGGAAGAAAAGAGTGACCAAAGGATAGATTTCTAATCCCTCCTGGAGTCCCGTAAACAAGTGCACTTAAACCAGTTTCAGTGTAAAGGATTTTAAATTGCATTTTAGGTACTACTTAGCTCAACAGGCTGGATCTGTGCTTTTCTGACCATGCAGTCAGTAAATTAAGGAATGCTATATTCTTAACAGTTTTAAAAGAATATAGCTGCACACTCATTCTAATTCTTTGGACTAGGCATTATGTTGAGGCCTCTGAAAGAAATCTTCCTTTTTTCTTGTCTAGAAGAATACAGCAGCTCCTCTGTTACCTGCCTGCATCCATGCTTTTGATTAGGAAACAGATCGAGCATGGCTTTACATTGAATTAGACCTAAAAAGAGTGATCCAAACCCTGGAAAGCTTCTTCCTGGATTCACAGAGCTTTAGATCAGATGTCCCCTGTCCAAAGCACTGCATTCTTTCACCACATGAGGTATTCAATGCTGTGCCCACCAGAGGCCATAGAAGTTAATGACTATTGAAGGGTGTCCTTCCCAAGATCAGAACCTAACTTTCCCTCTGTTTGGCCTTGGCATTTTCAAGGAATTAAAATGATAAAAATTACCTGATTTAAGAATTTTCTTGTACTGGGTTAGATTTATTCTAAGTGCCAGTCATGGTCACTCAGCTTTCCAAAGCTAAAGAACAGTCCAGTAGCTGTAGGAACTTGGATGTGATAAGCTCAGTGTTTAAATGTGTGTTTATCTATGATCTGAGAATGGAAAAGCTGACAAGATACTGTGAGAGTTACCAGCTATGTGGGCATCAAATAAACACTGGACATCAGGTAATATTTGGATAACTCGTTAATTCTTGCTCCAGCTTTGCTTTCTCTCTCTCTCAGACCAATAAATAAATAAATAGTACAATACTTTGCAGATGCACCTTGCTAATACAATTGTTTGGATAAATATCTATCTTTCTGGTTGAATGAGAAAACTGAGCAACATCTCCAAATTTTTGGAAATCCACATTAATGACAATCACGTGTTGAGCAATATATATCTGATCAACAGGCAACTTGAAGACTTTTTCTGCTTGTATTAACTCTGAATGTCTTGGTTCTACAGCTGATGAGGACCCTATTAAGCCCTCCAATAATTTCTATCAGTTAACAATATCTGCATCATTTTTAGCTGCAGGAATTTTATTTTATTTTATTTTTATTTTTACAATGAGTTTTCATATGCCTGGGTACATTTTAAAGTGAATTTCTTCAATGATATTTGAAATGACTACTTTCTGCTTACAGCATTAAAAAGTACAAGAAAAGAACTACTGGGAAATCCTAATGCAAACATTGGAAAAGGTCAGGCTTTCACAGCAAATTTCCATAATTCATTATAGATTCACTACACACTGACAGTCTGCAGTAAATTGTCCTGCTGACAAAACTGGAAAGCACAGTGAATGGAACAAATTGAGCTGCTCACAACACAAGGACAGCAATGAGATTGCTAAATGGTACAAAATTAATTCCTCAGAAGAGTTCAGGCTGCAATCTCAGATTCCAAGTTTTCAGCTGAAAGAAGGCAATTACAATTCCCCAGGTAATTCAGGTCATGTTGCTTGAGTTATACATGATGCTTTATATCTAAATTACATTTCTTCTAAATTATGGATTCAATATGTTATAAATGGACCTCCCATTTAAAGCAAGAGTTGTCTTGAGAGGTATACAGTGCAACTGAGAGGAGGCAGCAGTGGCAGCTTTCAGAAGCTGATGAATACATTTCTGTACCCTGGCTAAAGCCAGGCCTTTGTCCTGTTGCTTTAATGGTTTTACTCAGTTTTTTCTTTATTTTAGTGTGCAATCAACAATTCGCTCTTGCTGGTGAGCTTTGGGTGTAGAACCAGGCAGAATCTCAAATTCTGGAGATCATTTACTAAACCTACATCTTTTTCAGACTGGCTAAACATCAGCACAAACAAGAACATTAGTCACCCTCATGACTAATGCTCATGAAAAATATTTTTAAGCTCAGAAACACAGGAGCTTGTATAATCCATCAGTTTAGACAACAAGTTATGTAGTTACCGGACTAATGAAGTGTGCATTACTCACAGACAGAAATGTTATTCTCCTTCTGCTTTCTAAACCTGGTATTTGACAGTATCTTGCCTGGAATCTGGGAATGCTTCCCACCTCTTGCATCAAGGTTCATTCTCTGCCTGGGTCCTGGCTGCTTGTTGGGATAAGCCTCAGATGCATACCGTCCCCTGTCTAGGCCTTAAGCCATCACACTACTTCCACTGGAAAAATACCAGTAGTTGAGGCTAGGTGGAATCCATTGCCCAGTCCAAAGTGCATCCATGTAGAGATAGCTGTGGGCCCAGAACTTCTGGGACAGCTGTAGAGTACACCAGGCCCATGGTTTGGAAATGATAACAACTCTGCCCAGTAAGAGAAGGCTAAGCACACACACAAAACTCATGGGCCTTCCTCCAGCAGTGTCAGTATCATTTGGTTCTAACATGGAAACTTGGTCCTTATGGATCTGCCTTAATGAGACCTATCAGTCATTAAAGGCTGTGATCAGTGACTGCTTCAGAGCTGTTCTACTGAAAAATGCTGAGAGAAAATTGTGGAGAACTTTTACATGTTGTCAAAAAATCAGCGGATGTATCAAGGACTCGGTAACTGGAGGGAATGATGCATGAGTTTCAGTGTGGTTAATGTTCTCCGCAATTCAGGGACAAACCCAGGTCCCCTTTGAGGTAATGGGCACTGAACCCACTGAGTGCTCTAGTTTCCTCAAAGTATAGAGATTCATTGAGTTGAGGAGTCATCAGTTAATAGCTATAACAGTGTACAATAACAGTGTGATCCTGGAATAGCTAACCTGAGTTTGTGGAAGGTTGGCAACTCTTGCAAGCAGCTGAGCCTGTCATTGGTTTCGATCATACTGATATAGATCAAAACGACAGCTTTAAAAAGTGAAAAATGAACAAACAAAAAGTAATAAAAACTCAAAACAGTTAGCTTAATGTTCAACCAAAGAAAGTGAAAGAAGGTAGATTTAAATTGGATATGAGGAAGAATTTTTTCATAATGAGGGTGCTGAAGCACAGGAACAGTTTGCCCAGAGAAGCTGTGGATGCCCCATCCCTGGAGGTGCTCAAGGCCAGGCTGGATGGGGCTTTGGGCAACCTGGTGTGGTGGGAGGTGTCCCTGCCCATGGCAGGGGGTTGGAACTGGGTGAGCTTTAAGGTCCCTTCCAACCCAAACTATTCTGTGATTCCATGAAAGAATTAGACTTCATTTACTCTTCAGTGAAGGAAGGTCTATAGGTTGCACACAGACAAGTTCATGATCTCCCAAACCACGACTTCAGGGTTTTGTGTTTGCAGATGACAGCACTGTCACCAGGCAAAGGAAGTGGCAACCACAGTGTTAAGCGCTGATGCCACACCTCTGCTTTGAGAGGGAAGTCATACTTTGACACCCAAATGAAAGAAGACATTTTCATAACTGACTGTTTTGGTAACTTTTGGCCTATGTAAATCTCCCAGCAATGCATTAGGACCTTAAAGAGGTTTAAATGATGAAAGCCTCTCAGCTTATCTTTGAGCTTACCTGGAGTTACAGTGTTTATCCAGAGCTTGGGTATATTGTTGCCTGAAGGGTGACAAGACAGTCAGAGAACAGATAACAAGAAGTCTGTCAAACCGTATGCTCTATACCCTGGGTTATCTGCACAGCTCACTGTTTGATTCAATTTACCTAGTGATTTATAAACTTTAAATGGAAGACTGGCTTATTCCAGTCTCACCTTACAAACCCTGTATTTTCATTTAGCCTGGTCATGCTGTGTAACCCAGAGCTTGGGGCAAGGACACAGCAAGCCAAGCCTGGGGCTTGCTGCAAAAGCTAGTTTTTAGAATGTGGATTTGGTCATGTCTAAATTAGATACAACTAAGACTGCCTTGTCATAGAGGGAGGGATGCTTAAAAGCACCAAAAAGTAACAGCAAGGGAGGCTGTGCAGTCTGACCCACCATCAGGTGGATTAACTGGCCAGTTTCCCTGTGAAACAGGTGAATGGTACACTGTGGAGTCTCCTCAACAGCCAGAAGCCCACCAAGGCAAAGGATTGTTTTTCTCCAGTTGTAAATAAAGATTTTTAGCTATACCTTTCTGTCTGGCTCTGAGTTTGTTTTGTTTTTCTGAAAAGTGTGGTTATTTTCAACATAGCAGTCAAAGACACTGCTAAACATTCCCTGCTGGTGAGACTGATGGTGCAAAGACTCACTGGGATTTACAAGTCTGATTAGAAGTTGCTGGCCTTATAAGAGACTTTATTAGGATGAAGCTCAAGAAATGTTTCTACCACATTTTGTGGCCACATTGCAAGTGATGTGAGTAATGCATTTTCTCAACTGTTCACCCCCAGCAATTGGAGGTCCCTGTTCCTGCTTCAGGGATTGCTCAAATTCTTCTAAAGCTGCATCTAAATTATCATGATTTACTGAATGGTGTATTAAGGTAAATAGACACATATTAATGCTCCAGGTTGTAATGTGATTCACAAGAGCTCTTATCAAAAATAAAAAATGAAACTGTCAGCAGGAAGAGCTCTTTCGATGCCAGTTAATGTGATACAACCCTCACTTCTTCAAAAAATAGGGCTAACTTCAAAAAGGAGCAGGAGCCTGGATACAGCTTAATGCTCAGGTTGTATAAACATCAAACCAGAGTGCTCGTATTGCAGGAGCTCTGGGTCTCACTCATCCCTGCACCATCTCTGTCTCATTTCTCTCATGCCTTCTGCCATGTCAGAACTGCAGTAGAAAGCACTTTAGGCCAGGCGCCACGTTTTTTTATATTTCGTAAAGCACCTAGGATGCTTTTAGCTGCACTAAGACAATGGACATTGTATACAGAAGAATGAATTATCACCGCTGTGGAAGGAGATTTCTACACACTGCCCTAAGTCTGTGACTGTTCCTTTTACAATAAAAACAGTGGTAAGAGCTTTGGATACTGTTCAGTAAGGCATTAAGTGTCTAAGGGAGTTATAATACCCCTGTACTACCATGATTACCAAAGCATTAAACATCTGCACTGGAACAAAAACTGAATTTCATAGGCAAAATACATAGCTGTACTACCATTTTTAATGCATTGTCATCAAAATTAGCTTTTCATATAAAGCAACATTGTTCCTTTTGGTCAGAATCCAAAATTTCAGTTCCACAAGACTGCTCCTGAACTCCCTGCCATACACACACCTCTTTATTTTGGTGCTGTGCCATCATCTTTTCCAGTCTCCATAATGTCTGAATCAACAATTCTTTGTCTTTAATAAAGACCTTGCAGTTCTCCGGGTTTTTAGTCATTCTCTTTAATGGCTGTGTTCACTTTTCAGAGGTTTTATGCTGCCTGTGGAAGGACAGATGCTCCCTGATCTAACATCAAATATGCAGACAGATTATACCCAACTGGGCATAAAGCCTGCCAGTACAATGTTGATTCATTGGTGCTCTAGAAAAGATTTGAACCAGCAGTGAGTTTATGCTAAATCAGAGCTTGGCTTCAGATGGCTATGGCATTTCTGAAGCAGTAGGATCCCCGAAGGAAGATTTACCATACTGCCAAACCATGGCATTAAGGCCACTGGCACATGTCCTCTTCTAGTTCCAGCTTGGTCAGATCAGGTGGCTAAGTCCACTTATGTCCATGACTTTCCCAGAACACTTTTATGCTGAAGAACAGTGACCAAAACTCCCAAGCAGAACTTTTGCTTGTCTCTGGTAAAGATTGATCATTACCTCTGCCAACACTTAGCAAAGCTGTGGGAGGCAGGTGTTGTCCCACTGGGTGGACTTCAGCCCCTGCCTATGAGCAGGCTGCGAGAATAGCCTGGCATGTTCAATGCAACATATATGAACATGATACAACACTGATGTTAATAGGGCTGAAATAACTCACACCAGCTAGAGACCTGATGAAGGCACAAAGGTATTGCTAATAGCTGCAAGAAAATAAAATGAAAAATATAAAACTTCAGCTGAAATCCTCAGATATGTGGCATTATTGCTGACTGAGGCATAGCTAGTCCCATCAGCATTCTGCCTTGCTTTCCAAGGAAATGGGAAATGACCTGCAAGAACAGCAGCACAATACAGGAACTGACTCCCTTCCTTTCTCTCTCTTTTTTTTTTTTTTTTTCTCTTTTTAAAGCTTTGAACAAGAAATTTGTTCTGGACTGGAGAAGGAATATATTTTTATACCCATAAAAAGCTATTGTCTGGAATTAAATGTAATTTCAAAGACCTTTCTTCATTTCCAGCAAATAAGCACAGGGACCATTTTCAGAGTCCGCTCAGACAGCTCAACCAACTCTTTAAGATTTTGGTCACCAACCACTTACTGATGGAGAAATGGGCATAATGGGAATGTTTGGCAATAACTGCCTACAGGACTGAACTGTGTTTGCACTGAGTAGGCAAAGAGCTTCAAACTCTCCAGTAAGGTGGTTAAAAACAGTAACAGCAAAAGTTATCCAGTGATCTGCAACAACTATTCTGCCCAGCTGTAACCAGTACTTTCCTATAAATGAAGAGACATTTCTTCTGGGAATTACAGCACAGTTTAGCAGCTTTCACTTTATTCTGTCTCTCTCTCTTCCTGTCTCTCAGCTTAGCTGCTACAAGGAAAAAGAAGCTGAGAAGTGTCATCACAAGCCATACAAATGAGTAGCATCCAGAACAGAGTAAAAGAAAGTGCTAATCAACAGACTATATCAAATATAAAAGAACTAGAGCTGGTACAGCTCAGAAGAAAAACAAATAAATGACTAGGAACAGCTTCTAGTCAAAGGACCCATCCTGAACTTTCCATGTCTTCAGTGAAAAGACAAAGGGTCAACATACACAGGCAGAGCTGACCCAGAGCAGTTTCGATTTTGTTATGCTGTTCTGAGTGTTGGTCACTTGCTACATTGCAAATAATGGTCCCTTTTTGTCATCGAAAGAACAATAACTGCGACACCAAAATGCTTTTCATGCCATTCAGTGCAAGTCACTGCAGTGATTTTGTTCTGGCCTCTGCTTAATTCTTCCATCCCAATGGCTGCAGCGTTTCCCAGCACATCCAAAACACTTGGATCCGTGGTTCTTCTCCCTTAGTCCCAGTTGCACAATGATTTTGTTTACAGCTTATTTCTTCTCTCTGGATACAAATGATTCCAGCGAGGCACTCCAGCCCTTTCACAGTCTGACAGCCCCAGATGCAGATCACAGAGGATGGAGATGTTTGCTACCATCTGCTGGTGAACTAGGGCTGAGGGGCTGAGCAAGCATCACGGACCTGTCTGCTTTTCTGCATTCATTACCTGACCCCTTTTGAGTCACATTTATTTAGGGGTTTGATTGAAGCTAAGAAAATGCTGATACTTTTGTTGGGTGTCAAGAAGCCAGAAAAGCCAGGCATACTATACTGTAAGCAAATAAACAGGGAGAAACAGATACTAGTCCTTCACAGAAGAACAAATCTCTGGTAGCAAGACCTTTGAGGAGGCATGTGGGAGCTGCAGAACTCCCAGAAGTGTAATGACAGGCAGAAAACCTTGGTCTGCCATCACAGCTTGAGGTACTAAAGCTCTACCATTGCTGCTAGAAATAACAATGTCATTGCCTCAGAGAGTACTTGCTTCTATGGCAGTAGCTCCCAAATGATGCCTCATAATCCCAAGTGGGGCTAAGCAGTGTGCAGTGTATTTCAGGGTTGCTGAGACAAACAGTGGGGTCATATACTGTTGCTGAAGTGCTACTGTTGTGAAGAGTGAAGGAAATAGGTCAATCTCTCCTTTGGCTGCATCTCAAAGTGACAAAAACAACTAACAAATACACGAAATGGGGTGCGTCTGTACCCAAGAGCAGGGACAGAAAATAAACACATCTCTTGTGCCTGTCAGTTCATAGAAGCTGATGTAACAATATGGCTGGTGTATATATTGGAGAAGTCTTTAAAAGCTAAGTAGAAAAAGCATTTCAAGACAGCCATAACTGTTTCTGGATGCTTATCAAGGAACTTGTACTTGGAAGTGCTTAGCAACTCTATATTTAACTGAAATGAAGTTCAACAAGAAATGCACTGTTCTGCAAGCTGAAAACAACATCCAAGGTAAAGAACAAAGTGAAATTCTTCCCCACAGGTGCTGAGCATCCCCAGCTTCATCATCTCCTCAGCTTCAATGGGATCTGGGGACAAAGCAGCTCCCTGGGGTAATTGAACACCTTCCTAGATTAATCCCTAGAGTAATCCATTGCAGAATGAACCACAATCACGCTGCCCTCCTCCTGCACTCAATTCTCTGCAGGTGAACTTGAGACAGGGACTGAATGAGCATCACAGACCTGTCTGCTTTTCTGCATTTATTACCTGACCCCTTTTGACTCACATGCATTTAAGGGTTTGGTACATGGCTAGGAAAATGATGATATCTGCTGTGTGACAAGATGACATTTGTCATCACCACACTGTCCTGCTGCTCATGGTCTGCTCCTTTGATATAGGGTGCACGAAATCCATGCTCTTAGATTGTGAGCTTTTCTGCTAAGGCCCTTTGCTGTTTGCACTGCATTTACCCCAGTGGCTTTTGACTCCGGGGGTTACCCAGGCACCACCACAACAAAGCAATAACAAGCTGCACTTACTCTCTCAGCACAGGCCAGAGCAAAGTTCTCTGTAAGCCCAGCTGAGGCTTTTGAAACAGCAGCAAGGAAGGTTGCTGCTTGCTGCTGCCTACTTTCCACGCCTCACCTCCTCTCCTGCCCTCCCTGGCCTGTGCTTAGAAGGAAAACACAGGGCCCCTGATTTTCCTGGTTTTCTTATCACAGATACCGCTTGGGTTGTAGGACTCGAGCGTTGTTCTCTCATCCCTAGGGAGGAGTTTACATCGTCATTTCTCAGCAGCCGTTCCAATGACAAGTCCCTGCCCCAACGGCTGCAACTGGCAGGGAGGGCGAGCCATTGTGCAGCCTTTGAAATTTGGCATCAAGCTTGCGCTGGCTCCCAACCGCCTGCAAAGCAGCCCCAGCTCATTCATATATCCATGTCAGGCAGACAAAGCGCAGGGCTGAATTGGCAAGAAATCCCGAGGTAGGCTGATCCCCATCGAGTGAACTTCCTGGCCTTGAATAGAAAAGCACAGAGCAGCAGTTTTTGGTGCTTCCCCCCCCTGCACTGTTCAGGCAGGATCCAACAAAACAGTGAGAGGAAATCAATGGGATTCACGTGCAGCTAATCCTCAGCGAGTGAGCGCATTCTGTAACTAAAGCTGGTTGTGCCCTGTGAGTTTGAATTGCACTCATCTAAGCAGCATGCTGTCTGTTCCCTGGTTAGGAAATGGTAGGACTTTGTTGGTGTATCAATAGCTGTATGATCTTGTTATCTCTTCCTAAAGCCAGATATATGACACAAAGAGGTGCAATTCTAGACTCCCCTAACGCTGGCAGCAAAGGATGGAAAGTGCAGCAGTGATTCACACAAGCACTACCTGAAAAGGCCTTTGAAGAGGGGCTCTGGCCAAGCTGATAGCAGCCACAGCCCGATTTGTGTCACCCAGACATATCACGCAGTGCTCAGCCCCCTGCTCTCCCTATCAGCTCTGCGCCTGTCAACAGATCGAGAAGCACCAGCAGGCTGCTCTCCGAGGAGCTGGCAAATGAGCGGAGGCAGACTGACACGGAGACGTGAGAAAGAGCAGCCCCATCCCCTCCTCCAGGCTTCAGAACAAAGATGCTTGCGGTTTGTTATAAAGATGCTTCTTCCTTTGGTTTTCAAGCACTGGTGCCTACTTGAAAAGACACGTTCAACTCCGAGCCCTTTGCACTTGTCAGCACCCTTTTCAGCTGTCACCTCCCTCTAAGCCTTCCTGTACTCACGCCCTCCCCCACTACTAATTAAACTAGATTTTACAAAACAATATTTTGACAAAAGCGATGAGCTTTATGCACTACAGACCGTGAAATGCCTAGAGCAGGAGTCTCGTCTTTCTCCCACAGTTTCTGAAATATCATAAAAATGATTATTATACATATAATTAGAGTAGGCTTCAGCCTTAATATTTTTTCACCAATATTTCTAACTATAAACTAATTTCTGATAGGAATAAAAACTTCATAGCGTGGGGCAGAAACACAACAACTTGGGACAAAACTTGTACCATTCTTCCTGTCCATGTCTCTGTCCTCCCTCCTCCAGCAGTGATGTGACCTCTTTCAGCTTCAAAGGATTTAAATTAACTTGCAGTACCAGTGCTGTTCTAGCTGATATAAGGACATAAGCAAGGCAGGGTTGTAGGGAAGAAGTATCTTTCATCAGCCTGCCACTGTGAAAACAGAAGGCTTGTGTGCCCAAATCCTTGTTGGATTTTTCCAACTGTCAACAAAAGAATTGTTGGTCAAAAAAAATGTTACCTTCCTCTACAAAGACTTTTTAAAATTAACTTTAAAATTATTGGGATTTGTGTATGTGCATTTTGTTGTTGATGATTATTTGGTTGGTTTTGCTTGTAAGTTTTACTCCAAAGCCATCTGTTGGCTTGGCATCCCATTTTGGGATATATTCCATACAGTTGCACCTACTTTTTGACATATTTTTACTTCCAGGTAGCAAAAGCACAGCATGATAGGATCCAGTCTCCCTTCCCATTGCAATTCCTTCCTCTACATGCTTTGCAGCCCAAAGGCAGAGTTGCAAGTCCTCACAACTCTGATATGAAGGCATAAAAATCCAATATACCATTAGCAAGTGTAGGTAAGGCCACTGTATTTTTTGAAATACCATTTAGTGAACACTCACTTTGGGAAGATAAGATTTCCTCATAAGTAGGGAATCTGAAGTAATACCACTGTAAACTCCTACACAGAAAGAAAGCATCCAGTATAATTCATTTCAAGTGAATTTTACTCCAAACACACTTTGCCCCGGCAGCTGATTTTTATTTAGGATTTATGCTGCAAATGGTACAGAGCTGGGCTGGGGTCACACTGTACCAGGCACTTTAAAGGGCTTGCAGTAACACCTTCTGGGCAGTGTCTACCTCACAAGCCAAGAGAAAAGACAGGTCAAAAACTGAGAAAGGGATACAGCAGAGATATATGACAACTACTTATGCAGCATAATGAATCATGCAGAGCTGAAGGAAGAGCAGCTACCCTGCCCTGTCACACTATCCAGTTACTCATAATTGGCTCTCATCTTAAATACATAATAACAGATGGAGGTGAGGTTCCTTCAGTTACTGCTCTGCAAGCAATTGACTCTAAAATGAAGTTTTTAAAGCAGCACTTCAGAAGATAGTGAGTGGGTGTATTATCAAACAGCACTGTAGTGAAAGCACTGGTAAAGAAAGGAAAGGCAACGATGTTAGTCTCATCTCATCCTGACAATGCTGGTCTCTTCAAGATGAGATTGGAACGTGTGTCTCAAAGAAATGAAGATCTGATCTGAATCTCTGAATGGGAGAAACAGCTGACCTGCAAAGCAGCTCTGGCTTCTGCCTAATTTTATCACAATCACATGCCAGGTAAATTGCGTGTCTAGATTTTTGTTTGATTATTTGTGTTTTCCTTCAAGTCCTTTATTATAGGGTTGCATTTTTTTCTAAGTTATTGTATCTTGGTGAAGTTGACAAATCCTCGTCATCCCTATGTTATCTAGGAAGCTTGAAATATTTCCCCAAAACACTGCCCCGTCCTTACAGAAATTAATAGCTTGTGCTTATATACCTCTCTGCATTTGCTGTCGATATAAATACAGTAGCATTTCCAGACTACAATGAGGAAAGTGGCTGTGCATTTGGCTATTTTAAAGTCAAAAGACAGAAGCTTTAAAAGGCAACTAGTAATCTCTTCTCTAAAACCAGATCCATTTAGTCTGTCTAGTTCCAACCAGTGGTGCATACGCCATTTTGCAGTGCAGTTCCCTTTAAATGTTATTACTCCCCTTAAAATTTTGTAAACATGTCTTACAGTTGGAAAAACACGTAAAATACGAATTTGCTGTGCCACCAGCTGCTTTACATGATGCATATCTGAGCTTACCTTCCATGTGACGGAGGGGCAAGCTGCCAAGGTGAAGGTAACTTTCTCTGTCACCACATTGAAGGTGACCCGAAACATGGTTTGTATTCCAGTAGCCTCAGACCCGGGGCAGAAATCTTCAGCGATGGCCACACTGCTCACTTGTGTACATGCTGCCAGTCTCCTGTCACGCTGCACTATACGTTCAGCAAACCCATAATGTTATGATCAAAGCTGAAGCCTGAAACAGCTGTAAGGGTCCAGCTTTTCCCAGCAGCCTTGCTCCTGTGTGTCAGGACTAATCAGATTAGCTGGTTTTACTTGTCTGAGTTGGGACTAACAGGTTAGCAGAACAGTTTGGGTGGGGGAAGGGAGCAGAAAATAAATCAAATTAGGGCATTTAGTAAGCAGCTGAGATTTCCTTCCTGCTTGCTTTTGTCTCTTTACAAGGCTCACACAGAGCCAGGACAATGCACCACAAAAACGCAGCTTTGTTTTAGAGCAGCTCTTTGAATAGGAGAATTTCCCTAACTTTGCCTTGATTTGATTCGTTTTTGGTTGCCAGTGATCACCAAGAGGAGAGCTCTCCCACAGTAGCCTGGATGTTGTGCAGATAAACAAGCCTCAGACAGAAAAGGCAAGTATTGTGTTTTTTTCGTCCCACACTACCCGCCAAGGCAACACGCAGGCTGTGCCAAGAGATCAGTCACACGACCTGCTCTGCACAGTGCTGGATAACGATGGTCACAGATGGTCAAATCTGAAGACTAGGGCAAAAGGGTCAGAGGGACACAACAGGAGAGAAAAATGGACCAAGTCATGAACCTCAGCCACTTTAGAGTACCTTTTCACCTCTCTGAGTAAGGCAGATTTACCCTTAGGGGAAGGAAAATTAAAAAGGAGAAAGAAAAAAGGCAAATCAAGTAGTGCAGTAGCCTCCTCCCCACCATTAACAGTTCTTGACTAGATGCATGAGCTCTGATGATGACATGACATGAGAGACACTGCATGTGGAAGACCCCTGATGAACACAACCGATGCAGTCAGCTCTGCCTGATACCATCACACAACAGTACTAGCATGCAAACAACAGACTTAGTTTGGGAAATGTCTCTCATCTGTATTTATCCTTCCAAGAAATAAGTCTGTAGTTCGAGCGAGTCACTCAATTTCCTACCCTGCCGATGGAATAAGATCAGGTCAACTGGCCTCTGCAACTGCCTCTTTCTCACCACTTACTGAAGAGAGGGAGGCTATACACTGACATTTCAGAGAGCCGATATGACATGAGATCAAGACATCCCTTGAAAACTTCTATTAAATCTTTGGACTGAGTTCCAAGATGCATTTTCTTTCCCCTATTTGCTCTGTGGGTCTGATCTGTGACTCTAGGCAGATGTTTGTTGTAGAATGAAAAGGCCATCAGAATGTCCTGAATTCTACTAATTAGTAACTGTTCCATGAGTAAAACATCCATGGTGTTGGAAAGAGGCCATTTTGAGGACCTTTTATTCTTACAGGTGAATACTGTTTCATATAATTGTACTGACACTGGACAGAATAGACATGCTACAGCTCTCCAAAGGGAATAGTGCCTTGACAATCTGACCCTGTAAGAATTCATTTATTCTAATAATGTATGGCCCAGAAGAAGCCACAGAGAAGCAAAAGCTAAGGAATGTCCCAAACGTTTTGATGATGGCATATGGGTGGATTGCTGTACTTCAGTGCCTGCACTGGCAGGAGTGAAGCCCCCAGTGTTTAGAGGGCACAAAAGCCTCATCACAAGACTATTATTTAAAACCATAAACAAACAAAACCCCAAAAACCCAATAGCCTCATAGCTTAACTCCCAGCACTTCAACATGAGTCAGATGACAAAGGAGAACTTTGTAGGAAGCCCACTATGAACGCTGCCATACAGATCTGATGCTCACCTTTAAAGAACAGAATGATGTCTTGTCATGTAAGCCAGAGCTGGCTAGACAGACAAATCTTCTGTTTGTTATGATTATGTAGTAGTTTTTAAAAAATTACTATTATTTTCATAAAGAGAAAATAAGATTCAACTCCTTGTAAATAATACACCAATAGTAACATACTTATGAATTCCTGAAGAGACTCATGCACGGTGAAATGTGCTTCTTGCCTCTCATCAGCTGACTTCCTCTTGTCTGCTTTCATTTACCTACCTAGGTAGTTTCTCTTAGCACTATTCAAGTACAAGTCGACCAAGTGGAGGCAAAATAACATGAAGTATCTGCTTGCTTTGGTTTTATAAACTCAATGGTTTTTCTTTTATTTGAAGTGCTGGTTTACTGGGAATCTGAAATAGAAAGTTTCCTTTGTGAGAAAGACAAGCTTGTAAACTGTCTTCCAAGTGCCAGCAATGCCATTGTTCCCATGAATTATAGTTGTCACAGGCAGTCAGGCTCAGGTCGAGATAGGTCCTCTAGTAATTTGTGCCACACTGATAGAGAGCTCTGGGGATGAAAAGCTGTATCATGAAGACAAGTGAGTTTTAGGCTGGTATGGTCTCAGTGCCCCCTGTGCTACTGTGCACAGAGCGTGGTGCTTGTTCCTATTTTTAATCAACAGTCTCATGACTCCAGAAAATTACAATAATTGGGGTTCAAGGTCATTACAGATGCTTAGATTGCTGTAACTAATTTCCACTTCCAAGAAACAGAGCAGAGGGCATGTTAAACTGTTTTTGGAAAAAAAAAAAAAAAAAAAAAAGTTTCTGTGAGATACTGCTACAAACAAAAAAATTAAATGCATTTATACTTATATAATGCTGTGTACAAATTACTCCTGGGAGTAGTCCCATTGCATACATAATAAAGAAGGACTTGACCATAATAAAACAACAAATGTATTTTATTATGGAACTGATTAATTCAGAAAGAAGTGGCTTTGACATTTAACTCATTGATTATTGCACCTGTTCTTTGTAATCATTTTCCAGCTGCCTTATATTGGGTCTCAACCTTATCGATTAACACTGAGACAGGGTCCACCTGCAGATTGCATCTTGCACAGCAAAGCACCTAGCACAAGATCCTCACCTTTAACAAGGGCTGGACATTATCATGGTAAGAAGAAATGAGAAAAGAGCTCAACATATGAAACCTCCAAACTAGATGTTCAGCTAACACAATATACCTTTTCCTCCTCTCCACGTTACCTTTTAGCTTCTCCCTTCTCCGTTGTATCTTCATGCTCTGTGATATATATCTGCTTTTCATGTCTTGTTACCATTCATACTGTAAGCTCCTCAGGGCAACATTTGATTTATTCTATGTACAGCCCCAAACTTATGCCTGAGTACTAGCA
The DNA here is from genome assembly GCF_047663525.1 of Anas platyrhynchos. Lineage (NCBI taxonomy): Eukaryota > Metazoa > Chordata > Aves > Anseriformes > Anatidae > Anas > Anas platyrhynchos. The sequence goes on along the minus strand of NC_092587.1, from coordinate 186,758,513 downwards.
AGGTCTCTGGAGCACCAGTGCATTATAAATTAAGTTCAGCATATTAAGACAAGCCTGAACTGCTACCTTCAAGTGTTTAGAGAAGTTATTCCTCAGACACATTTTCCCCTCCTGTTAATCCAAAGACATGCATAATAAATTTTTTTAAAACAAATACTCTCAATATGCTGAATATATTGACTTAGCAAATTGCGCAGAAGATCACAACTGGGAGCTCAGTGACAAATACTGCTTTATGGCATACTCAGAAATAGTCTCTACTGATTTTCCCTTCCCTTCCCTTCCGTTTCCTTCCCTTCCCTTCCCACACCTAGAATCATAGAACCATTAAGGTTGGAAAATCCCTCCAAGATCATCTGCTCCAACCACCCCCCTACCACCAGTGTCACCCACTGAGCCATGTCCCCAAGCACCACGTCCAACCTCTCCTTGAACACCCCCAGGGACGGTGACTCCACCACCTCCCTGGGCAACCCGTCCCAGTGCCTGACTGCTCTTTCTGAGCAGAAATGTTGCCTCATTGCCAACCTGAACCTCCCCTGGCACAACTTGAGGCTATTCCCTCTGGTCCTATCACTTGTTAGCTGTGAGAAGAGGCCGACCCCAGCTCCTCACATCTTCTTTTCAGGTAGTTGTAGAGAGCAATAAGGTCTGCCCTGAGCTTCCTCTAACTTATATGTTAGCATGCACCCTGCTCTTTGGTAACACCCCCACTGTTCTTCCTTCCCAAAGAAACAATCAGATCCAGAAGCATATCCCAACATGACAACGATTGCAGACATAAGTCCCGAGATCTGTCCAAAGAACAGATCCTATCTGTCCTGGCATACAAGAAACGTTAACTGAGACACCATTATTTTGTGCTAGTACCTGCTCCTCCCATGGACAAATATGGGTTTTACTCTGTGAAATATATGTACTATTGCATCTTGCTAGTGTATTACAGGCCATCATTGTGACTCTTCTACAGGGCCAACATTATAATAGCACAGCAAGCTCTGAATGGCAGTGGGCAGTCTTATCTGAGGTCCTGTCCCTCAGGCTTATTCAAACACACACTAACACAGAATGTGCCATCCACAAGCCACCAACAATACATTTTCAGGCTGCTGTCAAATGAAAGGAAGTGTAAAACGAAGATAGGCAGAAGCAACATGATCTGCCCTCCATTGGCTTAACTTTTTCTGGTCAAAAGCGCAAAGCTCATAGAGAGAAGGCCACTTAGGAATCCCAATACCTCATTTTATGAATCTGATAATGAGACACCTGTACTGGACTAAAAACAAATAATTGCACATTTTCACATCAACTCAGAAAACACATAATAACAGTGGTTTGGTGCATTTTAATTGCCAGCGAGCTGTGGTAAGTGGAATTTCAGGTTTTATTTATCCTTGCAGATGCTGCCTCTAGCCCCTCTGAAGTGTTTTGCGGGTCTTTTAGCCTAACATCTTCCAGCTGACCTAATGGAAAATGGAAAGCTTTCACACTCCTTGTGCTTTGAAAATATCTGCTTAAACCTGCCTCAATGAATTTCCCATCTCTTTGGATTTGGATAGTATTTGCTAGTATATGTTCAAGGAATTATGCCTGAAATCTCTCCCTTAAGCATCTTAAACCCCGTGAAATCAGTTTTGCTTATGACAAGACAGTGGAACAGAAAATGATGCAGACTCTAAACGAGAACTTTTGCTGTGTTTCAGAGCAGGACACTGCAAGAAAGGCTGCTTGCCTGCTCCATTATCCTACTGCTTGCACTGCTGTACAAGGAATTCCTGCTTCGAAAGAAAGCCTTTCTGAATTCAACAGCTCCTTCTGGTGGTCTAAAAGAAAATGCTTGATTACAGTCGGCTCATGGCAATGCAGCAGCATTAATGCACAATTCATTCAGTAATCATATGTAATAGAAGTTATGAGGTGAGTAAAATAACCATTAAAGTTATGATTCAATAAATATGCCATGCCAACTATATTTTGCATTACTCTCATAGAAGAGACAAGGTTTCTAGAATATCCTTTTTCTCCCATTCTACCACAATATTGCTGTGAATTTTCTTTCTTTTTGTAAATAAGTAAATATGAAGACAGGTGATGGGATGAAAAGTGGTAGCGGTCAAAAATTTTGAACTACTGGCCCAGAAAAATGAAGAGAATTCCTTAAGGATGTCTTTGGCAAGGACATCTCAGAGCAAGTGATTCTGATTTTGAGGAAATGATCAACATATAAGAGAGGGATCTGATACAATCCTTGCTGAAGACAGAGGGGCTTCCTCTAGTAGTATGAGTGTGCTTTTGGTCAGCCTCAAAGACACCACCTTTGAGGAGGAAAAATACATTACAAAATCTCCGAGCAGCAGACCTTCTGAGATGCCAAAGAGCTTTCATTTTCTTGATTTTACCCTCAGATTGTCCAACATTAGGACAGATACTATTCTCTTTTTAGGCTCACCCCTTATGAGTAACAACCACAGAGCACAACATGCATTCTGTCCTTGCCATACTCACTAACATCAGGTCATTCCCCAGCCACCCAAACAAAACATCACTTTGGGAGTTATAGGCAGCAGTCCCTCATCATATTTCTAAATGATGCATTGCTTTAATTAACAAAATTTCCTGTCGGGCCTCTACAACTGCACTTCCTATCTGACAGTCCTTTTAAGATTTATCTGTTGAGATGTTCATGGCTGCTGTCAGAGGGCTCCAGAGAAGATCTTTCACATCACACCCCCAGCTGGGCAGCGTGATAACTGCTCAGCTGGATCCCAGGTACCTAAGATTATGCTTAAGTGAAATACCAAATAGATCTTCAAGTTAAAACAGCAAGATAAATTTTATTTAAAAATATAAATGAGTCATGTTCTGCCCAAACTTTCACCAAATTTTGATCGGCAAAACCCAAAATTTTACAAAAGTAATGAATGAGACAGATATTTAAATTAACTGCAAAAGCCACAGCACATATCTTTATAAATACAACTTCCCCTAAAATATCTGCAATCCAGATTTTTTTGAAAGATAGTACAGCATAAATTAAAGTGAAATCATTTTTAAAAAGGATATATACTTGAAAAAAAAAGCACTAAGAGCATGAAAAAAAAAAACAACAAACACACCACCAAAACAAACAAATACAAAATGACAAAACAGACTCTAAACGATAGTTCAATTTTTCTATTTTATGTCTTTCCTGTCAACAACGTTGACTGATGTTAGTATGAATTTTAGGATATGGCCTATGTGGTACCATGACTGGGGTACCATGACTGTGGTACCAAAGGAAACCTAATCTCAGAGATAAAAAGTGATTATTTATGATAATGTGATGTTAGTCTTCGGCCTGGAGCTCACTCAGAATACAGGGAAAAAAACAGTTTGGGGTCGACTGCTGATTTTCCTCTACCATGTGGTTCAAATCCTTTCTAGATGTCAGTCATCCACTACATGTCCAAAGGGTGCTTCATATTACACCTGAAAGCAGTGAGAATAATCCTGAGCTTGCAAGAAATAAACAGAGAACACATCCTGGGAAAGAAATGTTATTTCTAATTTCCTAGTCATTTCTCAACCCATTCCAAAAAACTTCCATCCTGTTTCACCTTTCTTCCTTTCTTGTATTTTTTTTTTTTTTTTTGCTAATGCAAACTGCGCCACCTCTCCAGGTTTAGTTTATACCCCTAAGCTAATTTCTCTTGGGTCTCATCATTCTTGTTCTGTTGCCTGTTTCTTCCAACATCCCCTTTCCGTGTCCTTGCATAAGTTCGACTTGCTGTTGCTGAAGACGTCTCCTTTTCCACTGTTTTTATGAGCCAGAAAAGTTCATGTCTGTCATCTCAGTTCACCTTTCATCCTCCTCAGAAAGCATCTTCTGCCTTACGTCTCTTGCCATCTCTGCAGTGATTACGTAAGCCCTCTCACTGTGTACAGGAAGGCAGAGATTGACTTAGAGATGTCCCAAATTCTGCTGAACCATGCATGTGTACACGTGCTATTTTCATCCCCACTGTGCAGCTCAGCTGGCAGTGGCAGACTCACAAGCCAGAAGCATAAATACACGTACAACATTTATGATCCTCCAGTACTCTGCTGCTGTTAACATTTGCTCTCACCTGCTCTGCCTGGCAGTTTTCTCCACTATACATTTCTCTCCTGTGTTGCATAATTCCATATATATTAGTACCTTCTCTAGTGCTCACTCCAGGGCACAAATCTCACACATACCAATGCTATATGAAGGAAAATCACACACTGGTATTCAGAGGTCTCAGGCAGAATACAGAAACAACTCTCATGGCTTACTGTTTAGCCAAATTAGTTTTGGAGGACCTTACTCTGCCCTCTTACACAAAGAAAACTACTGAGCTGCTGAAGGGAAGAATTCCTGTTGCAGGACCTAACTCTCTGAGAACATTCCTGGTACATTTGCTTCTTGCAGAAGACAGTGAAACTATTTTGTACATCTGCAGAATGTGAGAGACATCCCTTTCTCTCCTCCATCCATGTTTCTTTCCAGCAGGACATTTTGTCCTGCTCTTTCCCAGAACTTATGTTTATGTCCTCATTCCAGCCACATGATGTCTATTGTGCTACCAACCACTGTGCTCTTTGTCTTCTGTACAGGAGGCAGTCTTAAGAAGGAAATTTAATGGAAAGATTTATTATAATCCTATAGAAACAGAGAGCCAAACCCCCATAGTTGCTTCTCAGCTTGAGCCTTTCCCTGCATGATTTAAATTGGACTGATTTATCTCGTTCCCGGATATATAATTCCTAAAAGACTGGTGCAAGGATGCTGACAGCAGCTTGGCAGTCTATGGTTTGCTCTGAGTCAGATCAGGAGTTTCACCCGCTGTTGCCCACTATTGTCATTTTCCCAGAAATTTTCACACCTCCATTTCTTTGCAAAGCCAAAGCAGCTGCGCTATGACTCGCTGCTCTGCCATCAGCTGGTAAGAATAGCCTGTTTGTTTTTATGTCAATAGACAATTCCTGAAATGTCCTTGTCAAGAGAACAAAGCACGATAATCAGGACCACAAGACAGCCCTGAAAACTTGCAAGCCTTGCTCAAGCAAGGCTGTGAGCAGTAGAGAATGGAGAACTGCCCCAGAGGGGGCCAGGCCCTGATTGCCACTGCTCCTGGCAGCCTCCACCTGCAGGAGGGACAAACAACTGATAAACAGCCCTGACATTTCAAAGCAATGACAGCCTGGGTCTCTTTTACAATTACAATGTAGGACAGCAGTATGTTGGTAGCAATGAGCTCTGCCTAGACACATCTTTGAGTGTTTCAAACATTGACTATAACACCTCATCTCACCACTCATTTGCTTGACTATCTCATCATGTTTTCATTTCTAATGAACTCTAAAATCTAATTACCTTTACAAACATGACTACCTGAATATAGTTAGTCTACCTAAACGATGAACTTTCTTTACATGAAGTTACTACTTGCCCATTAAAAAAAAAAAAAAAAAAAAGATATATTTACAAACCTAGAGCTCAGAAAGCAAGTATTGACTATGGGATTTTGAAGCATTCTTGCTTTGGTTTGGTTTGTTAGTTTGTTATTATGCAAATTTATTCATTCAGAAAAAGTCATCTGAAAAAGCCTAAAACCGCTTGGATTACCCCACAGCTTTCTGATAATTTAGATCACTGTGTAATGCTACAATTTTGAAGTGTAAGAAACACCATTTCATTTCCTGACTAGCTGATCTGCATAGGATTCATTTTTAAAGTTGCTGAATTATGCTAACAAGATCACAATAACTAAAAGAGCTTTGGGAGCAAGAGGATGGAGTTGGGAGTTAGCTCTGCAGTTCCTCTGAGTGCAAAGGTTCATGTTTCCTCTTGAGCTACTCTGAGCGAGCAATACAAATCCTTAGAGCTCACATTAATGCAAGCCTGACTGACAACCTACCATTCAGAGAAGCCATCTCAGATTTCTGCAATTAGCATGTGCTCTAAAATTTCTGTTTCTGTAGTCTTTGTCTCTAATTTACATTTTGAAAAGGCTCTTGAGAATGAAGATGCCAAGACTGAGCAAATTCACTGCTCTTTAGATGCATTCTGCATATCTCCAAGTGCAATAAAAGTGTGTTTCTGTTAAAATCAACAGGATAAGTATCACATGGGAAAAAACTGTTCTTACCGAGTCAGAAGCACTGACGGCTTTCATGGTGAAACTCTGGAAAGAGACAAAAAAAACTATTCAATCCACTGAAATACAGAGACAGTGTATTAAGTAATGCAGAAAGTCTCAGACTGCACTTGCTAATCCCTGAAAATCTCTTCATGGCCTTAATAGCAGCTTTTTATATGGAAAACTGTATATTCAAGATGTCTATACACACCTTAATCATGGGAAAAAAAAAAAAAAAAAAAAGAAAAAAAGAGAGAAAGCAAAGATATATTAGTCATATATTAGTCATCCCATCTGCTTCAGTGACTGATTTTTCTCTTTGACAAGGCTTGCTTTAGAAGACACAAGAGATCAGATATTTATTACTTACCCAGGAAGGTTGTTCCACATTTTAAGAGTATTTTGCTGAAGAATAGGAGGCTTGAAAATCAATGAAACAAAGTCTGTAAACATCAATGCCTAATTAGGAACCATATTGGAATGGTGAAGTCAGCACATAGCAGGCAAAATAATATTGGTGAGATCAATTTCTGACATTTTGGTCTTGGATTAAGTACATTATACACACTTGAAGTTCCATGTTTGCACCCTAGATTTCCTGGACTTATGATGCAAGTTGTTTTAGGCCAGGTTCCTAACAAATAAATATGCTAAATTCCTAGGCCATTTTTAATATTGATGTCTTCACTGGGCAAACTTAACCATGTCATTCTTTCAGCTATTTCAACTACCTATTTACCTGGGATGCCTTGAATTTTTGGTGCCCATGAGAGGCAGAAAAAGAAAGGAAAAAGGAAAAAAGTCCTTTTAAATGGATTTTTACAAAATAGTAACATTAGCAGTTCTCTGTTCAACTACTAGTATGCTATTTAACCAACTCAAAGAGGTACAAAGGATTAAATATCTGAATGAATAACATTTAGTACTGTGTAGCTGTTCATTATACTGACATCCACTTTGCTGTATCTGATAATAAATTAAAATGATGACATTTATTATTAGAATATATAAATGCATTAATACGACTGCATTTTCCCCACACAGAAAATCAACTGAAATATTTACATTTATCACTTTCTTCTTCTATATGCAGGAAGCTTAACATGCTGATTAAAATGACCTTTGAAAATCCATGTTACTTATTCCTATGATAATTACACGGCACAGTGCATTAGCATGGGCATAACCAGCACGTGAAGGGACATGATCACTCCCCCTGCTCATCACTCCTGAGGACACATGGAGTACTGTGTCCGGTTTTAGACTCCCCAGTAAAAGAGAGATATTGGGAGAACTGGAGAGTGTCCAGAGCAGGAACACCCTGATGATTGCAGACTGTAGACACAACATATGATGAGGCTGAGAGCATAGCAAGGCAAATTCCTGTTGTGTTAAAGAAAAAAATCCCTTATGAGTGGTTGAACACTCTCACAGGTTGCACAGAATTGTCAAGCAGCCTCCACCCTTGAAGTTTTTAAAAGCCTGACTACAGGAAAAAGCACTTTGCAACCTGATTTAACATTGAAATTGGCTTTGCTTGCACAGATGGTTGAATGGGACACCTCCAGACGTTTTTTTCCAAACTAATTCTTAATATGCATCTAGATTTTCATTACTTGCAAAGAATGTGTTTGGAGTGTGGAGCTAAAACTCTTTCTGTTTTTCTTCATGCACATACTGTTCTGGGAGTAAGAGCTGCCCATGAGTACCCTGATTACAACTGTATTTAAAGAAAACACTTCTTCATCTAAGCACTTTGCAGACTCAAATTCTAATAAATAAAGAAATGGCTTCTGGCAAAATATTTACGCAGACCATGGAGCCCAGGTAGTCACTAGGGTTCCCTTTACAAGAGAAGGAAGTTCCTTTATCTCTTCATTCACAACAATGGGAGCTCAGAATGATCCATACAGATGTAGTGGCCCACAATGCAGATGTCTCCATTTCTGAACTGAACCCTACTAATCCCTGCATGGTGAAACAACTGCTGCGGCTCTTATTGCCCAATACTGCTTCAGTAGCTCCATGTAAAGCTGTTTCTGTCTGCTGTTTCTCTTCTGTGTTAGAGGTAAGTTTTCAGGACTATCATTCTGTTCTGCATATCTGTAACACCTAGCACAGCAGGTAGCATCTACACCAGCAGGCAAAACAAGGCCAAGGCACAGGTTCAGGATGTCCTGTGATCACCCTGTAAGCATGCTGTTCATTTATGTACTCTGTGGCATGATTTTGGCCTAAACCAGCCACCAGTTTCATACACCACACCAAGGTGGAGACAGCATGGAAATAACGCCCAATAAGTACTGTGGAAGAAGGCATCTGGTTTTCAGAGAGAGGGTTAGTGAGCTTCCCTGTAGGAACACAAACCAAGACATACACTCTAAAGAGTGCTTCCTGACCCCATTTCATTCCCTAATACAGACGTTGCCATCAGACCAATAAAAGATTAGTTATGAATAGTGTTTCTCAGGTTTACTGTCATATACATACAACCTAAAATAATCCCTTAATGAAACACAGCAGGATTTTTATCCCCAGGCTTTAACTCAGCATTGTAAAAAATATGTTAATTTTTTCCCTCACAAAGTAAAAATTAAGAAAATAACCTAGAAATATGGAATACTCCTTGGAGTTTTAATGGAGAAAGCACAAAGGTGATTCTATATATCAAAATTCAGCACTCCTTTCTTCAGTTCAGGGAAAGGCTGAACAAACAGTGTAAAATCCTAGCTACTCTGACACTTCGTATTTACAATTTCAATGATTTTGACTCTAGTAACATATTTCTCTACCACTTAGGACTTGGAAAAGCTCATACAAGGTTCAGTATTACAAATATAGATATTCAGAAGTTATTATTTCACTGCACTTTCAGTATCTTTAGATTACAGCTATCAGATAAATTACTGACGAATAAAGCTGCTGAGCAGTTTTTATTCTTTTATATCATGATAATTAATTTCTAGTAAATGGACAATAACAGAGCTGTTCTTCTCTCCCTATCTATGGCTCCCTGCCTGGGATCCAGCAGCCCAGCTTATCTGTACCAGTCGCAGGCAGACGTTGGCAGTAACAGATGCCGATAAACAATGGAAATAGTACAGCCAAAGGGAGGGCAAAGGAGGAGGGAGAGAGCAGTGACTGCTGTTTGAATAATTAAGGCTAGCTCACCACAAGCCAGACATGCTGCCATCCCCTCTGCAACCTCCTATCAGCTATATCAGGTCCACATAAAACTTATTCCTGTTTATTTTTGAGTAAAAATAAAGCTAATGAAACACAGCAAAAGTGGATTCTCAGTAATCTCAGATTGCATAAACTCTAAATCTCTGGTGATGCTTTGTATTTGTAGTGCAATGTTGCTGTAGCTTGCAATGATCCAAGGATTTAAACAAGACAATGTTTACAAAGGTATCTTTGATTGATAGAGCTGGAAAAAAATATGGGCTTTCAAGCACGTAAGCTCTTTTTCAGCTCTAAATCTCCAAGGTAAACTGAGAGCATGAATCACCGCTCTGATTTTAATTTAATTGAATTAGTCCTTTTCAAGGAAAAGGACAGTTGATACCAAGGGAGCATAAGAAAATGTTAGCAGAAATAGAGGTGATAATGTTTGAGACACTGTGGGACCAGAAATCCGTAATTACTGCCTACAGAACAGTGAGCTCTTAAAAGAGGATATGGTGTAGAGAAAACACTGCCAACCAGTTTTTCTACTGTATCCATGATTTTTAGTTCCCAGGCTAATTTCTGGAGGCATTTTTCACCTCTATCTGAAGGATCAGGATTAAGAGATCAAACTGTGGCTTTTTTGCAAAATACTTCTTGCTCTTTGCTGGATCTTTCTTTCTTCCTTCCTTCCTTAATTAAAAACAATTATCTGTGTGAATTAATTCCACTATTCAGTTCTTGTTTCATTTCTCTCCTACAATCTTCATTTGGCCCTCTGGATGAAGTATAGCATCACATCTTGGGACATAAGATCCATACATCCAAGGCTGGACACAGAAGTGGTGGAAAGCTCCATTGTAGGGCATGACCTTCTTCCATCCGAGTGCTAGCACACGGTGAGATGGGATGCCAGTGTAGGTGCAGTCAGTAACATGTGGGAGAAGAGCTCTTTTTGAGATACAGAAAGCCTGTACATAGCATTATCTAATGATCCCAGATTCAGATTTCCTGCTGGAGTAAGGAGGAGGTAAATTTCTATACACGCCATACACAGTCACCGATGAGCTGGAAGAATGACGGTCACTGTAGCAACAGTGATCTGATCCTCCAGTAGTCTGAAGCTGACCTGACAGGCACCAGACCCAAGCAAACATGCAATTGTCCTATTAGTCTTTAAAGAAGTTAAAGAACACACTTGTGAGCTTTTCTGATACAAAAAAAAACTTTTGTCAGAGGAGGGGGAGGGGAAGATAGAAAAATGCAAACAGATTTAAAGGATGTTATTTAAAAATGTTAACAAGATTAATCCTGTGAATTCCCATATCTCTTGCTTCAGCCTTTAGCAACTTACATTTGTCTGTGATGTACAAGGCACGTGTGCTGCAGAATAAACACCATCCTCCTTCTTTTATAAGTTCTTTTTATAACAGCAGAACGCCTGGAGGCAGGACACGCTGACTATCTGCACAGCATCCTGCAGGCTTCTTTACTGACACGAGGTGCACCATTTCTAGGTAATGTGACAGAGCCAGTGCACGTTCCTGTTGTTTCGATGGATTTTACTCTGGAAAGTAATAATCTGTTGTGCCACGTGTGGGGGTGGGGTGGGGGAAAGGAGCAGGGGCCCGGTACCAAATGTCATACAAGCACTGGTCACATCTACTCACATCACACTGCTGATACGGCTCGGGTTGACCTTGATGCTCTCTGCCAAAGAGAACATTTATGTAACAAGTTGAGCAGGCGGTCCACAGCTGATAAGTGTGTCAAATAAGCACACCAGGACTTTTCTGGTGCAGTACATCATCAAGCGCTTGGCACTGATGGGCATATTTCCCAAGGTGACACACAAAGATCCATCTTTTAAAAGACAAGCTGTTTTCCAGGATGCCCACAAAATTAGTTTTGTTAAACTAATTATAAATTCTACTGAAGCTAAAGTTTATTATTGCTTGACAATTTTCTATTTCATTTTAGCCAAGGTGCTAGGGACTGAATTAAAAATCCCTAGTGCTGAAGGCTATCTCCACAGTATGCGATACAGCAGGTTTTGCAGGTATAACAGATTTAAGGCCTCCGTTCAGGAGACCACCAGTGGATGATACAAAACCAAAATGAAGAAAGAAAACATTAACACAATGAGAGCTGTGTGCACTAGGCGGTATGACTCAGAGGGGCTCACAGCATGGAAAATTACTCTGGTGGTAACACAGGAGCAAATGAAATGTGTTTCAGGCCAGTCAAGAAATGATTGCTTTGGAGATGATAGCACCCACGTGTAGCTATCTGTAGGGATCGTACTTCTGTTTTCTTTCGTAAGAGAATAATAGCTTCTATCAGCACTCATTACTTTAGTGTTAGGCATTTAAAACCTTTGAGGAAAGAAAAATCATATTTTAGTCAAGTAAAAATAAACTTTACTTTTCCAATTTTCCTTCTTTTTTTTTTTTCCCTCCATTACAAAAATATCCACAAAGTGATCTAATAAATTATTAAATAATACAGCTGAACACACAATTTGAGAATTGCTTGTGGTCAGTAGTTTGCTAAAAAGGTTTAAATCTTCATATCTGGACAGATAGTCAAGAACAGATGAGTTGTGAACAGGCAGATTGGAATGATCACTTAATTCTCAAGTATTTATGGAAAAGAATATTCCATCATCTCTCAGACACTGATGCTGAGTACCTAAAGATGACACAAAGCCTTATTTTTGCTGAAACAAGAGGAGGAATATTCAATGCATAATTAGTGTACTGTGTACTCACTGTCTGTGATAAACCCAGTACATTTAAATAAAATTATCCCAACCACTAATATGATATTTTTACAAGACTTGCAAAAAATGCTATTTTGCTTTCAGGAGTTAGTTTTGCACCTGATCATTTCTAAATGAAATTTGTTTAATGTACACAAGCATGGAGCAGAAAAACAAGCATATGCTAGACTCTGAGTGAAAGTACCACCACCGGACTTCCACTCTGCCTAAAATAAGGAGAGCAAAAAGGCCACTCTTTATGAGTTTTTTTACCTGCCTTGAAATTCAAATAAAAGCATTAGCATCAAAACCAATAATGCTAAGATATGTAATATATACACAAAAATACCTCCCGTGACACTCAGAGAAGAAATGTAAGTCACGGATTTCATTGCCTTACCTAGGAATTACTACAAAATATGTTTTATTGACCAAACGAAAGTGGAAGAAGGCAATAAGTAACAAGCCATGGTAGTTCTCTGGATCTGCAGAAATCAGTAGCAAAAATCCCATCGATTCAAGTGCCCATAAATTCACTAGGAACAAAAGGAATTTAGAGGTGGAGGAGGAGCTCTATCCTTTTGAGTTTCAGTAAGATAATTAGTTAAGCTTCAATAATTTTCAATGCAGGCCATAATTGCTTGAAAGAGCTATACTCACATGATGTGTGTCTTCAGCAGACAATGTTGTATCACGGGGGATAACCAACATAATTATATGGCACAGTTTGTCTCGAATTAATAGTTCTGAGAGTTCAGGTTAAGACAGATTCGATTTCAAGTTGTCTAAATCAGGAGCCTAAAAAAAACTCTTTTTGTCTTAGCTCTCTGTAAAATAGAACAATAACCCACTAAGTGATTTCTGTTCATTACAGGGCTGCAAACTTTCCAGGCTGCTTAGAGTTAAGGGCTCTCTGATTAACACCGTTGGGAGATGTTTCAACATGAGCATCAATGGCTAGTCTTCACGTCGGTATCCTTTATCCTACAGAAGTTCTCCACACTTGACTGGACTCCTTGAAGTGGCTGAAATGATACTTTTTAACCATAGGAATGAGAAGTGAAGCTGACAACTAGAAGTGATATCATACGATACTTCCTGCCCTAGGAGCCTGTTTCCAGTTCTTCAGTGCCTGCCAGATGTCAGCCACCACGTCAGCGAGCTCCTGTGCAGGATGCCTGCTGCTGGTTTGGTTGTGTTTCAAACTGAGGTTAGGAAAAAATCACAAGACCTCTTGTTAAGAATTTCCAGCAGCACTTTTTGGGGGGAAATAGGCTTGAAATTTAGTTTTAGTGAACCATCTGTCCCCCAGGAACATGCTTTTGTTATTGAACTAGAGGCAAGGACACTCTCTCCTGTGTTCACACAGCCCCCTTTACTGGTGAGATGGAAAAAACTGGATTTGAGAACACACAAAGCAACAAGAAAAGAAAGGATAATTCTAACAACTAGATAAAGTCCTCTTCTCTCAGATCTTCCACTTCCTGTTTCATTCTACTATATGTTTTTCATATATATATATATATATATATATATATATATGAATATTTTCATATTCCTGTATAGCTTGTCACAGGAATCAGGGAAATTTCTGTTTGGTTTTTTTTGTTTTTTTTTTGTTTTTTTTTTTTCTTCTCTTCCAAGTATAGATTTAAGGTTGCAAGTTCAAATTTTTGGCATCATTCAAATCCTCAAAGCCATTGAGGATATCCTAGCAGACTTTCTCCATTTCCTACTGTTCCTCGAGTTACCCAGCTTTCAAAGAATCGCAGAGCAACTTGGGTCGAAAGAGACCTTAAGGATTATCTAGTCGAACCTCCCATGGGCAGGGATGCCACCCACAAGCTTTCCTACTTGCCTACATTTCTGTTTGTAAAATCTCTGTGATGTTGACACATCTGCTGCTGGCTATGCACAATACACTTCTCCTCTCCAAGAAAAACAGTTACCTGAGTTCATGCTGTGTAGTTATCCAATGTAGGATTATTTCAGAAGTCTTTTGCAGCATGAAAATGTTGCTTATAACTTTTATATGCACGACATGTAGATAGGATATAAACAACTGCTCTATATTACAGGATCCTAAAAATTATCCATTAAGTACTTTTGGCCTATCTCTAGAAGTAAAGAAAGTCCAGAGAAAACATACAATATATGCATGACTAGAGAGATCTTAATTAACTTTCGGATGATTAAACCCATTGCAGATGATTAACTCAATTTTGGGAGTATGCGGACAGTATATCAAAATATGCCAGAAGGTAACAAAAACATTATTAACATTCACTCCTAAATGGTTCATCACAAACCACTACAGAGCCCAGGAGACATCTCACACCATCAGTCTTCTGCAGGGACTTGTACTATCGAGCTTGCTGAAAAGATCCCTCTTGGACAATACTCAAAAACCAGCCTTGTATGTGAGGAAAATCAATGTTATTACTTTTTTTTTTTTTTGTCATTAAAAGTTTTTATTTTGTTTTTAAAAGTTTCATACCAGTTTGCACTTTCTGATACCAAAGCTGTTCTTTTCTTAGAAATTTACCATTTGTCAAATTCATTAAATTTAAATCACTTCTGGTGCCATCTCCCACACCACTGACACAGTGTACTTAGTGACTGTCATTTTTATATATGGATATATTAGCAGATGGAACACACGCAGGATCTCTTTACTTTCAAGTAGCAGGAAATATTTTATTAAACATTTTTTAAAAGAAGGTGTGATTTCAATCAAAAGCAACTAACATAATAAATCTTATTCTGGAGTAGGAATTTGATGAATGGGACATGTTACTGATAGTATTTCAGTATCTTCACAGCTATTTGTTTTTAAAAAAGTAAACTAAAAGCGAGTTTTTCCCCGAGATATACATCTTCTCTGTAAGACAGTGAACACAGAAATATATTTCATTTTATTGAGGAATACACAACACAGGCTAATGAAATTCAGTCCCTTAATAGGGTTGCTAATGTTAGGCAACCTCCTTTCCTGTAATTTTGTCTGCTCAAAGAACAGTTTTTTCATCTCTGGTTTTAGAGAAAGAGAATAAAGAAAATATGAGAATAAGACAAGTCAAGTGAGGTCTCAGTTGGCTCTACTGCTACAATTCATTTTTTGCAATTCCTTTTTTTAAAACAAACAAAACCTACAGCACCAAAACAAGCATTTAAATCATTCAAGTTCTACAATTCTCCATCTAAAGAGTGATAAATTTTCCAGTCTAACTGATGAACTGAAAACATCGTCGCAGAAGTAAATTTATTTCAGATGAGTGAGAAAGCAAGCATTGCTCTTACCAATAATAAAAAATAATTAAAAACAAAAGACAAGATTTCTGCAGCACAAAAAAGAAAGTTAGTTCAAGAGACTGCAATCCAACTGAAGCCAGGTAGCTAGCTACACAAGGCCAGTACAAATATATATAATCAATTCTTGTCAAACCCTTCTGGCTCTGTCCTGCCATATTTTTATGTAACGTTTGTTAAACAAATAAGCCTTCAAGGGAACAACCTGTTGGATTGCAGCAAGGTTCCTTCTTTAAAATATAGTCAGAATCTGGATGTTAGAATGTCCTCATGTTTTTAATGATCAAAATAGTCAGTAAGATTTTCTGACACAGATGCTATAAGAGAATTTTGGTTCTAGTATAGTTAATTCATCATTCATAATCCATGACATTCTTTCTAGTGATGCGCATATTATTTTAATCTTCTGAAACCATCTACATGATAGCAAAACATTAAAAACAACAAGAACAACGACATTCACAAAACAAACTCCAGTTTATTATAAGCATCATGTTTCAAATTGCTACCTCAGGAGTATTTCAGCAACTACTGAGCAGTAACATCCTAGCAAAGCGCATTTTGGCAACTACAGAGATCCCGTTATCCAAGGGCTCATTAACTGTTGTTCCACTACTGCACTATTTACCTCTGAGAAGTGTTCCTTCCTAGCAGGTCGCTAGCCAGTGTGGGCAGCTCACATCCACTGAACCCTCTTCTCCTAATGAGCGGAGGACAGTTTCTGCATCGCCAATGTGAACATTAAGTTGTCTTAACTTCATTTGATCCAGATTTTTTTGTTTTAATAGTATTTTCAGTATTAATTTCCTCTGAGGATCTGTTTGAATACAAAAACTGATCAGAAGCCCATATGTCAGGGTTTAACAGCTAAATGGAGTGAGAAAATCTTCAATTAGCTGAAAGTGATTTCAGCCAGACAGGCTGCGAAATACGTCAGTCTCCTGACCTAAAAGCTGCAAAAGCTAATTTAGCAGCCATTATATTGTCTAATTATTAAACTCTAGCTGAACATCAAATATTTAGAACCATTAACTGGAGAAAAAATAAATAAATAAATGAAACCACCAACAAAACAAAAACCCAACACAAATACAGCAAATGATTTAAATGTTGGAATTGTTTTGGATAGTACAAGCACCAGACTTGCTGAGGAAGTGGGAATGAATCACTGTATTAAATTAAACAAACTGGCCAGCTTCCAATATCAAATAACTACTTGCATTTTGGGCATATTAGAAGAAATATGCCTTTTTTTTTTCTTTTTCTCAATGATCAGTATTAAACCAGTTTCACAAATGGTTTGCAAAGGTAAATTGACGTTATTTAAAAATGGAGAGAAAGAGAGTACAGAGTAAGGAATTTTAAATACATTTAGATGAGCGTGAGAATTAACTGATAGCTCTTTCCAAAACACATGAAACCATATGCACAGTTAGTATATGAGGGCTGCAAAGTTATTATTGAATTCTTTCTTCAGAAAGCACATCATACCTTTGGTTTTGATACACTAAGCAATAGCTGACAAGTCAGGTGTTCTCTGAAAATATTTAGTCAGATAAAGTTAATTCTTCTTTGCTGCCCATGAGCGTCTGTGCATTAAGCCATCTGCTTTTGTGGGGGTATAGAACACACACAAACACACAAAAAGCAGGTCAGTTGTCAATAAAGAGCTAAATAAAACTCACCCTGATTAAGTAGAATGTCAGAATATAACCTGAGACATAAATTTACATCATTGCCTACTGTGGTTTATCATTTTTGAACACTGTATCTGTGCAACAGTAGCCTCAATCCCTGCCAGCAGTAGGTGCAAATTGCTATTTTTATGATTGCCTCTTGGGCTACCAAAAACCTGTCCTAAGCAAATCTGCAGAATTTTGAGAATATAATATCTAATCATGTTTCTTAACTCCAGTCAAGGATGAATTTGTCCTGTCCTATCGTGGTTTTCAGATAGTTGCACAAGACACAAATTTGACATCTTAATTCGTGATATTTCTTGTTCTCTCTACCAGATTATGTATGCAAATGTCATTGTTTTATTCAACATAAATTGAAAGCAGATCTTTGTTGTCATTATAGTCAAGAGGAGTTTTACAAACAGCTTCACAGAAGTCAGAACTTCCTTGTGAGATTCTAATCTGACCAGTGTGTCATTGTTCCTTTATTCCCAAATATTTACAGCAGAAGACAAATAATGTGTCAACCAATCTTAGCTAAATAAAGCCCATTTCAAAAGCTGATGTTCTCTCACAACATTTTTAGTTCACCAAGGAAATTCTCACTTTTATCCATACAGAAAATATTACTTACCACTGCTCATCTTCCTCTGCTTTACTTCATTCTTCATCAAATCATACTCCCAAATGGAAGTGTCTGTACCAGCACCCTCCTGAGTAATCCTTCACCTCTTGCCCTTAAAGCTTGCTATCCCTGCACTTAAACATGGAGAAAAATAAGGCCACAACAACCTAGGGTTTTATGTGATATCAGTTAAAAACAGACAAACAAACACAACAAAACAAAACTCACAACAGTCTACACTTCTAGTCTCCTAAGTCAGTTTCAGTAAGAAAAAACTACACTTTTATTGGCTTTGCAAAAAGAACTAGCATGCAATGTAACGTCATCATCTTTTCCAAGCAAATAGCAGTAGATATGCATTAAACACTTCTAAATCTCTTCTATCCCATTTACTCTCCACCTGTCTCTCACACTAAGAGCATCTCATTGAGGCAGAAGCACTAATATCACACCAAGTAAAATGGAATACAGATCTATATATTTTAAAAACACAACTTCTTTCCCTGATCTTTCTAGCGTTTGTATAACAAGTATAAAGATAGTCAAGAGATGGTAAAACCTACAACTAAGCAGAACAGCATTCAGCTTAACGACTCAATAGTAATTACGTGTTTTCTGGGAGTACTCCTCTTTTCAGCGGCTCAGCCATATGGACAAAGCAGAAGTTTGCTGGTTCTGAGTAAAATAATTATACATATTCTTACGTATATATCGTTGCGTATATTGCATGCCAGAAAACTTAAATAACAGCAAAATGTAATGTTCAGTATTTGGTGCAATGTTGACCTTCTTTTGAATCAAAATAAGGCTTTGAATCTCAGTCACCCATCATATATATTCAGACACCGGGACGTATTTGCTACTTGTGCAGCAGACATTCCACCTGAGCAATGGCAACAAGAATAGTGCAATAGGACTATTTCTAAAATAGTTTGTGCTCATTGTTTTACAGAAATTTTATGATAGGTTACTCCTTTAAAAAAAAAGGCCACCACCACTTTTTTTCATCTGTATTTGTGTGCAAAAACATCTAAGCACATACATTTTTGGAAGCCTGCTGTTCTGAAAGCTCTGTTTTTACCCCTTGTATTGCAGGCAGGTCTGAAAGCACTGCTGAGATGTGCAGAGCTCTACTCCTGCACCAGCCATGCCCACACAAAGGAGGTGCCGGGCGCTCTCCTCCTTCTCCCTCCCAGCACACTGTGGTATTTTTCTAGTGTTGAGATTAATAGACTTAATTAATGGAGTTCTTCATAAACAACATTCCTTTTCACCCTTGTTATTGTCTACACACTACAAAAACAAACAAACAGATGCCATGCTTCCAACAACACAGTGTTGAAAACCCACATGATTAAAATTAAAAGCATACCAAGCACCACCCAGAACTGCTGTTATTTATGACTGATTCCTTGCTTCACTCTAGCATTTTATTAAAGTGTCAGGGGACCTCAGGGCATCAATAAGCCCTGCCAGGTTTCATCTGGGCTTCCACCAACCTGCCCAAAGCTCAGCACTCCATTTTAGGACCAGGGCTGTCAGGCCCTGCCCCAAAGAGGCCGTAGCAGGACTGGGCTCCGGCTCCCCACAGCCCTGCCCTGCCTGACCGTGGGCCCCACTGAACCAAGCCCATGTCCTGTCCCCTTCCCCAGGGTGGTGCTGACGCCAAAGAATGGGGCTGGCCTTGGCTGCCCTGCCACCATGAGGAGCCCCCAGCTCCCCCAGTGCCCTGACATTCAGCTCCAGATTGCCCAGAAGTAGTTTGGCTCAGACCAAAAGCATCATGTTAATATAGGAAATACCTTCTACAGTATAACTTTTTAAAAAACATGACCTGTACCTCTTAGAGTCCTAGCTTCTAGATTTCTAGTGTTTTTAATTCCAGACATCATTAATTTGCTATTATTCCTAATGATGACTGTCACAAAGTCTTCAAAACCAAAATACATAGACAGGATCCTTCTTCCCGAGAGTTGAGGGCAAAACAAGGTATCTCCTAGAAATTTCCATGGCTTTTCACAGAGCCCCCACACTACTTCTGTATCAGCAAGGAGGTAAAGATAAAACAAAGCAACAAAAATAAAATAAAATAAAATAAAATAAAATAAATCCCTGGCTAGGTATTTTAATGTCTAAACTGCAGAATGCTTAATTATTTTCAGAATTCTTTTACCACAATCAAGTAGTTCCCACCCAATTTATCAAAACTAATACATTCTCAAGGAAAAAAAAAAAAAAAAAAAAAAAAAAAAAGTTGTCTGATTTTGAGCTACTTGTGCTATTAAGCCTTCTATGATTTTTATATCATTCTTCGGGAAAAAAAAAAAAAAAAGAGTATTTTTTGAGAGATGACAGGTCTTGACCCACATTGTTTCCATCAAACAATCTCCTAAATAGCTTGGTTTCTCAGGAATACAGTTAGAAGTAATTATTGTTATTGCTGTTTCTGGCATGTCTCTTCCTACCATGGCAATATTTATTAATAGTTAACATGCTATTTTTCTGAACCCTGTAAGAACATCTCTTATGGGCATTAGCGTAAATGTTATTTCCTGCTTTGATAGTATTGCAGAAATGACCTTTTGATTGCTATTGCCATTTTTTCATCTTCTACTGTAATAAAATTAAAATTTAATCAGAACTCCAAGATTCAAAACAACCCAGGCAAGACTGTGTTTTCCAGAATTCTCATTAATAAGCATCAGAATACCAAACCTCTGACAATTACAGGTTTTTGTTGTTGCTGTTGTTTAAAAAATAAAATAATTATTTTTAGGATCCTTTGTTGTGGCAAATAATGAGGATTATATTGATTCTGTTACTTCTTTGGCAGATGAAGGTGTCTTTGATCATAAAAATATGAATTCCCACAGCAATCCTTTAATATTCCTTTTCTATCCTGCTCCCAAAGTACAAACAGCTGCTATAGGGCAATAGAGTGATATTTTAGATTAAAACCATTAGATGTTGACTCTAAAGAGCAGCTGCAGTTTAAATAAATAGAGAAAAAAAAATAAATTAAAAAATCTCTGAGACATGAGTTAAAGGGAAACCATTTTTATTAAAGGAAGGATGATCACAATATAAATGCCAAGCTCTTCAACAAATGGATTTTCTATTTTTCCATAAGCAAGACAGCAATATATTGATTTTGTAAAGAACTAAGAGTACCCCAGTAACAAGTAAAACTTCAGTGTTTCATTAAAGCCAAAAGTAAGCATCCAAGAGAAGACAGGAAGGCAGCACCTCAGCCTCATGCCTTTGCTAACTGCTATTCTCAAAATAGAAATATATCCCCATTTGATGGTTATGGTGGGATTCACCTGACCTACTTCCAGATGTCTAAAGGTTAACTGCCTAAATTTAAGCTGGTCACATCAGCTCCACAGTTAATGGAGAAAAACAGGTACCAACAGCAGGTGAGTCATCATATCTTTCAGTTTTCTTATTTATTTTGCTTAACGTCCACACTTAGGTGGTAAATCACAGCTAGTCATGCCTATCAACAGGCACCTTCAGAAATACATAAAGCCACAAGAGTGCAAGTGACCCTCTTTCTTTCCACTGGCAGTAAAGTACCTCCTAGGCAGTTGAAGTCAGGAAAAATGAAATTCATTCCTCCTGATTTGTGAGGGTAATAGGAGGACATACTTTGTCTAAATCACAGATAGCCTTAGTTCTCTCTAAAAGCCACGTAAACAGGACTCAGAAGCCAGTTTCTTCCATGATGATGGAGAAAATTAAACAAAGGATCGTACAGGGCCAAAGGATCATAAATGCATCATGGAAAAATTAAAAAAAAATAATAAAATAAATAATATGTATGAAAATATGAATTGTGTAGAGAAAGTAACAAGTAAACAGGAAAGAAAAAAAAAAAGTAAATTTCTGCTCTTGAAATAGGTTGATTTGGAAAGAAAGTCTGAATATACATTGTATATGATGTTCCAAGCAATAGCCAAAACCTACAGGGATTATGGCCATAGCCTAAAAATGCCACTTGGAAGGTGCTATAGCAGGCTACAGTAGAATAGCCAAAATTGATGAAGAATGCCAGAGAAAAAGCTCTCACTTTCAAAAGTATTATTAAAAGTAGACTTTTCATTTTGATCTATTATTTAAAGTAAGAAAGACTCTCTGGTAAAGGACATACAAAATCAAGTCAGCGCTTAAAAAGAAATGAAAGGATTTTTTGCAAATCCATCAAAGTCACATGAATATTTATATCCCTAACAGACAGTACAGTAATTTTCCCATCACCATGTAGGTAGAGCAGCAGTTCATATCACATTTCTGAATGAAAATGCAGTCCACACAATTTCTTTAGTTTCTCTTTCTATATGGCTAATAGAACACCTGGTAGAAAATTGCTCATTGAAGTTAATTAGCCTTCAATTATCACCAGTTACATTTCCAGCTGTTCTGTTTCATCCTAGACTTCTTAATTTATTCATCTGTCATAGTCAGATCTGTTTCCTCTATACACAAGATCATAACAAGAAGAGGGAAGAAACCCTGTTTCTGGGGAATTAATCCCGCATCTGTCAGATTCCTGATTGCAGTTTCATCAGTAATCCAGTGCTAGTAAGCATGAAATTTACAGCAATTAATTTTCTACACAGAGTCAAGACAGCTCTTTACTTAGTCATTCAGGTATACATATCTCAATAAGACTCATGAAAATTAATCTGTATCATTTGGAGTTACCTAAGGTACATAGATTCTTGCTATTATCTGACAGTTAGATAATGCCTGGCATACTGTGAAGCTCTAAAATGAAGTCCTTAAGTAAAAGGACATACAATTTGCTAGTCAGTATCATAAATGTAATAATAAAATAAATACTACTCATGCCTTTTTGCAGCTAAAGATAAAAGGAAAAAAAATGTGTTTTTTTATATGATATGTAATAATGTAGCAGTTATTTTGAAAAAAGTCAGAAGATTAAATTAAGTAGTCCTCCATGCCATGAAATATATCCAAATAACAACAATTTCCTCAAATATGGTAATTATTCTAACTTGTTTTGTTGTTGTTGTTGTTTTGTTTCATAAAATTTTAATTTATTCCTTACTGATCTTGAATATTTACAATTTGAATAATATTCTTCAGGGCAATTAATTACAAAAACTGTTTGGTTTTTTTTCTGACCTTAATTGGGTGATGATTTAATTCATTCCTTCAAGTGCAAATTCAGACTTATGATTTGTGAAACACTACATATTTGCATGATTATAATTAACTTTCTTTGAGTGCTTGTGCAAATAAAATTCTGTGGCTCAAATGCCTCCCAAAAATGAACTTAAGAGCAGAATTCAGAGAGAAATCATATGTAAATCTCATGAACACTACTGCATTTGCTGGTGTCTGCACCCACCCATCCAAGGTAGAACCCCACGTAGCCCTTCCTCCTTCATGCCCCATCCACTGCATGGTTGCCAGTAGCTCTGGCATTACTGTATGCTGAAAGAAGAGTGAGGTCAGCCTTTATACGAGTAAATATTTGCATTGTAAAGATCAAAACCTGCTTTATTACATATATATAACACCTTTCATGTTCTTAGAGTTAAGGAAGTGGGTATTTTTGTTGTCTTTTCTTGCCACGAGGTGCTGAACTAACAAATACATATTGGTATGACAATCCTTCCCGAGACAAATCTGTTTAACTGCAAAAATCTATCTAGGTATCAGTTTTGTCTGAGTAAGAAATAGAGATTTAGGCCAAAATTAAAAGAATCCTATTTTAGGCATATAGCTGAGATGCCCAGCATAGACTCCCAGTGTGTGCTTTCCTACAGGTAACAGACAGATCTGCAATACCATCTGAACGTGTAGTCTCTCTATTGACTACAGAGGAATTGAAGGTCAGCTTGGGCTCTTAAATCATTTGTTTACCCAGCGTATCTAGTTTAAATAGAAATAGAGAGGCCTCAGTCAACAATGAGTAATTGGCAGTTAAGATTACAAGTTGTATCCATAACTTCCTTTTCCTGGTTCCTGATGAAAGAAATAATCATTGAAAAAAAATATATATATATCAGTTTTATAAAATGTTTTTTAGCCATCTATATAATTACTTGTGAATTCCCACTCTGCATTCTTAGCCGTGTTTTGTTGAGTTAATACAGAATGAATTACTAATATATTTTTTCAATTGTTATTTAGGATGTCTTTTCCGTTGAAGAACTAAAGTATATATCTATCTTTCCAAAAGCTGCTGAAAGAGGTGGCAAGGGTGAAAAAGTGGGATACAGGCCAAAGGCTATGACAATTTTGGTCCCTTGTTGCCTTCTGTTACTGAGAATTGGTCTTTGTCCACCTGAGAGGGATCAGCAAGGACTTGAGAGGCTTATTTGTAACTTTTCTGCCTATGGGCTTTTTTTAATGCCCCTATTAATGCTTTATTAATCTCCCTATTTGTAAAGTGACCATCCTCACAAAGTAATGGACCAATGTTACAAACACACACACACACACCTAGCCTGCTCTGCTTCTCACTTCTGAAGACCCTCTAACTGTCCGTTGTAGCACACCAGTCACAGGACTCTTCCCACCAGGTTTTGCTTACGCCAATGATGTTGTGACTCTGGGACTGAGCCAAGGCTTCTAGCTTCTTTTACTTTTTCCTTATGCTGTGTGCATTTATAAACATTTAAAATGTGCTTCATTACACCCACCACCTTGTGGAGCAGACTGAAGGATCTCACTAACACACTCCCTCAAATCTTGCCATACTGTCCCATAGCTTATGTCCCATAGCTGTTTTTATCCCTTTCCTCTTTCAAATCTAGTTTAAAGTTCCATCAATCAGCTCTGCTTTATCATTTTTTTATAAATCATATAAAACTCCTTTAATGGGTAGCTTCTTTAAGTGGGTAAGAAGACAGAAGCTGTAATACGTCTTGTCTTGAGTAAAGCTGTAGATACTGAGCTGTGTTCTGGAGACCCACGCTGTCTGATTGTGGGACTCGTATGCCACAGTAGGCACATAGGTTCAGGAAAGTGATATAAACCATGGCTAGCAATGACTGCTGAACCCTGAAGGCCCCTAGACCTAGATTTAGATTACAAAGTCCTCTGCATTCCTAAACGTAGGTTTTCACACATGCTCTGAAATGTTCTTGCTAAGGTTGTAGATGCAACCTTTGGAAGACAATCAGGGAGGCTATCCACCTCCTAAGGTCCAAAGAGCTCCACCTGCTCAAGTCCTTCATCTGGGCAGTGGTCCTGCCACCCTGCCCCATGGTTAGAGCTCTTCTCTGGGCAACAGGTTCCAGGTGCTCCCAGGCCTGAGGTGGTTGAAGTCACAGCTCCTTACCCCCAGCATTAACTTGCCCCAGGTCCTACCTTTCCAATAGCTCAAAGCAAAGCTGTGGAGCCAGAGCACCATCAGACAGAGCTGTATAACCAAAATATTGTAGCTCAGCCCTTCCCAGTCTGGAGTGAGAGATTGCAACATGTTCACAATATGAGTAACTGGTGCTGAGCAGTAAGTAGGCTACAACAGATACCTATAGAGATTCCACTAGACAAACACCTCTATTTTTCTATATTTTTATGTTATTTCCATATGATATTTTTTTTTATATTAGTAGTCCGCAATGTTTTGCAACCTCAGGATAAATTGAAAAAATGTAGTGAACAGACATGAGCTAGTGACACCCACTTTATGAGTTCCTATGGCACCCAAATCTTTGAAACCAGGGAAGAGGCCCAGGCACACTCAGAGCAAGGAACAAAGAGACCTGGAGTCTCTGCTTAGCTTTTCAAAATACTTTAGGCTATAATCACCTAATCTCCTTGCACTTCTATCACCCACCTATAAAACTGAACAACCTCTTCAGTATCTCTCATGAGCATGTTGTGAAGAAAAATCCATTTGGAGTTTACAAAGCTTCACATATTATGGGAATAAGCACTCCAGAAAAGCCTATGAATTAATGAGCAAGGACTGTTTCTGCTGATGCTTTTATGTGCTCCTTACTACCATACCTGACAAATGTAGTTAGCATCATTAAGGCTCTCTGTTGTAATATGACACAGAAATGAGACCTAATGAAATACATAGAAAAGAAATAATATTCCCCTTCACAGCAGCTGCTCAATCAGAAACTTAGGTAAAGTGAACTAATGGACCTTTCCACTTATATTTTTGAATTTAAAAAAGGCAGGGTGTTACATATCACTATCTATTTACACCACTGCATTCCTCATTTGCTAATAACAACATTTCTCCCAATGATTATTGTAGATAAGTGAGGTTAAAAAAATGGCTAATTTACGTGCAATATTTAATGAACTATGCATGAGCTTTAATGAGCAAAAGATAAATGCAACTACTGCCAATTTCTATGCGCTTCTTAAGCATGATCACTATGAAAATCCAGAACTTTTTGCTTATCTACTCATACTTGGTGTAAGTGCATTAGAAAATTGGATTTTTACAAAGGCAGTAGTCTGTCATCACTTCTTTCCCTTTTTCCAAATTCTGCAGTAATTGTATACGTAAATTTATCTATCCCTACATATGCTAAATGTGCAGATTTATCCTGAACCTTTACATTAGCTAATGTGCTTATTATTTGGTAACTACTTATTTGTCACAGATCAACACACAGAAGACCCTGCCTCCATCCCTTGCAGCCTGCAGAAAAATTAAAATGCACTGGGAGCCCCAGTTCTGTCAAAGGACAATTCTTTCTTGAGTAGCTTGTTTGATTTTGAATTCTCTTTAATGCTGTGCTTAGGTGATGGGAGATTCATGGAAGTGGCTTAGGATAAAATAAAGCTTCTATTAAATGACAATTAGAATGATGCCTCTATGATGCCAGGCCCAATACCCTACCAAATAAGACAACATGTTCTCAGTAAACAGCAATGGAAAACCTTTGTTTCAAGGAATCCCTGCACTTGCTTTCAAGTTTAGTTTTAAACTAACTGCTTCTGGCATCCATCCCCCATTAATTAAGGATTTGTTACTCTTGAGAACTGTCACGCTTTGATTCACAGGGAACCTTTCACTTCCGAACCTCCCTGCCAAATTTAATTCCTCCTCAGCCAGCCATTTTAATCAGCAGAAAAAAAGATACTTCTGGCTTTCTTCTGGAAAACAGCATTCTGACCACATTTGATATTACATTTTTTTCCCCCAAGAACTAATAGCTAATCTGTATTTGTTTTGTTGTGTGCTTCATGAATGTTATAAATTCTAATAGATCAGCATGTTGCTTGCAGTTATCTGCAAAAACTTCTACTCTTGGGTTTATTAACATCTACATTACACTTTTTTTAAACAACCATTAGTTGCTCACTGATCCTTTATTTAAACCTTGCTATAAATTGCATGGAATAGACTAGATGCTTCTGCAAAAGTCAACTCAGAAATTTGCAAAAGTGTAAGTAAACCAAGACAATCACTGGAGGGCCCTGTAGCCTCTCCAGCCAGTATCAGATAAGAAAGTTGTTTTCTGCTCCTTCATTGTGGTGACACTGCCACACTGCAGCCGAGTCCCAATGGG
This sequence comes from Anas platyrhynchos, assembly GCF_047663525.1. Classification (NCBI taxonomy): domain Eukaryota; kingdom Metazoa; phylum Chordata; class Aves; order Anseriformes; family Anatidae; genus Anas; species Anas platyrhynchos. Next base: position 186,731,307 of record NC_092587.1, on the reverse strand, counting down.
TCTGTCCTGCAGCAGGTGAGGACAGAAGCTGAGCTGAACCCTGATTTTCATGTTGACAACCCAGTCTGATGCAGTGTGCATTTGATTTCTTTTTTCTTTTTTCTTTTCTTTTTTTTTTTTTTTTTGCAAATAGCACTCTGAGGTCATACTAAATATTGCATGAAGTAACAACACGTGAATTTCTTTATTATTTTTCTGGATCATGTCAGGCAAGTCAATTCTCTGCATCCATTTTATCTTCTGCCTCCTAAGATCTGTAGTGTTTTTGGAACAGGGACCAGCTACAAACTGTTTCTTGTGATGTTCCTTCCAGCACAAAATCCACTAGTTTTCCCTGAGGTCTCTAAAACATATTTATGACATGAATATGTAAAACTGTAGTATGTATTATGAATGTAGAATACCTGTTTATCTGTTTTTAGTAACTAGTTAAAAAATATGAAGGTACTTTTAATGAAGGTACTTTTAATTAAGCTCAAATAAAGTGATCTTGGTGTGTTTTCAGCAGCAGGACGAGCTTGGTTAGGTGTGGAGCTAATCTCAGTTACCTAAATACTGAGCTGATTCTACTAATTTGACATATCCTTTACTGGCATAAGAATAAATAATAAAGACAAGTTTTATTTTTAGTTACTGAAACTTAGACTAACTGTTTAGAGTGAACATTCATCAGTTCTGCTGCATTTTGTGCTGAAAAGGGCTTAAAATGGAGTGTCTTGAGTCAAGGAATTGGAAAGAATAATTATCTCTGAAAAAGTTTTCCTCAAGAAACGAAGATCAAAACACAGGAGAGAAGAGACCAGGGCTGGTATTGAAAGTAGCGTTTGAACAGAGAGAGATTTGGGTTTATATTCAGTCCTCAATATGTCATTCAGAATCAAAGTAAGATAAGATATGCTGAAGAGTTTGGAAGGGTGTGTGTATCCACAGGACAATCTCCTATTTTAAGGGTCATGCTGATCACTTGTGAAGAGGAGTGACCTCCATCCTCTCCAGAGGGGTGACCTCTGTCTTTTGCTTTGGTAGCAGACATTTGGACATCTACCAGAGAGAAGAGTTATCACTGGAGATTTATATTGTACCCAGCTCCTTAAAAGCCAGATGCGTGCATTACTCCTTATATTGAATATCATTGCTTCCAAAATTCAAAGTAGTTTTGCATAAGATTGGGAAGATGAAGGCTAATTAGTTCCACTTTGTCAAGCTTGAGTTAATCCAAAGCAGTTTAGCAAAGGCTCTTTAAGCAGTATCCCAGTTTTGAGGAAGAGTGCAGCAATGTTTCCATCAGTCTCTCAGTGTTCAGAGTCCAATGTTCAATGTTCAACGTCAACTATTAGCATCTTCTACGTTGGGAAATCCAGGCTGCAGGCCTCCTCCGTTCTGTGGCTGGCTCGCTCCCCACATTGTAACTTCTGTACCACATGCACAAAGTCACATGTTTCTCCCTCTTCTCTCTCTTCTAACTCTTCTTTTCCATCTTCTTCCTCTTTCTCTTTTTCTCCTTCTCCTTCTCCTCCTTCTCCTGCTTCCTGCTTCTTTTTTATTACCACATTTTTCTACACATTTGTCTTCAGAGAAGAAACAATATCTTACCTTTCCCTGCATCCCCAAGGCAGTCTGTGAGGCTGGTGCCTGGAGCAGCTACACCACCACACATAGAGTTAAAAAATTAAAATAATAATAATAATAATAATAATAATAATAATAATAATAATAATAATAATAATAATAAAAAGAAATAATAAAAGACAGGGCCTACCCTCAAGGATGTTTCATTCTAGCTGTGGTCCATTTCTAAAATTACAATATTCAGCAGAATACAACTTTTTGAAAGACTTACATGGAAAAAAGGCAAAAAGAAAAAAGAAAAAGAAAAAGTAAAATCATGTTTGTTTCATATGTTTCCTTTTCATACAGCTAGCAGCACTCATTCTATAGCATTCACTATTTAAGTGCATGCCAAGTCTCAACAAAAATAACCCATTTATTCTTAACTTCCAACAGACCTGTTCCCTCATTCCTAAGTACAAGGCCCCAGCTTGCAAACTACTCTGTGTGGATGGAGAGATTTGTGCAAAGGAACTTGCAGGTTCACAGCTCATACTGAATAACTTCTGCCATGAGGAGAACCAAATGATAAAACAGATGGACCCTAAAATATTTTTTTCATTATTATTGGTATTATTGGTGAATTAATAAACTCATGGGAGTGCCGTATTACAAATAAACAGTAATGCATGCCCTGAACAATTTACACTTAAACCTTTGCCTTTACAGCAACTTTCATTCTAGGAACTCGATCCTTTAAGCACTCACAAATTTCCTCTTGCAATCAAAAATACATAAATGAGGAAATTGAGCCACAGAGAACTGAAACCTTTTCCACAAATCTTACACAAGAGCTCTGCAGGACTGCCTTCAGGAAACTTGGGTGCTAGGCACGTAGGTGCTGCTCAGAAAGAAATGTCCAGCATGTCTTAACTCCTCTAAGGTGTTAGCAACTCTGCATTGCATCCTGCTGAGACCCCAGGCACTGGGGAAGCAAAAACTGCTTTTTGAACCCTGGTGAGGCTGGGGACTCATGCAATATTAAAGTACAGCAAAGCTTCTCTGCCAGAATCAAAGGAGAGATCCTGAAGATCCTGCACAACTCAACAGCCCTGGACAGCTCTGTTGTCCAGAAACCTTCTGTAAGTAATATAAAAAGCCATGCTTCTTTGTGAACAATCTTTAGTATGTTCAGATTTTGCAAGTTTAAAATACATCTCTGGGCAGTTTTAGCTACAGAGTTTTCCTGTAAGTGGATCTTCTTTTCCCCTTCTATATGACATCCTTTATCCTCCTTTCCCAGTTTTTAATCAGAACCATATCCCCCTCCTTCTCTCATCCCTGACTGTTCACTTGAGGTTTGTATGAAATGTCTGAAAACCTTGTTCTTTAGGCCCCTACAGATGATCAGTGTTGACACAGAAATAATAAACTAGCACTGTATCTTATATTTGAGAGAGAAAATAAATAGGAAGAGACATCCCTACTGTGAACTTCTATGAGGATCTGTTCTAGTGCACATTCTCCCATATGTATCTGCTTTCTACTGACTGGGGTCACCAGTAGGTACCTGCAGAATGTATGCATCCTGCTGATACGGGCAACAGTCTGCACAGAGTTGAGACACTGATAGCCTGGCTATCAATAACTATTTTATTTTCTTTATCAGAGACTAATATCAATAGAATATTAGTTACCACGGCATTGCACCAGATCTACCATCTACCTACCAAATTGATACGTAGCAGAATCTACTGTCTCCTTCACCCTCCAAACAGCTGGTACACGTCTAGAGGTTAAGCTCCACTGCAGCCTAACATAACCATCTAGAACATCCTAAGGGAAAAGCTCTCCTGACTTTATTTAGAAACTGGAAGGTATGTGCTGGGCTACAAAGTCCAGCCTACTCATCCTCATTGTGGAACTGGATTTAACTCCTGCAGTGTATTGTGCAGCAATCAGGGATGTGCCAGCCTCAACTAAAGAGCAACTTACGTGATTCATATTTGTTGCAAGCTGGCAGGGGTCTGTTAGAAACACTCAAACTGAATGGATTGGAGAGTTTGGAAGTTTTCCAAGCCTGTCAGACTGCTTTGAGACTGTCTTCTGGGACATCAGCAATGTAGATTCATGCTTTAAGTTAAGGCATGGAAATCTGGCTTTGAGCTTCTGGAGTTGCAAATGCTATAAAAACAGCTTGGAGAAGCCGTTTACAAAATCTGATCTTCTCATCTAGACAATGAGTAAGAACCAAGAGTTCTGGATTGGGAGAAGATTCAGCAGCCTCCCAAGCAGTTTCTCACACAAAGATATTTACAGAAACAGAGCAGAACAGAAAGGTGCTTTCATCCCTACATCCAATGGACAATGAAGACTGACAATGCTCTAGCAACCCAGGTAGTATGTTCTTTTCCAAATTCTCAGAAGGCTAGAAGAAGGATTAGAAATAGATTAAAAAAATATATATATGTTTCTGTATGTGTAAAGGTCCAGAGGAAAAGTAGAAATGTCTTGATCTATTCCTGAAATTTTTATGAAGTCAGAATAATAATCTATGCATAATATTTATTTCTTATTATCTCAATGTAAAAGTCACATACTATATTTCTCAGGGGTAGTTCAGAGATTTAGAGACTGTCTAATGTTTTCCAAAACACTGAGCATCATTCACACAATATAAATCTCTAAGAAATCAATCTGACATCTTCCAAAATTGTTTTGAAGCTGCTCCATCAGTCGTCCTATCATAACATACAGAGTATTGAGCACCATATACAGAAGTTCTACCTGTGCTGTAACTCCTGGTCTGTGAAGAATATGGGGGAGAGAAGGAAGCCTTCTGATTTGTTTGAGCTGTGCTCAGTAAATTCACTCTTACTGAGTCCTAGAATCTTTGGACAATGTGCGTACTCTTGCAGTTTTTTTCTGTTTCTTCATGTCTGTTCCTGAAAGAAAAACTACTCCATACAATTGACTCAATGTCACAGGGCAAGCCAAGCATTGTTAAAGTGCCAGAGCTGAAAGATTTTTATTTGATTTGTGAGGGGAGCACAGAGGCCTTGCTGACTCTCCCACTGGCATTTCCACAGCTAAACAAAACCAGGAGCATGGGATTCTGTGAAAGGCACTTAGTTTTCAGCTACTGACTGCCTCTTCCAACCCAACCTCTGTGCATTGGAGACCCCTTATATTCTGTCTGGGCCAGAAACTTGAATTCTCTGAATATGGGGCTGGAATTTGCAACTCCCTCAGCTGAAGTCATGTTAAAACTGCCTCTCTCAAAAATGGTCTTACTCTACTGTTGGCATCTCCTCACTTTTTCACTTCAACAAACATGCAAGACACAGATCTTTGGTCCAGGAGCCGTGCTCCAAAAAACCTACTATGAAAGCTCTCTGAGCAAGTTCCACAAGTTTAGGTTATAAATAACATAGGTTGCTGTGATCTTAAGTAAAAAAAGAGAACACCAATAAACTTTCCCTTAAAGAAAGCACATCGTGTCTTTGCAAGCTGCTCCTGAACAGCACAGCACAGAGCTATAGCCTCCTGCAGCCTTGTGAGAACATGAAGGTGAAGGTCACGATTACCTGAAGGCCTGGGTAAGAAACTCGCAGGGATCATGCAATGCTGATATAGACTCCTTCAATTCCTGCAGGACACAGGCTTAAAAGGTAGCTCCTGAGACACCGAGTCAAATTCTCAGTTGTCAGAGGAAACGAGGACACCAAGAGACTTTTTCATAAGTATATGACGTTCAGTCTAAGAATTTGTCTATTGTTTTGCCCTTGTTACTCTTAGACAAATGCTCCTCTAAAGCCAGACTGTTCTAGCAGTTAAAAATCATCTTCTAATTTCCTGCAGTTAATAGTCTCTTGCTGTTTTTTTCAACATTATCCCTTAACACAAATAGCTTTCCCTCCCCCCCTTCCAGGTTTATAGAAAGCAATCATATCTTTCTGTAATTCAGAAGAAAGCTGCTTCTCTCCCCTCCTCCTCCAGCAGCAAGTGCACATTAGAGACACAAGAAAGGCAAGGCCATATCAAGCATGCCATATTCTTTCCCCTCATAACCATAGCTCCATCACAAACTGGTGGCAAATGTACTAGGCAGAAGAATACTGTACCCACAGAGCTACCGAATTCCCTGAAGCAATGACAGCAGTGCTAAACTCAGCTGAAATATCACCCACGGAGCAGATGTTTGCTACCAGACTAACAAAACCCAAAGTGACAATGGATAACAAGTAAATAAAAGGATAGCAAGGACAGTACTCAAGCCAGTCCCCTGGCTCTGTTAAATTTGTTCCTATGGACAGCTTCTGGGATCTCATGGAAGCTCAGGCCTTAAAACAAATCAATTTGTTATTCTTTATCAATAAGACCATGTTTTTACAAGAATTGAAGAGGGTATATTAATGGCATCACATCTAATTCTGCTTTCACTGCATTTCTGTAAATGCAGAGCGATGCCACTTTGGGGCATTTACTGCTTACTTGGGATTGCAGCCAAAGACCTCCTTGAATGGAAAAGACAAGGCTCTACCAAGGAGCTGATATACGGATACCCAGCTGATATACAGATGTGTGTCAGCCATCATCTACACAAGAGTAACAGAAGTGTGCCACTCTTAAGAGAAAGCTGTCTACATTTGACTGTCAGCTGTTTTGCTTGAAAAAATGTGATCAATAATATTAATGATTAGGCTTGTTATTTTGCCTAATATAGGAAACTACTACAGCCCACATGAGCAGGTGAATATTTTGCGCCTGACTAGTGAAGAAAATTATGAAAAATAATTATTAAATATATTTTGGAAGTTCCTGAATAAAAATGATGTTTATACTCTGTGTGTCTGTGTGGTACATTTTCTTCTAGTACTTATGCTTCTAAGAGAATTTAGTGCTTCTCCAAGAGAAAGATTGACAGCTATGGAAACATCTCTCTCCTCTTCATTCGCAGACCAGGTACATCAAGAACATCTCTCTTGTTCTGAGCACTCCAAGGTGACTCTCCACTTTGAAGTTCGTCTTTTCTGTCAGTGATGCCAGCGGTTGTTCAGTTCTGCCTGTGGAAACCATGAGGCACTTTGAAGTTTTCTTTTCCTGACATTATTAGCAATACTTTTAATCTATGCATTATAAAAGTATGCTTTTTTGAAGCCTTCTCATGGTTTTCTGTGAGAATATTCAGTGTGGGTGTTTATTTTATCTCTGTGTTTCAAAGTAATGGCCCATTTTTCTTGTAAAGCATGGTCAGAAAGATAGATATATCCTGATATGTCATCTTGAGTCTTGTTGGAATGGATATACCAATTTAAATCCCTTTTATAGAATAACAACTAATAACAATTAGCAATCTAACACTTTAGAGAATAACAATTAATAAAGGAATAAAAGAAACAAAATAGAACTTTTTATCATATGTTATTATTCCTTTCCTTTCCTTTCCTTTCCTTTCCTTTCCTTTCCTTTCCTTTCCTTTCCTTTCCTTTCCTTTCCTTTCCTTTCCTTTCCTTTCCTGTCCTGTCCTGTCCTTTTCCTTTCCTTTCCTTTTCCTTTTTCTGTAGGGTAGTCAAATACTGGAACTCATTGCCCAGAGAAGCTGAGGAGTCTCCATCCTGAATTATGATTCAGAAAATAATCTTGAATGACTAATGCTGGTCTTAAAATATACTGTACTTGACACTGTAATGACACATTTACTGACACTTGAAAGGTCTGGACCATTTCTTTTTTGGCCTATCTACCCAAATAGTAAAGAATCATGGCCCTGCTTCACTGGGAAATCTTGCATATGTAAATTAGATGTGTGGTATGGAAGACTATAGATAGGTAGGCTTCAGGCTATGTATAGTCTATATGTAGACTATAGACAGATGGTCTCTTTGTATCTTTAAAGAAAATACTGAACCTCTGAAGGCTCAGGGAGGTGTGTGTCTGATAAATGTGTGATCACATTACCGTATGCTCCATTTCAAAAGCTGTGATTGTTATTGCTAGATCGCATTTTCTTTGTATTACGACTTACATACAAAATTAGCTCAGGGATATTACAGGGTGTTGATCTATCTGTGGAGGGGAAAAATGGGATGCCCAGTAATGCCAAGACATGAATAAAAACGGAAGGAGTAGTTCAGTGTATAGGGACCCAAATTTAATGGCATATCAGGGTCACTCAAATTCTCTAGATAAGATCAGAGCAGGAAATGAATGCAAGGCTTATGCCTGCACAAAGAGGCCATTCTTTGCAGAGAGACAAGTATTGCACAAAGTGAGTGGGCAAAGTTTGCCTCCCACATTTCTTTCATTACTCATACCTAACACCTGCTAGTTAACCAACATCCATTTTTCATGCTGGCCCGCTCCAGTTGCATTGAACATTAATGTCAGTAAGACAATCTCTCACTTCATGTTGCCTTGTACAGGTAAAAATGGTGGTGCTGCCAGAGCAGTGCAACCTGGATTCAGAGTTACTCAGCGAGTTTTAAAGCAGGACGTGCCTGATTCTCAACCCCCAATGGGGGACGGTGTTGCAAAAACATTAGGGGAAAAGGAAACTGCACTCAGCAGCAATGTGTGACTGTGTAGGGCTCAAAAGAACTGTGCGCTGTAAGAAAACAAATCTTCAAACAGGCAGAGTGGCAATTTTCCATTTGGGGATGCAAGTAGGACACCAGACTTCATTAGCATTACCCTTCCTTGTGGAATAGTTATTGTAAATGAAAAATCCCAATTCTGTGTCTTGCCTGGAAAACATCATATATAGCAGCTGAGCATGTCTTCATGCTGAAATGACCCTTGACAGCCCAGTGGCTCAGAGGGACTGTAGTTAATTACCACCACCAGTATCTATGCAGAAGAATATCCTTGGAAATCACCTGCATGGATATTAAGCCAGCTTGCAAGAGCTTGACAAATTGCAGCGTGATCACACGTGGCTTTGGTCTTGGACCTTACCACTCTAAATTATCACCATACAGATGCCTTCCAGGGGGCTGCAGTGATTTTCACTCTCTGAAACCATAAATCCATCAATTTAGTGGGTTGGAAAATGGATCGATACCTTTTAATATATGGTGTGACATCATGTACTATATAGTAGAAAGGAAGTTGATGATGAGACAGAGAAAATGGCCTGATACACAACCACATCTCTGGCTGCTTTATAAGGAGAAAAAAAAAAAAAAAAAAAAAAAAAAAAAAGAAAGAAAGAAAAAGAAGGATACCCTTCTAACTTCAGTGTGGCCAGACAAGATGTGGTTAGACACATTTATTCTGTAGGATCTAACCATACTGACAAGACTCTGATGAATGAGAATTGCCCTAAGCACAATATTATCTTTTTTTTTTTTTCATTGTCAGTGACTCTCCACATAAGCTGTCTTTCATGCCCTAATTCTTTGTGTTGGTCTGTATGCATTCTGGGCTGTGGTGCTCTGACATGCTAATGAATTTTGCTGTGATGGTAATAACTCAAAGCTACAGGACACCTGGTGATATCATCATTACCACCCTGTGTATGATTATTTTGTCACCCTGCCAAATTTTAGTCCAGCATTTTCAGCTGAGAAAAAATAACATGTCCAACAGGGAGGACAGGTAAGGGGTATTTGGCAGTGTCCCTGCATTAGGCTGACCTACATTGTGAGAGCTAACATACAAGAGCTGTGTGTTGGGAGTACGAGTGTAGTGAGGGCATTCACTTGTAGGGAAGGGACTTTCCTTTGACAGTTTTTTATCATTTTTCAAGTGAACTTTGTGCTGGGAGGAAGGGAGTGAAAAAAGCTGAGTTTGCTGTGTGAGTTGTACAGACACATTTAACACAAGGATTCCCAGGTAGCAGCACCACTGTCCCTGGCCTGATGGCAAGCTGGAATAGGTCAGCTTTTGTGTCAGCCTACGCCATTCCTTCAGAAACTGCCCCTGGCTCCTGAGTGAGTATTTATTGTTCCCCTCGGCAGTGAGACTGAACTCATTCGTGAATTTCATCTCACATGGGTCCGGGTCATTAATATCAATGATTTTCTAGAGAGACTGAACTTTCAAAATGGTGTATAATCATTAACAACAAACCTTGTAGCAGCCCACTGAGATGTTATCAGCATGGTTTTCTAAGAGGAAGGAGATGCCAGAGTCTGTGCCCAGTGACTTCGGCAGTCACAGCTCCCAGACTGTATTCTTAATGTAGTAACTTTTGGTTAACTGAGACTGGACCAATAAAACACATTTAGGGGAAAAAATATATATCTTGCTTTTACATGGTGGTCATAAGCCTCAAAGAGCTTTCTAATGGAGGTAAGCACTCTTAAGTCCATTATAAGAGTGGGGAAAAAGAAGCACTGGAAAGCAAAGTGATTTTCCCACCCACATTCAGTCATTCGTTGACCACCTGAGATGCATCTAGGTCCCCTGGGTCCAGTCCAGCACACTTTCCCAGGTCCCACATTGACTCCTGCTAGCAGTTCATACCCCCTTGGATCTGCTTTGCAGAATTGTTTATGCTGAGAGGGACCTTCTGAGAATACCTAGAGTAAATCCCTCTTCAGCAGAGCCACCTAGAGCAGGTTTCCCAAGACTGTGTCCATCTGGGTTTTGATTGTCTCTATCCACAATCTTTCTAGGCAATTTGTGCCAGTGCTCAGCCACCTTCACAGTGAAAGAGGGTTTTCTTTTGTTTTTATTTGTGTCCATCACCTTTTGTCCTGATAGTGGGCACTATTGAGAAGAATCTGGCTCCCTTATCTTCATTCTCTCCCATCAGGTATTTAGACACATTAATAAAATCCTCCTGAGCCTTCTTTTCTTCAGGCTGATGAATCCCAGCTCTCTCAGCCTCCTTTCATATGAAAGATGCTTCATGTGGAAGACACTTGCCTCAGCATTACAAGACTGACACAATGAGGTGCCTCCAAAGATCCACAGCCCTGCAGAATTTTGTGGTATTCAATGTCATAAAGAAAGTAGTCATTAGTTTTACATTTTGAGTTTAATCTATGTTTGCCATTCAGTTTATGGTGTAAGGAGCATGAAGGATTCTCACTGTATTTTCTGCAGAGCTAAGAGCCAGTCCAGGGTTTCTCAGCTGCCAAAGTGATATTTTTCTGCCCCAGGTACTAGAGCAAAATGACTCTGTGATACTCCTTTTCTCTTATCTTTCAGTTTTCCAAATGAACAAGATCCCATCACTTCTCACTACCCGAGATAGAGTCACCTGTCACCCCCATGCAGCCCAGGCCCACTCCATTTCACACCAGCTCCTGTGAGAAGCCTCGTCCCTTACCTCACCAGTGTGTGGTCCCTGCTTCACCTCAATCACTGTCACACAAGTGAGGAAGAGCAAATGGAGAAACCCAAGCTCAGGCCAGATCTTGTTCTTGTCTCTGATGGCATAAAAGGAGAGGCCAGAATGGTGAGCCAGCAGTAGAGGGTTGGAGGGATGGAGAGGTGGAGCTTGCTGCTCTGGTTGTCTTGGGGGACATGGAAGATGGGGACATTGTTCATATTACTCTTAGCATGGCCAATCCTGATGCCCCCATTTCAAATCTCTTCTTCTTTTCCTCACAGTAGGCAGGGGGACGTGGAAGCCAGACACCAGGCTCAGTTCCTCAGCCAGCATCTCGTACCAGCAGCTCCCTCTGAACTTTCCCAATGCCAGCAGTGGGATGGCAGCTGACACCAGCCACCAGACAGCCCAGGTGGTAGCCAGTGCTATGCTGGCCTTTACTGGGACAAATACTGAAACCTTCTCTCTCTGTATCACTCTCCATCCTTATCTGCAAAGTTGTGTTGTGTACTATTAGTAAACTAGATATATCAGGCAGATACTATCTGTAAAAATTGTGTCCCATAGTTAACTGAAAGCTCTTGAATAAAATTCATGAAGAAAAAAATAAATAAATCTGTCCCAATTTATACCCATTTTCTACCTTTCACAAGCATTTTCTTCTGATTTCATTTACAGTTTGTATTATCACAGCATTTTCGATGATTTTAAATATAAAGTTTCATACCATCTGAAGCAAATATTTAGCAAGGACCATTACAAATGCAAGTGAAGACACAACACCATGAAAACACCCACCTTTCTTAATACTGCAGCCTTGAAAAGCCCCTTGCTTTGCCTGGTGCCAACAGCCAGTAGTGCCCTCTCTATGCTGGACTGAAGAGTGCCAAATCAGAGCGCAAACGTAATGCTCTGCTGACCAGTTTCCTATGGCATTTCCTATTGGCATTTAGAAGCAATTTCTTCTGGGTCCCAGTGGATGCACAGCTGTGAGGGTCACACTGCTGACAGTGTCACTTCCATTTTCATTTTTCTATTATGACTTCGAATCTTAGAGGAAGTGACACATGACTTAGGAGGAGTAGAAGTTTTGCAAGCTCAAGACAACTTCCAGATGTTATTTTTCCTGGGGCCCTACTGCAGTATTGCTCATAGGTTGTAAAATGCCCCTGCCTAAAGCATCCACATAATGAGATCCAGTGGATGAAGGCAGCCTAAGGGGCCACAGTCAGCATCATGTCTTGTCCCATCACCACAGCTGGAAGGTGTTGGAAACAGAGATATGGCAAGGTATTTTCTTAAATATATCTTTTAGATGTCTCTAGATGATGTTTTTTTGTTTGTTTTTCTAACGTGAAGGTTGAAATCATGTGAGGGCTACAGATAAAAAGAAGGAAACCATTACAACATTACAATCCAAAATTTAAAACCACAAAAACCAAGCAATGTTCTGAAAAGCTGGAGAAAAATCATTTCATTTTAAGCCATTACAGCAGGAGCTGCCACAGCAGTCTCGCTAATAAATTAGCAGTCAGGTCACCTCCATATCTGGGTTACAACTGGGTCAAATAAAAACTGACATCTCATTAGCCTTTGCTATTCATCCAAGGCTTTGACTGTAATACCAGGTCTTCCTGTCTTGAAATCATTTTTCAGTCCCAGGCAGAGGCCGTTGAGATTTTTGATATTAGTGAAAACACCATGTTTTTAAAAATACATAATCTTATTAATGTATGGTACTGCTTTAATAATAACAGTAACAGCTAATAGTAGCAACAATAACAAAATGCATTTACATCACTGGAACATAAGTCCATTGGTTAAGTTTAAGATCCATCCAGCTCACTGAAATTAGTGTTATGTGTAAGGACAGGACAGGCAGTGTAACTTTCAAATTTCATCAGTCCAGAGAAGTTCCTCATCAAGAAGTTGCAATAGTAATTATTTCTGTGTAATAGTTCTCAGTGGTTTTATTTTCTACACACTCATGGAGTGAGTTCATCATCCCGCATCCAAAACACTCTGTGGCGTAAGTTCTGTCATTTGGCTGTGTGAATTAAAAGTTCTTCCTTTCAGTTGTTTGGAATTGAACCATTTTGAGTATTGAAAGTTCATTTTGTAGCTATAAAGTCATAGATATAAGAAAGGGTGAATACTGCTACCTGCTTAATATCTTCACATGATGCAAATCAAGGTATCACCCTCCCTCCCCAAACTGTCTCTTTTCTGGTTTGAAGACACTAAGATTATTTATTTGTTCCTAAAACAGATGCCGTTCCTTTGATCTTTTCTGCTTCCCTTCTTTGCCTTTTCCATATCCTTCTTGTGACAGAACATACCTGAATAATATACAATATTCGAGGTGTAGGTGCACTATGGCAATATGATTCTTTTTGTGTTATCTTTCTTTCCTAAGAATCCCTAATTTTAAATAGTTTCTCTGCTTTTCTGTAAAAGAAGAAATGTCTGTTTTGGGAGTCTCCAAGAACTCTGCTGTGGTGAACACTGACACAAATAATGCATTACAATAATACCATCTTGATGGATGGTGGGATGATGCACTGTCTGAACTAATGATTAGAAGAGCTGCATTTCCCATTTTAATGAGACGCAATGATGTACGCAGATTTGACAGCTCATTCCTGATAGGGTGCCTGCCCCTTGTTGAAAGACTTCCTTGCCTAAATTTCAGAAGAGAGAGCCATCATTTATGTGGGTGTTTTCTTGCTCTGCAGGCAGCCAATTATTGCCTATCACATCTCATGCAGCTGCTATTTTGCACACACAAGCACAGGCAGATGTCACATCCTATTTTCACTATTCCAACCAACCAGTCAAGACAAACATGGAAAGTCCAATCCTTCAAGCCTTGAAGACTGAGTCTGCATTACCATCAATCATAATATTCTTCCCTGTGCTATGGAGAAGCCTAGCCATTATTAGTAACGTAAGCATGTAGCTAACATGCTACTGAGCAACAAGGCAAGGATTGCATTTTCAAATTCCTATCACTTTAAAGTTTTAGCTGTATGTGGAAAAATTGGTTTTATTTCCAACCGATGAATGTAGAAGTGAATGGAGATTAATATCTTAAAGCCAAAAAAGTACTAATTCCAATTTCTGATCTTGGCTTGTAATGACTGTATCTTGGCTTGTAATGACTGTATTGTAATCTATAATCAAATACCAGACACAGGCAATTCTTTAAAGCCTTGATTACACTCCATCAGCTGCTTTCCAGCTTTGACTGTGGGTGGTGAAATTCTTCTTGTGTGGAATGCCAATAAATAAAATTACTTCAATAGAATCTCTCACTGCTAAAATTTGTCTTAAAAAATTGTTGAAATAAAGAATTGGAAGGCCACAAAAATGATCAGAGGGCTGGAGAACCTCTCTTATGAAGACAGACTGAGGGAGTTGGAGTTGTTCAGCCTGGAAAAGAGAAGGTTCTGGGGAGACCTTATAGCGGCCTTCCAGTACCTAAAGGGGGGCCTACAGGAAAGCTGGGGCAGGACTCCTTGCCAGAGAATGGAGATTTGATTTAATGTGGCTCATGGACAATCCCTGCCTCACTACACCCATGGCTGCATGAAGGTTTGCATGGCTTTCCATGTGCAGAAGTAACAGGGAAACAGAAGTAACCAGGGAAATGAAAAGGGAAATCTTTGGCTTGTATTGTGTCCCACATGGCCAGACCAGAGAACTCGCTGACTCAGTGACTCGCTGTCTTGCTGATACAGGGTCCCAGCACACAAAGGGAAGCCGGACAGACCATATAGACTGAATGCACACACATTGAAAAGCTGATTTGTCCATGAACTTGATCTTTTGATTGTTCCACAGGAACATCGATATGAATAAGAGTGGTTTAAGCTGTTGTAATACACCCCAGCTTGTACTGAATAAAGGTCTCTCTCTGGAGGGCTCCAGGATTCATTTAATATATGGAAACATCTGCCGTGCCTCAGACAGAGCAGCTACATCATCTTCTGCTTTGAACCACAATGGAAGTATAACCACCGATAGTGAAGAAAACCATTTTATGATTGGATGCAAAAGAAAACTCCATCAACGTATTTCATTACTGTCATGAGTGACTGAGTGGTTTTCCCAGACAAAATTCAAAATGTTTCTATCAAAGAGTTTACGGACATTGTTAGAAGTAATGTTCACATACTCTGACTTGATCAGGAAATGAAAATTGGTACATGGATGGATTTTTAGTCATTATCAAGATAGCATCAGATCAGTGTAGAAAGATTTTGTTTCTTTTTTTTTTTTTTCACCAATGTGTATTTCTTCTATGTAGGGATTTTACTAAGTAGCACCAATGATTCCCATGGCAAAATTAGATTGAAAAGGAGAGAGATTAGTTTATTGTCTGGTCCTTTTGGCTGAGTGGAATAAAGCAGTCATTAGTTCGTTTGTTATTACTGATAACAATCGAGTATTACATAAAAGCTCTCTCTACTGAGAAAATCTGATTTGAAGTTTGTTCTTAAATAGAGCAAAACAGGGAAGATCATTCAACCCTTGTTGTAGTCACTTGCAGAGCTAACGTAGCATCATCCTTTATCTGAGGAAGATGTGTGACTGAATGATACTTGTAGTGCTGTCTACTCTGCTTTTATAAACTCACCTTTCCCTGACTCTAAGGGAGAATATGCACTCATTATATTTAAATGGTTTTATTTTATGATAGTTGGTATTAGAGGATTACAACACATAGGCTTTATATACCAGAATATGGAGTGAAAGTCTCCACATCTCTGACCTTACTCATCTTTTTGATTACAACCCTTTTCTTAATTAAACAGTGCTCTTTCTGAGCACCTCTAAAAAGCAGCTGGAAATACAGTTGGTTCTCAGGTACTTAGGGTAGCACCAGCTTTTGAACTGCCTTTTTTTGTCTCTTGCATGGTCAGTAGGCTACACAACCCATGCTGGCAGTGTTCAGAGCTTGTGTCATCATGGTCAGTTGCCTTGTTAAAGCAAGTAGTAGGCTCTGTAAAATTAGTAGAATCATATTGTCCTAACTCTGGTGTAACTCTATGATGAATCGGGTTACAGATATGTATTATGTAGGATGAATAACTGCACAGCAATGGCTTATAACCATCCCCTGAAACAGCCAGGTGCAGTGAGAAGGTGCAGCTCTGATCAATAATAGTCCTGAGACTGGGAAGGGCAGAAGAATCACAGGTGTTTTTCTCCCTTTACGACAACTGACAGACACCTCAGGAGTTATCATTTTGAACAGATTACTTAGATCCTACATGGATTACTAGAGGTATACAGGTTAAGACTATATTAGCTGTGGTTATTGTCACAGTTAATCACATGGGATTTGATCTTCAACTGGTGCCAGTCTGACCAGATCCATTGAAGAAATTAAGGAACACTCTATGGTAGCAGCTGAGGAGCAGAACTGTGTTTTGCTGCATAAATAACTTGTGGGAATTATTACCTGTATATCACAAACTATTTCGATGCCACAGACATGATCAAAGCTGGAAGAAAAGAGTATTTTTACAAAATAAAGACACAAATATGCTTTATATTACATTTGTAAAGGTATTGAATACCTTTACATCCACTGAAAAACAGAAATGACCCAGACTCCTGAACCTGCTAACTAAAGACAAACGCATTCTGTCAGACAAAATCCTGTGCCTTGGCCCAGGGAGAAGAGACTGTCCAAAGGTCATCAGGCTCAAGGGAGGGGCACACTGCAAGAGCATACTGCAACCACACACTGCAAAAGCAGAACCCTCGAGAAGCTCTGGCTAGAAAAAAGCACCTTGCTCTTCAGCAGTGGTTACAGAAAGAGACACCCTGAGGCAAGTCATCCCCAGCGAAGTGAAGAGGTACATGGCTGAGGGGATAAACAATGTCACCTATAGGCATCGCTCCGATTTTAAATCTCAGACACTGACTGTCAAAACCAGCATCTGGTTTGCATCACACTGGAGTGTTTCCAGGATTGTCCCCTTAAAGTGATGGAAAAGAGTGGATAGAATTGCCTCCAATCTCCCTGAAGTGAGACTGAAATGTAATGACATTTGTGAGGACCCAACAAAGTAAGGCAACTGGTCAGGTCAGAACTCGAAGAAGGGCAGGACTTGTCATGCCACAGCTCAGAAAACATATTGGTAGTCATGTCAGATGTTAAACCTCGAGAATATGGTTTAGTAAACATATTGAGTTATTATTGCAGAAGGTGGAAACAAACTCAGTGACAATGCCTTGTCTCTTGGCTTTTCTTTCTGAGATAACTTCTTAAATCAAACAGACTTTGTCTCCTGGCATCACTGTGTCCTTTGATAGATGACAGCCTGCTAAGCCATAGGGGAATCTGACAGACTCACAGCCAAAGACCTTCAAGGTGGTGTGAAACTGTTGAACATTCATTCAGCTGATGAATATTCCAACTGCAGAATCTCTCTGCTTTTCCTGAGCTTTAAAATGGGGTCTTTACTGGAAGAAATGCTTGCAGTAAGAATAGATTTTTTTTTTTATTTAAAAGAAATGGTCCTTGAAATTCAGTAGATGTTCACTATGTTGCATAATGATATACACGGGCATTTGCAGAAATAAAATGTTATCTTTTCTTATGGATGAGATAGAACACTTGTTTCTTGAGAATAAAAGTGCAACGTAATTTTTCTGTGTGCTTACATGTAATGAGATATTGAGCTCTTGATACATGCTTTCCGTTGAGATGAAAGGCAGTCATGCATTCATGTTTACTGGAAGGATGTCTGTCATACTCGATGCCACTGTTGAAAGTGACACCTTTTGAAAAATCTGCCTCTTTCTGGAACAAGTATATGTTTTGAAAGAAAAGACTTGGGGACATAAAAGGTCCTAATTGTGCTTTACTGCTGCCATCTTCTGACATCAAGGTTAAATTGCAGTTTTTGAAAGAATGAAATTAGCCCAGACTATTTTTTTTCTTAATGTTTTTTTTTTTTCCAGTAAATGCCATTACATCAGTAACAAAACAGAGTAGGCTTTCACATATGTGCCTCTGACTCCTGCAGAATATTTTGTGATGGGAACTGTGACTGTATGAAGTACAGTTAAACACTCTACCAGATGGGATAAATGGTACCTGAATTTCATTCTGAACATTGTTGGTTACATGCACTACATAGGAGCGTGAAGGTACAAAGACAGGGCGGGTCTAATATTCTCATTCTTTAATTCTTTTTATTAATCATGATGATCTAAGTTGACCTGGTCAAAGGGTTGGGCTAGGAACACATTTCTAAAAGAAGCGGTGTGATTCCAGTCACTGGTCATTAATGACATCCAAAAGCTTTTTTTCTCCATCAGGAGCACAACTGCACAGTAAAACCAGCTCAATAAACAACAACAACAAAAATAAAATAAAATAAAATAAAATAAAATAAAATAAAATAAAATAAAATAAAATAAAATAAAATAAAATAATAAAATAAAATAAAATAAAATAAAATAAAATAAAATAAAATAAAATAAAATAAAATAAAATAAAATAAAATAAAATAAAATAATAATAAAAGAGGAGCAAAACAGAAGCATCCCCTCCACAGGGAGGGGGAAGGTCTATGGATTGACTACACATGGCTACTAGAGAGTTTCCTAGTGACCGTGTATGGCTCAGATGCCAAGGTAAGGGATGATACAAAAACTTGAGATAGGTACAGTTGGTGTGAACATCATATGAACAGGCATTACATGGACATGCCCTTCGCAATTACACAATGCAGTGACAATAGATGGAGACCCTTACAGTATCAATTTCCTGTGTCCTACTTGGATATTTGGATTCCCGGTAGTTTGTCTATAAGAAAACTGTCAGATGATGAATTCAGCAAAAAATCTGGGCCACAGGCTATGGCATGTGCTATAAACTGCCAGATTTGGGTTGTGACCAACTCTCACCCCAGAATACTCATGTTCCCCTCCTCCAGCGATGCTCAACTTGCAGCCACTTCATATACATATACACTTGCCTTGCAGTGAGCTCAATTAATGCAAGGTTTGATGCAGGCTGTGCTAACACATTTCCTTTGAATTAATTTGTGCCAGAGCCGTGGAAGAAAGAGTAGCATGGGATTAATCTATGCTTCTCAGCAAAGCTAAGCCCAAGGCACATTCAAGCATTGCTGTGACCAAAAACCTGTAGAGCAGCTGAACTAATGATGTTTGCCTTTAAAGGTGGATGGAAATAAGTGGTGATGGTTTGTTTTTCACTTTTAAAAGAATGTATTCCAGTTATTAAAAAATAAAAATAATAAAGTTATTGCATTCTCAGCAATGAGACAAGGAAGCATGTGCTGTCGCGTGGCATCAGCTATGAGCTGTAACTGGTTTCCAGCAAGTGGTCCAGACTGGAGCCTCCCAGGGAAGGTAGTTAAAGTGAGATGCTTCATCTGGGCACCTGATGCTAGTGCTTGCTAGAACTAGCTAGCACTAGTTTTGTATCGCTTGTCACACCCATCAGCCGGTTATTTTAGGTCTGTTCTGACACTTCTGTGCCAGTGCATTTTTATGTCTCTCTTTTATTTCCTTTTTTTTTTTTTACCATGTGTTCTTTCCTCCTCACCTCTTCTGCCTTTCTTCTCTGACGTACCAAATGCTTGCTCTTCTTTGTGTTAAGATTCACTGTCTGAATAAAAAGAAAAGGAAATTTTGTAGATAAGAAATCCATGCAGATTTGATTATCCCACACCCTCCATATATCATCTTGCAAACTGCATGGAAGAAATAACCCCTTATGGACTGCTACAGCCCTTGGCAGACCCCAATCCTGCTTGGAAATAGTGGGTTTAGAGTTTCAAATATTGTTAATTTTAGGTTTAAGAACTGGGCTGAGATTTTACAGGACGAGGGCTTAGTTTTACTGGAAATTCCTCTTAACTCCTTTGTTTAGCAGAAATCAGTTTCTACTTTCTTTTTTTTCCACACCAGTAAAATCTCTTGGAAAGTAATAATCCCACGTGATTTACTGGTACTTTGGAGTGCTGCCAGCTTTGTTTTAATCCCAGCTGCTGTTTTATCCTCAGGGTATTTCAGTTTCTAGTGAAGTGCACTGCACAGTCTCCAGAATCACATGCAAGCGCAGATTTTAATATCTGTAGTCAGTCCCTTTGTTTTGTTCCTTGCAGCAGAGCTCTGCTGGTCCTCTAACTTGACCAATTTGATAACATTTAAACTACATTCGGACAGATGCATCCCCTGGGTAAAACTTCTTCCCTGATTAGTCTGGATGGGAAGCATCTGTTTTCCCTCTGGTAAGAGGAGTTCCTAAAATCAAAGCACAAAGACAAGCACTGGCCATGTTGCACGTCGCGTGCTGAAGACCAGCAAGCGAGTGGTTTAGCAGTGGAGCTTGAATGTGGGCAGGCTGACCCAAAGACATTAGCAGAAGAAAATGAGAAAAACAAGCAAACAGGGTATCATACCTCCAAATGGAGTGAGCTCAAGCTGTAGCAATACTTTTATCCTTAGTGATGGGGAATATGTCACCACTGTGGTGAAGGTCACAATCCTAAATGTATAAATGCCTAAAACCAGCAGTATTGTGAGCTGACAGATAATGTCACTGTATCCGCAGCAGCCTGGTTCTCCCCTTCTGGCTCCTCTCCTTCCCATGTTCTGGCCCTGCTCAGTCTCAGGATCTGCTCCCTCCCATTCTAAGTGCCAAAATGTGCCCAGCTTCTCTGAACTGCAGCGGGGATGGGGAGGAGACGTGGTCTGGTGCTCCTTTGAGGAAAGGTTGGAGAAGAGCAGAGGTGACTCGTGTCCTGGAGCCACAGGGAAGGGGTGTCCTGTCCTCCAAGAGGGGATGGAGGGGAAGAAAAGAGGATCCTGATGCCGCGTGCTGCCCCATGCTAGGGTTGCCACCACCATAGGGTGATATTGTCCAGAGACAGGTCTTCTGCCAAGGGAGGTGGATGAGGGGAACAAGATGATCTTCAATCCTTGGTGACGGGTTTCATCTTGGAGGGAACCAGTTGGATTAATCTGGAGGTGAACCTGGAAGTAAAAGGATATATAAGCTGTGTGAACTGGGGACTGTCACAGGGCTGTGCAGATGTACCCTGAACTGACACAGGGCACAGAAGAGAGCACTGGACTACAAATTCATCTAACCTTCTGGTTCCAACCCATCCTTTCGAGATCACCTGTCCTTGTCACCTCAGGAAACAGGACAGTCTTCTCTCTTGCAGTGACTCTGTGACCCACAAAACAGGATCTTTCCACCTCCAGCTCTCCTGCTCTCACATGTGAACTCTCTCCCAGGCCAGAAAGGTCAGTGACTCCAAATCTGGGCTGATTTGGGGTCTGATAATGCCAGGGTGCTGCAAGCTGGTCTGTGGCATCATCAGGAGGGAGAAAGCTGGCCATGCACCAGCAGATGTGTTGCTTTAGAGGTAAGTAGTCCATTAGAGGACTGAGGTCTTGATGTTCCAGTGACATCCTAAGGACAGGGACATGACATGGCCTCACGTGTATGGCTCAAGCGTCAGGAGGGAAGTTCTGGAGGGGCCAAAGCCCTATTTCCCTGCCACCAAGAAAAACTCAAATTTTATGGGAAAACAAAACAAAACAAACAAACAAACAAACAAAGTCCTGCACACTGCAGTCTAGATTACAGATCAAATCCCTTGCTGGGACTTGTACCTAGGAAACTATGAGCTGTGTTGCAGTGGGGATTCTCCAGGGCAGGTGGTTCCAAGGGCTGATAGCTCCCATGAGGATGGGGCATTGGAAGAACCCCCACTGTGAAGTTTCACCTATTTTTCATTTTCCTTAATTGCCAGGTATGTTTTTCTGCTGTAACTTAGTTCATACAGATCCACACCCGTGTTTCCAGGTTTCCTCAGAGGCCATCTTCATTTGCAAGCTATTATTTCCTCATGTTTGTTTCCTGCCCTGGTTCTTTTAGCCCCCTCTCACATCCATCTCCCTGCAATGCTGAAGCAGTCAGTGAGAAGAGACAAGGTTAGCACAGACCTCAACACTGCACAAAGTTGGGAACCAACCAGCAGTGCCTGCCCTAGCAGGAGAGAGAGTTGCAAGGGAATTTTCAGCACAGAACCATCATTTCAATAAAAGAGAACAATGTCAGTGTGACTCCCAGGCAAAGATTTCAAAGATCTTTGAGTGAGGCAGCATCACGCACACTTGTGGAGAGAGAAAGCCTGGGGGCAAGGAGGCGAGCTGTTCGCATGCATCTGGTACCCAGCTCTCAGTCTGTGAGCCCTCCTCTCCTCCTCAAAACACAAGACTGTGTGACTCTAGGATATGCCTGCTGGCTCAAGTACAGGGAGACAGGAGACAAACACTTCTTGAGGGGAGAAAAAAAAAAAAAGAAAAAAGCATTTTTGTCCTTGCTGCAAGTGTTTTAAAGGAGCAGCAACTGCCATGAAAAAGGTAACGAGAAGGAAAAATAGTTTTGTTCAATTTATAAGTGAGCACATCCTTCCTCTTCATCTGGATTGTTTTTTACAGAATATCTCAGTGGGCTGCATATTAGCAGGGACAGCTTTAAGCTCATCCAACAGATGTAATTGTACCAGGCATCTCGGTGCATCTTTCCCTAAGATCCAACACTCTGGATGCTCTGGTTTCCTACCTGTTGTTGGCCTTGTGTCCTCCTACAGCCACCCCCACCAGAATGAAAAAAGTCAATTAAAAATAGAAATAGAAATAGAAATAGAAATAGAAATAAAAATAAAAATAAAAATAAAAATAAAAATAAAAATAAAAATAAAAATAAAAATAAAAATAAAAATAAAAATAAAAATAAAAATAAAAATAAAAATAAACCAGCACCAGGCTCTGAAGAACACAGGGAGAAGTAGGCCAGAGCCAGATGTTGCTGTGATGGGGATGGGGTAGGTCGGCTTCCATAGCCCACCTGGACGAGATACCACAGACCTTTGCAGACTGTAAGTAAATCTAGATTATATAGGGGAAATATGCAATAAACCATGGCCATGGGAGAATCTGAGTGGGGAGTCATGCCTGTGAGACAGAGCTCTGCTGGAGACCACCAGTACTGCCATGGCCAGGCGACAGGGATGGACCCAGGAGAGTTGCTTCAGGGTATAAGAGCTCAATTCCTTCTGGACCACCTGCAGCGCCTACACTGGACACTCTCAAGAGAATCCTGATGCCAGACATGGTCATCTCCCATCCCAAACCACTGTCATTCAGCTTATGGTCTTACAGTTTGTCTTCTGTGCACACCCAAGACTTCTGCAGGCTGAGCTTGTTTAACCCTTGCTGAAGTCCTCAGGGTGTAGAAACCAGGTGGACCAGCACCCATGGGTCAAATCCACAACATGCTCAGGAGCAAAGGGGCACTGTGCATGATTTAGGACACCCTTAGGGACCGTGGTACTGCTTCAGATCCCAAGATGTGATGAGCAACCATAACCCCATTTACAGATACCCATTGCCTCACAGAAACAGGCATCATGACTGAGAAGCTGTACGTCAAACAGACGCATTATGTGACTCATGCACAGAATCACATTAATTTAATCAGATGCTAAGAAAAAGAAAGCCAGAAATCATGCAAGATCCACTTTCTTGTAATTCATAGAGACGCTCTGAGCCCACACTCCCTGGCACTTAGGGCTGCACACAATTCCCAGGTCAGGGCACAGATGGATTATGTAGATGGGGACAAATCAAATGCTGTGTAGCTACAGGAAAATGCAAGCAGAATTTACCCTGGAGCTGCTGGAATTAATAGACCAATGACAACCATCACAGAAAATGCACCAAACAAGGTTTCAAACTGAGAAAATACAAAATGTACAGGGAAAATAGCATACAGCTGGAGGCTTTTAATCTGTCCGCTGCAAAACAGCCCCAGAGTTGGGAATTATTGTGATTTCTTAAAATCAGCTGCCCTTTTATTACTTGGACACTGAGTATTTGACGACTTGTGGAAGCCCCTGACCAGGCATATATGTTTTTGTATGTATTTACATTTAACAAGAATGAATCAGTAGAGCATGAATATCTTCTGAAATGCTCTTCGAGACTGTTGCCCTGTATCAGGAATTAGGGCAGAAGTGGTAGCAGTGTTTATACGTAAGGGAATGGGGATCGCATCCTGAGAGGAATGAATGTTTGCATATAATCTTTGACAGATGGAGATATTAATGCTTTTATCTTATGGATAAAGAAGACATATTAGATGTATTACACAATAGTAAAAGCTCTGTGATGAGGATAAGCCTCTGGTCTTTTGGGTGGAAATCTCTTTTCTCTAGTTCAAGCGGAAAGCCTCTGGTGAAGGGCTGATGCGCAGGGGGGAGCTGATCACAAATCTGGCAACACTCAGTCCTGAGGAGGGACTCAGGGTGAATTACAGGAGGAACAGCAGAGAGAACACATCACAGGATATCAACATTTTAGTAAGAGTCATTCAGACTCAAAAAAAAACAGAACCAAAACCTGTGTGGTTAGAGACAAGAACTGGGAAGAGTAATAAAACATCAGTATCCCAAAATTATGGATAGATATGGAACAAAATCCTGAAACACATCGACACAAACACCTGCTGTTAAATTGATTGCTGTTCTGACCTGTGATCCTCCTTCCTCCTTCCCCACTATTCCCAACCTCCCATCTGAATGCAGTTTGCCTTGAGTTTAAATGACAAACTCTGCAGGAAATGGAATATGTATATGTATATGTGGGGAGCTTATAGCCAGTCTGTTTACTATTGTACTCAATGGCAATTTATTTGCCCATCCTGACCTCCTCTCCTGGAGTTATTGATCCTGCCAGGATGACTGACAAGAAGTGGGTCTGGAGCCCTATTATAGCATGGGAGAATTATGGCAATTTTGCAGCATTTGTAGCAAAAGGGAAGCCTTTTCCCAGGGCTTTTTAAAGCTTCAGTTCTATGTCTGGTGACGTTTTCCTGCTTTTGCAGCAGTCCCAGTTGAGATAAATGAAGGAAAAACAGTCTCTGAACTGAGCTTTATCAACCTGGCTTTATTTGTGTGCTTTAAAGAGACGGCAAATCAGGTCAGGATTAGTAGCAGTTGCTGGGATTTCAAAAACTGCTCTGTTAGCTGTGACCTACCAAGGAAAACAAATGAAATTGGCTTGTGCTCTTGTTTGTGTTTATACTTCTGTATGAAAACAATGCATTAGAGGATTGGGACTGCTTTTTCTTATAGCTCTAAAAGAAGAAATATGTATGTCTAAAATGTCAAGTTTGCCTTTCTCTATTTTTGCTGAACAACTTACAGGAGGTCTCAGGGTATTCCCAGCTCTTAGCTAAGGTGGAAGAATTATCCAAGCGTTTACCAAGAATATATATTCTTCTACATATTTTTAGGAATTTCAATGAAGCAGAAAAGAAATCCCTGAAGGACATTAATAGTTTTAATGAAAAATCATTACTCCTCTCAGCAATGTAGTTTTCGTATATATCTGTACTATTACAGTTATCCAGCAAATCTATCAGGACAAGCCCTGGAGTTATTATAAAAAGAAATCAAGATAATATTATTGTATAAAGAGG
Source organism: Anas platyrhynchos (assembly GCF_047663525.1). Taxonomy (NCBI): domain Eukaryota; kingdom Metazoa; phylum Chordata; class Aves; order Anseriformes; family Anatidae; genus Anas; species Anas platyrhynchos. The sequence goes on along the minus strand of NC_092587.1, from coordinate 186,705,928 downwards.
GAAAAACTTTTCAGGCCTGCACCATGCAGCATAAACAAGGAAAGAAAGCAATGATAATTCTCTTTTCCCCTTGGCAGGACACCCTTAGATGGAGCTCTAGACATTTACCAGAGAGGAGATATGGGGGGAAATGGGTCAGTGCCTGAGAATAGAAGAAAAAGGAAAAGAAGATAACCCCCATTAATGCCTGTGTGTAGGTCTTTGTTCTCTTCCCTCATACGTGGGGCTGACACAGACGGTCTTGTGGCTGGTTGCAGCTATCGATGAACAGAGATGTGGCCCCATTGCTGGAGCGCTGAGGTAGCTCTGAGTGAAATTCAACAGGATGTTGATCTTGCTGACAAATGGCAAGGAGGGCTGAATATTAAATGAAACGTTCATTAAAAAAATCTCCCAAAGCAAACAATAAGTGCTCTATACATCCAAGCTGAACGTGATCAGAGTGTGACAGCTGAAAGGACCACTGAACAAAAGACATGCTGTAAAATGCTGTGTAGCAATTGACTAACAAAAGCTCACATGCAGGAGGCACAAAAGAAGAGAATTTAGAGGAAATCATAGATTTCAGTGTAAAATTTCTATTCATGCAGCTTAACTCTGAGAATTATGTCCCAAAACATCAAGTTAATGCACTCACCCTGAAAGATCCTTCTTCCGTGGCTTCCCTCCACATCCTGTGCCAGCAGACAGAGGGCCAAATCCTGCCTGTGGGTAAAGGGCTGAGTTACATCACTGAAGTACTTGTATACTTGGTGGTGCTCCTTTATAATGGAAATCAACAGCTAATTGCAAGGCTGCTGTTACTTCTCCACTGTTTTTCTGTTTTTCAGGCAGGTCTGCAGCCCCTGGACCAGATGCAGCAGGCTGTCCCCAGCAGGCTCATGCCAGCTCTTTCCTGCCCCAAAGACAAGCACCCCAGACCTGATGTGCAAAGAGAAACCACAGAAAAGTGCAGCATTGTTCAGGAGACTACAGAGATAACAGGAAAACAAAACAAAAAACACATATGGTCTGGAGAATAGCTGGATGACAATGAGTTAAATTGAGAGAAGAATCTGGCCCAGCATGTACACTGGGCAAAACCTGTGTTCCTGCAAGTCAGGGAGGGGAGTAGTCTGGGGTACTCTGTTGCTTTGCATTACTTCTGATTTTGTAACCTTATTGATTTAAGTGGACTCTTCTTGGAAGCACTTAGCACTTCTGCTGACTTACGGGCAGAGGAGAGGTAAAATAGTTGTATTTCCCCCACCCCAGACGTCTCCCCTTCCCACACTCCACCTCCGGCGAGACAGGGAAGAGCACAACAGCCAGGCAGGGTGGTGGCAAATCATCCCTCTGCTCCTGGCCACAGATCCCACTCCTCACCAGGGACGTCTGAGAGCATCATGAGTCATTGCAGGTTGTTCCTCAACAGCTGCTGGAAGATAATGGCAGAGTCATTCATTCATTAATAATAATAATAATAATAATAATAATAATAATAATAATAATAATAATAATAATAATAATAATAATAGAGAGAAGATTCAGCTTGGAAGACTCAGTCTCTTCCCAGGTGTGTGCTCAATACTGGGAAAAAGCTGTATTTCCTCTTCCTAAACCCAAAAGACACTGCACAGTACTGCCACCTTTTAAACTTTTTATTTTTTAAAACTACCAGAGTTGAAATTTAAGTCAAGAAGCAGGCAAAAGAGTTTCAAAATGAATGTGTTTTAACTCCATTGGTGTTTTCTTCCAAATTCAGAAATTCTTTTTCCCCATTGTGAAATCTTATTTACTCCCCTACATGCCTCTTTCTGCAGCTTTTGTTCAACAAGCCATTGAACTTTTCCTATCGCCACCCTCATGACATTTCTACCCCTACACACATCCTGTGGAGCCGTGTGGAGAATGGGGCACACTGGGGTGCAGGATGAGTGCGCAGCAGGGGAAGGCAGCAGCATCTCATCAGAGCATGCATCAGGGAGCTGACTTTGTGAGGCTGGGAGGCGGCAGCTTGCAGGCAGAGGTTGGTCTGTCCACACCTGCCATCCGTCTGTCCTGCCGTGCCAGATGCCAAGGTCGGCTCCTGGCATTGGGCTCCTGGGCTCACCCAGCTCCAGGAAAGAAGGAAGCACTGCCAAAACCATTCTCACTTCTCCTCCTGTGGGGCTGTTCATTAGTAGACACGTGGGTGTAGGACTGGAGTACAAAACTAGAGTTGTGTAGGGGCGATCTGGTGATATGGTGTGAAATTCAATGGGGACATGCATTTTGGGGAGGTAATACATGTACCCGTAACCTTTCTAACTGAGGGTGTGTAGATTTGGCCTTGTCTACACAATGATGATCATTTCAGGGTCTCCTGCATGCTTTGGGGGGTTTTCTGTGGTGTTGAGGAGAACTGAAATCTCTAGAAGTAACGGTAATGTCTCAGGAGTGTTGTTGAGCTCCAAATGGGACTTGTATTGCAGGTGATGTATCAATAAATGGGAAAGAAAGAATCAGACCAGGTCCTGCTGCCTCTGATGACCTGCTCGGACAGACAGTGCTTCAGGTGCTACCTGGTAAAACCAGCCATAAAATGCTTGACTCCAGCTCCTTGCCATCAACCATAGCTGCAAAGGGAAAGCAGGTTTATAGAGAGGCCCAACAACAATGTATGTGGCTGAAGGGGGTTGAAAATCATCTCCTCACCTGGCTGAGCAACGCCTTCTCCTATGGTCCTAGTGACACCTAAGATTGGTGATGGTGGCAGTCATCCAAAAAGGGCTGTTCCTGGAGAAGCATGGCAACATTGCACATCATGTACAGTTGGCTTTGATGCAACAGACAAGAGCTGTCAGAGAAAACTTCCCAAACAGTATGCTGGGTCCTCTCTTTCAGAGCTCCCAGTGCAGATCTCTAGTGCAGAGCTCCCAGACACTAGGGGATGGCTCACATCTCCCACACGGCTGCATCTAATTTGACCCCAAACCTAATCTGGGGCCCAGGCTTCCCCTCACCATTTACGTGTGTCCACACACACATTTAACCCCAAGCACCTGCAGGGGACAGGAGTGGAGAGAGTCATGGTCGGAGGCACCGGGCGGCATGGGACGGCCGGCTGCTCCCTCACGGGTGAGCTGGCCTGTGACGGCGGCACGGGCTGACAGCAAAGCACAGCGTGGAGATTAATTGCTTCTAATGAGCAGCACTGCAGCCCTTGGAAAAGGGCTAACTGGGGACCGCTGAGGAAATGATAACATTTTAACCCTCTGTGGTGTTGGTCCTCTTGCTGGGAGCTTTTTGGGAATGCCATCCCCACGCCTGGAAGGGAAAGAGTTTCTGCAGAGCATTGGCCTGGATTTACACCTCCATAAAGAGCCTGGGTTTGGGTTTCTGCCACCTGGCAGAGCTGCATGAAATGACCTTGTCTCTCTCCCCTTTTCTTCTTTTCCCTTCTTTTTCTTCCTCTTTTCCTCTCCCTTTCTATGCACATCTTTCATATAAAGGGAGAAAAACAAAAACCAAAAAAAGAAGGTCCCCAGGCCAGGACAGCTATTTGAGCTAGCCCTCCAGACACCACAGAACGGTGGAGGTTGGGAGACGCCTCTGGAGGTTGACTGGTCCATCCCCCCTGCTCAAGCAAGACCACTACAGCAGGTAGCCCAGATACATGTGTACACAGGGAAGGAAACCCACACATTCTTCATCCACCAGCAGCACCACAAGCTGGTGTCCATTCGCCCTCCAAGCAGAGCCAAAGGGAGGACCCCACAAAGGGAGGACCAGCCACCACAGTGGCCATTCCTTCAGCTCCCAGCCCAGGATGAGACGGAGGGAGAGGAGTAAATGAGATTTTCACAAAACAAGCATTTGTAGCTTCAGGGACAGAGGAAGAGACAAAAACTTGATGGTCTGAGTGAAACACAGGCAATGCTGTCACCTGGGAAAAGAAAACTGGGAAGGAAAAAAGTCAACAATTGAGTTGTGACAGCTTTGTGCAAAATCACCACAGCTTTTCATTGCTGTTTTCATTTTGGGACTGACCTAGTTTTTTACGTGATGAAAAGGTGAGGGTGTTACAGAGTTGTGGAGAACCGAGCTGGCCCAGGCTGAGCAGAACCACAATCACAAAAAACACATGCTGTTTGGGAAGTTAAATTTTTCTCATTTAACTCAGCCCAAACTGAACTTGTTGGGAAACTACATTTTCTGGACCTTGCTTTGTCTTTAGGGACATGGGAAGAGCACCTTTTCTGAGAGCAAAGCACAGGTGGGTAATGAGGGGAGCCCTGGTAGGGGGTCAGTCACAATAGCTGGCTCTGGGCAGATGTCCAGCACACACGGACTGGTGGCAACAGAGCCTACAAAGTAGAGCAGCTAGTCACTAACCACAAAAATAATAATAAATTAAAAAAAAAAAAAAAAGAAACAAACAACAACAAAAAAAAAAGAGATCAATTCACTTTGCAACACATGGAAAAAGCTGAAGGTCTGTGGTGTGATTTTTGTTTGGACATGTTCACCTTTCCCTCTGATCCAAGACCCAAGGACAAGAAGTGCTTTTCAAGAAACCTTGAGTTACAACCATTCCAAACTCCTTTGTCTAGTTCAATGTTTACTCCATAAATCTTTCCTAAGAACACCAATTTTGGATAATAGACTTGGGATTGTTAATGATTTTCTGAAAACAAGAGAGGATGCTTTACTCCACCAGATTGGTTTTATGCTCAGAGACCACAGGTCATGTAGTGACAGGAACTGTAGTTTAGCTATTAACCAAGAGATTCTACTGAACAAAGGGTTTCCCAAGTCATTTAAGCTAAAAATACTCAATTTTGGAACTTTTATTGTTAAAATAATTTAAAACATTTAAATCACTAATACTGTAAAATATATGTGTTAAGGATTTTTTAACATACGTAACAATTGTGTTTGTATATAGATGAGAGACAATATTTCAATCAATTTCAATGCTTTGGTGTCAAAGTAACTCAGCTCCAAGGTGTGACTTATATTTTTATAAATATAATTTTGAAGGATTCTTTATTCAAACCAAATGGTTTGTAAAAGTAATTTTCTAAAATAGTTAAACTCTTTCCTCTAGAGATAGAAGCCACATATCTGACTAGAGCAGCTTATAGGGTGATATCTTTTTGTGCAACAAACAGCTGCTCTAGAGCACCTTAAGCTCATCTTTATCTTTGAAGGTGGTAATAAAAACAGAGCAGACTACTGCATAGCAAAAGTTTCCTTAAATAACATATCATGTGGTACAATCTCAGAGAAAAAATAGGGAAACCTTACATGCAAGAGCAGCTCTGTAATTGAGATTTGCTTGGTTTGTTTTAGTTTTTCTCTCCAAGCGTTGCTGATGAAGAATGTGCTTTTAAGAAACTACAGACTAATGCGTGGACAAGGGGAAAATGTCCTCCTACAACAAACAAGACGTCTCTCATTAGCAAACTGCCTGAGTGCTACTATAAGGCATTAGTGCAGCTGGCACAGCTCCCGAGAATAGAATTATTCATTGCCATGGTTACCCATGCTAGAAATATTATCCTCCACAATCGTTGTAAACAAAGATCCTTTCACAACGGTATAAAAATCAGAGTGCTTGAAGCAATTAAAGGAAATTATAAAATTGTACAGAAGTCGAAGTTGTGTCATGCAAGCTCTGCAGCTTTTCTAACACCGGGGGGGTTTCAAAGCCCTCTGGGAAGTGCTGAGCCTCTCCCGGACTCAGCGAGGTGCAAAGCTGGGGGCTGCCCTTGGAAGGCAGGGCCAGAGCCCTGATGTCTCCACTGAGACCCCCGGCAGCAAACCAGCCCTGCTGTGGGTATGTGGCACTTGGCACGGGTGTGCTTCTTGAACTGCACAGGAGAGGCTGGCAACAGCAAGGGGGAAGGAAGTTATCACTCATCTTGGTGATGAATAATATCAGAGTTAATGTGCAGCAGCTGATCCAAAGCATCCTAGGGGAGGATGGTGCCTGGAGCCAGGAGGGCTCAGACAGGAACAGCAGCCACAAATAGGGCTCCTCCCCTGCGCCCAGAGCAGCTGGAGCAGAAGATACTCCACCAAGTGACTTCTGTGCTGTGCAGCGCAATCAGGGCAGCCGAGGAGACTGCTGCAGAGCCGCTGTGTCCTCAGCTCAGTTCACGGCAGCCAGGGATGAGGGAAGAGCTTGTTGTTCAGGCACTGAGAGGGGACAGAGCTGTGCAGGAGGACTCACTATCTCACCATCCCTATTCCAGCATCACCACCAAACCCTGGCCATGGCCAAGGCCTCACTGCACTGGGACAATGTGAGGCTGCCCATAGGATGTCCGTGGGCAAACACCCAAAGAGGTGGGTTGGCTCACCCCAGGCAGGCTCCCTCTGAGCACCAGGCAGCACTGCTGTGCTGGGCGGGTGACGGAGCCCTGGCACAGGCTGCCCAGAGAGGCTGTGGGGTCTCCTCCTTGGGGAGCTCCAAAAGCCGCCTGGACGTGGGCCTGGGCAGCCTGCTCTGGGTGTCCCTGCTTGGGCAGGGGTGGGATAATTCAAGACAGAGCATTAACACCTATGAGGAGACCCAAGAGGTGACATGACAAGCCCTCAGGATACTGCTTTGGGACCAAAAAAGAGTCACTGAAATAGAGCCCACAGCAAAACCTTGTTAAATTAACTAGCATATCTCCCTTGGGATGTAACATCTAACGAGCATGCTTCAGCACAGATGATACACCAGGGAGCTGAAGCAGCAGCTTGCCCCCACCATGATGCTGCTGGTGGCAGCTGCCCGATGGTCCAGCCATGGCAGCACCCAAATCTTGAATGCCGGCCCTTGAAACGCAAAGGGAGAATAAACCCAAGAAAAAAATACCCAAGCACAATATACCACATGATTTTGAAACAAATGCTTTCAGGGTTAGGTTTTCCAGTACGTCCGTTCCACAACACAATGCTCTTGTGCAACCCAGCTGGGCAGCCAGCACAGGGGAGATCCCTTTTATCTCCAGACTAATATCCCTAAAAATAAAATTGACTTTCCTCTTTGTAAATTCATGAGTCCTCCATAAGTAATGAGGCAACTTCAACCAACCTCACGGCGACATCGTGCACCTCACCAGGATGGTTTCCTTCTCTTATCTTTCTTTTTGAGGCTGCCCAATTAAAAAAGGATTACATACCACCTCAGATTTCCTCGGCTTTTCTCTCAGATCTCATAGGGGTCTTTTTTCTTTCTCTGTTAGTAGAACATGATTGATGTGTGGCACCCCATAGCCACAGGATATTATTGAAGCAAAGAACCTCAAAAGAGTCTCTAAAAGTGAGTATTTATGCAAATGGGAATCATTTCTTCTGTAGTAATGAGAGATACAAATAACTTTTATCAAAACAGAGACAAGCCACAACCTGAAGTTAATGGGGTGCCTCTTCTGCCAACCAGGTGCTGTGCAATTACCCACTATAGGGCCTTTATCTGTCATCATAAAATACCTCCTCTGCTGACAGCTGTGGTTGGCAATAGGCTGCCTGATCAGGTGGGACACCAGTTTAACCAATATATCAGTTCCTACGTGTCCTGGTTTCAATTAGAACAAAGTTAATTTTCTTCCTAGTAGCTGGTAGAATGCTGCGTTTTGGCTTAGGATGAGAAGAGTGCTGATAACACCCCGATGTTTTAATTGTTGCAGAGCAGTGCTTATACCAAGCCAAGGACATCTCAGCTTCTTGCTCTGACCTGCCAACAGGCAGGCTGGGGGTGCAGTAAGAGCTGGGAGGGGACAGACCCAGGACAGGTGACCCAAACTAGCCAAAGGGGTATTCCATACCATCTGACGTCATGCTAAACAATATATAGGGGTGGCTAGCCGGGGGGAGGGGGCCGGACTGCTCGGGGTTAGGCTGGGCATCGGTCAGCGGGTGGTGAGCAATTGCATTGTGCATCACTTGTTTGTACACATTATTATTAGTAGTACTATTATCATCATTGTATTATTATTATTATTATTATTATTTTCCTGTCTTATTAAACTGTCTTTATCCCAACTCACGGGCTTCACTTTCCATTTCTCTCCCCCGCCCCAGAGAGGGAGGGGGGAGGGCGAGCGAACGGCTGTGTGGTGTTTAGCTGCCGGCCAGGTTAAACCACGACACTACGCTGCCCTTTTCCGGAGACATTGAGTCACTTTGTGAGGCTCAACACCAGGCTCATCAGATCTCAAAGGTGTCTGCTTTCTGGCTGCATGGTGGGAGCAATGAGCAGCTGCTGCTACCATCCTAAGTCGAAACCTGGAAGTGAGGAAGGAAGCAAAACACCCCTGTAGGACCGACATTTAAAACATCCCTGTATGGCTGGCATTAATCCCCAGTCTGGTGTTTCTTCAGTCGGTTTCATAAAATTGTCTGTGGCAATCAGCAAAAGCTGTGCAGGACACAGGAGAAATGAATGCCAGCTGGTCTCAAGAGCATTTGTAGCCAGGTATAGGGACAGGTGTATTAACATCTCACATCACTTCACGGATAGTGGGGTAAAACACAAAGGATTTAGCCCTGCAATGTCTCTCCTTTGGCAGAATCACTGTCATCCCCATTTAGAGGTGGAAAAAGCAGAGGTGCAGTTTTGTGCTGAAGATCACAGAGAACATGTGTAAAGGTATATCATAACCTGCAGTCCCCTGCCCTGCTCTCCAGCCACTCTCCTCCTTCCCCAGCCATGTCAAACAGCCCTGTAACAGCACCTGGATGCCTCGTGAAGCTGTGTAGAAAAGCTCTAGGGAGGAGAGAGTAAATTCAGTGAAGTGGATCGAGACAAGGAAACAAACAGCCTGCAAAGCTCAACAAAGTGCTCCTTGCCTCTGCTCGGCAGCTGGGGCTGTTACTGGCCCACCAAGGCATCGGCAATCCTCGCTGCATGGGGCCAAGTCTCCAGTGGGAAGGTCTGGAACAGCCTGGGAGCCACAGCTTGGCCCCTTCCCCCTTGGAGAAGCACGGGGTGATGTGCTCCCGCACATCATCCGACCGCAGAGAAACAGATGTGACAAGATAACACTGAAATAAAAGTCCCAACGGGGGATAGAGGAATTGGGGAGCTTGTTAAGAAGCCTGTTGCCATCTGGAAGGCAGAGAAAGGCAGGCATCTGTGAAAAAGTGGCATCCCTGGGGAAAGCCTGGGCAAACGCAGCTGGCCCAGCGAGGCGAGAGGATGGAGGCTAGCTGGTAGGCCTGCCTGGCCCTGGAAATCAGAGCAGAGGGTGAAGGGAGGGTTGGTTTTCATTTTCATGAGACTGCAGAGTGTGTAGCAGAATCCAAACTAATCACCTTCTGCCAATTGTTGTCCTTGGCAGGAACAGTAACTTTGTGGCCCAACGGGTTTAACTGAAGATACAAGGGGGGAAATGAGAGCACATTGGGCTCTTGATTTGCTAATAGGAGTCTTTTGTGCTGTCTGCTGGTTCAGAGCCATCTCCTGGGTCTTAACCCTTTACTCCTTAGTTGCCATGAAAACAGGCAGTCTTCCTTGACTATGCATCTTATTTTTCAGAGGTAAGAACCTTTCTCTTTGAGCTTTCCCTAAGCTCCCATCACTGGTGTTAAATCTAGGGCATGGAGAGGGAAGAGGAGACCTATGCCATGGTAACAGATGCCTTTGAATTAATAATTGGTTTTCTAGTAACTGATAGTTTCTGTAATCCAGCCCAGTGAACACCAGCTTCACACTGGCCTTCTCTTATGGAAACGAAGTACAAAAGGCTTTTGCTTTTGGTTAGTCATGTAAATCCTCCGATGAAGCCTATTCTAACAGAAGGGTAGTAAAAGGCAGTGCTATAAATAGTGCTGAGTGTTTGCCTGAGCTCAGGCAGAAATGTAAGGTTTCATGGCTCGGATTGAGGATCCCAATTGTTACAGAGCCAGAGGCTGACATTTGCCTTTGTGGTTGTGCTCTGATGTCTGTTTTGTTTTCCAATACAGTCATTTATTTTAAATCAGTCTGAATACATGTTACATCTTGAGAGAGAATTAAGGTTCGGCGTAGACAAGTCAACTTAACCGTGTAATCTGGTCCAAGCGTTTTTTCATAAAACTTGCAGATTTATGGGGTTTTCTTTCAGAACCTATAAGAAAAACAACTGCAGGCAAATTCGACATCATGTAGTGATCACAGACAGAAATATCCTAAGCCTCTGAGAAAGCATCAATAGGCAGTGCTGCAAGGGGTGCAAGCACCCTTTATGCAGCTACTGCGTAGGAGCATTTCTGATTTGAATGAAGCTGTTCTGATGCAGTGGCTGCATAATCAGACCCCAAATATGGCATGATAATGACTAGATATGCTTTAATTTTAAGGGTCAAAAGCCTAATTTATGGTCACAGAAAAAAAAATGTTTATAAGGAAAAGAATAGCAGGATTGATTTCTTCACTGTGAGTGCTATGCTTTTGTTTGATTTGTTATCTGTCAGTAAACAAAATCTATTAGTGCAGAATGTGAAGGGTAGAAACTGAAGGACAGAGGCAGATGTAACGTATTCCTACTGTAAAGACAGGCCACGACTGGTTGGATTTTTGGATGCTTCTGTTTTTTCTTAAGAAACACTCAATCCGTTTGATTTCTGTTACTATCATATTTCTGATTCTTTACATCACTTTAATAAAATAGATGTTCTTTGTGCCCACTTTAGGGCTTAGCCAGTATCTTCACAGCCATAACCAAGGGCAGGTTTTTCACTACTCATATTTACTAAGACACATTCATCTACATTTATTCTAAACTATTTTATTGCAAAATTTGCTTGTATTTTCATCTTTACAGGTGAACACATATAGCTGTGCAGGAACAGAAGAGATGTGCTTTACGTGACATACAGATCTAGTGTAATTTCTGTCCTTGAGATACTGTGGCCACAGGGTTTTTGTTTGCTTTGCATTTTGCAAGCTGCCCTATCTGTTCCCAGCAGCTCAGCACCACTTGTTCCCATGCTGTGATCTCCTGCGGCTGAAGAATACCAGAATCCCAGTTTTTTTGAGCATCTATATTTTTGTCCACCCTTAAAAGTAAATAAATAAATAAATAAAAAGAAAAAGAAGCTAAAAATGAAAGTTGGCTGAAACTGGACACACAGTTACTTGAGGACACGTAACACATGTAAATATCCCACCAACTCCACTATCTGATGTTGCAGTATCTGTAACTCCTCCACCATTTCAGCATCTGCATTACAGTCTGAACCGCATAAACTTAGAATTCCTGTGAGAGAGAAAAGTGCTTTTATCCCGTAATATAGATGTTGAAGTGAAGCATATGTCTTCATTTACTTCTTGAGGCACCCTGAGGCACATAGGTGCCCTGGAGGCAACCACCTCCTTATGTAGCAGGCAAGGACACCTCTGCCCACAGGGCTCTTGGGCTGCCTTGGGTTCAGCTTCCTAAACCTCCCCAGCTACCCCACACCTCCGTGCTGCTGCTGCGCTTCTAACCTGTCATACTCCACTTATTCAGGACCTTAAGCCAGATCTTCACTCAAATCTCTTCGCTGTCCAAGGGAGCCATGAATTCCAAATGACACCAACAAGGAAGGCCAGAGAAAGAGTCCCTGACTCACACCATGGCACACAGGTTATTTGTTATCAGCAAGGATTATTTGTTAGTCTTTGGAGTAGCCATGGGAGTTATACTTCAACAAACTCCTGCCTTTTCCTGCCTGCGCTTGTCTTGTTCTATTTAAAATGTTTAGGAACTCTGTTTCCATCTATATCTTTTAAAACAAGTGGTTTACTTAAGCTGGAAAAATACACATAGCCGTCAAGAACACGTCCTTTATTAGTGAGAACAAGAGACCTCCTGTTCCCAGCATCTAATTGAGTGTCTGAGTCAAGTGCTCAGGGTCTTTGCAGAGCAAAAGGAGCGATGTGTCATTAAAAGCAGGTTCTTGCTCCTCATCTGCCACAGCAGCATCCAGGGCTGCTGAAATAACCCTTTGCAGAAACCTTTGAGCCTCCCTCCCATCCCCAAAGGACTGCAAAATGGTTTTAATTGGAAGCAGATGTGCAATGTGGTAGGTAGGAGCAGGCGTCTGCTTAATGTGAGCCCCTAGAAAACAAATTCTATATGATCACTTCAGAAGGGAATACCACAATTCAAAGGAAAAGATTTTAAATGAGACTAGTAGTCACTCACAACCAGTTGTCTGGTCACTTTGTCTTGCCAATATTTCTTACCAGTTATTAGGATTCAAGAATATTCTCTTCTCTTGCTTGATAGCTTTACAGAAATGGATAGAGCATTCAGCTTCAATGAATTGGCCACAGGAAGATTTCCAGGCCACCTTTTCTATTGCAAACCTTTTGGGAACTCCAATTTTTCAGTAAGATGGCTACAGAGAAGTACTATTGGGAATGACTGATCTGGTTATTACTTGGGAAGGGACTTTTAGCCAAGTAATAGAAACTCAGCACCTTGATTTCAAAAATAATTTTTGAGCCAGGTCTCCTGGTTTTGTCACAATTTTCTTTTTTTTTTTTTTTCTTCCATCAGAGTGGATCTGCCAGCCTACTGCAGGCTGTTTTTGTGGAAGGTGTTAACAGCTGCATCACACATCTGCAGTTATCAAGATTCATGAGGCTGTACTTTTGCTCTACACTTCATTGCAACCCCTCTGGCCCTCAAAAACCCAGTAGCTATACTTGGACACAAGCAAGGTAATCACCAGGCAATCATCTGCAGCAGGGAATAATTTAAACAGCAAATCTTCTACTTCCAGGTGGGAAGGATAGAAGACATGAAAGTGCAATAGGGAACATAGGCTGAGAAGGCGCGATTGTAATTTTTTTGTGTGTGCATTAAATCACTGTGAAAACATTTCTTCAGCCTCATTCCAGCTACTAGAAAGAGGAGTTATACTTTCTGAGCATATGGTCAATTTATACTGTGTCACCATGTCCTGCTCTGTACTTGTATAATAAGCTTTCTCATACCCTTTGTTTTGTTGTTCGTTGAAAATGTTCAAGCAGATTTTATCTCAGTTCTTATCCTGTCAGGTTCAGTATCTTGCATGGGTGTGTTGTAACAAGGGGGAGGCCTTTTGAACCTCAGCTGAGTAAAGAAATTAATCTTAAGGGTTAAAATTAGACTGATGCAAATGCTTTAAGCATTTTTGAAATGCATGAAATGTAGAGAAAGTTGCAAAATCGAGGTTCTACGAAATGTCACTTCATAGTCATAGTGGTCAAGTCCCAGCATTTGGACTGACTTTTCTAGATCTTATGACAAAACTGCAGCTTCAAAGTTGATGTGTGCGAAGAGAACCAGCTTCCCTGCTGGCTTCCCAACTAGGGGGAGGACCACGAAGAGAAGATGATTTGAAAGACAGAATGAGACTTGGTCCATTTCCACCGTCTCAGTGATTTAAAGGTAAACAAAACAAAACAAACAAAAAACATGCCGATGAAACAGCAGAAGACCAGAACTCACTCAGATTTATGAAAGCCCTCCCCTAAGTAGCAAATTTAATCTAGTTATTTTGTGATGTTATTAGTAAAACAGCTAAAGGCATTTCTACATTGAAGTGAAAGGGCACACATGCCCAAGTATTCTCTTTTATGCTATTTTGGGGACATAAATCTCCAATGTCTTGGTTTCATAAGCCTAGTGATTTCCAGTGCACTGAATAGATCAAATCTCGCTCTGAATAGATCAACTCTAGCTCCAACTTGATCAAAAAGTAACCTCCACGTTCATCAATGAAAAGTGACAACCAATTTTATTAACGGTATTCATTATAACACATAATATGACAGTGGAAATATTTTTCTCTGTACGATTTTTGAATGGAAGAAAAGTGCAGTTAGTCTGAGTTCCTTACATTCATTAGAAGCAAGACTATTGAAACCATCAACATTTACAATGACACATAAGCAAACACCAGAACCAGTGCCAATAAATACGCAGAGTACCGAAATAAATATTTACAGAATTAAAAAATAAAATAAACGCTGATTAAGTATATCCTCGTGAACTGTCAGAGAAGAAAGACATCTATTGCTATCAGTTAGGTTTTCCATATGTTGAAAATACAGATAGCATGGTTTTGGCTGGGACAGAGTTGATTTGAGGAGACACTAATTTATTGAAGTTTGCAGAGGTGGAAAGGAGCAGAGCACGTCTACCAGTCTGTTACAAAAACACCCCCTGGAGCGGCCTGATCTTGTACTCTGAAAAAGTTGGTGCACACAGCCTCGCCAGATCATTCACAACCCTTTTAGATAAGAAGAGCAGGGAGGTCTGGCTTTACTCGCTCATTATCTCAAACAGGTCACACGCTGCCTTCATGGGGGTGGCCGACAAAAAAACACGAGGGAAAAATGTAATAAGCAATGATCCGTCAGCTATAATACGACTAGTAAAAACAGATTGAGTGACTTCTAACAGGACACATCTGTCTCTTTCAGCACGTAGGAAACCCCAAGAGCATCAGCTTGTCAAATGCAGTGTGGAGTAGCCCCTGCTACATTTTCCTCAGGCACACCATGATATTTCATCAGAGCAGGGCTGTGAAAATAGACTGAATCTCTTCTGTAATTTCTGGACTTACTGAATCTGTGTTTTCCACCAACCACATTCATATCTCATTCCCCATTTCAACAGGGCTAGAAGCCATGACTCCAGAGCTTTCTGGAGACAGACAGCTGACAAACACAGCAAAGAAAAATCAGATTGGCCAAATTATGGGGTCCTCGCTCAGCCTTAACACCAAACACCACTACTAACAGATCCAGTGGCTTCAGAAGGAGTGCTGGCGGATGGAGCTATTGCAATCTCTCCCATGGCAGAGGATTTATTTAAATTTTATATGAAGTTAACAGCTTTAATCTTGCTTCATCTTTTGAGAATCAAGCTAACATTGCTTCTGTCAAGCCATGTGCTGCAGAAAATTATTTGTGCCTTACTTAGGATTTGGTGCTGCTGCTGCAACCCAGAGCACTTGTACCCAGTTTACCCTTAGTCTACATTTAATTCCCTTCTTCCACCAGGACCAGCAGTATAGCCCTTATTTCATCCCATCTCCCAAGCACCACATCAGCCCTTTTTTGTCCCAGTTCATCACCAGCCCTAGCTTTTCCTGCTGCTGCTGTCCTGTCTGGCAGATGCTCACCTTGCACTCCCCTGGAACACGTGGAAAGGGACGGATGACAAACTCTCCCATGGTCTGTGGTGTGCAGGTAAGTCATGGGTGGACCTTCCTATGATCTACCATTAACTGAGAAACCTCACCAGCTGCATAGCTTTTACATTTTAAGGTCAGGCTTAATTCAAAGCAGATGTAGCCAATTTTCTTTTACGAGCATATTATGTTCAAAGCCTCCAATGCATCTGTATAAAAAGCCCATGGAAACAACCTGGTACTGAAAGAGCAACTGTTTTGATGTAATGTCATTCAAAATAATAAAAAGCTGTCCCAGTTCTTACCATTCAGTTCCCTGTGTATTGTTCTCCCTTAAAACAGATTTAAGATGTTGCTGTGAAACAATAAAATGGAGAGATAATCATTTACCATATAAAAAAACAAGAGCAATGACACCATAAGCAGGGGTTTTAGTGCTCTGGAAAGGATCTGGTCCTGTTTTTGCCGTCACAAGTTAAATTAAGGAAGGCAGTGATTGTGTTAGCTGTAATTTAAACATGCTGAGCATTGGAGTTATGTGCAGGAGTGGTTGCTTGTTAAGATGGAAAAACAATGGAAAGACATGTTTTGCATTTAGATCAGTGAAAGTACAACTACAGTAATATCAAAGACTGCACAATCACCTGAATAATGTTAATCTCTTAGAAAAGGGAAGACTTATTTAAGTAATACTTCCTATTTCCTTCAGAATTAAGAGACTAAGGACCTTCTCCAGTTCTTACTGGAGACTATGGAAGATTTACCACAGTAAAAACTGGGCCATAGAAAGAGATTGTCAGATTGTGTCAGCAAATGCTGAAATGCTGCTTTTCGAGCTTTGTGCCCATGGCTGCATTAGCTTCTATTTCAGAGCACTGCTTGGATGTGATATTACCGGCAAAGCAATTTTCTTCTAGCCATTGCTAAAAGAAGCCTCTGAGCAGAACAGTTTATACTCCTTGCCCTGTGAAGTATATAACCTTTTCCTCTCTCCAGTACACCTTTGGGTCTATTTATTTTAGTACATACAGAAAGGAAAAAGAAAAGCAGCTCTTACCAAAGATAAAGAAAATCTGGGCACAGTCTCCATAACACACAGCCTCCAGGCTTTTCCACAAGCATGACACGCTTCCCTGCTAGATTTGCTAAATTGTGCACAACAGAGAAGTGGAGGGATATATTCCACTTTGCAAAATAGCACTCAGCATCCTCACCCACGTGTATGAGATCACACAGCAGAGATCTCCGTTTTAAATATCTTTGCAGCTTGTTCTGAAAGCAAATTCATTTCTTTCCAGACTTAGAAGTAGGAGCAAAGCCCTTGTGAAGAATATACTGGCAGCAGCTCCTGCTTTCTAGTGATGGAGGGCTAGGGCAAAAATCTGTTTCCTAAGCTATTGCAGTACAGCTGAGAGGGAACTGGAGACAGAGTGGGGGAAAAAAATGGTCCCCAGCAATAGTTTAGGATGGAGAAGCCCTCTGAGGTAGGAAGAGCTTTAACCACATGCTTTTGCAGGAGTAAAGGCGCCCAGGATGTGGCCTGAGTGGTTACAGCTCTTACTCCTTTGCATATGGCAATGGTTCTTCCGTTTTCCTCTTCAACATGGACATGGGAAACAGAAATCAAAACTGACCTTGCCAGCTGAGATGCTCACAGGGAAGACAAGATGTGAGCTAATGATGAGCTAGAAAATTACCTGTAAATCAGATTAAAACTCAGCTGTACTCCAAGAACAAACAGCTGGATAGATTCAGATACCTCTTGCTCACAGTAAACATCCCATCCCTCTTCAAAGGAAGAGAGGGATGGTCTGCAGAGACCAGTCCCAGGCCACTGAATGATGACTGACAGTGTATTCTCAGTATTACATCTCAGAAGAGTCAGTCATTGTGCAGTTCTGTGTGGACAAATGGGGTTATGTCATCGTAATGAAAACATAAACAAAGCAAACAAACACAAAAGCACAAACCAAAACCAAAGGAAAAAAAAATAAAATTAAAAAAAAAGGAAAACCCAGCATTAAAAAAAAATACTGCAGAAACCATTATGTGCAAACTCTGCCAAGACTCATTTCTGCAGCGTCTTTGAGTTGGTGTCAGTTTGCTTTTCCAAGACAGAAGTCTCAGCCTTTCATATTAATAACTATGAAGCTACATTTTCAGGCCTCCTTGCTTGAAGTCCCACATTATCGCTGTTAGATAACCGTCTGCCTTGTAAGTGGCTATTGTTGCCGTGAACTGTCTCTCTCATACCATTATCTTGCTGAAAAGCCTTTTCTGAAAGTAGTCCATTAGAGCAGCCAAAAAAAAACAACAACCTCAGAGCGTGGCCATGTAGCAGAATCAATGGCTGCCTTTGATCTGCAGGCTCAGTCAGTGCTACAAATTTAAAAACAACTAGGTTTTGCTTTGCTAAGCAAAGCCTGTTAATTTGGCTCATCTGCACTTACAGCATCTTACTGAAAATGCCATCTGTATCAGATGTGTTGAAGACTTTGGTGCAATATTCGCTTAGCTTAGATAAATAATTTAGTAAGATTCATTAAAAAATAATCAGTGAATTAATTTTCATAGTGTACATCTGTGCATGTAATTTTTAAAATTCAGTCCTCTACTACCGTGAATGGAGGTAAGGATGGTCACAGTGGATGAAGGAAATGCTGGTGATTGATGGAATAAGACTGAACATAGATTTTCTTATTCTAGTCATGTAATTTCTTCTGAAACCTATTACATGTGTTTGAGTCCTATTACTGGCAAGAGCAGGATGCATATGCACTACAAGGAATGTAAGACCCTTTATGTCTGTTGCAGGCCACACATACAGTACAGAAAACTTTACTCCTATTGTGACAAAAGAAGTCCACAAAAACATCATTTCATGCTACCAAAGGGAAATTTTTTGTGCTGATATATAGGACGGGAATGTATGCCACTGAAATCACTGTAGATAGCTATAAAACGCTATGCAATATATAGAAATAGCTGAAGTACATGCAAAATTTACCAGCAGTGACTTGAAAGTGCAAGGAGTATATAGAACTAAATGCCAAGTTCTGATCTATAAAATCCTTTATGAACTTACAAGCTGGTCATTACAAAACATCACTCAGACCACAAAACAATGAAGAAAACAAGGAAACAAAAGTATTCTGGAAGAAAATCAAAACAATTACAGAATTGGGAATGTTATCTTTGGGACTCAGAACACCATTTCTACCTTGATACCTACCAAAGCCAAGGAAAATATATGTCTGGACACAGTAATATAAATAAGGATGCAAACCACCACAGAATGCCTCGGGACTGTTATTACCTCTTGATGTTTCAGCCTCTAAATCCAGCAAGCCATTAACTGTTTGTTGTTAGGCATCTCACAGCATTTTACAGGGATCTTTCAGGAATTAAACACAGGTGTAAAGAAGGCCTTTGAACCTCCTTTCAGTGATTGTTTTAGACATTGTGTGGAGTTATACAAATATATTTCTATGGAAATCCAAAGCCCTAATAAATATTACATTTTCTATTACCTTTTGAAATACTAACATAGTTAAGTTTTATAAATACAAAGTTAATCTGAGCATTAAATTGTATTTTTACTCTCACACGACCGTTACCCTGAATCAATGTCATCATGTCATGATGATCCAAAACACTGACACCCTACTACAAGGTCCTTTCCCATTTTCCTTGTCAGGATATGATTGTCCTTAAAATATGTACATAGCAAGCAGCCAAACGAACCACCGGGAGATCTGCAACATGTACTTACACTAGGTATGCGACAGAGAGTGACCAGAGAGCACCTGGCCTCGCGGGTGAGCGTGGCTGCGCTCCCAGCCCGTGCTGGGCAGGCAGCCCAGGACCTCCCGCTTGGCACCGGGGTTAGCACGGAGCAGGAAGCTGCGCGCCAGCATGCAGGGGAAGGAGGGAAAATGGGGCAGAAAACAAAAGAGAGAGAGAAAATGAAGGGAAGCCAAAGCATTTTAATGATGATTCTTGTTAGTCGTTACGTGAGAGGGAGCTAGGCTAGTGTTACTCTATTGGTTTTCTGATACATACATGCCACAACGCAAACAAAATGCATACGATGAACAATTGCCACACACAAGTCCCGTAGAGATGGTAGCTGACATCTTCAAGTGATTCAAAGGATGCACCACTGATTCTACCTGCAATCAGTGCTTCCAGTTTTTATGGTATTACCCAAGCCCACCACATCCTCCCGCCCTCTCAACTTCCAGTACCCTATAGAATCTCCCTGTACAATTTGTCCATGAAACAAAATGGGGAATTACGATTTTTTCTGCAGAGTTGTCATGCAGGGAAAGACATGTCCCTTACAGTCAAATGGAAACAGAAGAACAGAAAAAAAGGATGTTAGGCTTAGGGGCGAACACCAGGATAATATTCCACGTTCTGTACATTCATCCCTTTGAGGGTATTTCAGCTTTAACTTTCAAAAATGCACAAGCAGAGTCAGGCTGACTGCAAACCCCCCTTCTCAGGCAGAGGAGATAATCACCAGCGTGTTTTGAGGCAGATTTAAGGTACATCCCCTCAATCCGTGCATGGGAGTGTGCATGCGTGGCCGTGCTCGCACGGGTGGGAGTGTGCAGGGTGTGCACGTCTGCCTGTGTGCATGTACGCTAGGAGGAGGCGCGCTCTGACTACACATGCATATGTACAACGTGTCTGTGTGAGAAGGCATGTAGGAAACCACACGCATATATGTCATAAAGAAAACGTATAGAATAATCTTTGAAGTGTATTAAGGTTCGTTCTTAAACCATGAAAACGGGGACAGATGAGAAAAACCAATACTTTCTCCCTATTCACTGGGGTGTTGCAGTTCAGTATCAAATCCTGCAGTCATTTCAACCCTAAATGCCAATTTCACTCTTGTGACTATCAAGTCATTACCCCAGTGAACTGCACATATAAAACATTCGTATTATTGTGTTTCCTGGCTTTTTATGGTTTATCTATAACCTTAATATCCTTCAAATATATATTGTGTATATTTATTTTCCTTTTTTCTTTCAGTTTAAGAGACAATAAAACCAACTTCTATGTAAGATCAGACCCATTAGCTTCAGTTATGTGAATTTAGGATTCTCTGCATAATATAGACATGTATATTTTTAAAATGTATATTATTTGTCAGATACACTGGAGTATATATTTTATATTAATTGTGGTCTGATGATTAAATACTTATATCAAAATATTTTGTAAATACATAATATTTACCTTTAGACTTCAGTGATTTTTTGAGCTTTTTCAGTGTATCATAAAAATATGTCCTCAGGCACATTAAAACCCTATTAAATTTCTTGGAAATGTTGTCAATGCCCACATATAGTAGCCACTATTCAAAAACATCCTGGCCATTAATACATTTCTCCTAATATCCAAGCTCATCAGACCATTTTATGGACCATTAGCTTACCATATTTCTTTTTCTCTCTTAAAGTAAAATTATTCTGACATTATTTAGAATGAAAATAAAAAGCAACAAGAACCCAGACTTTCTTTAAATAGTCAAAAACTAATTTTATATATTTTAAAAAATAATAATTAAAAAACATGTTTATCACCTGGGTTCCTTCTCTGTAAGGTTTAAGCCCAGAGCAACTTTGTCTAAACCCCTGAAAATAGAGGTTTGCAATGTCAGTGCTGTCAGAGCCTCAGCTCTGACACACGGAATGTGCCACTGGAATTAAATCAGCACTTCAGACTTACTTATCTGGGGATGCATGAGCCCATACAAAACAGAGTTTTGCTCTAATTTAAGGTACTTACACAAAGTTCTATCACTTTAGAACTGTAAAATTATCTACCTATAAAAACTAACTTTTGTTTAAACTCTAGATAATACAGACAGGTGATTTTTCTTTTTATAAAAAATCTGTAGCATTGAGTAAATCTGCTAAAATATGTATATATTTACACATGGCAAGCAAGTTATTGTATAAATGTGATCAGTGTGTATATATTGGCATTTAGTAAAATGTTTCCCTGAACCTGATTGTATGCATTATCGGACAAGTATTGATGTAAACATCTGAACCTACGTCAGGTGTCTCTGTTACCCATTTACATTAGAGCAGATCAAAACCAACCAAACAGACAGACAAATAAAAATGTTTTCCTGCTGGACAAGTCCACCTAATGCCTTAATTAGCTACTGCACATGAGTCAGTCAAGTCTGCTGCTGAGCAGTGCTCTCATTCCCACATCAGGTAAAATACCTGTTAGGTTTTTGTTTTTTTTTTTTTGCTTGGCATTTTTTCCCAACATCTTGTAGAGCAAACACCATTTTTGGAGCCAGGCACCCACCCTCCACTCCTCCCCCAGAAATGACTAAAAGATAAGTGTAGTGGAGAACCTCTCGTGTCGCTCCTTTTGTAACTCTGTTCCCTTGAAGAACTCATGGCACTGCTTTACATGAGGGAAGATGCTCTTTTAGGTTCATAATCCAAGTCCTGCTTCCACAAAGGCATGTAAAATGAACTTCCCCAGTGTTTAGTGCTGTGGAAAAAAGATACAAATGTAAAAAAAAAAAAAAGTGCTTGGAAAGAAGTTGACTTTTCATATTCATCCATACAGTACTATAAGAAGGGATTCAGAAGTGGAGGCCCATGGAGTACTGTTGAAGTAAGCCTTTTAGGTGCCTTTCTTCAGGTGATGCAAAATGTATTCATTATTTATGGTCTCCTATGCAGATTTTCACACACCAACCTTGCTGTCCAAATTGGTCTCCACCTGCTATTCAATTATTTTTTGGCACTGTCCTGGTACATGGCAGCTTTCACAGTTGTCCCTGCTAAGCCCCTGTTACTAACCCGGCGTACTAGTACTTTAGAGACAGGGATTTTTGTTCTGTGCATCTCACTTTTGGCCAGGTGATGGTGTGCAACATGATGGCTGTTACTAGTGTCTGTTCCATGGCTGGCTGGATGTGATGCAAGGTGTTTAATGCTGATGGGTATTTTGGAGTCCTTCATTGTGCTTGAGGGTGTTTTCAGTGAGCACGTGGTTGTTATTGGAGACACAGGTTTGGAGCGTGGCACGCAGGTGACCCCTTCGTCTGGAGGCTTCCCTGGTGGGTTTTCATCTGGCTCAGCATAAAGGTCATAAAGCGCATCCCCACTGTAGCTGTCCCTGGGAAGGGTCTCCTTCTGGATGCTCATGGTACTGTCTTCCTCAGGACCAGGGGTGGTGGAATCCCAGTAGCCCTCATCACTGTTTGGGACACCCTCATGCTGCTCCTTCTCCCTGCCCTTCTGCTCCTCTTTGTGGTTGAGGTGAATGGGGATCTGGTTGAGGCCACCACGTTTCACCGCCACTCTGTTCTGGGCCCCCTCAGTACCTCGGTTCTCCTTCAGCCCCTCAGGCGTCTTTGTCCCTCCTCCTCCTCCTCCTGTTTGGGTCTCTTCTGTCTGCGACAGCATATCCCAGAACTCCTGGAGGTATGTATCATCCACCTGCTCGGGGCTGGCCATCTCCTCCCCTCCTCCTTGGTAGGCCACCATGGTGGGGTGTTTCTTGGAGGCGCCCAGCTTGCTGACCCCGGGGGTGCTCTTCTCGCAGCCGCCACTCCCGCCGCCCACATCTTCCTCCTGGTCCGCAATAATATCTCCGCAGCCTGTAAGAGAGTCAAAGCTTTTCAGTGAAGTCACGTCAGCAAACATCAAACAAATACGATCAATCGATTGCTCTGAGGGTGGATCAATAGAGGAAGGGTCAGGGGCGGCTGCCGGCTCTTGACCGCTATCACAGTGAGGTTCAACAGGGGGAATAGTCGTTATTGGAATGTCACCTGTTATGGCCGCATCCTTCGCAGTCCCAACCTCTCCGGCACCCGGGTCCGGTCGCTCGCGGCAGAGCTCCTCGGGTCGCCTTCCAGCAGCGGCAGGGTCCTCCCCGGGGGGGGTTTTGCTGTCCCGCGCCTCCCCAGCTCCCACCTGGGGCTCCTCGGCCGAGGTGTGCTTCTCATGCAGCGATTCGAGACCGACGTCTCCTGTGCTGTTCGGAGTTTCAGACAAAGGTTTTGGCGTCTCCTCTTTGATGCACTCCAAGCTGGCAGTCAGAGACCCCGGCATAATGAGACCGGACTGGATTTCCGAGGCTTCCCCCCTCTCCTCCTTGCCGTTTTTGTCCTTTTTATGCCACCGCATGCTGCTGAAGATCCCTTTCAGCCCCTTCTTTTGTCTGCCGCCAGCCCGCTGATCCGCATTCTCTGCCTTGCCGTTCTCCGTCCTCCCGTTCTTCCTCAGCAGGGAGAAGAAGCTGTGTGACTTCGCCACCGAGCTGCCGGGGGAGACGCCGAGGCTGGCGGCTGCCCTGCTCTGAGCATCCTTGCCTTGCGGGTCGCCGCCACCCTGGTCCTCCTTCTTGCTGCTCTCCAGCACGGCGTCGGCCAAGCCATCGTGCGTCCTGCTCCGCACCATCCCCGCTTTGCTCGCGCCCTTCCCCTCCCCACCTTTGCTCCTCACCCCAAAGATGCTCGGCATGGTGCCCCCGGATTTCCTCCTCTTGAACAATTTGAAGGCGGTTTTGTTAATCTTCCCCGACGGCTGCTGCTCGGCGGCCGGGGGCTCGGCACAGTCGCAATGCGAGTCCATGACTGCCGCCACCGCGTCCCCGCCGCGGCCTCCTCGCCGCCACCGCCCCGGTGGTGGTGGTTGTGGTGCCCGGTGGTGGTGGTGCTGTGCCTCACTGACAGCCCCGCCGCTCCCGCTGCCGCCCTCCCATCTCCATGGCAACCCGGAGGGGGCTAAGCAGCTTTCCTCCACCGCCGTGGGCCTGCGCCAGGCCGCTGTCATCCACTCTCAATCAACCTGAGCCGCCGCAGCCACGCCGGCAGCGCCCCTTCCTCCACCCCCTCCCCAAAAGGGTTTATATAACTTAACCCGTGTCGTCCTGCGCGGCTCGCTGCCTCACGCAGCCCGCCATGGCGGACGGGTGCTGAGGGAGGACCTCGCACCACGCAGCTGTGGCATGGACCCCGTGCCCCTGCCCCTCCCCGGTGCCCAAGACCCCCGCTGCTGGTGAATAGTGGCTGCTCGCTTCTTCTGCCGGAGGAGGTTTAATATGATGGCAGCCCCCACACAAGCCTTTACCCACACCTCGCATCCACTGCATGTGGTCACGGTCCCTGCATCGTGGCCACAGGGTGCTGCCACCAGGGCTGTGGTGGCACAGTCACATCAGGGTGGCACGCTGGCCACAGACCCCCCTCACTAATTGCAAACCTAATCCAGATGCAAAGTAAATTAACCCAGCCTGACAGGTCCTGGGTAACCTGCTTTATGTGGCCCTCCTGGAGCAGGGGTTTGGACCAGGTGATATCCAGAGTGACATCCTTCCACCTTCTGCCACCCTGTAATTTGGAGCTCCAAACTGGCTTGGCAGCACCGCCACCACAGCAGGGCTGTTTGAGGCTGGGAGCCATGCTCTGCACCCAGCTGTGGAGGAGATCTGCTTTCAGCTGGAGCTGTAGTAACCCATGGACCCTGGCCGCCTGATGCTGACTATACGGAGTTAGTCTGGGTTCCTCCAAGCAGAAGCACTTGTCTGGGTTTTTAAACAGCCCTAAACACAACTGGGAACCACTACAGAGAAGCTGCATCCCCACCCTCTAGCTTGGGGCTAGGTTTTGGCCCCTTTGAAATTAGTAAAAGCTTTTGCTGTTGACTTCATTGTTTGGAAGAATTAGTTGGTTGGGTGGTGTTTTTTTTTTTTTCTTTCTATAACATCATCAGACATTCATTGCACTCTCCCATGAGAACAGGTTGAATTATCTGTTGTGAATAATTTATGCAGTGAATTTAGCCCTTTTTCTGATCATGTATAAAAAGTTCCATTTGCATTCACAATCACTGCATGTTCAGTAAGTGCAATATGAGCACATAATTCAACATACAGGTCTCTCCTGCCTTCTGCAAGAAACAGAGGAAAGGGCAAATGAGGCAGAAGCCAAAATTTTGACTGGAAGAGGAGGAGTGAGTTATATCTTACAATGTGCACTACATACACCTGCCCAGCACCCACAAGCCATGGAGACAGGAGGTCACTTTGCACCTCCATCAGTCATGAGTTCCCCCATCATCTGGTAATATTTCTGCTCTCCAGTCAGATGGATGAAACTTGATAAAACAGAGAAAATACCAAATGTTCCTGTGCAAATGCAAATACACAGAGCAGACATCCTTTGAAAATTTGAAGGAACAAAACCTGGTCACATAGCTTGTGCAAAAGTAAACAGAACAGCTAATAAATAAGAGTTGGCCAGATGGCTGAACTTACCAAGTTTTTGTACTTTTTATGCTGGTGTTTTGCTATGTTTCACCAATTCTTTACATTGAGCCAATTCTTCTTGCAAACATTGAGCCCAAAGTAGTGGGATACAGAGATATGAAAGGATGAGGACAGATGACTTAATGCTTCACAGCTGTATGGAACAGACAAGTTATTGTGCCCTCTTCTTTTTGTGTGTGTGATTATCTGCCGTCATGAAAGAAAGGGTGGACTTTCAGCTTGTTTTTCAGTCAACTTAAAATCCAAGCGTTAATGGAGGAAAGTGACTTGAGGTCAGCCTGAAATTACCTCTTGAAAAATGTTCTGACAAATTGAATCTTTTCTGCACATTTGTTCTCCATCTTTTTACGCTTTTAAAAATATGATTTAAATAACCTTGTGTACCTCTGGAAATGGATACTCATTCTACAATGAAAAATCAAAGCACTGAATTTTGAAAGGGACAAATGAAACATTCACGTTCTTTTTTTTTTTTTTTTAATTAACTTTTTTTTTTAATGGCAAAACATCTGTGAGTTCAACATGAACTCGTGACATGCTTTGGTCAACTCGCCCTTGCAGGGCTAAACAGGGAAAGCTTTCAACAAAGCATTCACCAACTTTTAATTGAAGACAAGTAATGCTGAGAGGTGTTAATGTTCAAGCAAAATCACTTTTGCTCTTAGTGATGTTTAAACACTGGAGAGCTGTGAGATCAAGGGGCTTGGCAGAAAATGTTCTCTGCCACATTTGTTGTGCCCCTGTCCTCATGTATAACAGGGATTTCACAGAGAGTTTAGTGGTGTTCCCTTGTCCTTTTTGTTCCCTCTGCTTTTGTCAAGGAAGTCCCCTGGAAGCAAATTGTGTCATTTTTGCAGAATTGTAAAAGGATATAGGATCAACACAGATCCAAGGTGAAGCAGGTTGGTTTCTGGAACAGGACAGTGAGGAGCTGAATGAAAGGGAGCCAGAGACATTTTCATCCTTTTGGCCTTTTTTATTCTGTCTGGTTTTACATTCCAGGAAGCTTGCACAAAGCCTATGTGAGCAATATCTATTTGTTACTGTTTCTCCCCAAGGTTTAAAACTTACTCCTCTAAATTATCGTGAAGAGTCATTTCTTCATGGCTCCCCTTCATCTCTGTAAATCTGAAAAGGAAGTTTGCATCCTACAGTGGCAATTGTCATAACTGTCTTTCTGGCAAGGCACAGGAAAGGCTGACAGACACTTTTTAAAGTGAAAACAAATTGAGATCTCTAATTTTAAAGTGCAGAAAGACACCACAATCAGCTGGGAGCATCAGAAGACCAGAAGACAAGTGACAGCCAAGTGGTGGTAGAAATGTTTCCACCACATCCTCCAGACCCATCTCACCTCAAGGGACATCTAGCATGGTGGCAGAGATCCCACTCACCACAGCCACACCAGCAGATTTACTCCAGCTGCAGAGGATACTGGACAGGGTCTGTGGAGGACATGTTCCTGGAGGAGATGGGTTTTTGATCTTTAAAATGAATATACCAGACATGCAACACTATGTAAACCATCCTGTCCCTCATTTTGACAGAAGACCCTGAATTTTGTGGCGTTTCAAGGCTGCCTCGTGTGCTGAACAGAACCAAAGAAAGAAATTTGATAGGACAGAGGTGTCTGTAGATCTATGCAGGTGCAGGAATTTTTCACTTTAGGCTTAATTTCTAAGAAGCTTCAGAGACTCCAGAGAGTCAGGAGCAGTCCTTTCAACATATTACCTGTTCTGTTTTATGCCAGAATTTACCCATTTTCTGCTGAAGTGTTTTTTGTTTGTTTATTTGTTTGTTTTTCTCCCTTTGGTTAGCATTCTCTAGAGCTGTGTTTCTCCCCTCACATGTCCTACAGTGTATATATAATTCATGGTGTCTGAAGAAGATACATCAATATAAAACTGGTAGGCCCTCCTGATGATGAGCAGGGAATCTAAACTGCAGAAAGTGAATGGCAAAGCTTCAGCCAGCACAGTGCCTGCATCCAGACCCAGGCTGGTGATGGAGTGAAAGTCAGGAGGCTTTTAAAAAGCTGCAGACAATTATCATGCCAGGCTCAAGAATTTAAGTCTGAGTACAAGGAGGCCCAGAGCAATCACAGGTCCACAGGGGAAAAAGGTCCACTACTTCAAAAGTTATTTCAAATGCTGCCATTTCTTCTTACATGGACAGGTGTGCTACAGCACAGAAAGACACCACAATGCATTACAGTATCAGGAAATGGAAGAGATACTGTTTGCTGGATTACAAAATCAATGGGCTCATTAAAGAAGATGTAAGTAATGTCAGATCTCTTCTGATACCTTAAGATCTGCTTAGTGAACCAGTGGGACTGGGAAAAAAATCTAACACCAGCATTTATTTTATTTATTTTAATTTAGAAAGAGAAATGGGGATAAAAATTCTTCTATATGATGCTTCTTTTTGTAATACATACTAGCATACATACAAATACAGGAGAAAGGTGCCTGGATTTCTAATATTTGCCACTTGTTTGCACTTACTTCCCCAATTCCATGTCCTCTGATAGTGCATACTTCAACCTCCAGCCTGTGTGGCAGCACCTAGAACCTCCTTAGGGATATCTGCTTTCATCCTCCACCCTCTGCTTTCCCAGGTCAGATATCCTTTTCTGCAAACCAAACTCTCACGAGCTGCAGAGGCATAAAGAGCAAAAATGTGCAGATCAGCATGCCCAGTCTGGCTGTCCCTCACTCTCAGACAGCTCAAACTTGGGGATATCTCAGAGAAACTGCTCTTAAATGAATTTTAAAAATGCAGCATAGGGAAGGAAAAATGAGTTTCTTACACTCCATCAGCCTGTCATCTGCACACAGGCTTCATGCTCACTACCACCAGAAACTGCCTAATACCACCCTGTCTCCTTGGTTAGCACATGAAAAACTGTCAGTGGGAAAATCTGGTACCAGTGTATGTGTGGCAAAAATTGCCAAGCCTGGGAGACACAAATGTCCCCATAAAGTATGGCTCCAGTCTCCTGGGAGATAATGAACGCTCATGACTTTGTTTTTTGTATCAAAGGGCTGTGGTACTGGGAAGTGTACATGGAGAATAATAGACCTGTTTCTCAAAATAGAGAGACCTGGACTCATTTTTCAGAAAATTATGTCTGAATCACACAAACATATTGAATTTTGAATTACCTGCTGCAGAACTGTGCAATTTAAGTGAGCAAACTATCTTCTAAATCTCCAAGAAATTACACCAAAAGAGTGCAGAGGTACAGGTTCTTCAACAGGTAAGTGACTGTGTGCTTCTGCAACACAAATGCGGAGGAAATTATAAACAGTCACTGAAGTTTGACATGCTTACACACTGGTCAGGTCCAGCCAAAATGGGAAAATCCCATTTCATGAGCATGGAAGATCACGTATTAGACCAAAGAATGCTGGTGAGGACTTCACTAGGAGGAATGCTTCTTGTTCTTACCAGTAATAACTCTGTGACTAAGGCCAACAACACCTTCACATGTGAAAGGAATTTTGCAGCAACAGTGAAGTTTTCTTTGTCACTGTCACTCAGACCTAGCATCCCTTATGGGTGCAATTTTACAGGGGAAAAAAAAAAAAAAATCAGCAGGAAATGGATTGAACAAACCAGTAATGAGTTTTCTGAGATCAGCTAAACAATCTGAGATGAGAAAGAATGAAATTGTTGTTTTCTGTTTTTTCTTTTAAAATGAAATAACTTTCCTGTGTAAATTGCTTTTGGTATGCTGTTTTAAAGGGAAGAATAGGAAGACAACAATACCCCTCCCAAAATGAAACAAAACAGGAATTTGACCCAAAAGAAAATTATTCAATGTTTTCCAGCTCAGCCAAGAGGCTGAAAAAAAAAATATGTTTGTAGGCACACAATCTCTGTGTTATCCAACTGTTCTTCCCAATGCAAAATAAAAGGATTACACAGGAATAAGGAAGCAACTTTAAAAAATGGTGAGGGGAAAAATATGCTTCATTTGTCTTACAGATAAATACAAATTAAAAATGCAGGCAGTACGTGTAGTCTCCCCAAGGGACAGATTTGCTTCTAATTAATAATATGTTAGTGCTCTGGCCCACTACATTAAAAAACAAAACAAAACAAAACAAAACAAAAAACTCTAGATTAATCCTGCTGTAACATCATAGCTAGAACCTCTAAGAATTAACCCAGCCCAATCCCAGATTTACTTGCACTGTGATTACTGGAAATGTGGAGAGTTTATTTTCCTTCACCTACTGGATCGAGAAGAGAAATGTTGTTGTTGTTTTTTTTAAATCCCATAAATATATATATATATATATATATATATATATATTTTTTTTTTTTTTTTACATGGATATGCATCCATTCACTTTCTTCTTTGGTGTTTACAATATTTCAGGCATGTTAGCGACTTTTTTTCTGTTTCTAATTGTGCTACTTAAGCCTTTCTATTTCAAAAATTAATGAAAATAAAATCCCGTCTGTGCAATCCCAGCAGACCTGACAGACAATAGTACCACAGGAGGCAAGGGTCTTGCTCACTACCGTTAATTAAAAGCCCAAAGCAAAAGTGTAAGCAGATTAGGGAAAGGGGGTGGGGGTGTGCTGGGCCAGAATGTGTTTTTCTGACCAGATGAGAATGACTCTGAGAGGAGGGAAGGACATTTTTACCGAGAGGTAAGCATTCAAAAACTGATGGGGTGTGCTGAGGTTTGGTCTGCACCCCTGTACTGTTTAAAGCCCTTCAACCGACTTCAACAGAAACACTTCTGATTAGTATAAGTGAGCAGTTTTGATTAGTATAAGTGGATGTAAAAGTCAGAATTGGCCCCTTAACTAAAGATTCAGCCTCTCTGAATAGGATACCTAAATAGATGTGATCGTATTTCTTGTGCTTTTTTTTAGAATAAGAAATGCTTCTCAAATTCGCCATCAACACTATTGCTAGATTCCGCAGTGGCTGCTTATGTTTCATTATAACTACTGATAGATACCTTATTAGATTGATTTCAGGGGTGCTTTGCCTCATTTTCTTTCTTTTTTTCCCCCATATCACCGTTCATAAAGCAAACAGCCCCTGGGCAGAACATCAGTAGGAGCTGCCACTGTGGCAGCACATGGAAGTTTTCGAGCTCAGGTGAGAAGACACAAGGGTCAAATGTGAAAGGGGGAAAAGAAACCTGAGTACATGGGAAACAAGGAAATTACTAAAAAGCTTTGGAAGCAAATCTGTGCCTGGGA
Organism: Anas platyrhynchos; assembly: GCF_047663525.1. Taxonomy (NCBI): domain Eukaryota; kingdom Metazoa; phylum Chordata; class Aves; order Anseriformes; family Anatidae; genus Anas; species Anas platyrhynchos. The sequence continues at coordinate 186,675,259 of NC_092587.1, read as the reverse complement.
ACATAGTGGGAGAGGAGAGAAATAGTTGTGCCTATTATCATGACATGTTTCCTGAACGAATGGCAGAATTCACTGTCTGGATTTCTTTCAGGACCCCCAAAACTGCAATTACCCCTTTCTGAGCCACACTGAATCAGATAAACACTACATATTTTAATTTTTGAGTAGCATACATCTCAGTAGCCTCCCAAAGAGCTGACTGCAAGATGTTACAAAAAACTTGGCTATGCCTTTGAAACCTGTAGGAACCACTGGTTTCAATCTGTTTCAAACCAAAGGCTGGATTTCATCTCCCTGTGCTTTAACCAGCCACAGAGTAAACAGCTGCATTGCTGCTAGTTAGCCTAAATCCCCTTTCCTGAATGTGGCAGAAGATAGGTATTCTTAGGGCGTAATTTATTTGACCTATTTTATATGTCAGCTTAAGGCTGGGTGAGATAAATCTTATCCTAAAAGCTCCGTCTCTTCTGATTGCAAAGGGAGCCCGAGTTAAACATTCAGAGAAAAGCGCCTGTGTTTGCTCACATCTGCCTCTCACCAAATGTTTCAGCATTCATGGACTTCAGGTTGTTTCCTCCCTTTCCCAAAAATATCAGCCAACATTTTTCAGCCTCCATTTTTTTTTCCCCTCTTCTGTTACACAGAAAGAAAACCTTTTCCACTGTAACGCAAACAGGTGCCTTGCTTCATGTACGTGCACTTGACTATCCCCATTTCTTGCACCAGGAGAACTACTGCCATGGTTGGGAGCTGGCAGGAAGGACTGGGGTTGTGGTCAAAGCTGCTCCCTTGGGAAGGCTTGGTGCAGCCTGGATTTTGGTTTTATCAGCCCCTCAGAGCTGTGAGGGATTTTAAAGAAATCTGACACTGCTTGCTCCTTCTAAAAATGATGCCTTGCTACACATCAGTGCACTCATCAGTTTGAGACAGTCACAGGGATGCTGGTAGCTTGTAGAGGCACATGATTCATTTCCCACACAGCACTTTCGGTGATCTCCTTTTAATACTGGTCGCTGACACCCTGCTTTCACTACATAGCATCGTGTGGCACACGCTGTACAAAAAATACCAGAGTTTTTTTTTCCAAAGGGCTATTTTTGATGAGAGCTGTTGCTCTGACAGCAGATCACTTGATCAATTCAATATGAATGTCAGTCAGAGGATGGCTTGTTTTTTTTTTTTTTTCATTTTCCCCCCTTTTTGTATGTGTGTGTGTCGCTAAGAAAAATGAGGCAGTGGGTGTTGATTCATGACAGTTTTACTAAAATATCAAAAGAGTACAGTTCAGTTTAAGAATAGATTAGCACCAAGAGGGATGATCACTGGGGCTTCCACTCCTGCTTTTCTTCCTGCTTGGATGCAGTGGGTTCCTGGAGAAGCACCATTTGCACAAGGAGCATGTAGGACCCATAGGATCGGGCCCCAGGATTTGGCTGGTAGGGTACCCAGGATGCAGAACAAGCACCCCGCAGCCCTTTGGGAGCTGGAGAGCTCTCCTCAGTGGTGTTTCCTTACACAATAGCTGGATTCAGTGTCTACCAAGGACATTTTCAAAATTCCCACCAAGCTCCACAGTGCTGGATTTGGGCCAGGGGCAAACAACCTGGAAACCAGCAGCATAGGTTTGGCTGGCTGGGGGAAGCCCATCTCTCTTGACTCCTGGCCAAGGTACATCATCCCCTGCTTCCAGCAACACCGAATGCGAAAACCATGCATCAATGCAAAAGACATCCTGTGTATCCAATAGGGCAGTCAAGATCATCTAGTCCTTTTCAAGGAGTTTTTCTATGGCACTTTACAAAAATAGGTTGACAGGTGGTCGCGGAGCTTTGCCATGTTCTCATGGATTACGGGAACAGAAGGAAGCACTCTGTGACTGTTGGATCTGCAGTCCTGGAAGACAAATCCTGGAGAAAATGACCTGATTTGTCTCAAAAACATGTGCCCGTGACTTGTCTCTTTTTTTAATTGCTCACATCATGATACTCATGAGCGCAAGTGCACACGTACATAAACACACAGGAGTCCCAAAGCATTTTTTTTCAGAAATTCTTCTCCTTTTCACATTCTGGTCTTATTTAAGCATGCTTTAGAGTGGAAGCATGTTTTCTCCCTGAAAATAATTGTTTTGCTCTAGGTGATCCTGCTTGGGGAGAGGTCGTGGTGGGGGTTGGACTAGATGATCTCCAGAGCTCCTTTCCAGCCTCAGCCATTCTGTGATTCTGTGATTTTGTTTTCTGGTGCAACTGTATCTGTGAAACAGTAAAGGGAATAAACAGACACCAAACTGCACCCAGCATTAACAGTTATCTCAAATCAATTGATAATCCCTTGTCAAGCTGATTGCTGTCAAAAACAGGACAAGCAAATGCTTTTTTCATTCCCACCATTGCAGCTGTTGTCTTTTTCTGTTAGCCCAATTAAGCAAAGAGAAAAGGAGAAGCACCATATCAGAGCCAGTTTGCCTTGGGATATAAATTGTCCTCCTGTGTTTGTCTATAGCCAACACTGCAAGAATAACAAAGCAATGCCATAAACCCGGACACTGTGCAGAAAACACAAAGGGACTATTTTTTTTCCCTCCAAGCCTACATGGCATCCAGCCATGGTGCCCCCAGGCAGGCGCCAGCCCTCCCTCTCCGGGCTCTGGCTCATTGCAGGGCAGCACACAGCCATCCTGCACGGCCAGCCCGGAGCCCTGGGGGACAGGGGACAGCTCACCACCATCGGGCTCCTTCCCCTTGTCACCCTGGAGGATGATGGTTTACTCTGGGTGCCATCACGAAAGCCGATTTCCCTCCTCCACCTCTCTGCACTTGGCGGGAGAGAGCCCTCCGCCTTTTGGCTTGGAAAACAAGAGAAAATCAGTAATTTTCTCTGTCGCCCTTAGCCAAAGCCCCCCTGGAAGTGAGCTGACGTTATTATTGCAGAAGTGCGTCTGACTTCTGGCAGTAAATGCCAAAGAAGTGCATCGCCCTTGTGGCTCGTTGTCTACATGGCAGGACACCCCGTTGCGTGCTGGATTGTCACATGTAATCTATGCAAATGCAGTCATTAGCTTCAGCAGCTGTTTTTTTATTGTGCTGCTTCAAAAATGAAAAGGCATCAGCAGGGATTTTTGTTTTCCTACCTAGATTTTGAGGAACAGAATAAATTGCAACAAGCTCTCATTACCATGAACATACCCTTCCTGGTTCAGGAGGCTAGGCACCTACTTCCACTCGGCACAAGAACATCGTATTCCCTGCTTTTCAAGTTCTCTAAATGGTAACAAAAATCCTCATAACAGCCTTAGGAAAGAAGGTTTGAATGTGTTGGCTTCCTATGAAACATAAAGCCCACCCAGTCCCAACCCCCTGCCATGGGCAGGGACACCTCCCATCACACCAGGTTGCCCAAAGCCCCATCCAGCCTGGCCTTGAACACCTCCAGTTTATGCCACTTGCCTCACCACCAGGCAGGGCCTTGAGCAGATGCAACCCCAAAATCCCCTCCTTAAGCTGGGGTTGAGACATGAGTGCACAGGAAGGGCACGTCCACCTCCAGGCTGTGAGAGCCTTGGGGCTTGCGGTGGGAATTGGGACCAGAACAGAAGCCCAGCCAGGCAAGTCCGGCATCAAAGAGGCAAGAAGGAGGGTGAAAAGCTGAACTAAGAGGATTTGCTGGGGGATGTGCCAGGAAGCCCCTGGAGCAGCCATATGGCTGCAGCCGCTGCTGGGCACCACCAGGCCCCGTGAGCCTGGAGGCAGCTTCTCAGGGACCCTGCGGAGGTGGCACCGCCGCTCCACAGCTGCTGGCCTCACGAGGTGCAGTAAGCATGCAAGATGGGTGTGGAGCAGGGACAAGGGGATTAGGGATCCCGGCCAAGCTCTGCACCCCATGGCCCACCCCGTCAGCCCCCAAGCACAAGCCCACCACAAACCCGTGGGCGTTGAAGAGGGTTGCGCTACGGTAATTAAGTGTGGATCATGCATCTGCCTCCTGGACGTTTAAATCTGAATGAGTTTAATTGAGTTTTAATTAAAGCTGATGTGAATCAGCTTAAATCTTTGCTCCTTCGGTTCTCTAGGGAGATTTTAAGTGTAGAGGTGTGAGGCTATCTCGTGGAGGCTGGAAGGTCTGAGATGGTTAACAGATAAGTGTGTGTGCAAACCTAACTATGCTGACCCAAATTCAGCTCAGAAAGGGCTCGGCGCAGTGTCCTTGGAAATCAGCGAGGCCACTTCTGATGGCACAGAGGCACCTCTGCCACGTGCCAGCACGGTGTGGGAGGAACCTCGTGGGCATCCAGCACTGCTGTGACAAGGTGGCAAGGTGGCAGTGGAAGTGACATGTCAAGGTCATGGTGTCGGGCCCCGTGTCCAGATATGGCTCCAGGGATGAGAAACTCGTCTCTGGCAGACCAGGTCTTCTGACTCACATGCAGGAGCAGGAGACAACACGCTGGGGCCAGCCCGAGCTCCAGGGATGGGTTCCCACAGGGGCTGGAGCTGTTCAGCATCACAGCTCTCTGCCCTGAGTGCAAGGTACAGGTTTTCTCCTTGGATTCTCCAAAGTAAATAAATAGCTCTGTGCACCCTAAAGAAAACCAACCCTACCAAAATACTTTGTTGAACGAGTAAAAGGGAAAGGGGAAGAAAAAAATAATCACATCAATTATCTCCCTTAATGAATAATTGGGAAGCACTTAGATATCACTTAAGCAATGATAAGAGTGCATATAAATTAAGGTAGAGCAGAACACAGTATCACACACTAATGTCAATTTGGTGTGACTCCAGTACCTGACTCTTGCTTTTGGACTGCAAACATGGTAAAGCATTTTAAGGGAATAATGCTTTTCTATTAATCATTTATAGTATTGATAGGGTATTTCCTGGAAGAGTCTCTTACTTATTTATTTTTTACACTGAACATTATGGATATTCAATTATAATAAAGCATTACAATGTATTTGCTTCTAGATAAGGAGACAAAAAAAAATCAGAAAAGTTTCTCTTAACATCAGAAGTGAAAAGTGAAAAGTCATTTACCCTAAGGAAATATATGAAGCTGTTATCAGTTAAAAGCATGCAATATGCTTGAGAGGTTTCTGAACATTTTAATAAAGGGTTTGTACATAGTTTGTCATGTCTCTCTTACACTTAATAAGAATTAATGAGAACAAGAATAACACAAAATACTCTCAAAATGGCAGGAAAAAAAATAACGAAGCACTTTCATCCTCCTGCATTTCAAACTGGTAACATGATTTTCACTGTACATGTCTGGAAGAAAGAAGGCCATGGAGAATGCTACTTTGAATCCCTGTTGAGTGGGTTTCCCACTATCTGAGGGTTTCCTACAATAAGCCATAGCTGGTCCATCATGCTACGGGGCTAAATTACAAAGGCATGGATGTAGTTATTTTTGTACCACATCTGTAACACTCTGGGGATCTGATTATGTAAGATAGTACCAGAGATGCAGAAGGCTGCCCTTTCCAGAAATTTACATCTACAGATTTTCAAGTGAAAAGTACTGATCTGGGCAACATATAAACCATAATGTGAGTACCCACATTTGCATTTAAGCATCTTAATGAACAGCCAAATGAAATCACCAAGGCAGAGGCCCCTGAGGAGTACCAAGGAGTTTCCTCTTGCAAGAAGTTGGGAAATGTGGGGCTGCAGGCACCACATGGAACCAGGAGAGGATTTTCCTCTCCTTGAGGTCTCACGAGGACTGTAGGAGAGGTGGACTCTCTAACCCCAGACTTTAGCCCTCTCCAAGGGGAATAAAGCACTTCCAGAGGACGTAGTATTTTCAGAGGGAAAAGGAAAGTTGTGGCTGGCATGGAGGGAAATGCAAAATGCATCCTTCCTGGCAAGGCCCACATCATGCACAATATCTCTGTGAGCCTTACAGCCATGTTTGACACCCCTCAAACTCACCAGTTTTGGGTCTTTGCCCCAGGCTGATACATTATGTTAGTAACTAAAAGGAAGAACAGGTTCATCTCACATGCAAAAACAAGATTTGAATATTACTGAATTACAGAAAGTTTTCTCCTATGTATCACACTATTTTTTCCCTTAATGTATTCAGTGAGATCACTATTAGAGATATACAGGCTCCATGCAGTAATCAAGGATTTTTTTAATAGGCATTTTCCTGTCTCTGTGGTCATTTGAACAGTTTTCTGTAAAAACTCAACTGAGAACTTCCAAAAGAGACTAGTACTACCAGACTGGTTTAATCCCTGCTTCCTTTATCTGCATTTCTAAGTCTCAACATGATTTAATTAGTGACCAACCCTACAGCATGTGTGGATTACTGCCCTATTAAGACAACAAATTTTTAACAGGATTTTAAAACAACATTTGCAAAACTCGTTAGCCCTGGCCCAGTCCCCAGCCATTCAAGTGGACAGGCGGAGGCTCTGATGTTCGTAAAAGTCATATTTCTGAGCACAATTCTTGCGTTTTCACACTGGGATACTGCAGAACTTTGCACATCTTTCCGTTGCTCTTCTAGAACACAAAGTTTATGATAAGCCAATTTTTCCAAAGTAGGAATGGCTGGCTTTGGCTCTGATAATAAATATATGAATAACTGCATTGAACCCCGGGATAGAAGCAGTCATCTCACCTGGCTTCTTGTATAGCAGGAAGATGTGGTGCATGCCGTGGGTGGTCCACGTGGCTGGATGCAGTCCCACACTCCTGGCAGCTCTGCAGGACCCACATCTCCATCAACATTTCCACTTTTGCAAGCCTTAGCCACTAATTTTATTTGCAGCAAACAGTGCAGATTTAGTCAATTCTGCTTGAGGGAAAAACAGCTCTAGCAGACAGCTCTCATATTTAGCATCACACCTTTTCACTTTTCTCCACATTCTCTCTGAAAGCTGAAGAAAGTCATAGATTTTAATATGAAAGATAACTGCAGCGGCTATCTTCCCCATTTCAAAAGCAGAGATGTCACTAGTGACCTTGAGTGGCTAAATGTAAATTCAGGGCATTGGTTTATGCTAATCTTACTAGCATCATTGTAAAGGAATATTTGTGCTTGATTCACAAAACTTTGCTGATAAAAGAAAAAATGCATTCACTCTGCTTGACGTGGAAGACACTTGGCTATTGGAGGTGCGGGAAGTGGGACCATAATGGAGCTGGCTTTGTTGTCAGCTGGAGATAAACTGGAAAAGAGGTGGGAGATGGGGAAGAAGGTTACATGGAGACAGAGCTCAGCCCAAATCTCTCATCAGACCTCCATGGGCTCCAGTGGTTCTGCACCAAATTGCCCCTGTGTGAATCTGTGCACATGGAAGAAGAGCAGAGAAATGGTGGACGAAGAAATGAAGATTTAAACAAAAAGCAGCAAAGGGTGAGGACAGGAAGATGATAATGCTATGCCATATGGAAAGTACAATATGAAGAATTAACACCTTGTCTTCTGTCCCTAACACAAAACATAGACTTCAGTGCAGCTTGGAAAGAGAAATACCCTGGGCTGCTGTAGCACAAGCTGATGCTGAGGTTATACACACGAAAATAATGACCCAGAAGGCCAGATCATGGCTGCCCAAGCCCCAGTGCTTGCATTTCTGTAGTAGTGTCAGTGTATAGGTTGTGCTGAAAAGCAATATACTGCAAAGCAAGGCTGGAAACACGGCTGGAGTGCAGGCAATGCAGACTGCAGAGCATCCAGCAGTCCCAAAACAATGTTCTGAAGACAGAAATGGCTGTGGGTATTGTAATAGAAAGTCAGCCCCAATCCTTGCTGTTCCAGAGGAGTTTCACCAGCACTACCACAGGTGGGACCAGGCTGAGGTCCTGCTTCCACCCTTGTTTCCATGCGTGGCTGAAATACAAGGAGATTAAATATCCCTGAACTTGCAGATGGCATTGCATGAAGGTACGAGGAAGGGAAATGCCTTTTCCTTTTGTCCTTTCTAGGCAAGGAGAAAACCAATCTGGCCAGGATAGTTGTTTTCTAATTAAATTAATCTTACAAAAAAAATAAAATACCTACCTTCACATGAAGTAAGACTATCTGAGCCCCAAAGGGCTCCTGAGCTTGCCCGCCACAAGCCAGGTTCCAGCAGCAGTCCTTATTTCCACATTCGATTGAAGAAGCACCATCACCGTGTGAGCTACTTCAGCTCACCCCTTGCTGATCTCCTGGCTCAGATCTTTATCTCACAGTTTCCTTTTGTTGTTAAAAAGCAACACAGTCAAGAGAGGAATCTGGTGGCATAGGAAGTGGCTGAATGTCACAGAAAGTGCCTGGTAAAACCTCTTCATCTGCTTCATCCATGCTGGATTAATGGCTAGACTTGATGATCTCGGAGGCCTTTTCCAACCTAAGTGATTCCATGCTCGTATGATTTTTGTTTCTGGTCACTTCCTTACTTAAGGACATCTCTCTGCTCTGTCCTTTAAAAATCCCTTGAGGGAAAAATAAACCAGGTAAAATTAGATTTATCCTTGATATTCTTCAAAGGTTGAATGTAGCACAGGTGATCTGTTCACTTCTTTTCTTCCCACACAATGTGGATAAAAGGCATTATGTTCAGCATTATTTTCAAACTTCGTGTTCTTGTCCTCAAAAGTAGTGTGGGCCTTCCTTTCTTTGAAGCAATAAAGTAAAAACAGGAAAGGACAAGCTTTTTTGAGAAACGGCTCCAGGAGCAGAGGATAAAATGAATTTATCCAGATGGAACAGTTATAAAAAGAGAGAGCAAGGAAATTAAGAAAAAAATTAAAAGAGCCAGAGTAACAGGTGAAGGGCAGGGGAGAACAAACCAGTGTGCAACAGCAGTCTGGCTAACGGCTAGGCCTGAAGAAAGGTGCAGACATTAAACAGGTGGGTAGGAAAGCCAAGGAAAAGGCCAAAATGGTGACGCTGCAGTTCTGCATCCCAAAAAAATTTCACCAGTGGCTTGGGCAGCCCAAAGGAGAGGAGCAGGGAGATCTGTAAGCAGCGTCAGCAGCTTCACCACACTGAAAAGGTGGTGGCAGCACTTCTCTCTGGGGCTGCAAAGGGCATCAGAAACACCTTGAAACTAAACAGCTAACACGAAGTACACACACACACAGGCACATCTTTGTCCTTTGCTTGAGGCTACAGTTGATTCAACAATCACATGTGATTTGAGTAACAGCAGGATTCAGAGGGCCAAACAGACGTGTCTGTGAGACAATTTCATTAAAACATTTAAAAACCACCCAACTGCCAGTTGTTCTAAGTGGCAGGCACTTGGGGAGTCAACGAAGAATTCACAAGAGCTCAGTGAAAAGCAAAACCTCAAAATCAAGTGCTGCCGGCTGACAAGAGGAGCCTAGAATTAGTTATCTCAATTAATTAAATTTGTGATTTCACATCCCCCAGAGTGTTTTTTTTTGTTTGTTTGTTTTTGGGGGTGGGTGAATATTCACACAGTAACTTCCTTAAATCCTTATATCTTGACAGAACAACCAACCATCAAGACTTGATTTATATTTCTACTTTTGTGCTGATTTTCCAGGAGAACACAGGAGCGCTGCAGTACTCGGGTTTCTGTTTCTCTAGCTGTTCAGCAGATTAGTAATGAACTGAAATCATGATTTTTATGGTAATTTAGGCTTCTTAAATTGACTATGCTGTGCAAGTGAAAAAATAATTAATATGTGGACTCCTTGTACCCACAAAACTCACTGCAATTGTGGCTACAGAAGGTCTTCAGTTTTTATTTACTACGGATTTTATGGGTTAACCCAGTGAGAGTTCATTTTCTTGCTGCTATTGGTTTATTCTACATGAGAGTTGTAAGAGGCTGTAGCTGTTTCTTGCTTTCTAATTAGAGAAATAGTCTGTTCCAGCACAATAATTTTTATATTTCTGTTAGTTGGTGTAAGGCTGCGCCTATTTGCCCTTGATTACATGTTTAATTAGGTCTACAATATTCCATAATTAATCTCTTAAACAAGATCTGAAATGGAGATTAGGTCTTGTTATGATTCTCAGCTTACTCATCTCTTTTTACTACATGAAGAAGCCAATGCATTTCGCATCAGGCATCCTGTTAACTCTTCGTGCTGTTGCCATAGTCCCAGTATTCCTTCCAACACTGACAATCAATATTTGGAAAAAAAAAAAAAAAAAAAAAAAAAAAAAAAAAAGTTTGGCCATCAGAAAACAAACAAACACACAAACAAACAAAAAAACAACACAGCTAACATCATTCTGCGATGGGCTGGATTTTCTGCCTGGCCAAGCTCACACCTATAAAATTTCCCCCTTCTGCCAGCAGGTCTCCTGCATGCCCTTCACTCCCATTGAAGCAAAAGAAAAAACACCCTGCATGAGCGCTCTGCTGCAAATTTTCCCTCTTTCCACCCCAGCTCCCAGCCTGAATGTGCTTTGTCTGGGCCGCTGCTTTGATGTGGCATCAGGCAGCTTTGAAACAATCACTTGAAGACAGCATTAAAGGCAGCCAAGGGTAAAACATCCAACAGCCACTGTGCAACTGCACAGATATGTGCCAGGGCTGTGCAGGGAAGGCAGAAATGCCCACATAAACCCCTGAATTTGGGACCAGGGCTGCTTGGCTGCCTCACAGAAGGAGCTCTGCAAAATTTGGGCAGGAGCAAAGCTCTGCCCTCCCATTTCAAGCCCTTTCAAACGACTTTGAGCTCAACCAGGACAGATGCAGCCCTGCCAGAGCTGTCGTCGCATGTTGGTTTTGAACAATAGAGGATTGAGAAGGGGGGCAAAAAAAGTTGTTTGTGTGCATCTGTCAATAAGGGAGCTTAAGTTGGCGATGAGAGGCGAGTGCTGGAGAGGTACTCAGGGAGATTAAGTGCAGCAGATTTATAGGTGAAATCTGGTTAGTGTTGATGCAAAAGGTTGTGGGGGAGATTTTCAAAAGCATGTGTGGGAGGAGACTGCTTGCATACTATTGATTTTCTATTTTGGTGCCTAGCTCTCGTCTGTGTGTAACAGTCCTCTTGTGAAGCACTGGAGCTCCTGGATGTAGTGGAAGAAGCCCATGAAACAAGCAGGAGACAAGCAGTCAACACTGATACCATCATCCAATGCCGAAAGGGGGAGATGGGAAAACATGGAAAAAATGCCTCCATTTCCACTCCACCCCACCAAGTACTGCCGTTCACGTGCAAAGGGAACACAGTGCCACGGTCCCCAATCTCTATGTTTTTCCATATAACTGGCAGCTAAGGTGAAGGGCAAAGAGGAGCTGCACGATGTGCAGCACGTGTCAGAGAGCAGTGGCCTCTGGAGCTGCTGGCGGCCTTCCAGTTTTGCAGGCAGGAGTCATTGCTGCATCAGGGAGCACCAACACAGGGGGCTGGGCCCCGGAGTCCACTTACCCTTAATTAACTCATCCCCATCTGTGGGCAATTTGTGTGAATGTGTTGAATTTCTTCTGTTTTGTCCAGACCTGAGTAACAGTGCACGGTGCAGTGGCAGCAAGGGGATGGGGCTGCAGTGAGTGCCCCCATGCAGGGTGAGGAGAGGGGACGTAAGAACAGCAGTGGCTTTAACAAAACCCTAACCAGGGGCACGGTGACTCTTTTCTTGCAGTCAGGAAACAGCAGCAGCTGCTGCTCCACCACGTGCACATTGTTTTTCTTTCTGAAGGGAAAAAAATAAAGTAGGTCAGTATCTTATTTGCCAGAAGCAGAGATTAAGGATATTAGGAAAGGACACAGAATAGTCTAAGCTGCTCAGGAAAGCATTGAGGATCCAACCTGCATGGGTTTGTTCATGACATGAATGAGGAATTCGGTTGTTGACACAAAAAACAGACATCATGTTTAGATACTACATGAACAAGAGATGTCAGGTGTGTTGATGGTAGATAGAAATATGCATTAATTACAGGATATTAAAGCAAAGGATATGGTTTATGGCTCTTGAAAACCAAGAGACAAAGTAGAAAAATGTTAGCTGTCATAAAATGAAGAGTGCTAATCAAGTCCTACTTCACTTACGTGGTCTCAGCTTCTAGAGCACTACACACATACAAAGCTTCTTCAAATTACTATAGAATCATAGAATGTATTGGGTTGGAAGCGACCATAAAGCCCACCCAGTTCCAACCCCCTGCCATGGGCAGGGACACCTCCCACCACACCAGGTTGCCCAAAGCCCCATCCAGCCTGGCCTTGAGCACCTCCAGGGATGGGGCATCCACAGCTTCTCTGGGCAGCCTGTTCCAGGGCCTCACCATCCTCCAAGTGAAGAACTTCCTCATAACATCTAAATCTCCCCTCTTTTAGTTTAAAACCTTTTGTTTTACCGTTATCTGCCTAAGCAAAAAGTCTTTCTCCATCTTTTTTGCTGGCTCCTGTTGGGCCTTTTGTCCACCAGAACCCCCAGGTCCTTCTCTGCGGGGCTGCTCCCAGTGAGTTCTTCACCCAGACTATGCTCATGACTTGAGCATCATTAGGTTCACATGGGCCCATTTCTCAGGCCTATCCAGGTCCCTCTGGATGGCATCCCTTCCTTCTGTTGTTATTGACTGCACCACTCAGCTTGGTGTCATCTGCAGACTTGCTGAGGCTGCACTCCATCCCACTGTCCGTGTTGTTGATAAAGATATTAAGATAATAAAGATACTAAATAGCACCGGACCCAGAGACCCCTGAGGTACACCACTCATCAGCAGCCTCCAGTTGGACATAGAGCCATTGACCACCACTCTCTGGGTGCGGCCATCCAGCCAATTCCTTATCCACTGAATGGTCCACTCTTCAAATCCATCTCTCTTGAATCTGGCAATCAGGATTTCATGTGGGACCATGTCGAAGGCCTTGAAGAAGTCCAGGTAGATGACATCAGTTGGTCTTCCCTTGTTGACTGATGCAGTCACTCCATTGTAGAAGGCCACCAGGTTGGTCAGGCATAATTTGCCCTTGGTGAAGCCATGCTGGCTGTGATCACCTCCTTGTCCTGCATCTGCCTTGGCATTGCTTCCAGGAGGATCTGTTCTGTGACCTTCCCAGGCACAGAGGTGAAGCTCACCGGTCTGTAGTTCCCCAGGTCCTCGTTTCTACCCTTTTAGAATGGGAGTGCTGTTTCCCTTTTTCCAGTCACCAGGGACTTCTACTGACTGCCAGGGCTTTTCAAACATAATGGAGAGAGGCTCTCCTTGGCCTTTCTTTTCCAGCCAGTGTCCCCACAGAATCCCTTGATGGGACAGGAGCTACGGGTAACCAGCAGCATTTCAGGCAGCTAAACAAGTGTAGGAAGCAGCAGGATGTCATCTGTAGGCCTGCCACTATAAATAAATAGCCATTAGCCACACCAAGCGTTGTCACACACGAAAGACTCGTATGTTTTGCCTTCCAGTCCTCACACACTGAGAAGATAATTGTTCACGCTCCCAGTTCAGGCACATCCCATCCAGCAACAAACAGGGAACATCACACTTAAGACAAGTCCAATTAACAACAATCTGCAAATTCTGGGAAAATGAGAGAACAGAAAAATCTTGCATGTTTTATTTTTTAGTATGAATAGAGACATTCACTGAGGAGGTAGGGAAGCTGATATACACAAATTATACAATGCAACAAGACTTTGTACACCATTCCATTAAGCAATGAATTAGATGTTTCAGTGAAAGCCTGTTACTGAATACTCTGAAGTCTTCTTTCACATAAATTCCTCTTGTGACTACGTCCACGTGGGCTTTTCCTCAAAGGCAACGAGCCAGTAACACTTGCTAAAAGCTGCGAAGCTGCTCAGGAAATCACCCCAGGGGCACTTTGCTATGGGGGCCTCTCCTGCATATGCGTGTCAAAGAGGAACCAAAGCTTTGGCAAGTGGTCGGTAGGGTGAAAGACCACCACACTCATCTCCATTTGTGACTCTGAGGATTTTAAGATTAGACGTTTTAAAGATGTGTAACATCTTGGAGACAGCCAACACCTTCAGGGAAGCAGGGACTGTTTCTGAACAGTTTCTTGGAAAAAAAAAAAAATGTATTTTTTCCTCATCCTCATTAGCTACTGCTTGATTTTGTACTTTCCAGTTTCTTCCCAAGGTCCCTGGATATAACAGTTAAGACTCCTGTTTACAAAGGAAAATAATGTGTTAAAAGTACGTATTGAACTTCCATTCACTTTGGGATTTTGTTTTGTTTGTTTGTTTTTTTTTTTTTTTTTGTTTTTTTTTTTTTTTTTTTTTGGTTTTCCACAAGAAGTTGTTATTCCTCAGTTTTTCCTTACAAATTAATGGAAGAGAAAGTACCAGTGGATGTCGGGATATTTAATATTTTGTCTTTGGCATTTTTTTTTCCTCACCTGATAGTTCAGCTGAAACCAGCAATAACCTGATATGCTGTGATGTAGCTTCTGCAGGACTTTCCTTTTTTTTCCTTTGCAAGCTTTTTAAGACTCAGTGTAAAGACACAGCAAACACATAAACACAAAGCAAGGCATAACATACATCTTAGAGTAAAAACAGGCCTTCAGCATTAAAGACAAAAATTCAGACTGTGCTGATGCTGGAGAGCTTCATCCGCCAACTGTATGCTGTTCTAACCACTAGACATAATATTGTTGTTCTGCAATTTGATTGAAGTTTCCAGCAGTTTGGGAAGAAATATTATTCATGGTGACTTTAGTACCTCTTCATGGATTAATTGTAGATATTTTCCAAATAATACTATTAGAAAACAGAATTATCTATGGATCAAGCTTCAGGGCCCTCAGTGAAATTGGTCTGAGCACCACATAAAATAAGAGGAACAATCTTTGACCTGAATAGATTGCCATCTAAGCAAACCAAAGGGAGAATTGATGAAAAGAGGATATTATCTCAGTTTTCCACAGGCAAACAGGAGTAACGCAGAAATTAAATGACTTATCTGAGGTCAGAGAGAGCCTGCAGCACATGCAGTCATCAAAATCACATCTCCCAGAGTTCCAGATTTAACTGTGAAACCATCTTCCTACTCTCATACAACCATCAGGGATGACAGAAAATAAAAAGATAGAGAATTAACCCTCAGTTTATTACAGTCTGGAAATTATTACATCTCTAAGAGAAACCAAATATCTTCCTATCATGTATCTGTTAGCAATTTAACAGTTCTTCCAGGGAGCCGGGGTACAGTAAAGTTGTTTTTTTTTGCTTGTGCTGCCTAGATAATCTGGCATACAGGAATATTTATGAACTACTTAAGATGCTTTGTTGAAAACAAGTCACATAATTCACATGATTAATTTTGTTAGAGTGGCCACATCTTCTGCCACATTAAAAGGAAATATTGCTTTGTGTACTGATTGCTACATTATTCCACGCTTACCTTGATGCGACTTTCCTTCACAGAGGACAAAACTAATAGGAAACCAATTAATATCTTTGATGTGTAGCAACTGCTGGCCATCACACAGATATCATTTATATCTGTCTATTTCAACCTCTGCACTTTCAGAGACACGGAGATGAGGATTTCCTGTGTGCCCAGGGAAATGTCTTACTTGTATAGAGCACATGGAGCTTTGTCTCCAGTGGGGGACCACAGAAACACCTCAAAAATGCATTCACCATGACAGTGGAAGTTCTTCCACTTCCCAGTTTCACGTATCCAACCACAGGCATTGTTTCCTGCCCTCAGACCTTGGTCTATCTATTGCAATATGACACATCTGGAACATGACCTGAAAATAACGAGGATCCCACATTGGTATCACTGAGCCCTTTGGGAAACAAGGGGGTATAGGGAGCAAAATCACCTTGGAACCTTTTCCTGACATCCAGCCTAACCCTCCCCTGATACGGCTTCATGCCATTAATGATCTTCTTAGCCAAGGTGCCCTCACAGATCTGTGCTCCTTCTTGCACCCCTTTCAATCAGGTACCTCGAGTAGTTATCTGGAAATCAGCTTTGCTTCCCTGGGGGGATGGAGAGTGATCTTGTAACTGGTTGAAGGCTTGCTCCAGGGAAGAGGGAGGCATTAGTTCAAATTGCACCCAAGATATTGCCTAGAAACTTGGTCTCCCAGTGCCTGGCCAAGCGTCCTTACTCCTGCAGCACAAAGGGATGAGCACTACCAACTCCACAGAAGGAAACATGGATGAGGCTGAAGTTTGAACTAAAAAATGGTTGCATAAGAGGACCGGGCTTTCTGGAGTCTGAGATAGTAGAAGGATCTCAGCTCCAACAAGAGGAAAGACTAGAAATGCATAAGCTAGACTTATAATTACCCTCTCTAAAGCTCTACATGGGTTGTGCAGGACATCAGTTTGCCCTTCTGAGATGCTTCATGCCATATTTAACCCACCCATTAAGTAGGGTCCAGAACCCAGATCTGAGACCCTGGTCTCCATCCTGGAAGCAATAGATAAAGTTATAAATCACTAAACATGAGCCACGTGCCCACCCCAAATTGCTCATCAAGCACCATTTAGGATAGCATAGACAGTTTCCAGGGCACAGCTGTTAAGCACAGTGAATTCAGAGCTATGCTATGAAGTATCAGCACAGCTCAGCATTATTGCAGTGCATCCTGTGCTTTGCCCTCTCTATATACTTTTTATGTAATAAAAAGTTTTAGGCTTTTAATACCGGACTCTTCATCCCACCAGTGGGTGAGTATTGGGTATATTACCTCTCAGATGCAAAGAAACTGCTTACACTTCCAGCTACAGAGCTGAATCTGACTGATTCAGCCACACATTAGTGATCATGAATCACATTTAGGGACTGAGGAGGCTGGGTGTAGTAGTCTGCTCTTCATTTGCAGTTCTCTGCTGTAACCTGTTTCCCTCTGTTGGAAATACACCCCTGAAAGCATCTCCAACTTGGCAGTCTGTAGCAAAACCATAAGTAGAGAAGGTTTTACAAGAATGCTAGGAAGATTCCCAGTTTCACCTGCTTCTTTTGCCTTGTCCAACAACCCAGCACATGCCCCAGAAGCACCAGGAAGCAGAGGCCAGGACCCTGATGCCAGAGGACTCCCTGGCAAGATTTAGGCAGCACAGAGAAGCTCGAGGAGAAGCTGAAGATGGGAGGGGGCAGCTTCTCAGGCTTTCTGCTCCACTGTGGCCCTGCTCAGCCCAGCACACAGCTTAAGCCCCCCCAGAGTGGTGGCTGCCTGAACCCACCAATGTCTGGGGTGTGAAAACTTGGGCCTCCCATTTCACACCCAGCTCTTAAGCAGTAAGTTAATAGCTAAAAAGCAGCAAAGAGGCAGAAGCTGGCACGTTACCTCCTTGCAGCTTTCACAAAGTGCCAACGTTATCTGTCAGTCCCTAACCAGCTCAGCACGCCAGCTTTCTGAATCCTGTTCTTCAATTTCTCTTGCCTACCAGGCAAACCCATCTCTGGGCTGCATCCCAAACTCAGCACAAAACATCAGTCTCTGCTGTCTACTAACAGTGTCCTAGTAGCCCCCTGACTCTCTGTGAACAGTAGAGGGTGGGCACGTGGCTTGCAATGGGTGCCAGTGCTGCTCTGGAGGCTGCTGCCATGACATGCTCCATCAAATAACCTCTGCAGTGTTTAACATCTGGGCACCGTGCTCCTTCACCAGCCCTTACTTTCCGGGGCATGTTTTTAAGCCGCTCCAAACCTCAGATCTCTGACCTGTGAAAGCTGTGGGAAGGCGATTCACGGCGCCTGACTTCACACGTGACTGAGCCGCTCACCCAAGGCTCCCTGCACAGTCAAGCGAGAAAAAAAGGCATTTTCACCATGTGCTTCGTACGACCCTGCTCAGATGTGCACCGAAGCCAGCTGTGCACCGTGAGCATTCATCCACGCATGGAGCCAAGGGTGACCGGCTCAGAAGTAGGCACTGGGACCTGGCCACATACCAGCAGCTCGCGATTCCTCCTCTAGGTTTGTTGGAAGGAGTGTTCAAGGGTTTCAGTGATTTATTTGGATGCTGGCACAAGTGATTAGTTTCATCTCTTTCTCCTTGTTTTTCCATGATTCATGGCTCTGACATGTACCTCAGTATTGTCCCTGTTGAGTTAGTGCTAGGATCTCTTGGGGACAATTTAAAAGTTCACACAACTAACTTAACATTACTTGCTTGTACAACTTATAAAATTCACTTGTATTTTATGTACCTCTTCTACCCACTACAGATCTGGAAATAACAGAAAATGGTTTCAGGATTGCCAAATTATTCAAAAACCTCATCATCATTTTGCAGGTTTGCAGTAGTGTTTGTAGTCTTACAGGAGGTGCTGAAAAATTAGTGAGCATCTTCCATAAGACATTGCAGAGATGTTTTTCCTACTGTATTTGTGGCTTTCATTCTTAAATAAAATCTATTTTTTAGAAATCAACTTGTCCAATTCCAAGTCTGATAAAACAAACTACATATTAACATCTGGGAAAAACGAAGTAAGGGGGAAAATGGGGCAGTTTTTATTATCTTGATCCACGGAAAGGAAAAAAAAAAAGTAATTTGATTTGTTGGTACTGTAAGCATTATGGTTGAAAATGATAATGTAACAGAGCCGCGGGCTCTTTCCATAGCTCTAACTGCGTTTAGATGGCACATGAAAGCTCATCCTGCAATGACAAGAGTGAGTGCGTACCTCCAATTACGCTGGCATTTGAATGGCACTAAAATGAAGGAACTAAACACTGCTGAGAGCTGCCTCTCAAGCTCAGATTAACCGTAGCCAGTATTTCAATTTGCGAATCACCATAAAGACTGTCGCAGGGCATATTCTAGTAACAAGCTATATTTAGATTTGATAGAATTTTTATCCTCTTTCAAAAACAAACACACTGAATGCAGTTTTACATCCCCTGCAGAGGCTGCCTCCTCCCACCCACGCTTCTCTTCTGCTTAGCTCCAGTGCCCAGAGAGGCAGAGTCCCCAGGGAGGAGTAAGCAGCTGGATGGGTGTGCTGGTAAGGCACTTCTGTGCTCAGCCTTTCACCCCCAATGAAAATTTAAAAGTGAAATGAGGCTTAGTCTGGTTTGTTAATATGAACCCGAGTACAAAGGCTTGACAGCTCCCTCTTTCTTAAACTTCAATACATTTGAAGACTCACATCTCCAGAACGTGCAATTAAAGCATTGTGGAGTACATGGCACTATCAGATTACATTCTTTGATGGATACTAATAAAATATTTCAAAACAAAGTAGGAAAAAAAAAAAAAAAAGGAAAAAGCAAGATATTTTGAATATATCACTTCCTTCACCCAGGTGGAGTTACTGTGTTTGCAAAGCAACCAGGTAGGAACATCTTCAACACAATGGATTGATGGATCATTTGGGAAAAATAAAAATTAAAAAAAATAAAATATATCTTTGCATGCAGGAAATCATCCCCTTCCTAATGGAAAAGGGCAAATGTTGAGGTCACAGCATTCAGTACAATGGCTTCAGAGAAGTCTCACTAACCCCCTTTAGGAGAGTGTGAATTCACTACAAAGGAAAGTATTAAAAATGACACCAAACACCCACTATTATTTTCATAATTAAGACAAAAACATCTTTCCTTCCTTCCTGTCTTAAAATCATTTGGATAAAAAGATGTTTTACATGAAGTGCTACCAGTTTTAAACTACTACAACAGGTACAGGAGCATCTTGAATTTTATCTTTCCTTCTACAAATTATGCTGTATTTTGGAGCTGAATACAAAATATTTGTTATCCATTAAGTGGGGAAAACTCAGAGAAAAACACCCAGAAAAAACAGAGAAAGTAAACACAGCTTAATAGTGAGCCCCACAGTCTCTGGAGCTGGAAGAGCTTCACCCAGGGGCACAACTGTAGTTCTGCTTAATGGTCCAAACTCTTCCTAAAAACCAAATTCCCATGACCTCGTCAGAACTGAGATGCCCTAACTCTTTCTAGGCTGTGATCACCAATTTCTGAAACCTTCCCAGTTTCTAAAGCCTTCCTAGAAGCACATCCACAATCGGCGTGTGCCTGTGTAACTAACACTAAGGGTACCCCATTACCTGTTAAAATAATAACCCTACAAAGCAACAGGCTGGAAGCAAGCAGCACAGTTTCAGAACTCCTTTTATTTGCAGTAAATCAGAACAGCTCTCCCTAATCCTCGTAATGACAGAGCACCACACTTCACCTCCTCGAGTGCTGCTCTCGGAGCACTTGGCAGAGCCTGGCTAATGGTGCTTTTCAGAACGGGGTCAGGTCATTAGCTCTTCCGCAGACCTGCTGTAATTACTGCACTGTTCTGCAGCTCAGGACAAGCGTGGTGTGCTATTGCTGGGGATCCCAAATAGTATTTTTCTACCTTGCTGGCTTGAATAGCTGTTACTGAGATGAGCAGCTCGGTAGCAACCCCCTGTCCCTTGGCTGATCTCCGCAGCTACGTACAAGTAGCTCTCCTCTGCCTCAGTTGCCTTGTGGTCCGACTGAACATGAGGAATAGGAGAGAGAAGCAAGAAAATAGAGCTGATCAGAAACTGAATAGCCACAAGAACATCAACCCCAATAGAGTATAGAGGATTCAGTGCAAAGCTGCAGAGAAGAGAGCAGTCTATGCCAGTTTGTAGTCTTTAAATTTTTGGCAAGAGTTTAGGAAAGCAAAGTTAAACTTACATATGGATTCTTATCTTTAAGTAGAACAAGCCAAATTAAAACCCAGGAATTCAAATTTTTAGGGCTATATATAACTCCATGATAGAGTTATATAAATAGTTTAAGTTCTCCATACGTTACCTTAAACACTAATAAATGAAATTAGTTCTTACTGCTAACCCTAATCCTTTCCCCACTGCTGAACTCCAGCTGACCAGCCTTTCTGCTGCAACAGTCTGTAAGTAGAAACTCATTCTTTCACAGCCTTGTGATCTGTGCTTAGCATGCAATCTCCTCCACATGATCTCTGCTTGGGAAGCAGTTGTTTCCATTTTCTTGGTTCATATCAGCAAATACCCAGATACCAGTTATCGCTCCTCTCCCAGGCTGTCTTTTGGCACTGTGGATGGACTTGTCTGCTATGGGAGGTAAGAAGCAGCAAAGGAATTAGAGCTCAGTTCAGCCTCCTATTTTTATTTATAGCCACTGAAAGATCAGTGTTCTTCCCTCTGCATCATATTTAACAAAATTCATAGTGATGGTTACATTGGTGGTTCCAGTCATACTCCATGCTTGCCTTTCACATTCTCCTGGCACGTCGTACGCTTCCCATCCAAAGCCAATTCACTGTGACTTCTTAAAAATAACCAATAAGTTAATTCTTACCGAGCTTTGCCTAGATGAAACTCTACACCAAGCACTAAGAGTTTTTGCACTTCTTTTGCAACCCTACTATCTGCCCTCCTCTGGGTCATTCTAGCTGCATTGACATCAGGATTTAAATTATTTTCTATTTCATAAACACACTCCTCCTTAAAGGCAGGAAGATTGCATAAACAATCGTTTTTCTTCTACAAACCAACACTTTTCAGTATGCTTCACAATAGCCTCCTTTAGGAGGCTATAGTCGATAGCCTCCTTTGATATTTCCTGCACCCACAATAGGCATTTAAAAGTCATTCAGATAAACGATATAATATCAACTGGAGCCTATTTCCTGCTTTTATGTTGTCCTTAGCACATTGAAGAGAAAAAAAAAGTCACATTTATTATGCTGTTGTGGTAATCACACTTTTACCTCTTGAATATATTGTGGACTAATGGGACACTCGCATGTCATCAAATAACCTAAAACCATTAGATCATGCACATGCAAATTCCAGCAAGCAAAAAGGTAATCATTTAGCTTATTAAGAATCATTTCTTCCATCAGCATAATATTAAAAAACGAGTTTACTAAAAGCTTAAAATAGAATTAGAAACTAAAGAGATTCAATCACTAGGAGTGTTTCCCCCATTAAAGCATTCTCACATTCATCTCAAGCTGAACCTGAAGCTGCAGCAGTCTTGTGCTTTCACAGAGAGGGACTTAGCTGGAGCAGCTATCCTCAGAGCTGATGAATATTTCTTAAGGACGAGTATTTCTGAAGAACACATCTACACTCCTGGATATTCAGAGAACAAGCCTGTCCACTGCCCAGACAGGTTCTTGCAAGAGCACAGCCATCTTTAATGTTTTACACAGAGGAACTTCAGGGAGCGGAACAAATCCAAAACAGCAATGTTTTTAGGATCTTTTTAGGTCTTACATCAAATTCTGAAAGTAGCACATCCAACATCAAAACCCTCAAAACCACCATAGTATCAGCCCTCACTTCCCAGTGTGGCCATCACAAAGGTCACAAATGCCAAGTCCATCTCCTGCTTCACCTTTACAGAGCTTATACCTCCCACTTGCTGCTAACCATTACACTCTGCAGCCAGCTTATTCTTCCTATAGCTTGTCTACTCAGGTTTAACAAGGCTATTCCAGGTGATGTCTGTAACCACAACCTGCCTACGTTCAGGCAGGTGAGGCAAGAAATACTCCTTGGACTAAGCAGATCAAATTAACCAGCCACTAGACTACACTAAGAACTGAATTTAAACTTTGCTCTTCCCACCACTCATATATGCCCCTATGAAACCGTGCATGTTCACCGTATTGAGAAGCATCCCCACCCTCGAAGCGCACACGGATGAACGCGCTGATGCACTTCATGTAGCAGCTACTGCCGCTGGAGACAGAACCCAGCTGACAGATGTTAGGATCGTTGTGGCATGTGGTTAAGATGTACTGCTGTGGCTTGCAGGAGTTTTGACATTTCCTTTTAATAGTACTATCCTGATTCTCTTGCAGTTTAGCTCCAGCGTACAGCCTGCCTGTGAAGCTGCTCGAACAACCCTCCAACAGACTGAGAGCCCTGTAAATTGCATCTAGCCACAGCAGGAGGGTCCCAATCTGTAACAAAGATGACAACGTTGTATATGCATTGCATTGTCCAACACTTCAGTACATTAGTTTACATCTATGAACAGAAAACGTGTTGTCAGCGCAGATCAAGATGGGTTAAATATATGAATTATAAGGAAATATGAATAAAATGCTGCTGCAAGAAGCTCTACTAATGTTTAACAGCAAGTAATTAGGACGAGCTTTATTACCATGACAAAAATCACTTGCTATCATTGCTAAATGAACAGTATCAGTGTACAGTCCCTGAAAGCCTCAGAGATTTAATGAAAATAACATTCAATACTCAATTGAAAAAGCCATCGAGAAGATAGGAATGATTTTCTGAAAGCATCAGCCTATTTAGTACTCTGAATTGCTGGACATAGTTGAAAACACTAATCTGGATTACCAAATACAGAGTAATGGTAACACTGAGTAGATGTGTAAAGCTCTCCTACCGTTTAAGTTAAGCATAGAAGAGTGTTTGCAATGAACAGAGCAGCAGCATACAGTCAATAACACAGAAGGAAGCTGTGCCAGTCTCCCATACCTAAAGGTTACAGGATAATTCAGGGAACTAATAAATAGGATGAGTCACTTCCATATTTTCTAGTCTGTACCAGGTGTTTCACCCACAAAATTAACTTTTTATTCAATAGATCCAAAGTTTACCCACCATTATAAATGGACTATTTAATGCCCAATTAGATTGGCAATATTAAGATCATTTTATTTTAAGCTTCATAGCTTTTCAAAACATGTACAAATAAAATACTCATTACAAAATTCCATTTACTGAAGTTTTTCCATGAATATACATCAAGCGTAATCCCAGCACACAGATAAGTGACTCTTACAGAAAGCATCACATGGAGCAATAAATGGGTTTAGACAGCCAGTCTTCCCAGACACATTACAACAAAGACTGTTTTCTTTCCCTTTGCCACATCCAGCGTTTAAATGATTTTTATTATTATTATTTTTAAATAGCCAGGTCTGAAGTTAAAATGCAATAAGTAGACTGACTGTGGAAGTCAAGAGGCACTCAGAAGCCCTGAAAGGGAAAATAAGCAATATTTTTCAAAGTTCACTAGTTCAGGGGTAGAAATCCCTGAGAGCCAGAAAAAAACAAACCCGTTTTCTTTGATGGAAAGATGTTTGTTTGTCAAGGGACATTACTGACAGCCAGCTTGTAAAGATAAACTGTAAGATTGAAGAGTAACAGTAAGGCAAAGCAAGCCAGTCTGGGTCTAAATGTAACACTAGGTAACTAGGAATGCTGTTGTGGGGCAGCCTGGCAGGCACTTTACCAAGACTACCTACTTGCAAGAAAAGCCTTCAGCAGGGACATCTGCAGAGCACAAGATATGTACATGCCAACCTTGTTGTTAAAATGGGAAAGACTTTTAGAGTATATGCCAAAAAACATAAGCCCACTTAATTATAAACGGTATAACTGACCCCAACAGGTAAACCATAAACAAGATGAAACGGAATATTGCACCCCAATTTCAAAGTCACCACCAGGACACTTAGTACTAGAAGCCAGTAGGTTAAAAAAACACAGATCTATATCTATTCTATTGTTTGATGTCGGTGCAGAATTGCTCGGCCTCGAGTGTTTAATAGAATAGCTCTTTGAGTTCTCCCTAACCTAGAGGCTAATGGAGAAGCAAGCTTCCGACCTTCCACCTCATGCCTTCCCTGAGCATGGAAACAGCTCTGCTGCTCCTGCTTTTTATGAGCGACATCCCAGCAGGGTCCTGCTCCTTGCTGCATGCTGTGACCAGGGCCCTGACTACATCCTTCTCCTCAGCCTATTGTGCCTTCAGAAGTTGCACCACTGAATTAAGATGCTGTGCTGATTTTCAATGCTATTTACCACGTAGGCAGATCAAGGCAGCTAGATTAAATGTAAGCACACCCATGCTGTTCACTGAGGCTGAACCAAGCCCTCAGAATAGTTGAAAACTGCAGTACTGCCAGGTTTTTGAAACAACCAAAGCATTAAGTAGTCTGTAACACCTGAAAGGCACATCAAGCACCACAATAAGCAACACCTGGAGGAAAGCATGGCATAAAGGGTGAAATTCAGTCAAAGTAGACCAGCCAGGTGTAAAAATCTAGTCCCCAAGGGTAAAGTAGGTTTCACAGCCACTATACACAAGTCTGTGATCAGCTATAGGCTCCAAACTCTGTATTTCCTTGCCAACAGTTCCAAGAGCAACTTCCAGGTTCTGACCCTTGCCTAAAGTTGAATAAACTACCACCAAGGAGGAATGATCGAGTTTGAGATCAGATCATCTATAAACTACAAAGCAATCATGGCTCTTACCAATCACGGTTTTTACGTGAGTTAGGTGAGGATCTCACACCAGCCCCACTTGTTCAGTAGCAGGGCAGGTCTTCAAAGAGCAGGTGCTAACAGCACAGGCCCTGTGCTGTTTCAACACAGAATTTCTTTGTATTATTTATGTAACTTCCTCAAGGGGTTAGTAGTTAAGCCAAGCTACTCACAGCCCTACTTCCCTTCTTTTGTAAGGGAGCTCAGGAGCCACAACAACTCTGCGCATCCATTATGTGCTTGCTTTACCAGAATAGGAGCAGCAAGTTCCCAGAGCTCTGCCGAAGCATTACTCCTCATCAAAAGGCCTTAGGAAAGCAGCAGCTACAGAGAAAGAACACATTCTCTTTCCCTGCAAGGCATTTTCCAGTGTGCTCACAATGAGTAAGAAATACATCGAACTGTCGCAGTTTGATTTGTAATAGCTTTCCCCCAAAAACATTATATTCAGACATTTGTTCCACATTACGGTAGAGATGTGCAGTTTTATGGAAGGACTGCTGTTCCAGTTCTCTAAATGGACTCTAGACTTCAGGCTTTTGCTCTAGATTTAGGTCACTTGTAATTAGATGTGTGGAAAATTCAGGCTCAGTTCAGCATTGCTTAATTAATTTCTTAGTCTGTTGATTTGGCCGTTGTCCTACAAAACAGAACGCTCGGATATTTAAACTTGTATTAAAAGAATACATCATGACAATAGCTAACCACCTAAAAATAAACCCAACTCTTCCTATACTAGTGAAATAACTATTTCAAATTGCTTGGAGTACAATGTGAAAACTGCTTTAATTGCTCAGGTGAGACTATCAGCTTTGTTAATTGAAGGTGATAATTTTTCCCCTACAGTGCAATGCACAAAACTTAGGAACCCAGACTTTTTCTAGACCTTTTCAGAACTGGCACCTGCCAATTCTGTGCTTCAGGTCTTGGAAACAATGAAATAAATTATAGCAAGTTTCTACTTTATACTCCCAACCACCTGGACAGCGCACCAGCTGCAAGAGCCACAGCTAGGAAGAAGAAGAATTAGAAAGAATTCTGAACTTTTTTTTTGAGTGGTACTGGCACCTTTTGATACTGTAATTGCTCTTGAAGCAGCATGCCTATGATAAAGTTCATCCACTGAACTCTGAATCAGAATTATGACTCAGAATTCTTTCTCCTCCCAGAAGGCTCCTGCCACATCTTTTTAGTCAGCTTCTCAAAGGACAGAGAACAGTCCCACTGAGCTGAGTGCTGGCTGTCCTGCCAAGCCTTGTGTTGGAGCTCACTGTGCTACTATCTATTTACCTCACCACAGGTCCCATGTGCTTTAAGGTAGCTTTGGCTTAAGCCTAAACAGCAAACAAGGACAGACAGCTGCCTCTCTGCAGGAATGTTTCTCACTGGTGACCGAGGGCTGAATTGGCAAACCTGTCTGGACTTTGTAAGGCTGCTCCATGCATCGGCCTCATAAAACTATTCACATACTGACCACAGCAAAGTAATTAATTTCAATCAGGAAGTGTTGTTTTTTTTTTTTTAAACAAAGTAGGTTTTATGCCCAAGCAGATAATTTTACAGCACTTTAAAGCTGACCTAACATGCCTTGATTTAAAATTGAAAGGCATCCCAACTCTCTTATCTGAGTGAACTCTTCCAATAGAAGGGGCCCAAAGACTGAATTAAGATCACTTCAGCAGTCCTGAAAGGGAACCATCTTTTAAAAAGCCTTATATACAAGGGTACTTGGTTCTTAAAGTAAAAAACACATACAACAATATTTGCAAAAAAAGCTTAATATAATCTTTTGAGTCCATAAACTCTAAACAATAAATATGAAAAATGTACATGGCACACCAGAGCAGCTAAATATTAAAACAAACAAGTACAAACCAATAACACTTGCCTATATTGTCAATGATGTTTGTTTCCATAGTGAGATGCAACACAAGCTTAATAATACAAGATGTTTTTCAAAGGAAAACCACAGAACCAGTTTGATACAGGAGGTGATGGGTAGACAACAAATAACAAGGCACAAAACCCTCTCTTGCTGCAACCCTGTAAGGCACCACTGTGCAAATTGCAAATGTGAAACTCAGTCAAAACTTGTAGTGGAAAAAAATTAACCATGTTTAAATGACTGGGTAATGTATTTTAAAGATGATACTCTCTCTTCAAGAATAAAAAGACTTATGAACATTTATTTACATTTATAGGCTTTAAGCAAACGAAATAGTGAATTATACTCACCAAATACAGGGGTCACAGTTAACTTCACCCATAAAACTTTGCAAGTGCAACTTGATCATGACGTATATTGGCCTTAATAAAGTACTGGATCTAATTTGATGTGGAGGGAAACACTGCCAATTATGTCAAGTTATGTGGGGCACAGACCACTGATTTTAACAAAACAGACTTTAGGGATCAGGATAGGAATAAACTCATTTTCACTTATAACCAAAAAGGATTTAAATCCGAAGATAAAAAGCTAGTAGCATTAATCTAACAGCATACCTAGGGATCTTAATACCCAAATATGAATATCTCTGTTACCTGCTCAGAAAATGTCATGAGATAGAAGTTGACAAAAACCTTCTCCCTTACTAGGAGGCTACAAACATGGAAATCTACATTATATAAACTTATGTCAGAATTTCTACTGTATCCTGCTAGATTAAGATTTTATGTAGTTACATTATATAGTTACAGGTTTCACTACACTTAGAAGATTTTTAAAATGCACAGGTTGGACAAGTTTTTATAAGATAAGAGGGAGGCTTCACTAATTATGAAGTTTTTCTCCCAGAGAAAGATTTAGGAGGCACTCAGTTTCTTATGAGCTCCAGACAAATTAAAGACTTTTGTTGTACTCAGGAACAATGTCAGTAGACTACTTTCAAACTTCTGCTTCCATTCTTGGAACTGAAACAACTGCCCAGCATGCAATTAAATAATCTGAATAGTCAAGTTCCGTTCAGATATTGGCTAATTTTTTTCTTGTGTGTTTTACTCTTTATTCTACTTATATACCTTACCACAAATCAAAGCACTTAAGATCAGACAACGTATACTTCCAATTATGCTCAAATCTACTGAGCTACTAGATTGGCCTGATTTTGCTCTCTATTATATTTTAAACAGAGGAACCGGAAGAAAGAACAGTCTTCAGTAATAGGTTGACATTCAAATAGCAATTTGCTGAAAAGCTGTGCCAGCTTAGGCATTCTTCATTCCCTGTATTCAGTCTTGTTTTAAGGAAAACAATTTGAACAAATACAAAGTAAACAATTAGTTTACAGAGTGCAGTAGTCATGAACACCAATATTACTGATCAACAGGTTTAAGGCCAACAATTAATGTTTTTAAATACTTTTCCCATGGCACTTAATACATTGAAAATTAGTACTGGGTGACATATAACAAGGGCATACATATTTGTATTATATGCAATATATATATACACTTGTAGCTTCAGTCCCCAAAATACAAAGTTCAAGTTTTCTTGCCCAAATAAAATCAATGTGAAAGACCACCTGTGTTTTCCTATAATGAATAAAGATTACTGTTTTAATTTAGTGCAAACCAACCCAAAGTCCAAAGACATACCTCTCCTCAATTCTTAGTCACTACTTACCAAATGCCCTTATTTCTTTTAAAATACAACTAATTTTTTTTTTATATGTATACATATATATATAAGAACAGCAAACACCTGACAATTAGCATGCTGTTCTAGTCTACATTAACAAAACTTGCCAATATACAAATCATGTTTTGGTCATGCAGCACAGACCTATCCTCAAAATGTCTTAATTCAGCCAGGCTGGAAGAGAGAAGCGCCGTGCCAGATTTCAACAGGTCATCCTGGCCACTCCATACTCTAAACTGACAACAGCAGGCTCAGCTTTTGAAAACTCTTCCATGAATTCACTGTAGCGATTGTCCGCTGTGTTGCTGCCCTCTATAGTTCTTACAGCATCATTCACAGGGATCAGTGGCTGCTCCTTCTTGAAACATGGAGGGGTTTTCAGTGCCACAGGTGCAGGATGAGCAGACTGCTGATGTTCTTTCAGAAGGACTGCATCTGGTTGACCATTTTTCTGCTTTATTTTCTGAAATACGGAAAATAATGAAGTGAGCATCACTGCTTTACTGATGTTTTGCTTTGAATGAAAGAGAACCCATTTTTTTTCTGGCCAACTCAGATTGTTATTTCCTTTAATACTTTTACACATTTAGTCTGGGGTATCTAATAAGCATTAGGCCACTGGGTAAGCCAACGTTTTTTCCACAGTTCACAACAGATGCTACAAGCACTACATGCTTAAAAAATATGCTGCTGAGCAGAAGGTTGCTTGTTAGTCTATAGAGAAGTAAAGACTTTCATGCTTGTCCCTTATCTGGGACTATCACAATAGGAGTATGTTCTGGAGTACAGACAGAGGCCTCAGTGGTACTAGCAAGGAAGAAGTTTACAGCAAACAAGAACTCTTACAGACAACTCAGTGCCCTTATGTCCTTATGACGACTTTTCCTTCAGATCTGAAAAATACCGAGCCAGTTTGTTCAGATGCAGGAATACACTGAAAGGTGTTAGAAAGATGTAGAAAGCAGATGAGACCTATCTACAGTAGTGCTTTTGTAGGAGAAATAATTCTTGGGTAAGGCAAAATAAGTTATATTTAAGAGCAGAATGTCAGCTGCATAGCCTAGCATTCAGCACAGAACACAGTGAAAGGTGAATTGAACACTGCAGAACAAGCGGTAGGCCATACAATAAAGGCATTCATATGAAAGCTAGAAGCATTTTTACAGGCTTTGCACATGAATTTGTGGAACAAATCACAAGTAAATACACTTATTTTGCAATACTCACAGCTTCCAGTTCTTTTATGTCTTTCTCCAGCTGTTTATTTTGTTCACTTATGTTCATGATAAGATCATACACAGATTGCCTGGGATGCATACTTCGATCAAACTGGTGGTACATATTTCTCCAAAACCTGCACATAACGGATAGTTTTAACTATGCAAGATAAAAACAAATTCGAAGGCAAGATATTGTATATAATTCAAACTTACTTAAAATTGAATGACACTGTATTAGGCTCCAAAAGAGTTAGCTCTGGAGAAAAATCTGGACTATACAGAGGATTCTGGTACTTCTTTTGTTCATCCAGAAGGAACGGCCACAAGGAATATGTTTTCTCTTTTAATCTTAAGGCAAAAAGAGATCAAGGTCAAGACACCAACTACAAACAATACCCAGAAGCTGTTCAACTCAGCATAATAAATAAGATGGATTTAAAGATGTCATCAGAAACAATTATAAAACTGAATTAAATGCTCTCATTAAAATCAACTTCTTCCTGGTATATGCTGAGGTTGGATAGAACTACCAGTTTTAGAAGTAATAGTCCTTATATCATGCAAGTTTTGCCTCATTGCAATAAATGCTTTTTAAATATAGTTTAAGACAAAGATAAGCCACCGAAAGCTTTCCAGAAGTTTTCCAACAGAAAGCATTGAGACAGCCTATTAATAATTTTAACTGACAACTATTAGTCTTGAACAGGCAACAATTTTAAGGTTGTCTAAAAACAGATTGAATTGGGAGCATTTGCTCCCTCCCCTAGACAGAAAATTGGGAGTACTTTCTTTTTATCCGCTTTTAGGAAAGAAGGGAGAAAGATGCCTTGACTTTCCTTTAAAGATGAGCAGGGTATTTTCTGCCAAAATTAGAAGAACTGTCTTCTCATGCTTTTGCATGCTAAAACACTGCCATTCCCCGATACAGTTCAGCATCACTTTTTACACTACCAATCCTCCCAGCTTACTTCTATTCAGAGCCCCAAATTGAGCAGATTCACAGGAGTTCCTTAGTCTCCCAAAATAAGCAAGTAGACATTACAATATCCCTGCTTACTTTAGTTCTTCTCGCTCTTTTTGGCAATTTCCAAGGAAGTTTCCAAACTGGCACGAATGGACATGTTCATGGATCTGAAGAAGGAAAGCTTCATTGTACTCAAAGGCCTGTGGAAACTGCTCCATCAGATTCCACACACTTTCTAAAAATTGAGTGAACACTGGCGAGATCTCTTTTGGATCACCATCCAACTGACAACACCTGAAAGAGATTCCATAAACAGACTGAAACTGGCTTAGATTAGAAATTGAAAACAAGCACAACTAAGGTTTTTGTTGTTCAATACAGCAGGCTATTCTTACACTAGTTTTGGTCTGGAAATTAAGTACCTAACTTCAAGAGCTGGGGCAATTCATGAATAGAAATAAGCCTAAATTTAACCTATTTTTCTGACTTGTAAGTAATCACATTTGTATTCAGTAAAGAGCTAGATATCTTTATTCAGTAAAGAAAAGCAACACAAGACAATTTAATTCCTTTACATCTATTACACCCATAGTCAACATTTGAAATACATGTGAAATACATGAGCTAAAAGTAAACTATAAAATAGGAAATAGCAGCAAGGCTGTTGTCATAGCTTGTGACACTCAGAACAAGAAAAAAACAGAACTATTGGCATACAGGACTTCTAAAGGTAGAGAGAGCTATTCCATCATCAGAAGTATGGGTAAATGTGAACATTTAAGCAGATCAAAACTTTAGAAGTATTTTACGTTGTCTCAACGGCTGGGAGATAGCTTTGGGTTTGTCTTGCACTGTCTATGCATATATGCAGATCCAGCTGCAGTTATCAACATGCAAAAGTGAGGTACCAGTTACCAGTGACATTAGAAACTTACATCTGTAAAACAACCACCCAACAGATATTTGAATAAATAGCAATACACGAAGTGCATTGTCAACTGAAAACAGCTTATCCATTGCAAAATTTCTGGTAACAATACAGTAGTTTAACATTCACAAGCTATTTTTCCTTTCTTTGTAATACTACATAAGTCTAGATATTAATGCAAAATTTTAGATCACTTAATGAAATATTTATCTTTCAGTTCACTGTAAACATATACTTTTTTTTTTTAAACATCAGATGAGCAAACTACCTGTCAGAGAACTTGTGCCCAAAAGAAATCCAGTCCTTCTCTATCAGAACCTACAGGATAAAAAAAACAAAAGTATCTAACAATATTTTAGTAAATCTTACATCTATAGCATTAACCTCACAGGTTATTGATATATACAGTATTTCAAATTAACTACTGTAGAAGCAACTCTTTGCTACTGTGCATTTTTTGTTTTCCTACAAGAGACTGTCAAAGCACATTTCTAAAACTAGTTTCTAAAGCTAGTAAGAAGTTGAACAGGTTGACGATCAGAAAAATACCTTTAAACCAGGCTAACTTTAAGCGTATTAATGCTTTACAGCTTCACCTAAATGGATTCACATAAATGGATTATCACTCAACTTTCAAAAAATTAACTGCTAAGTATGTGAAAAATTTTAGTATTGCATTCTTGCTATTATAGTTTACATAAAGCCACACAATGTAATCTTAGCAATTTTACTGCTATAAGATGCTATTAATATCAACAGTAGCTTGTTTTATCACTAGTTGCAGTATCAAATACTAAAAACATGATTGTTTTTAGTATGATTGTTATTAGTATTTATGCTTATGACAGAAGGCTTTCCAAAATGCCAATTGACAGGAAGGACTGAAAAAGAAGAAAACGAGATTCCTAACAAGTATGAGTTTCCTAACAATTACACATTCTCACTGTCTAATCAAAGCTATCTAATTCCTTATCAGTTTACCTTTTGTAGCAGTTAGTAGTTTGTGATCAGTACAATTCTGTTCTTTAACTTTCAGGTATTCCCATAAACCCTTACATTGCTATGGCAAAAACAGTTGATTTTCTTACTGTGAAGTTTTAAATAATCATATCAAAGTTCTTTGATCACCTCTAGAGAAAGATGAAGACATTTAAGTTGCTTAAATATGTTCAGGTCTTTATATCACTGTGGCTGGGGATGTCATTTTTAGATTTTAATGAAGTTAATTTGGGACAAATACTAAGAATGTATAGCTAGTATAGTTTAGTACATCTGTGTCATGTAAGCACTTTGGAATCTTTATTTTGTAGTTAAGTTTTTCTTTATTTTGGATGAAAGAGACAGTTATTACAACATTTCTGCAGGGTATGAAAAACAGTTTGTATTTCAGTTTCTTAGGTTATTTTAAATACACAGTTCTTCCCCACAGTCAAATATTTCTAAAGACCAACTACAGTCTGCAAAACATATTTTACATCTGTAATTACAAAATAGCATCAGTACAGTTACACTCTTCGCTTTCACACTCAAACATTTTATATCCTTTGATTTACCAAGGAACAATTCAACAATACAACAGCTTGCTTACCATGAATCCTTTGATTGTTCTGTAATAGGAATCTAGTAAGAGAGCTCCAAGAGAACAAACTTGCGAAGTCCTGTCCCAGCCATCTGAGCAGTGCACTAACACACTTGCACTCTCAACTGCTATAGCCTGCAAAATAATTATTTCTTTAATGAATGCTCTCTTGTTTAGATTGTTCAGTCAGATTTTAGTAAATGCATACAAAAGCTACGTTTATCCAAAACCCAGAGTATAGTCTATTTAATATAAGAAAAATATTATGGGAAAGTATATTAGATACTACCAGAAATCTAGGGATTTCTCTCCACTGAAATGCAGAAAATTCTCTATTAACAAAAGGAAATTCCATTATCTCTTTCACAAAAGGTAACAGACTTCTACAGCAGTTCCCATTTCTGTTTCTACCCCTTGTAAAACTAGAAATGCCATCACAATGAACACTAAGGAAGAAGCAGACTACACATTACAAACCAAATAGGTTTATTAGCTTTCTATTTGGTTGTTTTATAACACCCATTCTCTACTCATTATATTACTCAAAAGTTAAGGACCAGGAAATAGTCTTTAGCTTCAGCTAAGAATTCAAATCTATTCAAATTTAACTTTGTTAACCCAAATATTTGAGGATCATCTGATCTTTAAAAGCATCCACTTTTAACTAAAGTATTTTCCTACTTCAGCTACTGAAAAGACAGTTTTCTTCTTTACTTCCCTTCCCCCCCAAGCCTCTTTCATGTTAAGCCCATAACATCATAGGCACCTGGTAAATGCAACTGTGCTTTTGAATTCCTTATAAACTGTCCTGTTTGCTTGGTAAATGAAATAGCCAATTTATCTTCTCTGACATTAGTGTCCTATAAATTCCTTTTTTCAGTGTATAGTAAATAATAGCTGGCTTCATCTACCTTCAAACTGGTTACATCTTTCACAAATATCCAAAGAAATCAAGAATCATAACAATCTCTTCAAGGTGACCAAACAACATTCAAAGAAAATTATAAAGTATCAGCTGGCACATTCAATATCTCCAACCACAGAGAAACACGTAAGGCTTAAAGCAACATATCAGATGTGTCTGTGTATTTCAGACATCTCCCTTTCTGCAAAAAGGGAGGAAGCAAAGAAGAGAAACCATTTACAGAGTTTTATGCTTTATGCAACATTAAGTGTAATTTTGCCTGATAGCACAAGCTACCCTCAAAGAGGCAGCATGCAAATTACCTTGACTAGGAAAACAGCAGCATCCAACACAGCTTTGATATGACGCAGCCATCCGGAACTCTCCAAACCAGACAAGAAGTCATTGACAGACAAACCCTTTGTGCCGCTGACTGAAAGAAACAGTTAGAAAGCCCTAAGCAGTTATAGCTACCTATAATACCCTACAACAGAGAAAGTGCATTATAAACAGCGTAGAATTACTCTTCATTGTTGTAAGTTGATTTGAAACCTCTTTGAGGAAACCACCACACTCAAGTGGTTAAGAGATAGGGACTACAAAAGGTTCTCTGCCCAGAACTCAGCTCTGCAGAATTACAGAAACCTTGAGTGACAAGATTAAGATGCATCTTTGTGACAAGAAATTTGAATTACACCTGTTACACGCAGTTATAAACCTTGTCTTACCAAGAAGGGACAAAAATGCCAAAAAGCTTACTAGAAATACTTACCAATTACTATTATTACTAACAAACTAGCTGCATGCAGACAACATTGGCAGTCTGACTGCTTGGACCTAACTATGAGAGTTTCATCACCTTTTCCACCCTGCCTAGTAGAATAAAGCAAGTGCAGTACAAGGAGAAAATGATGAACTGAAGACCACGCAGATTTTGTCTACCTCCAGAACTAATATAGTGTAATACTGACTGATCTCTACCATTCTTCCCCCATGTACTTTGATCGCATAACAATTGAGGGGACAGAAGAGGACTCAAATTAAAGGGAAGTCGTCATGTAGCATAGCAGCAACAGGTATAGAGGTGAAAATTGGCTAATAAAAAACAGTTATTTTAATGCAGGATTTTGAGCACCAGCTCTCAGTAGCATTATTGTTTAAACACAAGGAACTGAAAGGGAGCTGGGGGAAGATCAGTAACTGATCTACCTTCCTCTGCACGTGATTCTTAGATACACCTGAAGTTGCAATCTACAAAAATACCTGTCCCTGCCACACGAGAAAACTATTTTCTGCCAAGTTAGTGGGTCCCAGATAAAAACAAGGTGACATCAGAGCTGGAAGTTAGTAGTAGAGATACTCATACAGCAGCTGCAAAATAACCTTTATCTCTGACTATGGGAGGAGACGAGCTCCTACAGCTTTCCTGTATCCACAGGACACATTGCTCAGCTTTCAGCCATACAAATTTTGGTATACTTCCTATTGCTCAGGAAGACTCATAGCACTGGTTGCTGCTGAATGCTGTAACAAAGATAGGCTTCCAGCTTCCAAGTCCTGCAGTACTTTTTTCTAGAGTCCATAGATTTTTAACGAGAAAAAGCACTAGCAAGCCACTGCACAATGAAATAAACCACTTAGAAACCCCTGGAAGCAAGACCTGATATTAAAGGGCAGCCTGTAAATATCAGGAAAAGCAGCAAAAGTTATGCTAGTTTCTTCTAGTATTTGGATAAAAAACAGCAATTATTGTTAAGCAAAAGTTCTGCTTCTAAAAGGTCTACAAAATAGAAGAGATCAAGAACCACCTGATCTTCTCAAATCATTCAGTCTTCCACACGTTTACTCTCTCTCCACCTGTTGCTCCATAACACTTGTTAAATCACAACAGTACATAAGCAGGTCCACCACTAGGATAAAGGAAAAACTGAAAAATATCCTCCCAGTACTTAGTGGTGAAACACAGAAATTGCATTAAAACTTCTCTGGACACTTCTGTGCTGAATAATCACTCTATTCCCTCATGTTACTCAGAAAGATCAAAGATAACTTGGCACCATTGAGTTGTTTAGCTACTTCACAAAAACTATCCTTTAAGATAGTTTTGACTATATGGATCATAAATACATACACGCGAGCCCAAATGACTCACTGCCCCATTGCTGATTGTCCTTATACACCAGCAATGCCTTAGGCAGCAGCTGTTGCATAAAAAGGTGACTGCAACCAGAACCTAGAGACTGAAGGAAGCATGGTAGGTTGGGGGCACAGGTCATTTTTAAGCAAAAATCCCCACACAAACGAACTCCAAATACAACTCACAAAAAACTGTTAATACACTTCCACCACAACAGCAGCTATTATTGAGCCTTTTCCTTCAAGTATTTCCTACAGAAGTGCTCCTTCCTGATTTAAGCAATACACTTTTGCTTATCAGAATTCAGTCTTTTCAGACACTTAATGCTATATTTTTAAATGTATAATAAATGGGATTTTCTATATTCAACCCCACAGCCAAAAATTCAGATGTGAAGATTCTTCAATTATTGTTGTACAGATGGACAGTCAGCCCATCAGGGGCACAGAGTCATCATGTCTACACTGAAGAAGACTATTTTAAACAAGTTCTATTTCACCGCATGTGAGACTTTAAAAAAAAAAACAGCTGAATAAGAATAGATTACAAAGCCCCCCAACATCCTGCATTAGTGAAAGATGTTGGGAAGGACTATGTCTTATATTCAATTTGCAAACAAATGTCTTCTGAAGCCTTTCATTAGGGTATGAAGGAAGCCAGGCAGATAGACAAAGAGCCTAGGATCAGAAACAGGCTGAAGAAAGAATAGCAGTTGTTTGTTATAAATAAATCTGAGTACAGTCCCAGTTACAAAGACTCTTGAAAGAATAGGGTCATTGGTATCCTATCACTGATTAGAGAGCTTTCAGTTCAGCACATCTAGGAGGAAGGTGGCACACAGAAGTTAAGTGGCATTTTCCTCAACTTAAAACACAATTTTCACAGCATCTCCTTCCAGGGTCAATCCTTCACACAAGGGAAAAATGGATAGGTGTTCCATCTGTAAGGAAAGCCGTTATGAAAAATACGTAATAGCATCCCACCAACAGATGCTTATGTCAAATTAAAAGGTTATGAAGTCCAAAGTTTAACTGTGATGTATATACTTCTGCATCAGACATTACTACACAGAACAGGTGACAAAAAAATAAATCAAGATGCATAAGCTAGTTCTCTGGAACTGAAGAAGAGATTAGAAAAAACAGGGATTACCCCAAACTTCAAAAAAAAAAGTTCATGGTCATGTTGCTAGTCTTTTTCTTCAATAAAGTATCTTGTTGCTATTCCTGCACATACATGTAACTGTAACTCAAGTACTATCACCTCAAGGCAGGCGATTCTTCCTCTCTACTCTGCTCTCATGAAACCCCACCTGGAATGCTATATTCAATTCATCTCTGGGGTCCCCAGCACAAGGTGATGTGGACCAGTTAGAGCAAGTCCAGAGGAGGGACATGAGGGTGATCAAGAGCCTGGAGCACCTCTCCCATGAAAGACCGGCCAAGAGAGATGGGGTTGTTCAGACTGAAGAAAAAATTCCAAACAGATCACATTACAGCCTTCTAATACTTATAGGGGGCCTAGAGGAAAGCTGGGCAGGGACTCTTTGTCAGGAAGTGGAGTGACAGGACAAGAGGGAATGGATTTAAACTAAAGAGTACGTTTAGAACAGGTATTAAGAAGAAGTTCTCAACTATGAGGGTGGTGAGGCCCCGGCACAGGCTGCCCAGAGAAGCTGCGGATGCCCCATCCCTGGAGGTGCCCAAGGCCAGGCTGGATGGGGCTTTGGGCAACCTGGTGTGGTGGGAGGTGTCCCTGCCCATGGCAGGGGGCTGGCACTTGATGATCTTCAAGGTTCCTTCCAACCCAAGCCATTCTACGTTAACAGGGTGCCTGAGCAATTGGTTAACAGCAGATATGGGTTCAATAAAAACTAATTAAGACTACACCGCTGATCTGTAAAGCTTCTTGACCAAGGTAGCTAGAATGTCTTCAAAAGGAGACTTCCCTACAGGTGCAAGCCTTCCCAATAACTGGAAATAATAGAAGAGAAACATATGTAACTAGGAGTACATGTAGAAACCTGACTTCTGTCACCATACTTTAATCACAGCATTAATGCTCCCAAGTGTCTTAAGTTTGTTTTCATCTGTTTACCTAAATGAAATATTAAGAGAACTAATTAAAAAACCATTAAAATAGAAGACTTCTGCCTCATCAATTTCACAACACTATGTCAAGTAGTGGTGCTATGAACTGGCTCACTTCCCCCCTCATCCCCAAACATAAATACTCTACAAGATGCATCTACAACCATAGGAGTGGTTTGCCAAGACAGAGTTCAAGTTTTGTATAGACCATTAGATCATGCAGTTACAATGAGTTCTGTGCAAACAAGTGCTCCTTGAGGAATGTTCTACATGTGAAGATGCATGTATATACATGTTATTTTATGTATTCACGTACACAAATACATGTATGTATATGTGTATACTTGGAAAACTCATCTTTCCCACAAGCCACTGACATACTAACCAAGTTAACCCCTAACATGTGCTGTTCAGTTTTCTTCAGAATAACTCACATCACTGAGTTAACGGTTTAAAAGTAAATTTTTTACAGTTTAAAAGTTTACAGTTTGCTTTTAAACTGTAAACTGTTAAGATTAATGGTTGTTCATTACCACAATGGATGAGCACAGCAAACTGGTATTAGGTGCAAAGCTTGGATAAAACACAGATGTCATAATGCAGTTTAAGCTGTTATTAAATACTTCAGCAGAACATTTATTATTTTCATATATGCTGTTGTAATACAGTTAGAACATACCTTCCAAGAGTTTTTGTAAGCTGGATCTCATTACATGAATGTTTTCAATTCCAACAAACTGGAACCTTATGTTAGAGTAGTTGTCTTCATTTTCATAGCCCTTCCCAGCAGCTCTGTTTGCCATTGCATTAAGCTTTAAAGAGCAAAAATCAAAATACCGTAAACCAGCACTTCAAATGAAATGTCAGATTAAGAAATAAAAATAAGCAATTTCAGTGAAATACATTAGGAAAAAAACAAAAGCACATACTATAAATAGATTCTAATAAATTAACAGTTTAAACATTCAAGTATGAGAAAGGCATGGTTCACAGAAAGCAACAGATGGCCTATATTCAGCACTGACACATCTGAATAATGCATTTAATAAGTTTCCTATTCTCTCCTCTGTGTACCCACCAACAATCCATTACATGTTTCATAACATTTCTGAGAAAAGACACCGCAAGGCGATTACCCTAAAAAGGAGTAAATAAAACACAGACTTGACCATACATATGCTTTCTAGGTATCCTACAAAAGTTTGCTTGCAGCTGTAAAACATACAACTACAAAAACCCACAGTTGGCTCAATTTTTTTACTTGTCAACCAGACCTACTGAAGCCTGCTCAAAGTAAATTCTACAATGCAGTATTTTTGCTTTACAACCTTGTTTTCTAGCTCCTGCATTTGGAGATTTAGATAAAACAAATATCAATCTAAATGCAGATCGCTTAAAAAAGGGAAAGTTACTCCCATATGCCAACACAGGTCAAAAACCCAACATAATTTAACTTAATGTTCAGGTGTGACCTCAAAATGCTTTGACAAAATTTCTCCTACCTCTTCCTGTTTAATACAGACAGCACTAATAGTTTTCACACAACATTTACACAAGCCACTGTCCTTCCTTCTGTTCTAGAACAACCTCCAGCACAGCTCACTACTTCATAAACTTAATTCCTAACAGTAAAAAGTGCTTGGATCTCACTCTGACTATTCACTTCTTAGCTGTGTTTTACATATATTTTTAAATGTACCTACCCAGAAGTTTACTAACATTCAGTGAATTACAGAATCATTTAGGTTGGAAAAGACCTTCAAGATCAAATCCAACCATCAGCCTGACCTTAGATTTGTCTTGATAGTGGTTCAACTTCTTCAAGAAAGCAAGCACTTGACCACTTGAATAGTGATACCTATAGTTCTACCTTTATAGAATGTTTATATTGGGCCAAAATATTTAACATGTAATTTGGAAATATTAAGAGTTATCTCAGTCTTTTGATGTTCAGGAAGAGAGACTAGTCTGAAAAACCTCTAGAAGTACATACCTTTGGCCTGGTGTCCATGACATACATGTAGCGATTTGAGGGATTTGCTTTACTGATTGCTTGCAACATGTGCTCATCTTCCAGGCACCTGGCACTGAAACCTGAGAGAGGCTGACTGCATCTGCAAATCGCAGCCTATGATAGAATACAAAAGACAAGTTAACATCAGTTTAGTATCTATAAAGCACCTTCCTTAATTTTAAGACACCTACATAATTCATTTCATTTGACACATCACTTCAACTCAAAAAAGCATAAGTGTTCCAACTTTTTAAGCACGATTGCTTAGACTAAGATAGTGCCTACAACTTTTTCAGGCTTATCTACAATGACAAGGTAGTTCACAATTTTCTTAAGTATAAAAATGCAAAGTACAGGCGGAAAAAAATTCACTTAACTTTTCAGTTAAAAGCAAATTGCTCCTGATGAAAAATAAATTATGCTTAGTTTTACTATTTTTAGGTGTAATATGTTACAGCCTGAAGTAGTTTTTGCCATGTTATTTTCAATGATGTATTACATTTGAGAGGGTGTCAGGTACATTTTCTAATTAGGAGTTATCTTCAAATGCATCTACTAGTTTAATATTCATCCTTCAAAAATTCTTCAACTCAGCAAGATGACAATCCTGCTTTCCCTTCAGTGATGGAAGAGACAGGGTGAAGTTGCTTCACACCACTGTTTAATCAAACCTTGCAAAATCTATTTTTATTCACTAGTTCTTTACACCTTGCAAATTCCTCCTCAGTCAATGAGTTATTTTGAGTGTTTTTTATTTTACACCCCACCACACACACACTTTGACAGATTTTATTTTTCATTTATCAAGATAGATTTTTGTCAACTGACATTTCATCTTGATCTTAAGGTCAGTTTCTGAAAGCTTTAAGAGATTCAACTGATTACTTGAGGATTTCTTTTAAACCGGCTTAGCTTTATTCAGCATCTTGTTAGACACTGCTACTGTGAGCTGTATTTAGGGTTATCGTGGGTTATAGATACTGTTTTCATTCAAGTCAGTGTACTTAAATTG
The DNA here is from genome assembly GCF_047663525.1 of Anas platyrhynchos. Taxonomy (NCBI): domain Eukaryota; kingdom Metazoa; phylum Chordata; class Aves; order Anseriformes; family Anatidae; genus Anas; species Anas platyrhynchos. The sequence continues at coordinate 186,633,637 of NC_092587.1, read as the reverse complement.
TACACCTCACATTGTAAGGCATACAATTACCTCATGCACCCTGAGCTACCAGCAAATGTTGAAAAATTTCAGCCCATTTGCAGGAAGAAAAACAATACCTTTTTTTCCTTATGATAATAGGACAACACCGGGAATCTTCCTTTGCTTCTGAACTTGGAGCTACCAACAATTATGGGCTTGCTTGCAGTTCTGGGAACATAAAGATCTCTAGGATAGGTTTCACAAATCTGAAAGACACATACACATAGATATATATATGCACAAAGGGTACAAACCTAGCATGAGATACATAACCCTACACTATTTTTTATAAGGAAATAAAAGACAAAGGGTAAACACCAACATAACTCTCTATATACATAAAAATATCTCAGAAGAGATAAACCATGAATAAAAAAGTACAAATTGGTGTCAAAGTGATACAACCAGTTACTGCTGGAAAGCACCACTGTAGTAGCATTCACCTTAAGAAAGAGTTTTCAGTAGAACTGCTGAGCATATGTTTCAAGTAAAATAGTCTCAGTATTTCCATCACTTTTTTTTATTTGCAGACTACAAAGATGAAATCTTATCTGGAAATCAGCTGCACCACCACAGCCATCATCTTTCTCAGTCAGCACTACAGAACGTAATGCAGAATCCCTCTCAGTTAAGAGAGGAGAGCAAAGCAGCAGAGCACCAGAATAGTTGGGACTGGGTTTCAAGTAGGTAAGTATACCCAAAAAGAAAATTCAATGCACATACACCCTCAGTGAAGCATGGAAGAAAAGCTTCCATTCGAAAGTTGTGAGACTGTCTGATTAAGGAGTTAATTCTCTCCACCTGCAAGTTTTGCTTATGCTGCAAGCCAAGTGATTGCATAGCATCAGACTGCTTTCTGTAGGGCTAGAGCCAGAGGATAAAGCAAAAACAGATGTAGAGTAGAACATTTCTCCACTACAGTCCTTACCTTATAATCACGATTTGCATCAGACAACTGCCAGTAATCATTTGGCACTCCCATTCTCTTATATTCTTCTGCTAGATCAATAAGCTGCCAACCTTTGACTTGCTCAGATTCATTTTGCTTTGGATTATAAGAGAAGGCATACAGTTCTTCATATTTTGCTAAAAAGGTAAAGAAAAATAAGACTATATAATGAACTGCCTCCAAAAATGCATTGGTGGAAGAGGTAGCACAGTTGACAAACCTTAAAGTTGCCTGAACCACAGAAGTTTCAGGCTTTAAGATTCTCAGAGTGATTAGATACTTGGCATTCTTAAAATATTTATTCTGCAACTGCAGATATTTAAAGGTAGGTTATAAAATCTTTCAGGGAAGAGAGCCTGACCTCTTGTACCAGGAGAGACATTTAAGTCATTAGGGCAAAGCAAAGGTCACAAAACTAAGACTGACAAAATAGCAAGTTATTGAAAGAGATTCACAAGAACCAAAAGAACAGATATCTTTAAAAGTAAGAACAGAAATATAAGTCTACTGATTATTCAAAGCAAGGTAAAAGTTTCCTTCAAACCAAAAAAGCTTTCAAAATATTCTCTTATTTTTTCTAATACTTCTCACATGACAGATGACAACATTTTACAGTGGTCTAGACACAAAAGAATGCAAGAGGCCACATTAGATTTACAAGAAAATTCTGTCACTTAAGTTAGTGTTGTTTTAGAGTCAAAGCTTCAGCTTGTTTTTTGGAATTGCATGAAAACAGTAACAAATTAGTACTTGTTTAATAGCATTTTAAATATGGAACACATCATTAAAATGATAATACACACTTCAATTCACAATTCTGAGGCTAATGCTCGAAATGCTGAATCTATAGGAACCTTGCACTCTTAAACAAGATCAGTGAACTACAAAAGCCAGACATTTTCTGAATCTACATATAGATTAATACTCCATTATTAATAAAATTCTTTGACACATCTAACCCATTGAAAAGGCTTTTACATAATGTACATTTCACAAAAAAATAAAGCATGCAGTTTCTCACCAACTTAGTACCCAGATACATAGTACAAAGCCTTTTCCAGTTTGAAGTCTCACCTGTTCTCGACAGCTGAAGCAAAGAGTTATAAACATCATGACAATCTCTCTCTCTGGGAACAACAAAGTGAACTATCCTGAAGTTCTTGCACTGGATGACAAGGGGGCAGCCAGAAGTAGTCAAAGGAAGTTTTTCCACTGCAGCAATGTGATGATGTAATATCTACATACAAGAACTCAGTGTAAGCATGAAGATGAAAAAATGAGAAAAACGCACCATATACAACATCTGACATAAGACAGATTAGCCTGTACTGAATATGGATTTTGACTGATTTTCTCATAAAAAATAAGAAATCCAAGTTTTGGTCAAGATACCATGATCTGTTAAAGTTTAAAATATGAGGGGAAAAAATAATTAAACTGTCACCTAATCTTTATAAAAAAGATGAGTATACTTTTAAATGCAGAAATCAAGAAATAGAACTCCACTGGGGTCATTCTGATCCTTTTCCACAGCTTTGCTAACTGACCAGCCTACATGCTATTAGGCAGGGTCCAAATAAGTTGTCTTTTTTTTTTTTTTAAAAAGGATCTACAGGAGCAGAATTTTATCAGGCAAAAGAGAGTGAGTCAGGGAAAGCAAGTAGTGAAAATTTTAGAATTACGTTTTCTTTTTCCTATCAGAGAAGCTCACATTAAATATTTTATGCATCAGTCATTTATTTTAATCAGTCTGCTAGTATTCGAGCCAAGAGTACAACTTGAGACAACTCAGACTGCTCACAGGGATATAGAATGAACAGGAGATAACAAAAACCTCTCCTGTGTTATCCATTGTGCTGATGTAGACATCACAGTCATAGCTAAGTGCCTTTCAACCAATATAACAAAAGACTGTCACAGTAATGGACATCTGTGGCAAATCTACACAAAGTTTGGGAAAATGCAGGAGAAAGTAACAGCTGTTCAACCACAGGAAGAAAGCCACTGACACATTACCTCAGCTGAACAAGATGCTCTCAAAAGCATTTCAATTACCTCACTGAAGCAATCATCTCCTCTTAAATATTGATCAGAATTAGGCATCTGAAAACTATGCTGCCAAATATGCATTTACAGAGAGACTATATCCTGAAGAGAGACGTTATCATAATTATACTCACTACTTGTGCTATCACCACAAATGCAGTATTCAAAATACAGGTTTGATATCACTGAAGTACAATCTTTTAAAGCAGCACACTGGGAGATACAAATAATGCTTCTGAATCACATTCTCCTCAATAGTTCCTCCCATGTGAGAGGATAGCTGTTTTGCACAAAGTTGTAGACTGTATCCGAATCACTGAAAAAATATTTTATTGTAAGCACCACAAGACATCTCATCAGACAACCAGGGTATAAGATTAAGTGCAAGAAGTTTCACCTACAGAAAAAAAATTAAGCCCAAATGAGATTTAATCCTAGAGAAGCACAGCACCCTTGAAGGCACTGCACTCAGACAGACAGCTGTGCTACAATGGAAGCCAGAACTTTATGTACACCAGGGAATGGGGCAAAAAAAAAAAAAAGAAGGTGTTAGTGTTGTACAAGTGAAGTTGGCTGGTACAATGGGCACAGTCATCAAGAATCTGCAGCCCCTTCTGAACTCTTTTGTTTTGAAGTATGTATCTTCAGAATAAAGCCATTTTTACCACTCTAAAAAAGTGCATGGAATCACCAAGCCTAGATCTTTGGATTTTGTCATCTCATTTAACTTCGGCAAGACATAAATGGAAGGCAAAGCTAAGCTCTAGGTTGAATATTTCTGCATTAAATTATCTAACAATCTCCCGTTCCTTCCTCTGAACTGCAGTGCAAGTCAGATGTTAAAAAAAAGCATTTGTTCAGGAAAACAAGCAATAGAAGAAATAACTGCAACTCAGAAAAGTGGAAGTTATTTTCAACATTATCCAATTTCAATGGCAAAGGTGTCATACAAGAGCAGGAGCTGTGAGTCATTAACTTATTATATCACAAACAAGCAGATAACAGGGAATAACTTTTACATTAAACATTTTAGCAAACAAATTCAACCTCAGATCAGGAAGAACAAATGTATCTGAAGAACCTGTGCTTTTGAGCCACAAGCATTTGATATGCTTACCCAAGTCTCCCTCCTGCTTGAATCTATGAATAACAGATGAGTTGCTGTAAGGTACAGAGTTCCTGTCAGAGACTTGTTGCTGGTGCTGAACCTATCCAGTAATTTCACTTGCTCTACCTGTAAGAAAGAAGTGGGAGAAAGCAAAATTTATTTTTTTTTCCTTAAACACAAAGTAAAAATCACAACTCAAGAAAAAGCTCTGTCAGTTTGCGCAGTAATTTAAAAAATGATAGAACATAATACAGCACACAAGGCTATTCCGTCCGAACTATTAAGAACACACTTGTGGTCACATAAGCTTGTGCAGAATGACCATTAAAAATATCCTGTATCAATAGGAAAGCACACAATGAAGTGACAAGACTAGGTTCAGCAGACTGCTTAGTCCGTATTCATAATATGGTTATTTAATAGTAAAAGACACCAAGGTATTAGGCTTTAAAGAAAAAGTTGAATTACTAAAAACTTTCAGACTGCTGCCCCAAAGCACAGCAAGCACACGCACTAACAGTTTCCTGTTATTTACATGCCAGCATTGAATTAACAACTCATCTGATAGCTGTTTGGAGAAGAACCTATCTGTATCCTCACCACAGACATAAAGATTAACTCTCCTGACTTTACTTTTAGATATCTACTGCTATTTGTGTCGTCCCCAATCTTAAATCTGCATTATAACAACCTTGCCTCACCATTAAAATCAACTTTGATGAAATGCGAGCACTACAGTAATAATTAGAAACAATCTCCTTTAAATTCAAGGACTGTGCTGGCATTTGAAACATCAAGATTTCAAGCTTGAGTCTTCCAAGGGCAGATTTTCTCCTCTATTCTCTCCTGTTCCATCAACATTATTATCTCAATCCTATGGAAAAGCATTTCAGAATCAAGCAGTTTCTAGATAGCCTGCATTTTATCTGGTGCTCATAACATTACAGGCTCCACAGTTTACTTTATTTGAGGCAAACATTACATGACTCAGTGTGTGCAACAACAGGAAAGGACCGTGGTGAATGGCTTATCTCTATGCATTCCTGTATTTCTTGGCAGCACGGGCTCATTAGTGCCAATTTAAAGCCGTTTTGCTGGAAGCTTGATGCTACCACCATTATATTCACAGCTGAACTCCAGAAACTTTCCCACCAGCAAGGCCAGCACCCAAATCTGAGTCCACATTTGCAGCGCTGATGTTAGACTGGTGTTAATTCACATGTACAAACCTATTTATCTGGTGAAAGTATAGACAAAACACTACAAAATTATCCTTTCAGTTAAGTATTTCTCGCAATCTGGCAAGGCCTAACTTTGTTTTTGAGAATTAGAAAAGCAATGTAAGGCATCCAAACAGAATGGAGGAAATGTGAGTATCTGCTAGCAGCCAGTGCTGCTGTAATATTCTGGATTTCAGTTTGGAAAGGAGAAAAATGAAGTTACATGTATTTGTACCTTGAAATGTTACCCTGTAATCAGCAAGGTATCCGTGCTACATACAAAGCACCATAACCAATACAGCACTGTCAAAATCTGCAATTTGTTTTGGGCAGTTCTGCCTGCACCTCCCTGCAAACTGAGAAGTGCACAGACCTGCAGGTTTGTTACAGAAATGCAGCCCACAAAATCCAGGCATTCAAACTCCTGTTGCCCTCCATGCAATAGTTAATCTACGTTGAGGAGAGGAATTATCACATTTCAAGACTCTTATTAGAGCCTTATAAGATATCCCTTTAAATCGGAAGGAGCTGTCCCCTTCCCCATCTAATCCTCAGCCTGGCAGACTCACATTTGACTGAGCTTGACTACTGAATCCCAAACTTCCACCTCCGCTGGAAAACCCATCAGCATTTCCACTAACAGATGACCTCAAGTTTACAAACAGATTTGACTGAAGAAATCCCAGTCTTATCTACCACATTTTTCTTTAAAATATTTTTAGGACGCTTCATTTCTAAAGCTCCATCACAGAAGCAATTTTTTCCTCATTTGTAATTCCCCCCCCCCCCACACACAATTTATGATATTGTGATGTGTTTTTCAGCATCTGTTACTACTTAAGTATAAAAATCACTTTATCATTTATGAATTTCACATTGACCTTACTTCTTTGTTCAACATAAGTTTGTTGGACAGTTTAATTTCATAAGCAGCTAAACTCTTCAGGTAGCCGTGCCAACAGTTCTACAACTTCAACATTTCCATCAAATGGAGTTAGAGAAAAAATAAAATCTATTTCAACACCTTCTGTGGGATGACAGCTTCCTTGCACAGCAGTCAATTTGTGCAAGACTGCACTGTTATTTCATGCTTGTTTCAATATTTCTTCAGTAAAATAAATTGAAAAACTGTCAAGAGCAGACAGATTAGAAAACGTGCATGTCTCCTGCCAGTCCGAATGGGGTCCAATTCAAACCTACACATGCAGGGATCTTGCATGGTACCTAGCACAGGCTGTGCTTTAGTTATCCTGCTTCCTATAACTGCAATATTCAAAGTTATTACAAACTAGCATATATGCATTTTAATCTACCTGGATATCCAATAACCTATAAGCTTTAAAAAAAATAAGCATCATGATTCTAATGAAGATCTCAGGTTATTTTTAGCCATTAATCCATCACTTTAAACAGAGTTGTTGGGGGTATGATTTATATTACTTGAAGCAATTTGAAGTCCTTGCCCTGGTTTCAGCTAGGATAGAGTTAATTTTCCTCCTAGTAGCTGGTGTGGTGCAAATTAACTCTATCCTAGCTGAAACCAGGACAGGACCAAGACCTTAAAACTTGGCTGCAGTGCTTGTTTTTCCCTTCAGAGAGTTCTATTGCTACATGAAGGGTTTTCTTAGCAGGTGCCCAAAGCCATGCACAAGTACAACATAAAGACGTCAGCAACCTGTCAATATTTATGGTCTCAATTTCAGTTTTGAAATTTAAGTATCTATTCAGATTATGAAGATATTTTGCATTTAGTTTAGTTTTTAAATCTGATACCAATGATTGACTGTAATAGTGTTGTTTACAAATAAGGAGTTCCAGGTTTCTAAGTGGGCTGACAAAGAAACCTTATCCCTAATCTGTCACCTTAGTACAAGATAATTCCATCCAATACACCAAAATGGCACTCAGAACATCTTTGAGAGAGACCTTCTTCTAGCATTACTTATGCATGTAAATATATATTTAAAAAAAATAGCTAAACTATACAAAAGAATTATATAAAGGTATTTTCCAAAATTCTAAGAGCCAGTTCCTTTATTTAATTATTGATTGTAAGTTTATCGGAATCTAACCACTCCTCTCCTCCACACATCTATAAAACTTGATTGCAGTCAGGCTGCCAGGTCATGGAGCTAATTGCTCAGTCATTTCCAAGGCACATCAAATAGAGGAACGGCCTTTTCAGCAGCCTTTGCCGTCAGGACTGACAAGAGAAATACTGTTAAAACATGATTATGTAAGAACTGAAACTTTAAAAAAAAAATCTTATATAAGTGATTTACAGAAGGGAGTTGACAAGACTTGTACTTTTTTCATTATAAAAGAAAGAAGCTAATAAGCTAAAAATAAAGTAGAAGAGTCTAGAACATCAATTGCAGCTTGACTAATTTTTCAGAATACCCTAACAAACCACATATCTACTGATGGCTTATATTAATGACCCTACAAATCAATCGTTAATTAAAAAAAAAAAAACAAACACTTTTCACAGAGGCTCTGCCCCCAAAGCCAGGGCAACACCCGAGCACAGCACAGCCGTGGCCCCCAAATTGCTCAGGCCCCCCTCTTTATGCTCAGCCCCTGCCTTCCCCCCAAGCCCTGTCACCCCAGGAGGAACCGAACCGGGCCCCATAGAACTAACAGCACCCAAGGGGAACCCTAAGCCTGAGGGGAACCCCAAAACCCCCCCGGGGCACTCAGCCACCCCCATGGGGACGCCCCGAGCAGCGCCGCCCGCCTCAGAGCCCCTCAGGAGGGGCAGGCAGAAGGCACCGGCGGCGGAGCCGGCCGCAACGCCCTCACCCGCGGCTGGCAGCGGCAGAACAGAACCACAACGGGCCCCAACACCCCCACAGCGACCGCCCCAAGGGCGGCAGCGCCACCACCCCGTCCCCCGTCGGCTGCCCCCCGTACCTTGGTGGTGCGGATGTGCTCCATGACGGCGCAGCGTAGCCCCGTCCGCCACCACCCGCCACCCTCCCCCGACTGCCGCCGCCGGGCCGGGCGTCGCCTTAGAAACGCTTCCGGGGCGGGGCCGCGGCAGCGCGAGCTCCCTGCGGCGCCCCCTATTGGTCAGCGGGGGGGGGGGGGCAGAGCCCGCAGCGCGCATGCGCCGCCAGGGGGCGGCGCCATTTTGGGGTGGCCGCCAGGGGCGGCGCCATTTTGGGGAGGCTGAGGGGGGAGCGGAGGGGCGCAGGCGGGGATCCCAGTGAAGCAGTAATTTGTTCGCGATTGCAATGGCGGGCGCCCCACAAGCAGGAGAGCGCGCCTACTAGTTCCAAAACACAGTTTATTTACTTTGTGATAACAGGGCCCTCCCCTGCTTCCCCACTGAGCGGGTAATCCAGGTTCACAATCCATCTGATGCTTCACAAACAATGCATGGCGCTCAATACATTCCCTCCTCAATACATTCCCCCCCAATACATTCCCTCCTTCCAAACAACGTAACTGCAAAAACAACACTTATATTCCCACAGGGGAACTCCCTTGTAGTCACAGAATCACAGAATTTCTAGGTTGGAAGAGACCTCAAGATCATCGAGTCCAACCTCTAACCTAACACAAACAGTCCCCACTAAACCATATCCCTAAGCTCTACAACTAAACGTCTTTTAAAGACCTCCAGGGATGGTGACTCCACCACCTCCCTGGGCAGCCTGTTCCAATGTACTCCTCCCTGGCAGAAGGGGACTGTGAAGAGTTTGGGGCTGATCCTTGATTCTGTAGAGTTATAATAATTATACAGTGTTTAATTAAAAGATCTTTACGTGGATTCTGACTCGTGTGTGGCTGTCGGTGAGGCACAGCAGGCAGGAACCTATGGGCAACAGCAACAGAACGAAGTAACACGCAACACAGAGCAGCAGTTATACAATAAATAACTAAAAAACTCGCTAAAACAGCTTAAAAGCTGTAGTAAACGCTATATACATCGCGCTTCTTATTCGGTTATTTCCTAAATTAGGGGATAACTGGGGGAGGGGGGGGGGCTCTCCGCGGCCGGGCGCCGCCGCTTTAAGGGCGGCCGTGGCCGGACGCCGTTTCCCGTGGTGCCTTGCGGCGGGCGCGCGGAGGGAGCGTGGCCGTTGCAGCCGCTGCCGGGCTCGGGCCCCGCCGCCACTCCCCCCCGCCATGTCCGCGGGGTTCTCCTTCGGCGCCGGCACCTTGGGCTCCGCCACGGCCGCCGCAGCCGGGGCAGGAGGAGCTGGAGGAGGAGGTGGGGGGTTTTCCTTCGGAGCCGCCACGCCGAGGTAACGCGGAGCCCCCTCCGCGTCCCTGTGGGGTAACGGGTGGGGCTCATGGGGGGGGCGGGGGGGGGTTGGGGGTATGGGGGGTACAGGGGGTGGGGGGCAGCCTGTGGGGGCTGGGGGAGGGGGTCGGGGGGAGCTCGGTGCTCCCTGAACTGCCTGAAAGGAAGCTGTGGGGAGCTGGGGGTCGGCCTCTGCTCACAGGTAACCAGTGATAGGACCAGAGGGAATGGCCTCAAGCTGCGCCAGGGGAGGTTCAGGTTGGCAATGAGGAGACATTTCTGCTCAGAAAGAGCAGTCAGGCACTGGGACGGGTTGCCCAGGGAGGTGGTGGAGTCACCGTCCCTGGGGGTGTTCAAGGAGAGGTTGGACGTGGTGCTTGGGGACATGGGTTAGTGGTGACATTGGTGGTAGGGGATGGTTGGACCAGATTTGTGTTTTTTTTTTTTTTTTTTATCCTGAACACAAAAGATGAATCCCACACGTGCCTAGCTGTAAGCAAGCGGCCTGAGGAGGTGTGTGTGGCACAGTCTGAGTGTGTGATGTTCAAACGCCAAGTTCCGGGTCTGTTTCTAAGTTATTTCCAAGTTCCCTTCTGTCACAGTCCTCCATTTGGTGCTTGTGTCTTGTAGCAGAAAGGAAACTGTGGTGCTGGGCTTTGATCTACACGTGATATAGCAGGCTCTGTGCTAAAAGCAATATTCATGTTTTACAGAATAATAGTGTTGTGTTTTCTTTCTTCACACACCTGCACTAGCCCATATTCTTCCTGACCTGCTTGTTGTTATGCCTGTGTTGAAGATTAGGATGCTTACAATGGAGCTTTGGGGCACTTTACAAATTTTTGGAGGTCTACCAAATCTTATCAGGCAAAAATCACAGTAATGTAAACGGAATGGGCAGGGCTGCTACTTCACCTGAAGTAGGTACATTTCAAAATACCTATCTGTAGGATTTGGCAGGAACTAGTGGGAAGGGAGCTACATCTGGATCAGAGAGTATCTCTGGATTAAAGGGCAGCATTGCTTTTTGGAAGCCCATATGGGAGGGGGCAAGTTTTCTGAGTTTCTTCTGATTCTCTTAATAGTCCAGTCAGGACATGTTAATGATATTTTTGTTTCCTGTGTGCATTTTTTCTTCCCCACAGTGAAGCTTTTACGTGAACTCTGGAAAGAACTTAAGTTGCTTTTGTCTCATGCCTGTTAAAAAGAAAAAACTTTAATTTTAATCATAGGAAACCTGCATTATTCAGAAGCACTATTTTAAATATACTGCTTGAAACAAGATAATTTCTTTCGGGGTGTTGATTTGGGTACACACTACCCATGGAATTTGAATTTTTTTTTTTATTTTTTTCTCTCTTTTGGCTGCCTTTTTTAATCCATAAAAAGTAAGTTAAAATGTAATAGAAGCTAATTAATAGCAAATATGATACTCTGCATTTTTATTCATATATTTATTTCTACAAGTAGGATGAGTCTTCAGGGCTGTTGATCAAGGAGTATCACAGAGGAAGAGGCCTTGTCACTGCTGGATGGTTTGTAAAAGAATCCGAAGCATCCCTGGGGGATGGTTTGCTTGAGAACCAGTTTGAGACTGTAAGCAGAAGCTGGGCCTCTTCTCAGCTGAGGCAGCATTGCCAGGTGCTGGAAGAAAGGGGGCTTTGCTCTTTAGTCCAAGCATAAGTATTACCGAGCAGCGTGGCCTATCAGGTAATATTCTGATGGCATAAAGCCTATATGGTATGGCAGCCTATGTAATTCCTGCATTAAGCCACTAGCAGTTGAGGTTTTTAAGGTCTTTATTGTTTGTCAGTATTCTCTATAGCATGCGTTAGCCCGGTGAAGTGCGTTGTTCTAGCTCTGAAGTTAGAGTTGAGATTTAAGTGAGCTGAACTCCTCATCCTCCCAGCTGCAGGGAGTAAATAATACTCTGGTCTGTGATTTCTCATACTGCCACTGGTTTACTTCTATATTAATTCATATTTAAATAGACTTTATTTACAGTGTTGTTGTTGTTATTGTTTCTCTTTTTTTCTTTTTTTTTTGTCCCACTGTATTGAAGTGCATATTTTGGACCTTAGCTTTCTTCTACTGGACTGTTGAAACATGAAAAAAGTAAATTGAAAAGTCCTCTTAGCCTATACCGGGAAAAGATGAGAAGCAAGCTTGCAACCAGTGAAAGAAGCATCATATTGTGTATATATATATATATAGGGTGATAAGCAGTTAGGTCATGCTGCTGCAGTTTAGTATGCTGAAATTCTGAGAGTAAAGAAAACTGAAATACTTTGGCTCCTATGGAGTTGGACAGTTGATTGGTTTTGTCCTTCTGATCTTCTTGGTGCCTGTTTCCTGAATTATTTACCTTTAAGGATCACTCAACACCAAGATTTAGAACTTGCACCAACTTTTACTGGACTTGCCAGGTTGCCAGGGTGTAGATACTGCCAACTTTTAATGTAGAAGCCTATGATAGTCTTCTTTTTCTTAAAGATCAGCTCTTGTGATTAATTTGTTACGCAGAACTGCATTCATACAGAAAGAAAAGAGGGAACAGTATTGAACATCTGAAACCTCAAGTAGTTTTTAACAACTGCTGCGCTGAAATCTGAATTAGGTTTTATTTCAGTGCTACTGCTGTAGTCTATACAAAATGTCTAAATTCAAGAAAACTTCTCAAGCTTCCTAAGGGGTTCAAAATGGAAACCAGAAGTTACTACAAATAAATGACTCACCTCATCTTTCATCAGTCTAAGAATTCAAGTTCTTAAGCCTTAGACACATCTGGCTCTTAGTACCTGTGATTTCACAGGTTACAGATAACTGTAATCCCCCACGTGTTTTGTGCTATAACTTAATGCATTCTCTGCAAAACGTGGCTTGGCCTGTATTTGCCATGAAGTTTCTATTAAAAAAAAAAAAAGAGCTGTTAATTTTCCTTGTTATCGCTGGGCTCTGAGTTTCTCCTCTTTCTTTCCACTCTCTTCCCCTTAATTTGTGCAAATAGTTCAGGAAGTTTATTTCACTGGTTGGATTGGATTGCACAGTGTGTTTTCAGAAAAGAAAGCGCACAAAACATTGATATGGATCACCTGCCATTGGTGTGTGTGGAAGAGGAGAGCGTTTTGGTTAGAAAACTAATTCTTGCATCTGTGTTTCTCGGTGATAAGACAGACCCAAGTTGTGCTGTTGATGTGGTCAGATGCCTGTCTACGTGCTTATTGCTTCAGAGTGAAGTAGCTTTGGTTGATGTTTCTGGGCAGAGGGATCGAACTGGGCTTGTAAGTTACTTTGAAAAGATGTTCCTGATGGTTTGTCATCTTTGGTCTGGCTCTAGCATTTGTTTGCTGCTTCCAGTAGTTCAGGGGAAATAATAGGAAACTAAATGGCAAGTTTTTGGCTGTTTTATCGGGATGTATCAGGCAGGTAGCAACGAGTTCAACAGATGCTGGAGTCAGCATCATGGAAGCAGTAGAAGCTAGATAGCCGAAGGAGAGGGAGGGAGGTGGATTCCTCCTTGGTGAGAGTGAGCTCTGACTCTGTCCTGCTCTGCTGTGTTCTGACTGATCAGGACAATGATGGTATGGGAAAGAAACAGAAATCAGGGGAGGTTGGATTTTTCTTTCGAAAAACTAATTGCTAACAGTCTTGTTCTGTAATAGCTCAACAGGTGGACTTAATTTTGGAACTCTGGGTTCTTCCACTGCTACAGCAACTACGTCAGCTCCGTCAGTGGGCTTTGGGAGTGGACTTTTTGGATCAAAGCCAACCACTGGCTTTACGCTAGGAGGCACCAGCACAGGTAGAAAAAGTTCTTGTACAGCACAAATTTGAGTGAACAGTGAATAAATTTACCATGTGTATGTACCACACATTTTGTACATGTACCACATGAATGTTACTTATGGCACACAGAATTTTACTTATGTCACAGAATGCCACACTCAGAATATTACTTATGTCATTTTGTGTTTCTTTTCTTAAAAAATTTTCACAGACTGTTTCAAAAGGTTGTTATTTGAGAAGTATGCAGCACCAATGATGCAAGAACACAAATGCGGTTGCCAGAAAATTGTATCTGGGTGTATGTGTAAATTGTGCCAGAATTTGAATCTGATGTTTTCTGGAAACACATCTTCATCCAGAATACTCAAAATTATCATTTAAATTTGAACTTTTTGGATGTAGAAATTATAGAAATTCTCTAGTTATAGATGCAGAAATTCTTACAGAAGTCCTAAAAATTGGAGTATATAATAATGAACCTTTTCAGACTTGAGTTGTTTTTCAGACATCATACACGCATAACTTAATTAATTTTATTTTAGCTCCAATTTATTTGGAGAAAATTGTATTTTTTTCTACTTCTGCATGAACAGATTGGTTCTTAAATTCCCTTATAATAAATAAATCCTTATTATTTCTAATAATTATTATTACTGTGTATTATTGTGTTTGTCTGTGTTAGGGTGATTTATTTCTTGATGCTGTCTTTTGAACTTTTAATCATATTTTTTAAATCTGAAATGGCATAGCACTGTTCAAAATTGTCTCTTTAAATTACAAGTGGGAATAAAAACCCTGAGCCAAGATACAACAATTTGCAAAAGCTTGCTCCCCATATTCTTCATCATATTGTAAATCTGTTATGTGTGTCAGTGTTACGTACAGCCATATGGCTAAAAAAATACTTGAGAGCATTATCAGTCTCCATAGATTTTGTTTACTTTCATTTATTTGAAATCTAAACAAGTTGGTGTGCTGCAGTGTTAATGTCAGCTTCACTCTTAACATGTTCTCATAAAGAGAAGTTTGTTTTTAAAAGGCAGTTATGCTTTGTTGTATGCTGCTGGTGCTCACAAACAGTGATTGCTATGTTATGTTTTTTCTTTTTTCAAGATAATATGTAAAAGTTTGTATAATGGTCTACATATGTTACATTATTTCCATGTTTTGGTTCATGGTTTTTATTAGGATAACTGCTCGGTGGTTCTCAGTTACTGTTCTGACTCTGTTTTCTTTATTAAAGCAGGAACAGCAACAACCATCGCTACAGCACTGACGCTAGGTAAGGACCTAATTTGGATGTTAATGATATACAGCAGCGAAAAAAAGTTGTGTTCATATACTGTAGAAAGTTAGCTGTTGTGTGAGGTTTTTCCTTGCAGCCGACCACAATTAACAGCAAGCCGGGGTAGAGGTAAAGGATTATTCCGTTCCTGCACAACAGTAAGAGTGGTCATAGTGAAAAGCTAGACTTGTGTTTGTCCCCTAATCATCAGTGTCATCCTTCAGCAGAGAAGTGGAATCCATTATCAAAGAATTCTTCATACAGAGCTTCTTGTTCTTACGAACTTTGAGTGAACAGCTCGGCTTGTTAGTTCCCCTAGCAGAAGGGCAGAGTTGAACTGGGAAGGGACTTGAGGAATACATTGCTCTTGTTTCTCTGGTATGACTTTAATCTCTATTTTTCAGCTGTCATGAGAATTATAGAAATATGTGGGTGTTTTTAGATTTTATTTTTTTTGAAACATCAGAATTGACCTTGAATTTGAACAGCCATAATTGTTGAGGGGGGAGAGAGGAAAGGAGGACAGGACGAGGGGGTAGTGCTACCAGACAGACTGGTGTCAAAGAACTTTGGAAACCTTGTTGCGAATAAGTAGGGAAAAATGGTAGTGGTTAAAGAAGTGAATGAAATGGGTAGGAGAAGGGAAGAGCAGCTGACCCAGAGCATGATGTGTAATCATATGTGGCAGTCAGTATTATGCAGGCAAATGTCAGTTCTTTTGAGTTGCTGAATGAAATGTCACTGAAAACAGACACACAGCAGTTATTGAGAATACAATGTTTTTATTAGCCTTGTTACTCTGGTTTGTGTATCACACTTCTCTTTGAATGCAGGTTCCAGAATATAAGATGTATTCTTACCTTGAAATTAGCAGGAAGTAGAAGCTTTATTTGCTTTACTTTGCAAGTGTTCAAAAGCAAAATCTGAGGAAATAACGTAATATTCTTGTTCATAAATTGAAGGGGTATGTGTGTTCCCGCTGGCTTGCACATTATCTCTATCTTTGTCCCAAGATTTAAGCCCCTTAGATTGTTCAGAATTTGAGGAAGCATACCTTTTTGAAATTAATGTAAACTTTGAAATTTATCTGACGTGCAATGGAAACATTATATCGCAAGTGATCTTGCCTGCTGGGGTGCTAGTGGCAATTAAATGGGATTAGCCTAGAAGATGAGACCGAGTATTTGTTCTCAAACAAAATATCCAAAAAGCGTTTTCTGCTTTTCTTCTAGGCACACCTGCTACCACATCAGCAGCTACCACAGGCTTTAGTTTAGGTTTCAACAAACCTGCAGGTTCAGCCACACCGTTTGCTTTATCTATTACTTCTACCTCAGCGGGTGGCCTATCGCTGTCGTCTGCTCTTACATCGACTCCCGCAGCAGGTAAGAAAATGTTTTGGTTTGTCTTTTTACAGTATAACTTTATTGTAAAACTGTACTATGCTCTATTTTATTCTAGCATTTGCATAATGCTGTGGTACTTCAGTAAGAAGGTTCATTGGCCTTTACTAGTTCTAAGTTGGGTGTCCCAATTCAGATGTTTATTTTACATAGAGGGCAGTACACCTTGTAATTTAGGCAGCATATAATTAGAAGGGTAGCAGTAGATGATTTGTCACATGAAACAATCATTTTAATTATTGTTAACCCCACTGGATGTTGAAAGTTTACTACTTACGCAGCTGAAAAGTTACATCTACCTGTTATAGACAGCATGAAATAGTTTACTAGTAGTGTAAATGAGATTTTTTTTTCCAGTGTAGATCTTGTACTGGCAAATACGTGCCATCATACTTTACTCAGCTGAACTGCACCATATGTGATGATGATTAAGAGTGGAGCTCATTTTTCTTAACCATAGGAGTCTGCATGTGAGCCCAGTTGTTCGTGCCTTCTGTGCTCTGTCACTCTATGCCTTTGGTCCTTCTCTACTTTAGTCCTCTCCATTCTGCCAGAAGCTGCAGTACTTAATTTCAGTAGAAGACTCAAACTATCTATAAGAAATTTTTTATTTTCCTTGTGTTAAATATTTTAATGCTTAACGTAAAACATTAGCATTTCAGCATTTAAAGATTAAAAAGTCAATCACACTTGTTAGATCCATTATTTTGTAAAATAAATCCTGTGCCAGATCCTAGATTCTCTGGCATTCTTGGAGAGTCTCAGAAGTTTGCTATAGATTTAGACTAATGAAGATTGCAATAATATGGAACAAAATGACTTACATTTTGAAAAATTCCAGTGGTTTTTGGAAATTGCAGGGAAAAAAGATTGGGTTTATTATTTAGTTACAATAAAGATGCTGTTCGCATGCTTCAGTTATTTCAGATTGTCTGTGGATGTATTTGAATGCAGTGTCTGCATGAAGCTGGTTTGTTTTCTCTGCAGGTACTACTGGCTTTACATTAAATTTGGGTGGTACAACTGCTCCGACTACAACTGCTTCCACAGGCCTCTCCTTAGGAGGAGCCCTAGCAGGTTTAGGAGGGTCGCTCTTCCAGAATACAAGCACAGCAGCAACAGGTGAACTTTTTTTTCCCCTTCTATCTTAAAATGTTGAAATTCAATGTTTGATTGTATTAAGTTATAAGGTAAGATTTACTTTATATGAAAGTTAATACTGTGAAAATTATTCTTGTTTTACAGTTTGGAACAGCATTGCTATTCATAGCCAATAAAAATGAAAACTGAAGTCATTCATGTCCCTCATTCTTAAGTTACTCGTACTTAGTACAAGTACTTATTTTCTTGTGTTCTCATTTAGAAAAGTTTTGTTGTGACAATTGACTCAAGAAAGTTGATCGTAAATGGGAGAAGGAAATATTGCATGAGTATCTCCTCTAAATGTGAAGTTAAAACTTTTTATTCAGATCAAAAGCCAGCAAAATAAGAATTTTAACCATTACTGTTGTCATTTCAATTATTTACTGACTTCCTGTCTTTAGTTCTAGAGGAAAAATTAATGTATTGTGGTCTTGGTAACATGCTGCTCTTAAACTGCAGATGAAACAAAGATACTTAAAATGCTGATGACTAAAGTTGGCTAATTATCAAATAATATGAAGCAGTTACATAAAATACTTTCACAGAGTTGTGTGAAACTTCATACAATCTATTTTGCATGCTTTAATCCAAATGTAGTAAATGAACTGAAATTGCAAACGAGGTAATCTTTGGGCTTAGTTTAAAATAAGTTGTGATTTTAAATGCAAAAACTCTGTGTTTCTTGCAGGGCTGGGGCAGAATGCCCTGAGCTTGACTCTGGGGACAACTGCGGCTCCTTCAAGTACTGCTAATGAAGGTCTTGGTGGCATTGATTTTAGTAGTTCTTCAGACAAAAAAAGTGAGTTTGTTTTAAAATGTTTATAGCTGATAATGCACACCATAATTTGTTACTGACAAAATTATCAGAGTACTACAAAAGAGACACTACTTCATTGTTAGGGATGTGGAATTAAAGCTATCAATTTTAACTTCTTCCTTTTACAAAGCATTTTAATTCTTAGATGTTGTACTTCTATAGAAGAAAAGAAATTTGGTTGCAAATGCAATGTTGTGAATTTATTTACTTAAAATAAGTATAACCAAGTATCGTACCCGGGAACCAGGGATCTAAAGCCTGGTTTCCTGCCTTCCAGGCATAAAAGCCTCGTAGGGCTGTTTCCTGAAAAGCTATGGCAGATTTCCTAACAGCTGTGTCAAATGACCACTAGAGGGGGAATCAGAGCTATGCTTCAGAAATACATTGCAGATACAGAAAGTACTCGTTTGGAAATAGTTTCCTTAAGTTGTAACAGTTCTTAAACACATGAGGTGTGTTTTTTTTTTTTTTTTCCTTTTAATACCCACAGCATGAAGAATAAGAGGTAAAAAATGGGATATTTTTAAAGCTGTATTTCTGGTAGTGGGTACTGCTATCTGGTACGTTCCATCAGGTTGCTAAAACCAGTTACTAAAACCTACCTCTGTGGTATCTCTGAAATACTTAATGGAATATTGAGCATAGACAGATAAGCACTTACTAATTTATCTTGGTTTTATACATCCAGAGTAACCTTAACTAAAGCTGGTTATAAAATGTGCATTTGCTCTGAGGAATCAAAACTTAATCTCTTGGTTTCATTCAGGAGCCAAATTTGAAATGAGGTATTCTGATAACTAAAAGAGAGGGAAATATAGAAACTACATACAGAGGAAATGACACGTTGACTGTCCAAACTGGAGTATTCTGCACGATGTAGATATTTTTGGATATTATTGCTGCAACTGATGAAAAAGCTTTAAGTTCTAGGTTCCCCATGTGGGGGTATTAGTAATACTATGGTAATGGTATTAGGATTGCACAACACTTCCATGATGTACAAGTATCTTAAAGTGAAGCCTAGAGAACCTCAGGCAACTTCTGTCTGATATCGCTTAGCATTGTTTTGCACAGCTCTCAGGTTGTAATTCCAAATGAGTTAAGTACCTGAATTCCCCATATGTTGCAAAGTGGAACTAGGAACAAAGTGGACTGCTGTCAGGATGAGGAGCGAAGAGGTCCCTCAGCAAAGCACCGGGAAGTGCTAAAGGGGACTGTTTGAGTTTTCACTTTTCAGAATTTAGGATTTATTTAGGAGTGTTTCTCATAACGGATGGCATTGACTAAGTCCTACCTTTGCACTACTCTTCAGTTGTGACAGTACAATTGTCTGTACAACTGTGAGGAACGGTGGTAAAGTATGGTGGTGATGATTTTGTGGCTTTCATTTATTTTTTTCTTTATGAAGGTAAGGAAGGAGGAGATACGGCTATTTAAAAAGAAAAAAAATGTGCTTATGAAATTGCTGCCCTAGAAGGTCCGGGACAGATTGGCACTGGCACCTTTATGCTGTCTTCTGGAATTGGTTATAAAAAGTTCTTCTTCTTGAGACTGGAGGCTAAAGACTGAGTGCTTAGTGTTTCTTTAAAATATTGCTCTGTGGGAAGCAAATAACTTTATATAAGTTTTCCTCGTGTTATTAAAAACCAGGGCAGTTGCCCAGAAAGTTAACAAGGTCTAGTTACAAATCTTTCACCTTTTAGATATTGTTGAGGTGATATACAGCAAGAAAAAAAAACTGACTGGGGAGAGAAAGCAAAATAGATTTAGTGCTAATTGTGGCCTCTCTCAGTTCTGGTCTGTCTTCAGTTTTCATGCAGTTGCTCTTTGGTAGTTGTTTTTGTTAGGGCTGAGGGTGGTGGTGGTTGTTTGGTGTTTTGTTTGTTTGCAAAAGGTATAGGGAATGGATGCTCATACTGGCTGACAGCCTGCAGACAACTTAAGCATTTCTTGCTTCTAAAACAAGCAGCTTCTTCTGGCAGGAGCACTGCCTTGTGCAGCCTAATTTGGTTGTGGTGCTAGCATCAGCTTCAGCTACCTTCTAGCATGTTGGCACTGAGAGGAAGTAAGGATTTGAGTGGCATCCAGCTGAAAAAGATGAGGCCTATTTTTTGGCCTGAGCTTTCTTCCTAACAGACTGCCACAGTATGGTTACTGTTCCTGGCCACAACTAGAAATAGTCATGGCTTGTCTATATATCTGATATTGCTTTCAGCTCCTCTCTGTTGCTCAAGAGTTATTTGGTATCTTGGATCCACCTTCTCATCTAGATATGCAGACATCTAGTCTGAATTGTGTAGATGCTAAGCAAGCAGTAACATCTTCAGTTCTCTAAAACCTCACTTTTTCCTCGACAACATGCAATAGCAGAATTCTTAAGGAAGTCCAGTGAGCAAACTCTAATTGCCTTTTTATATGAGAAGAGACTGCCATTGCAGAATTCAAAACACTTTGGTGTTCTGTGGGTGCAGGTTCGAGTAAGCTACAGTTGTGTAAGCAGGGACAGATTTTTTATCCAACTCCAATTGTTCGTGCATTTGTAGTGATTGGTGTAGGGACACAAGATGCTCGATGTTACTTTTTGTGCCAAGAAACTAGCACCTGACCTGGTGAATATCTTGAAAAGACACTTGTCTGTGAAAGAAAGGTTTTAATTTATTCTCCCTTCATGGCTAACCTAGTGTATTATTAATAAGAGAAATCAAGCGGATTGCACTCATTAGTTCTTCCTTAAAATCTCATTAAAGTTGTTTTGTCAGTTCCTCAAAGTTTTATTTCTGACCTACTTCTTTTTTTTCTAGGTGACAAAACAGGAACAAGACCAGAGTAAGTGTTCAGATTTGTCTTTGCGTTCAGTATCTTACTAAACTTAGTTGTTTTCTGACATACTGGCCTTTTCTACTACTTTGCTCTTGGAAAAGCCTTACTTTTGTAAATAACCAATTTTTGCAGTATGGGTATTTAGTAATGATGGTTCATCATTTTAAATGTTGCATTTGATGGGAAAATCGCAATGACTGCTGCTTATCTGGCTTCTGCTATTGACTAATCACATTTTCAAAAATTGTTTCTGCAAAATGTGTGCAATACTCACACCACAGGATTGGACACTGTAGTCTCTTATGCATTAATTGAAATCCTTCTAGTTGCAGCATACATATAAGAGGTGTAAAAGTGTGTAATCAGTCATTGAAAGTGTTTGTGATACTTAATCATGTAAAAAAAAAAAAAAAACTCTTGCCATTTTCCAAGCATGGTGTAAACATGCATTGTCTCTTGCAGAGATAGCAAAGCACTAAAGGATGAAAATCTACCTCCAGTAATCTGCCAAGATGTAGAAAATCTACAGTAAGTAGTGCTTTATTTAGTATAGTTGCATAGCTGAAGTATTGTTTTGTTAGTGTTTTGGTATGTAACAAATGCACTTTACTGCAGGCTGCTTGCAGGATAATTTGCTAGCCTAAGGCTGTCACGTATTAATATTGGGATCAGAGTAGGTGGATAATTCTTAGTAGCTGAAGTCTTAGGCTGTCCTTTTCAGCCTTGCTTTTAAATAGCATTTCCACAAAACAATAAATATGCTTCTAGAAGCTGAACCTGCTCTCCCTGGGAGCAGTAAGCCTATTGTACATGCATAATAAATATTGAATCTTATTTGCATGTGCATTGTGGATCTTGCATGGAGTTGAGAGAACTACAAAACAGTCTTCACTCAAGCAGGAAGGAGTCAGGTTGTAGACTAATCAGTCTGTCTGTTACTGTATTGGTGAATTCAATGTGGTAATAGCTTTATGTGGATAGATATTATATATTTTAAAAGTGTAGCTTAGTTTGTCAGAGTACAGCATAACATGCTTATACAATTGCTATTGAAGTCTTGGTGGGTTTTGCTGTTTTCTACGCTATTAGTGTCCTAGCTAAACAATAATTTTACTATTCAGTACTAGATTTTGGAAAAACTAAAATTCCTTAATTTCTATTTAATAGTGCAAGTGGGGTAAACGCTCGGGTATTTCAGGTTAAATATATTGTGTCTTTTCCTACTATTCTCTTTTTCCCTTCTCCAGGAAATTTGTGAAAGAACAAAAACAAGTTCAGGAAGAAATTAGTAGAATGTCATCTAAAGCAATGCTTAAAGTACAGGAAGACATCAAAGCTCTGAAACAACTTCTCTCTGTAGTTGCCAGTGGATTACAGAGAAACACTCTTAATATTGACAAGCTGAAAATGGAAACTGCACAGGTATAACTTAATAAAACTTTGTTATGTAAAGTTTGCATATTTATTTCCTATAGGATAAATAACTTTATTTATCAGACAAGTTAGCACGTTGAAATTATATGATATCCAAACTGAAACAGTTGTAAACAAAGTGAAAAGCTTAATCCATTCTGACCCGCCTGAAATTATCTGAGGAGACTGAAATCAGTGCTGCCGATGTCTTTATGCTGTTGTATGTATCTGAAAACATCTATCTTGAGGAGAGCATCCTTTTACGTTGCTCATACAATGGAGGGAGTATATACCCCCCTCTAGTTCCATTTAAGTTGCATATGCAGCTGGCAGTGCAGATCAGTTTGTAACCACATGGTGGACTCTGGGGCAGCAGAGATGCAAGTATATTTTCTTAAGTTGACTAATTAAGAAAAATTAAGTATCCAAAGATACCAAAGTATCAAATGTTTTTTTAAGTGAAGGAGTCACAGCTCTGGTCACCAGTCTGCATTTTAACTGTGTTACCAGTTTGAGCTCAATTTAAGTTTTGAAGTTAAGATCTTGTCACTTTTTCTTTCATCTGGCATGTCAAGACTATTTACTTCATAAATCAGTGTATTTTATTATCAAGTAAAAAAATAAAATGATGCTCCTTATATCTTGAAAGGAAACACTCTGTAGTTATACTTGGGCAATTGCTTCCTATGAAAGCAAGAAGTTGTTAGTGATATTCTTGCATTTCCTTAAACAATGCAGTTAAGAATAGTGACCGAACCAGGCATTGAGAAAGGATTAATGATGGTTATTGGAAAGTATTAGACAGAAGTCTGCTGTAATTACCATGCTTAAAAAGATCCCTTCCATAGAAAAAGGCACTTTTTTTTCCACTTCAAGTGCAAAATACTTCTTCTGGATATGTTACTTTCCTGCATTTGACTGTTCTTTTCCAATAGTCCTCAATAAATGTAACGGGATTTCTGAAGTACAGTAGAAATTAAATCTTACCTGTGACAGTCCCTGCCCATGTCAGGGGTTGGACCAGATGATCTTTAAAGGTCGTTTCTGACCCAAAACCATTCTGCAATCTTCAAAGAGTTCAGTATGTTTTCAGGGCATACCATTGTTTGTTTGTTGTCCAAACCTCTTCTGGTATTTGCAGTTCTTTAACTTCCTACCAGTGTGTTCTTTGAAGAACTTCTGGTCAGATTCTGTCATAGTTTTAAACACAGGAAGAAAACATTTTATATGAATGAACAGTAGAATTGTAGCTATTTTTCTTTTTGAGCACTTCATTCAGAACCTTATATTTTATTAATTTTCCTTATTTAGGAGCTGAAGAATGCAGAAATAGCATTAAGAACGCAGAAAACTCCTCCCGGTCTCCAGCATGAAAATACAGCCCCAGCAGAGTGAGTTACTGTTACAAAGTTGTATTATTGACTATTTTTATTTATAAGTTGACTTATTTCTGCTTCTTGTAATGGATGTATCAAGTGCTTCATAGAATCGGTGTTTTATTTCTACACTTACGTTACACCAAAGACATGAGAAATACTGTCCATGCTCTTTTTACTTGTCGAAGAATGTCATAAAACATATAACTGCTGCAAGTAGCAAAATGGAAAATGGCAGCTGATGTTTTTTTTCTTTAAATAGTAGCACATTAATGAAACTGTATGATTAAACTTCACTGTTTTATTCATCTAGCTACTTCAGAATCTTGGTAGAGCAGTTTGAAGTACAACTGCAGCAATACAGGCAACAAATAGAAGAACTGGAAAATCATCTTGCTACTCAAGCAAACAATTCACACATAACTCCACAAGGTGAATGTTTCAATTTTAACGGTTCATACAAAAAAAAAAAAAGAAGTCTTATATCTATGAGAAAGACTTAGTAATTTATCTCTTCATTACAGTTTTTCCTTATTCAATATACAGAAGCAAGTGTTCAGGTTCTGCAGTTGTTTAATTCATAACGGTTCTGGAGCTGTTTAATATGGATCCAGTTCCTGAGGTGCAACTTATATGCTTGGTTTGTGTTTGGAAACTTTGGGTGTCCAGGAGTAGAAATCACAATTTCTAAACTTCTGAAAGCTAGGAAGCAAAGAAGCATGGTATGTTTTACACTCGTGTTCTGACTTCTGTTCTTCTACAAGGATGGTTCCTGAATGTTTTCTAGATTTAGCTAAGGCACTTGTGTAGGAACTGGGAATGGAAATTAAGGACTCTTAACAGGGCCAGTGCACATCTCAGACATCACTTTGAAAATTCTTAAACTGATTTTTCAGGCTCTCCTTTCTTGCAGCATCTGTAGAATCTATCTGCATTTTCCTTGCTTACATTCCTAATGAGCTCATAAAGACATCAGAGAAAGCTCCATACTCTTCAGTCTTTTATTGACTCATCTCATGGTTCCTTGGTCTGTTGACTCTGTTCTGCTTTGAGACCACTGTTATTTCTTCTGTCTTTGTGTGGTGTTCTTAGGGGTTTGTGTATAATGAGGGAACCTATTTTCCTTTCATCTCTGTTTCTGCCTACCTGCCTTTCTTTCTCCATCTCCATGAATGAGACTTCTGTGGCCACCTGTTATTTTAAGGAGAAGTATTCGTGCAGCAGAGATGCTTATCTGTGGAAAATACTAAAGTGCCTTGTTGTAGAGGAGTTGTTTTGCCTTCAACTCAGAAAATTTATTCTTTTTTTGCTGCCATCATTTTATCTTGGGAGAATCTCCTGTTAGAGATCTCTTTGGTTTGTTACCCTCCTGTGATCATAGGAATTTTAATCTTTTGTGTCATTTTAGGTACAGGTCCTGAGATAAGTAGTGATTTCAAGTGCACGTTTTTTGTGCCAACTGATACTTGACCATCTTGCCGTTATAGGACGGTGCTTAGGCTTTGGACTTTGTATGTCAAAAATGAGAGAACTACAGGATCCTCATGGTCCTCTCTTCTTTCTGCATGACATCACTGTGCAGAGTATGAGAGAGGATGCCTTCACAGCATCCTCTTCACAGCATCCACTTCATTTTCCTCAGCTTTTTCAGCAGTGTCCTGCTTGCAATTTTAAAGTTCCTTTGCTTGTGTGGGCAAGGATCAGTCAGCTGTACCAGTGTACCTAGACTGTCAACAAATCTAGTCAGCGCTGTGTTGCATATATAGCCAGTTTACCTTTAGCATATGGGGAAAAACTCATAAATTATGACCCAGAATGTCTTGAATTTTGAAATGTCATGTGTTCCGTATCAGTAAATTGCTTTCAGACTCTTATGGGAACTTGAGGCCAGTCTTCCTAGATACTACTGGCTCTACATTCCTGCAGGATAACATGAGATTTACTCCTTTTTCAGAAAGAAACACAACTTATAATGGAAAAATTCCTCTATGAAGAGGCAACCATTTTCAGTTCTTAAATCGTCTTATCTTCAAGAACTTGATGGCTACTCTGCATTTCAGTGACTTATATGCCTCCTTCAGAGGAAATGAAGCTGATGTAATTGCACTGAAAGACCACTTCAGTGCTTTTTTATCCTTCATTTTGGCAAATTGTTTCAGTGCTTCTTTTAGAAAAGATTTATTTTTGGTCAGCAACCCACCTCATTTTGCCCAAACATTTGAGATTTCCTCTTAAATCCTAACGGTTTGCATTAGTTGAGTGGGTACACTGAAAACAATTTAGTATCTGTGTGGGAAGCAGGCTATCCTAAATCTAAGACTTTACGTAGGCAACAAAGCTCCCTATTGTGTCTCTCTCTGTTTATGATGTGCTTGTGGGTAGAATAAGAGAGTTCCTGTGATCCTTGTTAGTCATGTTTTTAAAATGCAAGTAGAGTTTCTGTTCTGCTGTTATCTCTTTGCAAAATCAACTGAACACTGAATTGTGCATTAACTCAGAGCGGAAAATATATACAAATGCAAGAAAATCTGATCTAACTCCATGTAATAAACCAGTGAGGTAAAATGTTCCTGTGTAATTAAAAAACATTAAATAGAATAATATTTTCATAGCTTTGCTGAGTGACAGAATTGTGGAAAACAGATTACCATGCGTATAAGAATTAATTGGAGAAAAGAGTTGTTTTTTCCCCAAAAATAAAGTTTGAAACACTGAGAAATAATGCTTCAGGAAGTAGTTCTGTGTGCAGGTCTTGTATCACCTAATTACTCTCAAATTCTGGATTTCTTACAGACAATTTCTCATGCAATTTTCTTATGCTTCATGCTGTATGGGTTTCGGGTGGGCTTCTTGCTGTAATATAAACACTAAAGCTTTTCTTCTGGAAGTAAGATTGTAACTTACATATGCTTTATATACCTCTTACAGATTTGTCCATGGCTATGCAGAAAATCTATCAAACATTTGTAGCCTTAGCTGCACAACTTCAGTCAATACATGAAAATGTAAAGGTATGTTGTTTTGTTGTGTTCCTGCACATTTAGCTATCAACAAGCGTCTATTTCTTTCACTAATAATATATCTTCAGGTATTCTTTTTTTGTTAAATTACTGTTTTTAAAAAATATGTAACAGCTATCCAAGGAGTACTTTGATTAAAAGGGCAACTTTTGTTCAACTGAGGTCTAATTTGAAATGTTTGTTTACAGTGATGTTGTCAACTGACCACAGTCATTTAGGTTACAAAATGCTTTTTAATTGTTGATCAGTTCTTGAAATTTCTGTATTGGATCTCATGCATGTATGTTTTAGTCTTTACCCAGTGACCTGCTGATCTCAAGGAAAGATAATCTAAATATGCTCTTACTCAAATAAGTAACAAAAAAAAAACGGTACTCACTAGTAAGAGTTTTCAAAATAACTTCGTGAAAAGTGAGTTCTGGCTTGCTTGATTTATATTTTTTTCTCCAATCTGGCTTTCAAGGAAAGTTGTATATACAAAAAGACTACTATGGGGGAAAAAAAAAAAAAAAAACTAATGAAGTAGTATGCCAGAGGAGCCTAGTTAGACTTGTTTTTTTCTTCATGGACTCCAGCTCAAGTTTCTCACAACAGTTCTGGATAATGGGCAAAATCTCAACATTCTACAATCTGTAGTTTTTCTTGACCTTCAGAACTCTTCTTAAGAACAGGGGGAAGAAGAAGAAAAAAAACTTGGAGAAAGTACAAATATTTGGGGTTGTTCTTGCTAAGTGACTTTTTAATTGGGAATACCTCTGCTTTTTTTTCCCTTTCAGAGTTTCTTCTGCATGGTATTGCTAGTTTTGTAAACATCTAAAACTGTTTACTTTTCCTTAATAATGTTCAAGAATGCAGATGCTCTTGTAGGAACAGATTATTTGCATTACATTGCTTCTGTCATCACGGATATTCACTGGATTACAGCTACCTACCATCAGATATTTGTGCTGCTCTTAGATAACTGATTTTAGGTACCAGATAAAGCATATATCAGCTCTCCTCTAACTTTAGCAGAATGAAACAAAAAGGATAAGGAACATCTCCTGGGCTTTTCACTCCTGAGATCTGAGTGTAGCCCTTGCTTGTGCTGTGGTCTGTGTGGTGATACTTTTGTTATTTAATGCGAAGAGCAGGATTAGTATGCAAGTATAAGCAATAACAACTTCAAGTACCTTGTCAGCCTGATTCAGTGTGAAAGATGTTACTTTTTGAGAAGTATATTATCTGAAAACAAGGGGTTGGTTTGGGGACTTTCTTTTGGGATGTATTTTGAAGTTCAATCTAGTGGGCATGATGACTTGTATTTTGGAAGACACAATTGCAACTTCAAAAATCAGAGAAATGAACATACTCTTTAATTGGATATTTCATTCTGGCAGTTTATCAACTGTTAGAAGCTAGGAGAGGAGAGCAGTTTTGAAACTACTTTTTTTCTCTGCCTTATTTCATGGTTGTAATATGATTTGTGAAGGCAGAGCTGTGACCCTAATTCATTCCTTTGTCTGAAGTAGGCTTTCTGCCTTGCACATATACTTCATTTCAAAGGTTTGAAGTTGTAGTAAAATGTAACTTGGAACTTCTTTGTACAGGGTTACTTGATAAAATGTATTCATATTATAGGTGAGTATATAGGTACGTTCTGTATCCAGGTTCAGTAGAGAGTAAAATGTGCTTGGGCACAATTTAAGTAGAAAACTATTAAATTCTGTGTAGATTAGCATTAAGACCTTGTTCTGCAGAATCTCAGAATCTAATGACATTTCTGTCAGCTACAGTCAAGATGGCATCTTATTAAACCTCCAAGTTCTATAAATGCCTTTTCTTGCCAAGGAAAGCAGTCCTCATATGATAAAGAGAGAAATCTTTGTGTTCCCTGCTATTTCTGATAGACTTGGGCTTACAGCTGTTAAAATCCTGAGTCAGAATTCTTGGACCGGAATTAAATATGCTCCTCAGAGACAAGCACTTAGCCAGGAACACGGGAGATAGTACATCTTCCATAAAATCCAGTTGAATCTGTTGGGTTTTGTTTTTAATAAATGTATTGTATTTAAAGATACTCTCTAGATGGAAATAGCTCGTATCAGCTCATTAAATGAAGCCATTAGCCATAATGTCCATAGACATTAGTCCATGTTACCTAATATTATCTATATTTCCCTCCCTTGTGACAGAGGTCACTCACAGAAATTGCTTATGATGGAAAGGCCAAGCCAGTTATTGCCACAGAAGGTGAGGTTTTGAGGGCATGGGGAGGGCAAGTCAGGAAAGAAGAGCAAACTTGGGCTACATGGAAGCCTAAAGCAAGAATAATTTATTGCATTTGCACTGTATTACCTAGCTGATGAAATGAATCAGCAATGATAGTGGATCCTAAAATCCGGATGCCTCCTTTGAGTTTGCTCTAAGAAAGAGAGGGAAAGGACAAGAGGGAAAAGGACAGAGATACGTACATGAAGCAAAACAAGAGCAAATGAAGATATGCAGAAAGGGTAACATTGAAGAGTTGTTACATTGTGCAGTGAGCTAGTAGTGTGGCTATATTTTGTCTCAGATGTCAGCTAGTACACCGACAAACAAAATGGTGCTGGTTTACACCAACTTTGAAAGATTTTGGTATCGTGTAGAATGTTGATCTGTTACGCTTGACCACTTTGCAGCATTTAAGTAAAGGACAACCTGTGGCTGTAGCTGATGCAAAATAGTTCTATCCAGTTAATAACTTGACTAGATCTTTTCATGTCTTTTTAAGGAAATGTTATTTATAACCTGGTTTCTTTTTTTCCTTATGAAGTAAAGGTTTTATGTCTAATATACTGAACTAAAATGGCTTCCCCCCACCCCCCTTCAGATGCTCAAAGACCAATACCTTGGCTACAGGAAAACCTTTCTGGGAGATGCCATGGATGTGTTTGAGGCGAGACGAACAGAAGCTAAGAAGTGGCAGAGCGCGCCACGTGTTACCACTGGACCGACCCCTTTCAGCAACATACCAAATGCAGCAGCCGTTGCGATGGCTGCAACACTTACTCAGCAGCAACAGCCTGCTACAGGTCTGAGTGCATTCAAGTTATAGATTATTAGTGTTAGAGCAGTAGTAAACTTGTGTAAACTTTTCTATGAAGTCTTCCTTTGTGTTAGACTAAAAATCTAAACGTTGTGATGAGTAAAGTTACTGATACATAGCCAATAGAAAAAAAAAAAGCAGGGTAGACTTAGCAATAATTATACAACAGATACTTAATCTTGTGAATTTACTTGTATTAGTGATATTTACTGTACTGTTCTAATTTACCCCCTTGGAATGTGAGTCTTCACTCTTCAGTAACATCTCCGAATACTTTTAGTATAGCCTCTTTCCAGAGTTGTGTGGTTATAGTAAATTATTTTAGAATCAGTGAGGAGAGAATATCTAAAGGCGTATTACCTTTTTCATATGTAAAACGATTAATGCATTTTTATATAGCACTTTGGAACTGTAAAATGAAAAATGCTGTTGAACAGGAAGGATAGTCAAAAATCTGTAGAATAGGAAGGTGGATGTCTGGCTTATTATTTTAGAGCCAACTCCTTCATCAT
Source organism: Anas platyrhynchos (assembly GCF_047663525.1). Taxonomy (NCBI): domain Eukaryota; kingdom Metazoa; phylum Chordata; class Aves; order Anseriformes; family Anatidae; genus Anas; species Anas platyrhynchos. Next base: position 186,603,399 of record NC_092587.1, on the reverse strand, counting down.
GGTGATATTGGGGCAGTTTTTGCTGCCTGTTCTGCTGTTGTGAATATTAGCAGAGAAAGTAGAGGGGATCAGTGATTCTGTGTATGCATGTATGTTTAAGAGGAAGACCAAAGCAGAGGAAATACCTGATCTACTGCTAAGGACAAATGAATATGTATGGCAAAGGAAGTAACTTACGCACCTTAATTGACATTATTATACTAACCATCACTTTTCAGAGAAGGGGTCCTGAATATCGGGAGTTGAATTGATATCTAATCGTTTAGCAGAAATAATAGCCTCTGTTTAATTTTACTTGAACGTGGGTGGATATGTGTGTCAGCAAATTATGGAAAAGCTTAGGTAACTGTGTTCTACCGTTTATTTTCTAAGATGTATGCTCGTGTGTACTGGAAGTTAAATTAGCACCTTTTCCCTTCCTTGTCTCATAAACAGCAGTCATATTTTGAATTAGTTTAATTAAAGACTTACTCAGCAACCACCTTAGTGAGTTTGACAAATTATTAGGCTGTCCTTGCCCTCTCCATAGAAGGAAACAGAAAGGTGCTTCCAGCCCTGACTCTTATAAACAGCAAGGAGATGTGTTTAAAGGACAAGTATGACGAAATACTGAACCCAACAGAAAGTGAAGTGATTATGAAATATTTCTATTTTAAATTTCTTTTGTAGTCCTGTGTCTTCCTCTTCTTCCTGCTGTCTTAATCCATGGAAATTCAGTGGAAGTGACATCAGTAAAAGATTACATTTTTTAAACTGCCACACCAGCTTTGTGGCAGTTTAAGAACATAATCTTTTGTGCAGCCTAATGTTGCCAAAATAGTTCTTTCTCCCCCTGTCTTTCCTCCTTGTCTTTTTTTTTTTTTTTTTTTTTTTTTAAAACACTCATCATGATCATTATGGGATTAGTTGTGGTTACAAGTCATATACTTGAGATTCAAAGTTTTACTTGTGTTTTCATGAATTGTGGTGAGGGATTCAGATCTTTTCTTCCTGGTCCAGATTCTACAGAGCTGCCAATAACTTCACTAAATTGATGCCACTTATGGCATGACTTCTCTAGTGTTTTCTTAGGGGTTAGGAGCGGGAAAAAAAATGCAAATTTAACCTGTACCAGCTTGCATGAGGTAAGGTGACTTTATACCTCAAGTTATGTTGTAACATTTTGTAGTGGAAAGAGTGAAGTCATCTTTTGTTTCTTTGTTTTTGTGTGTTTTCTTTTATTATTTTTTTTTGTTTTGTTTTAAATTAGGTTAGTGGCTTTGGCAGAGTATTTCAAAAGCCAAAAATGTGCCAACTTCAGGAGTGGTGCAGAGAGAACAAAGCCATTAACTTATTTCGCACATGCCAACAGAAGTAGGCAAGAACTTGAGTTTACTGCTTATTCAGCTGAAATACTGTTGTCCTCCATGAAACTTGCTTGATCACCTGGAGACTAGAGGTAGATTTAAGTGCCACTCAAAACATCAAGAATATAAAAAAAAAAAAAATTAAAAAAATAGGCTTAGAAATTGAAGTCATGTTACCTATGTCTGTGGCTCAAAAGAAGGATTAGTCAGGCCTTAGTTAGGCCTGAACTCTTTCAGAGAGAAACAGTCTTAAAAGCTTACTATGAAGGAACGTTTCACAGCTTACTGATTTCAGTGCTTGACTTGTTCTCAACATCTTACCCAAAACTATAGCTTCAAATTTAGTCCACTACTTTTGGTTTTATTCTCAGTGGAAAAGAAGAATAATAATCTACTCTTTCAGTTTTGCAGGAATCTTTAAATGTTTGAAGATTGCCTCCTCATAGTTTTGTTTTTGTTGTTTGAGGAAAAGATTTCAGATAGCCATTTACTGCAGTAATACTTCAAATATTTGCTTGTTTTAACTTTGTAGTGTTACAAGTTTCATAACTTATTTCAGAATGGTTTAGGTTGGAAGGGACCTTAAAGCCCGGTTCCAACCCCCTGCCATGGGCAGGGACACCTCCCACCACACCAGGTTGCCCAAAGCCCCATCCAGCCTGGCCTTGAGCACCTCCAGGGATGGGGCATCCACAGCTTCTCTGGGCAGCCTGTGCCAGGGCCTCACCACCCTCTGAGTGAAGAATTTCCTCCTAATATCTGATCTAAATCTCCCCTCTTGTTTTAAACCATTCCCCCTTGTCCTGTCATTTTCTGTTCAAGTGATAAATCTTTATCTTGTTATAACCCCTTTTAAGTATTGAAAAACTGCAGTGAGGTCTCCCTGGAGCCTTCATTTCTCCAGGCTGAACATCCCCAGTTCTCTCAGCCTTTCTTCCTTGGAGAGGTGTTCCAGCCCTCTGATCATCCTTGTGGCCCTCCCCACGTCCTTCTGGTGCTGGGGGCCCCAGCCCTGGACGCAGCACTCCAGGTGTGGCCTCACCAGGGCAGAGCAGAGGGGCACAATCCCCTCCCTCCACCTGCTGCCCAACCCTGTGTTGGTGCAGCCCAGGACCCAGTTGGCCTTCTGGGCTGCAGGCACGCACTGCTGGCTCGTGTTGGGCCTTTCATCCACCAGATCCCCCAGGTCCTTCTCTGCAGGGCTGATCCCAGTGAGTTCTTCTCCCAGTCTGTGCTCATGTCTGGGATTGTCCTGGCCCAGGTGCAGCACCTTGCATTTGATAAACTGTCCACTGGAAGTTAATCACGTGTATTTCTTTGCAATCTCTAGATCCATACGAGTGGGATAGAGGGGTAGGATATTAGAAGGTTATGAGAGAAAAGATGAGGAAAAAAAGTATATGAAAGGGGTCTGTGTAATACCTGACCTGCTGTTGTTGTTCTTGAAGAGAAGAATAAAACGAGAAAATTAATCTGGGCTTTAATGTTTTTTTGACTAAAATCTAATGTATGGTACTCTAACATTTGGGGGATCAGGATGGTTAGTCTCTTAAAAAATATTTGATGTTTACATGGTGAAGTCTATTTCATCAGGTTAAATTAGTTACTATTCTTTCTCTGAAAAGGTAATTTATTCTAAATTTGTTTTCAGAAGTCAAAGGTTTAGTAGCTACGTCTAAACTGTGGGATCAGGGAACGTTTCCCCAGTTCCTGGGTGTAGATAGGCACCCCATTTATGTTTTCTCTTTATACCAAGGCATGTCTGGCTTCCACTGAAACAAGGCCAGTGGATCCTGGGCGCAGTGGAAGAAAGGGAGCAAAGATAAGGCTCCACTGGTATCCTGGGGTGGATCATCAGGACACCAGCATTGTGTTGTGCACGGTGAAGCACAATTTCTGTGCAGTTTTATTGAAGCTAGAGTTATTAAAATTGTTCGTCTTGTCTGCATGCAGCTTTTCTCCCTGGTTTAGCACCTTTGCTCTGAGCACAGCTTTATGGGTAGCAGTGGGGCTGGTTATGCTTTTGTGCAGCAGTAGCTAGTGTTAACCACTGCCTCACTTGCACCTTCCCTGAGCAATTTTTAACAGCGTGGAAGTTCAGATGTTGGGGGCTGGTCTGCCTATCACTATTGATGGGTCTAAAGTGAAAGATTTTAAAGGAAATTTAAGCCAAATGAATTAAGAGCAGTAAATGCATGAGGCTGAAACAGATCTTTTCCTGGTGAGACTAAGTTGTCTTAAATAATTTTCAAGCTCACCTTTCCTCTGCTTTAAAAATAAATAAATAAACAAAATTCCCCTATGTGCCCCCAAGAACTTAGCTACTCTCTCCTTAACTGGTGAAGTGCAGAGTTAGTCGAGGCATTATCAAGCTATTAGCACACTTCGTTATGTTTTGGCTTGACTCTTGAGATTAAAGAGCTAATAGAAAATGATACTGGATTTTTTTTATAGCATTTAAATTACACAAATTAAAAAAATAAATGATACTAATCTTGGTTAAAACTAGTCAATGTATTACTTTGTCGGAATCAGATTGAAGTTGTGACACTAAATTTGTTCACTGTCAGGACCAGCTGTGCTACAAAAATTGCACACTGTCACTTTGGGAAATCTTGCTGCCCTGTCTGGACTCTGTAGTGGGTCCTATTCTTTAACTGAAATGCTCCACAGGGCAACATAGCAAGGTATAAAAGTGTTAAAAGGCTTGTTATAAAGAACTTGTCTCGTACCTGTAATAGCCAGAAGTGCCAATTTTTGCTAGTACTTTTGGCATTGAAGAACCTTTTATTACTAATTTTTTTGCTATTGAAAATTATGTTTACTTACAAGAGCTATAACTAGCGATGATGCCTTCAGAACATTATGGTACAAAATCAACAAATATCCTATGCTGTTGCTCAATGAAAAGCTTGTTAGCCTAAGGTATGTGATCCTGTTTTATATAATCTGAGGTGTTTTAGAATAATGTTTTTTACTGGCTCTGAAAAGCATGTTGCATTGGGGTGGGGGGGAGCTTTGCCTGGAGGACTGTAGTGTTTTTGTCTTGGTCTTCCACTAACAGTGCCTCCTACTGAGATAGCAAACCTGGGCACTCCCTTTAGTGGAGAAGGAACTGGATATGTGTTTGGGGCTTCTTTTAGTTTATTAGATGACTGACTTGTGTAGGGTTTCTTGTTTTTTAATGATAAAAAAAAAAAATCTTATTTTATAAGAGCTGCTAGGTAGATGTGTCAGTATTTAAACTGGATGTAAACAAGTTTAGTTTGGAATTTATGTGAACATTTGCAACTAAAACATCTGATATACTTTCTTTAGTTGAAAAACTAGCTTGGGTTTTCCAACTATTCCTGCTAAGCAGAGACTGAAAGCTAACAACTTTTAGTTGCCCTTAAAATTTAGTTTAACACTACTTGGAGTATGCAGATGTCATTCAGCTTGGATCACAGGAATTTTGTGTTCCTTGCAAAAATGTTACTTTTCAACGTGCAGTGCCTTTCACTTGATTCAAAAGGATTTTCCATTTAAAGCTTCAAAAACTGAACTGATTTTAAAAAGCTTGAAATGATTACATTTTAAAACTTCAGATAAATACTAGTTACAGGAAGCTTTGTAGTATGAAGGATGGTGTTTTGAATGAAATTAAACCCAAATTTTAATAACTCTAGGAAAATGGCTGAAATCACTGGAGCTTTATAGTGATATTTGAGTAAATAATGACTTTCACACACATAAAGTATGTTCAAAGGTGGAGAAGCTTGTGTTAAGGAAAGATTGCAAATGTCTGTGGATTAAGAGTTTGGCACTGTATTTTGTATTCAATGATGAAACTTTTTAACTAGTGCACTGAAAACTGTGCTTGAAAAAGACAGGAATATGATTGTACTGTGAAACTGTCAAAATATATTATTTATCAGAATTAAGTATTTTAAAATGTGCTAGTAACAGGCTAGCGAGTTGATTCTCATTCCCCAAGGTTTAAAAAGAAAAAAAGGAAAGAAAAAAAAAAGGAACTGAGGCTGTAAATTTTATCTTGGCAGACTGAAAATGTTTATTGACAGTCCTGCATCTTAGTGGGGATATGCAGGGAAACTGTCAGCTTTTTTAGTTATGGGACAAACTTTTGACTCTGAAATTTTGAATGTATCTAATTCATTAAGGTACACAGAATTGTGCCTTTTGTAAATGTTTATTTAAACAGGTGGTTTGACTAGTTTACCTTATTGAATGGTGTAATGTAGCAGAGCTCAACAGAACTCAGTTATCACTTGTGTGGAAAAAATCGAATTGTCATGTTACTGTGTAATTGACTTGCTTAAAAATGAACAATAAATTTAATAAAATAAAGTCATTGTCTTGTTTTTTATCATAGTGTTCTGTTTAAATTTGGATGGAATATCTTAAAATTCCTATTTATTAAATTAACATAGCTTTAGAGTAGTGTCAGTTCTTACATTTTTAATTTGAAGTTTATCCCTTTGCTGGTTCCATTAATACAGGTGGCTACATGTTACCTACAGTTCTGTCAAGATTTTGATTAATGATTAATGCATTAAGTTTAAGGTGAAACTGCTCAAGTTTTAAAAATACTAAATGGTGTTTTTGATTTTATTAGTTTTGGGAAAGTTTCACCTTTTTGCAGTCAGTGTTCTCGTAGGTTTTTATCAGGTGGATGTAGAGGCAGATAAGTGAGGAATTTTGAGGTAAAGCTTGGGGTCTTAATGGGATTTAATGAAAGCAATGATGTTCACGTGATCAAGTACTTGAATAAATAAATAAAAGACCTCTTTACTATGAAAGAGTAAGGCAAGTTTGTTCTCATTTTTTTTATACCAGGGCCACAGCCATCTCTGGGAGTTAGTTTTGGAACGCCATTCGGCTCAGGTATTGGCACTGGCTTGCAATCAAGTGGCTTAGGTTCTTCAAGCCTTGGAGGTACACTTTAACTTTTCTAATGTTTCCTTGAATTATTATACCGCACATCTGAATCTCTTGTAAACCTTAAACTCCACTAAGAGGGTGATTTGTTTCAGGGCAAGACCTTTTACAGTTGGCAGTCTACACTTTCCAAACTTCTCCATGCCTTGCAGAAAGTTACTAAGGTTAATAGAGTATTGTAGTGAAAACCCCATGATGAACAAGATGAAGTTTTCACAAACGAGTTGATCCTTTAGCTAGGGAAGTGCATCAAGAACATCCTTCTGTAACTATAGCTTGCATTAATTTGTTGCATAATTGAAAGTTGGGCACATGGGAACATGCTATGACTAATTCACCGAAGTTCTTCACCTGTTATATACAGCTACAGTTTTGGGATCCTGCTTGGTGCAACATTTGCTCTATCTGTCACTGTTCATCAGTGCTGAGGTTGGGAGGGGAAAAAAGGTCTTTTTCAAGCTCCAAAACAAAACAATGTTTGAAAGTGAGGGGGAAAATACTTACCAAAATACTGATTAATAGTGCTTATGGGGGACATATACCAAGAGGACTCATGATTGTTTCAGAGTAGGTGGTAATAAGAAAATAAAATTTAAATGCACGTCTACATTTTTAATTTGTATGAAATGAATTTTCAGAAGTAGAACTAAAAGTGGGAAAGTGATTATCTGCATGTAAATTTCTTGTCTTATATCAGTGGGGTTCCTACAAGGCAAATCAACAGACACTAGTGTCTTCTCTCCTGTGTAAGATCTGTGAAGACAATTGTTATATCTGAGCAGAAACAATGTGTTGTGTTACACCTGGTCCACGTTTCAGCCACAGTCTGCAGCTGTGCATTTGGATCGTTGAGCATAATATGAAAATCACTGTTGTAACATCTCAAATGCTATCACCAGCTGTTGGAAAGATGTAACTGCTGTGATGCATAATGCTTGAAGATTGCATCAGTTTTATCTTAAACGATGATATTGAAATAATCTTTGTCTACCAATGTGCCTTCTCATCAGTTTTTAAGCTTTCTCAGATTAAAAAAAAAAAAAAAGGCAAAAAAAAGCCCCTACACCAAACAGGAAAAATAACTGAGAATAGTGGGCTGAATGGAGAATGCTTGTGGTTTATCAGGTTATTCCCACAATGTTTTAGATGCCTTAAACATAAAATTTTCTTTTCAACCAAAGAAACTATAGGTTAAGACTGGCAAAATTGATAAACACAGATAAACAATATAAACTAAAGAACATTTTATTTTAAATTGATGGACATCTGCTTCTAGTTTTGTCTTAGGGGCCTAACTTGTATTCTTCACGAGATCTTTGATTAGGAAGGCACTTGCATGTCATCTCTTGTATATAAATTTATATGAAGTTTTGGTCTTTTGACAAATCAAGGAAACTTAATGGAGGCAAGTGTAGAATACAGAAGTGCCTGCAGAATACCCTGCAGTGGTGCTCATGGAATCCAATGAGCAGAATGAATACTTCAGCCATTCAGATTTTTATTTTTTTAAACAGTACAATTCTTAACATCTATTGTTGAAACTGCATTTTAGCTAGGAAACATGCTGTCTTGCTATGATAAATAGTCTGCAAATTTTATCAGTAACAATTGTATAAGCTTTTACACTCGAGGATATAAGATAAGTAGCGTATTGATCCTATGCTTCATGAAATGCTGATACAGGTACTTGTCTGACTATTGGTAATTTATTTCCAACTAGATAGGAGAAAAAAGTGAATCTTTCAAAATATCTTGCTTTCAAATGATACTTGCTATTACACAAAATTAAAACTCTTACAAGTGTTTTCCCTAACGCTTCAAACAAAAGATGGGGGCATAATTTCATTGAATATAAATATTGTTCTTATTTTGATAACTTCTTGAGATTGGGAAAAAAAATGCCTCTTTATCTCACCTCTATCTCAAACTGCAAATATCAACTTGCTTTTCCTTTTCTTTGAAGCCACTTCATGCTAATAACACACATCAAAATTCTAAAATATTTACAGTGTGAAGTTATAAATAATAATTGCAAAATGAACAAAATGAGTTTTATTACAGCTATACAGTTATCACTGTGCATTTTATATTTTTCCATTTAAAAAAATCTAGAAATTGTATTTCTATTCCAGGTTCTATCTTATTTTGTCACGTCTTAGGTAAAGCTGATCACCAGTAAGCTTGGAATTAGGGTGGAGTAAGCCCTGAAATGAACCAGATGTAAACTCAAGATAAAGCTTGCTTTCTTTAAGTGTGGAGAGTTTTTTTTCTTGGAGTTCTTTTTGATGAAGATTATGGCTTTCTCTAGAAGTCATGTAACGTGTGTCTGAATTTTCTTAGTTTCGGCCCATTTCATATAGTGTATTCTTGACAATTTAACAAATGGCTAAATTGCTGTTAAACTCAGCTGATTGCTGTTAAACGCAGATTCTCCACCTGCAATCACTTATAGTTTGATCTTCTACTCAGTTTTGTATTTGGAAGGAAATAATTTTCTTTTTCATGTTTGCACTGCTTTTTTCAAGAAAGCAATGCTATGTTGAGACTAAGATACACTTGATGCAGTAGCCTCGGGAATATTTGTTTACCAAATAATGCTTAGAATTATGTTTAGTTTTAGAATATTTGTCCCAAACCTATATATCTTTAATTGTTGTGTCTGTAATTTTTTGTTGTGTGTCTTTACTATTATTCTACTAGGATTTGGAAGTAGCTCTGCCTTTGGAAGTAGTGCCACAGGAGCATCATCGTTTGGGTTTGGAACTACAAGTAAACCATCAGGAAGTCTAAGTGCAGGTTGGTTTATTTTTCTTGAATTCACATTTATCTTAAAGCAAAAGTTCTATAATCAAACTACTACTATACAGTCTTAAAAAAGCTCCTGACACAAATATGCTTAAAATTGCATGTATAAGTAGCTATGAGAGTAACCGTTTACTTGCTAAATGTGTTTTCAGAAAAGTTTTTTTGGCTTTATTAAAGGTCTTGGCAGTATCAACTAAGTATTATTTTTCATTTAAAGGTCTTTATCTAGTTAAGCAGGAGAACATGCATCAGATTGGATCGGTTGCAACCTGAGGCACAGAAATGCAGTTAGTACTTGACTGCATAGGCCATAGTGTTACTGAGCTATTGAAATTAGTGCATAAATCTGTGAAAAATGTACCTGCAATTTAACTTTAAATACAGGAAATTGAAATTATTTTGTAGATGTCTGGAAGGCTTCTTTAAAATTCTTTTTTGTTTATCCTTGATGTCCTAAACAGCAGGTTGTAGGTAGCATATCGTTGTAGATATCTAGAATTCATGTGTTAACTAGTTTGAAAACTCTTCTGTGGCAATTGAGTTAACCAAAGAAGTGAAATGATACTGAGATAGTTTTATTTTCTTGGTAGTGAGAAGATGAAGATATTGATGTAGTTTCTCCATAACTCAGATGTCTAAAACCTTAGTCACTTCTGCAGCTTACATCTATTCTACAGCTTGCATCTATTTATTTACTTTTTAAATAGGAGTTTGTTTCTGAAGCTTGTAGCTTACTGTGGTCTGTCACAGTCTTCAGAGACAGATTGAAGGAGTATCATGTCTCCTGGGATTAGCTTTTGGTAGCATGTTTGTTGAAGAAGTTTCTCTTATAAAAATGCTGTTATAACCATAGTAAGTGGTTGTTTATTAGTCAACACCCAGAACGTTACCTTGGTCCAGTACCTTGTTAGTTGCTGTGCCTTTTTTTTTCCTTGGTTACTGTTAGGTACTTTACAGGCCTAGTTTGACAGAATAACCGTAAGCTTTGTGTTATAGGGTGGAAATACACAGCCAGCTTAGTGAGCCATTTAGCATCATGAACACCCTAGTAAATTTTTGATGGAACATCTCTGATTTTTCAGTATGCAGTTTCTAAGCATCAACCTTTTTTTGCTTGTTTTTTAATAGCAGAAACAAGTCAAAACTTGCACTGCTTGAATTTTTATTCTTTCTTCGCATTATTTCAAATAATACTACAGAATTTCAAGCTGCTGGGTTGCAGAGTATATAGCTTAATTTTCAGTGTATTTAAAAATATAAGAATAAAATTAGTTTTATGGATCAGTTGTCCACCACTAATGAGGTATCAAGCCAAAGTAAACAAATAGTTTTACTATCTTGGTGGTGAGCAAAGACAATTTAGAGGTCACTTCACAGCATTCCTCAAACCAGGCTCTGCTATGGTGGCAGCGCTCCCAGTCTCTGTTTAGCAGTGCAGATGAGTTGGATCCAATTAAATAAGGATTGTTTTCAGTTAACTCAAGAGTCACAGACCCACAAAGTGATAATCAGGAACATAAACAACTAAATGTAATTCTCAACATTTCGTGCTTATAAAATAGTGTTCATGAAAATCTTCACCTAGACTGGGACTACGCATTAAAAACCTCCGTAAAGGTTTGGTAGTCCTGAAGCATGTTAACTTTCACGTCCAAAATCCTATGCTGCATAGTTTCTGAATTGCATATGATCTGTAGTCAGACTTTAATATGTATGGATAAATGGGTTTAAATGATGCCTAAATTATAAGGCTAGCAACATTGTGGGTTTTTTTGTGTGTCCTATTTCTTAAATAACACTTACAGGATCCAGAAACAAGCTTGTTTTATATTACTTACCATAAGATAATTGTATCTTATTTCTGAATCTTTCTTGAAATAGTTGGGAGATCGTGGGAATTGGGATGCATGGATATACGGATGTATAATTAATTTAAAAAATTAATTTATAGGACGTGTACTGTCATCCTTTCTCTCTGAAACACAAAGCTTTCTTCCAATGTGGAAAGCCAACTCTTAAGAAAAGTCCCTCTTAATTCCCAATTCCTTATTCATCTGATGGCAATCAAAAAGGTTGCGTTGAGGGGGGATGTTGTAAAGAGCCTTAATCCCTAAAATCATGGGAAAGGGGGGGAAAAAATAAACAGAATTTATAGAGATGATGTTTGGGGGGATATAGAGGGTGTCACATTACTTTGATGAAAACTGAGATGCTAGATGTGCTTTGAAGAGCTGAGTTGGGAATTTGGGTTGGAGAACTGTTACTGAAGAATAGCTATGACCAGGTTCTAAATATGGGGCATTTAGTAAATCAATTAGGGCTGTGCTGGAAATCCCTTTACATTTAGAGCACCTATTGTGGAGTGGAGATAGGAGAAGGGAATAGATTGCCTTTGAGATCTGCTGTTTATCCCTGAGTTAAAAGCAAACAAAAACTGTTATTGGGAAAGTTTGTATGATTTATTTGGCTTGCCTACTTGAAGGGCTTGTCTGAAATTTATTGAATTGCTTGAATGTGTGTAGAGAAGAGCAATGAAGCTGGTGAGGGGACTGGGAAATGAGACAGGAGCAGCTGAGGGAATTGGGGTTGCTTAGTCTGGAGAAAAGGAGGCTGAGGGGAGACCTTATCATGCCTCTGTGAGAGGAAGGCATGGGTCTCTTTTTTCAGATGGCAAGTGATAGGATGCGAGGAAACAGTCTCTAGTTGTGCCAGAGAAGGTTTAGATTGGATATTAGAATTTCTTCACAGAGAAGGGTGATAGCATTGGGATGGGGTGTCCAGGAAAGCGGTGGAGTCCCCTTCCCTGGAGATATTGAAGAGAGGTGTGGACACAGTGCTTTGGGGCTTGGAGGAAGCAGAGGTGTGAATGCCCAATGAGCGAGGTGTACTCTGAGGTCCTTAAGGGAGATGCGAAGTGTGTGCCTTCAAAGGGCAGGTGGTCACTTACTTTCTGAAAATATTTGTTTAAACCGAAGTAATACTTATTTCAACAAAGAAATTGTTGATCATCTTGTAGCTGTGGTTCAAGACTGTGCAAACACTCCTAGAACCGAGCTATTCCATAGCTGATCCTTCCTTGCAACGGGAACAAGACTGAATGTATATCTTGTTCAAAGTTTATTCCTAAAGATTTTTGTTTGAGTATTCTGTGTAAGAGTTGGTTTTCTTTTTCTTAAAAAGAATTTATGGGACAAAGCCATTTAGATGAATTTCCCTTTTGCTTTCTTACACTTTTGTGGCTGCCCTAAATGGTACTTGTATCCTATCAGCTATTATTTCCAGGTCATATCTAAATTAACAAACACATTTTCAGTCTTCTGTCACGCAGCTTAAGCATCTCTTTCTTTCTAACACTACTCAAAGTTCATATGGCCTTCCCTGCATTCTTCAAAATAATCCCTGCAAGCAGAAGCAGCTATTTGGAGGTAGTTCACGTGCACTTTAGCCTTGCCTTTCGAACTCCTGGCACCATAGATCACATTACTGTGAATTGTATTTATGATGTTTTCTATAGAAAGCAGTGCTTATGTGCAACCTCAGGTACATTCTTGAAGTAATAAGTTAATTTAGGAAGAACAGCTGAAGTTATTAAAGATTTTTTCATCCACGAGACTTCCAGGTGAAAGATTTCTTCTTTTAAAATCCTACTTAGTATTCTGAGTTAGCAGGAAAATGGAGGAATGCACACGAGGCTGGGGGCTGTTCACAGCTTTGCCATGAACCTGCTGTGAGGCAAGGAGTGCAGGCCATGGTCTGCTTGTACTTCTGCCTTCCCTCCCAGCCTGCTCTATGCACGTTACACATCTAAATATACTCTGCATACTTAGACTGAGAGCTTGAGGAGAGGGTTATGGTTCTTCTGTTGTACTATTTCAGATTGGTATTGGTAAATGCTGGTAATACAGTAGCTGGTGTTCACAGCTTCAAGGAGAACAGAATTGCTATCCTGATGTAACTTATGTTTTAAAATATTTTTGCCTCCCTCACAAGGCTTTGGCAGCTCAACTACATCTGGGTTTAACTTCAGCAATCCTGGCATCACAGCATCAGCTGGTCTGACGTTCGGGGTGTCTAATCCTGCATCTGCAGGCTTTGGGACAGGAGGGCAACTTCTTCAGCTGAAGAAACCTCCAGCTGGAAACAAGCGAGGGAAAAGATAGGCACCCCTTTTAGGGAAGTGGAAGTGAATCAACTTTGTTCATCTGAAAAGTCTATTTTTCTAGATTGATGCATTAATTCAGTTGCATCCCGTGAGATTTATAAAAAATAAAATTAAAAAAAAAAATTTGCTACTTTTCCCTAGTCTGAAATACGAAATGAATCATATTGAACAGCTATTTTCTTGTGAATAGAATCCCGTTTATGTATTTTTATTTTTGGCCCTAGTTTTAGAAATGTTCTATACTGCATTATTAAAGAATCTTGTAAAACCATCTATTTAACCTAATGTTAGTAGCAGAATATTTTTTGTTAATAAGCTTTATACCATATGAATATATGCATATTTGTTTTTTGTACAGATAAAATATATTCTAGTACAAATACTAGAGTTCATATCTTCTGTTCCTGGATATGGCCTTTAAATCTACTTCAGGGTGTTTTTGTGTATATGGATGTAAATATATACAGTACAGTGCACACATCTGTGTGTATGTCTGTGTATATATATATGTATAAAATAAAAACAGATGTGCAAACCTTGCCCCACAGACAGGTCTCCTCTTCTTTGTGTGTTCTGTTTCTCCATGTTACTCTGGTTCCACATTTTGAGGTTCTTCTGAATTTCAGGTAGTGGGTCCCAGGCTGTGTCACCCGCTTCTTGTGTTCTGTTGTTTAAGACCAGCTGAAGTACAATGTTTACTATTTCATGAAGCTTGTTGTGTATGTATAGTGTTTAGGAGCTGTGGTTTTTGAACCCTTTACTTTTACCCATTTAGCAGCCAACTCGAAAGAAGAATCTGATACTGACACAGACACTTCATAGGTAACGTTCCCAAACTCTTTCATTTTATTTTTTCTCCTGAGCTGCACAGCGAGATGTTGCAGGATTTCAATGGAAAGCTCAGGGTTCCACAAGGCTTGCTTGCAAGCAGAGAGCTGTCAAGCTGGATGAGCTTTTCCCTGCAGTTGGAGGGGATAAGGAAATACTATTGTAGTGAAAACCTGAATTAAATGCTATAAAACAGTTGATTCACCAGCTTCTTCTAGTCAGTGCTACCTGCATTGACATAAGAGCTATTGCATATCTGTTTTCAATACGAGGTATAGTACAGTAAGTTGCTGCTAAAGAATTGAAAAAAATGATGTGATTTGAAGGTTAAGCTACTGCAACAGTAGAGTCTGAATCTAGCATCTTACATCTTAGCTGCTTGTGCTGCGTTTCCAACTCTGTCCACAAGAAAGAGCTGGAAAAGACCTTAAGGAGGTACCACCCTATGTGAGAGAAATAATAGATCCATTTAACCTTTGCAAATAGAGATACAGGCTAAAGTGTGAGTGAATGTGGAGCTTTGGAGTTGTGTTGCTGTTTCTAGATGATGTTTTGTATATAACATGCATCAAATTAATATTCACAATGGTTTTCACAAAAGCACCTTCTTTTTTAAAACAGTTACAGAGCGTAAGATTTTTTTTCTAGTACTGAGTGAGTTGTTTGCTTTCTCTTGTTGAAGTGTTATTACCATTTTGTATGTTTTGGAAACGTCTGCATTCAGTAGTGGTTGCTTTTTGACAAATGTTCGGTTTATCACTTGATCTGGTAAAACTGAGGGAAACTGAGCACAGAATTCTTCCCTTTTGTACACCTGTATGTTATTGCATCTTTGTGACCCTTCCCCTAGGAAGGGATATAATGTGTGTTTTTTTTTTATGTCTGGAAAAACTAAAAGTTTATTTTGATTTCGACCTTTTAAAAACTGCTTGGGCTGCAGTCAAAACCGTAAGGTTTTTATTCCTTTGTTATTGCTTTTTTGATAGTTAATATGTTAAACCACTGGACTTTTCTTGTAATGTATCAATTTGTGAAACTTATTCTAAGTGTGTACTGTTTGTCCATATGTGCAACAACTTACCATTGTGCAAACAATAAAACATTAATGCTGTGATCCTTGTAATACATATTTGCCTACTTCAAAGATCGCTTCCTCTTGTCTTCCTCTGTTACAGGACAAACAAAACCATCACCAGCTAATATGTAGAATTGTTTTTCCCAGAACTTGGAATAAAATTGTTCTTTCTGAAGTTAGGGCGCTGATCTCTGGATGGAAAGGGAGGGTTGGGGGGAAGGAATATGTTGAGGTTTTGTCTAGAATCTCTTAACGCTGGCTGTATAAACCTCGGTGGTGCTGTAATGTAACACAGCACGGGGTGTATTTTTTTTGTGAAGTCCAAGGCAGTCTGAGCCTCCTGTGTACCTGTGTTGTTTCTTTTCATGCCAAGGCAATAGTTTTTAGCCTAAGTAGAAAAATGATTATGTAATAAAATAATTGCATGCTGAAGTACAAACAAGTGGCCAAAATGGAATTTGAAGTAATTCTATTCCCAAAACATTACTTTGGTTGTTAAATTTAGCCATGGTTTTCATGGATCAGCATTGCATATATTATTATTTCTTTTTTTTTCAATGTAATCTGATGCAATACAATTAATGCACAAAACGTAGACACGTTCATAGTTGAATAAGTTTTCTACAAGGTGCGTCAAGAAGTTGACCTGTACTTAAGCACCGTGAAATGAAATAAAGTCTGGATTATTTGCTCTTTAAAGAAAGAAAAATATGTACGGGAGGAAGATTGAGGTGAGACATGTGGGATGTGATTCTCTTTATTAAGACCTTGTTGTACAGCTGTGATGTAAACTTATTTGTAGCTTCTTTTACCAGAAGGATTTTTTTTTTTTTGTTATTCTCACTACGTTATATGTAACAGGAGGTGTGCCTTGGTTTGATTTCTTCTTGAACCTCCTCCTGGTCCAGCATCTCCCAACTTTCTTTGCTCTCAAATTTGTCTGTTTCTGGCAAATTTGGCAAATGTTTTGTGTGCATTGATGGCTTTCTTGTTCATTGGAAGAGAGGATGTTAATAAGGGGAAGCTGGATAGAGTTCATGCATCTTCCTTACCATGAGCATCTGAAAGCCAAATCCTCGCATGTCCTTCCACCTGCATGTTCATAACATGACTGTTTTGAACCCTACTTGTCTTCTATTAAAAAAAAAAATAATAAAAAAAATTAAAAAAAAAAGATATAATGCTCAGGAATAGACACTGACATTTTTTTCCTCTTTAACATCAGTATCAAAGAGGAAAATTCTTTCTGGCCTTTTTTCCCCCCACTCCTCTATTCACATGTTAATAGTAGGAGTAATCCAAAATCTTATGTCAGCTCAGACCTGGTATTGGCTCTAGTACCTGTAATGTCTCCACAGAAGATAAAAAGAAGTAGCTTACAGGTTTTTCATGAGAAATTCTGAGTACCCATATAGGAAAATCTGTCCTTGATGTAGAATGTAAATCCATTATGCACTCTAAAAGTTTATTTTCCAAAAAACTTACAAGTTTATAAGGAAAAAACTGGCATAAATAGTAAGTTACACACTTAACTGCATGGATTGTGCTGCTTAGCGCTTTCCATCTTCCCTTCTCCCTTCCCTTTTAAACGTGTATCTCTGGATGCTGCCACCTGCAAGTATCGTGGCAGTAGATCCACACAACCTCTGCTGGGGCTTGGGGAGGGGAGCGAGACCGAGGTGCTGCCTGCAGCAGTTCCCCACTGCCTCACCCTGGAGCTTCAGCCCAGCTGTGGCACGCGGTCTCCCACCTCACGGACAGGTATGTTGCTGAGAGGAGGATGGAGGTGGTGAGGGGGGAGAGAAGGGGCTGTGGAGCACAGGCTTCCTGGTACCGATGGGACAAGTGGTTTTAATTTGCCTTGGGATCACCTCTTCTGAACTCAGCGTTGAATGCTTGCATGCTGGTATCCTCGTAGTCCTAAATTAAGTGGCCCTGTAACACAAATTTTGGTATTGGTTTAATGTGTAGTAGGTAGAAACACGTGATTGTAGAAGTTCCATTTTCTAGGTGGAAAAAAACAGCCACCTCCAAATAATAATAATAATAAAATTAAAGGATTTGGTATCAGGATTCCAACAGCTCTGTTAGTGAGCGCTGCTTTCACCAGGTGGCAGGAGACAACCACTTTTACACTGCTACTACAAAGCCCTCACAGGCACCGTTGTGCACCTTTTGTTTCCAGGTCACTTGCATGTTCTTGCC
Organism: Anas platyrhynchos; assembly: GCF_047663525.1. Taxonomy (NCBI): domain Eukaryota; kingdom Metazoa; phylum Chordata; class Aves; order Anseriformes; family Anatidae; genus Anas; species Anas platyrhynchos. Next base: position 186,586,040 of record NC_092587.1, on the reverse strand, counting down.
CCTCTCTCTAAGGCTGTAGGGTTTTATTAAACTTCAGCATTTGATCAATCCCTGTGACTCACCTGGCTGCGTGGCTGCGAGCTTTATTATTTAATGCCTTTACTCAGCCTCGGGAGTTTAATCTTCACGGCCCATCACTGCAGTTGTGGAGTGCCATGGTGAGGAAGCGAGTGTGCTGCTGAATCTAAAGCAATACCTCACTTTTTCCTAAGAGTAGTTCGCCTTTTGTTTCCTTACCTGTTAGAAGTAAGGCAATTCTAGCTTACTCTAAGCTTGTGATTAAATTTAGAAGCTTCTGAAAAATTTTAGAAAAGTTTTTGGGTTGATTTTACGTCTGTTTGGGTATAGATTTGCCCCTACTAGGATATCAGGTCAAGTCTGCTGAATGCTTGCATGGGAAACCTGGAATGTGTACTCCTGTCCTAACCAGGTCAATAGCTGAACCAGTGAAAGATGCCTCTACTTTGTTCAGCTAAGGTCCCAGACTGATGGATTTCCCTTTTTTTTGTCTCTTCAACACAGGTGTCACTGTACGGCGTGTACTCGGACAGCACAAGGACAGCCGCTTGCTAGACAGTACTGTAATATTTTCCAAAACCCTGCGCTGATCGGAGGCTGCTGTATGCCACCTGAGCAATAAATAGCGTGTTGGATCTGTGTGTTTGATGTGGCGTGTGGTGCCAGCGGGTTATGCTTCTGTGCTGATCATCCCAGGCACAAAAGCAAGCTAGGATGATGAGGTTTTGGTTAGACACTGTGGTTGTGCTAATAGTAAAAAGGGTGAGAAACACAGACTTGACAAATAATCAAAGCCAAGTAGCAGATTATTACCTGAAACAGTAATTCTGAACAGTAATCTGGTATGTTTAATAAGAGAAGTTCTTACAGGGAAGAAGTGGCAGGCAGCTTGAACAGACTTCTGTTTGGGTGAAACCTTGCAGGGGGGAGCACAAACTAGATACAGCTGGGTAGCTAAAGCTAGTCTAACTCCACGGTTAGGTACCTAAGTAGAAGCTACTCCAAACATCAAAAATCTCAAATCCTGTTAATGATAGCATTTCTTGGTTGTCTGGACTTGGCATTCAGACCAGAAAAAACTAGCAGAAGTGACAGCAGGAGGAAGGTGCTAGCTTTAACGCTATGTAAATGTCTCTTAGCAGTGTGCACTGTGTCACTTTCAAATAGGAAAATGTTCTTTTTAGTCCCTTATTTTGAGTGCTTCAGCCAGGGGCCGGCTGAAGGAGCTCCCTGCCACGAATGTCACCGCTGCCTGCCCCCGTGGTAGCGGTGTGCGGCTTAAATCCCACAAACAGCTCTGGGGGAGCAGGCAGGTGTTGGCATGCCCCCAGCAGCTGAAGCAGGAGTGAGCTTTATCCCCAGGGAGGGTGAGACCTGCTTTGGCCATCAGCCGAGCTCACACGGTGCGGACCACGAGGGCGAAACTGCTTGCATCAGCAGGACCAAAGTGAGGTTGATGCTGAAGCTCTGTTGTAAGTCAGCTCTGAGAGTAAAGAGGGAAGGGTTTTAACGCTGTTTGTGTTGGCTTTGGGTATGGTAATGCCCTGAGTGTGGGGGAATAAAACCTAAGGGTTTGTCCTGTTTGTAGCGGTTGGTTATAGCACTAATAATTCAATGAGGAAATGCACTCTCAAGCTGAAGCCGTGGACATCAGCTTTTATCCTGCAACCGCAGTCTTGGGCCTGGGGTAACTGGGAGCTCCAAAAATCCACGTGCCGAGACTCTGGGGGAGGAAGATGACAGCTGTATTCACTTTGGCCGAGGAGTCAGGCAGCAAAAAGCCCCAAAGCCACCGTGAGATGGGCGCTGGGCTCAGCACTGAACCTGGGGGACATTTTCTGACAAAAAGCAGTGTCCATGATGTGTTGTGACATTGCCCCAGTGAATATGGGAGGTGTCCCCAAGCACTTACAGATGCCCACTCACCTCGCTCCCTTCAGCCTACCTCCCTCAGCCCCCTTATCTCCAGCGGGGATGTGTTTTGGAGCCAGCCATGAGATAGGGGAGGTGTGCACGTCGCCTGTAACAGCGGGGTGCCGATGTCCCATGTCGCTGCTGCGTGCACAGGGACACCAAGCACTGGGAGGAGAAGCCAAGTCCCTGCCCACTGGTGTGCTGGGTGCCTCTGAAGGGTCCCACCCAGGCCCCCAGGGAGCACTGAGCCTCGTGTCACTGCAGCCTTGGTCTTTTTTTTTTTTTTTTTTTTAACAGCCCTTGACTCTTTCTGCAAGATGTTTCTTGGATCGTCTTGTTCTAATTATTTTCCAGGAAATGAGAGCCAATAAAAGAAAGCCTTTCTGTTATGAATAATTGTATTTTAAAATGTAGATATTAAATATGTTCCCTAAGCAGAAATAATAAAAAAAATAATGCAGCTCGTTCAAGCAATACCACAATGAGAGCAGCAGTTTGGGCTTTCTAACAATGCTGACAGTGTTGAAATGATACCATAGGTATAGCCATGCTGCTATAAAAGATAGCTAATAACCAGGGCAAGAAGGGAAGGAAGCCCTGCTAATTAAGCTCATATATTCTGGCAACTATTCTCATCCCAGGAGTTACATCAGCACCGCCTGGCAGCAAGAGCCGTGCTCTTAACCATGCTGGTTCTTGGTCCAAAATCTGTCTCTGTGGGGTTTCAGCGATGCTTCCCTTCCCGCTAACTTCGCATGGGGGCAGCAAGGCATTGCTCTACGGGCAGGGGGATACGGTCCTACTGAGCAGTCACTCTGCCAAGACAAATATACAGAGCACAGGCATTTCTGACTCCAGTGTGGTTTGTTTATAATTAAAAAATAATTTTTATTATTATTATATATATACTTAATAACTAAACCCGTACACCTTCAACCTGGCTTTCAGATGTGAATGGATTCCATTATTTTATATTGCTAGGAAGAGGAATCTCTGCTGGCTAAGTGTTAAGCTGTGATGCTGTGTGTACAAATCTGTCTGCTGCGATAAGCATGTCCTGGCTGTTATGTGCTGTGAGCTGAACATGAGAAACGTGGCAATTAGTGCTAGTTTTGTGGCAATTAGTGCTAGTTTTCCTCTGGGAGAAGGGAAGGGGGCAATTTCGGGTTCAGAGCTTTAACCCAGCAGCTGGGGTTGCGATGTTGTGGATCCAACTGCAGAACCGAGGAAGCTCCTGAATGCAGATTTTGAAGGTTTCTGAGGAGGGTGTGAAGCTGTTTGACAGGATGTGATGGCAGATACACCAGCTAAACACAATGAGGAAGGTAGGTAAATGTGCCTGCGCAGTGTCCAGGGCTGGGCAGCTGTTAATCTCCCTTGTGCCAAAGTGGATAAAATCCAGTTACTGTTTACTAAGAACGAAACAAAAATCCCTAAAGGGCCAGAGAAGGATGCGTCCATCAGCAGCCTGAAGTCCGTCTCCTCTGGGCCGAAAGGAAAACAGGACAGGAGCCACTGCCATCGCTGTACCCCTGTACCATGGAGAGAAGGCAGCAATTTGCAGAGCACGGGTCAGAAATGCAATAGGGGAAACAAAACATTCCCAAACATCACACGAGCAGCTTGTGGCAGCCCAGTGGGCTGCGTGGCGGAGTTGGCTGTCCTGTAGGCTCATAAGGTTTCCAGACAAAACAGAGCCATGGAGCTCTGCCTTCCCACCTCCATCTTGGGGAATTTGTGAGGTGAAAACCCAAGGGGGGGTTGTTGTTAGCTACTCGTATTGTTACAGCTTCCCCTAATCGGTCCTGCCCCTTCCTGCCCGCCTGCACCATGGTAGCTCCGTGGGGCTGAGCTGCCACCAGAGCAAGGCCTCGGCCTCCACCTGGAGTGTGGTGGTTCTCCTGCTGGTGGTCATCTTACACCATCCCTAATTCTGATACAGGTTTTTTTTTTTTTTTTTTCGTGGTTCATTTACAATAGAAAAATAAAACTTGGTGTTTGCTCTCCTGTATTTGGTAAGAAAATTTGTGGTGAGCCGAAGGCCTCGGGAAGCTGTGACTGGTGGTAGTAAAATCTGGGAGAGTTTCAGAGCAAAATAAAGTTGGAGCAGGTAACAGAGACTTAACGGACTGAGGGATCAGCATTATCTCCAGGCTTTTGAGATCTTTGCCCACTCTAATGTACCTGTGATGTTTCGATTCCATCTGAAAGCTGAGAGATGCTCACTTTGATGGGAGCCGCTGAATTCAGTGCCTGTGGGATGTGGGGCTCTAGTGAAGCATTTGGCTTATTTTGTAGTAGATTGAGTTAATGTGAACTTGCTAGACACAGAAAACTGAGTGGAAAAGTAGCAGAGCAGAAATGGCTGTTGCTGTACTTATGTATTTTCACTTTTTTGTGTGTGTGGAAGAGCTTCATACTTGAATAAATCATACAGATGTTACCCAACTGACTTCAAAATGCAGCTGGAAAAAAAATCTTTGCTAATTAGTCCATTGCTAAATGCATTCTGAAGCACCTCCCCAAGTGCCACATGTTTTAAGTTTCACAAAAGGATAATTATCTCTGGGTTCACAGAGACAAGTCGAGACGCACTCTGAGCTGCAATATATGAAATAGCTTTTGTGGGTAACCTCTGCAAGGGATCTGGTGCCGGTATTTTGTTGTGATCGAGGCTCGTTGCTGGGAATGCGTATGGGTGAGACAGTGAGGTAAAAAGGAGAGCGATGTCTGATCCTCTGCTGTTGCTATTTAAAGGGCTGACCTTACCGAGTATCAGTGGAAGCAACTCATAAGGGCTGGGGAAGTAGTTTGCGTGCCGCGTATAACCAGAAAGCTGTTTTTCTTATTACGAAAGCATCAGTTTGACCCAGGTTTAAGGGAAGTGATGCTGCTGGCTGATCTCTGCATTAAGAGCCTGGCAGAGGTTTCGGGCAGACCCCCTGGCTCCCACCTCTGTCTGCAGGCAGCCGCCTTCCCACACAGCGCTCCAGGACCGGGGCTGATGGCTGGAGCTGGCTGACGTTTGTACCCAAAACCTGGTGCTCCTCGCCCCAATACCTCTGAAGCTGAAGGCTCAGGATCGCTCAGGACCGTCAGATGTTGACATGGAGCATCTCAGACTTTGTCCTTCAGCTCCATGCCCACTTCACCACGTTCATTAGCACTGCCCAACCTGTTGCACCCGCACCATGTCAATAACCAGCTCCTATATCCAAGGCCAGCACCCCTGGGCTTCTGCCCCCCTTGGGGCTATGGTGGAGGGGGGAGAGCTGCCTCTGTGTGCCCTCCTTGCATCAGGGGGCTCGGGCCGGGGGCTGCAGCTGGGTGAGGGGCTCGCTGAAAGCAGCAAGGGGCTGAGGGGCGGCTGCCCTGGGCAGGGGCATGCCCCCACCTCTGCCAAAGCTGCAGCTGGAAAAGGAGCCGAACCTTACAAACAGATTTCCCAAGCGGGCTCAGTCCGGGGAGCCCCCCCATTTTCAGCCTTTTCATTAAAAAATATTAATAATAATTATAATAAAAACCTACTTTCCACTTGTTCTCCCGTCTCGTGGGCGGGGCGGGGGCGGGCACCAGACCCACCTCTTGAGGAGAAGACCCCCCCATACCCCCAGCCCCTCGGGGGGTCGCCTCCTTCAGGACCCTATGGTGTGTGTGGGGTGGTCCCGGGGGTCCATCCCGGGGCTGGGGGGGGTGTGAGGGGGCCGGGGCCGCGCCGTCGGGGCGGGGGCCGGGGGCGGGCGCATGGGCGGGGTGTGGGATGTGAGGGGGGGGGGGGGGCGGCTGCGGGCGGCGATATAAGGGAGGGGCGCGGGACCCCCGCCCAGCCCGGACGGGGCGCGCAGCGGCGGAGCGGAGCCATGGGGGCGGCGGGGACGGGGTAGCGCTGCCGCCCCCCCCCGCCCCGGCCGTCCCGGGGATGCGGCGCCGGGAGCCGCGGCCGGGGGCCGGGCGGCGCCGCCGCCGCCACCAGCAGCACCAGCAGCACCACCAGTACCACCAGTACCACCAGCACCAGCAGCAGCAGCACCACCCAGGCTCGGGGGGCCGGCGAGCGGCCGCCCCCTCGGTGTGCGCCATGCGGGGCGGGGGCTGCTGCTGCCCGCTGCTGCTGGCGGCGCTGGGCTGGCTGCTGCCGGCGGGGGCGGCGGGCAGCGGGGAGTACTGCCACGGCTGGCTGGACGGCCAGGGCGGCTGGAGGGACGGCTTCCAGTGCCCCGAGCGCTTCGACGGAGGCGACGCCACCATCTGCTGCGGCAGCTGCGCCCTCCGCTACTGCTGCTCCAGCGCCGAGGCCAGGCTGGATCAAGGAGCCTGCGACAACGACCGCAGGCACGGAGCCGCCGAGCCCGGGCGGCCCGGCAAGGATGGCCCCGACGGGGCGGCAGGTGAGGAGGAGCCCCCCGAGGAGATGGGGGGGTCCCCGTGCCGGGGATCGGCGGCTCCGCGTGGTTTGGGGTCTGCCCCGAGTGGGAATAGGGGGGCGGGGGTGGTGCTGCGGAGGGTTGAGGTGGGAGAGGCAGCCGGGCTGTGCGCCCCCTCCGCGCTGCTGCGGCTGCAGGGACCCGGCCCCGCCGTGCCCCGGAGCAGGGGACGCCGCTCGCCAGCGGCCTGGGGCGCAGCGAGCTGCCGGGGGTGTGCGCATCGCTGCTTCATCGCTCCCTCCCCACTGTGCTCCCAATTAAACAGCGAAGAGAAAAAAAAAAAAAACACCAAACAGCCCGTACGTAGATTTAAAAAAAAAAAAAAAAGTGACATGACATTTCTGAGTGACTCGCGGCCGGTCCCCGCTCTAATTGTGTGCGCTCGCCGAGCTTGGGTGCCACCAGTTCAGACGGCTCCTTCATGAGATTGAGTTTCAAGGGTAAACTCGAGTCTTTCTAGTGCTGTTTCAAAAAAAAAAAAAAGCCTCGGTGGCTTTCCAGCACATTTGCTGCCATCCACACATGGTGAGCACGCTAGAAGTAGCCTGAAGTGATGTTATAATTAGGGCAGATTTACTCTCGGAAAACTTGTGCGCTGCAGTCTGCAGCAAGTGTATGCACCTGCCGAAGAGCCGCTGTCTCACGGGGTGCAGAAGGAGACACGATCCTTCGCGAGGCCTTTGTGTAGGGAGTGTTAAAATTACAGAAGAGAGGAGGGAAGAATGTGGCCTTTTGGCCCATAGCCCACTGCGTGTGTTCAGCTGTGCGAGGAGCTGCTCTGACTTCAGCGGGCCCGTTGCCCCCATCGCAGCTCTTGCACGATATCATTTCGTGTGGTGAGGGGTGGCCCCATGCCTTGGCACCGTGTCTGGTGCCCACCATTAGTGGTGGCTTCCTTAGAGTGGGTCGGGAGGAGCTGCACAGGGCTCTGCAGCCCTGTCTGTGTCCCCATGCTCATGGGTTTTGATGGCTGTGATGAAGCCCAGGCTCATCTGGAGCATTTGAAAGCACTGAAGGGAGATCCCATCCCCTCATCACTCCTGGATATGTCTGTAAAGATTTGTCACCGTGGCATAGGGAACACCTTCTTACTTGGGAGCAGGGGACTGTGTGCACCATCTGCCTGCTCCCACCCCTCGCCCCTGCTGCCCCCTTGTCCCCTCTAACAGCCTCGCGAGGAGGGATGCTGCCCCTCTGCAGGTAGCAAAGCCCAACCACCCTCTGGTTTCTCCCCAGCCCCAGGGCTGGAGCATGGAGCAGCCAAACAGTCATCCATGGGGCTGCCCTGAGGGGTGACAGCAGACAGAGAGGGCTGGCGATGTGGAGGGATGCGATGTGAGGTCTGACCATCCTGTGATCCCAAGCAGGAGTCCTGGTCCCAAAGCATTTTGCTATGGCACTGCTCAAACTGGGCACTCTCTTGATTAATTTTTCTAGTTGGAGACAAAGTCCGGTGAGATGCAGAGCAGCGGTCAGTATAGACCAGACCAACAAAAGTGGAAGTAAGCCTTCTTCCAGGGAGGTGTGAGCTGTGGGGTTTAGCTCCCTGATAGTAACGTCTAAGATGCTTTGGCAGCTCCAGCCCTTGGTTTTAGCTGCCCTGTGTAAGCGTGCAGCTGAACGCTGAGCTTTCATCGCCCAGTGCACAGAGCTGAGCTGGTTTTGGTGCTGGGAAAGGGGGCGGAGGGGACCTCCTGCAGCTTGCCCGTGCTCCCAGCACCCACCTTCTCCTTGCCGTTGCAGTGCCCATCTACGTGCCGTTCCTCATCGTGGGCTCCGTCTTCGTCGCCTTCATCATCCTGGGCTCGCTGGTGGCAGCGTGCTGCTGCCGGTGCCTGCGTCCCAAGCAGGAGCCCCAGCAGAGCCGTGCGCCCGGGGGCACCCGCCTGATGGAGACCATCCCTATGATCCCCAGCGCCAGCACCTCCCGCGGCTCCTCCTCCCGGCAGTCCAGCACCGCCGCCAGCTCCAGCTCCAGCGCCAACTCGGGGGCCAGAGCCCCCCCGACCAGGTCGCAGACCAACTGCTGCTTGCCCGAGGGGACCATGAACAACGTCTACGTCAACATGCCGACCAACTTCTCGGTGCTCAACTGCCAGCAGGCCACCCAGATCGTGCCGCACCAGGGGCAGTACCTGCACCCGCCCTACGTGGGCTACGCCGTCCAGCACGACTCGGTGCCGCTCGCCCCCGTGGCCCCCTTCCTGGACGGTTTGCAGGGTGGCTACAGGCAGATCCAGTCCCCGTTCCCGCACGCTGGCGGCGAGCAGAAGATGTACCCGGCCGTGACCGTGTAGCGCCGCCGTGTAGCTGCCTCCCCCTCCCAGCCCAACAGGTTTTTCATATCCCAGCCGAGCAGAGGAGAAATACTTCCTTGGAACGTAGCTCCCAGAACATCGCTTGTAAATAATTTTGAAAGGCTCATGCATGTCAGACAGTGTTTATAAACCATTTATTTTCATCGGGGTCCGTTGCCAGAAACTGTAGGATGATATCGCTGAATTAACATTTCCAGATACGCTTTCATTCCAGTGCATGATTTACAGTGGCGAAGGATTATGCTTAAAAAGCATATGCATTGCAGATCACTGTGCTTGCGAGATAAATGCCGGAGCCATTAAGTGCCCTTCAGGTATGACATGGTCAGAAATATTTGCCTAATAATTCGTAGAAAGAGTTCCGTTCCACTGTACGAGACCACAGTGCTTAAGAAACCTCTCTTCTCCTCTCCTCCAATTCCTTAGTGACATTTCCCATTGCTTTACAGACAATCACCACTGAACCTGAGCAGGGCCGTCACTCTCTGCTCAGTTCCTGGTACCAGCTCCCATGGTTTTTTGGGCCCCGAGTGAGCTGCCACGCGGTGCTCAGTCTTGCAGAGAACAACTTTTCCGTGAACCTGGTATTTATGTAGGAACTTGGAGCAGATGAATTACTCGGCTCTTAGTTCCAGCGCACTTGAAACACTTCTTGATTTGATTTTTTGCCTCAAGATCAGGAACTGGTAGTGGTTTGCACAAACTCTGTCTCTTGGCGGACTTCCTACTACGAACAGGGTGCGAGGTATTTGTTCCTCCAGCCACCAGCACAAATTTTCGACTCCGTGACCGCTGTCAGAGCTGAAGCGATGCTTACAGAGGAAGGTTGTGCTGCGACTTCCAACACACCTCGTTTGACCTCGCCTCCTATTAAACACTCAACCCGTGTGCTTGGGCTTGATGGGCCCAGGCCCTGCAGGCTCATGATAGAGCCCAACCATGGGACCATGTGGGCCAGCCCGCCCTGGTCCCACTGAACCAGCAGGGGCTTGCAGAGCTTGGAAATCCATCCTGGATTATTCTTGGGAGCAGAAAGGCCCAGCAATGTTTAAAAACCTGCATGGAGGATGAGGGAAAAGGCCCAAGCAATGCATGAAAGGCTGCACCTGCAGAGGGGGCATTGCAGCCAGCACCGTGCGTTTGTTGGGTAAATGCCTCCCGAGTTTGGCCAGGCAATAGCACACAGGAAATGATCAGACCGTGCTAATTGTAATGTATCACCCCAGGCATATTTAAACAAGCAAAACAGCCTTTAGGGCTGATTTTGTCTCTTAGAAAACCTGGTCTCTGCCTTTCAGTCCGTTTGTTCTTCAGACTAAATGCTGCAGCTGTGTGCTAAGGGCAAAGCCCAGACCGGGCAATTGCTGTAAGCAGACCAGAGCTGGCAAAAGGGTTCTTGTTTCCGATACTGTATCAGTACGTAGCAATAACTGTGACACTACTATTTTTTGTATGTCTCTTTTAAAACCGCGCGTTCGCGTGGAAGCGTTGCCAAATCCGACGGTTTACTTGTAAACACGCCACACACACACAGGCAGCCTACAGAAAGGGAGAAATGTTTTTGACCACTGAAATAGGAAAAATGAATAGGTAATTTATACCCGATCTGCTGTTATTGGCCGGGATCTCCCCATTCAGCGTGTGTGACCTTTACAAAAACACCGGCTCGCAGGCCCGGCCTTTGCCTCCTGCCGCGCCGGGAGCAGCGGCCTGCAGGCCCCGCAGTGACAGTGACGGGGACAGTGGTGGTGACAGTGCCAATACTGGTGCCAGCAGCTCGTCCAGGAGCTGGAGATACTCGTCCCTGGGTGCCGAGGCGGTGGGCTGTCTTGACGAGCCCACTGATGTGGTGTCCCTGCCAGCTCCGATCGCCATCGGCTCCGGCCGCTGCCCACCGCGCTCCTTGCGCGCCCCCCTGACAAGGACACCTGCTCCCACCCGTGACGTTCAGGTGAACCTTTGTACATTGTTTACTTGTTTTTAAAAATAAATAAATAAATAAATATGAATAAGTTAAATTTAAAGTCTGTAGAAATTAATTTACAGCCGAAGGAAAAGAAACCTGAGTTGTAATAAAAGGAAGTTTGTGAGATGTGCTGTTTTTGTTTTTTTTTTTTTTTATGTCATGTATAATAATGTAAAACCAATGTTAACATTTGATATAGCTTTTAAATCTCTGAAAGGGTGCTTGGTTTAAAGTGTTTCTTACAGATGAAGAAAAAAGCCCCCTTTGTTTCTTAATAAATACTTTATGGTGTGACTTTTTGTTTGCTTTGTTGCCGTCATTGTTTTGTTCAGTTAATGCCTCACTTGCCTCTGTCCACAAGAGCGTGTCCGACCAGCCCAGCAAAAGCAAAGTCTGGATTTTTGGATGGATTTTTAAAAAACAGCAGCACCAACACCCACCACCTGCGTGGCCGAAAGCTGTGCCCCAGTGGGCTCTGTCCCCCGAGGGTGATGGGGCCATGGAGGTGACAGAAGTACCTTGCCCTTGGCCATGACCAGGTGGCTCAGGTGCACCCCAAGCTGATGCTGTCCCTTTGGGGTTCAGGTCCTTGGTAGTGGCTTCTCCTGTGTGACAGGAGCCCTCAGCATTGCTGTTGAGAGACGCGACAGTGCCCAATGCTACTTACAGAGAGAGGAGAATGGACCAGCAGTGAATGCATGGTGTCTGTAACACCAATTTGTTCACAAATTTAGATTTTGATTTCACCTTCAGGAGAAGCTTGTCTCTTCTATAAGTACCTGTACCTGCCCCGCTTGCCTGCCTGTTTCACAGTGTCGCAGGATGGCTGAGGTTGGAAGCAGCCCCCGGAGGCCCCTGGTGCCCCCTGCCCAAGCAGGGACACCCAGAGCAGGCTGCCCAGGCCCACGTCCAGGCAGCTTTTGGAGCTCCCCAAGGAGGAGACCCCACAGCCTCTCTGGGCAGCCTGTGCCAGGGCTCCGTCACCCGCCCAGCACAGCAGTGCTGCCTGGTGCTCAGAGGGAGCCTCCTGGGTGCCCGGCTGTGCCCACGGCCTCCTGTCCTGGCACTGGGCACCACAGTTCCTGTGCCTGATGGAGCTGAATTAATGATCCAAGGGGCTCAGTTTGGGAACAGGGGCAGCAGGGGGATGCTATCCAAACTCATAATTCACAGCCATGTCCTTCTAAGTGGGGATTTTTTCCATACTAGCAAAAAAAATGAAGTCTCACAAGGAAAACACAGCCCCGCTGTGCCAGCGAGGTCCAGCCCAGGCTTGCCAGCCTCTGGGATGAGGCCATGCAGCATTCCCAGCACTCAGTTGTTGAGAGGTCCCTGGGGTGGGGAGAGGAGTGCAGCGACTCTGAGCATTTGTTACCTAGGAGAGCCTGTTGTTCCCTCTTACCTCTTTTTTTATTTTTCCTTCTTCTGATTTTATTACTTATTAAGAGGCTAAAACCTGGAGATAAGGGAAGGAAAAAAAAAAAAAAAGAAGAAGAAGCAGCAGCCACTCTTCTAAACCTGCTGCACAGCACAAAAATACTTTTTTAGCCGTAGAGGACTGCAAGAAGTGACGGAAGCTCTCTGCAGGCGTTTCACCCACCCTGCAGCGCCGGCTGAGCGCTCCCCGTGGGGCAGCTCGGTGCTCAGTGACTCCCTGCTCAGGAAACCCTCCCTGAAAGGCCGTGTGCATTTTTTGCTTGCTCAGTTTCAGCCCATTACTCAGTTTCATCTTCCCAGACTGCCCGAAACAATCCTTCTTTTTTTTTGTCCTGCTGTTTACACCTCTTAAATTTATGGTCTCACTTATTCAAAGTTTGAAGTGTACGGAATTCTTTTTCAGTGCTTGTTGTTGAATACATTGCTACCGGTTTCAGGCTCTTTCCGCTGAAGTGGTCAGGAATTCGCCATGCCACAGGCTGTAAGGGGTAATAGTGGTGGGGAGCAAAATCCGTGAGTGCTGGACTGTCACCAACAGCCCACCAAGAGCACATGGTGCTCATCCAGGGAAGGCCAAAATCGTGTTTGTTCTCCCAGCTGTCCTCTCACTTGGGAAACCACCCCAGTGTCACTCTGGAGAGGGAGCTGCTGGTCACTGGGGCTGTGGAAGTTGCACCCTGGGCTTGCCTCCTCTGGTGGGAGGGTGGTGGGTGAGGTGACCCCCAACGCAGATGTGCACAACCTCACTGTGATCATTAATGCTCCTAAATCCCCCCCAAAGCCTCTTCCACCCCCTCAGGCCTCTGCTCTGCAGGTGCTGGTGCAGCACTGAGGGATGGCAGCAGGCCCCATGGCACCCAGAGCCACTGAGCTTTGTGGTCACAAGGGAGCAGCTCATGGGTTACAAAGGACCAGCACCAGACCAAACACCACCAACACAAGCTCAACACACCATGGAGAACCACTTTGAGGTGGCTTCCTTATGATCTGGGCATTATCAGAAGACGACAACCATCCCTCCCATACTAGCACCACCTCTGAGCGCCCGTACAGCTGCCACCAGGCATTTTCACTTCAATACGTGGAGCTTGCTGCCATCAGCAGTGTGCTTAAATTTGGAACACGATGCCCATGGGAGAGCAAGACAGATTTCAAGCCCCAGATCAGCACGTTAACCTCAGCACCTTCCTTCCAAAACATCTCTTTTGCTGCTCACTTTTGGTCTTGCTGGAGCTCCTCTTTCCCCTCCAGATTTTCTGTTCTCCCGTTCTTTTCCTCCCGCTGCAGTTATTGCTACATATTATTCCCCACGTGTATTCCCTTGTATTTTTCCAAGCTGAATCTCATTTTATTGTTTCCTGCTCATATTTCTTGCTTCTCTGTAGGTCCCTTTGTATTATTTCTCTGTCCTCAGCGGGGCTTGCAACATTTTCCTGCCCAGGATCACGTGCAAATTGACTGAACGACTCACCTCAGCCCCTGCCAGCTGTTCTCCCTTTCTTTGTGCAAGCCGAAATGCCAGCTAACCCAGGTCAGTGCTGCTGCACCACCTGCCCACACCTTGGCAAGAGGAGCTGGGAGCAATGGGGTGATGCCCACCACGGCTGGACCACATGGCACCAAATATCAGCATGGGCTTCACCCATGGAAAGAGTTCCCAACGAGTACCTGCAGCTCACCACGGATGTGTTTTCCTTTTCCTGTTTGAGTCTTCAGTAGTACATGAGGAAAACCATAAGAAAACTTACATTGAACTTTGAAGACAAGAATCTTGCCTGATACTGCAGGCTCTTTTCACTCAGTAGGCTTATACTAGCAGAAGTATAATTCAAGCAGCCAAGAAAGAGTGGAAATAGCTTCCTTTCTCCTTTCTCCTGAACATGATAATCCTTCACTTTCAGATAAGCAAACCCTTATTTGCTGTTATCAGCCCTTCAGAAAACCTCTGGCAAAATCGAGGCAAACAATGATACAGTGAGCTGAAAAATGTGGATTAATTAAAAAAAAAAAAAAGAATTAGTTGCTTTCCATCAAGCCTTCCTCATGTTTAATGCCAAAGCACATCAGGGCACAGCCCAAACTAGTTTGTCTGTAGGTTAACTTGAAGACTAGAAAAAAGCAGGAAGGCACCACTTTGGATTTAATCCATTAAGCCAGGGCAAGGTAACATCAAGTCAGAGCTGTAATAACAGAACAATAAAATGAAACAACTCATCTCCCTCCTAAGACATTGGGTAACTTCAGCCCCTCACGAGGGCAGGCTGGCAAAGCGTTCAATACTGCCGAGCCCAGAGCCACCTTTAGGAAGGCCTGAACCTTGACAGAGATCGATGGAGCTGTGTGCGGCCTCACCAGGGATGAGCCTGACCCCGCACAGGATGTCCCTCCTCTGAGATGAGGATACCGTCGTGTTGTGCAGTCTCTGCTATGATTTATTACCCTAAAGGTAAATATTGGCTCAGGCAGCTGTTAGTTCCCTCGGTATTTGTTTCTGAGAGCGAGAGGGAATCCTCCTGCCTTCACACACCAGACATTTTGCATGTTATTGTGAACGTCCCATTGTGGGGAAAAAAGTGATTCTCAGTTCACAACAGCACAAACCAAAAGCAGGGGCTGCAGACCCGGTGTACCACCAGAATCAGGCTCTTGGTTTAGGAGGTGCACTGCCACCCTCAGTACTTACAGGGAAATATGAACGGTTGCTATCAAACAGGGCTTAATTTAGGTAATGTATACAATACAGCTGTGTTGTTCAAGCTCAGATACAAGGCTCCACATTCAAATGAACTGACCATAAAAAAGCAGTATTTTATTTTATTTTTTTTTGCTGGCAATGTGCAAAAAGCCAGGAGGGAGCTGGACCAGCACTGTTATAAGTTCAGTGCATTACCCAACCCAACCCAACCCAACCCAGCCCAGCCCAACGCAACCCAACCCAATCCAACCCAACCCAACATTCCCTTTCTTCCAGTCTTCTTTTTCCTCAGGGACTGTGTTCTGCTTACCAGGAGGCACCCCCAGCTCTGTGGCATCTGTCAGGACCAACACACCAGTTTTATTGTCTGTGACAATGGCACCGGGTGTTTGTCATCAGGCTGGGCCATCAAACACAAGACGTGACTGCTGAGGCTCCCACGCACTTCACTGCAGGCTTTAGGTCTCCTGAAAGCTTTCAGCTTTATGCCTTTGTCACGGAGGGACCCTGCCACCACAGCAGGGCCTCGCCAGCACAGCTCACCTCCCCCCCCTGCTCTGCCCTACAGCCCCCCTCTGCACCAGCACGAAGAAACCGCACTGGCTTTCGGCAATGTTTCCAAGCTTCATTTCTCTGAGGACCCATATTTCTGCTGAGGAGGAAGCAGCAGGAAGCCCATGGCTCTTCCCAAGCTTCTCAGGACCTGCTGCTGGGAGAGCTGTGGCTCAGGGCCGCTGAGGGAAGGGCAGAGCCTGGCGGCCGGGCGGTGCCGGAGCAGCGTTCGCACAAAGGGATCGTGTTTCTGAAATCTTCTTGCTTAACATTCCTCGAACCGGCCCTTTCTCAGTTACACTTTCATTTTTTAATGCTCCCATTTCAGACTCGAGCATTAATCTGAGGGTTTAGAGTCTTTGATTCTGTTTCGGCCCGGTATGAGGCACCGAGGACCGCCGGCAGCGGCCTCAGCAGCTGCTCCCGCACGGCTCCGGCCGCGGGACGTGAGCGCCAGGCGCCTTCACAGCCTCGCCTGTCAGACCATTAGAGGCAGAGTCTCAGAGGTGATTATTCAACTAATATATCTAATAAGGGGTTTAAGAAGCCATTCATTACATTTAACAATTCGGAGAATTATTTCACATTTAGCGCACTGTAGGAAGAGGCGACAGCGCGGGGAGCCCTCAGCAGAGCATCACGTTCTTCCCACAGCCGACTGAATGAAGCTTGCTCAAGTTTACCATCAATTTTACTTTGGCGTAATTGATTGCCCAGATGTGTGAGCAGCCCTGCACTCAGCGAGGCTCCCGCTGCTGCAGGCTCACAGGCTGGAGCGCTGCTGCAGGGGGATACACGAGGACTTGGTCACGGGCTTTTCATCTCTCTGCAAAGGGAAAGCAGGTACCAGGCCTGGCTTCGGGGGCAAGAGCGTTTTGAAGTGTGCTCAAGCAGTGACTTGTAAAGGGAAGAGGGGAAGTTTGGCTTACAACCCCTCTTTGTTTCCCAATTTAAAAAAAAATAAATAAAAAATCCAGAAGTAATTTGTTGTTTTAAACGAGTCTCTCCAGGCTCTTTAAAATGGTTCTGTCGGCAGTGTGACAATCCATAAGGAAAAAAACATTCATCGAGTTACAGCACCCCAAAGAGGGAAAGTTTTAGCCAGACTGCATATAAATATTCATTTTGTTCCTGGTAAAACCTATTTTAACACCAATACCTGATAATATCTGGACAAAAAAGATCTCTTTGTTACAGCTCATGCTCTTTTACTTTCTGCGGGGATGTTACATCGCATTCCCTGAGGTCACCAGGGACCTGGAGAGGCTGATCTTTAGTGCAGGGCCATAACTTGGGCATCCCTCCTGGCTTGGTGCATGGGGTGGATTTTGCTCAGGAAGGAGGCTGCGGTGCCGCGGGCTGGCTCTGCCCTGGGGTCTCAGAGCCCGGCTGCTGAGGCTCTCCCAGGCTCAGCACGGGGGGCGAGGTGCTCACAGCTCGCTGTGCAAACATATTTGTTCAGCGGCAGGAACATGTTGTGTCGGAGAGGATCACAGCGCGTCCCCCGGAGCCGATGGGCACAGAGCTCCCAGGGACAGGAGAGCCTTTGTGCGGTGCTGCACGCTCTCGGTCTTGCTCGAGGCAAGCGAGGGGCACTGCTCTGAGAGAGGCAACGCGAGCGAGCTTGGCAGCATCGGCCCGGCACCACCAGCAGAGCTGGATGTGGAATTCTTGATCAGGCAGGAACAGGAAAAAATCCTCCCCCTGCTCTCGGGATGCTGTGCAGGACACCTCTCGTGTTGCTGCACCATCCCTCGGTGTGATGCACAATCAGACCATTCCCTCCCAAACCACAGGTGTGTGCCCACTGAATGCAAAAACCTTCTTGTGAATTCAGCTGGGAGGAAAGGAGAGCCTAGCACTTTGTTTTTCCCTGCTGTGCCTGTGTCACTTAGACAAGGTAAAAGATCTCCAAGGCTCATTTTAGCGAAGCTTTGGTGATGTTGCATGCATCTGCTGTAGGAGAGACGTCTGCCCACTAAGTTTACAGGAAAAGATGGGTTTCCCCTGTGAGACACTATTAAAACATCAGGCACATGCTGTGAGCCCGCCAGTGCCATTCTTCCTCGGACACCAGTCTTGTGTTTGGGGCCTGACTCCAGCCCCATGGCAAGGAACCCGAGTCTTGTCCTTGGCACAACAGAAGCATCCCCTTAAAAACACACCCAGAAGGTAATGAAAAAAGAAATTAAAAAAAATAAACCCCACACCAGCTTTGCAGGCAAAATCTCAAGTGCATTTATCACTGAACCCACTGCAAAACTTGGGGGGGGGGGGGATAAAACAAACAACCCTTGCTCCGCTGAGTTGCTTTAATAAAAGGTTTATTGGAAATATTTCTGTGCAGACATACGACAGTCAACACTGCTGTTCAAAGCTACAAATTTGCTAAGTTTTCTGAGCCCTCTAAAAAATACGAGTAAATGACCTTCATTTGTATTCAGTCCGGGAGGGAAACAAACTCCGCTGTAACGCGCCGCAGCACGGAAACTACCGGAGGACGTTAATAGGACGTGAAAATGGTAACACTTCTGCAGGAAAAAACCCACACACCACGGCTCTCGCTGCTCTGCTGGGAGCCAATTAAACATTCCCCCACAGCACTGCTCCGCTCTGCATACCCAGATTAAAACCTCCCCATCTGTAACAATATTTAAGCAATCCGAGCACAGATATGACAGGCGAGCGGGCACAGGGCCTGGCGCGCTGATGAAACGAGATGCCGCCGAAGAGCCCGCCACTCAAAACAGCCAAATATTTGACCTCCCGGAAACACGGGCCACGTTTTGGGGGCAGGAGGAGGGGTTTTTGTGTCGAACGGCTCCTCCAGGACACACAGGCACACGTGGTCCCCAGAGGGCTCGGCTGCCCACAGCATCTGGAGCCCTGTTTGTAAGAGCCGAGAACCAACGTGGGGCAACTTTCCAGCCCCAAGAGGACAGCGAACACTTGCACGCGCCTCCCGAATGAAAACATCAGCCAGGACGGAAAGTCGGGCAGACACGCCGCCTGCTACACTCCACGTTTTCGAAGAAACCCTGCAGATGCTTTGAAGCAGATTAATTTATGCTGAGACAACATCTGGAACATCTTCTCAGGAAGCCACCCAGCAAGGTGGTGGGAATGTGAAATAATCACGGCTTTCTGTTCATGTTGGCTTCGTCTCCCCTGGCTCCACCACACCGTAATTACAAGGGTGCTGACCTCACGGCTACGCGCAGTGACAGCCTGGCAAGAAATTTGGCTTTTCGTCATCGTTAGGTTTCTGCATGACTGCCCAGAGCTGGGGGCTCGCCCGCACAGAGTGTGCCCTTTACCCAGTTTGGTTTCCCTTCAGTATTTATGGAGATGCTGAGGGATGAGCCCAGCAGAGTTCAACTTGTCTCACCACCAGACACAAAGGAAGGGTTTGGAGAGGCAGCAGCTATTTTACCTTTTGTCCATACTGCAAACGAGTAGGCCCTGCATTGATACGAAGCTCTTGGCCTTCAGACCCCGTCACAGCGGGACCTGGGTTCCCAGACCAACAGCCCCAGCTGAGGCCTGCTTGAGGCCTCAGTGACCTGCTGAGCCTTCACCCCTTAAACACCCCCACGCTCCCCACAGTGACAACTACAAATCATGGCTGGGGACAACGCTTGGATTTGAATCCAAAGCTCTCTGTTTTTGATAAGTGTTTTGGCTGTGCCCGTAAGAGCTGCCCTCAGGACAGCCCCGAGCTGTGCCCAGGGCAGGGAGCAGGGGCTGGGGCCTGGAGGAGGCGCTGGGCTGCAGCACAGGCAGGGGTGAGTCCAAGGCTCTGTCCTGGAAGGTCAGAAAAGCTTTTGGGCACCCTGTGTGGAGACTGCACAACATGCATGGTCAGTGCCATGTCTCAGAAGCAAACTGCCAGGTGGATGCATCAGGCACGGCATGGGCACAGCCAAATTCCCCTCCAAGACACTGTAGCTGGAAATACCCATCATGATATTTCACATCATCTCTGAGTATCGTGAGGCTCAGCAAGAGACACGGAGCTCACCCTGCAAACCGACTGGAGTTTAAGGTATTGATAGTGTGCAATGATCCAAAACCGGGGTAAAACACCCTCAGTGCCTTAAAACGAGGTAAAAACCTGACACATCCAAAGTGCCTCTTGGAGGTGAACGCCTGCTCAAGGGCTGCTCCGCTTCAGACCTGAGCTGCGAGGTGCAGCAGCAGAGGCACAGCTGCTGTTGTATTTAACGCTGCCACGGAGTCATCATTTATAAAACCACAGCAGAATGGGAATCGGGCATCGCGGCACCGCTGGCTGCAGGTGATGCAAAACCACAGATGAGGTGCATTAGCCGAAATGGACACAAGAAGCCCGCAGGAGGGGACCAGGTGCCTCTCCCAAAGCCCTGGGGTTGCCCACAGAGGGCCAAGTTTCTCTGACCACGTAGCAGTCGCCAAGTTTCACTCCTTCTGGTCCATCTGAGCTTTCTCCTCTTTATTTATGAGCGTATTTATGATCATCTCCCAGCACACACTTGAGTACACGCTGCAAAAACAGCATGCTCTGAGTAACAGGAGCCTTCCTGCAGCGCCTGCTGCTCGCTGCTGGCCTGCACACCTCTGGCAGGCAGCAGAAGCGCGTGGTCCAGCAAAGTGCAGCTTAGTGAGGCTCGGCTGGTATCTTAATTTACAGCCCCTACAGCTCATGCTAACGCCGCACACAATTCTAGGTGCATTAGCAGCTTGCTTTGACTCAGATCCTGTTATTGGTTATTTGCCATTTCTCCCTGACGAGCTGTTATTGAACTCCAGCTCCCCGCAGCAGGACCCGAAGCCCTGTCGAGGAACAACAAAGGCCAACAGGTTCCTCAGCAGGGCTCGGCTCCGCCTGCTCAGCACCTCCAACTTGGTACTGGGCGGCTGCCGAAGGAAGAGCAGGAAAATAATGGGTATGGTGCTACAAAACCAAGCAACCAGGCCCAGGTTTCATTTGGAGAATCACCACTTCTTCCTGAATACTGAAAGGAAAACAAAGCAGCAAACCCATAAAAACCTCACCACTGCGGTCAGTGCAGGGAGCTGCCAAAGAAACTTGCTCCTAATCAGCCCCAGGGAGTTAAATCCGGACAGGCAGGCAGAAAGCTCCCACTCCTGCTGCTCCCAGACCCTGTCTAGTTGATAATGCTTCCTAAAGTGCTTTCAGAGGTCGCTGTTACATGAAGTTGTGTTAATGACCAAGGCTTTCTGTTGGTGCAGCACAGCTGCCCTTCTCCTCTTGCTGCCACGACACCAGGACACCAGGACACACCTCAGCACTGCTCACAAGGGCCAGCCACTCCAACAGGCAGGCCGTGGCAAATTACGATGGATTAATTCCCAGTAATGACTCCACCGAACAAGAAGAATGTCAGGTCCTGACCCGGGTGGGCTCCACGGGATGCAGTCAGACAGGGATCCAGGCCGTCCAGCGGGGACACAGCCTGCCCCCAGCCCCATGCCCACGTTGCAGAGCCGTGAGACGAACCCCACGTGCGATTTCCATCGAGCTGACACCCAGTGCACAGAGCTCGGCCTCAGCCAGCATTCAGCCGAGGGAGGGGTTGTGTTTGGGACACTCGCTGACCTCAATTTACAGAGAGGTCAAAACGATGCAGCCCGTGGCCTGCACCAATAAAATAAATCAGGCCAGGTGACAGCCGCTCCTCCCCAGCACCTCTCATTATGCTCTGTAAAACTTTTGTGGCACTAAGTTAAGCACAGAAGAGACTCCAGGCTCCTTTCTGTTCCCCGCTCAATACATTTATTTGCCCTTCTTCATTATTCAGAGGTTTTAAAAGTGTTTTTTTTTTTTTTTCTTTTTTTCCTCCAGTATCCTCATGAAAAGCCTCCAAATTGTTTACATGCCAATGTTTAGTGTGTGGCTTAGAGCACAAAGACTGAGCTGATCGCACTTTGTCTCAGTGGGAAGTTAATTTTACTTGTGGTGTTACAAAAGGAAGAAGCAGTTAGCAGTTTCGAGGACACCATGCATGTCCTAAATAGATTTTGTTCCCGAATAAAAGAGGCTGTTTAAGAGGTTAGATCAGGATTAAGATTTAAAAGCTGCTGGGATCAGGTTTAGCCTCCCCGTATTTATTCTCTCCCCAAGTATCCCTGCCTTTAAACAAAAGTCACCTCCCAGAAAATTACACACACACACACACACACACACACACACGGCCCCTTGACATTCACGCCTATGGCAAAATTATTTGTGATTTTCCTTTATTGCACAATTGTCTCAGCAGCAGCACAGAAAGACGGTGATGACTTTTCCCTCCGTGCCATCAGCCTCACCCAAGAGCCGTCCTGCCTGCCTGGAGATTTCTTTTTCACGTGGACGGGGACCCTGGGTGGCTCTGGGGACTGAACTGCCACACGTGAGTGCTGGCATTTACCTACAGCCCTTCAGGGGGATGAAGCCAGTGGGCCAGGCTGGTTTGGGTTTGTTTTTGGTTTTCCCTCTCTCCTTGCTAAGCATAAATACTCACATTCAAATTGATTTCGGATATATTTAAATCAACAAAAGTTCTGGGTGATGGGCAATAGGGCAAAACACAGCGCCAACTTTTTAAACGCACAGATGTAGTCCATACATTAACCATGAAACCTGGCTACAACACAGCACTATTTACTTTATGCTATTCAGAAACGTGGCTTGGCAACTAAAATTAATAGAACTTGTCTGGAGGACAGTGTAAGCTTTCTAAGGGCTCTTTCAGCCTTAACTTATGCCCCTGTTTTCTCTTTTTTTTTTCCATAATTCCAATATATGCAGCAGCACGCTTGCCCCGCTCCCAGCGAGTGGGTGAAGCCAGCATTCCTTCCAGGGCTCCGAAGTGGAAGCATCAGAAGCTTGTCGATGGATCTGATCTGGAAAAGAGACTGCTCGGGCAGAACAAACAAACAGCACGTCTCCTCCTCACAATGACCAGCTCTGTGTGTGCAGGCACGTGTGTGTGTGTGTGAACCTCTCCTGACTTCCCCCTGCCAGCCCGTCATACCCGGTCCAAGAGGATTGCCTCTTTTGGGATGCACGTGTGCTCTTCTTCCAAACAATGTGAAAAGCTTCTACCTCTCTGTTCTGGTTTGTCCCATTGTTACAATGGGAATGGGATAACAAGAAGGAAATCCCAGGCTAAATCCAAATACAACCTGCAGAGTTACCTACTGGAGCTCATGTTGTGCAGAATGCTGTACGCTCAATGCAGCTGCGCTGGCGAGCCCTCCAACCTGCACCTCCTGGCTTTGGGGGTAAGCTATTAATCGGTTTTCAGAAAGCTAAGATAGAGCCCTAATAAGTCTTGTAAGAGGGCGGGAAGGATTCTGTGTAATTCGTTGCTATTGTCTTATTCTGTCATGAGAAGGCAAATAAGCACTTTTAGCTACAGATTGTGTTTCCATTGCAATAAATAAAATTTGCGCCAAATTGTCTGTTAAAATTTTAAATGAAAAATCTCGTAATCAGTGAACGTTACAGGGAATAATGCCTGCATGCAGCCATGTGCTCCTGGTCTGGGTGTAACCCAACAGGAAGCCTCAGCACCCCGTTCCAATTAAGCAAAGGCTGATTTCTCATGGAACATAAATTTTCTGCTTTTCTCCCAGAACAACCTTCTGCTGATGCTTTAAATAGTGGTAAAACATTGGTTTTAATTTCACACCTCACAGAGCACAGTCAAATGCTTCGTAACAACATAAACAGAACTTTAGGCAGAGCTTCGCAACTGAATTCGAACGATGATTCCCCCCCACAATAAATATTCAAGGTTTGCAGGGCAAATACAGAAACTGGTTGGCTAAGGCCACAGAAATGAGTTCTCTGGTGTTTTGGCTGCTGTTGCCAGCCCTAGTTGAGAATGCATTAAGAGTGGATGCATCGACCCAAATCCCATCACGCCCACCGCCCACCAGGCGAGGAGCCATTTATTCTATTTCTGTTCTCCTTTTGGTCGTATCGTAGGATCGAACAACCTCCGACTGGGAGACAACGCCGTGTTCTTCCTGGGAAAATGCATACCCATCTGAAAAAAGCAAAGGAAGAGGAAAAAAATCACTGGAGTTCAGCTCAAAGGCACAGCCTGTTTTTACAAACACCTTTAGGCATCCCTGGTTACACGACAGGCCACAACGATCTTCATTTCTGTGCTGCACTTCTGCCATTGACAGCGGCGCCCACATGGCACTGGAAGGACAGCTTCCAGCTCTGTCTTCCCAGGCACATTAGGGTACGTGGTTGACTTTTCCCTCTGAACTAACCCAATAAATTTCAGATAGATTTTGGATAACAGGTTAACTCCTGCAGTGGCAGAGCTTTAAGGACTTAACACACAGATTTGCATTTTTGGCTGACTCTGTTTGCTTGGCCTGGAGGAACATGGAAACGTTTATGCTACAACTGTCTCTGAGTTACATCTTAGCTCCATTCAGGATTTTTTTTATACAAGCTTCCAGGTGCCATCCAACAAGTCACACCAAGAAGCCCTTGATTCTCTTGGCCAGTAATCTACATCTTGAATAGGGTAAACTTCAACATACGCTGGAGGTCTCTGCTTTGCACAAGGGAATCCTGTTAGCTTGCACAGTCCTGTGGTCTTCCTAGAAATTACTCAGATGAAAAGAGCAACGAGTCTGACTTCTTTCAAAGTACTGTGGACAAGGTAAATGACATTTCGGACCTCACCTGCAAAACACTGCATTACAAAACAACCACGACAGCTAATGGGCTGAGATGGTGAAACACCAAGCAATACTTAAACCAGACATGAGCCTGCAGACAAATTCTGAACAGGGAACGAGAGCAAAGTCTAACAGTCCCTGTGACATCAAGGAAAGGCATTTTTCATTGAAAATGGGTAATCGGAATGGAAGAGAAGGGGAGATTTGAATAGCTTCAAAATACAGAGAAAAGGGAAAATCACAGGCTATGCAAAACCTGGTAAGGCTTTGTAGTAGGAACGAGCTAGTAGGTGTGAATTCTGCTTAGGAGAACCCAAGAACGACACCACGGCTCAGGGCTGGGGGCCTTGCCATCTCCCCCAGGCAGCCCTGGGAGTGGGAGCTGGTGAAATCTGCAGTCCTGCCCCAGGACTTTTGCTTTCCCAGGATAAGTGAAAGAGGGTTATCCCTGGAAAAGCCAGGGCCTTTGCTGTCTGTTTGAGCTCACGGGGCAGACCGTGCACCCCCTTAGCAGAGGGGCACGCTAGCAGTTAGCTGACCTGACCCGAAAGCACAGCAAGAAACCATCAGCTCCAGCCGGGGGGGATTCCAGCAGAAATGCAGCACCCAGAGCTAACCACGGCCACACTCCCCTCCTGGAGCGACTGCAGCCCTGTCGGAGCTTTGATCCGATCGCAAGACTGATTGCAGCACTTCGTTTTGTTTTCCATGAGCAATTCCCTGCCAATACACATAGGGCTGCAGAGGTACAGGTTGGGTTTTCTTGCCTCTGGCTGAAGGTTCACAAAATATATTCAGAAAATGCAAACACTTCTGGAAAAACGTAGGTGCCTGCTGGCTAACTGCAAGGGAAATATTTACAAAACAGGCTTTCATTGAAAAAAGGGTGGGGTTCACACCTAAAGCAGTACCTCCAGTGGGCTTGTTCCACTCGAGGGGCCAGCACACTGCTAGCTTTTGGGCAAAATTCTCCATGGAAAGTCAATCTCAAAGTCTTTCATCAAATGAAGCCCTAAAAGACTGCCAGCCGTGCCCCATAACCTGCTCTGCATCACGGTGGCTTTGCTGTACGTAGGTCATTCAGCACAAAACACCTTAGCCTGATTTTTTTTGCTGCATTAGATGACCAATGGTTAACAACAGCAGTGGCATGCGTACGCTCTCATGTCCTCGATCCACTCCGAAATACCAGCAGGGAGAGTTTTAGGCACACATCATGGGAAAGGCTGCGACCCCCAGACTTGCACGTCGCCTCCATTCAGTCAAAGCTCGACACTTGGCAGCGTGCTGAAAACTTTTAGTGTTGATCTCCAGGCAGGAAGATGATTTCATATTATGCTTTTTGATTTGTATTACGACTGAGCTGGCGCTTCGGGCTGCTCAGGCAGCTCCCGTGCCTCGCAGGATCAGGACAC
The DNA here is from genome assembly GCF_047663525.1 of Anas platyrhynchos. Classification (NCBI taxonomy): domain Eukaryota; kingdom Metazoa; phylum Chordata; class Aves; order Anseriformes; family Anatidae; genus Anas; species Anas platyrhynchos. The sequence goes on along the minus strand of NC_092587.1, from coordinate 186,560,607 downwards.
GCTGGGACCGCTCAGCTCAGCTCCCACCCAGGCTCCCTGAGCAGCTTCTCCATTTCCACTGTTTTCAGACCCCATCCCAAAACAATGCAAGTTTCCATCTGCCAGTTACCAGGGAACTTTTTTCGGAAGTCTGAACTTTTCCCCCAACTCGGGTTTTAAAACCACACCTAGGAGCCTGCCCGGGGAACAAGGCCCTCATTGTTCCAGCCTGAGCAAGGAGCACGCTTCTTGGGGGCTTTGTGGGCACGACCCGCTCCCGGCCCTCGCAGAAGGAAGCAGCTTTGTACTCGGAGCCTTTCTGTTAGTGGGGAAAAGGAGCACTCACAGATATCTGTCAGAGGGGCTCACTCGTTCAGAGGAGATTCCCGTTCTCATCAGATCTAAGGTTTCACTGGTACCAGATATTATCAGGCAACCTGCTGAATTTTAAAAGCATCCTTTTAATTTTATTTAAGCTTTGATATTCTATTAGCAGATCAGAATCTGGTGTCCATCAGGTTTCTGATTGAACAGGATCCATTTCTGTTCCCTGCAATGCCTGTTCTGGTCCGTGCAATGCTGGGTTAGAGAAGCTGCCTCCCTGTGTACGCCCTGAGCACGCCGCGCCATCCCAACAGCTCGCTGCCAAGATCAAAAGATCCCAAAATCTCTCTGACAAAGTGAAAATCAACGTCAGGGAATTACCTGGCCAGCCAAATTCCTTCTCTGGCCCAACACTGGACTCTGCACTGTTTTTAAGGAGACTTAACGATGCCGCAGTTCACATCGACCAATTAAGCAGTAAATGCTAGCTCAGCTTTGACTTCTCAGGGAACCCTCTCCCACTTATCCTGGGAAAGCGAGAGCTGCTTTAAATCTTGAATGCTCTGAGTAATGCTTACAGAAATCATTCATTTCCCTGCTGATAAACTATGCCCATGTTTTCGGAAGGACCCAAGAGGGATTCCTAACAAATGGTCCCATCTCTGTCCTCCCAGACGCTAATTTATGGGTGTTTCCTCGTAGCAAACACAGCTCGATGCCACGGCATTGATTCTAAGCTAATTATTCCAATTTCTTTTTCAATCGATTTTAAAAGGTTGCAACTCCACTTGATATTCACCAAATACGTGGCTGTCTTGTAAAAAAAAATACAGAACGTGTATTTCAAACACATGCAAGGTAAGAGGAAACGGAGTTTAAAAAGCATCTCAAGCTGCTACCCTGTTGTTTTTCAAATCAAAATGCACCAGGAGAAAAGAGAGAGGAAGAAGGTGTCTGCTGGTGGAGAATAAATGGTGGGATTAGAGCCCTCAGCATGAACACATTATTATTATTTATTATTTGCCAGCCCCCATACTGCGAAACGAACCTCAGCTGTCAGGTGCTTTCTCTCCATTGATTAATAAGGTGCAAACCATACGCTCTGCGTTCGGGCTTACCCTGTGCAATCACCGTGCTCTGTCAAGGGAAGGGGGATTTGCTTTGCTAGCCTAGGGAATCTGGGCCAAGCCCAGCAATCCTCGTCCAGGCACAGCTCTCGGCACTTCAGGGGAAGCCCTGCCAGAGCAGAGAGCGGGATTCAGCTCTGGTTTTAAGAGCGTGCTGAGACGCAGGATGACTGAACGCTGCTGGTTGTTCTGAGTTACAGGAGTGAAACCGCGCTGCAGGGATTGTATCAGGCATCCCTTAGGCCCAGCCAGGGAGCAAGTGGGAGAGCATCACCCTTCCTGTCCTGCTGCGAGGCTCTGGGGACACAGGTGACAGAGGCCAGTCGTGTAAGGAGGTCAAGGGCTCAAGGACAGCCTCAGGTTTGTACTGGCTGTGGCTGGGATGGAGTTAACCTTCCCTGCAGCATCCCAAAATGTGCTGTGCTCTGCACTTGTAGCTAGACCAGCCCTGATATCCCACCAGTGTTGTGTCTGTCGCCCAGCAGAGCTGGCACAGCACCAAGACTCCCTGCAAGGCCCCAGAGCCCCAGGCTGGGGGTGGGAGAGAGGTGGGGAGGGGACACGGCCAGGGCAGGTGGCCTAAAGCAACCGGGGGATATTGCACACCGTGTGGTGTCACACTCAGCCACAGAAGCTGGGAAAGGGGAAGGAGAAGGGGAGCTTTTATTGTGAAAACGTCTGTCCTCCCAAATCACCACCGTGTGTGTTGAGGCCCTGCTTCCCCGGACGTGGCCGAGCATCGCTCATGGATGGGAAGCAGAAAATTAAGGGTTTTTTTTTTCCTCTTTGCTTCCTCATGGCCTTTGTTTGCTTTTTTGCTTGCTCTTTAATTGACTTATCCCTATCTCAGCCCTCAAGACTTTTCCTTTCCATCATACCTTCTTCTTCCCCTTTTCTTTTGAGGAGGGGAGTGAGAGAGCGGTTGTGGTGGCGTTCAGCTGTCAGGGTAAAACCACCCCAGGTATTCACAGATTTTGCCTAAAGGAGATGCTACTTTCACAAAGTCAAAACAAAAAAAGGAAACATTAACTTGGATACTTGGAGACTTGGAAAAGGTTTGCCTGGAGAAGAAGTCATTGCCATCACCACCACCAACAAGACTCCACTGCCAAGGTCTGGCCTCAGCACGTGGGCTGGGCAACCATACCCAATTCTTCCACTGAAAGCATCATGACAATGCCATAAAGTCTTGTGTTGTGCTAGCACTTTTGGGTAGGGGATGGCTCCAACAGCAAGCCATGAGGCACACCAAGCAAGCTTCTATCCTCCGACACAGGGCTGTGCAGGCTTACCCCCACATCTTTCCCCTCGGACCCTGTAAACCACTAGAAGTAGCTCTGAAACTCCTTGTGATATTTTTCTAGCACCTAACTAATCTCCACGTGATTGGAAATGAAGTTTTATAGGTGTCGCTTCCTCACCAAAATCCTGGAAACTGTTGTCGTCAACAGCAAAATGAAGTGAATCTCAAGCTAGTGCTGCAACTTTACAATCTGTGCTAGGAATTTTAACCTCATTTTTCTTCCTCACTGGGACCAAGGCAGTTGATTTGCTTAAGCCTTTGTCAGCTCTATCTAAACAAACCATTTTCATGTTTTATATGCAAGTGTCAGATTCTGAGTTGAAGTCACACAAGCAGTTCTTGGAAGAAGTGGCCTTCGCAGGCTGGGAACTTGGAGCCTGGTAATAACACACGAATGATTCAAGACTTCAAACAGAGTGCGTGTAGTGTGATTTAAGATATTGGCCCAGCAAGTCAAGGCAACTGCCCTATTCATCAATCCTTTGGCTTTGAAGATTTCTAGCATTTAGTAAACACTTTCACAATTTAGGGCTGTGAAAACAGCACACATGTTCCCTGAATTTCACATGGCCTTGTACATGCAGCAGCTATGCAACATTTGAAAATAGCATTTGACAAGAGATGACAGAAGCTTTAAAGAATCATGGATACACCATAAAAAGAGTCTTTCAAACCTAGCAGTTTCACAATCAGAATTTACATTCATGCGAAAAGCAGACGGCTGACGGTAACCCGTCCCGACTCATTTAGCACTTAATCATTTGCATTTAATAGGGAAGCTGGTTATCGAAATTAGGGCTTATTTTGATATCCCGTTTTTCTTTCCCAATAGCTATTCACTTGCTTACAACCCGATGATGTGTTCTACCAAACTAAAAGCAGGTATCAAGCCTGAGCTGTCACTACTGGTGCATCTCCTTTTTGCTCTGTGGTAAGTCTCTACAGCAGACTTCCTCGACAGCAACTTATTTGTGTGTTTTACTGACTTGCTCTGCCAATCATCTCCTGTGGAATTTCCTCAAGGAACGTGCTTGTGTGCCCACAGCAGAGCTGCAGTCAACATCCCTGGCTCCTTGACACAAAGGATTAAAACCTGGAAGAAGCAGACAGTTCACAGTGCTGCTCTGCTCATCCATCACCTTTGCCAAGAGCAATGGGATTGATTACTAAAGACCCTATATCCCCCTGACAGTAACAGCCTTACAGCTGCTCTACAAAGGACAAAGACGAGCAGATCCATCACTGTCCCACCCACTCTGGACTAATTCCCCGTAGAAAAGAGGAACACCTCAGGCATCTGAGTTCTCAAATCCCAGCCCTGCTTCCATGACCGAACCACAACATTTCTGCCACGGAAAAGGACGCAGCCAACAAGTGAGTGTGGACTCCAATTAGCTTCCTGGAAGTCTTAAACAGTCAAAGGTGTAACTCACTGCAACGGTGATACAAAACCCAAATCCTGCGTGCCTGCCCCTTGCCCTGCGAGCAGCAGTGCTGCATGCTGGGGCTCTTTCTTTAGTCAGCTGAGCAAAAAACCTCAGGTCTAGCAGGTAAAGGCCTGTCTTGTTCCTCCAGGATGATGAATAAATGGATGACCTCAACGTGCAATTTATTCCAAATAGCAGCAGTGAAAAGGTGTGAGGTTGCCTCTCTCCTCCCAAAGATGACAAAGAGGGAGAGGAGCGAGGCAGCTCTGCACGCCTTGGCTTTCCTCGTCAGAAACACACACAGCTCCCAAGTGGCATCCCCGAAATATCCCTGTATTCTCAGCTAACCACAGCTAATGAGACTGGATTCATAAAGAAGCCATTTCTATGTAGGCTAGGCTCTATCACAACATTTATTTTATCCTGCAGAGTTTTTGGTTTTACAGCATTCTTGAGACCATCAGGATTTTACATGTCGAGAATCTGCATATTGGGATTTTGTCATTTGGGCCTGCTGATTGGATCCCAGGGAATTACCCGCATTTGAGCTCTGCTTGCCTAGGGCCAAATACACTAATTCCACTTCCAAATGCATGTCTCTTGGTTGGCAGCTCAGCCTCTGCACTAGATTATCTCTACCTACAATTTAATTAAAAAGTAATCACCCTTTGCTTCACTCATCTGGGACTGACTGCTGTGAAACACACACGCATACGCCAACCATTACTTACGTGAGACACTTTGCTGGACAGAATGAGCACGGAAAAGGCTCGGAGGAGTTTTCCTGCCGAGCCTTTTTAACAAATGATCACGTTCGTTCACACTGAGGGAGAGAAAAAAATAAATACATCAGTGAGTAACCAGGTAATTTCAGGATAAAAGTCAACTATATTCACAGTACTTGGCAGCTTCGACTTTGTCAGTATTTGAGATGGTTGCAGCATGATATATTTTTTGTAATTGCACACTACCAAGAGTACTCTCCAATAATGGAAACGCCTCCTTCCTAAGGCCACTTTTTAGAGGTTTTGTTTAGTTCATCCATCCCTAATATCACGACCATGGTGATTTCTGAATGCGTGATGTTGGTGAAATGTTACAAGCCATATCAAATTTCTGACACACCAAGCAATATGGAACATTTAAAAGGAGGTCTCTGAGTATTATGTACACAAACCAAAGCACCCACAAATTGTCTTAGAGAGAAAAAACAACGAATTGGGGCTTAACACATGGTAAAAGGCTTCTATCACACCAACAAAACATCCCCACACAAACAAAGGCGGCACCGTTGTTAATTTTGACTTCTGAAGAATGTTTTCATTTCCATTGTCACCTCCAACACTGGAAAGAAAACTTTCTATCCAGTTTTTGGTTAAAAGCCCCCTTTGGTTTACACAGTTCATGTTAAAGGCCTGAATTTACCAAAAGTAAAAACATAAACTTTGGGTGAAAAATAGAATAAGCCTTTCAATCAGTTGAAAGAGAAAACTGACTGGATTTAACACACACATACAAGTCATTAGAGCTACCGTCCGCTCTGTTTTTTACAAAAACTACTCATTTCAAGAACTTTAAGGCCAAAATAGATGGACAAGAGCTAAGGTTCTGACCTTTCAAAGCATATAACTACCTATGCAAGTGGCATAAAGTGCAATAGGGTTTTAAATAGTGCAGGTATCCAAACCTTTTTGAACTGGGGCCTCCAGTGACTGTCGTACATCAGATTACTAAGAAATGCATATTAGTCTATTTTAGTTCACAATTTGAGAGACTGGCATGTTTTTTTCCCCGTCTCACACCTATTCTGAACACTGAGATGGAGATAGTACACGGAAGGGATCTGCCTGCTAGTGCCTCTATCCCATTCACACCACATTTACACAGCCCGCTTCCATTTCCAGAGTCTGCTTGTTCTTCTCATGCCTTCATTCACAACTAATTCCACTGGTTATGTGGCTCATGTAGATACACATCTGAAAGGTGTACGTTGGTTTCTTTTTTGGGTTAGATTACAAGTTCACATATATTTGGTATACGAAATGGAAATCCCAACAAGCACAGCTGCTGCTGCCAACAAGCTCACAACAGCTTTCCACAAACAGCTCCCTTTCATTGAAGCAATTTGCTGACTTCAAACAAGAAAGTAAGCAAAGAGTCTCCGAGACGTCTACAATGTGTAACCCAGCCACACAGGCTTATATGCCACTTAATATTCCATTAGGTTAATATCCAGACTTGCAGTACCATGCTCAGTGTGTAACTAGATGCCCATGAAAGAAAGGGAGGAATCCTCCAAGCCTCCCCCACTCCCCTCTTTTTTTTTTTTTTCTGTGGTCTCTAAGCCCAGCCACCCAGGTTAGGAAATTGTACATCCTACGGACCCTTCCTTGAAAATCTTTAAAAGCTGTCAGTATTTTCAGACACTTGGTCTCTTCTCCTCCTTCCCTTGCCACAGTAGGATCACACCTACAACAGATACACCAGGCTGCTTTCCCTGTCTGAAGTCAGTAGTATTTCCTAGGTAGTGTTTTCCTTCAATAGAAGTTGATGACAGATTTGGAAACAAAACTACAGATACCTACTGAAAGCATCAAAAAATTTTAAGAGCTCCTGGATCCTAAGCTCTGCATGCACTCAAAGAAGAAAGGATTACAAGTTTCAACTAAAAACAGGGTTACAGTGTGGAAGCCTCTGAAGATCTTGGAAGATCCAATTTAGAAAAGAAAAAGACTGTCTGAGTAAAAGAAAATCAAGCATATAAAGAAAAATCCAGTTGCTCTAAGCAGGCAGAATAGAAAGTGTACTACAGAGGACAGGGTCCATCAGGTAGGCACAAAGTGAGACATGAGGTTTCTCTAAACGTAGGCTTACAGGGTTGACCACCTCCAGAATCCAGTTACTGGTGCATGTACTAACCAGCAGTGCTCTGCTGAGCAACCTCCTGCTGACTGCAGAGGACGGCTGGTAGGTTGGAAGTGCACAGATGAAGGGTAGCGAAACAATCAGAATGTATTAGTGGCCTATGAATGAGAGAAGTGGCATACTTGCCCATCTTCTGCAGGTAAAGGAGAACTTACAGGCTGGGTCCACCCATCTCAGCAGGAGAAACAGAGGCTACTTAAAACTGGGATCTTGCACCGATCAAAAATGGTAGCTCTAAGGGACAAATAAATAACATCTGCCACAAAATTCGGACACTGAGAATTGAGTTAACCAAGCCAACAAAAGGCATGATGGATAAATTTTTCTCAGCCCATCTACAGCACTAGATGAAGCACCAGATGTTATCTGCTACAGGCCGTTCATGGTTAGCTCCTTGGGCTTCTACATACAACGTGGGGAGAAACACGTGCTGTCAGGGGACCTCTGAACATGAGTGACACGGTACAGCTCTAAGGAAGCCAAAGCCAGACTATCTTTGATATTGCTAATTACAAACAGCAATTTCAAAAACTCCAGTCACATCTGTTTTTCCCATTTGGGAAATTATATTGGATCTCGTCTATGCAGAGGAAGAAAATCTCAAGGCAGAGTTAGAGCATTTGTGGCTTAAGTGCAAGCGGTGATTAAACACGCTGCAAGTCAAGACCAGTCAAGCAATATCAAATGAGCTCTTAATACAAAGTAGTAAATGCAACACAGCTCTTCAGAAGCGGGTAAGTATTTGATTTATTAACCGATATTAGATCTCCCAATGCAAACCCTGAAAGGAAAAAAAAATAAAGTGAAGTTAAGTGGATTACTTAACCACACCAAAGTGTTTGCACTGATACCAGTCGAGTCCCTGCTTTCAGAAGAGGTTTTCTTCTTCTGCCATCAGGTTAACAAAAAATTAAGACTTCTCAGCCATCCCCCACTATGGTGCAAAACTAGTGATGACCTCAGAATCCCACGAAGGCACAAGATTAGTCCTTGCCCACAAAAATATTGCTTGTAAATCAATCCTGAGCACGAGCTGTGACTCTAAGTGTTAAATCTGCTCTCCAGTCACTGCGAGCCAGTGCCTAAGCCTTCCTGCCAGGGTCTAAGGGTGTCCCCTTCAGACGCATCACAGCAAAAGAATAAAAGTTAACGGGATCGCGTGCCGAATACTGGATGTAATTGTGTTTATACTCAAGACCTAAAAATGGTGTCAGAGGGAAAGAAATCACAAACCCAGACATCCTGATGGGAGCCAGTGACCTGGAAAGTGACAGTGAAATATGCTGAAGTTGGCTGGCTGGTGACCTCGGAAGGGGTCTGGGACATCTATCTGTAATTACACAAAGGACATAGCACATGGACAAAACGCTTGGTACTAGAAAAAATAAACAGGAGTTCAGAACAAAAACTAGGAAAAATGGACCAATTCTAAGGGTTACTATTAAAAATGATTAAAGAAGTAATTATTCAGGTAATCTAAAACCAGACAGTTATCATTAATAAAGAATACCTGGTGCAAGGAATATCTTTTAATGGCTTCCTCAGAGGGCCAAGATGACTTGAGCCCACAAATTCATTAAGTGGATAACAAATTAAAAGGTGAACTAAAAGCGCCATGTTAATTCATAATAAACAGCATTTTCCATTCCATGAATAAAATAACTCTTCCATTTTGATATCTGAGTTGCTCTGAGGTGTCAACAGGGACTTTCATTTTATTTCTGTGTGTTCTCTTCCTGCTCCTCACAAAAGCTTAAATCCAGGCAACAAACATCTGGCTTTGCACATTCAAATGAGGAGCATCAAAACAAACAGAATAATTCAAAGCTGACCACAAGGTCCCGCTGGCTCATTTGCTCAAGTAATTAAAAAAAGATGAGCTTCACCACCAATTAACCTACTGAGCACTAATTAGTGTTAATGAGGATTTGCCATACTTGGTAGAGCTTGACCCAGAATGTCCTCCCCGGTTCACTAATTGGCTGGTGGCAAAAGCAGGATGCACAAAGAAGGGAAGGTTAAAGTGGATGCAGGTGTCTCTTAAAACTGGATCTTCCCTGAGAAAACATACGCAGAGCTTAGCTTAAAAATAAATAAACAAATGAAAAGTCAAGCCCCCCTCTTCTCTCACATGAACCAAACTCTTATGAAATGAGTTGTGGTTCTGTGATTCTGAGTTTGCATTTTGCTATGAGGTACTAGTGGAGATATAAGGCACAGGCACGCCAAATGGGCAAAGTTGCTTTGCTGCTGCTGTTTTTAACTTGCTGCCCTTCTGGATCATTCAGAATTCGGTCAGACACATCTGAAATGACCTGGTTTTGTTTCCTGCCTTTCCACTTTCTTGAAGGCAGACTTGAGGTATTACTGAAGCCTCGCTAGGGCTGCTAAAAACTACACAAAACACAGAAATGTTTATATCCCAGCTGCTGTCCCTCCACCTTAACAGCACCCAATGAACCAGAGCAGAGGCACGGCTGTTCAGTTCAGCACACCCAGTGTTAGCTTCATGGGTAAGCCCACAAGACCAGAAAGGACGTGGAAGTTTTCCCCATCATTTCAATAGCTATAAATGCCATTGCCCTGCTGCCTGCAGGTGCTGTACCACCTTTTCTTCTGTCCTATGCTCCTGCCATGGCATCAGCAACAGATAAATCTTTGTACAGCTTGGTTGAAACCAGAAAACCCTGCAAAGCTCAGACTGAAATTCTGCCCTTAATTCCACAGCGTTCCTCCTACCCATATGCACCTTCAAATGGCACAGAAGACAAACCCTTATTTAGCAGCTTTCTTCCCCACTATCACATTCTGTTAAGCATCTTGTCGTCCAAGCAGCCCTAGCTGCTTGAATTCACCTCCTGGTGCAGGTGACATCCTGGAACTTGCTGTCATTGCACTACGACAGCAGGGAGGAAGGGGAGAAGAGAACAAAAATGCAACACATCCAGTGTGGCTGAACAAGTAAAAAGATCAGAAGTTTCTGTCCCTGACATCTTTAACTAGGGATTTGATTTTGAGGGGCGAAGAGGATGCTGCTCTCTCCCTTCTCAGAATTTAGAAATAAAACATAGTAATTAATTTCTTCCATACGTTCTGTACAGTAATTTACACGAGTTTGCTGTTTCTCTGTTGACACGCTTCTGTCTCTGAAAGCTGCATCACCGTAAAATATGAAGAGGAAGTAAAAAGGTCTGACACAACCAGACTCCTCCAGCTTTGATCAATCAATCACCGAGCCATTTACAAGCAGATTGTTGATTTTCATTTCAATCTCTTGCTTCTCAAACTCCATTAAGTTTCTCCTAGAGGTTAATTAGAGGTTCAGGCGTGATGAATTTTACATCAGGATGACCTGGCACGGGGGGGGGGGAGAGGGGGGGGCTCACAGACCCCTCCCCAGCTGCTAGAACATAGCAATTATTGCTGAGGATGCATTCACTTCTCACCAGCCCCATCCCTCACCTTTAGTGCTCCATCACACTGCTGAAGCAGTGTCAGTCACGGCTCTGATGGACAAAGAGCAATGTGAGCCAGGCAGAGGCTGTGCCTGGAGCTGTTAAACTGGAGTTATGCAGCAGGCAGAGAGATGACAACGAGAGCAGACTTGGCATAAGGAGATGGAAAAAACAACTTGCTTACAGACCAGGAGCTCAAAATCAAGCAAACATGCAAGTATTCTCAAACGTGAGTCACACTGAAGCTGAGGATTTGGCAAAACTCTGTACCCAGAACAACCCCAAGGTTTTGGAAGAAAGGGCTGTGCACGTGGAAGTTGCACCCCGAGCAAATACGCCTCCAAAGCCCAGAGGATGGAGGTGTCACAAAAAGAAATCGCCCTCCAACAGAGTAGTCAAAGGAGCAACTGAAGTCTTCTGCTGGTTTCTCTGCCCTGATCCACAAAGGGGAGATGTTATTTTTGGTTATCTGTCACTGGATTGCAGGAATGTTTTACTATGAGGTCAATCAGGGTAGGAGGTCTTTTTAATTTACAAGGCAAACAGGCATTCCTGATAATGAAGCTGCAGTATAATCAAAGGAAATCTCCGGAGCATTTCACAAGGAAGTGTCTGAGATTTATAAGTGGCAAAACAAAAATCAGCATTTTCTTTGCCGAGCCAGTGTCCGCACACACTGCTTTATCACTCAGGATGCAGCCGAAATAAGGAGACATCCAAATCCAAGCCCCTTCTGCCTTCTTCTGTAAATACCTGGTGAGCCATCAACATAAACCAGGCCGTGGCTAGAAGACCAAAGGGTCTCCAAGACCAAGCACAGGGAAGCGCGGCCTGTTCCACTTGCAGGCCCAGAGCTGCCAGAAGTTACTTATCACAGGAGACTCCTGCACCAACACAGCCAGGCTCTAGGGAGTGCCGAGTCCTGGCTAAGGGTTCAGCAAGAGCTGACTGCCCAGGGAAGCTGGAGGCATTGCGTCCTGCCATGGGGTAACACCTCCCGGTAGTGTTACCTCAGCAGCTCTCCTCAACTGCTTCCCAAGTACATGTCTGCCACAGGTGAGAACTCTCTTTCTTGAGACAGAAGGTGACTTTTTAAGGAGCTTGCCTTCTTTACGAGTTATTTTTGACATTATCCAGCCAAGCATTTAAGCATCAGATGTGTCTGGATACACAGCTTCTCAAGGGCAACTCAGAGCAGCCAAGCAGCGGTGACTTCCCCAGGTCTGCACAATGCGTGGCACCGAGCTCTGCTCACAGCCACTGCAAGCTGTTCATCCTACCTGGATGTGAGGAGGTTAACAGTGTCAGACAGCTTCAGTGGAAGCTCCAAAGACATCCTTTCATCTGTTCATATGTCCTGTGGAGCCATGATCAGTTGAGATGATCCAGCTGAGGAGCTGTGGCAAGGATGGGACTGTATGACCATGGTTGGTGGTGAATGATTTAGGAACCACACCAGCCCTGCACCTGCAAGGGCACACGAACCCATAGCCCTCTCAAATGCCATCACAGCTGGTGGTTTGGTAGCGTGATACTCTACCAGAGCAGAAGCTTTCCTTTCCCATCATATCTCAGAGGTTTGCATACACAGAAGCCAGCCTGCAGCAGGCCCCCAGCCGGGTGCACATGGGTCTGTCCATGGGTCAAACCTGTGCCAGCACAGAACCACCTCGCAGCAGCGGATGGGCCAAGACACATCGTGGGTTTCAGCCAACCCCACGTGCAACACCAGCGCTGTGTGCTAAGTTCTGGGGCCAAATTCTCCACTCCAAGCCCACAAAATCCTCTTCAAATTGGTCCTTAGAGTCGTATGGCTAAAAGAAGAACAAAGCTTTCCTTTGGAGGGCAAGCAAGGATGATTTATATTTTCTTTTGTCATTACTGATGTCCTAATGGAGAAAAAACAGATTCCTTCCTTGACTTCCGAAATCACTTGGACAATGCAGTCTAGCCTTCATTTTCAAGGCTGCTGTTCCTAAACTTTCCCAACCCTCCTACTTCAAACAGAAGGTGGTATTACCGAGCACGTTTTAAAAGCACCATTAAAAAAACCATCAGACATAAAACATCACATGCCTCTCTGAAAATCAACAAGCCCAAGAAAATAATAAATGAGATCTCTCTCCTCAGAGTGCCTTCCATTTGGAAGCACTGGAAACATTTAGCACGTGTTTATGCATTTCATAACCTGGGGGTAGGGGCAGGCCTAGGCCTCACTGTCAACTGTCCCAAGGCAGTTAACATAAAGCTGAAGCTGCTCAATTTTGCCTTCAGCCTTTCCAAAATGTGGAAATTGACTCAATTTAAACCTCTGAAAAGCAAAAAAGGCTAAGTATGACTTGCTGCTTTTCGACTACCCTCCCTTCAGTATCAGTGCTGTTTACTTCTCGTCCTGAAGTGCCTCACTTTGCACTTACTCTAGTGGGTGCTCGGTCCTATCCTCTCCAGATAAGGTGGCAATACAGCTGCAATCGTAACATTCTTTTCCTCGTCACTCATATTTTTTCAGGAGTTGTCACCTTGGAGGTTGAAGTTTTCCATGCTTGATCTTTACACGCAGGTGTAGTGTTTTGATTTATTTTTAAAACACATTTTTAGTAAACATAAAATAACTTGTGTTCAAAAACTCTAAACCCTTTCCACCATTTCTATTTTTTTTTTTTTTCCTAAAGAAAAGGAGAATAACAGCTTGCAGCAACAACAAAGACTGATGAGCTTTGAAAGTGTCTGGATACAATTTAGAGCAAAGCCCAGGTCATTTGGTGGATTTGGAAAAAAACAAAAACCCAAATACCAACCAAATTGTTTTTCTTTAAGCTTAAGTATTTTGAAATTGTCCAGTAAGCATTCAATATCCAGTACAACTTTTTGTCTTCTCGTCCTTGCTAGAAGTAACTCGGCACTTTAATCTTTGCCATGACTGCCTGCCTTCAGAGGAGGCACGCTGCTGCCCTGCCTCTCCTCAGAGATGTGTCAGCCAGGGCAGGAGCCAGGGCAAGACTGCTGAAACCATTACGCTGCAGTAGTTGTTATGGAGCACGTCTCCTGCTGTGCAGCCTAGAGGGAAGATTTCTTCTTCTCTCCCCTGCTGAGATCCCCGGTGCCCAACCCCGGTAACTCAGGATTAGGCATCAGAGAGACTGGCCCCTTAATCAGTTTTAACTCGTCTTGTTATGTTCCTTTTTTTTTTTTTTTTCCTAATCTTCCCTTTCAATTTACAGCTTCATTTTGGCCTTTGTGCTGATACTGTACCTCCGTCAACTTTGACTTTGCTAGCAGATTTGATCACAGCCCTAAATCCTTCTCCAGGTCACCAGGTTTTAACCTTATTTGTGCACTGGATCTCCCTCACGGTTGCGTGATAGGCACAATCAGGATGTGAAGTAATTAATTGCACTGGAAAAGGGGCACGTCAGCTCCAACTGGTTTGTGCTAGCACTTGGGTCCCCGGTGCCAGCAGGAGCATGGTAATCCTTCCTTTATCCCCCCACCAGATCCTGACATCTCCTCCCCATGCTCCCAGCCACCCCTGCCCCACTGCCCTGCTCAAAGCAGAACCAGTCCTGGTAACTTGTAAGTGCCTCGCACATATGAGGCTTAAAAATGCCAGAAATTATCAGTACTTATTAAAATGAGGAAGTAATGTGGCAATTCTTTACTGCCACGGGGCAGGCGGGAGAGGGGAAGGGACAAGTGTAAAATAAAACTAAATTAAGCATTTTCCATCTACCACACATGAACGTCTACCATATGGAATCAAAGAATTTAACAAAAAAGCACTGATATCATTTTATGTGCGTTTTGCTAGTAAAAGGAGTCTAATATCTTTTTACTAGTAAAGCTGCAAGGAAAAATCGTAAATATGCCAGTCACTTTGTTGCGTACGCTGGTGGAGAAATTTCGCCTTTCCTTTCCAGAAATGGTGTGAAGACCATCTGGAAAAATTGATAAAAAAGCCCCTGAAACCTCAAAAGCAAAACATACCTCTCCCCTCTTCAACCTCGTTTTACACTCAGCTGCACTGATGGGCCCGATGCAGATCGCGGTCCTGCATACCCACACACCAAAGTCAGCGCACTCACGAAGCAAGGACGTGGCTCCGAACATCCAGTGCTGCTTACCCGGTTGAAAACGCAAGACTGAGTTTGTTTTAAGTAGGATTCGTTGTACTTGCTGATGCGAAGGGGCCTTGCTGGCACGGTGTCCCTGTTGGAGTGGATGTAATTTGGACTGCAGCACTGAAGAGACAAAGCGCTTTGAAATAGAACGAGCCCACGCCTCGTTCCTCTTGATTTGAATGAAAGCACTCGCCTCTTCCTCAGCAATGAGGAGATGAGGTCCTCAAGCTCATTCACAGGTTTGTTAAAAGAGGAAAAATAAGTCAATTTTAGCATTTCTGCTCCCGCCCAGGCAAGACTGGAGGCTCCATTGCCCTCAGCGGTGTGCGCAGCCCCAAACCCACACCAGGCTTCCCTTCTCCCCATGGACCCACAGGGTGGACAGCTCTCCACCACGAGCTCCTGTGCCAGCTGAGTGAGCAACTGCCCACCCCATCCCACCGCTACTGAAATGAGATAGGTGTCTGCCCTCACCCACCACATAAAACATGGGCTGAGATCACTACAACAGCTTGTGCTCAGGGTGAGAGCCAGGCACGTGTGTTTCACTCCAGCAACGGGCAGCTCTGGTGAAAAGCATTGAAGCGAAAGAGGATCTCCACCAAAGGGGACAAACAGCAGAAAAACTAGGGGGGGAACTGCAGTTTTGGGTACTCTGAAAACCAGCATTTGTTTTACAAAGTGGAAATAAAGGAAAGAGGTGGCGAGCTATTGTCAGCACGCTTCTGGAAGTAGACGAGTAAAAAGGCATCCTGTGAAAAATGCTGTGCAAAAGCACGATGCTGGGCTTCCTTGTCAGCTGCAGCTCTACCAGTTAGTTCAGCTCTCTGTTAAATAAAAGACGTTGCCCCCAAAATTTCCAAATAATTTGAAGAAATTGCTCCCAATACTTCGCCGATGCAAGCACTTATCCACAACAGTGCAGACAGACCTTCAGCTCCTTGTAGAGCATGCTGCATCGCTCAAGTATCATCAATATCAAATACTCTCCTAATCCCAGCCACCAAATGATTACAAAATGGAACAGAAAAGCAACCAAAAAGCTACTTTCAAAAGGGAGCCCAAGGCAGAGAAACACTCCACAACAGGAAAGCTACTGTCACAAAGACTGTGCTGCACAGCTTTGTTTGCTCGCCATTCGTGGGCCATCGGAGCACTGAAGGGATGTGGGTTTCCAAAATAAAGTTTGTTTTGGTCACTAATCGGGCTTTACTCCCCCTGAACTCCTGCTGACTTCAATGCGAGGTTAGATGGAGTGAAAAGTGAATGAAGACTTGAAGATTTGGCCCTTTATGAGCCAAGACTTAGCTGTAAACTTACCTCAAGACACACAAAAAAAAATCCCTGCAGCTGAACTCAATGCCACTTTTGAACACAAATCTGTCGAAAACCTGTTTTTCTTTGTGTAAATCTCGCATGTTAACATGATTAGCTCTGCTGGGCAGGTGTCTCCACATGTCCCTGTTTGCTTTGGCACAGGAGCTGCCCCTCTCACCTCTCTGAATTCATGTAAATTTGGTGCTAAATCCTGCCCTTTGTTACATGAGAGTGCCAGGCAGCCCTCTCCCCTCCTGCACCACGGCTCGATCACGTTGCAGCCAGGCTGGGTGCCAGCCCCGCTCTCCTGGGTGCCAGGCTGGGGAGGACCAACGCGGGCACTCATCTTCCACAAGCTGGCATGTGAGTGTGGCACGGGGTCCCTCACTGCATGCTCCTTCCTCTGCTTCTCAAACAATTTCTGGAGTTGCTGGTTTTCAAGGGATTTTCCCCTGCTTAAATCCCCCGCTCCTGGAATCTTCTGATTTTGTGATCATTGCAGCTTCCAAGAAAAATAAAAGCAAGGTTTTAGGTGTCCAGATGCGATACAGAGAAAAAAATGAGATCATGACCCCACATCTCAGAACAATGCACTTAATATCATCCCTTCAAGCACCACGCTAGTGTTATTTGCAAGGTATTTGGGACCCAGATGTAGCACTCGAGTTATCAATGCTCTACCCTGCTAAAACCATCCCCCCTCTACCGTTTGCTTCCTCACTTACCATTGGTAAGGCAAAAACGTGCACCTGCTTTTAGAGATCAATAAAAGCAAATACAAACTTTCAGAAACTGCTCGAAGTTATTACTAACATTCAGGATATAACCAGCACTAAGAGTAATTTTTTTTTTTTTTTTTATTAACCTAGAAAAATGTCTCTAGCAAGAACAGTTGCCAGGGTGAAGACCTTCTGAAGTGGGATGTGGGTATTTGGGTACCAAGTGGCACCAGCAGATCTCCCAGCTCTCCTATGCAAATTGCAGGGAGGACCCAGGTGCTGTCCCCCTCCTGCTTTCCAGAAATTTGGCTGAGCCACTTCAAGTGCTGGCGCCCTGCTGAGCACGTCTCCATGCACTCACTGCCTTCCGGGGTTCGTAAATCCCTTTTTGTTTAGCAGAATAATCCATCCCCATCTTGCACCTCATTTTTCCCCAAAGGTCTAGGCAATGATAAAAGCAATTAGCTCCCTAAATCCCTCTCTTATCTGTAATTGGGTGTGATTTTTTTTGTTGTTTGTGAAAAACACCGTGCAAAAATAGTGTCCACTACGTGTGACAGGAAACCAGGCCCTGACGACAGCCAGCTTATCTCCCACAGCTGCCTGAACAAACCAACACCTAATGGCTGTGGTTTCGGGAACACTTCCAGCCCAGAGCTAATGCTGGCACTTAGAGGTGGCGGACAGACCTGTGCAGTTTTAGTACAGCTCTCCTCTTTCCATCAGAAGTGAGGGGACTGTGGTACCACCCCCTTCCTGCTGAATGTCACACTGCCAGAAATACCCTGAGAGCAGCGGGTCTGCAGGCAGCAGGGGAGAGCAGGGCACGCATCTTGGCACTCCTCATTTCTACAAGGATGCTTGTAGAAAATAATACGAAGCAGAGATGCTGTAAGTGCAGTAAGGTCCCTCTCTGCCTCTTTCCCACCCTCACCCGTCCCTTTGGACAAGCGCAGGATTTCAAGCAGGTGTGAAAGAGCCAGGAGACAAACAAAAGAGATAAAAGGCAGCGCGACTCTGAAGAGCACTCAGGAGGCCACATCACAAGCACAGCACAGCAGCTCCTAGCAGGCAGAAGCATTCTACCATTATCTAGTTCACAGATGGACCACCCAGAAAATCTGGGAGCAATTAGGAAGGAGAACAAACAAATGCGTGGAAAGAAGGGGGGAGGGAGAAGGGGAAGGAGGGCCAGAAGGGATTCCTTACATCATCTCCATGCAAGCGTTGCGAGAATGAAGTGAAGCTATATGGAGGAGGAATGCAGATGAAAGAGTTTGCAGTGAGAATGCAATAAAATAAAAGGCTATGAAAACACACAGGGTATGAATGAATTACAGCATGGCCATTAAACTCACAAAAAGGCAGGACAGTGTGTAAACAGAGCAGAATCCCATCAAGTTCTCGGGGACACGTACACGTGCTTATAGACAGATTAAATGCCAACTGTCTCTGTCACTGCTAACAGCGCATCAACCTGCCTTCCAGCCCACGGAGCCAGCGTGCCAAAAGCAGATTCGCTTTCCCACGTGGCTGTCAGCAGCTGGCACTTAACACCGGCAGGAAAACACAAACGCAACTTTGTCCTACATGTGGATAGGAACCACAGCAGCACCAAGGAGCTCCTGCCATCAGAACCACGTGTCTGGGAGCAGACGGTGCTCAGCAGGAACAGATCCCACTTGCTTGGCATCTGAGTGGCCCAGCCATCAGCAAGTCTCAACACAAAGCTGCACTTTTTGTGCATTTTGGCTGGGAGGCTAACCTGGTCTTAGTAGCAAGCACTTCGGCTCCAACTGGCTTCACGGTGTCAGCTCAGGCCTCTAAAAGCAAGGCCCGTTTTTAATTAAATGGTGGATTTCAGGCAGCTTTGTTGCTTTTAACCGTGGCGTAGAACATTGTCTTTGTTGAGGAGCTCTGCAAAGATTGCTTTTTCTTTTTTTTAAATGATTTGATACACAGTTTGTGGCTTCTGCAAGTGAGTACAACTTAAACACCCTGTTCTGCAGTACCCAAAAGTCACAGCAGAGAAATAACCTGAAATAAAACCTGAACACACCAAGCATTTTGAAGTGATTTTAATCAATAACACCGTGTTTACTTTGTCTTGGCTTGTGAGAAGCGCACTCTGATCGCTATGGCCATCTTACAAACATACTGAAGTTCACAGAAGCATCTTTTTAAAACTTTTCAGTTTACCACAATCTTGGTCAACTCACTCCCTGATAATTTTCCCTAAAAAAAAAGGGCTTATTAACTCAAAAGTTCAGTTGAAAAATCTACTATCCACTCATCTTAGCAGCAGCTACAATATGGCAATTAGTTTACCTTAGAATAGACATCAAAGGCTCAAAGGATGACCCTGCCCTGCAAGAACAAAATCTTTTAAAAGCTCCATTCCACTCAGTTTGCTAGTTTATAAGGTTTGCTAAAATCCAGTTTAATGATCATGTAGTTTCTTAGCAAGTCATGTGGTGCCATATTGTTTAGGGAACAGAAGCGTTAGTTCTAAAACCTTTTTGAACTCGGGGAGCTTTTCCGACTAGCTGATGCAGAACCACATTCTACGATGGTAAATGAAACTGTTGGATGCAAAAGCCTCACTGTGATTTTCTTTGGCTTCTTTCACAAGAGACAAAAGTTCCCACACAACACAAACTCTCCCCTTACAATGAAGGATTCAATAATAGCAATATGTTCAAGTCCATATGGTGTGGCTACAAGGTAGAGGCACAACGAGAAACTGAGAACCCTGAATGCAGGGGCCTGTACACTGCGGTGAAAAAAAGCAAAAGCAGGAAAAAAAAAAAAAAAAACAACAAAAAAAAACACAATCCCAACCTTGAGGTGAGAATGAATGAAGTTGTAGGGAAACACCGGATTAGCCAGTTTTCCTTTTAGGTACAGTCTGACTCTCCTCATATCCTGTGTCACCAACAGTTCCCTCCCCTAACGTGGTGATCAGATTGACTTTTATTTTTTTTTGAAGGCAAGGAAAATACGTGCAATAAACTCCTTACAAAACCAGTCTAGCCCAGTGGCCAGGTAATAGCACTATGTGTCACCAGGCGAGAGACTGAGCTGCAGTTTCCAAATGCAGGCCCCCAGCAGTAACGCAGGAGAACTGAAACTGGAAGGGCTGGCTTTGGTGGGGGCAACAAGCAAATATGAAACAGAACAACAACAACTGAATTATACAGGACAGAAGCCTTCTTACCCTGGCTGCAATCAGATTTGAATGATAAATGAGAAACAGGCAAGGTAGAATAGTAATTACTTTTTAAATATCAGCATAGAATTGCCCTACCTCTTTCCATTACTGTCACGAAGCATGGCTTTTCCCAGCTCTCTTGTCTTCATCTCCAACTCCTGAACTTGCTCCAGCAACGTTTTATGGTAGGTGTGCTTTGCTCTGTACCACAAAGACAAGAAAAACATACAAAAAGCCACATGAACATTGTCTTGTTACAAAAGCCCAACTTTACTTCTCTGAAGACGGGAGCAGGGCTCTCCCTTCATAGGATTTTGGAAATAAGGCAGTGGATGCGTATGAACAGTCAGCCAAGGTTCACAGCAGGAAATATTATGTAAGAAATGAGAACGCAGAATGACTTCAAATTTATCTGAGCTTGTCTGCTTCAACACAACTCTCAAGACATAACCAGCTAGCAATGCTATCCGGCTACAGAGCGCTGACACTGCTGCTGTGGGACTGCTCAGGACCTGGGCTCTCAGACAAAAGGAGGGGGATTCATTGAATATTCATGGCAGTAAAGCCTGATTCCTCTCTGTCTTTTTGAGCTATGCTTTGCACTGCTCTGAAAACCCGAGAAGAGTCTCAGATGATAATTGCCATTCAAGCCCCTTTATTTTCATTTATCAGTCTCACACGACTTGGAAAGGCACTGCTCTCCCCACTGAGCTTTCAAGATGACAGCACCAAGCCTGGCTGTGACCTATTTTCTCAGCCTGGGGATTCAAAGAGAAATGTATGTATAACATACGTAACCAAAATTTGGAAAGCAATGTTGCCCCTGTAGTGATTAGGACTCTTTTTTCAGTTTCACCTCCTACTCCAGTACTATTATTATTAAATTACACTGTTATAAGGAGAACCCAGTCCCCTCTGTCTTGACATTTACAAAGCACTAATACAAAACACAGGGATCTTTCTTCAATGGGTAGTTTTTGAACAGCTTCCTCTTTGTGCCACTTAAAGGAGGACAAGTATCCCATGAGATAATATTGATTTGCATGTGAGTGCACCATAAGCCTGGAAACAAGATGGAAACCAGTAGGCTAAGACACCCCATGCTTCACTTCATGGCACTAAAATTATATTCTTCCACTCTAGAGGTAGCAAAAATGTCTTTAACTTTTATAAATTCCTGCATGCAGATTCTATAACCCTTAACCAATGATGCAAAACACAAATGTCTACCTCCCTCTCGCAGAAAAGTAATAACTGGTGTATATGTAATTAAAATAGATCGAAGGTGCATTTATTTTTAAAAAGCTTGATTCTTATCACTCCTTCCATGGGGAATAAAAAACAAAGACCACAAAATCTTTTCTGAGTCTACTGTAGATGACAGTGGCTTGATCTTGAGTTATCCAAGTACTTTGGTCTTTGTGGTGCTGAATTAGGCCTCAAATGTCCCAAAATGACAAGCTAAATTGAAAGCCACTTTTCAAAACGTATGTAAATTTAAGAGGAAAAAAAGAGATGACAGCAAAAGATGAAGCATTGAAAAATCTGGAGGCAAAAGTGGTATCAAGGATGTACTTAGATGAGCACCCAGTTGAAACCACCAAAGGATTATAATTTGCAAGGGAATGCCAATAAATTATGGTAGGAGAAAACACAGCAGCAAGTATATTATAAAACTCATTCTCTCAAGAATGTGATTACCCACAGCTGCACAAAAATTACTTAGATTCGAGCTACTATAACTAGTTAGGCTAATGATTACTCTTTGAGAATGGGAAACTATAGGGATCTTTTCATTCTTACAGCCTTTACAGCTGGCTTCACTATCGCACTCACTCTTTGAGTCAATACATTAAAACATTGACCTTGAGCACATCTTTTGCCTTTTAAAGAGGCCATATCTGCTAGTGTAAACTTGAAGACTGAGTATGTTTGGAACTTATAAAACCCTTTAAAACCTGTTCTCCCCACGGAGAAGAACACAGAAACCTGCAAGTTATTCAGTCTCTCCTCCTCCAAGGTTTCTTGTTTATCTTGCCACCCAACAGAATTTGGGATGATTTTCTTTTCCCCTAGAGTGAATGCCAAATTCAAAATTTAACCAAATGGAAGTTGAGCAACAAAGCATAGCAAAAGCAGCCGTTGCACAGCCATTTCACAACACGGAAAAAATGTTGCCCTGAAGTCAGGGGTACTGAAGCATTTTATAAGCAATGTGAAATGGTGGAACACACGGACTGCCACGGCTGGGTATCCATATAGCAGCCATAAGCACCCAGGTAATTGTCATGCACTGAATCACTCCTTCACTTGGAACAAGAACAGCCATGGCAGACTCAGTAATTAAGTATTTATAAAAGGGCCTGAGCTGACCTATCCACATGTTTCCCCAAGAACAAATACTAAAATAAGGCATTACAATTGCCTCAGAGTTTGGGCTTGCTCCCATCAAAGTCAATTGCAAATATTCCATGGACTGCTGGCAACAGGACTGGATACTTCATGATTTTTTCATGATAGCACATTGTTAACTTTTGATACACAAAAATACAGGTAGAAGTCTTAGCTTTTATCTTGTACTTTACAAGTGGCCCTAGATACGTGATCGGCCCTCAATAAATTATGAGCTCTTGTATTCAACGTTACCGTTCATCTGAAATGTGATGTGTTACATAAAGACAGACTCACCTTTCCCTCACACGCTGTGGTATTAAGATCATAAGAACAGCTAAAGGGTTATCTCTGCATTTTGGGTGGCTCTCCTCCTTCCAAGCCAGGGAAGCACACAGCTTCACATCACAGCCCTATCAGGCTATTTAGGGGGGTTTGGAGACCAGAACTTGCCCGGGAGAAGTGTGGTTATATTGACAAGTTTTTCTCAAAGCATGATGTCACCTCTGTTGGGGCTCTTCATCATCATCATCATTTTAGATATCTTGTGTTTCAGGGAATGCAAGCACGGGAAGAGCTCCTGTACCTTCTCATTTATTTATGCTGCTGGAAACAGCAAGTACAACATGCTTCTTTCCCCAGCCTTACCCCACAGGCAAAAAAGAGGCACATCAGGACTTTGGTTGGAATTGGAAGGCTCAGGAAATTTCTCACTATAACACTAACTGTCGATACGCCATTTATTAATGAATTCTTGCCCTCTTCCCTAATTTTGCTGGAATAAATTCTGCATTTTTATGATTCCCACATAGCTTTGTGGCTCAGACATTTCAAGACTTCCTAGCACCAGTGTATTCAAGTGATGTGCCAACTGCAAGGTAACACTCACCTTATAAAGCTCTGTTCATTTCAATGGTAAAATTTCAAGTCCGCAACTGGGACTTTTGTAAGGCAAAAAACAAATCCAAACAAAGCCACTGAATTTTGGGTAGTGGACCAAAATTAACAGTGAGGTATTGCAACCAAGTATTAATAATAAGTGTCCTTCCTTTTTTTTTTTTTAAAGATAAAAAATTTCCACTGTTCCTTGATTCAATTTAAAAGAAATATATATATGTACACACACATATTTAAATAAAAAGCCTGGAGCTGCAGAGAACATGGAAGATAAGAGGTGTGTTGACAACTGTAGCCTGTGCAACAAAGGGAACATGTAAAACTAGCTCATGTTTGTCAGCATTACAAATTTTGACACTGGATACAGCACAGCAGTTTAGGAACAAATATTTGCATGGCTCTTAAACACACATTCTGATCCCTTTTAGCCTTCTTCCAGATGAAAAAAATAAAAAATAAAAAACAAAACACAAACACCTCTGTACTGTGTTTTTCTGGTAATATTTCGTGCTGAAATTAGGTGTGTATCTTTTGGGTCATGTGGATGCTCTTTCTGTGGACACGTGCCTCATGCCCAAAAGAAACTGAAAGGGACAAATGCCATGAGCATGAGAAGACAGAGCTGATGGAATTTTATGGCCAAAACCAGATTCTGCTGAATTACAGACAGCAATGTGGTGTAACCACTGCTGTGGAAATGTGCTGTCTGATTTCCAGAGGCCTTGGGCTCAAGTTTTGAATGGCAAGCCTCTTGGAAAGGAAACAGACCTTTACTCCTTCCATATGGCAGTGCTGATAGCTGTGTCATTTCATTTATCCTAGTTAAAATGCTAATGGTGTTAATTTTTCAGCGATAGGTTAAAAAAAGAAGTCCTGCTTAGAGAACAGATTTTTTACTTAATGTTGGTAGGAGCCTCCTGTTTAAAATCTGCTGGGAAAATATCCAGCGTATCAATCACACACGTTTGTCTTGAGAGCTTCACAATCTTTGTACATTCTTGCTCTGAACCATTGAGAGGATTATGTTGCTGAGACTTCTCTAAGAAATATTAAAGAACAGGCTGAGTCAGTAACAGTTTTAAATGAGTAATAGCTGAGGATGAGCCTGCCATGGTCTGGCCTCTTTTTCAATTCTTTAGTCATTTTTGCCAAGAACTGATAAGAACTGAAGACAATTTCAGGACATTGAACATGAAAACATCAGAAAAAATAAAGCACAGTCTTGGGCACCTAAATACATATTTGATCTCTGATGCTGCGAACAGTTCAGCTCCTTTCTGGCTTTAATCACAGGAGCAGTCCCACTGACTTCTAAATATGTAATTTTAAATCATGCCTGACACAGGAGCAGAACCTGTTACTCTAAATGAATTCTAAGATTTTTTCGGAGCTTTCCAAAGCAGTTCAGTGACACAGCTAACTTAAGTATCCAAATTCAAACATTTTGGCCTCAGCTTTAGAATTTTTAAAATGATTTTCAATTGGAGAAGCTTAAGGAATGCAACAAAAACAAAACAAACAACAAACAAACAAACAAAACCTAGTATGCTAGACCATTAAATCAGAGTTTGGCCTTCACAGATATTTTACATTATGATACCTAGTTTTAATTTTAGCTGTGTAGCTCATGAAAATTAAGCTGAGGAAGAAAATATGAAAGCATATAAGAAGTACTTAATGATGGGTAGATTTGCCTAACAGTTGCTTAATTTAACTGTGCTATCAGCCCCAAAGGAAGAAAAAAAGATGTATGTCTATTACCTGACTTACCCTTTTATGCTGATGTTTGAAATGTACCTGTGTTTGGCAAACATTCTGTTTTTATCAGTATTTGCTGTATTTCTCCCTAAATAAAAGAGGGATTTTCCTTGGCTAATTGACAGCTCATTCCTGGAGCTACGTGTTACATATTATTAAGTTTTCACTTCGGGCCTTCATGACAAGTGACACGCTAGCCTATATTCCCTCTTCACAGCAGCTGGGCTCTCTGTTTTGCCTGAGCTGGAATGGCCTGGGTCCTCCTTGTACAAGGTTATGAAGCATAGCACTGCCCATGGTTAAGAGAGCAAAATAAATGCTTTCTTTGCCTCTCTTCTAATGCAATGGGAATTTCTAGTCACTAGAAAATAATTTCAGCAAGACAGCAATTCCTTTAGCCTACAGAAAACCATTTCCATAAAGAAAAAATCTTGGTTGTAACACAGCCTTCCAAGGGAAAGGATAAATGCTTAAGGCGTTTAAAAAACAGTCTAAACAAAACATTGACAATTCTATCTGCAAAGGATTCTTGTGCATTTCGAATTCCAGTGGTAGAGAGGGTATAAGTAGCCTCCCTTTACATTAAAGTTCTTGAAATTACTTATTTTCTGCAGTGGTTTGAAACTACAGAGTTTTGAGAAGCTTTGGGGATTACACAGGATTGTATTTCACAAGGTTTGTTCCTCCTCTCCAGGCAGGGAAGGAATCACTAAGACTGACTGTAGAGTCCAGTGAGTACTGCTCTCCTCACAGCTGAATCTTGGAAGACCCAGCTAGGTGAACTGAGAAAGCAGCTGACAAACTGGGAGCTTACAGGGTATGGGCTGGAGAAACACCTTTTTTTTTTTTTTTTTTTTGGGTCTCCCCACTTAACCTTAATCTAACTGAACAAATTATTGGCTCCCTTTTAGGAATAAGAGATCTCATGTCTCAACTGAATTTGTCTTTACCTATAGAGTAAGCAATACATATAATCTAGATAGAAATCTTAATTACTAAAGGAAAGCTGCCTCCTTCAGATTCAGGACTTGTTCCCTCACATCACTCATTGAATTGGCCATCAAGAAAAGGCTCCCACTTAACTTTGCTCAGAAGTCTTCCAAATGAGTATCACCATTTTGTATTCACTAGAAGGCTTCACAGTTCTTTACAGAATGACAGAGACTGAACTGGACAACATGTGCATGCAGAATAATTGCCACAACACGGAGAAGACTGGTTCGGGACTTACGCTGTCCATGCCACATCTTTAAGAAGGCACGCAGTGGGCACGAGAAACAAGCCGAACCAGAAGTATCCACATCTCAGCACCATTCCAGCCTATGAAGAAAGCAAACAAATTGTGAGCATTTTCAAGCCATCACACACTAACTAATTGTTTTCATGTAAAAGGTGGACTGCTGGCATCAGGCACTGCATCCGTGATCTGGATGACGTTGAAATCTGTGGGGGCAAGACAGAAGGGGAAAGTCTCATCAACTCTTAATATAAATTAGGCCTCTGACTGAGAAACAACAACAGAATTTCTCACTAGGATCATTCCTTATGATCCCATATTCCCTAGAATTTATGTTATGTTAACGTTAGGTTATTTATATCATGTTTCATGTTATGTTTCGACCATATCCTTCACTGATATCAACTTGTGGATCCAGGCAGACATAGTTTCACTCATGGAGAATTGCACCATAAATGTTTAGCTTGCATTTTTTGGCTACCTTTTCTGCCCTTTGCTTGTTCTCTTTCTACCCCGCTGCTCCAGACCTCTGAGCAGCATCAAACTGACATGGAAAAGAAATGGATGTCTCATTAAAATGTTTCAGTCCCACTGCACTTAAACACAGGACTTCCTGCTCAAATTACTGCCGAGACCCAGGGTGGGAAAGATTCACTCTTGTCCTTGCAAACGGCTTCTTACAAAGAGCTCAAAGTTTATATTTGCATTTCATTCATTGTTGTAATGCTTGAAGAAAAACCTTGGTAGGATTTGAGAAGGAAGACATGCAGAAACCCTGCAGGTCCCAGCACACAGATACAGCTGCGGAACAAAGCTGAGACATGGCACTATTTACAGAAATGCTATTTTAGGTCATTTATTTAGAGGTCTCTTCAGACCTTTTAAAGCCAAATTAATGGTAAGAGTCGGTTTGCTACACAGAAGACTGGAAACAACCTCACCACCTCTTGCATG
Source organism: Anas platyrhynchos (assembly GCF_047663525.1). Lineage (NCBI taxonomy): Eukaryota > Metazoa > Chordata > Aves > Anseriformes > Anatidae > Anas > Anas platyrhynchos. The sequence continues at coordinate 186,533,465 of NC_092587.1, read as the reverse complement.
AGCATGTGCGCACACACATATCCCATAAGAATCATTTAAGTTTTCTACTACACCAGAAGTAATATATTTCTATAAACCATGTGCAGCACACAACTAAAAAATGGGCTGAAAGATGTCAACAGCATTCCCAGTGGCTGGCCACACTCTGCTCTCTTGCCGGTGGATACTGCCACATCCCTTCCCCAAAACCTTGACTTCTCAGTAGCCTGTATGCCACACACAAGGCGCATGAGTACCAAAAATGTTTGTGTGTGATGTAGCCAAAGGCCCGGAGGCACACACCCATGGACACAGAGACAAAGCAGCTGACTCAGTGGTGAAGTGCAGGTTTAGCTGTGCTGTATTTGCAGCACCCAACAGAAGAGCAGCCCGCACAGTGGGAGCATCAGGGACTTTTACAGACAAACACAAGGCTGAATGACAGAACGGGAAACTGAACAAAATGCCTCCAAGCCTTCGAAATGTGCTGTGAAGACAAAATGTGTAATTAAGACGCTTTGTTAAGACAAAGGGGGTTGATCTCAAGAGAAGGACCCACCACCATACAGCGGAGCTTGAGAACCGAGGACAGCAGTCACACTGCATTGCCAGATGTCACCCGCAGCACCCAACATCTTCTCCCCGTGTTGTTCCCTGTTTGGAGTTGTCCACCTCTCGGTCCAGTCACATTCAGCTAGCAGCAACTTGCCCTTTGATGGCTAAGTACTGACTACTCCCCAAAACATTTTCCACTTCTGAATGTGCAACCCTCCACGCTGCTGCTGGACTGACAGAGCAGTGGTAAATCTTGTAGCGAAACCGAGAGCAAACGAGACTGTGCTAAAACATTTATGGACATTTTACCACCCACATGGACAGTAAGCAAACAAATTCCAGTCTGAGAACCAGCTCGCAGTTATTTGGGATCCCTCACGCCTACTTTCACAGGAGGATGCCAGAAGCACGCAGTCAGTTTTGATACATGCTTCTTTAAAGGAAAGGATGGGCAGGAATTAGGGGGGAATCTTAACTTCATTGTTAGCCAAAGGACTGAACTGCAATAACACAGTGGCAAAGTACGATGAGATTTATACTGCTGCTTTGCTTTTCCTTGGCTGTGACCCTGAAAGCGCCAGCAGTTTAATCTCATCAGCATTCCCACTGCCCATCCTTCCACTGCTTGTGCTAATGAAGGCTAAAACAGGCCCATCGTACCCTATATGCATTTTCTGGTACTAGAAGCAAAAATATTTTGCATTCTCCTTTTCGCTTTCCTAGCTGAAGGAAGCTCAAGGCACTTCTAATGCGCAGAACAATCCAAGTATGTGTTCGGTAGAAGATTAAATGCTTTTTTTTTTTTATTATAATGTTGTCAACTCAGCCAATAGCTACGGGCTTGGCTATTTCACACGTTCAGCTCTCTGCCCTGAAGAAGCTCAGGCCAAATACTTCTTGCCTGCAGCTACGCATTTTACTTCAGCGCTAGCCTGTCAGCAAACGGCACCACAACAGTGAACGCATTCATCTCAGCTCACCCTCTGCAGCCACTCACGGTGCTACCGGCAAGCCTTTTTCCACACAACCTGCTCCAAGTTTTGCTCCGTTCCTGAGCTCATCTGGAAGGCTCCTTCCCTGCTCGTTTCTAGTTTCCTCCTGCAGTTATATGTCTGCTAAGCTGCCTGGCAGCGAACTGGTTCGCCTTGCAGGCACAGAGCTGAGCTCTGCCTCCCCTCCGGCAGGGTTACGCCATCCCCTCGCCCAGCAGGAGGATCCCCTGGAAGCCACCTAACGTGGGGTGGGCACATCCATAGCCAGCGTTTTTGGGATGTTCCCCAATCAGGCTATGAAGAGAAGCGATGGTCAGGACACCTACAGATCGCACCAAAGCCTTCACAGCCCTTCTCGTGTTCCCCTGCGAACAGGAAGGTCATGGCGAAGTTTGTTTTTTAAACACAATCAGAATTTGACCGCTTCTGTCATTACACAGGCCCCACGATAGGCAACCAAGTCATTTTTAGCCTGTCTGCTGGTGTAAACATCAGTGCCTAGCACATCTGAAGGCAACTACCAGAAGCCATTTATCACACGGCACCCCCCCAACGCTCCATACCAATGCCTGTCTCCTGCTGGAGACCCTGAAGCTTAAGCTGCTGCCAAGCACTGCCGAGGCTTCCGTGGTAAAACATCTCATTTTAGAGGATGGTAACACTTGAGAAAATGAAAGAATGGGAATGAGAAAAGAAAGAAAAAGTTTATCTGTGGTTATTTCGGCTGATGAGCAAATCGTTTAGCAAATAATGCCTCTAACCAGTTGTAAACTTGCTTTTTAAGGATGGGTACCTTTTTAAATCTTTAAATCCAACAACAATAAAAGTGATAGCACTAGCTGGTAAGAACAACTAGGAAGATTTCCTCTATACCACTATTATTTCAGAAAGCACAGACTGAGTGGTTGGTTTTTTAACCAAGGACTACATAAGGATACCAAATAAGCAAACAGGTTGTTCAAAACAAACCTTACGTTGCAATGTGGAATACATTTCATTCTATTTTCTCCAAGCATTATTCATACTTTTACTTCTCTGCCAATAGGTGGTGCCACCAATTTCGACAATTCCTCCCAGCCAGGAGAGCGACACCAGGAAGAGCTCAGGTGTGGGAAGGCGTTCAGACTGCTTTGGTACTCACAGCACGGCCGGGCAACAACTGGGGACCAGCAGAAGGTTCAGACAAACCAAACGAGGATCTCATCCACCTTCGGTTGCTCAAGAAAAGTGAGTTAAAATTTCATTTCACATTACGAATAATAAAAGCTTTTTATTGCTTCATTTCCTCGTATGCCCATGCATCCTAGTTCTGATTAAAACAGACAGCAAAAACATAAGTTCACTGTGAAAACAGCTGGCTTTGTATTTACAGTGCCACAAAAATTATTACTGAAAGTGTGCCTGGATCCTGTTCTTAACCGTCTCCACATGGCATGGATAAGGATCCAATAAGCCACTCGACTTTGGTTTCACATTCATTCAAGTGCCAGCATCCCACCGGGGATCCAAATCCAGTCTGCTGTCACCTGCATGGTGACAGTCAGATCACTTCGGTCCTCACCAATCAAACGAGGGCGATGGCACAGCCTTTGGCAGCACTTGGGAAAGGAGGAGGTAGGGAGAGAAGGGCCACGTGATGATTGTGAGGGGTTCACGTACCATGATAATGGCATGAGAAATGGTCACCAACATCACTAAGATGCTACTGATCCAGATGCCTATGGCACTGAAGGATCCAGCTGATGAGCTGCAGGTGCAATTCCAGAAGCATTGGCTCTACAGCTCCCATCGCATTGCCTCTGCAGCTAATGCAGCAGGCAGCCAAGCTCACCTTCAGGTCATCAACTGCATTGACATCTTTTTTTTTAATGCTTTCCATGAATAAATCTGAATCCTAGCTTCAGTGGGAGAAGGAACAGATCCCATGTGTGAAAAAAAAATTAACTATCACAGATTATGAACAGTATCACTGTGCAAACTCTCCTGCAAACAACTGATGCATCTATACAGGTTGAGGACCATTGTCCAAACACACTTTCCCTTAGAGAACTGTTCCGTGAGGTCTCTGTGTGCTTTGGATCCTCTCAGGACTGAATGTTTTACCGCCAGCACTAGTTAGTTTTCTTTTTTTCAAAAGACTTCGTCTTGAAAGGGTAAAAATATTAAATGTTTATCCATCAAGTGGCTGAATTGATCTTAAGAAGACACGGGAGTTGCCACATGTTAACACTGCAAGCACATGCCATGCAAACAGCTGGGAGATTGTGGCATTTTCATAAATTACTCTGAAGGCACAAAGTAGCAATGGCTTTCTCCCACTTCCATGACAGAAGAGCAATTGTTAGGTTCAGACAAAACCTTTTACTATTCCTATTAGTTCACGTGGAATGAGCAGCATCTCTACCACGTGCAGTTATACAAAACACAAAAATCACGTTGTAATTATTATACAGCAAGATCCTTAAAGTGCTACAAATAGCAGACCCGCTTTAAGCCCATACACATTAAAAATCGAGTGCGGAGAGATGACATGGTTTGCTCATGGTCACACAAATCAATTGCAGAGCTGGGCAGACTGCCCAAGCCCCTCAATTAAATCGTACTATGCAGAGACTGAGCCTACCGGAGCCTGAGTCTGAAATATAATCAATATCCAAGAATGCAGTCTCAAGGATTTTCCCTCTGCACGTTGGAACATAATCTAGCCTCAGCATGAGTCGGCGCTTAAGAACAACCCCCCCAGCCCCCAGTATAAGCGTAGCCAGCTCCAGGCTGGACAGATTTACTGGATTCAGGGCTGACAGGTGTGATCAACAGATTTACCAACTCCCTCCTCAACAAGCATCTCGGCTGGAAGCGTGCCTAAAGAATAACCCCCTTTGGGTTAGTGGCAAAGTGTTAAAAACGAGGCAAAAGAATTTGCTTTCCCCTCCTTCTTACACCGCTGGGAGCCAGGAGTACCTCGAATGCAATCAGCGGAGCTCTCCTCCTGAAAGGCTGGCTGGATGTTTCCATGGCTGAACTAGAGATGTGCAATGTTTTCCATAATGTAAGAGGTCTCGTTCTGAAATGACTCAGATGAAAACAATGACCTCACTGGCTGGCTGGATTTAACACAATGACACATTGGTCCAGTCTCCAACCTATTTCCTCCCTCTCCCAGTCTCCGCTCATACAGCCACTTCCCCCTGAGAGCAGTAAAAGGAGCGAAGGAAAATCAGATACTTCTCTCAGACATTTTACCCCCTTTTCTTAATTTTGCCAGTCATACTTGAAACCATCTGGAAGACCAGAATAAGAAGCCTATCCACTGTCTAGCTTTCGTGCCATAGTGATCAAGTTTATTGCTAGTTTCAATTTAAAGCCTGAAGAAAAACGTGTGGACGAAGGATAGGAGAAGTACTAGGATAGGAACAAAAAGGCCAACACTACCACAAAGTTTGGTGCCCCTACTAAAGCCCAGGAGATTTTGATATACAGGCATCAGAAAAGAAGTTGTTAGCTCTGATGGTTAAAAGATAGTATGAAAATACAGGCTAAAGTACAGAAACCCCAGAAAATACAATCGCAACAACAACAAATTGCTTGGTTGAGCAACACACTGTCCTTTCACAGTTAGAAAATGCCAGGAGCTGGTGATACGATACCAAAGCTTTCACAAATACTCCTACCATTTTGGAGAAACTCGATTTAAAGCACCCTATGAGCACAGTGAAACCCTCAGATCTTCTACTCTCTTCCATTTTCTAGCTGGGAACTATTTTCCATAATGGAGGAATACCACTTTTTTTAGTTCTACTTTTTAATGTGATTTACAGAAATCAGTATTTGATACATAAATGAAATTCCCATGAATATTATTGGGCGAACACATCCCAAAAGGTGTTACTAAGCTGTTTTGTGTCAATTAAAACATAGTCTACATATGCAGCCTTGCCCAAGAAAAGTTACTATATCTCATTCCTTAATTAGTACACAACACTGCCAATTAAACAAGGAGCCTGCCCAAGTTACTTTTCATTATTACTCTGATAGTAGAGAATTAAGGAAATTAATCAGATGGTGTTTTAATTTGATTTTATGGTTCACTGGCAGCATAAACTCTGATGCAGTTTCATGCAGCCTATCATTCCTTTTTTCATGATTGGTTCTATTAAGCTAAAGAAATAATGTAAACGAATGTTTCGTCAGAGTTATTTGGAGAAATTTCTTCGTTAAAAATTGGTAGTAAAATCATGTTCCACATAAATCGATATCAGTGGATTGCTGAAATTTTATTAGAGAGCACACATCTCATTAACAAAAGGACCTTCTCCTCAAAGTGGATGAAATGCCTCAGTAAACCTTTAGGTAAATGGCACTAGGGGCTAATTATTCTTCCTGGTTAAAAAAAATATTAAAAAATAATAATTCTGTATAAGTCTGAGCTCCCCAGCACAAATTAAAAGTCACTAATTAGAAGTCATTCCTTCCTTAACGTGAATTCTTGTGGGCCCTGAACACCTTGAAGAAAAAGAAAACAAAAAGTGGTGCAGAGGATGATGAGGATGGCATCCAAGCTTTACTTTCTCTTGTCTGAGTCGGGCACGATATTATCCTGAATCATAGCCCAGGCTGAGTTTTCTTAGATGCCTCCAATTACACAGCTGTGCAACACAACATAAGCTTCTTTTATTGCAGTTTAAGATGAGCTCACAGTTGAGGATGCTGTGTAGAGAGACCTGCCATGCTCCCGTAATTTCACTGAGCCCAAATGAAATCTGCATCAGTGTGCTTCCCAGTGTGAAGCCAAGTCACTCCTACATGTTTTTATTTTTTATTTTTCAGAGTACTTGCAATTCCTTTCCTTCTCCCCCCCAAATTATATTCTTAGTATTTATGCCTGTGCTTAACGTAAATCTGAAACAGTGATTTTGATAGACCTGACAACGAAATGGTCTGTCTTGTTCACTGTTCCATGTGCGTCAGTACAAACTTTTACTCTGCATATAAAAATAAATTTATACTTTACAATACATTTCTTCTTTTTGAAGTCATGTTCAGCATATAACCACTCTTGTTTGGTGCCTATAACTTTTTCTGTGCAGGTTTTAATAGTAACCACTCTTGTATAGTAGCTGCCCTTATTTAATAACTGTGCCTTTATCATGAAAGCTGCAGGGGAAAAAAATTAAATTTTACAGAACCCACCTTTGAATTTAAAACTCCAAGGGAATAATTATGTTTTAACAGAAGCCATTTCTTGCCAATGAAGATATAAGATATTTGTACTACCTGCCAAGTTACACCTACAAAAAAAGAGTCACAACCTTCAAATTTCCTGGCTTTGTGCACTGAAATTTTCCAACTCTGCTACTGCACCAACACTGGCTTCCTCGCACAAAATGCATTTGTTTCAAGATATGCCCCCATCCCCAGTACTAGCAAAGCAGCATCCCTGAGCAAAAAGATGATCTACCTAATGCACCAAAAAGATCACTTACAGGAACTTCAGTGTTATTCCACCTCTAACATGGTTTCATGGTATGAATTTGGGCACGTGTCCTAACCTCAGAGGAAAAGTAGAAAATGGTTTATCCCACTGAGTGTTTTGAAAATATTTTTTTAAACAAGTGTTCAAGTACTATTCGGGAAAAAAAAAAAAAAAAAAAGCTTTTTATGTTAGCATCAAATAACACGTCCTCCATCTCACACGATTGTTTTACACACATTTTTAAAAATAATCTTTGAAGTCTGTGTTTATTCCTCTTCTATTTGTTTTGCCACTTTGTGGCAAGCATTTTTGTGCCTTTGCAGACCACCTCAAAAAGGTGTATTCAGAAAGAAAACTTAACTCATCAACATTAACTCAGCTACAAATTTAAATATTTCAGATAAGTGTAATTAGGCAACTATCCATTTTTCTGGATGATTTAAATAATTCTGTTTTCCAAGTGATGCTGTTGACCAAACCTCCAGTTCTCCAAACTCCGAGTTCTCCAGCACATACATAGCAAAGATCTGGAACAGTCAGTGGCAAAGCTTTCATCAGCATTAGTTAAAATTAGATTCTTCACCTTGTCCACACATTTGGCAAATTAAGTTGATTTTAGCAAGACTGCTATTCTCCAGAGCCCTGATCCAGCAATTTAGATGGGGGACGCAGACACCTGAGCTTGCAGGCAGCATGTCAGAAAGTACTGTGACTCTGCACGTGGTTTGTTGCCTGCAGTGAGCTACAGCACTAGGACCCATGAATGGAAAGTTTTCTGATATTTTAACTTATTTCCTGATATAGCCCGAGATTCACTGGGATACCACTGTCCCCTGTGTCTTACATCTTGCAGATTTCTCAATAGCTCAGGAGCTCCAGAAAATGCCTGATAATACAGCCTGAATTAGCTCTAGTAACTACTAGGCCAGTAACAGAGCAGATCTCTCCCCGTTTTTCAAATTGGGGTCTAGGTTTATAAATCATTGAGCAGGCTGACTTCTTACTGAAGCCAATAGCAGCTGAAAGCACTTCACTTCCACAGAGAGGGCTCTGCAAAACTACATCCTGTAAATTTGATTTTATAGATCTTTTGTCTGTTTTCAATCTGTTATATCAATGCAGACTTGCATCAGATAAGCCATTACTTCCCCACACTGCATTTCTCCAGAAAGAGTAGTTTATTAGCTCAGTGACTAAATACTGACCTAGGATTTTATCTTCACTCAGTTACTATATTCAATGGCTCTTCTTGAAACACATCCCAAACACAGTTAGCTCCAAGTTTTCTTTACTGTCCCACTGTCTCTCTTCAAGGCCCTACAGACTTGGGTTGTTCCAGAATGACTGCAATTCGTCTCAGATCAATGGAGTCATACCACAAATGGGTACCACTTCCCATAAAACCTTGGTTTTCATTCCCGGAGCAATTTACTTCATTGCTTAAGCACATATGACCTCCTCCTACAGCCACCATATCTTTGTTTGTTGTATTAGCACGTACTAAGTGCATTTGCACTCATTCCCACCAGACCTTTGCCAAACCCTAGATTTTCATCCTGTCTCTCCCATATTCCTTTCACCCTTCACCAAAATCTTCGTAACAATAGAACAATAGGGAAGAGTAGTGATTTACATAAATTCTTTTTTCCACATCACGTAGTAAAACACAGCTACAGCTGTCTGCTCTGAACCTATAAATACATGAACTGCAGCCAAAAGTTACCTTCGTGGCCTACAAAGATGCCTGACAAATTGTGCCACAATTTGTCACAGGCAAATTGTGCAATGTTCGATGTCTGCAGGAGACACCTACTGACGTGACACAAATCATCTCCACCACCCAGTCTTGGTCATCTCTTGCCACCCATTTTTCCACAGATGGCTGATTTCTGAGCATACAATACTCAAAACACAAGAGTCAGAGACAGATGGAACAGATGAAGATGAAGCTGTCCCACAGGAAACCATCTCTGATTTGTAACACATCTGCAAAATGACAGAGAAGGCCACAAGCTCTAGTTGGAGGTGAAGAGGCTCTCCTGAGAGCCCAGTGCCAGGCTGGGCCATGCAGCTTCACCCCCTCCATGCCATGCGCCACCATGGAGCCCCTGGGGCCTCTGCCTCAGGAGTGAGCGAGGCACTACGACTACACCGCCAACTTCTCTGTTAAGGCTGGAGAAATGCGACACCGCTTGGTGCATTGACTTTATTATATTGATTTATGCTTTCCCTTTAATTAAAAGGTACCAGGAAAACATTTGTTTTTGATTTGGATATTGAAATCCACCGAGGCCTATTCCAGCAAGCTCCTCAGTGCGGGTGCGGCGGGCCCTGTCTGCGTCTCCACAATGAATTACTTCCGCAACTGCACAGCCCTAAAGCCCCTCCGAATCCTTCCCCGTAATCCCCAACATCTGCTCCCTGTCCAGCCGAGGCCAACTGTGGGAATCGGCGAGGATCTGCTGTCAGCGCGGGCGCAGATGAGTAAACACGCGAGGGCCTGTGTCAGCCCGCCGTGTGATTTCAGCTGAGAGCTCCGGACATAAAGCAAGGTTCTCATTTAAGGCATTCGCAACGTCAAGGAAACACCTGTTAAGAAACTATCCAAAATAAATTTGCCGTGAGCCTTTCAAGAAAGGGGAAAAAAAGAAAAAAAAAAAAGTGATTGACAGCAGCAGTACAAGGTCTGGCGGCAGCAGAATTCAGAGCCCCATTACAAACTCAGACCAATTGAATACACAAACAGCACTACTTCTCATTTTAGTACTAACAGTTACTATTTCATTTCTCATCTTCCACTTAAAATAGATACTCGTCTTACTGAGGTTTGACGTATTTTGCTATTTTGACCCGTTTTATTTTCTCCTGGGTGCAAAAGCCCTACAATGGCATGTTGTGTAGCTCGAGAAGAAGCACTCCTCTAGCGTTACACTTGAAAATCACGTCAGCAGCATATCATCATGAACAAGTTTTAAAATAGCTTCTGCATGGCTAGTGAAAAAGGTGGACAGTGATACACTGCTTAAAGCACACAAGGCACAGTAAATGGAAAAAGAGTAATTTTGCAATTAACATTCAAATAGTAAAGGTATTGAGGTTTTCCAAAGTCATTTATGTGACATCAGAAAGCAAAAACGCCAAAGTCTTTCAGGTTCTGAATGTCAGGAACAACAGGGACTTTTGTAAAAGCTTATCAACAAACTTCTTCATTTAAATCAATGATTTTTGCCTTTGGGATCATAGAGGCCTACCGAGGCAAACTGTGGGGGCCCTTCCCTGCTTCCCCGCGTGCACACCTGACCAGCAGTCACACAGCGGGCTGCTCGCTAACAAGTTAGTTATTCCTGGTGTGACTATTGTGGGATTTGGCAAAAACTCTTAAATGATTTTGGAGCATAGGTCACACTAATGTTCAAGTACAACTAGATCAAATATTTGCAATATTTTGCATTTCTCGGCTTCTAGAAATCCAGGGCTCTCCAGCAAGAAGTATGCTGCTTACTGATTTGAACTCTACGCTATGCCTGTGAGATAGGAAGTTTTATTTCCCATACTATAAATATGGAAAATGAATGTAGCAATTAAGCAACTCTCCCAACACAAAACAGAAGTTCTGGGCCAAAGGCTAGTGAAGCCAGCTCCAGGTGATTTCCCTGGGAAGCAGAGTGCCAGGGACAGCAAATGCCTCCACAAAGGCAACCATTGCCCTGCTGCTGTGCCTACACCAGAGAAGAACTAGAAAAATCCTGGACTTGGCACAACAAGCAGCCCAAAATGTTTCTTTGCCTAAGTCAAACAGACTTTCTCCACCAGATAACCTCTATTTATTCAGATTTCCGTATTTTGGTTGGTACAACTTTACTGAACCCTTTATCAGAGCCTTAGAAACTAAGGTCCCAGAAAGAGAGAAGGTCTTTGCACAGTTGAGTAATGAGTTAGATAACAAAACCAACAGCCGGGCTAAAACACAGTGGTCTTAACAGAGATCAGCAGCAGAGTCCTACAGGCATCTGTGCTACAATTTGTGCCAATCTATAATTCACAGATAGTGCAGAGAACGGGTGAACAGCAAGGCATCAGTTTGATAGGATACCATCTCCCCTGAAGAGTATATGTAATCATACAAGTTAATAAGAAGGAATGGCAAAAGGACTTTATGGGCAATAAAATAAAATTCAATATCCTTAAGTGAAGGCTGATAGACATAACGAAAAGTGATAGTAGTAACAGCTGAAGGCCTAAGGAATGTAATCTTCTTAATCAGTGGTCCAAAGACAGCAAATGAGTATTAGGACTTAACAGTAACAGGATAAAGAAAAACAGAATATCCAGCTGCTGTAAAAATCCGTGCTTCATCTACATTCTCCCTCCACTTGAAAATGGACACAGAAGCACTACAAAAAGTTGAATGAAAAGGTAGAAGTAATCAGAAAATGGCATGGTTTCACTAACAACTAATGTGATGACTTTCCATTTCTGGAAAAAAAGGGAAGAGAGAATATAAAAACTCGTACAGACAAGAATGGCAGAAAATATGTAAGCAGAATAATTGCTCCTTTCTTCTTCTAGTACAAGGACAGGGGACATAAGATCAGACAGCAGGTACAAGGTTCAAAACCGGTTATAGGTAATATGCTTTCACATCTATTGTGTAGGATTCCTTCGGGATGCTGTAGACCTGAGAGGTTTATATAATTTTAAAATCTTATCTTAAACTTAACATTACACAGCTTCCTGGAACAAAAACCCATTGACATTTAATAAACACAAATATATTGATTCTGGGTGTTGAAATCCCTAAGCTGCTTGCAGCTGGGAGGCTTTACCACAGAAATATCATTATAACCTTGTCTATTCTTACACTCTTCCTAACCATCTGCTACTGGGCACATCACTGTCAAGGTTAGTGGGTTGGATGCCTGTATTGGGACCAAATACACATCATTTAGATTGCATTGGCTGGGCTCTGCAAATAAAGGGGATAATGATTGTCAGAAAGAAAACACTGATGCAATCAACTGGGCAAGACTGAGAGGATGCAGAACAGTGAGTGCTCCATTTCCTTGAAGCTACACTGATCCCTACCCATCTTCCTATCCTCACATCTCCAGTTTATCTACTGATCCTCCCTGCTTCCTACACCTTCTTCTAGAACCCACTCTTCCATTATGTTCATTAAGTTTGGTGACCTTGTGTCTGGTCTTCAGGTGACAACACTCAGAGAGGCCCGGTGTGCTGGAAAAGCTGACCTGAGAAGGTGAACAGAGTTGAGGGTTCTCTGGGCTAGCCACCAACCATTATCAAGGCCACTGGTTTCCAAAGACAGACATTGAAAAATATAGCTGAGCTGTTTCTTCTAATCCACATAGCATATATAAGGTCTTCTGCATGGCTACTTAGAAATTTGAGTGAATAGCCCCATTATCTCAAAATGATGATCATCTGTTTCTTTCTCCCTCACTCTCAGATGATGGAAAAACTAAGGACTAGGCATGTAAGAGCTGGGATGTGACTAATTTGTCTCACTGCCAGGCTAGGTAGCTGCTTGTGTTATATAAATCCATTACAAGAGACCTTCAAAGCTTTTAGTTTTGCGTAACAGGCAAATAAAAGTAAGCTAAACTGATGATGAAGCAACGTGTGCTTCAATTAAGAAATAAAAGGGAGAAAGGTACCTCAATGCAGACGTTAGTTATGCAGAGCTGTTTAAAGACTATTTTACTACAGGAAAGCAAACACCAGGCTGCCAGGCTCTCATGTTGAACTCCTTCACAAGTGACAAGCTTTCAGACCACAGAGCCCATGGTGTAGCCAGATTGCACCTTCCTAATGAACTTGCTCTGCAAACTGAGGCTCCGCAATCCTTCCCAGGTGGCTACTCCGTTTCCCAAGACACAGAAGAGAGAGCACGGCTGCAGAGAGAGAGCTTGTGGTGAACATCCAAAGCACTATCAGGGCATCACCTCCTCCTTGCTAACCACTTTCCAGCATTTCCACAACCAGCCTGACACCAAAATGGGTGACTTGGAGCACACAGTCTCTAAATCAAATCCTGAAGTCCCTTCCTCTCCTCCTATGGAAACAGCCAAACGAAGGATGCTGAAAATCTGGGCTAAGCAGGAAAATGCTCACAAAACAAATCCCACAGCCATAAATAATTGAATAATCCATATTTTGGCTTACTCAGGTTTATGAGAACCAAAACAGCATTTGAAATGCTTATTTTTGCACTCCTTTAAGTTTAATTAAGCTTGCCTTAGGCTCACAAGCCTATCGAATTTGAGACTTATTTTTAAGTAAGATAACTGTTTGACCTGAAGAGTTTTCTTACCTGTTCTTCCCTTAAAGTATGCCCCAAGCTCCTTCACTCTCTTTTACTGTCTTACCTTAGGCTTTACAGCAACATGGAAAGAATATCAGAGGAAAAGATTTTATTAGTTTTTCAAAGTAGCTGAAAAATGTTAGCTGCACCAAATGGTTTCCACAGTGTTTGTAGACTCAAGGGGTCCTCCTGTGAGGCTCCACATTAGGTGGGACAGGAGGCGTTTTCTAGCTATAGGTTGTGTTCTCCTGCTTCTCTCAGATCTGAAATTGAGGCTTCCTGAAAGGGTTTCTGGCTCCCACAATAAGCCCATTTGCTACAGGCAGCATAAGTATTATCAAAGGCCTCATTACAGTTGTCAAAAGCTGTAGCTATTTGGTGACTGACAGGAAAAACGTGGGTTTGCAACACCAAAAAATACATCCAATAGCTTTACTGAGTCTCCAAATGGTCCAGGAATTTGCCAGGAAGAAATAATCCAAAATATTTCTTAACCTCTCCTCTCCAAAAACCCATAAATCAGCAAGGTAGTATTGCAGTATTGCTGAAGCAGAAAAGATTGCTAAACTCAGTATAGCAACAAGGTAGCATCATGCTAATGAAGTCATTCAGCTATTGCATAGATAAAAAGGATTATAAACCTGTGTAGCAGTTAAAAAAAAAAAAAAAAAAAAAAGAGCTCTGAAGTCAAGTATTTCAAAGAGGGAGGATTCAAAAACTGTCCTTTGTGCTGTTATTACATTCTAGATCATTAATGAAACAACCCAAGAGAAAGAAAGAAATTCAAGGGCAGAGCAGGGTAGAAAGAAGGATATAGCTAGAGGAAGATTTAGAGTGCCAATTCCCTGCTAATGGTTCAGATTCATTCAGACGGGATATGGTCCTAAAGCTCTAGGGATTCACACATCCCTGCCTCAATTCGAGTCACTAATAACCAATCAGTAGTTTGGATAAGACTCTATAAATATTTAAAATTTTTAATCTTCTGAGTGCCAAGAATAACATTTCCCATCATGTCCTTGCCTTTCCCACAGCAACAATGATGAGATTTCTCATCTGGCATTGCTGGCACCAGAACGATGTCAGGTGGTTTTAGTAGTGGCAGTCAATTAACTTAAAAAGTTACATCTAATTGATCCATTTCCTGCTCTGATAAACAACTGTAAACAAATACTTTTCTTCAAAGAGGGAGCTTTGTTCACAAATTAAAAAGGGAAAGGGACCATCTGAATTATGCTAGCCATGGCTGTGTCAGGGGTTTTATTATAAACACTATTTTTAGGACTCTAAATGAGTGATGTGACATTAAATATGAGCCAAATTCTTCTCCAGTTTAACATGACACTGGCGATTCCTCGCACAACAAATCTTTGCCTTTTTTTTTTTTAAACCTCTTCTATGTTACTGACAGCAGAGTGTATGTATATTTACATTATTTTGATCTTCCTAATCTCTGTGTAGCCTTTCTACTTCATGCTTATTTTTGGCACAGGAAGCTCACTACCCCACTTCGCTTATACTTTAGTAAGGTTCAGTGTCTGATTGCTGAGTCTCAGCAGAATAACAGCCCTAGGAGAAGAAAGCCAAATCACTTCTGTTTGTAATTCTCATTACATGCTCCCTCCCCCCATTTTTATAAGCATGCATTTTGTGGTGACTTTCCTAAACCTTTTAAAAGATACACAACTGCTGTATAAGCCTCTGTAACAAGAAATCCTGGCTAGTTGCAACTGTTCAGGGAAGAATTTTAGCATAAACTTCTTAGGCTTTCATGCTGATTTGAAAGAGGCTGTGACACGCTGTTACTTGTCAGCTCCTCCACAGCCTTCACTGGAAAGCTATGCTATGAGTTAAAATTTCAACCTGACTATTCTTCCCAGGGTAATTTTGTTCCCTTACCCACAGAATGGAAGTTTTGATATCCACAGCGATTGCAAAGATACTTGCTTGCCTCTCTAAATGCTTGCAGATCCACTGATACGGCACGCTACATAAATGCTTAAGCACTTTTGCTACTACTGTATCCTCCGCTGGCACACAGTCAGAAATTCTTAAATCTAGAGGATTAAGATTGTCTCTGTCATTTCATTAGCAAAAGCATTTGTTGAACTAATTAGGAGATGGCAGTCTGTTGCATTTATTTTTAATTTGGATATGGACACACATCATGGTGCAGGAGCTCAAACCCACTTCTGGTAAGATGCACAATTCACACATCGCTTGAGCAAAGCAATCAAGTGATTGATTTCCACACGCTGTCAGCTGCTATGTCTGTTTTGACAGATTCAGGATGCTTCCACATCCAATTGCCCTAACATGGTTATGTACAGTCTAACACAGCTATTAGCATGCCAGCGAAGTTTCTGAAACCGATCTTAGCCCCACATATTGGCTCCAGACACCCTATGTTTTACCTAACACAGTTTTAAAGACAGGAAATTAAGACCAAATGCAAATTGGCAAACTAAACAATATAACCTGACCCCGTGTGCCATTTTGCATTCAAGTCCCAGGACACGCTCACAGGAATAAGGTATTTCCTATAAGCCTGAAAAGACCATATCCAAGCTACTTTACCAAAACAGCGAAAAAAGCTGTATCTTATCTACCAACCAGAGGGCTTAAGGATGGTAATCTAAGACAAACATGCTGAAACTGCAAGCTCTAGACATTCAATACATAAGTCTGCAGAACCAGAACAGAATCACTGCTTACAGAAGAGCTTGAACAGGATTTAAACTAGTGTGTGGAGGAAGAAAGAAAAAAAAAAAAAAGCAGCCCAGTAAGTTGAACAGCCCAGAGTATGGCATTACTAATGATAACCTAGTTAGGTAACACACTACAAGAGTTGCTTCTCCGTATCTGGGCTTCTCAGTCAGTCTCAAATCTTCAGATCCAGTCAGAATCTTGCAGCACACTGGGATCCTCCTTTCCATACTCAGAGCCTCCTGCAAAACACATCTGCATTCTCCCATGTCTCTTCTACCTCTCATCCTGGAAGTTGTCATCTTGAATCTTCACACTAGCCAGTGCCTGATGTGGATTTCCAATTCACATCTCCACTAAAACCACTGTTTTGACCAGAGTACAACTACAGGTGTACCCTAATTGTTGCTGAGGTTTTCTGAGCAGGTATGTATTAAAGATATTTCAGAGGATGAGAAAAAGTAGCATGGTAACTGGTCAGAACTTCAGTAAGCACTAGGACTGCATCTCTGAAGGAAAAACAAGAGGAAATGTCCAGAGAACTACAACAGCTTAATTCCCACAATCATGGGAATTAAAAGATGAAAACAAAACACTGGTGGAAACAAGTTCAAGTTATAAATGGCAAAACGATACCAAAAACACAGGCCTGTTTCTGACCACGAGCACTATCCCTTCTGACTCAAGAAACTAGAAGCATTTGTAGATCTTTTTCACCAAACTCACAAAGAATGCAGACCAAAAGAGAAGACAGCCCAGCAACATTACTGCCAACATAAGAAGAACATTTAAAGGTGAAGAGGGAGGTCTGATACTCTGTAGATTTTCAAATCCTTAGAAATATTGCTGACGGTGGCAGCCTCAAGTCACCAAGAATTGCCAGAACAATAAATACTCCACTTGATTCTTACAAAAAGGTGGAGTGGACATCCATGAAGATTTTCATGGACATGAGGTCAAAAGCAGGTATACTTAAAGGAAAATTAGATCCAGAACTTTGGAGTCAGGGTTCCCTGCAGAGCACTCCCAAGAGTCTATTTAGGCGTAGTGAAATCAAAGAACCGCTGAAAATCAAAGAGCTGCATTTCTGTTGAGATTGAGGTAAATCTTCCTGTTCTAATTCTTTGGTTTTATGTAACAGATACAGTGAGAAAATTTTCCTAATGCAGGATTAAAGTTAATTTGGATACTGTTAAGCCAAAAAATATGTTCATTTTGACTGGCATGACAAAGACTGAAATTTAAAAACCACTGCCTCATATACACAGAATTGCTGTAAGGAAGACTAATCAATCTTGCTAACCTTGAGTGAAAAAAATACAAAAGGAAATGATAAAAGAAATTAACACAAACGATCAAGTAACTGGAAGTGCCACATAAAAGAACTGGTCTACGAGTATATTTATAAATTACTGTCCTTTCTGAGGGCAATGAAATACCATGCTTCTGAAAGAAATAAAAAAGCAATCAGATGCTAAAACAGATGTATTCTGAAGAGAGATAAAACTAATAAACTCTTCATCTACAGCTTAATGAAGCAGAAGGAAGAGAATTACAGGTATTAAAACTGCAAAACCAGAAGTTCAGTATGAGAGATGGAGAAGCTGTTGGATAACTGGACAGCAGGGCTGGGGGAGTTCCAGGCAAGCCTGGATGCTTCCTGGTACAAAGATCCTGTGGAGAGATATCAGTGAGGCTAAGAGAGCCCACAGAGCTTGAAAGGCCAGCCGAGGAAGAGGGGTCAGAGAGGCAATTAAACTAATGCAAACACAAAAAGCCCCAAGACCACACAGGTTTTCAGCAGAGCTTTATAGGAGAAGACACCGCATACAAGGTATACAATCTCTGCCCGCTATGACATATCTAAAAAGTGCAGAGGTTCCCAAAAGCAAAAGTGAGGCCAATCTAGCAGCACAAAAATAAACAGTCTGCTTTGAGCCTTTCATAGGCCAATCTTGTCTGAGTGAAAAAAAATAAAATTCTTCCCCAGAAGAACAACAACCATCTTCATCTTATATCATTCAAGCAATCGGGCTTCCTATGGACAAACCATTGAGACTCAGATATGGGCAGCCAGGAGCTACATAAGCACAGACATGAACTGGTACCAAGGCAGAAACAGTAGTATATTTAGTAGTATATTTAGGTCCTTACTTAACATGTATAATCAGCCGTCAAAACCACAACTGCTCTACCCAACCATGCATACAATACAAGAAGTAGATTATTATCAAATTACATCTGTTCACTATCTATCAAAGGCTTCTTGATGCTTACACAGTGACCTGTGCAGATTTTTTTTTCTCAAAGAAGTGGGGGTGGGAGGGGCTAGAAACAACAAAGATTTGGGTAACCATACTAGACATTCCCACACACTAAAGTTAGCAGAGCAAATCCCAGAACAGCTAATCTACAGCAGGAAGACACAAGTATCCCTGATTACCTCTTGTTATTCACTTTTAATGAATTCCTGTTCCAAAACCTCAAAAACTGTAAACCCCAAACAAGAATACCTTCCCTCTCACTTAACCTCCCCCTGTCCACCCCTCCATGTAACAGAATGTATGCTAATAAAACACAATGCAATCATATGAAGTTTAACAAGAGCAAGTGCCGGATTCTTCACCTGGGAAGGGGCAAACCTGGATACACGTACAGACTGAGGCATGAAGGGCTGGAGATCAGCTCTGCAGAAAGGGATCGTAGAACCATCTTTCTTGTGCTGGGGACCCCAAACCTGGATGCAGTACTCTGGGTGGGGCCTCACACGGGCAGAGCAGAGGGGGACATTCACCTCCCTGCAGCTGCTGGTCACTCCTCTTTTGATGCAGCCCAGGATTCACTTGGCCTTCTGAGCTGCAGGCACACACTGCTGGCTCGTGTCGAGCTTTTTGTCCACCAGAACCCCCAAGTCTCACTCAGAAGGGGTTCTGGTTGATGACAAGTTGAATACAAGCCAGCAGTGTGCCTTGGCAGCCAAAAGGGTCAACTGTACGCTGGGGTGCATCAGGACAGCACTGCCAGCTGGGCAAGGGAAAGGATTGTTCTGCTCTGCTCTGAGCTGCTGCAGCCTCACCTCAAGGACTGGGTGCAGTTCTGGGTGCCCACAATATAAAGAGGACATAAAACTATCAGAGAGTGTCCAAAGGAGGGCAACAAAGACTGTGAAGGGTCTAGAGGGGAAGATGTATGAGTAGCAGCTGAGGTCCCTTGGTTTGCTCAGCCCCGAGCAGAGCAGGCTGAGGGGAGGCCTCATGGCGGCCTGCAGCTCCCTCACGAGGGGAGCGGAGGGGCAGGCGCTGAGCTCTGCTCTCTGGGGACAGCGACAGGACCCGAGGGAACGGCACGGAGCTGGCACAGGGGAGGGTCAGGCTGGGGGTTAGGGAAAGGGTCTGCACCCAGAGGGTGCTCGGGCACTGGGACAGGCTCCCCAGGGAAATGGTCAGAGCCTTGAGCCTGCTGGAGTTCAAGAAGTATTTGGACAGTGCTCTCAGAAACATGGTTTGGTTTTTGGGTGGTCCTGTGTGGAGCCAGGAGTTGGACTCAATGACCCTTGTGGATCCCTTCCAACTTGGGATATTCTGTGATTCTGTAAGATTGCTCTATTCATATAATCTGATACTCAAGGTTATCAGTTAATGACCTCTATCAGTTATCTTTACTTCTATGACTCACATAATGAAAAATGGGGATGAATTTCAGTAATACATCAAGTTGTAAGGTTTTCAATTCTACTATTATTTTAAGTACAAAGCTGAGGGAATCTGTAATTAAACAGCTCCAAGATAGGCTAGAGTTTGTGTGGTCTGAACTAATCAAGTATGTACTGCTCCTAACTTCAGTCAGATATACAAAACTAGTTTTCTATTTATTAAATGATTTGTAGATTAGAAAACAAAAACAGAAACAAAAACACACACAAAAAAATACGTTAGTGGTTAAAGAAAAAGGACTGCTAGAAATTGCTCTTCTTATTTGGTACATATCAACGCAATTACCAAAAAGCATTCTATACATTGCTTGATATGGAACAATCAGATTCTAACAGTAAACAAGCTCCTAAGAACAATTATGTCTCCCAAAAGCTTCCTTTTGAAAGAAAGGACAACAATACCTACTTGACCAAAAGGCTACTGGCTGGCACAACTTTGATTACCATCACCTGCAAATCTTGCTGAACATGACAACTTCGAAGCAGAGGCTGAACAACAGGATATCACATACATATGCATTTCATTGTTTATGAGTTGATGCAAAAGGGAATTATGAGGGAAATACATGCCCTTCACATGTAGGATTTGTTACAGAAAAGAGATAATGCCTTGGTTCTACTAAATACAGGAGACCTCGTTCTTGTCATCACACTACTCCAGCATATAATGCACAGGAGGAGTGTGGAACCCTAAGTCAACAATTCTGAAGTAACAAAATATTAAAAAAAACAAATACCAAAGATATCAGAATATTAAAATGCTAATTCAGGCTTAGCAACAATTAAGGGCTTATGACAGATTAATAGGAAGCTATCTTGTGGGTCACTGAACTTACATTGGCCTCTCACGTTGACAGCAGCGCAAGGTGTTTCAAGTACACATTTACAACGCTTGCTCTAAAAGCAGCAAAGGGCACTGCTCTGATTTCTGCGGCTCCTGCTGTACCACTTCAAGTGCCAAAATCGTCCATTTTTTCAATACAGTATTTCTGTCAGCTTGTCACTTCATGAACGTAAGTTCTTCCTTTACTAAGCAGTTTGTTTTTTTCCTCTCTTCCTCTATTATAACCCTGGACAGCTGTCCCGGAATTTCCTCACCCTAAAAAGCAGCTCTTCACAAGCACTTTTCAGCTAAGTTTATCCTTGTTTATGTCCATTTTCATCAATACTGTACTTCAGTATTAATAACACATTTCCTCATTTGGCACCTATCTCCACATATTTTTTTTTAAGTAGAACTATGTTCTACTTAAAACCACAGGGAATCTGCTTTTGCTCTTTCAATGTACAAGGCAAAATCTTAATCTTGTCTGCTTTCCCCAAGCATCTGAGTAGTAGCCCTTCAGGCTCATAGGTGACATTTTCATTCAGAAGGCAAGACGCTTACTGGACAGTTTATCACAAAATGAAGAAATAAATCTGTAGCAAAAGCAATGATGCCCTTCAGTGGAAACCTACAGTTGCAAAAGAAACTACACTCCCTGTATTTCCCCTGTCAGCTTGGTTGAAAACCAGCAGGAGCACCACTTCTACGTCCTCTCTGTAAATGCAGTGCAGACAAGCTAGTGGCTTGAACCGAGATACAAAATTCAACTCCAGTGAAAGGTGTTCAAGTCGGAGTGAAAATCCAGTCCACTCAGCTACCTAAATGTATCCAAGTAGAGCTTTTAGCTAAAATTAGAATATTCCAATTGACGAAGAACCTGAAACTTTCCCTCCCAACACCCATATAGCTGTCAACTTCATCACAAAATAATGGGAGATGAGGCTCAAGTGACAGACCTGGATGTGAATTCATCACCATGAGAGGGTCTGAGAACACAAGCAGGATCCCGATACTTTGTAAGCACTTCAAAGGTGTCCAAAACCAAAACTTGCTGATAATCAGCCTGCCTCATGCTTGGCAGGAGAAAAGAAAGGTCAAGAGGCTGTGCAAGTCAAGGAGGGAGCAAGTTGGAAAGTGGTAATCCCTGCTGCAGAGCCTGAAGCTAGATCTCTTTGAAGCCAGTAACCTACCAAACCGGGGAGGAATCCTTTTCCCCCCACTGGCTCTGCTGGTATGATACGGCATAGCAAGAGGGCACTGCCAGATTTCTTTCTGGAATGCACTGTGTAATTGGAGGGACTGCTTGAGGAGCGCAGCTCCTCCCGCCTGCAGCTCCAGGACAACTTCCTACAGCTACCCAGTTGCTTTCATGGCAGTGTAGTATTAGGAAAATATTTGATATATTTTTAGCTTTCTTTTATTGTAGCTTAGCAGCTGGATTCAAAGCCAGCCAACACTGTGTGATAGAGCTGACCTCTCTGTGGATCAGTAACACATGCTCCACCAACCACCTAAGAGTCTTTCCTGTAAGACATGACAAAAAGGGCCACATCAGGGAATACAGCTTTTAGGGTATAAATCCTCATGGATCATGGCAGAAGGTGCTGCCCACTGCCATCCAGATTATTATGGTTAATCAGCAGCTTTTCATGCTTCAGTCAATCCCTGATGGTCCAGTTTTTCTTTTCTTTTCTTATTTTTTTTTTTTTTGAAAAAAATGCAACTACTACTTGTAACATGAGAGAAGACAGAGGACTAACTGGATTAGTGACCTGATACAGCAACAATTTGTATGGCTTGGCTTGTCATAAATCCTGCTTAAACAGTATCCTCTCTTACAGCTGGACATCCAGTGACCCTCAGCCTGCTTGGCCTCTTATGGAAATGACCAGAGCAAACCACTTCTGATTAAATCAAATCCCCGACCGCTGAACCGACATGCCTTCGCTTGGCAAGGTTGAGAAGGGCAGGGAAGAACATGGCTGTGCTTTACGTGGAAATTCAATCTGTGCTGGGGATATTACCAACTGTGGAAACATTTGACTTAAAGAGTTATGTGTTTCCATATATTAACATACTTCCCACACTTGCTCACATCTGCCCAAATAAGCTATGAAATAAATATTTTCCACACTGTAAATATAGCACATATTTCTAATGCTCAGTGATATATCACATAATCAATCCAGAATGGCATAAGCCAGCTTTTGCAACCATGCCATTCACGGTACACCTCGGCATGCAAGTAAACAAGTTAAACAAATTTCACAGACATTTACTTACCATTCGGTTTCTCTTTTGTATGGGCATAACATTGGTTTCACTTTTTAGAAGTAACTAGTATCAAGGGCTTAACAGAGAAACAGGCAGAGCACTCCTCTAGAGGAGCACCTGTGACAAGAGCAACTTCCTTATGCCCGTCTGCTTTCTAAATATCAAATGAATGCCTGACACACAGAAATAGTGGGATGGGATATTAGTATCAAGGGTGACTCACAAAGCAGTAGGCCTCTTCATTTCACTATGCTTTGAAGATCTTGATTTATTCCTTAAAATAGTGCCTTTCTGTCATCAAAAGAGTTCAATCACTGCCACATGCACTCTCTTTACTTTTGTTAAATCTTTGAATATCTCAGAGATATTTTGTTTAGTGAATCTTTAACAAATATATCCTTCCTCCAAAACATTTAGTTATTTTTTAATCAAATCCAGCAATTTCTGGGTTTTACTTTCTGAATTTTACTTGTTTTAACGTCAGAAATACTAGGCGTGCCACATGCACATTTTCCCAATTTTAGAAATTAATTGGGCATCTCTAGAACATTAGAGATTCACTGAGTGAAACCACAACACTGTTTCTCCTAAATGTTTAGTCAGACAACATAATAAAATGGATGTTAATAAATGCAGATTAAAAAACTGTGATTAAAAGAACTAGCAATTGCTACTTTTACAGCTTTCTTTCCATGACTTCAGTAGCCAGCATGTCTACCAAGGTAGCCAAACAGTGAAATGAGCATTTGAACAAATAATATAGAAAACCTTCGAACCTTTTGACACGGCAGAAAACCTGAATGATACTTCTAAAAGACAGAGTATGGAAAACACAAAAACAAAGAATGTCATCCAAACAATACCTCCATTAAGACAACCATAATAAGGAACAACTACAATCTGATGTTTTTTTTTTTTTTCTGGCAGACTCAGCTTTATTAAATACTAATTTAGTAGTAAAAAATGTATTTGCTAGAAAATAAACTACTTTAGAGAGCTGGAGGAGAATCTCCTCGCTTTGCAAAGTTTGACCGAATGAGAAATACTTGCTCTGTGTTAAAAACAAACGAAACCAAACAAACCAACACATTCTCATCATGCTTTGCTGAAGACAGCCGCCACAAAAATTGCGGAAGCTTCAAGTCTGTTCAGGATATTGTCTAAAATAAGTACTGGAGTATTTGTGCAGCTTACAGGGAAGGAAAAGGAAAGGCTGAGGTAATGCCTTGCTTGGAAACTCGTCAAAGACTGAAAGGACTGATGGCTGGAGAATTCCTCCATTTGCTTAGGCAAGTTTAATTGCAGGACAGCCGTAGTCCAGGACTTGGCAAACTTGACCATAATAGCTGTTACCACGATTGCCATACTGTAGGTACAGTTTGGCTAGCTTTGTTTACAAAGGAAGCAACAAAACAGCTAGCTCTTTTGCCAGTTTATGAAATGCATTCTTGAAAGTCTTCTTTTACATACAGACAAATATCCATTCTCAAGAATTTATTGACCACCCACATTTTCTGAGCCATGATAGTAAACACGCTGTTTACTAAATTAATCCCAGTTCACTGGAAATTTCAACACAGTAGGATTACATTCTAATGAACCAGTCTTCAGAAAGAAAAAAAAAAAAAGCAACCAAAAAAACTAACAACAAAATGATGTCTTGCCAGCCAAGAAGTGACAATAGCTGTAGAGCTACTGCCTAGCATCCACACTGATTAGAAATCTTCACGAGAGGCATGGACTGTGTCTTTTGACAGCATCACTTTTAGCATTTGATGAAGCAATGATACATTTGAGCCATCCTTCCTGGCTCATTTCCTCAGCAATTTTCAGTGTCAGCCCTATCTGAGGCAGGAGGCCAGCAACCCAGATAGAGCAGAGTGGCCAGGAGTTGCAAGAGACACTTCAAATTTCTGTTGAAGTCTAACGAGAACCTAAATGTTACCCTGAGCAGGCAAGAACCACACTTATGTTCACAGTTTCACAGTGTACAATGCAGTAGTGCTTAGACACGCTATTATATATGCCTTTTCATTTGTTTTTCTACATCTCTGAGGGTAGCATACTATTTTGGGATAGCTTCACACTCCGCAGCAAGGGGGTCTTAAATCAGCATTTTAACCTCACCAAAAACCTCCACATTTTTGCAGGGTCAGATGGACAGAGGACTGGTCAGTTTATCTCATATTACAGGAAGTGGGATATTTATTTTCCAAATGCTGTGAAAACATTTCTTCTAGATCAAGTCATCTTAATCCTCCTAGCAATATCCAGTTCCTTGATTCAGATATTATTTTATAGTTCAATATTCAAGGTTAATCTGCCTGCAACTTGCCTGCTTCTTCTGTCCACGCGCCAACATCTGTTGTCCTTGACAGATCACCAGTCCATCTTCTCTCTACTCTTCACAGTTTCTCTGCCATACCGAGCTCATATGGCCAGTGAAATCTTTATTTCCCACCCCCCAATAAAGAAGTCAACCCCTCACTATTTTTTCCTCTGCACCATTCTCAAGAGAAGGGGATTCTATTTTAGAATCTCATTCATCAAGCTCCCTCCTCTCTGGATAAACTCAAGAAGTCTCCTCTCCCCTTTATCTACATCCTCCATGTTCTTTGCCTTCAAGCACGGCTGCTGGTTTAGGTCACTTCACCGACCTTGCCTCAGTCCTGCTTCTTATGGACTCACCTGTCTGAACAGTTTTTAACACACACCAGCACTTTACCCCGGATTACATAGCTATTTATTTTCCTCAATGGAATCTTAGGAGGGGTATTTTGGAAAGCTTGTAGGAAATCCAAGTAATTTGTCTCATCCAGGCTACCTTTTATCTTCTATCACCTTCTTCAATAATGCCGATAATTTAAAGAACTACGATTTCCTCGCTAAAGCCATGTCATCTTGACGTAGGATACATTAACCTAATTTCCCCTTATGTTCTTTACATATCAATTCTCTGTGGGCCGAAGTCCATATTCACTTACAGGAAACCATATCAGAAAAAAAAATTAAAAGAAAATTGATGAAGTTATCCATATCTATTGCTGTTCTAATAGGAAAATTCACTCCTCAACTTCATTTCCAGGAGCTAAAGCCAAATTAAGTTATATCTAATTCTTAGGCTCTCCCTTGAAGACAGACACAATTTGCATACCTTTAAGGGTTTTCAAAGAGTACTTGTTAAAAAAAAAAAAAAAAAAAAAAAAGAACAGGAAAGGATTTTGAAACTGCTTACTTTGTTCCATTCAGAAAATAACTGATTTATCAAGGAACTTATCGGGTACGGATTTACTGTTCTATCTTGTCATTATCTCCACTATAGTATTTGAGTGAATTTCTGCATTTGAATTTTCAATGGATCTCCAAACTTTCTTCTAAAACAATAAGATTTGCTAAGGTCACGGACTGATTTCCATAAAAAAATGCCCTTGGAATAATAATTTCTCCTTCATCTTCTATAATGAAAATAGATGTAAAATAATTCATAACTTCTCTGCTACCTCATCATCTACTTTAACTATCACTCAAGTCTTGGTGCTTTAGAGACTCTAGCCCTACAGTCACAGATAAAAGAAGGACAATGATCAGCTGATACTTCTGCCTACAGAACACATAGAAAAGAAGATAAGCTTTATAATTCTGATCTTCACTCATCACGAGTGCCACCTCATTCATGCATCAGAGTGGGCACATTCCTATCTCCCTTGCTCCTTCAAGCTCCACTGAAAGGGATTAAAAAAAAAAAAAGGAGCTTGAGAGAGGTGGAGGGAAGGATACGAAAATCAAGGAAGCAAAAAAATGGTTGTAGAAAAGGGTGAAAATTAAGGCTGGTCTTCCAATAAAGGTTTCAACAACATCTGAAGATTTTACTCCTTGTAGACTTACCACTTTCAGCCAAACGTCCTCAGCTTCTTTGAAGATGCTTCCTGGAAAACACCATCAAAGCTATTTCACAATCTCCCTTGACCGTCCCACCTCAAAGCTCTCCTCTCCTTCCAAATCTGTGTACTCACCTCAGTAATGTATAGGTGCCTCTCATGTTGTGCAATATTGCCTGCTCACTTTGACTCTCCCCTTTCTCCAGTACTGAGTAGACACAACACACTTCAGGAATAGAGACTTTTCCCAAACAAACCTAACTGCAGGACCACAATAAAGGCTCGCAGGAGCACCAACAGAACAAGTAAGTGCATAGTTGAGAGAAAAGACGGGCTGGAAGGGTCAGGATGATCTCAAGATTTCTCAGGTGTGCAGTATTAGCTCAAACTCTTTGAGAGAACACGCACAGACTCAGCAGGCATTTGATGATGTCTTAAAAGTAGAGCTTAAATTTGGTTCACTGCTCAGAAAATATTTATCTTGAGTCATCACTTGACGGGAAGTACAGCTAACTCCCAACATCACTCCTCCTGTGATGGTGCCAGTCCATCTTGATCGGAATGCCTCTTCAGAAGAGACAGAGTGCTCAGAAAGGATACAGTTGGGTTCACTGGTCAAAATTTATATCTTCAGGCCTGCTCCTCTATCCTGCTCTGGCAACCTGAAAGCATTGAGTCTGAGTGACAGGTAAGGACAGATTAGATGGAACAGAAAAGACACATTTAAATTGAAATAGCTTAAGATGACTATGACTTGAGTGTAATTAATCTACAACATTGATTTTCCATTCATACTCAGGTTTCCAGCATTTCACTGAAGTATTTTTTCTGCTATGCTAAACCTCTGCTGGATGTCCATGCTCTTAAACAGCATGCAAAACAAGTAGCACCTACTTAAAGGAGCATCGCATTTGTAATATCTTTGAACTCATATGTATTTATTTCAGAGTACTGATGTACTGTGCATCACAAATCTCATTCCCACAAGACAGAGCACTGGATAAACTGAAATGAAATTCAGCACAAGGAGGCAATTCCACCACATCTTTCTGGTGACCTTATAAACACAACAAAAAGTGCTATTCATATATCACCTAGCCAAGTCAATATTTATTTTCTTGCTTTACGCATGCTTTGCAGGAGTGACCTTAATCACAGAAGCAAGGCACTAAGAAGCATGGTTTGGTCCAAAACTCATTTTGGCAGACACGACGGAGATTTCCCCAAGTAGCTCCACCAACATATCTCAAGCCAAAGTTGCAATAGGCTGACCTAAAAGGACAAGAGCTCTGTCATAAATGAGACTACAAACATTTCCCTCGGGAGCATGGTGTGTGCACAGCCTCTTTCCATGTTTGCAAGGGGGAGGGGAAGGGATTTTCCATGCCTCTGTGTTTTCCATATACATTTGCCAATAGTTGCTAGATTATCCCCAGAGCCTGCTTTGAACACTGGGATAACTGCTCTACTGTAGACTGTATTTACTTTCTGAACATGAAGCAAAACATGTAGACTTCTGAATAGAAGGCCGAATCTTGAATTCTTAGTTTTTCTGGGCACGCCAACAAAATAAATCAACCTTGGATTTACTTCAGCGTCACTGAGAACAGACCTAACCCCCCAGTCTGCAGCACCCCTTGAGATTTAGGAGTTGAAGTGGAAGGCAAGTATGAGGACAGGAGACCGTGCAAAACCACTTTGGATTTGTTTCTTCGTAGAAAAGCCACAAGGTATTTTACATTTATCAATTGGTTATTTCAAATGATGACCCATTTTACCGCAGATGAAGACACATTCTTAAAAAGTCGACAGTGTAAAACCAACAGAAGGATGCTTGACTGTCCGCCTCAGTGAGATTCCCTATTTGTCAGCTGCCAAACTACCAACCCAATCCTTTTTATTTCTTCCTTTGTCACCCAAAGGATAAGTCTAAAAGCTTTCAGCGCATTTCCTCTCAGTTAAACTCAAATTAGTCCCCTTCGCTGGACTCCTACTGGGATGCCTTGGTCTCGCCCAGAGCCCTTGCTGAGAAAAGCTCCTTTCAGTCGGGCAAATCACCCCGCTACCTGCTACTCTGACAAGGCCTGCACCATTATTTATTACATAATAAGCTCTCCCTGTTGAGGGTCAATTATTCCATTGACTGGGCATTACAATAATTCTTGGTAATTAAAAGAGGTACTTCTGTGAATCTGGATGCATACTGAAAGAAACATTAGTCCTTTTGTTATCTTGGTGAGCCCTTGTTCCTAGCCCGGCCCCAGCAATTAGCATCTCCTGCCAATCCCCGTCAGCTGGGGTTTGGGAAGCCTGAGCAGAGGGTCACTCAGATGCTAATTTAGATACAATTGTGACAGCAGAGTTTAGAAGGAGCTGCTCCAAAGGCGCCATCGGGGTTTAATAAAGCAAACAGCTTGGGTCCCAGTGACCCTGCAGGGGTAATTAAAAGGACTGCTCTATGTTGCTGTGCCAAATCGGAGAGTGGCATCGTGAAGCCCAGCCACAAAAACCATTTAAAAAGACATATAATCACCCATTTAATCTTCTCATTAAACAAGTCTCTCATGCGGACTTAACAAGAATTAGCACTTTCTAAAAGGCAAAAATTGACATAAAGCAGACGGTTCAAATGATTCGAAAGGTCACAATTCCTAAAGGTATTCCCATTATTATTATAAGCTCATTTAATGCTAATGTATGATATTTGGGAATATCAGTGTTTAAGACTAACCTTTAATGCTGCTTTTACAAGAAAAATATGAACATCCACCTCTCAAAGGCAACACGGGGTATTGACATCAACTTTAACAACACCAGGAACCTCAATTCCCTGTTTACTTTGTGTAAATAATCCTGCATTCAATCCCACACCAAAGTCTGTAGGGGCTGGCACACTGTTCCCTTGCACACAGCTGCTAGTTCGATCTTTATACACTCGAGCAATATTCTGTATCTAGTACGAAATCCACCTCCGTGTTCCCCAAAGTTGGTAGGAGTTACAACCTTCACTACTGACAGTAAAGCAATCACCTCTTGTGGCTTTAGAAAGAAAAAAAAAAAAAAAGTTTTTCCTTTTTCAGTCTGAAAACTAAGTCTAAAGTTTAAGAGCCTGTAGGGCACAGGACAAGGAGTATGGAAAGCATGGACTCTGGCTTGATAATGACCTAATATAAAATCATTTCCATGTAACTGCAAGATTTTTATTTCTGGGAAGCTATCCTGCTTTTGTTCAATAGATAATTAAAGTACCAGTCCCTCCAACAAGATGGAGTCACCCTACAACAAGAGAAGCCAAGAAAATTATAGGGGAGTAATTACATTGTTTCCTGGATATTTCACATTTCACCATATTGCTTTCACGTAGAGCCTCCCAAACACCAGTCCTCTTCAACCTCCTACTAATGAGGGAGCAAGATACCAGGAAAGCCATTTTGCCCCCAGAAAAAAAAATAATTAAAAAAAATCATATGGCACTGCAGCATGCTCAGCCCAACTATTAAACCTTTTCTCAGACAAACGAGGCTCAATACTAAACCTGAGCTCATCACCTACAAGCTGATGTTTTAATGAAAGCTGTTAATGAAGACTGTAGAGATGGTGTCGGCATACTTTATACCTCTAGATGCACTTACGCACACATCTTTCATAAGACAAGAGAGCTGAGCTGGATATGACATCCTCAATTCCACAAAAGCTATAAAAAAGCAGTACCTACTTGGCATGTCCACTTTATTCGGAAATGAGAGGTCAAAGTCAGGTTGAATCCCTACATGCAGGTCATGTGTTTCTTATTTTGGGGTCTTTGAACTGGTGACAAATGCATGTAATTCCTTTTACTTTTTGCTTAGCACACCACAAACAAAATCCTTGCTGTAGAACAAGATACTAATTTATGTCTTCCTCCACGGTAACAACAGAACAGAGGTTGACAAACAAGGCAACAACTCAATCACCACTGTTCATTCGCAGAGTGGTGACCCACTCAAAGTGGACGATTGCAACATGAATTGTTCCCACTCTCTAGGATCACTGAAGCTCTGCAGTTGTGTTTGGCCATCAGTATTCACCTACCACCACCTAAATGTGCCATATTTTCCCTTCCCCAATCCTTGACCCTAGAAGATCACAAACAGCAAGGGGTATGAAAACGCAATACATAAAGATCCTCAGCACTATCAAGTGTCAGAGAATCTTTATATCATAGATCACTAGAGCTTTGGCCCCAAAATATCTTTAGTTCTGCTTAAGACAGGTAACAGAAGTAACATCCTACCTTAGAAACCTTACCTCTGTACAGAAACACTAATTCCACAACAGGACATATTTTTCCTACCTCCAAACTGCAGCATACAGTATGGACAATACATGCTAGAAATCCTAAAAGAGAACCCAGCCACCACCTACATTTTGGAGTAGTTGCTGAAGTACAGCAGGAAAGCCTGTAACCTTTGGAAAAGAACTCTAGTGTTTGATCTCTGTAGCTACAAAGGTCTGTTACCTCCTGGGAAATCACCTAAACAAATAATAGGGCATATTTCATAGGAATATGCCCAAGTTAATTAGGTCAGGGAGCAATGATGCTATGGGTGATAGTTTCCCACACATTCCACCTAGATCTGTTGATATCGGATGACCAGAGCATGCTACTTACTTGCCTCAGGTTGATCCTAAAACAAGCCACCAATGGCAAGAGGAAAACTCTTCAGACTGAAGAGAACTTCCCTATCATGAAACAAAAGCTTAAATGGGTGCAGGATGGGAAACAAACCAAGAACAATCGGTTTTCAGAGAGAAAAAAAATACTTCTTTAGCCTCAAGGTGTTTTGTTTGTTTGTTTTTAAAAATCTTAATATGAAGAAGAGGGTGAGAGGAGGAAGAGAATGTGAGAAGGATGAGAGAACACATGGAACAGTAGGAGAAGAAAGATGGAGAAGGAAATAAATCATCAAAACATTTATTACCCTGGACTGCCTCATAGGGGAGCAGAGGTAAAAAATGAGACCATTCATCTACAGCCTGTTTGCTTATTATCTCTTGGGAGGGGCTCAGATATAATAGTTGACACCATTATATGGATGTGCAGTTAACCGTGACATACACTATTGCTTTGTACTTTTGCAGTTTTATGCATGCACTCATGTCCTTTCTTGTACTGATAAACCATGTCCAGCTTCCCTTAGTGCTGTATAGAGAATAATTCCTACATAAAATGATTGCAACTCTTTGCATTAAAGTACACCATGGTGCTGACATTTGGCAAAGGCTCTGTCTAGCTCCAGTAACTAAACTACACACTCGCTCTGTATTCCCCACCACCACGTATATTTCCTAACACACTTGAGAAAGTAATTTAATAGCCGAGCTAAACTACAACTAAACTTTTAGCTCTACTTAAAACTGCAAAAACAATGTGTTCTTTCTCCTGGGAGAGCTACACTGCCATTTGGTCAGACAGCAACACATTTTGGACTCACTTCTAAAGTAGCTGCATGCATCGTGAAGATTTATGGCTGGGGAGGGATGAGAGAGGGGTGCAACTCCCTGGAAAAGGCTGAAATCTGTCCACAGATGAACCAGCATGGACAAAGTCACACATGCAATTTTCTGAGCAGTTCTGCTGTGCGGGGAGATGGGGAAATCCAGGCAAGTACTCCATTTGTTCTTAAAATTAATCTTCATGTCACAAATGAGCACGCCGCTTTGCTGCAATATATTAACACCACTGGTAGTGTTTACCTCCGCTTCCCCACCAGCCATGTGTGATAGTCATTCCAGGCATTCCTGCTGCAGCTTTTTGTTTTCTTGGGGAACATTTAGAAGGCTTTTGTGTTAGCCATTAAAAAAATGAAATAAAAATCCTCTTTTAAAAAAGCTCCTACCTCTCCGGAGAAATCATCTATACAAGAGCTTCTAAAAGAATAAATACAGCTGCGTAACAGAGTAAGAGATTAAGGGAAAAGTAAGGGAAAAGGACTAGTAGATGCCAGCCCAATACTCTAAGTTATAAAGTTGAGTCTGTCCTTTGAATCTCTCAAGTTTTATTTTGTTTTATCCAAAGGTTATGTTTCATAACAATGAGCAGCCAACGTTCTGATAGCAGGTATTTGTATTAATAAACATATAAACTACTAATATGAGCAAAAGCTGACTTATTAAAAGCATGCTTCAGAAAAGCAGCATTAGTTACGCTCCATGCTCTCAAATGGAATTGAGAGATTGAAGACAATTTAGGAAGAAAAGCATACAGGTCAATTTATCCTCAACAATGAATATTCATTTATTTCTGGTCACTGGGTAAAAAATCTGCTTTTCTAATTCCTCTATTTAATTGTTGGAGATTATAAGGATATTCAACCCAGATCTTCATATTTTTAGGCACATGGTTAAAACATATGACAAATACAAGAGCGATGTAACTGGTTTAAAAGCCTGTGTTTGTTTCTCTTCAGTTAAACAACAGCGTCAACTGGAATTTGAAATGTTTTCTTTATTTAGACCTCGTAGGCTGAACAATAAGCCCTGACAGCTCCGTCTCAGCCCTCTCGAGGCCTGTACCAAATGAAGCCGAAACTCACCATTCAGCAACTGCACCGGCCATGGGATGTCTGGAATTTGTTGTGTGCACTCATCCTTAAAATGGAACAGCTGTTGTGAAAGGCTGTTACAAGACACCTAAAGGGGCAAAAGGCTCCAGTGACACCCTTATCTACAACCTGATATGAACAGCATTTGCTGCTACCCTGCTCCCATCTCTAGGTGTAAAGTTACATGATGCAAGGGTCCAGACGAGTCCGCTTCATCACGGGGAGAACTGGACGGTCTCTGTTCCTTTTCTTGCCATTAACTGGGATTAAACTATCTATAAAATTTACTTACTTAGAGTGACACATCTGTATGCCCGTTTTAGAAACATGCATTTTCGTAATCTACATTTCCACTCCCACCCCTCCCACTGCTGTAAAAGCAGCCAGGCAGACTGCTCCTTGGGTCCTGCCGTGCTCCCCCTACCCTCCGGCTGACTACACAGCCTGCAACCCCATAGACTGGTCCTATAAGCCTGCAGACCAGTTTCATGAGAGGCTCAGCCAGGATTCAGCCATTCAGGATCAGAAAGCAATAGCAATATAGCAAAAATAGCTCTCCGGGGAAATGTATCTTATTACTGCCAAAAAGAATATTTTTGTAAGAGAAGCATTTGTGTAATTCTTATTAGCTAAATAAAAGAGTGGAAATAACCAGAAGCATAAAAACCCAAGCGTCTGAGCTCCCATCGCAGTCAATGGCAGGTTTCCCACTGATTTCGCTGGATACACAATCAAGACCAAATGTGGAATACAAAGAGGAAATGATCAGAGCAAAGACTCCTACTCACAATCGCATCCTGCGTCTGCAGCGTTTGTACCTGCAGTTGAATTGTGTTCTCAAGTCAGACTGGTGCCTACCCACCAAATGACTGCGATAACTTGGTCACGTTCTGATGGGAACAGTGCAAGAACTGAATTTAAAAAAGGGAAAAAAATCACTTCTTACCGATGCACAGCATTGGGAAATCACACTGTTGTCAGAAGTTGCACTTTGCACTGACCTCCTGCCAGCCTCCGCTCTCCTGCAGAGGCCCAGGTGACCCAGGGACCTGCCGAAGCTCTGCAATGAACCTACTCCCTCCACCAAAGGCAGGTACCATCTCTTGCTCAAGTTGCTTTGATACATCAAAGCTACTCTGAACTCTTTACATGGCAGAGATTAAAACAAGCCTGTAACCAGACAACAAATGCTTGCCTCTAAACATTTGTATGCCTACATAAACATTGTTAAATTGCAACAGACCATCAGCCCCACTTCGCTCAAAGCCCAGCGCAGGCTTTATACATTATTTTGACCAGATCACAACTCGTTACTGTGCCGGGTGGATGATGTCCCACTCTCTACCTCTCACACCCACCTTTGGGGCTTTAGTTCAGTTTCCTTTCACCGTTCTTCTTATAAAATACAATTTTCAGCGGCACACTATCCCATCCTCTACTGATTCTCTGACCTGTGGACAATGTCCTGAGACGTGTTTCCTAATGAGACCCTTTGGGTTAGCAGTCCTACTTTTCCAAGCTCACGAACAACCCTGCTCTATCCAGTGGAGCAACGAACCAGAGTCCCAATACAATCATCATACGTAAAGAAGAGAGGATGAAGAAAAGAAAGTAGGCAAAGATGGGACTAGTGGACCAGTATTGTGTGAAGCATGGCCAAGCAAACGTAACAGCAGTTGTTGCAAAAGGGTTGAGGATGAAATGATGCTACTTTGCATGCCTCAAGACATATACACGCAGGCTGTAGACAATATTTAGCTGAGCTCTGCTCCAAAGCTTAGCATCACTCTCCATCTCACGGTGATTTACCTATAGCAAAAGAAAATGCCAACAGAAAAAAAAAATCACTCTCCCTCGTCAAAGGTCCTCTTGACATCCATGACAGTGGCCTCATTTCAGAG
This sequence comes from Anas platyrhynchos, assembly GCF_047663525.1. NCBI lineage: Eukaryota > Metazoa > Chordata > Aves > Anseriformes > Anatidae > Anas > Anas platyrhynchos. The sequence continues at coordinate 186,498,263 of NC_092587.1, read as the reverse complement.
ACATGCAGCTCATCTCGGTGTGAAGGGGGATGCATCAAACGCCCTTTCTTATCAGCTACTAGTATACGTACCAGTCATCAACCACCCAAACAGCTTTGTTTCTAAGATTGCTGTGACAAGCTTCTTCCTCCACTGTCATGGACCACTGAATTGTACATTTACTTCACATGTTTAGCTCTTGTTCCTTGATGCTCTTGATGTTACCTCAGCTTCTAACTCTATAGAGCAAAGTGTTGCAGTTGGAAACAATGATAAAAACCATGATAAAAGCCATGATAAAAACCATCACAGTGAAGAGGTGCTCTTTGATCATCCTGTTTGTCTCACAATACACTTTAGTGTGAATCATCTTTTTTAGTCCCCTGCGGATGAGCTTTGATTGTCCTGGCTATTTCTCCTGCTTCCATTGCTGTTCTAAGCACTCTATTAGATTCACTGTACTTCAGTTATCCTGGGGGAACGTATATCACCCTAAAGAAAAATCCATCAGTATCCAGACATGTCGGTCTCTCATTTTTAGAGGTCTCCTGGAGATGCTTTCATGGTTCAGAACTGCCAAGCCCTAGGTTCAAAAAAGGAAAGCAACCAAAACAAACTACTCAGGGCTCTACCCGGTTGTTAACGAGAACGAATGACTTGGCTTCAGCAGTTCCTTCAGCCCTACCTCACTGACAACCCTACTCAAACAAAGCCTTGGGGGCAGATTGTACAGGCAGCCAGTTGCTGCCTATTCTGTATCTGAAGATTTTTAGTTTTGGTTGTGCAATGTGACTGAAATCTGTCCCTTGGAGCCCCGCAGTCCATCTCATCCTCTCCTGTGCTCCAGCAACGCATTATTCAGTCATGACACTACCTTCAACTTGCACTGTATTTCCTTTTTCAGTATTAATCTCCCCCTTTTACTTTCTCCTGCACAGCTACATAGTTGTACGGTAAACCTCAATTCTGTGTCTGGTCAGTGAACTTTGTGACTGTTCTGTTTAATATATTGTTTTTTTTGTGGTTGCCACTAGACTCATTGTTTTACATCTGTTTGAATTAAAGTGTGTTTTCCATTGAATGACTCAGACACTTAAAAGACCCCAAATCCCTCTGAACAAGGTTGCATAAATTCTGAAGCGTTTGCTATTCCCTTCCTCTAACGTTGGTATCATAAGCTAACATTTTATATGATCTTACATCTGATATTCTCATTCAAATTATTTATATATGCATTATTAAAAAGAGCAGCCCCCTAGAGTATGCCACTCGTAACCTGTTTCCAGCTAGAAAAATTATCATTTGCCGGCACTATTTAACCAGTTTTGTGACATTTTTCAAGCCAACAGGCTGTTTTTGCTTCTCAGATCACGAATCTGTGGTTTAACCAGTAAGCTCCTGTATGAAACCTTATCAACTTTAAGTGTCATTAATTCTCTCAGTTCAACCCCTTTGGCATCTGTGCCAAGGAGTGTTATTTATTCACAACATGGAAAAATACATGGAAAAAATATCATGCCACATTTGGAAATCCAGAATTGAGAGTAAAAAAAAAAAAGTGCTTCTTTCTGAAGATCCCCCGTTTTCCTTTTATAGCGTTTCTTCTTGTCTCTGAAAATAATAGCAAAAACACAGACAAGCCATTCAAGGGAATTTCAGAACTCTCAAATGTTAGTGTTACATTTGGTTCTTCAGTCCTGCTTATTCCAGTTCTCCTGAGTTGGTGTACTTTTAATTTTTCTTTTAAAACCATCAGCGTTTCTGTATCAGACAGTTGGCAAGTGGGAAAGGAAATGGTTTTAAAGATCAAATTAAGCAAACCTGATTGAATAGTTCAGATTTACCATGGGACTCAATTATTTCTATTAGAAACCCTGATTTTTCACAGGAATAAGAAGTTTTTTTTTTTGGCATCCCAATAATTATTTCTTTTGATTTTGGAAATGTTGAAGTAGTAGTTTCCTGAGGGTTTACCTGTTAACTCTTTCCTTGCCAGAAACCACGACAGACACTCCAAGAGCAAGCATGTAGTAAAACAGATGATTTTCTCTTCACTGTGAGAAGCATGACATCAATGGATTTGCAAATTAAATATGCGACAGAATTTAAATAAACCTGTCAAAAATTTGGATGGGTTCTCTTACAATAGCGACACTTTTCCCACTTAGTCTAAGTGCCTTCATGGATACAATTAGCTCTGCTGCAGAAAGCCTACAACTGACGTACTGAACATCAACATGTCAACTAGCTGGGTGTTGCCACCCCCACTATGTCTCTTGGAGCAGCAGACCAAGAATGACAACGTTGATAAACTGAAGCTGTGTCACACTTAACCACACAAACTCCAAGGCCATGGTAGCACAGAACCAGCCCACAGAACTCATCCATCATTGCACCACCGAAGAATCATAGAATCATAGAATATCCTGAGTTGGAAGGGACCCTTAAGGATCATCAAGTCCAACTCTTGACACCGCACAGGTCTACCCAAGTTCAGACCATGTGACTAAGTGCACAGTCCAATCTCTTCTTAAATTCAGTCAGGCTCGGTGCAGTGACCACTTCCCTGGGGAGCCTGTTCCAGTGTGCAACCACTCTCTCTGTGAAGAACCCCTTCCTGATGTCAAGCCTAAACTTCCCCTGCCTCAGCTTAACTCCATTCCCGCGGGTCCTGTCGCTGGTGTTAATGGAGAAAAGGTCTCCTGCCTCTCGACACCCCCTTACGAGGAAGTTGTAGACTGCAATGAGGTCTCCCCTCAGCCTCCTCTTCTCCAGGCTGAACAGGCCCAGTGCCCTCAGCCGTTCCTCGTACGTCTTCCCCTCCAGGCCTTTCACCATCTTCGTAGCCCTCCTCTGGACACTCTCCAACAGTTTCATGTCCTTTTTATACTGTGGTGCCCAGAACTGCACACAGTACTCGAGGTGAGGCCGCACCAGCGCAGAGTAGAGCGGGACAATCACCTCCCTTGACCTACTAGCGATGCCGTGCTTGATGCACCCCAGGACACGGTTGGCCCTCCTGGCTGCCAGGGCACACTGCCGGCTCATATTCAACTTGCTGTCTACCACGACCCCCAGATCCCTCTCTTCTAGGCTGCTCTCCAGCGTCTCATCGCCCAGTCTGTACGTGCAGCCAGGGTTTCCCCGTCCCAGGTGCAGGACCCGGCACTTGCTCTTATTGAACTTCATGCGGTTGGCGATCGCCCAGCTCTCCAACCTATCCAGATCCCTCTGCAAGGCCTTTCCACCCTCATTCGAGTCCACAACTCCTCCAAGTTTGGTGTCATCAGCAAACTTGCTCAAAATACCTTCTATTCCTACATCCAGATCGTTTATAAAAATATTGAAAAGTACCGGCCCTAAAATGGAGCCTTGAGGGACCCCACTGGTGACCGCCCGCCAGCCTGACGCAGCCCCATTCACCATAACCCTTTGGGCCCTGCCCGTTAGCCAATTGCTCACCCATCGTATGATGTTTTTATTTAGCTGTATGCTGGACATTTTGTCCAGTAGGATCCTATGGGAAACCGTGTCAAAAGCCTTGCTGAAGTCCAAAAAAATCACATCAGCTGGTTTCCCTTGGTCCACCATACGGGTGATCTTATCATAAAAGGAAATCAGGTTAGTTAGGCAGGACCTACCCTTCACAAACCCATGCTGGCTGGGACCAATGACTGCTTTGTCCCCCAGGTGCGCCTCAATACGTTCGAGAACCATCTTCTCCATGATTTTACCAGGCACTGATGTGAGACTGACAGGCCTGTAATTGCTAGGGTCTTCTTTCTGACCCTTCTTGAAAATCGGCACAACATTTGCCAGCTTCCAGTCTACCGGGACCTCTCCAGACTCCCAGGATCGTTGAAAAATAATTGAGAGAGGTTCCGCGATGACGTCCGCCAGCTCCTTCAGCACCCGGGGATGAATCCCATCCGGACCCATGGACTTGTAGGGATCCAGGTGGAGTAGCAGATCCCGCACACGTTCAGGGTCGGTTGGGAGTTTGTCATCCCCACCGTCCCGGTCCTCCAGCTCGGGGCACCCTGGGTCCCGAAGCCCATCATCGGCATTGAAGACAGAGGCAAAGAAGGCGTTAAGCGTCTCTGCTTTGCCTATGTCATCGTCTGTGAGAAGACCTTCCCTGTCAAGGAGCGGCCCTATGTATTCTTTAGTTCTCCTTTTTCCATTCACATATCTAAAAAAACCCTTTTTATTTTCTCTCACAGAAATGCTCAGTCACACACAAATGGCTGAATTTCCTCAGTCCTAGGTCAACCTGCATGATCAATGACATCACGTGCTGGGATTCTGCTGCCTCAGCTCCAACTCTAAACTCAGTGATCCAGGAAAAGAAAAAGAAAAGCTATATGGGTCCATGTCGAGAGCATTATGCTGATGGGGGAGACACAATCAGAGAAAATACCTAAGAGCTTTGTAACTGAAGGCTTGTTACAAACCACAAATGGCACTGTGCAATGAGCAAACTACTTGGAAAAGGATTTCCAGTATCAAAGCTCACTGCAGACCAACTGTGCAGGCTCGATAGCCCATTTCCCAGGTAGAAAATACACCTTATATTTTAAATCACCCATGAGGGAGGGTTCAGGAAACTTTCAGTGCAGAAGCCTGCTTGTGATGGTGGAGACACTCAGCTACTGCCTGTTCTCCTCACCCCACTTCTGTTTTTATTGTGTTCCCCTCCCTTCCTTTCCTTTTGTTTTAAGGCAAGACGTAGGTTGGATGGCATGAAAACTCTAGGAAGATACATAAAGCATAAGGTTTGGAGCTGAAGGGGTTACCTACTTTACACTCAATAGGCCTGTATCCTTTTACAGTAAGCTGGTTAAATCCTTTCACTCTTAGTTCTTTGCATTTATACTGAGGATTTTTTTTTTAACAAGAATCTTCAGATGACTAATTACATCTTGCCTGCAGAAGCATCAGGCAGAAATAAGGCCCTGAGAGTTTTAATTTTTGAAGCAGGAACGTTATCACTTTCAAAGTATATTTGAAAGTATTCCCACTTTTTTCACAGAATGATAAAACTAAGCATTAGATATTTTTTTCCAAAAGAGATCTTCAAAATTAACGTAGACTATCGCAGAGTTAAATGTATTTCAAAAGGAACATCTGCAGCTACAGGAAAGCCTCTTGAAGAAATGGTGCTGTTAAATCACTACATCTACCAATTGTCAATGAAAACCTTACATGAAAAATTAAATGGCAAGATTGAGTCAAGATGAATCCCAGTAATTAACAAAAAGACATACTGCCCTGTACAGAGCAGTGCAGAGCACATTTTCCTCCAGCAAATTGATCCTGTTGCTATTGGCATAAGATCCTACTTACTGTGATTGAAGAAGTGCTACAGAGATGGTTCAGGTTTGCATTACCTGCTGCTCTTGGTACTCCGCCCCTGCTAGAACCATGGGAGAAAATTTTTCCTCGCTTGCAGCACTAGCAGCAGACTCAGCAGCTACGTTGTGTTACACCACTCACTGAGGAGTGAAGACTTCCACCTGAAGAACAACTCAACTAGGCGAAATACATCAAAGGAACAGGTAGGATTACTGTGTCAAGTTGTGAAAACACCGTATGACTCTTAAAGACACCTGTGACTTTCAAGAGAAACTTCTATTTAGAGTTAATGGCTGTGTCTAAGCTGTGCAGGAAAAACAAGCTCAGCAATTCATGTAGCTCTGTTAAATTTGATTATCTGCATGTTCTCCTCCTCAACCACAGGCTACTGGCCTCGCTTTAAGTTTCTGCTCAGGCTGGAGCTGGAACTCTTAAATTTCATGCATCTCCCAGGAATCTGGGCTGTAACACATTCAGCCCAATCCAAAATCCATGCAAAAGAACCCGTTGAGGAAGATATATGCAATACAGTTACCATGAGATGTATCATCAACAAGATCTGGGGTATGCAGAAGTTGGCTATTTACATCCTTTGTAAACCCAGCCTAGAAAGATGATGAAAACATTAACAAGGCATGCTGAGGTCAGTAGCAGATCCTAGCATGGTAAAACAGATGATTAATCTCCAGGGATGCAGTACTGTTCTCTGTCAGACTCCTTACCATCTATCATGCTGTCCTGGTATAACAAAATGACTCAAACTACATTATCATCCGAGATCCAAATCATAACAGCAGATTTTTGTGCCAAACAATAACAGAAACGTCTTTTTAGCCTCTGTGTTAAGAATAAGGATTAGTTTATCATTCCTTGCTCTGTCTCTTTCTAAACTGTGAAATATATTGGATAAATTCAAACAAGTTTGGCAGAGGAGCCAGACTCTGTAGTAAAGTTCACAAAAATCTCACTTAACCATGAAGTCAGATAGAAGAGAGGCTCCAAGTCCCCTTAAGTGCTACGTGGTAGCTTAATATGCTGAACAAAGAGCCCACAGGAGAAGGCAATCCAGGTAAAAACCACGGCTTGACCACAGTGGCAGTGGAAGTCACATTGCAGCAGGTGGCTGGGGCTTTCATTTGGTCTCTATTGCATCTCCTGTTCAAGTCATAGCTCCAGTAACCTATATATATATGTGTGTGTATATATATATGTAAATATATGAGAACAGACTATTGCTTTTCTACCTTTGGCCAACGGCTGGCCTGTGCTGGGCATTTTCTCCTCCTGCTCAGAGTTTCTGCAAAATGATGTGTTTAGGGATAGGAGAGAAAGACTTTTTGCATTCTGTCAGCTCCGGTATTTACTCATTCAAGATGAGGTCTGTTTTCCACAGTAGATTGAAGAAAATGTTTTAAAATCTAATTTGGAAAGCAGGAAAAGGATTCCCATCCCATCGAAAAAGAGTTTCACAACAATATCAAAACCCGTGCTGCAAACTGTACACTGCACACACCTTGGATGTCAGATAAGATGTCAGATCTCACATTGGTTTGACTTCACGGGAGCTGACTCTTGATTACTGGCATTCAAAGGTGCTGCTTTCTGAATTTAAATTGTTCCCAATTCAAAATCATTTCAGTTATAATCAGACTCTCAACTATTTCATGCTAAATTTCATGGAGCATCTGAACATGAGGATGACCAAGGAAAAAAAAAAACACCTCTCAGAAGATGCCAAAATCAAAACTGAACAGTATTATTTGGGGGCAAGACAGAATTACACTGACAGAGAAAGAGGAGCTCACCTGATGCCTATATGCACTGAAACTGCAACACACAGTAGGGGCATAGGCAAAAGTAGAAACCGACATTCATGACCATATTTTATTAAAATGTCTTTCATTTGGAAAGTTGGAAAGACCTAGAGTGACATTAAAGAAAAATCAGTGGTGTAATTAAGCGCTGCTGGACTGTTTTACAAAGTCTCATTTCCCCTGAGCACAGTAGGAGTGGAGCATCACAGGTCTGCTTCAATGCTTCCCCTTCCAACAAATTTGGCAAAGACAAGCTTCCACTGAACAAAGCAGGAAGCAATTTTATATAGATGGGCACACACAACCACCACCATTTCTTTAACCAGGCAGGGGCCAAACATTCAACTGTTTATTACAATCTCCTTGAAAGAAAGGAGTGGTATTTAGTCTGTTACATATGCTCTGCATATATTCCCTTCCTTCTTGCAGGATTATTCCTAATACAAAATTAAGCTCCAGAAAGGTTAGGGAGGGTTAGGATGGTCTGACTATTCGACTTCACAAGCTACAAGTGAATGTAAAATACTTCTGATCTTGGTGGTGAGCAGCAAGAAATAAAAGGGAAGCGTCATTGAAAGACCAGTTAGAAATTCATGAGTCAGTTCAAAGACAAATAGAAGTCTGTTCTCATTTTCAGCTCTCTCCTGGAAAAGCCCAAACAACAACAAATTGATTATATAGAGCAATATGCCATGCCCTGCCGCAGAACTGCTGAGGAGACCTAACCAACGCCAGGACTCCAGAGTTCTGGAAGGGTAACACCAAACAGCCTCTGCTTTGAAGAACTGTCAGCCTTCTGCAATGCAAAAGGAAGGAAAAGAAATGGGAAGCAGGACCTAGCATAGTAATGGGTATGCCCCAGAAGGTTCAGCAGAAAATGCTATGTCTATGCTATGAACTAACTCAAGATGGCAACAATTTTTAAGTACTTTCCTCCACTGTTCCCATTGCTTAATTTCATATCGCAGGTACACTGACATTTATTAGCTTGGGTTGTACAAGCAGAGTATTCTAGATTAACATTACCAGATAGTAAACTCACATACAATAGCACTTGGTCTGGGATACAAGAGATGTGAAAGTGGGCTTCTATATTAGCACAGACCAGTGCTCATTTTGAACCATTTTATGTGCTGGGCTAATGCAAAGCATTAAAACACCGCTGTGGGTTAACGAAGCCTACACTATAGGTGTTTTGTTCATTAGGCCGTACAGCTAAGAACAACATTTTTTCCACCTCAGTTTCTACAAGCAGGTTCTGTTCCTAGTTTGGCTTGCAGGGACCGGTGTCACTCAGTTGTCTTTTACGTTAAATGGGTTAATTGCCTGAAGTAACAACAAATAACAGAAAAGGATGAGACCAGGACATGTATTCACATCCAACACGGTGTGTTAGATGTGTATTCACATCTAAACTGGGAAAATATGGGAGGCTTGCCTAAAGAACAAAGCAATTTCCTTCATGCTGTAGTACATCAGACAGGGAGATTTCCTTGATTTCCAAAGCATATTGAAGTAGCAGCATACTGTAAGTGCTCTCCTGTTCCTACGGCCTTCTGAGCAGAGGCCAGGCTCACATTGCTTGGAATAAATTGGCAGGAGTTGGCAACACTAAACTAGAAACAGCTCATGAGGAGAAGCTTGAGGAGGAAGTTGAAAAAATGCAGGGTCTGATTAATGGGCTGAAAAGAAAATTTTAGCTGCTGAAGCTTGGAAAGATTGAAAGTGTACGATTTGGGAATTTGGGATATCAAAACAGAGGAGTTTGGAGTAATCAGCAGTGGAGATAATTAGCACAGAGAGCACAGCTTTCAGCAACAGGGTACGAAAATAGTTTTAACTCTAAGATGCAATTACCTATCTGAATTAAAACCCAGTGTTTCCTCAGGGAAGAATACCCCGAATCCCACTCTAAAATCCATCCCTTCCATTCTATTTAAAGAAGAGTTGTGATCGAGTTGGTAAGTTACTTCAAGTGGACAGAGGCAGCTGGGTGGTTGCCTACGTCCTTGGTTTTGACTGATTGTGGGTTGTTATTAGAGAAATTCTGGCACACAGGAGGCCAGCAGAGCTCAGCCCATGTGTGTGGGGGGGCTGGGATGGTTCCAGGCAGACCAGCAAGTTGCTTTTGTACCTGTACTGGAAAGGGAAAGGGACACTTTGCCAGGGCAAAAAACACTTGAGGAGGAGGATGGCGCCTCAGGTGGAGGCAGAGATTCTGGTTTCACAGGACAGAAAGATGGTGTGAGCACCACATCCCCTTCCACAGTTCTCCTGAAGGCCCCTCAAGTTGCTAGATGTTCCTGATGTGGAGCCTTGGTGTCAAATGGGAATTAAAAGAATCAGGATCAAGAAAACCATTGTTGACTCTTCTTGGAAAAAATGATACTTATCTCATCAGTGTTACAGTCTGATGTAAAACAATTAGTAGGACAGTTTCAGTAAAATTATTAGGGATTGACTAAAAGTGTGAAGTTGGCCTTCAGTTCCTTGCTCTCTAGCAGTGCTTCCCACATTACACTTGTCTGCACTAAGAGGCAGACCACGGTCCCCATGGAAGTTCAAGTGGGGCCTGCACGACTGAATAATGGGCTGGCCTCTGTGTGTACTTCTTATACCAGCTACTGTAATTCAAACACGATGGGAAATGGCACCCCATTTCCTGGTCTGTCCTGGTCTCAGGAATGCAGGCAATGAAGGATGCAGAGAGTCACCGGAATGGGCAGAAGGGAAGATGAGGGGTGGAGAAGGGCAGATCAAAAGGGGGAAGAGCGATTTTCAAAAAGAAAGCGCACGCCCCTTCAGGTGTTTGTACACACCTACGTCTGCCACCACCTGTATCTCTCAGCCAGTCTCATTGTGACAAGGCTAATGGCTGTACGAACACCACATTCTGCATCTACTGCTGCTGTGCTGGGCTCTGCACGCTGTCTGTAAGGGGCAGAAGTCCAAATGTCTGGTCAGGACACGCCATGCAAAGGGAGATGCAGTGAAGCTCTATTAATGAGATTTGCTTCTTAAACAACAACAACAAAAAAGTGCTTAGTCAGATCAGAAGTCTCTCCTCTTAAGTTATTTACTGTCTTCTGGACTGGAGACTTATTCGTTATAAAACCCAGCATTCCTCTTCCCCTGTCCTTCCTCTGCTCTGGTTCATCCTGTGGTTTGTAACAGTTTGGAAAACTTTCGGGGCATTCCTAAGTGGTTACAGATGTGTGAGGATGCACACTGCAGGCCACTTCATCAAGAAGATGACATAACCCTGCGTGCCAGCCTCAGAAGTTCATTTAATACTCAACTTGGAGACACGACTGTCCCAGGCTCACTGTGTGCCTGTTGAAAGTGATGGGATTATAACAGCAGCTGGCAGCGCTCCGTTCCAAGAAAGCTCACAGCATTATTCAGTCTTGAGTTCCCTCTTCCTCTGTGGAGGCATTTGATCCTTAATCTCTTCTATGGATTCTTAACCCTTTTCATGTACTTCTCCCCTCAGCAGTTTTTGCACACAAATCCTTTTACTGAAATATGGGTGAGTTTATTAACAAGGCATCACGGTTGCACACCTATTCTGAACACTATTTACAAGTCCTTGCTAAGCATGCATTTGCATGAAAAACTGTCCAGCAAGTACTTTACAAAATCCAGCACAGAGGAGTAATATTTTAGTTAAAATTAATTGCACTGCTTTTCCTGAATCCAAGCATTACACTGGAGGTTAACCTGATGCCGTAGGGCACCTATAACCACAGACTAACACAAGTAGTCACCCGTACCTCAGTGGCATCTGCCACAGAAAGAGAAACAACTGTTGTTTTAAAAGGCTCAAAGCCAAGAGTTGTTAGGAGACTTCTGTTCTGTCCATCACTGTCACTGCTCTGCTGGGATGCTCCGGCCAGAACCCATTTTGCTTTCTCTCACCAGTGTCTTGTAAAACTGAAAGGTAACTGCGGCTTGCTGTGTACGACCAGAAACAGAGGTCCCATAGAAACAGAGGTGGTGAGACAAAAACGTCTGATCCTGGGACTAGAGGTGGCTTCTACAAAAAAGACAATACCAGCATTGTCAAAAAAAAAAAAAAACAAAAAAAAAAACAGATAGAAAGACACTGGCTTGAGAATTAATCAAGGAAGTGACAGACTGATAAGGAGAGGACAGAACTGGACTGAATATTGTCCCACTTGAAGAAGAGGGGTGGAAATTGCACAAAGGGTTGTTGACATTACGGGAACTGAGGGATGAGCGGGAAAAAAGGATGTGGGAGAGAGCACTCTGAGAGGCAAATAGGAAAATCAGTGTGATTTGAAAGTCATCAGAGGAACACGTTATTGAATAAAATAAAGGAAATGGATACAAGGGAGTTTAAAAGGCAACAAGTGATGCATTTTTTTGGGCAGCAGGGCTGCTGGAAGCAGCAGCAGCAAACAATACCGAGTGCTGCTGATGGCAGAAAAGGCAGCGGCTACAGATCTGCACAGGTACAGCAGATCTAGATCCTTCTTTCCTTTAAAGATCTTGCATAAATGTTAAGAGAATACATGGAAATCAACACTGACAAACAGGTAGACAGCAGATGGATGGGAAAATAACTGGGAATTGAAGGAGTAGTTCATGCTGCCTAGAAAATGGCATACATAGGGAAAAACAAATGTCTTCAACTAGCATTGCTGAAGTTCATCTACAGAAAGAGCACTACACAGCTGAAGATCAGTATTTCAATACCGTCATAAAAATATGACATATGATTTAAGAAATGTTATCCCTCAACAAGGGTTTCTCTTGAAGCACCGGATCACCAGTCATAGCTCCTTGTAATTTTTTTCCTGCTATTTACTTATTTCCCACTATCAGAAAATTCAATGAATCTTTATTGATTTAGACTTCTGTATGAACATCTCTCTTCTTTGAGGAACGTATTTTAATAATGTAGACGGCAGCTCTGTATTGCATCATTTCTTTGATGTCAGGGGATGATGCAGTGGGCTAAAAAGAGAATTTAGAGGAGCTTAAAATTACTGCCTTTTCACAATTAACTTTTATTCTACTATTCACTTGGTCACACTTTCTGCATGTGAATAGCTATTCTATTTTTTCCCCATATCAAAGATTTCAGTGAATGTATTGCCTCACACAGAGCACAGTAAGTAGGTGCTACCAAGCATGACACATGTGCCCGAGCCATAAAAGAAATTATACGGCATTGTAACCTACGGTTTGAAGTCAAATATGCCATCATAACAGCAATCATACTGTAAGGCACACATATAAAGGCAGAACTAAAGTTGCACATAAAAAAACATCTGAAGCTTAGAGGGACACTGCTCAAGTCCGCAGCAAGATTCCAGGGGAAAGCTGATGGCTATTTGGGATCTTTTCACCATAAAAATTCAACAATGGGAGATTTGGATTACCACAGTGGGGAAATCTCCAGCTTTCCGATGAGAGGCAGAGAAAGGTCACGAGCTATTAGTCTATAAAATCACAGCAATAATTACTTTAACATACTAACATTCCCCATCCTCTGAGCCTTCCAGCCTCAGGCTCCTAACAACAAAAGCATCCGGCTCCCCTGGAAGACATGAAAACCATCCTTAATGGCATTAGTTTGATTAAAAACATCTCTATCAGGTGTTTTAAGCAGCGTTATCTGGTAACTTTATATCGTAGAAAGTATACGTTGGCCCATGCATAAGACAAGAACGTGGGAATCTCTTCCTTCTCCATTGCTATAAATTTTTAGCTGCTTGCTTTATGACCTTAAGACAAGATTTCAAACCTATTGCTGGCCTAAGGCTAAGAGTCGCTTAATTTGAGATGCTGGCTCCAGCGTTGACTGGGAGGAGGAAGTCCCACACTTGGAAAAAAATCACGCAGAGGAAAACTCTGGGGATGTCTGGCTTAAATGACAACCTGCCCCCCCAGACAAGGCAGACTACGAGAGGCTGGCTGGGCTTTGCAAGCTAAATCCTGATAGCAGAGGGCAGGCGCGGGGAGCAAATGGCTCTGCAAGCCTCTGTGATGACCACAGCAATGCAGGCAGAGTTTAGAGCAAATGGATTTTTCAGCTTAAGACAACACGAGCTGGTTTTCGTGCTTTAGAGCTGAGTTCTGGCAAAGACATTTCGAACTTTCCGAACTGCTGAACAGATTACAAAAGTGGCCAGCAGCAGCTAAGCAGAGAGAAGGGGCTGTAACTCAGTAATGTATTCTGCTGTGATAAAATTCCCTTTCAGTGAGGCCATGACTCCTGTCCTATTCGAGTCCCTTTGGTAGGGAAAGGAAAAATAAAAGGAATCAAACAAAAAGCAAGGAACGGGCTGAAATGACTCCTCAGAGCATTCCCTGCAGTGTTGGCACTCAGAAGTTGTACCTGGGCTCCAGCTTCAGCCACGGCAACACTAATTAATGAGGGCGCTTTGGAAAATGCCCTTCGGTCCCCTGCTGTGACCACTGCTCTGCTCACTAAATGCCTCCCTCAAGTCCTTTAGGCTCTTTTGAAGCTGGAACATGCGCTGCACAGTTTGGGGCGACGGAGCAGCTTTCCCCGGATGGGACTTGCCTTCAGGTTGTTAATGCAGCAGGTGCAGGGTGCACGGAGAATAGGCAGGAAGCGAGGCTGGGGCTGCCAGCCCCACAGGGCTCAGGGGCCCTACATGGAGCTGGCTGAAGAGAAAAGAAGTCCAACTTCAAGCTGCAAAGGCCGCTCCTCAGCTGCCTCTGAGCAGCCAGAGCTGAGCAGTGCAAGTCCCAGAAAGAGAGAGAAAATCTCACCTACGAGGAGACAGCTGTGCATTAGCAGAAATTCAGTTTTGAAGCACTGCACGCCTCTGAGCCGACAAGAAGAGCCCACAGTGCTGGCAGCAGCGGCTGTGAGATGAAATAAATGCAACTGCTCCCAGTGCAGCCACCTGGGGAGATGTGCCAGGGCACTGGGTGCACACACCTGGACAGCAGTGAGTGGAGAACCTGGAGGGAAGCGACCCGGAGGGTACGCTGTGTGGATTTTAATGCTGGATGCCTCTCCGGGCATCAGCAGAGAAACTCAGGCAAAACACAAATCACGACTGTTTTCATTCCAGCCGAAGTTAAGAGCATGTAGAGGCTGCCAAGGGACTTGCACATGGGTGTTCACACTGACTGTACTGAGACTGAGGAAAAAGAGCTCCTTACGCTGCTCTTGACAAGAGCAAAATGATTAAAATTCAACTTTCCCAAGAATGGCAGAGCCAGCCAGAGGCTACTGACCCAGAGGCAGCTATTGAAAGACAGCAGGTGTGAGAAGATCTTGCTGCTCTTCTATGGCTAAACCTGACATTAAATGATGTTTGAAGCTAGCAGTGCTGAGGGAGAGCTCAGCTGGGAGAAGGAAAAATAATATGGGATGTAAACAATAGCTTAAGAGAAGGGGAGCTAAAATAACATACTGAACTCTTAGCAGTTTGCTCTGAGTTCAGACCACAGCTCAGGAGGATCCTTCCCATACTAAAAGGAACAGATTTATGACAAGCTTGTAATTAAACTGTCTGAAGGACCAATAAACTTCTGCATGCTGTTGTTTTTATGCCACTTTAAACATAATTAATGCAAGCGTTGTGTGTGAATCTGTTTATCTTGGCTTGACTGGAGCGCTGCCTTTTTTTCCCCAGCTCCCTGTTTGTATGATATGCATTGCCAGGTGTCCATCAGTGCTCCAACGTCAGCGGCACAAAATCTCTGGTCTGTTCATGTATCCTTCCACAGAGCAATAAAACAAACAAACAAAAACACACACATGACCTAAGCCATACTTAATACAACCTAACCTAACCTAACCTAACCTAACCTAACCTTTCCTTTCGATGAGACAAATATTTACCAAAATAGAAGTCAGTTCAACGTTTGAACAATTTATCTACTCCGTTGTGAAACCCACTGAGCACCTCCTGGTTTAATCCCCAGCCATCCCTGGCTACCTGTACTATTCTCAGGGAGAACAGAAGAAGACAGTGGTAAAGTCAGAACACCTCCAGATTTCAGAGAGTGATTTAGGAAACCTACTTCAGAATTTTAACTGCTATTGACATACTTTGTAATATTTTTAAAGCTGAAATTAAATACACGTGCACCTGTGTATGCATGATTTATATAATGCGCAAAGAAAATAAGCTACCCTAAAACTCAATGAAAATCCAAACACTTAGCATTATTCTTAGTGCTAGCGTCAAGTTTCCATTCACAGCTTTTGCTGTATAGCTTTGAACTTACTTGGTGTTGTTTTTAGATAGACTACCTTGCCAGCTTCCTACTTTAAGAAAGTTTCAGATATGCAAATATCTGAAGACAATGGGACTGAGATAAAATAAAATTTGTAGAACATGGAAGAAATTATGCTCAAGTTGTCCTCCTTTGAAGAAAAAAAAATCTTTCTTTTTCATGCATCAGTAACATTAACTAAGAGATTTCAAGTCTTTGGTAAATCCAATCAATAATCACCTCAAATGCTGTTATGAAAATTAAAAATCAGACTGTTTTAGCTGTGGGTGATACTGTTACTTAAAACCGTACCTGAAAGCCAGCAAAACTAATAACCCTTTGTTGTTCAGGGACCATTGGCTTAGTTTTTATTTATTCTGTACATTGTTGATACACCAACCTGAGATCCAAAGCAGTGTCAGATAAATAATGACTGCTGCTAATAAACACAACTGAAAAATCCACCGATCTGACAATCTGCCCATCGCTGATTGCTGCATATCCAGCTCCCACCTTCCCTCTTCAGCACCAAAGTATCCACTGAGATTTCTGTTCTCTGAATACTTCTGACAAAATACTTCTGGGCAAATTCTAGGACCACGTGAAGCGATGGAAATGCTCCTACAGGCCCTCGTACACATCCAGTATGAGGAAGAGGTCCAAAGACTGAACTCCTTGGGATGCAAACCATTTAACTTTATGTGGCCAATACATTTGACTTCATGCAGATAGCACAGTCAAACTACCCTACAATCACCTGTGAAAACACAAACTCAGTTTACTCTGAAGATGCTGAATTGTACAGCTACAATTCTCGCACTCCACTTGGAGGCTGGACATTTGGGACGTGCATAATGCCATTAACCCAGGAGAATTAGGTAAGCCTCATGGTTTTTCAATGACTTAGTTTTTGTCTGCACTAATTTTACCTCCAAATCTGCATGTCTGAAACCCCACACTCTTTAAGTCTGCTTAAAGTGATTACGTCTTTTCAGTAAATCTTTGATTGTTCTTTCTCCCGGCTGCAGAGCTGTCTGCCTGCAATTTCTCAAAAGAGCGCCCGGATTTCATGTCCATTGGCCCCTGCATTCCTGCCAAAGCCCTGCAGAAATGAGAGCTGCTGCAGCTGCCAGGGTTTATTTACACACATTCCTGCCTCAAATTGAATTAATGAGCATAATTTAACTCAGGCAATGTCCTCTACAGCTCTTGTTTCCCTTTGCCCCTCTTGACATTTCTTTCTCTCACACAACCACTCTTGTAGTCTTTCTTAAAGTAGCATCTAAAGGGATTCTGATGTAAAAAGTAATTGCAAACACATAGTGAATCCCATCTGAGCTGATAAATTTGTACAGATCTGCTTAAAACCTACTTTATCAGAAGCTCGGGATCCCCTTGACAAGTATCCACAAAGTTAATTTGAGCTTATTTGCACCAATCAAGCCAACTTTGTCAGTTTAGCAATGACCTTCCAGATTAATCAGTCACAAAAGACCAAACCCTGGAAAGAGCTCAGAGGAGAACGAGAGCCAGGACAACAAGAACTGATGTCAAAACCTATCTACAGTTGCTTTGTGTTCATACATCGTATTTGGCAAACCTTTTGGACTCCAGTCCATTTCTGCCTTCAGATATGAAATTCTGCAGCCATGGCACAAGGGCTCTCAACATCAACGAGCCCCGTGGGTGCTGTATGGACACATCACAGACAGAAAGCCCTGTTACTCCACTAAGTAGGCCAGTGCAGTGTTTCCCACATGCTGTGTCAAATATAAAAAGCAAATATTTCTCCAAATAGTCACACTGATGTGATAATGAAGTCACTCATTCTCCCCTGCTATCACACTGTATGGTATCTCACACACTAGGGCTTGAAAGCCTTAGAACAAGAGCTGTGTAATTCTACAAGAAGTGCATGAAAGAAAGGGAACTAGATCTATAACTATAAATTTGCTACATCAGCACATCCCAGGCTACAAGCATCATGGACAAGAACATTCCAGCAGCACTTTGAACCTCTAGATCCATAGGGAAAACAGACTGCTTGGCACACAACGATTCAGCCTTCTAGGATGACTGCTCTCTTGTGAAGCTCCCACAGACCTGTATCTGTCCAGTTATGCTGATTTCTGGAGAGGATTTTCCTTCCCCTAAAGGCTAACAAGATACTTCAGAATATTTCAGTGAGAAATCTGTATATTCCAGGACTTGGTGTTGAAATGACAAATTCTATGGACCTGAGTTTGCAACTGCCACAAATAGAAACTAAAAGGTCCCCAAATAAGTAACTGGTCTTGGAAAAGGTGTGATGGAGGAAGATAAGTGCTGGAAAAGAGGCAAAGATGCTGGCTGGAGAAAACATCCCAGAGAACTGGGATGTGCATGGAGGTGAGCGCTGGGGAAAGGCCAGGGACCTTGACCTTGAGGCTGCTCAACACCACAAGCAGTGGCCCAGCAGGGACCTTTCCAGCTCTCTGCCCAGATTTCACAGGCCAGCAGCGACCTCCCTGCAGAGGAGGGAATTTGAAACCTAGGGAACATAATGCTGTGGTGGGAGCGAGCAAGAATAATCAAGTAGGGTTAGCAGCAACAGTCCCTTTGGTTCTGAACTCAGCATCCAGACCCACTAAAGATGTCATTTACTTTGCCTTGCCTGTGACAGCCGACACTTGGCTGAATTTGAATCCTTCCAAACCACTTTCATTTTAGAAGCTGATGCAGACTACAAATGGCTTTAAAACAATTCTCCTTGTATGAACATGAGTTCAAGAATCACAGAGTCACAGAATTGTAGGGGTTGGAAGGGACCTCAAGAGATTGTCGGGTCAAACCCCCCTGCCAAAGCAGGTTCCTTACAGCAGGCTTTGCTCTAAGTTCATCATGTTTTTCTGACTGCTAACATCAAAAGACCAGAATGGACCTATTCTTCATGGTCCCAACTCTACATGCAGCCAGTAATTTCACTTAAAAGTTCTCTCTCAGCCCTCTCTCTGCCATTTCCAACTTCATTATATTTCCACGCCCCTCAGCAATACTTTCTCCCTTACACACGCAGTTGAAATCAAACACACTTGTCCACAGATGTGGTCACTGGATCTTTAGAAATCATTTTAGATTTTATGGCTGCCTTTCATACATCTTTTGGTTTGCGTGGAGATGTCAGTAGTTCAAACATTCATTTGCTCTTCACATATATCCTCAGTGAACAGTAGTGGTTAGACCGATCAGCTTCAATAAGATTTTGCCCAGCTCCAAATGAAAACAGCACTTTTTATAAGCACCTAAGGAAAATGACTTGACAGAGCCTGATTTGTTGTCGCCTCCTGCCACCCCCACCAGATGTGTAACTTGTTACTCCATATGCGTGCTACTCCCTCCTCCAGTTTTGATTTTTCTTTGTATGTTGGCATGCAGTTGTATGAAAGCACAGTGAAAATCAATTGTATAACACTGTCAAAGAAATTCACCATGATTGCCTCTCACTTTTATGTCATTACAGCGGAGAAACTTCACTTGAATTTGGTAGGGCCTTCCCTGAATGCAACTTTTGTTAAAGCAAAGCTTGAAGTGGTTACCTTTCGTGCTTCTCTGAAATTATGGACATGGAAAAAGCCTGAAAATACCCCTTTTTGGTACATCTCTCTCAAATACTCTCAGAACTCCATAACAAGAATATTTCTTCCACATGTGAAAACAAAATGCCAAACATCAGGTCTTCTACTGTACGTGCATACCCTATTGGATAAAACACGGCGAGCAACCACTGACAAAGATACAGAAACCATATGACTAATGAAAGAAACACAAAAATAAAACCCTTTATGTCTACCAAAACAGACGCTCACAAAAAATACTGCTCAAAAGAAGTTTTTGCAGAAGTGAGTGTCACTTTTTGTAGATTCTAAAATTACACTCTGCTAACCTTGTTATCTTCTTCTCTTCTAGTAACTCACACATTTTACACACCACCTGTACAATGGCAAGCAATGAAATCAATACAGAATTGAAACTTTGAAAGCCAACATTTCTTCATTTGATCCCTCATATTCCTTGCTCTCTCTCTAGATAGGAATCCTATTCTCTTAGCATCTCCCTGGCTCAGAGATGTGCACACCACACTACCACAGGTGGAGCTGATGGCAGGTAGGTGTTGATCCTCTTCTTTCCTAGGAACCTTCTGAAAACATCTAATGATCTGAACAGATTTCAACATAACTGAGTCCATTGCTTTAGAGAATGAGATGTAGAAAGTAAGTTTATGTACAAAATTGTTGTGGGTCCATTTCTCTGAAACGAATTGCACCTTCCACTTGTTGAACAGGGACATCTCACGTCAGTGCCTGGTAAAATCATGGAGAAGATGGTTCTCAAACTTATTGAGGCGCACCTGGGGGACAGAGCAGTCATTGGTCCCAGCCAGCATGGGTTTGTGAAGGGTAGGTCCTGCCTAACTAACCTGATTTCCTTTTATGATAAGATCACCCGTATGGTGGACCAAGGGAAACCAGCTGATGTGATTTTTTTGGACTTCAGCAAGGCTTTTGACACGGTTTCCCATAGGATCCTACTGGACAAAATGTCCAGCATACAGCTAAATAAAAACATCATACGATGAGTGAGCAATTGGCTAACGGGCAGGGCCCAAAGGGTTATGGTGAATGGGGCTGCGTCAGGCTGGCGGGCGGTCACTAGTGGGGTCCCTCAAGGCTCCATTTTAGGGCCGGTACTTTTCAATATTTTTATAAACGATCTGGATGTAGGAATAGAAGGTATTTTGAGCAAGTTTGCTGATGACACCAAACTTGGAGGAGTTGTGGACTCGAATGAGGGTGGAGAGGCCTTGCAGAGGGATCTGGATAGGTTGGAGAGCTGGGCGATCACCAACCGCATGAAGTTCAATAAGAGCAAGTGCCGGGTCCTGCACCTGGGACGGGGAAACCCTGGCTGCATGTACAGACTGGGCAATGAGACGCTGGAGAGCAGCTCCTCAGAGAGGGATCTGGGGGTCGTGGTAGACAGCAAGTTGAATATGAGCCAGCAGTGTGCCCTGGCAGCCAGGAGGGCCAACCGTGTCCTAGGGTGCATCAAGCACGGCATCGCTAGTAGGTCGAGGGAGGTGATTGTCCCGCTCTACTCTGCGCTGGTGCGGCCTCACCTCGAGTACTGTGTGCAGTTCTGGGCACCACAGTATAAAAAGGACATGAAACTGTTGGAGAGTGTCCAGAGGAGGGCTACGAAGATGGTGAAAGGCCTGGAGGGGAAGACGTACGAGGAACGGCTGAGGGCACTGGGCCTGTTCAGCCTGGAGAAGAGGAGGCTGAGGGGAGACCTCATCGCAGTCTACAACTTCCTCGTAAGGGGGTGTCGAGAGGCAGGAGACCTTTTCTCCATTAACAACAGCGACAGGACCCGCGGGAACGGGGTTCAGCTGAGGCAGGGGAAATTTAGGCTTGACATCAGGAGGGGGTTCTTCACAGAGAGGGTGGTTGCACACTGGAACAGGCTCCCCAGGGAAGTGGTCACTGCACCGAGCCTGTCTGAATTTAAGAAGAGATTGGACTGTGCACTTAGTCACATGGTCTGAACTTTTGGGTAGACCTGTGCGGTGTCAAGAGTTGGACTTGATGATCCTTAAGGGTCCCTTCCAACTCAGGATATTCTATGATTCTATGATTCTATGACATCATAGTGGCAAGAAGTTTCACAGAAATAAAAAATTCTATTTGACACCATCAATTTGGGTTTCCCAATTTACTGAAAACAAATAGCCATCTTGGGTCAATTTTAACATGTACTCTACAGTGCAGCCACTGTACTAAATCCTGTCCTCTCCTCCTCCAGCATCATCCAAAATGCAATGCATGCTATAGAGCAAGGACGATTACACTTGTTTTTTGTGCGTGTACATGTCTATGTGCATGTGTGTAACAACACTACTGTTCCTGAACCCTTGCTCCATCTTTCTCTGCATTCATTGGCCTGCTGGAGTCTAGAATAAGCATAAAATTGCTTAAGGCACTCATATGTATATATATTTGAAAAGGGTGATAAGTCTAGGGCTGTGCTCCCTGCAATGTTCTTGGCAAGAGACTGCAGCCCTTAGTGGTGGAAATAACTCTCTTCCCAACATCAAGCTACTGAGGATGGCCATTGCTGGGTTTTAGGCTACAAAGAACAAGGGTAGCATGAGTGGGTCCTTCACACTTCAGGCATTATGTTACAGACAACACTCCTCTGTCCTTCTTTCGTCTCAACCTCATTGAATCATGTATTTGCCTACAGAAAACACAGCCCACTGAAAGTGCATGCGAGTGTCTGCTTAGCACCGCTTTCATAATATTATTTTCTACAGGCCCCACCTAAGCCTTCTGATAAGATTACTATCATAGAAATACCAGCTCAATTGTTATACACAAATATGAGAAATTGTGCTCTACAAGACAAAGAGCTGCATTTTGACTACTACAGACATCCAAAGGCACTTCCAAAATTTACAGCTTTCAGGTTAGAAACGATTCTTATCTTTGTCATATCCACCAATGGAGAAGTAGCACAAGATGCCAGCATTGCTGCAGGCTGCTGCATGAACAGGAAATCAGTAGGGGATAGACTGCCCCAAATGACCCATGGTCATACGTGGGGTATTTGGGAAGGCTGTACTCCTTCCAGCCTCCCTGCTCCCAAAGCCTGTGCACCCACGTCAGTCTTAGCACAATATAAGCGAGATCATTTCCACTCCTCAGGGCTTTTTGGATCAAATTTTGACATAACACAATTGGGAAAAAATGATCTCATGAAACATATACTGTAGGGAGGAAAGGGAATAAAGGTATGTTTCAAATTGATCTGGAAATATTTTTCCCATAGAAAATAGTTAGGTTTGTCTCTTCCAAAAATGCAACCCAAACAGCACAGGGAAAAAACAGTGGTGTGGAACACAGATGTAGTAAAACAAAGTCCCCCCCAGCAAACAAACAAACAAACAAAAACCAATGAATTCCAATAAAGTAAATTCAAATAAAAACATAACATGACCCTCCTGTCCCCAAGGATAGGAAACTTCCCAATAAAACTCCAAATATCTGCTATCTGGGCTCTCCTGAGTCCATCAGAAAACAAAATGACTTAAGTGTGACCAGAGCAAGCTATAAAATCACTAGTTCCAACTCAGAGTCACCTACTGCCCTTTGGAATAGATCCCATCTGTTATTCATGTTATTTTCTAAAGGAGTTACAACTTCGTTGATGGGAGCTTTAACTGCCTGTTAAGAAATCATCTTACATCCACAATTGCTCTATGACCTTTTCTTCTTTCTCTCTGAGATTATAAGAACAGCAGCATATTGCTCTTTTATTACTTTCATATTCTCCCTCCCACCCACCATCATCAATACCAGGACATTAAGGTAACAAACTCCATGTAGGAAGAGGTAATTGCTCAGTGCCTGCAAAACGCCTTCATCAGGCCTGGAAGCATGGCTGCTTCCTACAGATAACAGCCACACAAAGTAGTGCTGAATAATGAATCTGTGCAAGAGCAGACCCAAATTTCTTTCTATAGAGTTGCCCTCCAACTCACCCTACATCCCATAAGTAGCCCACTGTTAGCCTAAAAAACTGACTGGCAAAAGGTGTCACAGAGGCTGAGCACTTCTCAAGACACAAAAAAACCTGGTTGGCCACTCTCCAGTTATAATAATTTTAAATAATGTAATTAAAGATTAAAAGACTATTCTAGGATTAAAGATTTATCTAAGAGGTACTGAAAAATACTTGAAAGACAGTGAAATCTTTGGGAATAGTCAGGACGGGTTCACAAGAGGAAGACCAGCCTCACTAATTTTCCTTTTATGACAAGGTTACCTATTTAATTAATTAAGACAATCCAGCAGATGTAATTTTTTTGGACTTCAGCAAAGCTTTCCATACTGCCTCTCACAGTACCCTTCTGGACAAAACGTCCAGCATACAGCTAGAGAAGTACCTAATGCGATGGGTGAACAATTGGCTGATGGGTTGGACTGAAAGGGTTACAAGTAAATACAGTTATATCATGCTGGCATCCAGTTACTAGCGAGGTTCCCCGGGGCTCCATTTTAGGACCAGTTCTATTTAACGTTTTCATAAATGACTTGGATGTAGGACTAGAAGGTGTTTTGAGTAGGTTTGAAGATGATACTAATTTAGGAGGAGCAGTTGACTCCATTGAAGGTAGAGAGGCCTTGCAGAGAGACCTTGACAACTTAAAGAGCTGGGCAATTGCCAACAGTATGAAGTTTAACAAGTGCTGGATTCTGTACCTGGGAAGGGGCAACCCTGTATATATGTACAGAAGGGGGGATGAGAGGCTGGAGAGCTCATCACAGCACTGCCAGCTGGGTGAAGGAAGGGATTGTCCTGCTCTGCGCTGGTACAGCCTCACCTTGAGCACTGGGTGCAGTTTTGGGTGCCCACAATATAAGGAGGACATAAAACTATCAGAGAGTGTCCAAAGGAGGGCAACAAAGACTGTGAATGGTCTGGAGGGCAAGACATATGAGGAGCAGCTGAGGTCCCTTGGTTTGCTCAGCCCCGGGCAGAGCAGGCTGAGGGGAGGCCTCATGGCGGCCTGCAGCTCCCTCACGAGGGGAGCGGAGGGGCAGGCGCTGAGCTCTGCTCTCTGGGGACAGCAACAGGACCCGAGGGAACGGCATGGAGCTGGGACAGGGGAGGGTCAGGCCGGGGGTTAGGGAAAGGTTCTGCACCCAGAGGGTGGTTGGTCACAGGAACTGACTCCCCAAGGAAGTGGTCATGGCACTAAGCCTGCCAGAGTTCAAGAAGTGTTTGGACAGTGCTCTCAGAAACATGGTTTGGTTTTTGGGTGGTCCTGAGTGGAGCCATGAGTTGGACTCAATGATCCTTGTGGGTCCCTTCCAACATAGAATATTATAGGAATCTAATTCTATGAAAAGAAAAAGTATTTTCTTCCACAGGGATGCACACAAACTCTTGTCATACATGTCAAACCCACACTGTAGAGCTATTTGTTTTTCCTCTGTTCCAATGCAGAATGCAGACTACATCTGAAATGCTCTGATCCACTATGGCAAGTCATGCATTTAGCCTCTCCCTGCTTGTCAACATGGCTCAAAATATAGTCTTTTTTTTTTTTTTTTTTTTTTTTTTGAGACGTGAATATTAGTGTTCACTGCCTCTGGTAAAATACAGTAGCTGCTTTTCTAAATTTAAAAGCCAGCTGTTTCTAATTAAGAAAATACTGAGTAGGACGTCTTCCAAACATCTTCCCACGAGCATGCAGCAAGTCTTTGCTACTTTTAAATCCAAGAAAAAGTGATTTAAGGGAAATTTCGAAGGACATTAAGCAATCCTGTACTCCACACTGAATCAAGACACAATTTTGAAGCACAGTCAACTACCATGGGACTATAATTCTATCCCGAGTGAAGAAGTTTGTTCCTGTGTTCCTGGACACTGCCATACCCCACTCCAAAACAACAACAACAAAATCTAGATAATCTGCCGGTTATGCCTAAGTGTAAATGGCTTGTGTTGCGCTGTATTTCAATTTAAGCTACTGAGTTGTGTTTAAACTTGTTAAAAGCTACCCGATCTCAAAACAGACGTTGGCCAGACAGCGTGGCTAGTGTCCAGCTTTCATTACAATACTGAAAAGAAAAACAGCTGACAACTTATGCATGCTGTTTGTACAACCTGTGGGGAGCAACTTACCTACAGTCACTTTTGCATTGCTCATCCATTGAGCACACAAGCCCACCAGCCAGGAATAAATGCCAAATGGAAAGTGGGCCAAGAAGAAGAACCAAGAGAAATTTCAAGGCCAGCTGACTGCCCTGTTGTGCACTGCCAATTCCATCAATTCCTGAACCAGAACGAGTTTTTTTGTCCATGGCTTAATCCTATTTTTACATGGCACTATAAGGAAATGCCAACACAGTACTGGGCACGGCTGCACATACCATCCTGCTTTTATGAATTAATTTCAAAGGAGAAACAAGTCTAGGACATCTTTAGTAAGTACTTAGGAGAGATTTTACCTCAGAGTTGACAAACACGTGAAGTGGCATGTTTTTGTGGGGTTAGCGTCCAGAAAGCAAGCATGTTTAGTCTCCTCATTTCACAATCAAAAGTTATTAAAAACATCAATTTTATCCCTATCAATTGTTTCATCTCTTTTTGGTGTATCATACAGAACAACACCAGGGACCTAAAAATGACATTCATTTCTGAAATCCACATGTGGATCATAAAAACAACCAATCTACTCCTTCAACAGATGCTTAAAAATATATGCATGCTTCATTAGTCTAATTTGTCTACTCGGAGCATAGTCCAAAATTGCAGAGAAAGTTCCAAAACCACATCAAGTGCCATGGAGACCACTGTGCATAATAATAAAAACAAACACCATCAGCAGGCATTAAGAACCTCGACTGGCAGGCAAAGTCTGCTTTTTGAGTAACAGCTGAATGAAGAATTTCCACAGACCAAAACACTGACACCACAATGTAATGTGCAACTGATTGCAGACAAACCACAATCAAAGCGGCCAATTTTCTAATGAGCGCCAAACACCGCAGAAATATGAGAAGCCAAAGAGAACAACAACTGAGACCTCTGGAAAAAAAACACGTCTAGTGTAGAGAAAAAGGCAGAACTATTCTGGAAAGCATGAAAATTTACACTAAGCTGTCACTATTTCAGTACAGATTTGAAACAGCAGTAACATGAAACCTGTTTATTCTGTTGCAATAATGACTATCATCTTGTCTTCGTTTTATTTTGTTTTTGTTTGTTTTGTGTTATTTTTAAGTCTTTCCATGCAGGTTTCTCACAGGCTTTGTCAAGAACTGAATCAGCAAGATTTAAGAGAATTTCAGACTGGAGGCCAGCTAAAAAAACAGCTTTGCAAAGTAAATTAAACCCTCTAGATCACCTTCCCCTCTCCAAACCAAATATCTACTGCAATAGCTATGGTGTATCTGTTACGCTAATGGCAAACCCATAGAAAAGAACAGGAAGGTTTCCTAAGAGAGGAAGAGTTGTTTTCTTGATGAGCCACTAATTTCAATAAGCACTGCTACTGACATACTACATGGGATCAACTGGACATCTCCACTACAGGGATCTTTTAAAAAACACCCTGTCAAAGATGATGCACATCTTTCTTAAACTCTAAATAAGTAGTCAAATAACCTAGCAAGAATCTGACGACTCAGCTGTAGTTTAAAAAGTCTCCCAATAAAGGATTACATTAGAGTTAGAAAAGGATTAGAGTGACTCCTATGTTCAGCGGCTTCCACTACGCAGAAGCGGAGCTGTTGGCACAATTTATTCTCAACAGAGGTTGTAAAGAAGTAAAGGGAAAGTGCAGCAGCTCCATCTGCAACACCTCCAGCTGTGATGGGACTAGAAGGCTCCGATGAGGAAAGGCCTTATGAATGTCGCTCCAAGATTGAGATGATGTGTTCCAAATTCAAAACGATTCTTAAATCCCAGCTCTGAGCTACGACCATATACCTGTACATATAACACAACACGAGAATATAAAAATCTAGAAATTAATAATTTGCACTGTGGATTAGCCACAATCTATGACCCTCTCAAAAACAGATTAAAACCCCACTCTTCCTCCCCCTTACCCCTTTAAGGTTGAAAGAGTAATACTAGTTTTCCTGAAGACATGTCATTTATGATAACGACTAACAAAGCAAAGATAAAACACCGTGGAAATAAATAGCAAAACTTACAGCTCAGTAGCAGTCTTTTCTCCAACCAAGAGCCAACACCTGATGCTTCAGATAGGTGAAAGGAAGGACCCTCCCTTAAAACACTATACATAGTATTTGAGCTTGGGGAGGGGAAGGAGGAGATCTGTTGTTCTTTATCTTAGATAATGTATAGATCAAGAATAAAAGCTTTCATACACATATTACCTCTTCATATATATGTGTACATACACATGCTTTCATATATGTATGTGCATGGGTGGGCCTATGTGCACACAAACTTTGATCCCATACAGTGTAATATTATTCTCAAAAACCCAAAGTATGCTGCAAGTCCTATGAAGAAACGTCCAAAAAATATGAGCAGCATTCCACACACACACCTGTATGACATATGGAAGAAATGTGACCAAAAAATTCTTTGATCTTGCATTACTCCTTCTGATACTAAAAAAAAAAAAAAAAAAAAAGAAAAAAAGGATACTGAAGGAAACTATTATTTGTGTATCTGAAAAGGTACTCCCCCAAAACAACCAGCATACCAGATGTATATGGAGAAGTTCTACGAAAGACTTCTGAAATTTTTATCACTGCTTTGTCTTATTATGTTACTTGCATTCTGTTGTGAAGTACTGTAGCAGAAAAAGAAGAAATATGTTGACTCTTTGACAGCAGAGAATAACTAAGTTGCTTCCCTTTGCCCTCCAGGAGGGGAAAAAATGGTATTATTTTCCCTGTGAGAATGCTCAAGATATAATGGGCAAGAGAAAGAAATACTTAGTGAAAATGGTTTAATAAATCCCAGCAGAAACAAAGCGTCTTTTCACATACTTAAATGTCTGCAAGACTCCATGCTGACATTTGACAAATGGGCAGAGTAAAATGTTTTGCACATTCTATGCCTTTTACTCATGGCACAAAGTCCTGCCTGGCACAGATGCTAAAAATGTACTACAGTTAAAAACAGCTCCCTTCAAGTGCTATTGCATTTTTCTAGTATGAGTATCTAGCAGTTTCTGGAATTCAGTTTATTTAAAAATATAAACACACTAACAAGATGTTTAAAAACAAAAAGTAAGCTTTTTGACTCTCCCATTTAGCTTTTAACATATTTTGACTACTTGTAAATACAGAAAGACAGACAGCAGGAGCCAAAGAATACCTTGAGTCTGGGAAAAAGTAAAAAGATGCGTTTTACTGACTACAGCCTAACGTGATCTCAGCTCATTTCACCATAAACTGGTATTATGACAGCACCCAATTATTCAAGAGCCTTTGTTTAAGTTACTGCAAACGGTAAGCAAATTTCTTTAACCTTAGAAGCTTTCACTGATTTTACAAAATCAAGAAAAATCCAGTAATCCACCAAAATATGTCATCTAAAACATTATCCAAAACCTTTTTTTTTTTTTAACCTCAGCAAGTTATTAGTACCACTTCTTGAGTCATAGCCTCAGGAAAAAAAAACAATTTAAAGTTGAAAATTTTTAGAAGGTATTCAAGCAAAACTAAAACTTCATTAACGTGAAGCTTTTGTTTAAAGGCCTGCAATTTCTGTTGGAGCAAAAGATTACCAACACAATGAAAAAAATGGGAGCTAATTGTGGGAGGAAAAAAAGTGATAAAGCTAAAAGCTGATAGCCTGACCCTTCTCATAAAAAGGAATAGCTCACCTTATCATTTGTGTAGGAGAAGGCTGACACATTAATGGCAGCACTACAAGTCTGCTGTGGAGGACAAGCAGTTCATGGCTCTGCGTGATACTCAGTCGAATTTCTGCCTGATATATGGAAATACGAACTACAGCTGCTGATGCTGTATGTGCCATGAAACTCACATAGGACACCGTGAAATACTATCAAAGCAGTGAGTTTTTGTCTGTTAGCCACTTACCTGCTGATCGCAGCCTGTCAGCTGCCACTCCTTGCTGCAAAGAGCTGTCTGAAAACCTGTAATGGCCTCCGTTATCCCCAGTGCTTCAGCAGCATATTAAACACTATGTATTAGGCCACAGCAGGAACAAAATGATGACAGACTGCTCTTACTGAGTAGAAATGTGAGAGTAACTTCAAAAATCTCTAATTGATTTCTTTACAGTTGGATTTTTTTATAATTATGTTCTGGTACACAAGGGTGACGTAAGTTAAATATGCTTCAATTCTTTGCTAAAATTTTTTCTTCTTTCTGTATCATAAACAGCATCCTTGCTTTAAATACAACTCTAAACTTTTTATCAAACACTCTTTTCAGGTCATTTTGAAAGCAGTTCCACTCCTACAGAACATTTTTTTGTTACTGTATACTTATTAAGTCCCTTGTTTTTACTGGAAGCCCGCTATTTTCAATATGCACGAGGCATACTTTTGACAGCCATGTGACTCAGTGCGCTCACCACAGGTTGAGATAATGACACCAAAGGGAAAATTTCATCACCTGGAATTCAGCTGACACTGGAAGACCAAATGAAACATTCCACTGGTGTTACACAGACCAGTAACGGATCAGCTTCCCTTCTGACCATCTCATGCTATCCTCAAGTCCATTCTGGTTCATTTTAAACAAATGCAGGAAAAAAGGATCAAACATGAAAATACATGGAAGACAGAAACCATGGTGAAAAAAATACAGAGCAAAACCACTAAGTTTGTACTTGTAATTTTGTAAAAGATGAAGCCTAACTAGGAAAAAAGTAAGGAAAGAGCCACTGCTGTTCAAGTGAACTGAGACTTGCATATTTGTATAGTATGTACAGTGCATATGATCACATCTGATGTCACCTTTTGAGAGAAAAAGGGCTCTTTTAATGAGGAGATGAAGTTAAATGAATGCAGGGCTTTAAAAAAAAAAAAAAGTTGTTAAAATAGTGTAGTGAGTATAATACAATTCTTTACAAGCCTCTTGCATGCGTCCGACAGCAGGCCCGATGCTGAGCACCCCCGCGCCGCCGAGCCTTCGTACTGACCTGCCCGAGCATATCGGGTGCCATGGGGAACGTGGGCCAGATGGCCGAGTAGATGCCAAAGAAGACCAGCCAGAGCAGCATGCTTCCCCAGACCGCCAGGTGACTGAACTGTCAAGGAGCAGGGAGAGAAGGAGAGTCAGCACAGCGCGCTTCCCCCTCCCGCCTCACCCACAGACACTTTTCTGTTCAGGTCTCTGTCAGCCTCACGCAGGCCTGTCTGCTGCGCTTGGTTTCAGGCCAGTAGCACAGGTTGTTTAAACAGCATAAACCAGCTCTCCTCTTTAATCTCTGCCTCACGACAGGGCAGGCAGATAGTCTTCTCAGCCAATCTGTCTTACTCCCAGCTCCAAAAACTCACCAGATTTTCCTTAGTGCTCTGATTTCTCTCATCTAGCTCCTGGTTCCCACTGCACACATGCCAGGTTCAACACATACATCAAGGTAGAATTTTTCAAAAGGCACAGGTTAAAGTTCATCCTGACAAATCCCTCGTGTCAGATCCCCTGTGTGCACAGGTCACGTGCACCACTCGCATACCTTTCCCTGAAGAAGATTCAGTGTTGTGTGATACACCGCCACTTAAATGATCAACATCTACTGATCACCTTTGCTTTTCTGCCTTAAGAGTGCTTTAGGTGATTTACAGATACGCAATGCAGTTTACACCTCTACTGGCTCTTTAATCTGCGGACTAAGAGTAAATAAAAGCGGTATCAAAGTGACCAAGAACACACCCAGTACATGTTTCATTTCAGTTGCATTAAGGAAAGTCATTTCTTCTACATACCCAAACTGTTTTGCCGTTCAGGATGATTTAAACTGTTTTACTTTTACATTGCAGTGGATGGAATCAGTAATTTTGGTTGTAACAAGCAACTGAGCTCACTATTGGCTCCAGCTTTTTTTGGATACCAACAACTCCCGCGGCTGATGACTTTGGCTCTAACTCAGCGAAGTACCTGCATAAATCTTAATTACTAAACACACGCAGATTTAGGAACACGGCAATGAATTCATGCACTGGTGGCTGTGGTGGACACACGGTCCGTTTGTTTAGCTCTCAGCTTTATGCTTTCTATTTGATGATTTCATTTGCCTTTTTTTCTAAACAGCAAGCCTGACAATCCAAGTGTCTAATATTGCATTTGTGAGACAAACACCGATTTCTAGAGGGAGGAGAAGAAATCACTCCTTCCCTGGGAGCATCCTCAGAAAGGTGAGTCCTTCCTGAGCACAAGCAGTGCAA
The DNA here is from genome assembly GCF_047663525.1 of Anas platyrhynchos. Classification (NCBI taxonomy): domain Eukaryota; kingdom Metazoa; phylum Chordata; class Aves; order Anseriformes; family Anatidae; genus Anas; species Anas platyrhynchos. Next base: position 186,466,931 of record NC_092587.1, on the reverse strand, counting down.
ACAAACAAGCGGGGAGAGCCTGCAGCACCAGTGCAGACCGGCAGATAGCTGGAAGCAACTGGAGGCTGGCTTACAGTGGAGGCATTCATCCGGCAGAAGTTAAGAGGCGATGGAAAGAACGCTCTTCGAGGCGCTCTCGGAAAGCCGAAATGTTGTTCAACCCTGAAAGCTGCCGGACTAATGAGCAGGGCATGGGATAGGCCCCTTCCTGGAGAGACACTATGGGCAGGAAGATTACTTTTCCAACTTTCTCTATTTGCTCTTTTTCATCGAGGAGATCTGACCGGTAACTGCTTAATGAAAAGTTATTCCAATCCAAATTTAAGGTGAATGAAACTAACACTAGGAGATTTTTTTTTATTGATGTTATTTTTTAAATTTGAAGGAAGCGAGGGGGATTTCACCTACTTGATGTGTTTGCTCTTCTGAAAACAAGGTCATTTCACCTCAGTATGAATCACTGGCCAGAATAAAGGCCTCCACAGTGCGGAACTGTGGTGCTCAGCTCCTCATAGAGCAGCACCACAAGGCTGCTGCAAGAGCTCGCCTTAAAGAAGAGCCAGCCCCATGCAGTGGCCCAAGAACAGCACCAGCACTGCTCTCCCAAAAGGACCTTTCCCTCAGTCACAGTCTTCCTTTCGAACTAGTGGGCAGAAGGCCCAGGATAGCTTGGGCTGATGCTTCCAAACTGCTAACTCCTACAAACTTTACGATTAAAAAGAGTAAAGAAAAGCAAGCAGGGAAACCACTGTAAGATGTACTCCCACTTTGCAGTATTGTATTTCTGCTAGTGAGTTGTCATCTTCATTTTTAGTCTCACTACTCTCCGGTCTGTTGGTAGGACAGTTCTTGAGTTTTGCAGCTCTTTGTTTTGTCCTTTCCAGCTTAGCAAGGTCTTTGCTCATTTATTTTTCATCATCTTCTCATGATCTCATAATCTCAATCATCCCTTGCCATGCGTCTCCCTTCCCACATCTCAGGCTTGTAACTTGGTGGAATTTATTCTCTACCTTTAAAAGGCCTTCTGCTTTCAGCAAGAGCCCTCCTTGTCCTGTTTGAAATCATTTCTTGAACACTAACCCTACCCACCAAGCTTTGCCCTGTTGGTTCTCCACTGATCTGTCATACATTTCTTAAGAAGTAGCAGGCAAAGCAGAAGCTGGTTTGTCAGATGTGTTAAATGGCATTCAGAAAAAGAAATCAAGTGCTCATGCATAAGAAATCAGACACACTGTGTATCTATCTTGTGCATCCAATTTATCTGAAGCAGCTTCAGTAGCATGGTAAAGTATTTAAGAAAGCTGAATTTTGGCACAAGCCTACCGCAGTATTGCAGACAGGCAACACATAACAAAGCTGCTCCACACAGCTCTAAAGTGCAGATTTTGTTATGCATGTGACTACTTCTACCAAAGCCTTTCTTTCCACACTACCTACTGGATCTACCAGACTCCCAACTACTCTGAATCTGAGTTATTTATTTAAAGCTTTCAGCTGAGCCCATCATGTTCTCCCAAGTGGCAGTGTCCCTCATGTTCCCTCAAACAAATTGGATGTAACCAATCCAGTTGATGATGGAGGAGAGGCTTAACTCAATGTTGTACATTTAATACTCTTCAAGTAACCTCAAGATTCTTTGTGTGTTGATTCACTCACAGCTGAAATAATAATTGTACAACATCAGATTCCAAGATGATGAGAGTCCCTCGGTCCGAGCAATGAGACAGGAATTACAAGTAGATGTAGAAAAAGTTGATTCTGAACACAAACACTTTTCTGTGAAGAACAATAATTTCCTGTACAAATGCCAGTGCTAAAGTATGTTGAGCTCTACTAAACATTATGGTGTCTTTTAAAATAAAGGTATGAAAGAAGGGATCATGATTATCCCTAGGTGACTGAAAAGACATTGTTTACTCAGGGAAGGGGAGAGAGGAGGAAGCATCAAATAATTCGTAATATAACAGGATCTAAACAGGCTCACAGGCCTCCACTGCAGATTTTAATATGTCCTCTTCTAGTGCATGGGGAATTAATTTATTTCTAAGTCCTTTTGCATTTTAAAAAATGAGTACACAACACAGAACTTGCACTTAATCAACAACAAAAAAGAATGGATTTTATTTTCAGATGACAGAATGAGGCAGAAAACATTAGCATTTCCCTAATAATTAAATAATCCATGCAGATAGCATTTCATAACATTCAGAGCAGACATCAGCTCATTAATCTTAACAATTCCTCTGTGAGGAATGAAAGGAAACATTTTACAGCTAATAGGGGAAATGAGGTTATGAGATTTAGCCAAGCCCCTCCAGGAAACTGACAGAATAAGAATATGGGGCTCTTCTAAACACCCTGGTCTTGAGGCAGTATGTCTTAGTATGTCACGCAAACTAGATTCCCATAAAGTACCACATGTAGGTGTGGAGAGAAAGGGACTCCGCCAAAATCAAAAAGATTCGTGTTTTCAAGGGACCAGGGGAAGGAAGGGGAGAAAAGCGTTGAAGTGTCATCAACATAGGAGCCCTCCCTACTCCGCATATTCTTTGGAGGTCAGTGCCCTGGCAGATTCTGACACCTACCAGTAACAGAGCACTCTCTTACTGTAAGTAAATGACTCACATCTAGGAATCAACAAAAAGGGTTTGACAAACATGCCGTATTTCTTACTGAAAGTTTGCAAACAAAAAGTCTCAGCCAATGTGAAGTCACTAGTGCTTTCTACTAGCTTCAAAGATCTTTACAAAGCCCATTTGTTTATCCCTGGGCAGACAACTTTTATTCACTGTTGCATTAACTTTTAAAGAAGCTACAGAGTAAAGAGATGTTGTTCTTAAACTGTTTTCGTAACCAGTTACAGTAGTATGTTAATTTGTAGAAAATATTCTAAATTTTCAATATTTAGAGACGTTTACAAAACACTTTTAGCCTTCTCCTCTTCCCACTTTTGATAGACTGACTGTTTTATCATGTCATTAGAATGTGTTCGTTCTCCTCTCCTCTCGTTAGGGAACTTACTTTATCCTTAAATCAAAGAACCAATTTAAACTCTGCAGCCTCAAATCATTTTTGGTACTTCTTTTCCATATTAATACTAATCAGGGAGAAAGGTACACTAATAAAGTAAGAGATACTGAAGAGCACTTACTCTTGTCCACGCAGTTGTTTCCAAACCAGCTTTCAGACAAACAGTGACTACAACATACTGCAAGGGAAAAAGAAAAAAAAGTGCAAATTAGCACTCTCAAATTCATAGGTGTTCACAGCCCAATCTCCCCTTCACACCTGAAAAAGGAACTACCATCTAGTAGCACCACCCCACCTCTTGGGGACTTGGCAGAATGGGGTGAGGGAAGGGCAGAGCAGAAGACACTGTTGGTACACACGTGAAAAAAATGAAAAGGGAGAAAATCATGGTCACAAAAAAGGTCTCATTTTATTTTACAGTTTCTTCTGCTTCACATCATTTTTGATGGTTAAAATAATAATAATAAAAAAGTAAAGATATTCTACCATTCAAAAATGTCTTGAATAGATAAACTTACAGTGTAAACTATGTTCCCAACAAATAAATAGTCAATTCCCTGTCCATTTGTGAATACAGCATCTGAAAAAGAGAAGCAATTACATTTGTTAATAATTTTATCAACAGAATGGAAGACACATCAAGGAGATTTTCAGGACACTAGACAATAACTGGTCTTAACCTCACTTTTTGGACTGTCTAAAGGCACTTTTAGAAGCCATGAGCTACTGGTAATGCAGCAGCTGTGCTAAACAAGACACGATGCTCAGACAGAGCATGTATACACAGTCCCAGTTGCCAGAAGCCATTAGCAGAAGGGGAAATGTAATTTGTCTGCAGGAGCTGAGGTACATCAGTATCACTTTTTCGGTGGCTATCTATTCTGTACTGCTCACTGACAGCTCGAGCAAATTCCATTATTTGCTGTGGCTGTGAAGAAAGCCTAAGATCTGTGGTGGAAGAAAGTTGCATTAAGAGAAAGATGCAAACGACTGATCTCCAAAGAACACATATAACTTCTAAACTATCTTACTGGAGGTTAATTCAGTAACTGAACAGCGTTTAATCCTCCACACAAGCTTTCTCTTAGTCAAGTGTGCAGAAGGGTAAGTACACGTTAATCTATCATTTGGAAGTGCCAACCTTGGCAATGCTTCAAATGTCTGTTTAGTCTTTCTTAGCCCATGCTGAATGAAACCGGAACGCCATGAAAGCACACTCGACAGCCAGGCTGATGCCAGATGAACTCATACTCACAGGAACTTTCAAGCATTACTCAAGCATGATAAGTACCGGTATTTTCACAGGTTTTAAGACAACTGCTAAAGAAATACACAAACAGCAGGGATGAAAAAGGCTTAAGATAAACCCCTTGGACCTGTTCCTAAACACATACTGCCTATTACAGTGCTTCTACTATGAGGGTACCACTTTGCTAGGTTTATTTGCAAAACTGGATCTGACATTGTAAAACCAGGGTCATCTACTTTGTTAACAGCGTTCCTGTAAAGCGGGTCTCCAGGATCAGCCAATTTTGACGTCTACAGAGAACAGTCCCTGCTAGCCTGACCTCTGTGGCAAAGACTCTGCCCAGCATACTGGTAACAAGTGGTCTCTCTGGAGCCTTCTCTTCTCCAGGCTGAACCCCAGCTACTAAGAAACAGCACCAGATCTACTAATCAGCAACAGTAGAACAGGATTTAAACCCTGAGCCAACTTGCCTAGCAATAGTTTGGTCTGTGGCTACTGGCATCTCTATCAGCCCAACTTTTCTCCTGGTACTCTGGCCTCAGTCACCTTCCACATCAATCACAAATACACAAAGATTTAGCAGTCTCTTTCAGCCTACTGTCAAAGAAAAAGGTAAAGAGCACTAAAGAATGGAACCTTCCTTGCTGATGCCAGAAGTCTCAGTTTATTGAGAAAGAGGCATGTCTAAATACAGGATGTATTGGAAAGCTCTAGAATAAACTCATCTAATGACTCTGCCAATATATTGTTCTAGTACAACACCACAATGCACTTTTAAGTAATCAAATAACTTTTGGTGCAAGCTCCATTCTTTTTAAGGTTATGTTTTAATACAATAATGTAATTCTTTTTTTTTTTTTTTTTCAGGGCTTTCCATGACCTTCCACTTTGGGAGGCTAAGCAGTTCTGAAAGGATTGATATTTGCTAATGAGAACAGCAGGATGTCCAGTGAACACTCATTTCTAAAGCTATACAAGTGCCCATTCATTGCATATATGCACTTCACATTCTGAGGAACTCAAGAGGTTAAAAAACATCCCAGTGTGAATAGCTGAGTTTTGTCTGTGGCACCGAAATCTCTTTTTCACTTAGAAATACAAAGAAACTTGAAAATTAAATACTCATTCCTCTTTGGAAAGCAAGCTAAGCAACCTATTGAAATGATCTCAAAGAAAGTTACCATTTGGGCAGGTGAGTTTTCCAGTCTTACCATTGCAGTCATTTAAATTGTGTAATCTACTTAGGAATGGAACAGTCAAAAAAAAAAAAAAAACATTTATGGAAGACTGAAGCAAAAACTGTAGCCTAACTGCTACAGACATCAGCCTACAATAGCTGACTTTGGATTGAAAAAGCAGCTATTCAGGACTAACATTTCCCATAAACATAGTGAAATAGTACAACTCCCTCCCCTTCAAAACAAAACAAAGACCAGTGAACCGAAAGCAACCTCTCTCCCCCAAAACTGAAACAGAGCTCCCAGCCCACATACAGAGGAGACAGGGAGATCCCCTTCTTGTATGTCTATCTCACAGTGCATGAAACTGTCACTAAGGGTATGACACAAGTTTTACTCAGCCAGGTAACGAGAAATATGAACCTGCCTCCTCCTTATCTTTACCATCATGCCTCTTTCCTGTGAGCAGTCATCTTCCCTCCCTTTTCCTTTTCTTCTCCCTCCTCTGAAATTAAATCATCCTCAAGCTTAGGTTCTTGAAATCAGTGTTTACCAACAAAGAGCTTGTTTTGAAAAACTCGTATTTTTAGATAAATACTACTCCCTTCCCCTAAATTCCTCATCTTATCTATTCCCATTTCTTAATAGAGTAAAACAACAGATTTCCCATGTTTTTTTCCTGCCCAGACAATTATACTGTAAAGCTAGGTAAGCACCATTTGAGGTTTACCAGTCCCTGAGATACCATGCAGTTGCACACCTTCCATAAAAACAAGACTTAGTAAACTTTGTTTTTACAAGAAAAAAATAAAATTGTTTTCCTAGTATCTGACTCATGATCTAGTCTTCTTCCATTCCAGTCAGTCCACTTCTTCCAATGACTTCAGCAGAAGTGAAATCTCTATTTTATTCTATATCTTACAGTACTGCATTATGGAATGGGAAAGATCCAACAAGATTTAAATCTAATGGCTGTAATACAGCTGCCGTTAGAAGATTAAAGAAGATTAAACAGTAAAAAGTTGAGAACTAAACTACACTACTGAAAAAAAATCAGATGTTGTATAGGACTCTTTTCAGAATTTAAGTAAGACTTTCACAAAGCAGTAGTTTAATTTTTCAAGCATTAAAGTTATTATATGAACAACAATTATGTTAAATATGAATCAACTCTGAAAGCCACAAGATAACCAGCCAAGAACAGCAGCTATAGCCTATTGAACTGTCTGTCAGCATTATTTTCTTGGAACTTGTCACGACCTCCAACTCTGCAAACACACTGGCTCTGTAAGACCGAACATCAGTTACTGACGTAAGAAATAATGAAGCAGTTACCATGCTCCAGCACTTTCATTGGAAACCAGAAGAGAATGATGGAATGGACCAGGGCATTGATGCAGTGACCCCAGAAAACCTGAGGGAAAACAAACCAAGTCGTCAGTGAAGTCCAAAACTCTTGACCTCTCTCTAACTCCCAACAAACGCTTCATTGTGTAGTTTAGAGTCAGACGATGTTTTTCCTGAAGTGAAATACCTAAACTTTGGTAGGATTCATTTCCTCCTACAATTTCTGCTCTGTCACAAGAAAACACTAGTCCACTTGGACAGTCTTATTCTAACAAGTTAAAATATAACAGGCGAGCAGACTTGCAATTTAAGATCTTTATCAAAATACAGCAAACAGATGGAGCCACCTTTTTTTAATTACCTCAAAGAAAGATTTTAAAAGACTAATTCAGTACCATGAAATGTTCTATTTTCTTTTAATGGGCAAAATACTTTCCACGCTTTGTGGTTTTTAAGCTTACAGATAACGCAGTTCTGCACAAACTAGAGCTTTACCTACTCTACAATTTCTTCCTCCCTCCTCTCTAATCAAAGGAATCTTACGGCTTCCCTGACTCAGAAGTACGTGTAAACGTTCCTGCTATGGAGTAGACTCAAAATTCAAATTGCTAGCATTTTCTACCATACAAAATAGCAAAATTAAGCAAAATGTGTTTTTCAAACCTAAAAATCAAAATAAATGATTTTTTTTTTTTTATTTTCCAAAAGAGCTATACGAGTAGAGAAGAAAAGAATAATAATGAAAAGGTTCTATATTATTGAACATTTTGATAACAACCTCTACGTTAAATAAATCTGGGTGAGGTTACCCAGTTTCTATGAAAATGGTAAGATCACCACTTTTTAGTAGTTGTGAATTAGAAAGTCATATTCAGATACAAATGTTACTTGGAATCAAAGTTGATGGATATACCAGGACCAGTTTTTCTGTTGAAGCCAAACCTGAAAATCCTCAATTAAAAACAACGATTTTTTTTTTATTTAAAACAAAATATAATCCCTTGGAAAACAACAGTCTTGATCTCAGTGGCAGTACCCTAGTATAAAGCAGAAGTAACAGTGTGGAATAAGTTCTTTTGTGATGAAGGAGACCTAGAAAATAAAAATGCTCATGTTATTCTTAAAGAAACAGACTCCCCCCTTACCCTTGTGTTGAACCCATCTGCATTTTGAGTGGTTTTGTATAGCTGTGGAAATCTAAGCATGCTATCTTGAGTGCAGGATCGCTCAAAAATTCCCAGAGTGAAGGGTGGCAATGCTGTGAAAATCTGCAAAGCAAGCAAATGCTAATTAGAAGTAGCTATTGGTTTTTTAGATTTCTGATATTTCAGGATCTAGATAACAGCAAAATTCCCAGACACTTCAGTGAAGATGCATTACCAACCCGTTTGTTATTTGACACAATTTTCAAATGTCCAAACAAACCCAAACATGAATTTTAGCAATTCATAACTCTCAGATATTGACTTACAAAGAAAAGAAGCATAAAAGAAAATTCATACTATTAACCAATTAACTTAAACACAAGAAGTTAGCCATCAGTAATTTCTGACGTACCAGCTTAAATAATGAGGGTAAAATACATCACAAGCAAAGGAAAGACATACTTATTTGAAAAAGCCTTGCAGGAATGGGTTCACATATTTATGGCTACAATTGCAGCTATATTTAATGAAAGCTAAGTTTATAAACAAAGCAAATGTGGGAATCACATTAAGAATACACTGGAAAACAATGGCCGTTCTCTACTGCAGTACTTTAGGAATTCTCCAGTCAGGCAGGAACTGATAGGATAAAATTAACCACACTGAGTGTCTGTGCTACGAGTAGATGCTTAGATGATCAAGACTCAGAAGTTTTCCAGGAGAAGCAATAGGGCTCTCTTCCAGAAGCACAGCAAATTAGCCTCTGCTGAGTCCCACATTGCTCTTCTTACAGTGTTTCCAGGATCTGAGGCAGCTCACTCAAAGCCACCTCGGGTATCTCCGTTTCTTGCAGTCAGCAGTGCAGACAGTGGAAATACCACCAGTGTGAACGTCTGAATGCTCAGCTTCAGGCACTGCCTTTTACATTAACAGTTTATACCTGAAAAACCATTTCTAATCCTATGTGCAGATATGTAACAGTTTGAGAAGTGTTCAGTTTCCAGCATGCGCTTCACGTTTGCAAAGCTGTTTCCTACCAGCAATGTGTTGGCAGTTGGAGAGCCAGCCACCAGTGAGAATCAGTTGTTACATCCCTAGATCCAACTTCTTTGCTCAGCAAGTGATAAACCAGACAGATAAACTGCCAACAGGCTTGGAAGAGATGGTAGGGGAGAACTAAAACTAAGACCATTCGCCCAATATATTCCAAAACATGACTTGTTCTTACATTGCTTAAAGATATTTCCCCAGGTTTCTTACATTTCCTGGGACAACTCCTATTTAATGTAAACCAGTCTTCTAGATGAGTTTTTGTTTGTTTGTTTGTTTGTTTTTGGTTTTAAATTAAGGTAAACCTCCAGAATGAACCAGTACAAATGATGGAATTGCAATGCTATTAAGTTTTCCTTCACTCTGCATTTTAATAAGCCTACTCATGAAATGGAGGGTCAGTCAACATGGAAGGGAGTAGAAGAATTAAACCTCACTTAAAAACCTAACTCCTCCAAGTTACAGAAGCCCCTAATACCTTAACCAGTACTTGATTCTTTATGATTCTATGGAACCAGTTCTAATTTTAGAAAATACCAACCTTATAAAATAAGGGTTAATTTCTACTCCACTGATTCTCTAAGATGAGTCTCATCCTTGAGTTTTATATGCAGGGTAGGTAGATCCATCAAATCAGGTTTAAAGATAATAGATGCAAATTACTAAATATGAATGACAGACTGTAACAGTCAGGAAATGAGGGTGAAGAGGGAGTGGAAAATCCTTGAATTAATATCTTCCAGGAAGAATATGAAATCGTAAGGCATATGAGGGTTTGTGCCATCATTTTTCAGATTAGAGCAATGTGACAGAAGTGCTTCCATTAATACTACTCAGTGATGGAGATAATTTGGTGGCTTTTTCTATATTTCCATATATTTGGAAAGAGTCTGATTAAAGAAAAAAATTTAATTTCCTCCCTCCAAAGAGAAATGCAAAGGATTTTTCAACACTGACAAAATGTCATAATGGCTTATAAAACCAGACACCAGGCCAGCCATCAGTAACATTACAAATATAACACTCCAGTGAAAAGACCAGCAAAAGTCTAAGGTATGCAATTAAACTTGGCCCTAGAGCTCCCCCAGGTTTTAATCAATGTTATTGATTATAGGGATAAAACTGCATGGTACAGTGTGGGACCCTGCAAAGCACATCTAAAATTTGAAAGATCTTCTGGACTGACATATCCTGCACTTGGTTCAGGTGAAGAACACAGCTTTGCTTCTTCCAGTTCTGTCTCTAACTCAACACAGAGTCAACCCAAAGCGTCTGCATGATGCTTCCCCGAGAATCTAATTGTCACAGGGTCTAAGAAGATGACTTCAGTATTTACTGACTATATAGGAGTAAATATTTAATACATTCTTGCAGGGACCAGAATCACTGGGACAATAAGGTACTACAAAGAGATAAGAAAATAAAATCTGAAAGATTAAGACTCGATATCTATTTTGAACATGACCAGTCAGTAAAATAGCTCAGTACAAGAGACCAAAGATGCTTTCAAAGAGAAAAGTAAAGTTCATCCAAAAGGTGCAGAATGTTATGGAAGTTATATTACACCAAGCACGTATATATTCAAGGCATTTTTCAAAATTTTCAAAAATGTGATTAAAAACACCATCCAAGATTATTTTTTTTCCTATGGCTTTTACAAATTAACTCATCTTTCCTGACACACATTCAGATAGTTACTTAGGAGAAAAGGGGCACAACACATTAACATACAGGTCTTGAGTAGTATCAAGTCAAAACACGTAGCACTTACCACGTTATACAGACCAATGCACCATCGCTCAAATAAGATCTGCCCAGAAAATCCATTAACGAAAGCAAACCAAAGCTGAAACAAAGAAAGACAAGTTACAAGAAGCTTTAGATTACTACTGCAGTAAATGTTTCCATTTACAGGAGGCGAGGAGGATGTGGAACATAGACCACCATCTGGAGACAGCTGCTTGTCATGCTCTAAAAATAATCATCAGCAGTGCCAGACAGTTATTCTCTTCTTAAGTTTTACATGTTAAATACTGCCAGAGTACTGCTTGTTTAAAATAAAATACTCACGTGTTAGAGCAACTCGATGTATTTGAATCATTACTAAAAAAAATGTCCCCAAATTATTTTAAAAGTCTTATTGCTGGCGAATTAAAATGCTTGAAGCAGAGCTAACCATGTGTCCATCACAGCCAAATACCAGAATTCTCATGCTAACTGTTCTGATGGACGCTGTGTTCAGCTTATATCCTGTTTTATTTACAGTCCTATAATTAGAGATACTGATTTATCAGTTATGTTAGTTATTTTTATAATGTTCTTGTCTAAATGATGTAGCCATTATTTAACAAACATTGATTTAAGAGTTAATGGAAGATGTTGCCTGAAGATGCTTGGGGAGTCTCCATCCTTTCCCCAGTGTACAAAACCCAACTGGACAAGCCCTGAGCAACCTGGTTTGAATTCGGCGTTGACCCTACTTGAGGCAAAAGGTTGGACAGGGTGGCCACTGAGCTCCCTTCCAACTGAGATGACCGTACTGCAGCAATCCTTAACTGCTGTAAGAAGCACTGAGTAAGTAAATTCCCTTTCCAGAATTTCATTGGACCTACTTCCTTCACCCTACTTCTTTTATTTTGTTTAAGCAGCTTTTTGAACTAAGAACTGCTTTACTACGTGGAACAAAGTTTCCTTCTCAGTCAGTGGGCACTGAAAGAGGCTTAGGAAAGAATAAGGGAAAGAATTATTTTCTTCCAGTGCATTTGAATCACTGCACTTAATATCTGCCAAAGGAGTACTGTGAATTTTTGTGACTACAGTCTCCTTCAAAGTCCACTTCTACATTTGGGTGCCATGGTGCACCAAGACACTTAGTTTAAAACTGTTCAACACTGTGTGGGGGAACATCCCCTCTTCCCCACTTTTAACGTATTTTGTCTTACATGTACTTGGCAATTTGAGATAGCATTGGACACAGTAAGTACTGTTAAGAGTCAAATGATGCCCATGGCTATGCCCTTTTTCACTACGGGAGAGTCCATGGATGGATCTTTCCTGACACCATTCTATCAGTCGTGTACAGCAGCACTCCCATGCCAACATCATTTGTTCTCTGGCCTGTATGTAATTTGCAAAGTATTAGTGTCTGCCACAGCAAAATACCTCAGGCAGCAATTAGTTAACTGCACAGCAGTTGGTCTTTTCTTTGCTCTCACCCAAAACGGATAAAAAATAATTTGGAAAGAGGGTGAGAGAAGATATGACAACTCCATCAAGTCCTGCAACTATTTTCATGGATATGGCATGTAAGCAGACTGGGACTCTTCAGCATGGGACAGAGAAAACGTAGGGGAAGACTAAAATATTTACAAGATTGACAAGGATAATGAATAACTATTCAAACAGGCACTGTGGCAAGAAATTATATTAGAAGGTTACACAAAAAAAGAAAGGCTGAAATGCTTTCATACAACACGTGGTTGATAGATGGAATTACCTGCTGGGCGATGCTGTGGTGGGTTTTTTGTTGTTGTTTTGGTTTTTTAAAGCATGGAAAAAGAAAAGCTAGAGAACAGATGAGTGTGTCAGGAAACTACCATTGCTCACAGTGGATCAGCCACCAGGTTAGTCAAATCTTTGTTCTGACTCTCTTCAGCATTTCTTATATATTTATTATATCAACATTTTCATTTAAAATTAATCACTCGAATGCACTACCACTCTTCAGTGAAAGCCAGTAACAACTCATCTCAGCTTATTTGCTCTTATTGATGTGTCTTGCACCGTAGGCCAGACTTAACTCCTACAATTCTACCCTCTCCCCCCAATTTTCAGCTGTTCTTTCTAGCAGGGAGTTCCTGCCTCGTTCTGAAGTTTGAACTTTTCTGTACCTGCTGCCCTTCTTGCAGCCTGTAGTTTGCAAGTGCCCCTGTGACCCTTAAGGGCCGGCAGGCCCATTCCATTTCCAGTTAGTTGAAATGCATCAACCTTGTATAAACTACAAAAAATGTAGCCATTTCCTAAAAAACAAGTTCCTCTTTCATTCACATTGTCAATCATGCATGACTTGAAATTAAATAAGGTTAAGCAATCATGTCTCCAGTTCGGGCCAGAGAAAAGGGCAGAAGGAAGCCATACATGAATTCTATACCTGAACTCTTTTCCATCAGTTCTGCTTCCACCATCAGCACTTGCTGTGGTCGCAGTCTCCAAATCTCACTCTCTGGACCCCATTATCAGCCCCAAGTAGCGTGCTGGCCAGCCTCACTCAGACCTGGGGAGTTTCAACCAACTGCATACCTCAGCTCTTTAAATGAAAGCTATGAAAGATCTTGGGCACAAAGTGATGACATTAAGGTCCCGAAAAGAAACCACAATTCATTTGGGGCACTACAGTAAGGAACTTAAGGGCAGCTTCTCCTGGGAAGAAACTGAGCTTCAAAGAAGCAGACTCCCAGATATTTAGCAATTATGATCTAGGCATTTATCATCTCCAGGCTTCTTGCACTTAATTGCAACTCGAAGTGCACCAATCCTAAAAACCAAACAGCTCACAAATCAGAAGCCTGCCTGCCCAGCTGGCAGCCTTAGCTGTGTTCGGTTTTCTAGATCCCACTGTGCAAAACAAAACTTCAAAGGTCTGGTGGCAAATGTCGAGGCCTTTTATGATATTGGCTCATGCTACTTCAGAAACCTGCCTGATTTTCCATCGAGAGGGTAAAACAAAGCAGTCAGATTTTCTGTAGCTGACCCATGGCTAGGAAAGAAGCCCCAAAACAGGCAAAGCTACTATCTTTGACTCACATTTCCCACAAAAATATTAGCAGTAATGAAGTGAATACACAATTACGAGTGAATATACACCCTTCTCAACCCCATTTTTTCTAATCAACAAAGTAGCTGCCCTACCAAACTGGGTGGTGCAGAATTCGTTTAAGACCTTGCTAAAAGCCCCTTGAGATCAATTCAGTCAGTACAGGAGAACAGTGAGATGGATGTGCCTGACTGTGGTAGGTATTTAAGCATCAGAAGCTTTAGCATTTTGAAGTCTCTTCTAATCTTGAGGGAATCGTCTACAGAAACGCACTGCCCTTATTTCAAAGCAGCTATGATTTAGGTGGCTACCAGCTAACTTAAATGTTGCACTGATTCAAGATCTGAACTTGAACTAGTTTTCCTTTTGGCAGGATTCACACAGGTGGCAATCAGAAAGGAGCACACTCCAAATGCTCCCAGCAGACAGCTTGCACCGTGCTCTCAGCACCGGGCAGTAGCTGTCGTGGTTACGTTGCACCAAAAATAACAGCGATGCTCATCTTTTCCAGAGATTCACATTATGAAATGCCAATCGACAGAAAGAATGCCACGCGATTCCTTAATATCTTACTGTCAAGAACAACAAGTTATATTCTCTGCATAAAATACACATTTATTTGGCATTTAACACAAGCCATAAACTGTCATGCACAGTTTCAGCAGCAGCTGTTTGTAAAGAGAGCATGATATTCTTTAAGGTCAGCAAAGAAAAAAAACAACACTCCACCTCAATATTCCTGTTAACAAAATACACCAAATATATTTGAAGTTGCAAGAACCCATGCTTGACTCAGACTTGGTAAGCTGGTAGGAGGATTTGCCAAGTCTGCCTGGCTTGCCAAGCTCCAGGGGTTTGCAGGGCTCAACTCTCAGCTACAGCACTGCTATGAACAAATGGACCCAAAGTCATTAAACTGCTTTTCTGGCTGGAAAAAAAGAAACTTGTTCACTTGAACTATTACCTGACTGCCAAAAAGCTGGAAAAGCTTATTTGTAACTCAGCTACAAAATACATATTTTTCTCCCAAAGAACAAGAGGTCCAATTTAAATGTAAAGAAATTCAGACCTAGAGCTGAAAGCTGGGCTGATATATTACTGCACTTCATTATAGCTGATATTGCAAAGATCTGAAACCAGTAGGTATTGTACACAAAGAAAGTGGAACATGTTGCAAACTGAAAAACAGCCCACATTTCCTGCCTTGAAGTGTGCCTGCATTCTTTAAATATGAACCCCCACTGCCGCAGCACTCCGTGCCAGCTGTGATGTGGGCATTTTGCCACTAGAGAAAAAAAAAAAAGAGTAGAAAAAAAATAAGTCAGACTGCTGCCTCCTTCCAGAGGTCAACAAAAGCCAACAGATGGTAATACTTGGTTAATATTGACTTGAGCTGCAGGCAAACTGAGGATCTCGAGGTAAAACAGTCTCGCACTGCCATTATTTTGAGCCACAAAGGCCATCCACCTGCTCTGGAGTGTATTTTGAGAAAAAATCAAGTATTATTTTCAGAAAATATTCCCACTTGAGCAAGTTGGAAGGCAATTTTAATTGCATTATTGCTTCATGCATAATTACCGCAACATTAATGCTTGAAATAGTAGGAACTAATTTATTTAACTGCTCTAAGGCACTGGGATAGAAAATCATCTATTCTAAACGTGTATATTTATGATGTCTTGATAATAGGCAGCTTAACGAGTGCTAGGAATGTTTTCCCAATTCCGCTAAAGGGCACAGAAAGCTAATGTAGGCAGGGTATCAACAATTGCCACAGGCACCAATTATAGCCGGACTGGATGCCTTTACTATTCAGAAATGAGTTAGATTTTCAAAATATCCTCTCGTAGCACACACACACACATTTTTGCATGTTCTTACCAAATAGGCTCATTTACAGTTTGCCTAATAAAGAAGGTTTGTGCATCTCCTGTGCAGTTCATTAATAATGTATCCTGATTAAAAAGCTCTCATTACAGATGTCTCTCTCAATGCAAGGCTCTTATTCCTGCTCAAATGCACATGGCCTTAAAATAATCCCTTCATTAGAGAAGGTACAGCACCAATTTCATAATATAGGTAGAGAGCCTTATTAATAAGATTTGACAGAGTAGGCATGTCTGCCTGAGACTTGGTCTGCCAAGGAATATTTCCCCCCATTAACTGTATGTGGAAAAACAGCCCTATATTTTTCAACTGGAAAGCATTTTCTCTGGGCCTGTGCAGCCCAAACAAGTGCACCCTTACCTTGAAAATCATCTCCCATCTTCCCTGCCAATCTTCACAATTATTTTAAAAGTTTCATGCTGCTCATTAAAATGCTCTCATTAAAAAAGAAAAAACAACAAAACCAAAAAAAACCCTATGCATTTACTGAAAAGCTTGGTCAGATAAACTGATATCAAAGCAACCAATACAACAGAGATTTCCTGATTTTAAACACTAATTTATTAAATAAGCCTGAACAGCTGTTATTTCTCCTACTGCTGACTACGAATACTTTTTTTTTTTTTTTTAACTTTAGCATAATAAAGAGCACAGTTTTTTTTCAGCTTGATCTTTCCCCGCTTGTCCAAGAAGCATATGCAGAGAATTTGTTTTTCTTCCTCATATACGTTGGTTCCATGTTTCGATTTACTGACTGACCAAGTGTCAACATTCTTCCTAAAAAGCACGCCTCACATTCAGCAGGAAAGGTGAGCACGGGGCAGAACAGAAGGCAGAGGGCCATGAGAAGCGTCTTAGAGCTCCTCAGAGTAATTCTTCAGATTTGAAAATTAAATAAAAATTAGCAAACCTCTCTAGGTACTTCTTCTCAGTGGTCACTGTTAGGTAACAGTCTTGTTTCTTGCCTCAAGAAACACACGTCAGCAGATGACTACACAGTACCTACCAGAGGAACAAGGCATTAAGACATGAGATCAGCTCTTCCAGCAACGTTTGGCCCTGATATATGGATTCATACGGTTAAAAAACAGCTAAACATAGCAGACCACGCAACCCTCCGTTTTGTCACAGTGAGGTGGGTTTTTCATTGTGTTTTGTGTGTTGTGTGTGCCAAATTGGGCATTTAATTATTCACATCACTGGCTAAATGAAGAGGCAGCCCATTACAGCTCTCAGCTAGATTTTGTTCTATTCTTTCTTTTTTTTTTTTAGCCTGATGGAATGGAGTATAGAAAGGGCAGGATATTTTCCCACCTCTTCGCATGAACTCTTCTAGGGATTTCACATTTTTCCAGCACTAATTACTGCGGAAGCAAACCCAGGATAAGGCAATTAGAAATGGCCTGTGGTGTCAAAGGTCTGCTGCACTTGCCATAAGATGTGGTTAAGTGTAGCAGTTCCTCATAACATTTCCCTTTTACAAATAGAGTCGGCTCTATTCTGAACGTATTTTTCATCCTGCCTTACATTTCCTGGGGTACCAAGGAACCTGCTGCTGGGATCGTCTCATCATGTACAGTCGTGACATCCTAGAGGTGACAGGACTCCCACGTTGACTTTTTAACAATCAGATGAGAAAAAAAAAAAGCACTGCCCAGGATAGGTCAGTTGAACCCCATCACGATACAGAGCCTGAGCACCCCTGCATGGTCAAGAGGATCTGAAGCCACAGTCAGCACAAGACCATTAAAAGTGATGATGCTGGGAAGCTGCTCATCATTATCCCACAAAGCCAGTCCTACAAATCACAGAATTGTAGGGGTTGGAAGGGACCTCCAGAGATCATCAGGTCCAACCCTCCTGCCAAAGCAGGTTCCCTAGAGCAGGCTGCCCAGGTAGGCATCCAGACAGGCGTTGAATATCTCCAGAGAAGGAGACTCCACAACCTCCCTGGGCAGCCTGTCCCAGTGCTCCGTCACCCTCACCGTGAAGAAGTTCCTTCACATGTTGGTGCGGAACTTCCTGGGCTCCATCTTGTGGCCACTGCCCCTTGTCCTGTCCCCACAAACCACTGAAAAGAGGTTGCCCAAATCCCTCTGTCTCTCACTCTTAAGATATCTGTAAATTTTGGTAAGATCCCCTCTCAGTCTTCTCTTCTCCAGGCCGAACAGGCCCAGGTCTCTCAGCCTTTCCTCACAGGGGAGATGCTCCAGGCCCTGTTTCATCTCTGTGGCCCTCCGCTGGGCTCTTTCCAGGAGATCCCTGACTTTCTTGTACCAGGATGCACCTTGCACACAGCAGTCAGAGCCAATTCAGTAATGTAAGGTTCTCTCTTTTTTCCCCCACCTCCTGGATTTGCCTGATCAACTTCTTTACCTACCCCTGGCTCCTCGCACATCACCGTGGAACTGAGAAGTACAAGATCACTATTAATAGCTTGGCACGTATTAATGAGAATTTCCTGTATCTCCTCAGCATGTAATCACTCCAGCCTGGTCCTGATACAACTCTTGCAGCTGTGTAATTGACCTACATCTCGCATAAAAAGATAAGGACATGCTATTACATGGTTTTAAATGACCCGCTGGCTTTTCTGAAGCTAAGTGGGATCTTTAACCAGCGATAAAGCAATAGAAGTGCTTTCTGTTTCCTACTCTTAATTTGTTCTCTAGTGCTGAAATAAATGGATGGTAAATGCAAGTTTAACTTGAATGTTAATTCAAATGAAAGGAATGCCAACAAGGCACACCACTCCATGAGTGAAGCCTGATACTGCCACGTGTCAAAAGCGAGGCTGAAGACACCCAGGTTCTGCACACCTGGGCTGTGCACGAGGGGCCTGCTGCAGCCTGAGCAAAGCAAATCATCCCAAAGCTGTACACCACAAAACATTTCAGCATACCCCATAGAGCAACAAGAACATCCAAAGACCAGAAGCTCGAACACAACTGTGGCTCCAAAAATCTCAAAAAAAAATAAGTGTTTGAGAAGGAAAAAGAGGAGATGTCAAAAAAAAAAAAATGAAACAGCCATCTAAATATGCACATTGGGACCCAGTACCCTGGTGGAGCTGTATCTCAGGCACTGCTGGTATGGTCCTTACCCCCCTCGGGCTGGAGCTGCCCTTCACCTAGCACACGTTTTCCCTCTCACACACATACATACAAGCCCTGAGGTGGCTAACAAGCAACCTGTTTTTTGAACTCACAGTATCCATTTCTCACTTCCAGTTAACTAAACAAAACAACCCAGAGCAAGTGCTCACTCGTGGAGTACTTCTGATGGCACTGCAAGAGCACAGGGACATGCAGTAAGGACAGCTTGGAATCTGGGAGCACTGCTTAGGTTAGCCAGCGGTTAGCAGGATGTTAAAGTAGAGAAAGAACTGCACAGAATGCTGTTATTAAGAAAATGGTACTACTACTCTGCTTAATCCTAGGTCCAGATGACAGACGCTGTACGTAAAGGACAATTTATTGGTAACTGATGCTTTTACTGCGGCAGGGTGTTTGTGCAACAACACATTCAATACAGTACCTCAAGACTGTGAAGATACTGCACCAATAGCAGGCCAAATCCAGTAACAATAATGACCTAAGCAAAACAAAAGAATATACGAAGACTGATGATTTTATTTTCTCTTCTTAAGCACTATCTTCTCTTTGCTGAGTTCTACGAGACCATCTAGATTCTTATATTCAGTCTTACAGAAGTCTGCTTTAAGCTCTTATATTGTTCTTGTATTCCTGTGTTCTGTCTAGCAGGATTCTGGCACAGATGATGGATTTAGGTCCCTGTTACTGGGTAAGTTTGCCTCTTCCTGTAGGACTGGGGAGTTGGCAGTTCCCTTTTAGCCTACGTGTACCTTAATAAAGCTCAGAATTTCCCAATGCACGTACAAGTACATCCACTTACATCTGCATACAGCACAAAGGACACTAAACTAAAAAGTGACAGGGAGATCAATATTCATTTCATGCAACAATACCATCGTGCACTGTTCTGTCTTCGATATGAACCTAGCCAATGACTTACAGTAATCAAAATGACTTTAAGATTTCCAAGGACCAAATGCATTTCCAGTACTCCTTCAATCGAGTGACTGAATAAAGCTGATGGTGCCTGAGACCTTACCTGTCACTCTGCAGCTCCCATTTTACAGGACACTTCACTTCAATCCCTTCCCTTCTTACTTTTATTTGCAGAAGTCCCTTATGTTACACTTACAAACGCAGGTTCACAGATCTTTCTTTTCTTGTCATCACAAAGGAATCCTTCTGCAGAGCTGCTGAATTAAGCGTATAGGAGCTGCTCTGTAGCAAGGTCATTTTAGGTCTGGAACCACAGGCCCCTCAGGATTCCCTATTACAGCTACATGAACTGCCAATTTCCCCTTGCAGTCTACGCTTCCCCCCTTTCTCCCTGTGAAATAAAATTCAGGCTCTGTAAGCCCTCGAATTAAGCTGCTTTTTCCAAGATGTTTACATAAAGTCTTCTGACAGCTTAGAACCCAAGGAAAACAGAAAAATTAGCAACAGAAACACCAGAGCACTACAGAAACTGCAGCTCATCTTCTGTCATACCAACAACAGCAAACTCCTGCCACACAGAGACTACCTTCTAGCCCCAAACTACCAGGACACACTAGTCTGAAAAGCTCCCCAGTACCCATCAGCTCACATTTATGCTATTTTTATTAATACAACCATTTTCTTGGTCAGTGTGACAACCTAAAATAGATAGGATTTACCATTTTATTTTTGAACATGCTACCTCGTCCTTAAAGTCTCCAAGACCAAGTAACAAAAGGCACCTCTCCTGCTCTCCTTGCCACATCTCTCCTGTCAAAAAATATATGCAACCTTGGTAAATTAAGACTAAATTTACTTCTTTGTGTGCTGGCTAAGGCTAAAAGCCTTAGATCCTACACGTACATTTTGCCAAAATAAGCAGCACATGAAACACACGCAATCATTTCACGGGCAAATTACTTACTGATGTACTTCTCACTGCACAGAAATAATGTTTGAACTTGTTTTCAAACGCGGTTACATTTCTCTCACTGCTCCACATACGAAGAAATTCTTACTGTGCTCTTAAATCGTGTGCTATATCTTCTGATAGAACTGCGTACAAAGAAAATGAAAGAAGCTAAAAACAAGATCGTAGGTGATTAAAACCTAGAAGTTCATACAATGCATTCATGTGTTTCTTGAGCTCGGTCCAAATCTACAGGATTTCAGTACGTGGCTTTGGGACAGCGTGGTACGCTACGATCCAATCTGCCAAGCAAGCAGCAGAGAGCTGCTCTTTGTGAACAACTCTCCAAAAAAGAGACTTGATGGCAGACTAGCAATGTTTGCTACAAACCAACCATTAGTTTCAGTGTTTTTGCCAGTTATTTTTTAACCAGAGCAAGCTAACTTATGCACCATCACCTGCCTGCTGGGAAAAGACTTCACCACAAATGAGCAACAAGTTGCCTCTGGACATGGATACGAGAGGATATGTCCTCTGATTTGTGTGGCTTTTTACCAAGTTCCACAAAAACATGCTGAGACTGAGTGGTTACACTCAAAGAAAATCCGAGATGGCACCTAGCAGGACACAGGAATAAGGTCTACCAATGCTGGCACTGCCTAAGCTCAAACCTAAGTACTAACTCTGAGAATGAAGATGCATTTGTCACTTTTTTAAGCAACACAAAACAAACATTTATAAAGAAAAAGAAGCCACGGACAAGCTTACTTGAAAATTTGGCAGATACGTATAAACTGTGAAAATACTATTTGTACGTGACCCCCAAGATAGTACAAATACAATGGGAAATTCATGTCCTGAGTGGAATAGCTACAACAGTATAGGGCAGGAATATTGCTGGGTTTTAATGCAGGAGACAAGAGGCAGCAGGGAAAGAGGCACAGAAAGCATCCATACTGTGATTCATTAATCTACACAGAACAACTCTAGTTACTGTGCAAGTACCTCCCAAGCCTCCAACACCACTTGGGCTCCAGAACTAGACTCATATGAAACACACTTCAGGCATGCAAGTGGGAATATGTATATGCTGCCCAGTTGCAAGCCAAATGAATTATATGCAGATGAGATGCATATTTACTCCTTCTTAATGAGCTCTTCAGAGGACAGCAGAGGCTCCAAATGACATTATTCTCTAAGAAAATTTGAAAATGTAAGTAAGACATAGTTATAGTTTTATTCCTAATGCATTCGCCCTCATTTCTAGATAGGAACAGCATACATCTTTGCACACTGTGTAGATTGAAGGTAACCAGCCGTTAATATGTAAGGAAATAAGAGTAGTCAGCTGCACGGGGACTTGTTCAGCCATCCACATTATCATTCCTTTTCTCCTTGGAAGCATGGAGCAGCCCTCCCTAAGATCTTGTTTATAAGAGAAAGTGCTCAGCTCCCTGAAGGAGCACCTCAGTTACCACAGAAGCACAGCATGGTTCGGGTTGGAAGGGACCTTAAAGGTCATCTAACTCCAACCCCCTGCCATGGGCAGGGATGCAGCCTCCAAATAGAAGAGCTACAGGTGCTAATTCTGCACATCAGGACAGTAAAATCCACTCAGGCTGGAGTCTCATCCAACCTAGTTAGCTATCTTCATCAGTAAGTGCATGCCAATACCTAGGGAAGAGCACAAACCAGGCAGTTTCCAGGTACTCACCCAGAATTTGCAAATATCCAGCTCTGTGGATGTCCCAGCTCTCCTGAACCTTGCCTGTGTAGTAACCTACAGCAGCTCTGCTTCTTGGTGCTTTTGCTGTTTCCTCTTACGCCCTTACAAATAAAGCAATACTGAACACCTTGCTCACAGAAGATTTTACTGGCTCTATCTAGAAGGCAGGGCAGAGTGGCATCCCAAATGCCCTACAAATGTTTTCAGGCAAGGATGGAAAAAGATATTTTTTTTCTAAAGAATGCAATGTGATAAGAGAGAGCCTTTTACTCTAGGCATCAGAAAGATTTCTCCCAAGGCAAAAGCATTTAAGCTATGAAAATGCTTTTCACTGCACATTGCCCACAGCTAGTCTGAAATTTGGTACCCTCATCCCATGCAACCCTTCAAGCTCTCTTGGCGGGCTTTGTACCCTGAAATATCCTCTCATCTTGCCCTATATCCATGACACAGGCTGTCACTCATGCTCTAAACACTGACCTCATTCTTTATGGCATTTCCAAGCTCAAACAACAAACCAACAGAACCATACCTGGTCTACTCAGACCAAGCACAGAGGCCCACGGGACAGGCAACTTGCGGCTCCTCGGGGTGCTAAGAGCAGGACGGACACAGCCAGCCCACGTCTGCAAGCCTGATGGTCAGTTCCCTGTAAGAACTGAAAACACAGTGTATTTATTGGTCCTCCAAAAGACGCTGGAGACCCACCTGGCATTAAACAAAGGAAACAACTCTTTTACTGCATGTGGCTCTCCCGGCCTCCAGTCGCACAGGAGCGCTTTCTTGGGAAGAATCATTTCAGCTCCAAATCGGATATCGCAGCAGACACTGATTTAATGTTTCATTTTAGAGCATGTCTTCCATCCTGTGGCACAACAATCAGCCAAATTAACTTAAAATGCAGGTTTTAAGTCCGCAGAACAAGCTATCCGGACTACCATTTCAGTTCAAATCAGGCTTAGAGTGCTCACACAACATTTGGAACCAATTTAAGGGGATTTACAATCGCATCACAGTTAAACCACTGTAACTTCCTTGTGCAGGCGAGCTCGTATGGCAGGCAAGAGAACATTTGTTTATAGTTTGGATGGCTGCATGAGGAGAGAGAGGATGTCAGAAATAGCCTTTGCTTCACTGCTTGGGGATTTCACCACTGAAGGTTGAGAGGTGGGGAAAAAGCTTATTATTTCACTTGTACTACTCAAACACTAGAAGAAACCTTAAACCACTTTACACTGGGATCTGTCTCAGCTGCTCAATTCTAACAGCAGAGAATTTATCACCACGTACTGCCATGTCCAACTACTGCTATGGAATTATGTCCAGAATTTATATCTAGGCTCTTCTACCCTTAGCAACCCAGGATTTTTTTCAGGTGAATTATTTAATAAATGATTGCTTTTTAACCCCGAGCTTTTCTTTTAGTCTTTCTTAATATATCCTAATCCCCAGAAACTCTATACAACCCATTTTTCACTGCCACAGTGCTGGCTCTTCAGATAAATTGAGGATAGCAAGTGGTTACTCGCATCAGTCACCTTGCCATTCCAAGGTTTTTTCCACTGTCAACGCTGAAAATAACACCGAGGAAAAGCCCCAGCACACTGCCCACGTTTGATGCAGCCAATTCCTGGGCTGCACAAGCCTGCGAGTCCATTGCAAGGGGCTGGTGTTCAAAGGTTTGATCCTTGGCACCTTCAATCATCCCCAAAGAGCCGTTCTCTGCCCTGTCTGTGTTGTTAGTATCAGGTTCTATCGCGAACACGTGTTCCTTTCGCTAAGATACTACAATGTCCCATTTGAAGACCACTGAATAGTTTCTTCTTGAAGCAAAGAGGATTTGACAAGTTAGGAAACATTTTTTAACATAAAAGCTACAGCAGCTGGATTTTAATCATCTCAATTACCCTACAATCAGCTTGGCCTCTTTGGGATCAAAATATTTTTCATGCTGCTGAAACAGAGCACAAGTTATTTCAACCTTCAGCTAAAACCACCACCCTGCCCCTGGAACTACAGTGCAACCATTTTACTTGTTTCCAGACTTCGAGCTTGGATAGCAAGAAACAGACCACACAGAAGAAAGCAGGTCACCATAGAAGCTTTTACCTTCTGCCCAGTGTCAAATACGCAATGAGTATTGACAACCAGAGATTTTAAAAAGTGAGGAGTTGCCAAAGGCTGCTGTTGGATTATTTTTCATGAAAAATGGGGTGCTTCTCTGAAGAAATAGTTCCCAATGCTTGAGCATTGTGAACTTTGAGTTTCCCATGAAGAAAACAAACAAAAAAAAAAGATGATGAAGAAGAAAAAAAGCACCTGGGTCAAGGCAAGTAAAGAACGTGCATGTTCTATGGCAAGTTCACAGTATTGTGTACATCTGGGTATTATTCAACTCTAAAATCAACTTTTATCCATTCTGAGGGAAAAAATCTGCAGGTTAAGCCATAATTAAAACAAAATGTTCTCCAAACTGCTGGATTAATTTCCTCCAAAAATTAACAGATGAGGAAAAAGGACATTCATAGTTAGAGGCTTTAATTGCACTCAGCGTCAGTGTTGAGGTCTCTCAGATATGCCACAAAGCACAGCCCACAGAAGAGTTGCTTTGCTTGGTATGGAAATTCTGAAACCTTCCAAGGTTATTTCTAACCCAGCACAGTGAATCTAGTGCTGTGCTGAGAGAAGAGTAGCCAACAACTTCAGTGTTTTATAAAGATGAACAATACATCTTGAAGCAAATCCTGAGCTGCAAAATAAATCACCAGAAGTATTTCACAACAGCATAGCGCTAGCTATTCCTCATGGCTGGAAGTGTTCCTACCTGCCAATAGCCACTGTAGAGGTATTTCTCTTCTAGCTTGCTCAGCATGCACTGCAATCAGCTCACCAAAATTACAGATATTACAGGCAAGTTGTTAAACCCCAGTGTTACAAAGCCACGGAAGACACCTGTGTAAAAGCGGAGCAGGTAGCTCATCTTTTCACTTCTTAGTGATTCTTCCCACGCTTCCAACTGAGCAAAAGCTGAGTTACATTTCTGGAATTCTTAAAATAACCAGTTAACTATAAACAACTTAGCTGCTGGTATTTGAAGACAAAACCTAACCTTCTTCAAAAAGACCTTCTATAAAAAAAATGAATTGGATCATTTCCTTGTGACTGAGACTTATTTATTTTGTAAATTAAGCTTCTGAAGAGTTACTAACATCACTTCTTTCCCATCACCACAAATATACAAAAGACAGGAAACTGACCACCAGCAAAGGATCTTCAACTCTTATAAGGTGTGTTATTCCCATGCTGGTGTCCTTCTTGTACACAATGTCACCCAAGACAGAGGAACCAGCAAAGAGAAGGCACTTTCTCCCTACGAAACTAGAAGCAGAACACAGACTTCAAACCCGTACCTGGTGAGAACTTCAAGAAGCCAAAAGACAAGTGAAAAGTAGGAGGAGATGGGAGGGAAAGGTTAACACACTTCAAAAGCATAAAGGTCTCGCGGTCAGCACGGGTTGCCCAAGAGTGCACACAAACTTTTTGATAAATCTGACTTAAAAGGCTGCTGCAAGAAGTTCTGTAGTTTAATAATTTAGCCCATGGGTGATGCTTTATGAACGGCATGCATCAGAAGTTATCGCTGGAAAATTGGAGAGAAGCCCAGATGTCTGTTTAAGACCGCTTTTATGCCCTGCATTTTCAAAACATTGCATGGGGCTTTAGCTGCATGACTCAGATGAACTTAATGAGAGTCATGCAGCTCGGCCTGCGTACGCTGCTTTGAAAATAAAGAGGCACTGCTCTGGGTTCTCGCTTTATGAAGCTCTCCCTGGAGTGATTTAAAGCTGCTTTTTCCTCCCAGTCTTGTCTCTAAAGGTCTTGTGCACTTCCGATCACTGGCTCTGGCAGATAATAGCAGAGAACTCCGGACACCTCATTTTTCAGTCTTGCTCATTATACATCCAAAGACGGTGCTCAGAGCTCGTGTGGCACCACAGAGCCCAGCAGCAAACGGCCAGGCAATTAAAGTCAGCCAGTTGTGCACATGAGCTCCATCTGACAGACCCTGCAGAAAGTTTCTGCAACCCAGAACGCTGCTGTGGGCACCGAGCAGTTCTACCTGACACCCAACACGTGCCATTTATTACGATTGATTACTACTTACCATAAGCCATTTTAATAAGCACACACAATCAAACTTAATGTAGGTTATTCAGGTTCAAATAAAACTATCTGTGTATATATAGTGTGTTACACACCATGCAGATCTCCACTGGAAAGCCATACACTGGAAAGTCATAAATGAAGGAAAAAGAGAACCACACATGGTATGTATCAGATTATTGATTTACCAACTATTTACATTTCATTTTGCTATATTTGTTGATAAGCTAACAGAATAATTTAGCTGTATTCTCACCTATATTTTAATATGTTTAAAAAGATTTCCTCATTTTCTTTAAGCAGGAGGGCTAATTTTCCCCTTTCTAAGCCTATGACCTGCCTGTTTAAACACCAGCTCCTACAATCAGCCAGCAGTTCCCAAATCTACATGTACATACAGGTCCAAATGGACAAAGCCTGAGAAAGAGAATCTGGACTTCACTCTGCAGTGGTGTTACAGCAGAAGAATAAAAGGGAACACAAAAACGCTCCCTTTTCCATTTTCAGTGCTTTTTAACGACCCAGGACACTACACAGTGCCTTGACACCTATAACCAACTGTTGTGAGGAATAGGAAGCTACACGAACAAGATGATTTCAGGGAAGGCGTATCTGTACCAGAAAGCACATAACAGGAAAAAGAGATCATCTGTGGTAGGCCAGTAAGAATAACTTCAGAGAAAGTCACCTACAGCATGAGAACATCTTTCCTTCGTGTTGGAAAGAAGGAAACAAACCGTGTACATCAATCAACACTACTGATGCATAAGCTCCAGGTCTGAGCAGTGCTCATAACCCTTACACAACAAGCCAGGACCTCCTGGAAAACGTCCTCCCAAAACTCAGAGACCCTCCTGATGCTGACTGACCAGGAGTGAAGTGAACGACACCACCAGAAACAACATGATGTGCATGCATTTCCATAGGATTTAGCCAGGACAACAGTTTCTTCTCAAGTTTCCCACATCTCATAAGACCCCTGGGCCCTACAGAGGCTCGTTCTAAGGGAAAATAAACACACACCGCATCCTGGGTCACCCTGGTGACAGCCTGTCTTCCTCCAGGCATTCCCCAGCTGCCAGTTTTGCACAGCATTGGTTAAATGCTTTGTGCACTGCAGCAATTACAGGAAATTACATCTATTCAGGTGCACTAGGTTTTTAAACTCTTTGCTACAGAGATTGTTTACAGGTAATCACTTGAAAAATATGACCTGAAAAAGTGAAAGAGCAACACCAGAAGTGAAAAGGCTTCGTAATTTCTGACAAATTACTGACAAAATTCAACCCGAACACTTAAAGCTGCACAGCACTGCCAGCTGTATCCCAACGATGACAAAAAAAAAATGAAACCTTGTTGAATTCCAGAGGCAAACATCTATCTGAAAGGCATCCCTGCCTTCCACGAATACGCTATTACCCCTGTGTGGATGCTGGGTCACATCCACAGAAGCTCACCTCCCAGACATCAGAGCAAACACGCTTTGATAACACACAGAGACGTGTCTAGCGAGCTGAGTACATCGGGGAGCAAAGCAGGCACCGCTCAGGATTCCTTTAGGGAACCAGAGCACACATCAGGAGGTCACTGTGCAGCCCTAATTGCCATGACCACAGCACAACCGTGGGGAATTTGCCCAGGTAAAAGAGCAAAGGCTGCATCCAAACTGTCAAAATCTCCGCTCCCTGGTCCAGTATGGACTGTTGGTCCTCAGTCACCCTCGTACACAGAGGGAAGCTCAGCATCCTTTCTTTTGGAAAGAAGTAATTTGCTCCCTTGACAGAAAAAGGGAGATATTTCCATGCATAATTTGCTTCAAGTATTGCTCTTTATAGACCATACAAGAAAAACCCATGCTAAGTTCAGTTCCCTCAAACAGTGAGCCAGCAATTGTGGCACCCAACACCTCCTTCTCACCCCACTGCATCCATACCTGCTCTCATGCTAAAATCACAATGCTGACAACAGTGACACAGCCGTCAACTTATTTCAGGTATTTTTACCTAAAAATTACCCCAAAAATCATTTGGGGGACTTGCAAGATGCCTAGAAAAGATGTGAGCACAGACCTACGCACTGTGGATACAGACGGTCTCTGCTAACGAGTGCCTGTGAGTAATGTGACCACTTCATCTTTAACTTGGAAGCCAGGGATTCCCCTTCACAGCAAAAACTGTTCAGAACAAAGATAAAATCAAAGTCCAGGAGTAAATCATAGCTTCATTATACTCTGCAGGAAGGGTCAAAGTGTGATTAAAGGTCAAAGTGTGACCAACAGCATCAGCAATACAGCTACGGAACCACTGCCCACACTGGTGAAGTGTCAAGATTTGGTTGTTGCTTTCTCACAGTTTTAATTTCATGTCATCAGCCAGTGGATAGCTAACAATTCTTCCTCCATCAAAACAAATTATTTAAAAGAAACCCTGATAGCAGAACCAAGAGCTGCTCCACACACTCAGCATGTGTCAGTCGCCTGGGATGAGCGCACTGCAGAAGAGCCACAGGAGGTGGCTCACTGAAGCAGTTTTGCTTCGCTCTTTATGCAGCTGCTCCTCAAGCTGAGAAGAGTGAGACACAACCAGGATCACTCCAACCATACTGCCAGCTTTTCCGTTTTGACTTGTGAGGAGTAAGAAATGGCCATCATTATGATGCTGAAGTTTTCCTTCCATGTCTGAAACCAGACAGGTGCCCAAAGCCACGGCTGACTGCTGTTGTCAGCGTGTGACCAACTGGGAGAAAAAGCAGGAAAGGGAGATAACAGAGGGGTGAGCCCCCAAGCTGGCATCCAGCTCTTCAGTGAAGAGCACCAATCTGCACAGCACCCAGGAAAGCCACACTGAACCTCTAGACTGGGTGAGCTCAAAGGTGTTAGCTCACTAGGCAGCATCTATTCAAGCTGGAGTTTTGTTCTGAAATAAATGGATTCGTGACCTCTGAGCAAGTGCTCTCAGCAGAAAGTAAAGGAAAAAGACCTGCTCATGGTGAAAATGGGCTGTAGTTAGTTAGCAGTTACCTCAGTCCATCCCATTTTAGCTAGATAAAAGCCTTGCTCCAGTGCAGACCAAGGGCTGTTAGCATTTGCCAGTGACATTTCTGAATGAGGTGGGAAACCTGAATGCCAGAGGTGAAAATGGAGGCAGAAAAGAACGATGTGAACACCCTCGCGCTAAGTTTTATCTTCCAAGCAGAAGTAGCACACACTGCAGATTTCCTCAGGGGCAGCTCCAAGGGGAGTTTGAGTGATTACAGGAAAAAAATCACCTGGTGCTGAGGGCAGGATTTCTTGCGTGTAGCAAGGAGGTGGCCTTTCAACACAAAATTCATGTTAACCCACACCTTCCACTCACATGATATTTCCTAGAAATAAATGCAGTATCTTCAGGTTGCTGTCAACTTAAGAAAAAAAAGAAGACAGAAATTTACCTTAAACTTTACATTACTACATAAAGCGGATATCAGTACATTGGAGAAGGGGCCACAAATGACTTGTTGCTGCAAGAGAACTTCTCATTCTAGAGAAGGAGCAAATTGTGAAATGGTTTTAGTTTTTAGCCTTTTCATTCAGTAGCACCAAGTGAAAACATTCTACTTTCAATAATTGGAACTGTGAAAGCAATTGACTTGGCTCCATCAGATTTATCTTCCTAAGGCTACAGATGGTCTTTCACAAAATTTTATTCACATCACAAAATAAATTTCAGTTAAAAATTGAATTCTTGTTTCAGATTTTTGGGAAACAGACACCACTAATTCAAATACCGAAAATATTTAACTGCATTACCTATGTTCTACTCTGCTCCTTTTAAACTTTCATGAGCAACTGGTTTGTTTGCAAGATGAGGGATATTGGGAATTACCAAGTCTGACACAGCGACTATCCAGCCTCCTGCTGTACGTACAGTGGGGATTTCAAAAGAATTTGGGAAACAGGTTTAGGCAAGAGTAATGCAAACACAGAAACAGCTCCTCTTTGAGAATACATCAAGGCCACAAAAGGATGTGCAAAGCGAGTCAGTTCAAAATGCTTGTCAGGAGATAGGTGAAGCTCAAGGATCATTAACAGAGCATGGTAAGCTGATATTTCTCCAGTGGGGCTGGGCTGGACTTCTGTTCGAAATACTAAAGAAAGTCTGGAAGTCTGTTTTCCTTTCTGCAGGACTACTTTCTTTTCCTCTCCCTCCTCTTCTTCCCCAACATAGTGGAACAACTGTGACCGGCAGCTTTCAGAAACATGCCCGTTCTGCTTCCCAGCACACGGAAACGAGCACTACAGAACAACATTGATAGGACAATCCCTTACAATCCCCAATTGTAACTAAACCAGAACAGAATTGATCACCCATTATGGAGCAGCGAGCACCTCAACATCACCAGTACTAACATGGGTGATTTTTCAGAAATGCAGCTTCCTACAACAGTTTGTCAGAACGGATTAATGATTTTGGGGAACATATTAAAACAAAAAACTTGGAATGTAAAAAGATACTTTTGCTTTCCATAATGATTGGTTTTCTGCTGATTAATTGATCGGTTAGAAAACATTCTGTCCATTGCTACAAAGCCAGTGTATTGAACACAAAATCCTGGAAGAAGATATGGTAGCACTCCCCTCAGTGACACGAAAGCACCACTGACACTAAAAGAGTTTTTCTAAAACAAAACATCACATAAACATTTCCAGCATGTACAATTTTACTTCTGCTACTATTTGTCAAAGTTAAGGCTCGGTGGCAAGGCAGAGAAGTGGAATAATAAAGGAGTCTATATTTTACTGCTTATGCAATGTTTCAAGGGGGAAAAAAAACCACAGATTTAAGGAGTACTATCTGCTTTATGGTGTTGTTGCTCCTAGCACAGGAGCCAGACCTGGAATGGACTGAGCTTAAGGCTTCCAAAAGATGACACTGCTTGAGGAGCCAGGCACCCAGCGGAGGAAATGGCCAACCCTCTGAATCGACATCAGCTGCAGAAGTGCTGACAGGAGCTGACAGTATTTTTTATTATTTTGACATCTCAAAAGAGCTGTTCCTGGTAACAAAGCCTACAAAATCTGGCTAGGGGAACTTCATATTTGCAATGGAAACAAGAGCTATTTAAATGCAATACACAAGCCACTATGCTAATGGTGTATGAAGAATGATATAGGACTAAGTAGACAGTCACTTGCCAAAATTGCTTTTTGGAGCAGGATACAGGCTCACTGGAGGAGTTTACTGTGACCGATGCCAGTAGGAGAGGAAAAAATACAGCAACAAAAACCCTACAACCTTAAGCCAGGCAGTCAGGCAGGTGAAGGCCTATTCCTGCCTATTTACAAGAACTTTACAGCAATTACTTCTGTCCATACCAAAGAAACCACACATTTCCTGCCCACCAGCATGGATTCCAGCTCTGACTCCAGATGGAGAAACATCATAATTAAAGTTCCAGAGCTTTTCATTATTTTTAATGTGACAGTAGATGCAGGAGTAATGCTAGACTTCACCTTGTGGATGTGTGTGCAGCAGCAATTTTCCAGGCAGGAATTTTCCTTGCAAATGGGAAATTTAATCAGACGTCTGAGCACAAACCCGAATGCCTGAGCAGAGGATTTGCTGTGGATTTGCTTCAAACTTGCTGATCAACGTCAAATGAACACCGCTGTGGTTAAAGGAAGGACTGGAAACATCTCATGAGCAGGACTCCCCAGCCACCCATCAGCAAAACAGGTAGAAAGACAGACTCAGTCAACACAAACAGAAGAAGCCAGCCACCAACACTCAGCTTACAGCAGTCAGCAACGCGAGGAGGGACAGGCAATAACCACAGGAACTGGGTTGAGTTTTTTAGTTGAACAATTTCTTGAGATGAATAGTTCTCACCGATGGTAGCCATCCTGACAGAAAGCAGAGGCAAGACCGAGAAATAAGCATCACCCATGTAGATGCCAGCAATATTTTTAAATATCAAAACCAGTGTGCTGAAAGCTCCGTTATTTTGTGCATTAACGTTTGAAAAATCAAACCAGGTAAAGACATCACTGATGAAGAAACAACAGACTTTCTCCTCAAGGAGGGAGTGAATTTAAAAGGCGAGTTTTGTGCCTGTCCAAATGCCACCCCCCAACCAAAACACGCTTCACAAACCCCACCTCCCTTTTCCCCAGGCCCAAGTACTCAGGGCTTTCCAGGCTTACACCTATCTTTTCATGTAATCAAAAAGCAAACACAGATTTCCAATCCTAACCCATATTTTAGAGTTTTAACTCTTCTCTCCTACCTTCCCTAGGATGCTCTTCCAACAATATCAGGCAACTTGGAGAGAATGGTAGCTCACAAGACATAACATGAGGTATGTCTTACGTTCCTTGTAGCACTATTCTGCTTGCACCTAGCATATTCCTGCTTCTTCCCCTATATTTCCTACCCCCACCTTCTTATTTAAACTCAGTATGAATTAAGAACTGCTCAAACAATAGTAAAGTCTGCCAGAAGTCTCACTGCTATCATTTTATCACTCCTCCCCTGCAGGAATACCTTATATTTTAGCACAAGCCAGCTCCTCCTTGCTGCCCAGATGGCCTAATGCACACTCTTAAAGCTTTGTCCCCATCCCTCCATATCCCACAAATCACACACCATAAAATCCAGTAATTCCACATACGTTCTGTTAAAATTACAGCCTCCAAATGTATTCTCAGTTTCTGAGAGATCCCAGCTTCTCTGAGCCATGCAAAACGTGTGACAGGCCTACAAAATGGGTCCCCCTACCCCGGATGGCCCTTTGGGGCCAACTATCACTTCTCAACTTCCTTCCCTCTTCCCCAGCTCTGCAATTGGGATGCCTTTGAGTCAGATACCCAGACAGACCCTAAGGAAAGA
The DNA here is from genome assembly GCF_047663525.1 of Anas platyrhynchos. Classification (NCBI taxonomy): domain Eukaryota; kingdom Metazoa; phylum Chordata; class Aves; order Anseriformes; family Anatidae; genus Anas; species Anas platyrhynchos. Next base: position 186,433,496 of record NC_092587.1, on the reverse strand, counting down.
TCTGGTTCAATATAGGTCCCGAAGTAGTTACGGCACAATATTACTAGGAAAACAATGAACACCAACTCACCCCCTCACCTGCCTCTCAAGTTTTGGGCTGTTTCTGCAGATAGAGAAGCAAAAGGTCCTGCCTTTGCTTATTAAACTAATGGGTACACTTGTGTCTGAAAATACCTGCACTGTTTCTGATGAAAGACTAACAAATAAAACCAGAAGATCGTGGGATGTGTCACCAAGGAAGGACGGTAAGATCTTACATAAAAAAACAAAACAAACAAAAAAAAAAAACAACAGACAGCCAGACTTAGGCCTAGAAAGCAGGAAAGCACACTTGGCTACATGCCATCAAGATGCCCAAGTCAGCTAGATTGTGTCCTCAGCTCACTATAACACAGAAACCACACCGAAGGGAAGCCCTCTCCTCACATGAGCCCCCTCCTCATAAAAAGACCTCTCCTCACTTAAGACCACCCCACACAGCACAAGTGCAGCAGATTGAAATGTCACTGTCTCTTTACAAGCTAATTAGAAATTTAAAAACTAACTTCTATTTGCAGATTGCAATAATTAACTGATAATAAGGAAATAGAGCAGTATAAAGAAGCTGCAGTGGAGATGATCGGTGTGCTAGCTTTGGGGAGTTACCACCTAGCACCCAGCTCTGTGACAAATACCTTGACTCTGTGTTCATCAGCTCCTTGCACACCTGGTAAAGAACCCAGATTTGGGACAACACTGCCAGAAGACTTGGTCCTAACCATTGTTCAAGAACTCCTGTTTGCATCAGGAACCTGATCTGGCTGAACCCTAAGCTGAAAAAGAGCATCCTGCAGCTGTGCAAACACTGCTGGATCCACGTTTGCTGCACGGTGTGGTGCCACCAGGAGACCGCAGCAGGCAAACATGCATTAATGGTGCTACTATGGAAATCACACCTCAAAATATCCTGCATCTCAGGCATTCATGTATTCATTCACAACACTATATATCTATGTATATATATATAAAAAGTAAAAACACAGAAAGGGGAAGTAAAGCAACTCAGTAGGCTGCCCCTATCTTGTCTGCAAACCAGGCTGCATTACTAGGCATAAACATATTTCCAAGCACAAAACCACTCGTAGTTTTTAACATTAATGAACGCCAGCTGACACAAAGCACAGGCTGACTGTCATATTGCTTAGCCACTCTAGACACCTGTCATTCCTTGGCAATGAAAGGGAGAAAAGGTCAAGACACTGTTAGTAAACCCAAAGGGGAGACTCGCTTTTCTACCAAAATTGAACTCGACAGGAACCATCATCACAAATAATGCCGAGAGGTTCAGGTGTTCCTGGTTATTGATGGCTTGCACTCCTGCTGCTACCGAGCTGTCTGCATATTTTAGGGAGTTAATATTAATAAAAGCAACCTACACTGCCATTTATTAAGACAGATAGCACTTTGTTTTTTGGATGAGAACATATAGTATTAGGTTTTTTTCTTTGCACACAATATTTATATGGTTTATAAATATCTATACTTGCATACCTATAGTTAGATATATGTACTTCCACTGAATCCCTGCAGAACTTGGACACAGCTAAGGCCAATATATTCCATCTTCTCACTTTCCAAATCCTTAATTGCTTTTGCATGAATGCAGAAATCCAGCAAGAAGAGTGAAAGTAAAATAACAGCACATTTGAAAATTGGCAGACCAAGCTTTGACCTCCTTCACTCTTCTGACAGCATGAAGTTGTCAGTGTCTGACTCGATGGGGGCAGAACAGGGCTTTTGTAGCACACACAACGTACACGCATCCAGACCACTTATCCCCTGCTCTTCCACAGCCTGCGCCTCCTGTGCCTTTTGTAGTGTAGTTCTGGGGATTTAGCTTAAGCCCATGATTAGTGCCTATAATGATGTTTACATTCAACGTGCAAGCACACACACAAGTTTGTGTTCAAATTCTGGAGGTCTCAGCCTTTAAGTGTTGTTCCCAATTCTCTTCCCACTTGTCTGATGTAGTTTACAGTGACCTATCAATCCTGATTCAGAAATGCCAAAAACAATGCATTGGTCCAGGATGTCCTTCCTTCAGTGCAGTTGTGTTCAAACTGAACAGGTCCAAGGAAAGGATCTGGTTCTGGGGAAGAGGAAAATGAGTGGAAAACATTAGGAGAATGACAGCAGTACATACTGGGGGAAAAAAGCAGCAACTGATTCATTTTTGACATCTTTTCAGAGAACTACACTGTGTAACTTATAAGTTATGCTGTCACTAGGCAGCATGGCTTGCTAGTTCTATTGCATTTTAGTATTTTCTAAACAATTTTGTTAAAAAGACCACGGAGGTGTAAGGGACAGACAATCACATGCTTTCTAGTGCATATAAATAACTAAAAGCTTATAAATAGTCAAAACTATCTGCACTGTGCTCAGCATCTCAACAAAGAATGCACAATCACAATGTGTTTGGGCCAGGTTACTCAAAGCTGTGGTGTTTGCTGGGTGCTATCCTCAGTCCAATGCATCCTAACACCAGCTCGAGTAACTGATGCAGGATGCCCTCACAGGAAAGCCACTTGGGGCACAGAGAAAATACAAATCCTATACTTCTGTCCCAGTCCAAAGATCCCTAGCTCCTTATAGGGAAAAACATCCCTAGGGTCACATACAGAGAACAGTGGCTCTTCAACAGAGGCTGAGAAAACACCATTGGAAGCGATGCTTATGCTCCTGCAGATTTGCACCATTGACTCATCATGGAGGATGAGAAGTATTTTCATTTATTTTTAAAATCTGCTCCTGACGTGCAAAAAAAATCTGGTTCACGACCTTGAACTCGTGGAAACAAAACCCCCAAGCCGACATTCTACAGTTTTTCTTTCACAAACGTAAGCCACATATTTTATCCTAAATCCTGTACATGTACTCAAACTAGGTTACAGATGCCTTTTATGAATCCCAAAATAATCTCTCTAGTGGTTAATTAGTGAAACTGGATGGAGTTGGTTTTTTCTTTCCTTTTTTTTTTTTTTTTTTTTTTTTTAAATCATTACTGCTCATCCAAGTGAAATGGCAAAACTGTTTTCTAGCAGCATTTAAAAACAGCTTTTATTCACTTAAATTTGGTCTCTGCCCTAGCTTCTTCAGGTTAGGATCCTAAAAAAAAAAAAAAAAATACACACAAGAAGAAACCTCAAACAATCAGGACAAACTTAGTTCATTATGTAAATACTACAGAAAGAAGTTTTATATACATGGGTTATAAACTTGAGTCCTTTTCTTTCTCTAAAATACCGGTGACAACACATTTTTAAGCTAGTGTTTAGAAGGCTTTAGTAATCATCTGCAAAGCAATATTAATACAGTAAAGGTTATGAATGCATGGATAGCATGCATCTGTGCTGTGGGATGCACTATAAAACACGGCAGTTGAAAACTGCTGGACTGCAGTGGTGCTTCTGAACACACCAAGAAAGTTCACACATCAACAACTCACAAGGAAAAGCTGGCGCTGGTACTGATGTTTGACAAGAACTCGGGTAAGGGTATCACTTTTGGTTGGCTTCACAGAAACGAAGAGACCAAGTGCCTCTAAAAGGCTTCCGAAGATAAAACCCAACACCAACACAGGGTACTTTGGTGTTGTCATAAACCTATCCACGCTGCAGGAAGAACAAGTAGTACAACCTGTTCATACCACTCAGGCACACAGATTGCAGTCAGACACAACTGGATTCATTTCAGACAAGTGAAATGCACCTCACACAGGCTAAAACACTTCATACAAGGGCACATGGCAATAAACAACATATTTTCACAGGATTTGGGATACATTCTATTCTCTTTTATCCCAAAGATATGTCAGGAAAGCAGAAAATGTCCTCTACTGCTCTTCAGTGCCTTCAGTGGGACCTCTTCCAGCATCAAGCCCCACATTTCCAAAACCAGGCTCAAACACAAATTTCAAAATAATTCATAAGTAAATAAATAAATAAATAAATAAAAGATTTAGAGAATTTGCACAGAAGCATGACTTGCAAACGGATTGTCTGCCACATCACAAATTCTCTGACCCTAGTTAAAACAGCCTTTACTCGAGAAATTCAAACCTCTCTTCATGCCCAGGATAAGCAGCGTTTTAAATCCCAACGTAGCACCTGTGTTTAACTGCAGCTGCTCGAGTAAAAGTTAATTTAGTCTTCCAGGGGAGAGAAAAGCAGAAATCATTAAGTTGCACCAAGCCACAGAGCCCTGATGCTGATAGGGCTGTTGGGAACAGCGTCTGAAAGCTTCTAAACCAGAGAATTAATCCAATTGTTCCGATATGTTGGACAGATATTTTAGGCAGGGCTACCACCAAGCTGTCTTTGGCAAAATGCAGCCTCATTTGTGTTACCATTTTCAAAAGGAAGTAAATTGCTGTAGAAATCCATCTTGAGCGTAGCTATTTATAATGCTGAGGTAGAGGCAAAAAGACGAGAAAACCTTGCACCTTCAACGTGCCAGCCCCATGGCTTCAGTCCAGCAGAAAGAAAAAACTTCATACATAAAATATGTACAGGACCTTACTCTGCTCTTCGTTATTCCCACATAAATCAGGAATGTCTCTAACTAAAGGAATTCTGTAGGGATATAGACCAGATATAAAGAAAACCAGTACAGGTCCAAGATATATTTGAAATAAGCTGCATTTTATCTATATATAGATATAAAAATAATATTTATATTACATATGTATTTTTTCATATATACACACGCACACACCAAAATATATACATATGGTGTTGGATTTTAAAATAGCTTTCTCAGAATTAGTCCCTTTAGTGCAGTAGGAAAAATATTGCTAATATCAGCTTGAATGCGTTGAGCACAAGTTATTCCCTCATAAGGCTTATTTGCCCTTGTTAACTTTGATATGAATTTACAGTTTGGCCATCTTTTTACCCACAAGTCATGTCATATACACTGAATTGCCCTAGCTGTGTAGGCAAGCACGATCACCTCCCCTTTATTTTTATTGAAACACAAAGCTATCCTATATTACTGAGCCGAGGAGGTCATATTTTTCAAGTAAATATTTAAAGTCATATGAGTTATATTTGATAGGAAAATTTGCAGCTTTTGGAAAGAAAGCGGGGTTGAAATCAAAACCAATAAACCTTCAAGTTTTAATGCTATATTTGCTTGAAAAAAATAAAAAACTTTGGGTTTTCCAAATATATAAATTTCATTAAAAGTACATGCAAACTTTCTTGCCTTTTTTTTTTTTGTTTAGATCAGTAACTTCAGTAATATAGTTTAAGATTAATTCTTAAAAGCTTCCTCACATCAGGGTTACCTGGCCATTATGACTGGAACTCCCTTCTAGACATCAGCTTATATTTTCACTGGTAACAAAGTTAAATTGGAAAATACATTTGTGGAGGACAGTTAGAGCATCGATGAACATATTGCTCAGGAGATTGCTAACGTTTCATATTTAACAGCCTCAAATGTAGAGAACAGCATTCTTATTGCTTTGTTATAAACCCTCCAATTAGAAAATTATTTTTTTTCAAAGCAAATCAGGCAAAAACTTCAGAGGAAAGGTATCACTGTGCCTTCACGCCCCTTCTGCTTCAGGTATATGAATATACACCCAAAAATGGATCTAGTAGCTCTGAACTTATTACCTGCCAAAAAAATAATATCACAGGGGATTTCTTCTCAAAGACGTCTATTGTAACACGTACTGGACCTTCTGCACAGGAGTTCTGAAACCAAGCCAGGGAACTTCACTTTATCATTTATAACCATAGTTGGAATCTTGAAAACTTACAAGTTGGGTTGGTTGCAAGGTGCAGCCAAGTTCGTAGGAAGGGTCATAGTGGTGCTGGTACACTTGTTTCATCACTTTTGAAAATGGTTGGAAAAAATTCAAACCCAGTCATTTAGTTGAGTCAATTTTGTTCTCAGTCAAGACAGACTGCTCTCTAATGATTCACCCTGCAATATATATTTTACTAAAAAACGAAAGGAAAATTAGCATGGATTTATCTTTGTGACTGATTCCTCGGAAACTCTCGAGATTAACATACTCAATTAGAAATCCAAAAACCGAGGAGTCAATCATGGATTAAAATTGATGAGACTAGCCTATAAGCAATTCTGACTATTTCTTCACACAACAGGGGATTGAAGTATGGAATAAACTGTCAACAGCAGCAATATAAACTAGGAGCTGTAAATCAGCTGAGAAGGAATTAGGATGCATTTAAAAAAATAAAATGCATCTATAACCACTATCTAGACAGCTATCCCCCATGATATCCTTGTCTCTAAATAGGAGACATGGATTTGATGGACGGAACACTTGGTGGGTAAGGACTTGGCTGGGTGGTTGCACCCAAAGAGTTAAAGTCCATGACTTGATGTCCAAGTGGAGATCAGTGACAGGTGGTGTTCCTCAGGGATTAGTGTTGGGACCAGCGCTGTGTAACATCTTTGTTGGTGACACTGACAGTGAAACTGAGTGCACCCTCAGCAATTTTGGAGAAGTGATGGCTTTAAACTAAAAAAGGGTGTATTTAGAGTAGGTATTAGGAAGAAATTCTTCCCTCAGAGGGTGGTGAGGCCCTGGCACAGGCTGCCCAGAGAAGCTGTGGATGCCCCATCCCTGGAGGTGCTCAAGGCCAGGCTGGATGGGGCTTTGGGCAACCTGGGGTGGTGGGAGGTGTCCCTGCCATGGCAGTGGGGGCATTGGAATTAGATGATCTTTAAGGTCCATTCCAACCCAAACCGTTCTGTGATCCTATGAATTCTGGATTAGGTTGGCAGCTGCATTTTCTGGTATTTGAAGCAGTCTGGCAGGCTATTTCCAAGCTCTGTTTTCTGTAACTACTGCTACTAAAGAATGTTTTTTTGAATCGGAGCCTATGAACAGCTTTTCGAGGGGTGGGAAGGGGATAATGTTCTGTGTTGCTCTAGGTCTTCTACTTCTGTGTGTTTAAACCCGTGTGTGAGGCTGAAACAGCCAAAAGAAAAGAAAAAAAGTACACAAGACCTGTTTCCCATTTTTCCTAAAATTACAAAGGCAGTACTGAGTCTCACATGTACTGCTACTCACAGTGTGTCTATCTCTGTGCTTTCCAGGCCTAGAAGTTCAATACTACAACTTCCATAGATTTTCTGCACTTTTTAAATCGATTGGTATTACCCAAGCTGGAAGGTTTGGATTCCTTTCTTTCTACAGGCTTCAAAAAACAAATAAACAACAAGTAAAACTAACCCCGCTTTCTGATAAAATTCAGTTGCCTACCTACCATATATATAATAATGCAGTAACACCTCAGCTCTAGACAGGTGGAGATTATATGGCATATTGGGCAGTCCTATACAGCTCCCTGTGAGCCCTGAGCATCCTTAAATGCATCTAAATGAACACCAACCGCAGAGGTTTCTTCTAGGCACCTAAATTTACACCTGCCATCTATTTTAAGGATACCGAGTCCCAGCTTTTGAGTACCTGAAAGAACCTGTCCATAGCAAATCATTTACTTACTAGGGATACGATGCATTTGTGAGAATTCAGGAAGCCCAATTTTAAAATTGTTCCACAAATTGAAGTCATACACATTCCTGTTTTGTGTCATCATGAGACAGAACTGTGATAAGCTTACACCACAACCTAGTATAAGCACATGGAAATAATGACTATTAAATGCCTACCCAAGTATTTTAACAGGCAACTGAATAATCTGAATGCATAATCATGACAAGACAACTAGCTGCCTGTATTACTGTTTCCTTGTTTAGGAATTTTACAGACAGATGTTCTTAATCTTAGCCTAACACTGGGGGAAAATACGATGCTGTTAACTTTTAACAAAGTTGATTTTTATGACAACAGTTATTGTACTTCAGTCCCCTACTCATTCCAAAAATCCCCATGCTTAGGGTTTTCTATTGTCTGGCTATACCCTCAGAGATGCAAAGCCAATTGGAAACAGAAAGCAAAGGGATCTAGGTAGAAGTCAGATGATATAAATCAGGGAATAAGCATGTAGAAGTGTTAGAGCTGTATATTTTTTAGTATCACATCAGATATGCTTGTCTCTGCATGCCATTTGGATAATAGGGCTAGAATCCCCATGCCTACATGCTGTATTTTTTAAAAAAGTGTTTGACAAGAAAGCACGAAAACAAGAAAAACAGGAGGATGAAGCAGGCTGAAAAGATCTCATGCAGCAACATTTCATATGCACTTTCACAGCTTGTTCTATCAGCCAGTCTGAAGTGGTGACCACTACGAGCATGTAGGGCACTTCACAGCTCTCAGAATCAGACCTTGTTGGACTCACAAAGTCACCACTCACTTAAAAACATGTCTGCCTATGCACTGTGTTTACTTGGAATTTTTGGAAGATTTGAAAACTCAGCTCTAAAAGAGAAACTATGATTCCAGTGTTTTGTTCTCTAATACATGTATCTTGTTCAATACTGCTCATGTATAAGTTAAGACCTTACCTCTAAGCCTCCATAAAGAAACATCTTTCATATCTAGGCTTACAATTTATCTCTGGATACTTAAGGCAGAAAAGAAAATAATCCAGCTGCAACTTACGTGCACCATACACTCCCCCTCCCACTTCCCATTCACTTCTGCCTCTGTTCTAGTTGAGTCTCATGGCCCTGCACTGCCAGACCTTGACACAAGGACTTTTTTTCCCTGCAATATATAAAACAAGGGCATTCCATACTAAAGCAGGTTTCAGATGAACAACATGCTCCGGTGAAGTATTGATCACTTCTTTCCTGTACACCCTCTGTTGACCTAAAAGCTATCTTCCATGCTACTGTTTCCCCAGAACCATTCCCAAATGCCTTGAACTCTTACCTGGTATTTCTGATATCACCTTTGATCTTGCTGTGTTTCTACTCCTCCAAGCATGACATGAAAGCAACATTCCTGTATTGTTTTACATTTGAAATGAGCTATATTTCAAAGCTCTGATGTCATCAGGACAACTTTATATCATCTCCAGTGAAATATATCTGCTCAACAGATGTGAAACAGATCTTTTGTTTCACTACTCAGTTTAAAGCCAGAAACATAAATAATTGAATGAGATGGTGTTTTGTAATGATGCCCAGGTATTTGCCTGTCAAGTCTTAAAAAGCCAAAACCTTGCTGTTGACCTCCTGTTTAAGGCTGACTCTGAACAACTGTCAATCCAACAGTTTTAGTGCACATTACTCCTCCAGCCACACGTGGAAATATAGGAATGAAAACCAAAAAGGGGGCTTTATATTTGCATTTCCTCCCTGCAGACGTCTTGTTAACTTTCTAAATAGATTCCCTTACTAGGGTAAGGAGGTGGAAGCTCGGTGGGTGGAAGGCTTGGTCCACAGGACCCACCACTCCATCCTCTGGTACAGAGACCCACCAGTACGTGCCTCTTCTGTTTTGAATTTGTATTAGATTGAGCTTCATATTTTCTAAAAAGCAAGCGGGCATATTAAGAGAATGTCAGGAGGACAATGATGAAGAAATGCAAAGGGGAAGAGAGAAAAGGTTGGACAAAGGAGAGCAACATGAAGTTTCCAGCTGTTATGCCAGACCAAATCTTCTAATCTTCTCCAATTTGACTGTCACTACTTCTCCACAAGTGTCAAAATTCACCTTTTAAAAAATATAATAAATCAGAAAGCCATTATTAGGAAGACAACACTCTAAATCAAACAAGGGAAAATGCAATCTTGCCTCCATTTCCCCTGTAATCCCAGACCACAAGGCCTGCCTTCCGTTATTATCTCTCTAGCTGCATGAAATTGTCCCGATGCAGACACATTTTAGTTATTGTCAAGGTAGCTGAAATATAGCTCATGGGGGCCCTCGTGTCTCCATAAAAAAGCAGTCATTGCCAGAAGGTAAAAAACAGCCTTAACCCAAGAACATCTCCTAACAGTAAAGCCCATGATGTCAGTCACCTGCTCAGCTTTAATCTACTCTTGAACGTACATCTCTGCAACTTTTTTGTCCAGACATTATTCTGTCTGCTGAAGATTGAGTACCATCTCTTATTTCTCTCTATGATATTTGTTAAGCCTCAAGAAAAAAAAAAAAAGTTATGATGAGCCCCAGTGCTTCAGTGCTGCAAAGCTCATTTACATCAGTCTTACTACAGTTATTCCTCAGGTGTTAAAGCTTGGTGGAAACAGAACAGATACAGTACCAAAAGTGTAACTGACAGTCTGTCATATTGACCGGTGTGCTTTTTGATTCAGCTCTATAAATATTTACTCGGTACAATCCTTTAGAAGATTAACTCAGAATGTAGTTCAAGTTCAAACCCCCGTTTCATTACAATGCTAAAAGAATATTCCCTGTACGCCACACATCAAAGCAGGAAGTACAGGTAAATATTAAGCTTGGCCACAGTACTGGGAAGCAATCAGGAACATGCTCTGTGCAGACACAACAGCACAACAGCGCTGGGCACTCAGCTGCTATTCCCTCAAAGTCGAAGGCTGGATTCCCTCGTGAAGCTTCCTTCACGAGCAGCACTCCGTACCACAAATTGATCAGCACTCCTGAGCCTCATGGCAGAAATACAAAACAACTCAGCTTGATTTATGTAAAGCTAAAAAGGGAATTAGAGACCTCTTCTCTCATTCCCCCAGACCTCTACGGTATTCCTTCAGTTTCCAGTCAATTCGGCTAGTTTTATACAGTGTTGGAGGTGAAGCTCCTTAAAGCCAGAAATAAAGCCAACTCACCACAGGAGCTACAAACAAACTGAGCTCTTCCCATTGCTGGGGGCCTAAAAGATTTGTTCTTTCTGTTGCTCCATTTCCTATAAGCCTTAACCTTGCTCCCAGCTTCTACACACAGATGAGTTACCGAGGAGTGGGGCTGAAGCAAGTCGTGCATTTCGCAGCACTCAAGCACTGGATGGAGCTGACTCCCACCCTTACGTGAGGAAGTCAAGACCCAGAAGCTCATGTGCCTCACTACAACGTGCAGGCAGAACTGAACACAAACCAATCAACACAGCACAGAAAACATCTGACCACATTCTCAGAGCAGACTTTCATCCTACATGTTTTACAGAGACTTCTTTGGCGAACAAATCACTCCCTACAGCAAGACGATTAAACTACCTCAGACTGGAGGCTCCACAGGCCTTGAGGTCTCTTCAACCCCTTGCACTGCTTTTGACACGGTAGAATATGATATAATTTAGTTAAATAACATTCGACACAGGACTTCTAATTTATCTGTCAGACCACAATAAATAAAACACAGACATCCTATGCTGTGATATGAGTGAAATATGTTTTTCAAAACTAATTTTCAAAGGGAAAAAGGAATTTCAGAAGGAAAATGCCAATCATGAAGCTGCTAAGCATTTTCTGAATAACTCAGGAAAACATTACTCATGCTCAATAAAGAAATAAATAAATCACTAGACAAGTTCTTTTTACTTGTATTTCTCTTGCACAGTAACGAATACCATTGTCATCAACAACACTTGAAAAAGCCTGTGCTAAAACTCATGAGTTACTATCAGCCAAAATCAAGTTAAGGACTATTTCAGGAAGTTAAACAACCCAAACCTTAGTTATCATTGAAACTGTGGTAAATTTGCCTCAGAGCTGTAAAGGTGGCCTCTGCAGTAGGGTAAGAACACACCTGTGAAATCTCAGGAATGCGGATCTAAATCTGGCAGAAAATCCGGCTAAAGAAGTGAAATATAAACAAAAATTGGATGCTTAAAATATAGAAAAAAACATCTCCTCGTGTTATTTTTACAAATCCAGAACTACATGTATAGCATACAACCATCCTGTGCTCACGCACCACAGCAACCTGCCATTATTTTGACAGCACAGTTTAATCTGTATTGAAATTACAACAGCTGAGATGAGAACTAATTCAGAAATAGTTAACAGAGGACAAAATGAATGAGTTAATGGAGAATATCTGTTCTCTAAGAGCCTAACACCATGCATAAAAGATGATTGGACCCTGAGGGAGTCAGATATACACACACTGACCATGATATGATTCACTGAATAGTAAAACATTACTTAGCCACTATCTGCTATAATCTACATAACTGGCTGCCTAATTATAAGTATTTTGATTTTCTTACTATTAACCTCATTCATGCCTGTTTAATTCGAGAAAGAAGTAGAAACATGAATATATACACGCATGGCAACTTGTAAATAAAACTTCATTGAACAATGCAGAATTTGCTTTACCAGCAAACTTTACCAATAGTATTTTTTGCCTATTTTATTATTTGCCTAGTGAGTTCCTCCCAATTCTATTAAACAAACTTTTGATTTAACTTTATCCTCAAATGCAAGTTTTATGAATATAAACTCTATTTAATAATTCAAGTGTTTCCATGAATACAAAAAAACTTTCAAGAAGAACACTTGCACAGCAGGGATAAACCTTTTCCTTGGCATCTCATATCCAAGGCTTCACTGTACTAAAGCCTTCACTTTTCCTTTTGCAAAGGCTAAATAATTCAAGTATACTAACTTGAAAACTGTTTCCTTTCCCAGATTAAGTTGTTAAATATCAAAACAGATGTCAGTCCTTTTAGCTCAATCTATTTGGATAAGATTTTCCTTTTAGAAAAAACAACTTGAGGAGTAAGTGCTGCTAAAGCCCATCCCTTTAGTTACTCCTACCTCAATAATATACAACACCACATTCTTGTAGAAGCAGTATAGTATGCACTTGGTAACTCGATTGTAACTCCAAGCTCCATGGACCAGCAACAGCTTCTCCAAGTAGGAAAACTGAAAGAAAGAAAACAAGTTTTTATATATACGAAGACAGTTTGAAAGAAAAGTTTAGAGTAACCTCTCCACCAAAATGTTCAGATCAGCTATGAAAGCAGTTCAAGCGCATTATTTCAATATTTTAGCAAAATGCTAGTGCTGACAAATAATATTTACAGAAAGTCTTTTTTAGAGCAAAACCTTAGAAACGTTCAAAGTGGTCTTCACTGGCTTTAAACAGCAAGAAGTCTTCAATTAGTATTAATATCCTAATAGTAAAATCAGGCAAGGTTAACATAATATAGCCATGTAAATTAAATACAAGTCTAAACTCTTAATTTCCTGGTCAAAGTTTACTGTATGAGGGCTTATAACATTCAGGACTTGAATTTCCTTCCTCTGTGTTACATTAATGGTCTCAAATTAGAACTGCCTTGAGCTGAAATACAATGTGCACAGGAAAACAAGTGCAAAATAGATGTATGCAATCTCTTATGGAGAACAAACACTTAAGTTATTGACCCACTAAATGTATTCAATCACATTATAGAAAGCACCTAAAATTCTTTACAAAGAAGTAGCATATGCCCAAAAGGACAAGTAAATGTACCTAGTGGCTGTAAAAACAGATACTTTGTAATGTTAATCTTAACCACAGATACAGCGTAATTCAGCTTCTTCAGAATTCAGCAATTTTGAAAACTGATTTAATTTTTTGGTTGGTTGGTGGGTTTTCTTTTTTTTTTTTTTCCTCTCAGAAGCAGTCTCACAATGTAACCTAGGAAATACATAATTTTCTAGTCTTGGCTTCATCAGGAAAACTTTTTATGGCTTGCAGCATTCTTCTGTACAGAGGGCTCAAAGCAGGGACTAGATTCACCATTCAGCATGTATGTACCTGAAGGGTTCTTATACACTAATGTGAGACCATTATTTGCTTGGCTTCTTTTTCCATGAGGGGACTAAAAATCGACTTCTTAAATGTAGATTATAGCTCAGTTATTTTAACCAAAACCTACTTGAAACTTTCAAAGCTACAGTAATGAATTAGGACTGTCATGAGAGAGCTCTGCTCCCATGATTTCCAGCACTGAAGTCACTGAACCGCAAATCCTGCAAGAACAGCCTTTCTTAAATGCATCAGCAACTCCAATTTGTTAGGATATGCTAGCAAGAAAGAGGGAGAGAAAATAAAAGTGAACCAAACCTCACGGTTCAGCTTCAGTCCAGCTTGAATCAGGACTGAAAGCAGGGCTCTCACGAGGGAGTAGTTAACCTCCTAGCTACCTACTGCCTCAGTTAATATGCACCACTATTGACCTTTACACGAAATTCACTAACAAAACACGTCAGTAGTGATAGGAACCTTCCCACTACAGCCTGACAAGTCACCCCAAACACCTGTAGAGAACATACGCACCCTTAAAATTCCCTAAAAATTCTCTGCTGAGTCTAAATAGTGACTGTCTTGGATATGGTTCTCTTTGCTGTTCAAGGCCAGAAGAGAAATGTTAGCATTAGCATTAGCTCTGTAGTGTGTACAAGTATATTCATGAAAATGAAAGCACTACGGAGCACAGCATGTTAGTAACCTAAGTAACGTAGCTCTAAGCCTGTATACACTGTGAAGAATCCTGCTAGGAGGTAGCAAGAAATTAAATTTGTTTTGATGCTGATGATTGAAACTGTGCAAATGCACAGCTACTGGCATACTCGAGCGATTGTGGGGACAGGGTTCTACTAAGACACTGCACTTGTTTGGGCACTGCTGCATTTCTGGATTTTTAAAACAGAAGAAAACTCGAATATTTATCTAAGAAACAACTGTTCCCTAGTTAACGCTCTCTAGACAGCAGACGCTCTCTGGATTAAGATGATAAAGCTTTTTACTGGAGAAAAAGTGATTCTGTTCAATTCTACTACTGTCTCTCTGAGCAGTTAGGTCATTTGATTTGGGAATTCTCTAAATATGGATCACTGGTGCAATATCAGTTCAAGGGAAAAGGATGATTCAAACAGATGCTCCTTGCACCTGTGGAAGCTATTTGGAGCAGAGTCAGATGCAAGTTGCCTTTTTATTTTTGTTTGGTTTATGCTTCAATTCCCCCTGGAATCCTGAATGAGTCTATATGGAGACTTTCTCTTCCATAAGTGCCTACTTCTGGCACTACTGTATTTGAAATATCATTTGAACATGAGATGCTACACCGTAGTGGTCGTTTTAAATTACTCAATAAGAACATACTTTGCCTTCAAGGCATGCACACACAGTAACAATTCAGAGGGAGTTGTATGTCTTCGTTGAAAGAAATATACCCCATGGAGATCAAGTTTTTCTTTTGAACACTTCCTTGAAACATTCCCGTACACTACTAGTCCTTTTTGTAAGAGGGATTCTTTTCCATCTTTTCTAACTAGCAGAAACCTTTTCTGAATCATTAAAAAAAGATACAGTTTCATAGTGGTTTACTAATTTTTGAAAGTTTAAATTCTGTACTAGTGCAACCAGCTTCTATTTCAGATTGAACTAAGACAGTTCATTGCTATTGTCAGTAACTCCCAGATCAGGATATAAACGAAGAACAATTTATTTCCCACATGCTAACATTAAGCCCAAATACACGTTTTGTTCTTGTTTTGTTTGGTTAGTTTTTGTTTTGCTTTCATTTTGGTAATTCAGAGTTAATACATGAATAACAAAGGGACTTGAGATTTAATGTTACTCCAACTAATGAAGTAATTAAGAGTGTAGGACATGGTTTTTGTCCCTCTGCAGACGAAGTTCTCACTGCTTATGCGTAGTTATTAAAACGGAAGTAAGAAATTATCTGAGGAAGTAAAAGTAGCACTTGATTAAGTTCTACTGCAGAAACAATGTATAGTCTACAGAAGTTAAAAACGACAAAATGATTGTGAGATACCAAATACTATGGCAGTTCCAACAGTGCTGAATATTTGGAATAAACTGTTCATGACAGAATGAGCCCTTGATGAAACAGCCTAAAATTTTCAAGGTGAGTTTGGTGGAAGGTCTTAGTTATTCAAGCCTGGAATCCAATGTGCTTCATCTGACTGCAGAACGCAATACAGCAGCAATGCAAGACTGACACTTTGCTTCACAGCAGGGTTGACACATCAACAGTCCTGTCTAAATAATAAAATTATCCACACATTTTGAAAACCTCATCTTCTACTGAAATTAGAAGAAGGTATCATTTCATATCAATTGGTAAAACAAATCTGCCTACGCCCTGGCAGAAGGGAACATTAGCTGATGCTCACAGATCGCTGAAGAGACAGTGGATCGTCTCTGCTTTCTGTCAGCTCCCATCTGTTCTTGCCCTGTGATCAGTCTCAAACACGTGGCATAGGGAACCTTAGCTACAAACAGCATTCAGAAGATGTCTGGCAACCAAAGTATCTCCAGTCTTTATTCTACACCTTGGTCACTTAACTGAAAATAAAAAGGCTTGTCTTTAGGTCTCCTCTTTTACTGTCCTCTTTAGTTTGAGTAATCAGTGCAGAATTTTTTAAGATAGTTTGGGAGCACTCTCCAAAATAATGCGCCTAAAATTAAAATATTGCCCAACTCCTCAGGACTGCGAACAATTTTTGGACACATCATGGGGGTGGGGGAAATACAAAAAGGAAAACACAACCTCTAAATGAGAATTTCCAAACAAACTCTTAGCAC
Organism: Anas platyrhynchos; assembly: GCF_047663525.1. Taxonomy (NCBI): domain Eukaryota; kingdom Metazoa; phylum Chordata; class Aves; order Anseriformes; family Anatidae; genus Anas; species Anas platyrhynchos. The sequence goes on along the minus strand of NC_092587.1, from coordinate 186,417,028 downwards.
ACCTGTTTGGAATACCTATTCATGGTCAGGAAAAAGAACTTGAACAAGGGAGATACAGTTACACTTAAAAGCACGTCAACATAAGCATGACAAAGTGCTTCTCCTCAATTATTGAACAGCCAAGCCACTGCACAGCTGGCAGGAACAAACTGAAGCTTTGAGGGTGGGCAGAGCTTTGTCACAAAGAATACAGAAGTCAGAACAATGGATCCCAAAAACACATCCCGGGTATCTGGTTTAGATCCTGCCATGAAAAGAAAATGAGCAGAGATTCTCCTAGCATCAAGCACTACATGGGATGTCTGACAACACAGTATGGCAGTTGTACTTCTTTTGCCTCTGACCTGTGCAATAGCATAATCCGAGCAATTGGTTGCCTGCATGCCCTCGTTGCCACTGATCCCGACGCCGACGTGAGCTGTCTGGATCATTCCTACATCGTTGGCACCATCCCCAATGGCAAGTGTTATGGCATTCACGTGTTTCTTTACCATGTCTACTATTTCAGACTTCTGTAGAGGAGATACTCTGAAAAGGAAAGAAAAATGTGTCAGTTTCTCACATGCTGAGTTATGTGCCTTTTCCAAAAGGACAGCTGTCATCTACATTTAGAAATAATCAAAGGGCAGTTGCTGGAAATTTTTTTTTTTATTCAACAGCTAAGCTTCAGAACCTGTGCCAAACCATTTCAGAAAGAGAAAGCATCTTTAAAAATAATTTTGCATTTGCATAAAAGATGAGGATGTTATGATTAAAAAAGACCAAGCAGACATGAAAGCCTTTCAAGCTTTTCTTCTGTCCCTCAGCCCCACCTGATATACTTTGGTGTACACCAGCGGTATTACACTGGGAACACTGGAGAAGGGAGTTTCATCTTCAGCTACCATGTTTAATGATTAATAGTGCAGGCTTCCCTACCTGCTGCCAACACCGCATCTCCATCCAGAAGGAAGAAAACCACGAATATTCAGAGAACAAATCAATCTGAAACATTTTCAGTTGCTGGGCAAACATGCTGCAGGCTTACCTTATTCCTTCTTTCAGCTCATCTCCCCTCTTGCAAACACTTTTTTTCCACCCTTTTCACCCAGTTTAGATCAGACAAAGGCCTTCTTCCATATGTCCCATACATCCTGTGTGCTGGTGCCACCCAGGCTTCCTCAAACCCAATTCCGAACCAAAAGACCAACCCCAAAACACCTGAATACTCTTGTAAGATTTTTTTGGTAGTTACTTAAACCTGATCCTTTTCTCATTTTGTATCAGTTTCAGTTTAATAAAAATTCATGGAATTCAATTTAGTTAAACTAACGTAAACCAGGGAGAAGTGGAAAAACACATAGGACTACATTACTAAATTGGAAGAGACACCCAAAATGCTTTTTTCATGACAAGGGGGATCGTGTTACCAAATCATATGAGGTATTCTGGAAATACCTACATGTAAATTAAATATTTCCATTCTAAGCCCATCTGTACAAACAACTTTAATTCCTTTCCCCTTCAGGTTTAGTTAAAGTTTCAAATTATTTTATATTCCCTTAAATAAAGCTTTAGAGAAACCTTCTCCATATCAAATCAGGCATATAACACTCAACAAAAAGAATATAATTGATACCTAAAAGCTTTACTGCGAAAATGGGGGGAGAAGGGGGAGCTTGGGGAATGGGGGAGAAAGAAGCTTTTTACAGGGCTTTTTTTCCCTTTTTTTCTTCCAGGGTTTAGATCCTGTGGGAGCAACTTGTACAGCCTTTTAATATGCCTGGCTGGATTACTGCTGATCTAAAAAAGCAACGTCCCCTCTGTATTGTTTTGTGCTGAGCACCTCTTAAGGTGAGGCTCGATACGCAATCAAGATGGGGGAGTTTCTAAGAAAAAAATTATTGTACTCACAATTCACACGTGCATTAAAACACCTGAAAAGTCTAGCAGCTGTCCTGTTCCTAAAAGCTGAAAAGGGAAAAAGTGGAGTGGGCCGTAAAATTTCCTTAATACCGTTGGATAGATCTATTAAGCACTCAGCTGCCTGGCAGCAAAACCAGCACTTGGCACTGTCAGGGCCCAGTCACGACCCCCCCACAAAACCCCAAAACTCCAACCAACCTACAGAGCATGAAGTGTGTCGGTTTGTAATTACAAGGCAGATCTGAATGCCCTCTGCACCAGTCTTTTAACTTCTCACGTATATACATGCACACACACACCCTCCCAATCCTCATGTCATAAAACAGCAAAGCAGGGAGTCGGCCAGGACTTCAAACCATGAAATGAGTGCTCCAGAGGGACGGGATTCACAAGCGTGCATTGGTGTTTTGGCCCTGAGTTACCAGCCCCAGGGGCACCGCTGGTGCAGGGCCTTGGCAGCCCCCGCGGGTCGTTACTTCACCACGGCTGAGCGCCGGGCCTAGCTGCTGGCTTCCTTCTCCAAGACAAAGATCTCTCCAAAGGCCCCTTGGCTTTCATTTAGTTTTCCGTTGTATGGCAATAGAAATAGCTAAGAAATATCCTGATTTTAAATACGCTTCAATCAGCAAGGGAATGGTTAAAAATATATGTATATATTGTGAGCAGTATCTGTGGTTTTGTAACTGAACTAGCAGCTTGTCTACAGGCACTTCGGACATAACCAGGATGGGGCAGAGAGGCCTGGGCTCGTGCTCATGCAGCTGGGCTGTGGCATGGAGCCTGCATTCACCCCGTGCCTGCAGTGTATGGGGGGGGCTTTGGATTTTAAACGGACTTGGCCATCAGAGGCTGGTGAAGGGCCTGGAGCACAAGTCCTGTGAGGAGCGGCTGAGGGAGCTGGGGGGGGGTTGGTCTGGAGAAGAGGAGGCTCAGGGGAGACCTCATTGCTCTCTGCAACTGCCTGAAAGGAAGCTGTGGGGAGCTGGGGGTCGGCCTCTGCTCACAGGTAACCAGTGATAGGACCAGAGGGAATGGCCTCAAGCTGTGTCAGGGGAGGTTCAGGTTGGAAATGAGGAGACATTTCTGCTCAGAAAGAGCAGTCAGGCACTGGGACAGGTTGCCCAGGGAGGTGGTGGAGTCACCGTCCCTGGGAGTGTTCAAGGAGAGGTTGGACGTGGTGCTTGGGGACATGGGTTAGTGGGTGACATTGGTGGTAGGGGATGGTTGGACCAGATGGTCTTGGAGGGCTTTTCCAACCTTAGTGATTCCGTAATTAGTGACCCAGTAGTTGTCAAATCAATTGAACACCCACATACAAATTTATGAACCATCACTGAATGTACACAAAACACGCTTTTACCATCTAGACCTGATGAAGTTAAACGTACCCACAGTCAGGTAACACCCACAAGTAAAGACTAACATCTTCGTATGCCTAATAAAAAATGACTAAATGAGCTACAGTGAAAACTAGATATACGCTTGAAGCCCCAAAAAAATCTCTTTGCATTGGATATAAAATGAAACCTAAGAGAAGATTTCTACGAGAAGATTTCAGCACAAGGAGTTCCTTGATTATAATTACTTATTCTAAATTAAAGTTTGATAATAACTACCCTCTTTGCCCTGCCCCCCCTGCCACAGCCCCCTTCCATCAAGTCCATCCCCAAAGCGCCGGGATCACATTTTGCTGCACACAGCATTATGGCTACAAAAGCTGCAAATTGAGAGGGCTCCTGATTTCCTGAGGGGTTTCACACCCCTCCCACCTCCCTCTCAGCCTCCAAACCTCTTCTGTACTCCTTGTAATCTATTTGGTCCCACCACGCTGCGCGAGGCGACATTAATCCCCTCAGCACGATGATCAGAGCTGCGCTTCACTTCCCCCCGGTCGATGGGCTGTCTACACAAGGGGAAGATTAGAGCACAGGACACTATTAACCCGAAGCTTCCCCCAGGTGATAGCTCGGGAGGGGAGGAGGAACAGCCAGGTTTACAAAGATTCCTGGACAAATGAGTAAGTTCAAAGTAAAAAGCACTGGGAAAGATCCAGCTATTTTGGAGAAAAATTTTGCAGTGCCACGCAGCTGTGGGTAATTCTCATTTGGGTGGAACATCCCCGGCTTTCAGTGCAGAGCTTACTGCAGCAGTATCAGGACGTAATATTGCCTGGATATACACCCAAATAAGAATTAAGATGTGAGCAGAACATCAGCTGCATCAAAATCTTCTGCTTACTCAGGCGCTAATTAAGTGGTCAGCCAGCAGCTTCCTAGGGCAAAATTTTAAAGGGTTCACTGAAAAAGTTTACACACAAGTTATTTTTATTGTCTCTACCCTCAAGTATCTTTAAAAACAGAAATGATTGACATAGCCTAGGCCATTTCTCTCTTCTAAGCATATTCCTGGGAGGGAAAAAAACAGGTCAGAGCTCAGATCCCATCACAGTGACAGGATCAAATCCTAAGATTCCTGCTCAAACCACTTCCAGAAAATCTGCACGTACGCTCTTCAGGCTGCAGAGAGCTGTGATCACAACTGAGCCTTTAGAAAGTTTTTAGTATACAATGTTTGGCTGTACAATATAAAGTGTTCACCAGAGGTGAAAGGGTACACGAAGTCAGGTGTAAGCCACACAGGTCTGCTGTGTGCCCACCTCTGGGATCCCCTTTCCAGCAGCCTCGCTCTTGAGAGGGTAAGATGGCAGGTTCTCAGGCTTAAAGCTGTCTTTATCAGGTATCTTTAATGGATTAATGCAGAAAGCAGTCTCCTGAATGAAAGGACTGGTGCCTTGATGCCATGTTACCTCCCCATAATGGGATGGGTGGAGGCAACAGAGGGCACAAAGCCCCATGAATTGGGAAAAAACCTAGGAGAGAAACACATTCCAGAGCCAGAGAGCTTCAGAAAGACATGGACCTAATAATTATCCTCACATCTCTTAAACCTCTAACCAAACTACAAAGAGATACGTGTAAGTAGTTTTCAGGCAATGGGCTTCGATATTTTTACTCTCAGTAAATGCTTTTGTTCAAGTCCCTCTACTACTTAAAGGCAGCTCATGAGAAAGCAGCACCGTGCACTGCATGGAGCAGGGATGCAGCCAGTGCCCACAGAGCAGTGCTACGTGCCTTCTGCAGATCACCTCCTGACAGCTTTAAACCTTCAGTTTCTTCCTCAGCCTGGGTAGACACATCCACGAGCAAGCTTTTTACATGATACACCTTGCCTGTTTAAAAAAAAAGGTTCTACTCAGCTGGAAGATTTGCTCAGGTTTGCTTTATTTCTTGAAGAGGCTTGAAGCACAGGTGAAGGATTTTCCAGTTCTATTTTTTTCACTAGGAGTATCTGTGAGACAACCAAAGCAATTCAAGAATTCCTAACAGTTCTGTCATCTTTCATTGAAAGATGACATCAAAAATGAAGTGGTGATATCTTAAAAAATATTTTTCTTAAAAATACTTTACTTAGAAGCCCATTTTGGTAACAATATTTTTAAAAACTTGATCGTTTCCAAACCACAGATGGAAAATAAACGTAGTCTCAATATTAATCGAGGCTATCGACTGTATATACAAAATGTTATTAATAAAGAACAGGGTTAAATAATTCATAAGAGATGAGCATATAATCAGACCGTGTTACAAGGCCATCTGCCCTCCCCGTACATCTGCCCACCTGAGCAAGGCACAGCTCGGTTCTGGTTCTCACTCTCCTTTGCTCCCTCTACACCTTTTTCTTTCCCCTCTTCCCACTCCCCCTTAAATCAAAGGGCCTGGAGCCTATTGCAAACTGCATACATCTCCCACCCCTAATTCGATGACAGGTACTCTTTTAAGGCATTCTTACTCAAACTGCTAATGTTAATTTGTGAAAAAAAAGAGGAAACCGATGAAGGAAGCTGTTTCAAGTATTACCTCCTGCTTCCACGCTGTAACAGGGATTAAGCACAGACATTAATGTCTTTAACATGAAACATTAATTTGATATTCTGCTTCCTTTAAATGCCTCGTTAATGCAACACAAGAGGCTCTCAGGAGCCTACCTTTATTGCAGCGAACATGATTTTACCCTGTTCTATCGTAAAATGCACCAGTACTTCAAAATGCTCGGTGACCTCATCTTCAGGGAAGGCAAAGATGGGACGCAGCCCAGAAAAAGCTGAGAGCTATCAATAATATTGACATTTAAGTACATACGCTGATCCTCAGAAAGAGGAGCAAGGTAAATTAAAGCACCACTAAGAGCAGCGTTCAGAAAGCAAGGAATGTTACCGGGACGTCATACTTAGCGGCTTTTAATTAGCCTTTGATTTCTTCTGACACACACTGAGGTGTGCAGACCTCAGCCAGGTGTCATCCAAGCGAGGGCCGGTCTTGAATCACATCCACAAGGCTCTGAGACATCTTGCACAGACTTGAGCAGCGATGAAGAAAAGCACGCACACGTCGTGTTGACTCAAAACGTGCCTTCCACCGACTGCTTTTCATTTACCAAGCACTTCAAAATCTACTTCGCCTGCTGACATCCAGGTTTCCCAGGGACTGGCTCTGGTGCAGTACTTACAGCTCTGGAGACAGCACTCAGTGAGCTGATGGATAGCCTGATGTTCATAAAAAGCACCAAAGGAATTCATCTGCCTAGGTGTAAGTGCCTCCAGAGGAGACATCTCTATCTGCTGCTCATGGCACACCCCTTTTAGAGTCAGTGGAGAAAAATAGGCACGTGTGGAGTGCAATCCATCTGGCCTGCTTTAGACGTGTACTTTAAGGGCACAGTTCATTTTCTCTTACAAGTTGCCCTTTCTCTCTCCACCCAGGTAAAGGGGCTGAAGCTGACTAGCTCACACCAAAATGCCTGCTACAGGCAGGATGAAACCCATCTTACACTACTGCAGTGCTAAATTCTCCCCAGGTGCAAGAGCTTTTCCCCTCTTGAACGCTTGTTTGGCAGGATTGAACACCCACTTGGTCCCTCCACAGGCACCTGGCATTGAACAAATTGATCTATGGTGCCCTCCTTCCCTTCTCTCGCAATTCCCACTTCCTCACTTTAATTCCTGCTCTTGCCAATTCTTTCCCATGGTATTTTCCTGGCTCAAGCTCTTTTGAAGAAACAGCTGAATGTGTTATCAAACCTCTACCAGCTTTTGTAAAAACCTCCACAGCTTCACCCCTCTTTGTCATTTCAGCTGCGATTGCATTTCTCCACACCCTGCTCATTTTTCCTGAGCATCATCCAAACTGCCTTCACTGATCAGACTGATTTAAAGACTATTTGCAAACATTAAAAAAGTTCTATTACATTTTACTTACCAGAAGTCTCTTCTCACCTTGTTTTAACTGTAAAAAAGTCTTCCTTCAGTTCTTTAGCCTCACTGACGTGCTAGTTGCATACTTGACTTTCTGAGCAAGTATTAACTCCCAATTTCAGGCTATCCAGAACAGTTTTTTAATGCTTAGAATAACTCTATATACCACAACACACACTTACACCTCTGCATACAAGCTTATAGAACACTTTGCAATTCTTTTTAGCTTACCAGGTACCAAATAGTTCCTTCTGCTTCACTTTAGGAATAATAGAAATGTCTTCTGAACATAAAGCTGTCTTGATAATTATAAAACCACTGAATCACGCAGAGCCTTCTGAAGAGGAAGGCTCAAACCCATTTATTACCTTTTTATCACAAAACCAGAGATGTTTGCTCTCAATATATACATTCCCTTTTCAGTATCACTGGAGAATTCCTCGCTTGCATTCCGTTATCTCTGCAATTCATTTGTCACTCGCAGTTGCCACTGAAGTGATCTCCACAGGGCAAGGCCTATGAAATAATCTCCTTATAAGCTGGATTCAGTGTATTTAGCAGTGTGATACAATGCACGGTGCCCGAGTGAACACAGGGTTAAGTTTCAAGTCAGCATCTTTGTGCTCTTTGATATCGCTCCTGCCTGTTTCAGCCTCGCTTGCCGTTCCCCCAGCCTGCTTTATGGGACAAAGATAAAACATGAAAAACCTACTTTGGAAAACGAAGCGTTTGGAAAGTGATGAGTTGGCATAAACACGGCGTTGAACGGGAAACTCTTTTGCATTTTTAACTATAACGGTCGCTAGTGGCAAAAGCTATAATAGGTTTTTTAAGTGAAACTAATGTATCAAATTAATTTTGAGCTTCCCTCACCCCAAGCTGATTAAGGCACTTTCATTTCCATGCTAATCAGGCTGAGCAGTTCATATGCAGGAGAGAAATCTCTCTTTTCCTAATGACAGAGCAAAAAAAATTCATTCTGAAGCACAGAGACGAGCGCTTTCATAACCTCCAGCACACGCACGGGGAGAGCGCACGCGTTTCACCCAGCACGGCTGCTCACAGAGGTTTGAAACACTTGGTGACATTAAGTGACAACAGAGACCATGGCCACTAATGAGCACTTCAGCCCATTGGGAGGGATTGTGCCCTGCGGTGAAGCCAGCCTAGATGGGGAGAGCCACGCTGGGCACCTGCCTCTAGGACCAGGAGCCCTGTTAGCCCCGACCATTGCTGCTGCACACCGCGGCCTCTTCCAGTACCAACCTTACACCTGGGAAATGAACCCTGAACACTGCTGGAGGAGGAAGATGAAGTGCAATGTAGCTATTAGATTTGAGATCTCTTTCTGACAGCTTCATTTCTTCCTTCTGATTTCTAGTAACGCAGCATGGCTCATTTTCCTCCCCCTCCAAAAAAAAATTTCCTGGAATTTAAAACAATAACACATAAAAATGATCAACTTGTATCTACGCACTGCTTTTCAAAGACACGGGATCTCTGAATGAGTGCTCCTGGAAGAGGCTGTCCTGGAAGTCTCAAGCAGGTTGCCTTACCCAGCAATCATCATGAGAGGGCTGTAGCGTAACAGAATATCGTGCAGAGGGGTCACTAACCACAGTGCAAACAGCACCCATTTAAGGAAAGGGAGACTTCCAATTTCAGAATTACCAGTACACCTCAGAGGTCAGAGTGCTGCTGTACCTGTGAAAAAAGATGAGGGTACCTCCTGCCCCCAATTCCTTTCATGACAACACCAAGGTATTTCCCACCCTTCACTCAGTCAAGCCCCTATTTAACAAGAATAAAAGTCAAGTTCGAAGCTTGGAGTCAAGTCCCTAAACCCTTAAGCATTAGAAAAGAGGTGATTTTCTGGGTTTTATAGCTCTCAACAGCTAGGGAAGTTGAGCACGAGCGTGCACACCAAGATTAAAAAAAAAAAATCATGCCACTTTTAGACAGAAAAGATAGTGACACCTGGAAACCCGACTGGAACCAGCTCCCTTTTATTTCTCCGTCTTGGTGAACTATTAAATCTGCACTCTGTTCAGAGGCAGGTTAAGTATTAACTTTGAGAAAACTATTCAAAGCATGCTTACTATGTGTGAGGGTGTTCAAACACTGGAACAGGCTTCCCAGCGAGGTGGGTGATGCCCCGTGCCTGTCTGTGCTCAACGGAGATTTGGACAGTGCCCTGAAGAACATGCTTCAATTTTTTGTGAGCCTTGCAGTTGTCGTGCAGTTGGACTTGATCTTTGAGGTCCCTTCCACATGAATTATTCTTTACTATTCCAGAATGAAGTAGGGAAGGTAAAGAGAAAAAAGAACTAATATTCCAGAGCAAAGTCAGATTACCGTAAAGCATTAGAATATATTACATAGGGTAGAAAAGTTCTTTTGTTGTGCTCAGTCATTAACTACACAAGTTTACATGACTAAATTTACACCAAGGAAGTTTAGTGATGGCATCTCTGCCCATGGCCGGTCACTAACGTTGCCATATTTCTGGGAGCCACGTGCCCCACTAACACAGTTTTGATGCATGACTGTCCCAGCAAGGACAAGGTGCCCTGTGCAGAGGCACCTCTGTGCCAGGGATGGATGCTACCATGGATGGATGAACTCTTTCAGGATGCTGGGGCAATGCTCCTCCAGGAACTCTGAATCCATCACCTCCAGCTTGCCACAATTCTCTCTTACTCAGTGATGAAGTTTTTCCTTCATTCATGCCTGCTTTCTCACAAAACTGACCATCTTTACATGTTTCCAACATATTCACATCTCAGGGAACATTTCAGAAATCAGGTTTAAGATGCAGAATCACTGTTGTTTGTGAACCAAACAGCAATGAACAGCAGCTACTTATGTAGCAGCAACACAGAAGAGACAGCAGGGTGAACACAGCACGCACTGGTCCCCTGCACCCCTCATTTTGAAGCTCCTTTCAAGCCTGAGGACTCGACTGCAGAGGAGAGTGCATGGAACTAATACCCCACACCACGGGCATCACACGGGGCACCAGCACACGACCTGCTTCAACACAAGGGTAAAAGCCTAGCAAGCCTCCCCTGCCTCTGTTTTTTCCAGACTTGCACTGACTTCTGGATTATGCTTGTGGAATTATGCTGCTTTTTAAAGATTCAAGCTGGCCACCTCGCCATTATTAAAAGAAATCTTCAGGGATTTTTGAGAAAAATGTATCAAAGAAACTGCTGTTCTCATTTCCTGAACGTGTCTCAAATCTCAGAGCCGATTTTCATTTGTACATATGATTTTTAGTTTTAGTCTCATCCGTGTTTCTGACCTACCAGTACAGACAGAGTTCCAGCAACACAGAACAGTCAAGAAAGCACAAGTATTTTGATTAAAAAAAACAAATTAGGCCAACAATTTTGCTTCTTAAGTTAGACTGCAGTGCAGTACAGAACTAGGAGCCAGGTCTTCAAGATGTCAAACCTTTGCACCTTTATAAAAAGGCCATGAAATGCTGCAGTTAGTGCTAAGTAATAGATGCCAGGATACATTGTCCCTTCCACCACCCCTTTTACTTAAGGAAGAATAAAACCAGATTCCCGAACAGACATCACGAGGAGTTTTAGAGCAGGACAGAGAGGGTAGATGCATTAAAAGAAGTTAACCTGCTGAAAGCAGGCAGCGGAATATCGCCTGAAGGAGCTTCCTTCCTGGAGTTAAGGAATCGGCTTTGACAACTTTCAGCTGACATGATAATGAGCCCTTTTCTGTTACCTTGTGCTCTTCTGAGGGGAAACGCTGGGCAGCTGAGAGGCAGCACAAAGAACCAGCCCATTACCAGGAGCAGAGGACAGGAGGTTTCCTGCACATTCCTTTTCATACCAGATTGGTCAGGAATAAAAGAGGATGGTGTCCTTTCACTGCTACAGAGATTTTAAGCACTGGACTGCTTCAGACCATTAGTGCCACGGTAACACTGAACTGGAGAAAGTCCAGCTTATTAGAGAAGTGAAGCCTCAGACAGAGCTACCTTATTATTGCTAAGGTAAAACACGCGTAGCCTGGGCTACTACTGAGAGAGGTAAGCGAGCCAGACCATATGAAACAGCTCCTTGAAAAGTTCCCTGGGAAAACTTGGCGGGGAAGAACTGCGAGGAGTTGAACTGTATTCACAGCTACTCTGCACGACTGAAGCAAGATTAAAGGTAGAAAACCTATGAGAAAAAGAAATGACTTCCCAGTGCTGAAAATATTCACGGCCTTTAATAGGAAGCAGGAAAGGTGCTCTTGTGAATGAGACAGAATACTCTCCACATACACCAGAATGTGTCTGTACAGGTAAGCAGATGCCTTCTTTCTGTAAAACCAGCCACGAAAATTAAGTCAGCTCACAGTGCTTTCTGATTAAGAAAGTCTTTAGTAGAGCCTATGCTCATCTGATAATAACAACATGGATTCTGTAGCAGCATGCACTTTTTTTTTTTTAAGTTACATGCTGAGACTTGGACTTTACTCAGTTCATGTAAATCTGTCTACTGTATGTCAGATTGAGTTCACGTATTTAACACTGACAAAATTCAAAACAACAACTCCTTTTCTAAACAGAACACAGTGAGAAAAACTCCACAGCCATCAGACCATCAGTGATCGAGGTAAAAGGCGAGCTCATTAAATACGACTGCTTCTGTACTCCTGGCAACTGGAAAGCTCTTGAGATAAGTTGCAGAAGCTGAACACAGAGCTGGTAACGTGCAAAGCTCTCATGTCTGAAAGATTCAGCAGATGTACAGCACTTTCTCTGAGCTCCTGCTAAGTCTGCAACTTAAGACTACAATGCAGGTTAGAAGGCACACTAAAACACAGACTGTATTTTAGACTGTGCCAAAAATAGCCAAAGGGAAGGGAGGAGGAGAAGAGGACATATGCAGCAATAGGCAAGAAACTGATTACAAGCTTCCAAAAATCAGAGGTGCTGATTATTTTCGTGACAATCGAGTATGAGAATCACAGGGTCTACGTGGTGCAGACTGTAGGCTAACCACAGACAAAGGCAGCTGTCTTGCTGGGCTGCCAACATGCATCTTCGGGGCCCTAAATTTTCCTTGCAGTAAATTTTGAAAGGCAACTTCACCTTCTCTACATCCATACAGTTCTCTCCATCCCTGCCACAGCGTTTCACTTTCTCCTAGCAGGGTCAGAGTAGTATTGCTCGACGTTTGCTGGCAGTGATGTGCAAGGCAGAGTCAAGAGTTTCCACTGCAAAATTCCAGGAGGGCTCAGCAACTTCGAACATGAAAGTATCAAAACACTCAGTTCATGAAGATAGAAAGATATTACATGAGCAGCTCTCCCATGGGTATAAGGGGAAAACATCAAGATTACAGTCTACAAATAGCCTTACAGTCACTCTTGATCATGACTAAAAAATCAAAGCTAACACTTAAGATTAAAAAAAACTTTAAAAACAGATTGAATGCCAAAAAAAGTAAATTACTACATCTTAGACGTAAAAGAAAAAATTAAAAAAACTACACGGAACAAAAAATCTGCTTAGTCTCTAAATGCATTTGGCTCTAATTGTACTGTAGATTCCTTCTTGTTTAATTTTTTAGGAATACAGCTTTTTGTTCTCATTTACACTTCTCATCCCCAGCACAAACAACCCGAACACAAGCCAACATGCTGGAACAGGGCAAAGCAATTAGCGCAAGTGAGAATCCAACTGCTTAAATGTTTTTGAGACACAGTGAATACATTATTTTTCATATAAAATATAATTCACTTGAGTAAAGTCAAGCTTACAGCGTCCAGCTGGTAATAGAGAAGCCTGAGGGTCCATCCTGCTCAACACCATCAGCGACCCAGATGGTGACAAAAAGGGTGCCCTCAGCAAGTCTGCAGATGACATTTGGGGCCTGGATGATGAGGAATCACGGCTTTGATTCACAGGGACCTTGAGAAAACTGGGGCCAAACCTCACAAAGCTCACATGGAGAAAGGCAAAGTCCACATCTGGGACAGAAGAACCCCATGCACTGGTGCAGGATGGGAAGATCGAGTAGCAGACTTGCTGGAAGGGACCTCGGGGTTATGGCAGGCAGCAGCTACAATGAGACAAAAGTGCACTTTTACCATGATTAATTCTGGGTACTGAGTACATTAGGAGTGTGACCAGGACACAGAAGGAAGTTACTACCATTCTCTCCTCAACACAGCTGAGGCAACATCCGGAAGACGCCCAGGTTTGGACCCTCAAGTTGCAAAGGGATGCTGAGAAACTGGAAAGAGTCCAGCAGAGAGTTACAAAGATCGTCGGGGGTCTAAAACGCATGACCTGTAAGCAGTTGTGGCACTTGAGCTCGTGCAGCCTGGTGAAGAGGCCAACGGGTAGAGAACAACTGCTCCAAGTGGAGTCACTCAACCTCATCCTGTCAAACAACATAACAAGGGGCAACAGCCACAGATTGCAAATCGGGAGGTTGAGGTTGGATGTCCGGGATGTTTTCATGAAGGTATTGAGCAACAGAACAGATTTGTCAGAGAGACTGTGCCATCTCTGCTCCTAAGAGATTTTCGTGGTTCATCTGAAGAAAGTCGTGGCTGGCAGGACCTACTGGGGACGGCAATCCTGCCTTGAGCAAGAGGCTGACCAGGCCTCCAGAGGGCCCTTCCATCTAAACTGTTTTATCACTAAAGTCTCAATTTAATGACAATGCTGTGATTTCACTGAATCCCAGAATTGTAGGGGTTGGAAGGGACCTCAAGACATCATCAGGCCCAACCCCCCTGCCAAAGCAGGTTCCCTAGAGCTACCAGAGCTACCTGACTCCTGAAGAAGTGATACGGTCCCTAAAGCAAGTTCCCACCTGGTTCTGCCACACATGATGAGGCCTGAATTTCCTACAGGTACGTTTAGTCCACGTGCTGCATTGCCATGAAGCAGGTCTCAGTGAGAGACGGTGTAACCAGGAGCTGCAGCAGGGGAAAGGCAGCGTGGAGCCTCAGCATCTTCCCCTGCATGCAGTTAGCATCCTGAGCTATCGAAGCTTGTTCTCCAGGTAAACAATCTTCTCCCTCTGGCCTTGCCTTTCCTTCTCCATCAGCACTTCAGACTTCACACTGTCACATCGTCCCCTTTCTTCTGGCTGAATAAATCCACTGGTGTTGAAATTTACATAACTTTGTGCCTCTTTTCCTTAACTTTGGATTTCGGTACTTTAACAGTAGATATACATCAGATGGTAACGTGCATTAGACTTGGCAACTTTAAAGAAGTTAATGTTGCTTTGGGATAGGCACTATAAAATTTCTTAATTATTTTTTACTCCACAGACTCTTCAGGAAAAAAAAAAAAACAAAACACATCTGGTATAAAAGCCAACCCATTGAAAGAAATAAACACGATCTCTTGGGAAAGCTAGACAGCCAGAAATTGCTCTGAGCCAGCGAGTAGCTGTTCCACATGGTAAAGATTCCTTCCAAAAGGGTCAGCTAACAAGAAGTTTGATTTTCATTTTGTCTTAAATAATCATTTTTCTCATTAGTGCATAATGCCTGATCATATCCCTGCTTTCAGAGAAGGTCGGATCGTGTGGTAACAGACATTTCCAGTTTCTTTCCCTCACCTTTACTGGAGAAAAAGAAAACTGAGGACTAGATCTAATTCTCCTAATTAAAGAGAACTGATCAGGAATAAACAGTAGAACAGTTTCAGGAAACTGCTCATTAGTCTCGTTCCTATGTAACAGCTGCTGCGAAGCTTTGGCATATATATTAGCATTTAGGAAGATTCCAGCTGTCACACCTATTTGTCTTTCAGTGTGAAAAAGAGATTTGACTGAAGAGCTGGAATGGAGGTCGTCAGACAAACAAAACCCCTTTCTGTTGCACTGTGCCATAAACATCACGGACAACATTACGATTTCCCAGCCTTTTATATCTGAGCCACATCTTAATTCCTGTCTCTTCCCATGTTTGAGTACATATCTACGGCATCTATAAAACGTTATAAATAAGACCACTATTAGGAAAGCCACAGATGCATTTTAGGTGGCTCTCTACTCCATTTAATAGCTAATTACTATGTGCCCAATCTAAAGTTTACTGAAATCAGAAATTCTTCCACTGATATTAATGTTGCTTGAATGAGGTCCAGATGATCAGTCAGACATTTGGAGAATCCAGGTCTGCAAAGAAGTCCATCTTAAGAGAAGTTTCCAAGGGAAGTCAGATCCAAGTGTCCTGCAGCAATTCTGAGTATTTAGCTTTAGCAACTGTCACTGCCTTCCTATTTCAGCACACGCAGAGAAAGAGATCAGCTCAGTCATGCTCGCTCATCAATGAACAGAGCAAACCATCCCAAGTGCCACTGAGCATCCTCTCTCCATTTGTAGCATTTGCCTCATTGTTAGAGATAAAGGAATTAAAATTAAGAAAGAAAAAAAAAAAAGTGGAAGAGGGAGAACCTTTCACAAGTGTGTAATTTGAACTGGAATAATTGCTAGTCCATGTAGGCTCATTTTCAAATATACGTGGGTCAGAAATAACAGCACACCTCAAAGCAGCTGTGGTCATACTGTTTACTCTCCTTTTTGACTTAAAAGCCTTTTCCTCTGTCAACAGTTCTTAATGCAGAACCATCTAAATGTATGCTAATGCCCAACACAGCAATAACTTCCTTTGATTGATTCAACAGTACTGAAGGCAAAAAAAGGAAAAAAAGATCAAACCAAGTATTATACAAACAACCAATGTCTTCAATATGGTACATGTCAGCATGAAAGCTGAAAGGAGTCGAACAAGCCAGCTAGTAATGTCTTACATGGTTCTGAAAGTGGCAGTGTTCTTAAGTGCTTGCAGATAAAAGTGTTTTCCTTCAGTTGTGACATCAATTTATAGAGCTCTGTAATATAATGAAAGTGCTTTGATTTAACATGATTTATGAAGGAAAAGCACTTCTCATGTCTTCAGAAAAAGCATAGGAGTTTACAATAAACACAAGATAATTAAGTAATTTTGCAGCCAGTTATTCTCCTGAAATCATAATTAGCAAAAACAAACATGACCTCCCCTCTTCCCTTTCCACGCCGCTTAACATTCCTTCTCCTGTCTTCCATTTCACTGCCTCACCTTTCTTTCAACGTCCTTTCACTGGAGAGCTTCCAGTGACAAACTCCTCTGGCATCACTTGAGTAAAGGCATCCAGACTTTCGACTGTTCCCAAAACCCTGTTTTGCCGTCAGGCTGCTGTGGTGTTTACAGAAGAACACTAAGACACACACACACAAACCTGAGCACTCTACAACTCCTTCAAATGTGTCCCGTGTAATACAAGCTCTGGCTGCAGCGTATTACATTTTACTCTCCCAGGGCTCAGCAAGATGCCTGCTGGTTCATCTTCATCTTCAGTCGAGATGCTTCATCTCTAACTGGAAGTTACTTAACTGCTAGGAGAAGCAACTTCTGTGGTCAGAGTTAAATTATCATGTCCCAGACGTACAAAACAGGTAAGGAAAACTAAGTTGTTCCTTTGGATACAGAGAAATGCCTAAGTCTTCTTCAGGTGACAGGGACAAAGCCAGACGAGATGGAGGTGTTTTACTGCTGAGTAAGTGGCAGAATTACAGCAGGAACAGGGTTTGGTGATCAGGATCCACTGTCCTGCTCCTCTCACCTCCCAGAACTACCCTCAAGTGCTGCTTCTGCAGACTCGGGCTTCTTCTTGTTCTCTCCCACTCTGACACTGGCATCCCTTTCGGGAAGGGGAAAAAAAAAAAGTGAAGAGGAGGGGGAAGGAGAAGAAGAAAAAAGGGGAAGGGGAACCCAACTACCAAAGCCAGCCCTTAAAGGCACTTACACCCATGGTAGCCTGTTTTATGCATCTCAGACAAATCCAGGCACAATAGCGACCTGCTACAAACCAACAACCTTTTGTCTCAGTTGTTCTGTCCTTGACCGGCTAGAAGGCAGATGTCTGCAGACCTTCAGCACATCAGTTGTCAGGCAAAGCTTTGTAGCACATCATGTTTCTGGACTTAGGAATCTCAGCTCCTGCTAAGGAAACTGCTCAGTTATGTCCAAAAAGGAAGCAATTTTGTAAATCTGTAAAGTATAAATGACCCAAAAAACCCTTATGCTACTGCATAAATCCATGGTGTATCCACTTTCTTAACAGGCAGCTCTTATCTCTCAAACTGATAAAAAGAAGTAGGTCTAGAAGAGGGAGGCGTGGAAGGCCATATATATGAAAGAACTTTTGAGCAAGGACCTTTATCTGAAAAAGGCAACAAAGTCAATACGCTAGGGGTTCATTTGATGAGGTGGCTGCAGGGGAAAAGCAGTCAGGAAATGATTATTCATCAGTTCTTAAAATGCAGGAACTTGATGGCATCCAACAAATTTTACTGGACAGACTTACAAGCAAAAGGAGGTACTTTCTCTGCACAGTATGTAGCACCCTCTGCTCAGGCTGTGGTTAGAGACCAATGTCTAATCAAGATTAGAGTTTAACACATCCAGGGGAAACAATTTTTTTTTAAAGTTTATGAAAATAACTAATCAAGGATCATGAAAACAAAATGCAGAGGCAGCTACTGGCAAAAGAGATCCCACATTCACTGATTACATCATTTTTCCAAATTAGATACCAATGGTCACTGAAACAAAACTGGACTAGATTGGGTCTGGCCCAGTAAAAATGTTCATACACAGAACTGTGCGCAAGATTATTAGCTGACAACTACAGCAAACATAGGTTTCTACACAGACATATCGCTAGCCAAAGAACAGCTACACTGCAGTACTGTCAGCTAATTGTGAAGAAATCCTGCCGAAAAACCTCAGAAGAGAAAAGCTGGGATCCAGCTCCCATTCTAATTGTGGAATCGCCACGAATTTGATAGCTATTTGTGCAGTAAAACATAATGCTATGTCATGCCGGGGAACTGATCTCTCACTGCTTTGAACTGAAATCCCGAGAGCAGTACACCTGCTTTTCTACGTCTCTTTCTTCTAGGCAAAAAGAGATCGGTTATCACTAATTAACAATGTATGATCAGGTTTTTTCAACTTGTTAAAACTGCTTAAGTGCACAAAAGACTGCAAAATTACAGTACTTACGAACACAGAGAATTCAAGTTTCTTCTCATAGTTTCATTGTTTACTTCTTTCCGGGGAGAGGGGGAGCTCACAAAAGAGAAAAGCGAGCCTTTTCATGAACATCTTGGATTAATCTGCTTGGCCTGCTATCATCTCCTTGCCTCAGATTTGGCCTTTACGAAACCTGGCTGAGCTTACATCAGCTTGTATGTTCCCATGTGGCTGGGTCCCTTTTGCTTTTATGCTTTGAAAGATTTAAGTAAATGTTCATTATTTATTTACTTAACATCACACATCTGAAGGTCACACTAACCTTTACAAATCACGTTTTAGGATGCTATAATCTAGATCTTCACCAAAATATCCTACACTAACAATTCCTAAAGAAAACCATTTGCAAAGAATGATGAATTTAAGAATCTAACTACTTCTCATGGCACGTGTACCACAGCTCCTTTATTTTGGTACTAACAGGCAAAAATAAAAAGAATATGGAACAGCAATGGAAAGTTTTAAGAAGAATATTCAGAAGAATGAGAAGCGTAGGGAATAGCATGAAAAATGAGAGGCATAGGGAGAAATGAAGAAGGCACAGCTACCACTATTCCTCAAGTCAGAGAGCGAGCTGCAAGAATGAAATACTTCATCCACGTAATGTGGCAGTAACTGATATTTTGTTCCTTAATTTCTTTGGTGGCAGCTTTCTTACATACCTAATTCAGCTAAAACACTTCCAGAAGGCAAACCAAATGGGAAAAGCTCAGGGATACAGAACAGGATCCCAAGGAGCTCCCGCCTGGACAGGATGACAAATTGGGAGATTGCATTGCACTGAGATTTCCACCCTCAGGACTCCACCACAGCATACATGCAAAGCCTCGCTATATACTTCTCCTTAGCCATTCCCAAGTCATTCTGTAATGCAGAAAGTGATCTTAAAAATGGCAAGAATATTAAACCAGCATTTTGCCAAAGCACCTCTACCTCGGGCGGTACCTCTATTCTTACTTCTAGCAAACAGGAGAAGCAAACACACTGCACAACCTGCATGCAGGTGTTCACCTGATCAGATGGGAAAGAGTCACCACTTAGAGGAGAGGAGCATTTCTCTTCCATGGCAAGAGGATGCTCACAGCAGAGACTGGAGACTGTAAGTGTCTTGGTATAAGCTATATGACCTGTTCCACAACAAGATGTTAGGCACCACTGTGTACCTGAAAAACAAGAGTCCAGTCTAGATACTCTGGTTTGGACAATCAGCTCCACGCATGGCTCCATTTGAAGAAATGCCAGCGGGCTCTTCAATCCACAAGGAGTACTCCAGAATTTTCATCAGGCTGACTCAATTTTCCTGCTGCAGAAAATTTCCTGCTATTTGTATCCTTTGCTAGTGTTTTGCTTGACAGACATTTCTCAGCTTTGCTATCAACAGCACCTCCTAAACACAGAGTACTTGGTGGAAACAGCCAATTACTCCATTAAAGGATATTTTTCTTTCTGCTGTGCATATTTGCTAGAAGGGTAAACCTGGCCTGAAGGTTTGCTTTCAACTCAGCGCTACAGAAAGCAGACAAAAAGCTTACTGCTTCCTGAACATGGGAAATTAATACTTCTCCTAATGCTCCAGAACCATAAGGACATTTCCAGCTATGAATAGCAACTTCAAGACTTCTGCAAGCAACACACCAGCATGCTCCATATTTTAGAGAGCACACAGCAAGAAGCTGAGGATTAGTTTTGTCCAGTTTTTCAACTGTTCCTGAACAACAACTATAAAGTTTCTTCAATCCAATTTGTTGTCCCAAATGAAGATTTCTTAAAAAGGCGGTACGGCACAGCGAGCCTGAAAACTGATCTGGCATACTCATATACCAGTGGCGTTTGCTGTGTGTGCTGAAATCTCATTCCACTCCCAATAAAAGTCTTCTCTGCTTCAGAAAACCGAAATTGATAGAAATCACAGTTTCTCTGAACAATTTAAGTAAAGAAAACCACACCAGCCCCCAAGGGGAATGAAATTCGGAGAGGCCAGTTTGATTCAAGAGAATTGAACAATCATAAAAGCAAGTGATTATTCCCATTGTAATATGTTTACACCACATTTTGGCCAGATTCCCACTCATATTTCTTTAATTATACCTCTATAAACAGAACGATTACACATCCGATCCTATATCTTCGATGGTTAGGCAAAGATGTCTGTAAAAAAAAATATTTCTCATTAATGAAACAGTATTTCACAAAGGGTCACTGAAAGAATGCGAAGTCATCTCCAGCAAGCAGCTGAATCTCACAGAGCTGCAGGGTTCGGTGAGAATGACCTAAGCCGCGAGCACGTTAATACACAGTCAGCTTCCTTCTCAGCATCCTGTCAATACCACCAGGGGCTGGTCTTATTTCATTTACATATGCCATAAAAATCTTTCCTGGAGAAGAATATTGCATTACCGTATGCAGATTTTCAACCAGGAAACTGAACTTGAGGACAGCACTCTGGAGACTCGGCTCTTTAAAAAAACATATCTTGTAGGCAAGGGAAAAGAAATAAAACAGCCGGCAAAAGCAAGCCCACATTTTTTCTGTACTTTTTTTTTTTCCCCCACCGTTCATAGCCACACTAAATACCTGCACCAAAATGAAAGAAAACACGCCGAAGTTTAAGGGTGCCAGCTGTTGATTCTGGTGCATGAGTGGATAAATTTACCAGCAGCATTCCTCGCTGCGCGGTGTCCCGTCAGACAGCTGCCCTGCCAGCAGCCTCCGCTCCCAGCGTCTGGGAAAGCCAGGCACAATATCCCGGCCAGTTGAGTTCTGGGGCCCCTCCTGGAAGATCCTGTTAATTATGCCAAGGTCTGTTAAAATTACGCACAGTGCTTGCTCAAGACGTGTCTGCTCAGCTAACGCTAACAGCCCTCCAATACTTTGGGTTTGTCAGGTCTCCAAACGCAACAAACGAAAAGCAGGGGAGAGATACTAAGTGTCCCCATACCCCTCCAGGAAGGGATTTAACACTATTGAATTACGGAGCAGAGTGCCACAAAGAAATATATGCTTTCCTTTTCCTAACGGGCAGTACCTTTGGATGGCTGCACTGCCTGTTTGGGCAGCAGGATTAGCCTCCCATACGCTCCTACCTACTTGACGCTACTGTCCACAACGATGATTTATACAGCTGGGATGGAAAAGTTCATTATCCTGGCAGATGGAGCTGAGTTTTCAGGCTAACAGAAGCCTACAGCCCAGGGCTGAAGTGGCCGCGAGCAGAAGCTGAAGGGCTGGGAAAACCCAGAGCGATACCAGAGGGAAAGGGCAAAGAGACGGGAGGTGAGGAAGTCAGCACTGAAGCCTGGAAAACACATGCACGTGAAGCAGGGAATGAAACATCCACGGTGCCAACAGTTCAGGAAAAAAAAAAAAAAGAAAAAAAAAGACAGACAGACTACGGGGCCTATGTGAAAAGAGAAAAGCAGGAGAAAGGGGGGGGGAGAGCAAGCAAATACTGAAAGGTCACGACATGAGACATTGCAGGGTTTAAACACAGGCTGAAGCTATTTCCTGTTTTAAAACTGAGAGAAAGTATTGATTAATATCAAGGAGAATGATTTAGGATAATGTAAATCAAGCTTTTCAGGAGCTGAAATGCCAGGAATGTTCCAGCTTTTAGAGAAGGGTGAGGTTTTGTTGTTTTTATTTTTTTTTCCCCCAGTTATAGCTTTGTTTGCACATTTAACCTAACACAGAACTAGATAGTGAAGCTTTTTTTTTTTTTTCTCCTAAGAAGAAAAAAAAGATGTTGGTGTCAATGATAAGGAATTTTTGGATGCCGCTGAACCCAAAGACTGAAATGAGAACAAACAAAACACCCTACACACCTTTTCCTGGCAATCAGTACTCCGTTTTTATGTTCAGTCTTGTTTAGTCATTTATATATATATATAAGTTGATTTGTATATTAAAAAAATCAAAAAGCTTCACACTGGAAGTTTTCTGAGCACTTCTTTTCAGCACTGAATCCTTAAGGTTGTTTGCTTTGTCCCATACCTTAAGAGCTTTAAAAGAACGGGCTAGTGTCCACCTTGTATTTCATGCCAGCTCTCTCCATAAAAAAACTCCAGTACCCCATTTATTCCAGCATAAATGATTTCCTCTCAGTTAAGTGTGCAGGAGGACTACTTAGAAGTTCCTCCATCACTACAAGTCACCACTGTGTTTTTGACAACAGCATCCTTTTAGCCCCTTGCAGTGGGGGTGGTTTTCTTTGGCTGGGCATGAAGACTCCGTCCCTTCAGCTTGCCATGATGTGATCACATCACGAACTCTCATTTCTGATCATCCTAACTCCAAAGGAACTCAAGGTCTTGCTACATGACCTGCTAGTATCAAGTCAAAGAGAGCAGTGAGTGCTACAAGAGGAAAAAAATAAAATATGTTTCCATAATAGCTTTGTCTTCGGTGCGAGATGTGGCAGCAGTTAATTCCCATCGGACAAGCCTTTTCCCCATTATTTGCACAGGAAAGCACTGGCCTTGGGGCAAATTATCTCAACCTGTTCCCAGCCTCCCTGCAGCTGAAGCATCTTGGCTGCAGCTCAGGGCCTGACACCCAACGCTTTCATCAGCCCATCCGTGACCGTCTCAGTCTCCCAGTGCTTCAGCACCACACGCCTCAGGAAGCTGGTACCAGCCAACGCAAACCACCAGGCTGCACTCCAGCTAACGGGGCTGTAACTCAGCCTGTACGAACTCCTGAAGTCTCACTAAATGGAAACCACTTCCTGAGGGAGCTCTGCTTTTCCTTATCGCTGCTTGGCTTTGATAAGCCAAGTGACATGAACATCCTTGACAAGGAGCACATGGTCCCAGGGCTCCTGCCATTAATCCTCACCGCACTTCAACCCATTTGCAATGCCTTCTCCTGATCTACTGCACATACAAACATCTTGTGTCTTAGCTTTGCAGCAGAAGTAAGGGGAGACTTCATGGTAGAAGCAAGTCCTTGGATGCCTGACCTGAGTATCGCCTCTTCAGCCCTGCGGTCTGCTTTCCCTCTCGTCTGCCTCTAGGACTACTTGGTGTAAAAGCTTGAGCTCTGCAAGTTTGCCAGACCCAAATCAAGCCAGATGTGAACGTTTGTAACTTATGGATGCAATGGAGCAACACTTTGTAAATTGTGGCTCACTTGAGAAACCCTGTTTTCAAAGGCTTGCAGACTTGGATGAACTGGGGGAATGGCAGAAGTTTTGTGCAACTTCAATCTCCCTTGGCTAATATAAGTTCCGAGAGAACAGAAACATCACTAGTACTGGAAACCTGAAAAGTGCAAATTCCCAACTCCATAAAGACGCTTATGGTCACTGTCATCACATCCAGGCAGGGTTTAATTCCATTGTAGGCTCCTCATCAGAAACCACACTGAGACACAGCAGAGGTGAAGCCACAGCAGACCAAAACACAGACCACAGGAGCGGTGTGTGAAGGAAGTTTGGTCTGCAGTCAGCTGGAGGACTCAAGGCAAGACTTACTGCGATCAAATCGTCTCACACAGATCTTTGTCTTTGGATCCCATCAAGCTGAGATGTCACTTCACTCTGGTGTTCCTATCCTTCAACTGCATCTGGAGGAGACAGTTTGCATATGCTTCTGCACGAGCTACGAGTTGTTTTCTAGGCACTGGAGCGAAGCAAAAGAGCAGCCAAGATGCTGGGATGTGCGAGTAAGCCAGATCCTCCCTGGGGTAGAAATCTTCATAAGAGTTTAAGGACAGAGCAAAGGCAGAAGGGGAAGCACAAACTGGAAGATTTTAGCATAAGGAACGTGTAACTTCAGAAGGGCAAAGTGGCGACAGATTATGAAAGCTCCCTGGGAGAAAAACATATTGTTGCTGATTCCTAGGAAAACCAGGCTGCGGAGTTTGTTCGCCTCCGTCAGCCTTGGCAGCTCAGCTCTGACAAACTTTGTGTCACCCGCTTGGAGCCTCCACGAGACAGCCATGCAGTGGGTCAGATTGTCAAAGCCAACTTTGCAAACAGAAGGGGAAATTTTCATTTTTTAGTTTAATGCTGAGAATCGAGAGAATGAGCAAAACCCATCTGTATGTGCTAATTCATGAGCCCGTAGCTGTTTCTGAGAACACAGATTCAGTTTCTGAAATGGAAAAGTATTGTCTTTCCTTGTCTTTCCTTTAATATTTCACACTCCATTCAAAACTGATAGCCACGCTCAAATAAAACAACTGGATCGAGTATGGCACGCTATGTTTGGAAGAATTTTTTCAACAACTCTAAGTAGCCAACTGGTAAAGTCTTTCACTAAAAGCAAGAATAAACCAAAACATTACAAGAAAATGTGACATGTAGACTAATTTTTAATGCCTTCCCAGCTCAGAAGCATGTTATTTTTCCTTGGTGATGTCCCTGTCCTAATCTTCATTAATTCCATCTAATTATCATAACATAAAGCAAAACAGCTTTTTTTTTTTTTTTTTTTTTTTTTAAGCCTAATGAAAAATGAGCAAATTTATGCCAAGAGCTGTTGAACATTTGGGCTGGAAAGGGAAGAAATGCTGGGGGGTGGAACAAGCACAGTAACCAACCTGGAGCAAGGATCACAGAAGTAAAAGAGTTTGACAGTGCCCATACCAACAGTATCAATGAAATAAGGCAATTCCCCCTACGGTTTAAGACAATATTAGGAAGAGAACCATAGGTAGCTTAACAAATTTATGTTAAAAGATAGAAGTAATTTTACGTCTTCTTTCCCTTCTGTGTTTTGACCCAGGCTTGGGTTGTCTTTTGTTAGCATTTTCAGGACTGCTGCCCATATTTGTAGCCAGCTGTTACTGTACCGTAACACATTCCCCGTGCTAAATCCCACAGAGCATTGCTCTGTGTGTCGCAGGGTTTGAAAAGAATCATCTCAGACAGATGTCAGTTCTCACATTTCTCAAATCTGAAGCTGGCACCGAGCATCCCTCCCCTCGCCGGGCTAAGCTGGTGTCTGAGAATGCAAGTGTCAGAGAAAGGGCAAAAGACACTCGGAATTGCTTTGTGCAAATTGGTCAAATTAGCAAGCACAACATTTCTGCTGAGGGTTACTTCCCTCAAGGTAACAGGACAATGTTATCTCTAGTCATATTTTAATTCCTTCTTGGCCATTGCTTAAGCACAGATGCTGTTTTGTTTTCACTGTCTGACTCAGGCTGCAGTGCTTGGGGGGCTTCTTGGGGGTTTGTGAGGTTTGGATTTAGGGGGGAAGGCTCTGGAAGAAAAAAAGGGAGACTGGAACTGTACCTTGTGCCTCCAGCTCACTGCTTTGCATTGTGAACTGCAACTTCCAGATCAAAGAAAACAAAGCACAAACCCCACCAGTCCGCCTCAGTGCTGCAATAAAATTCGAGCACATGCTCCACATTTCATCCCGTAGCATTCAGCTGCCCCTGCTGCACATAAACAGGGCTCGATGTCTGCCTTCCCAAAGAATCTGGACAGACTGTGAATCACAGCTTCTCCTCACGGGGACACGAAGAGCCAGAAGCTTTCTCACTGTATTCAAATAAAAAATATTTTCCCCGTCCTGAAGGGACGAGCAAAAGCAGGACTGGTTACAGTGAACTAGGAGTAACTTTCAGTGAAATTTTCTATTACACTCCAGTAACTCAATACAATGTGACAGGCAATTCTAACAACAAGTAACTAATAGGAGGGAGGCAGGAATTTCGTGTCACATTCGACATTATTAGTTTACACAGGTTTTCATAATGTTGTTATTAATTTGCTACAAATAAGGCTGCAGCCACAGAATTATTCCATTATTGCAACCCACAAGGCAAAATCATTTTGATTGCTCTTGAAACCACTTAGAGGAACAATTTCATGAACGTAGCCTATGCCAAAACAGAACATGCTTCCACTCATAATCATTCATGGGAGGAGAAAAAGCATGAAGTCCTGCAGGTCCATTTGTGCAGGAAGAAATAATAGATCCATTTATTTTAATTCATGGACGTAATGGAGTGGTAGAATACACACAATGCAAGTGATTTTGCAAATAAACATTAGCTGAACAGGAGGTACTCTCAAACAAGACCATTTCTTGGGGTTTATAAAACAGGATGCTGAAGAGACATCACCAGAAAAGCAATACAAATATTGGATACTTGTATAACAGCAAAGAATTTGCTATGGAAAATAGAGAAGATGCAACTAAACATTTACATTACTCTACAATAATTGGTTAACTCAGGCCTTCTACAAAAAAAATAGACAAAATATACTTGTGAATTTTACAACTAAGAAACTGTGCCCATCAGAATTTACTGCAAATTTCTTACTTACCAGAAAACATCTTCTCTACTAGAAAGTGATGTCCTATTCTGAAGCGCAAAATGCTGATATGCAAAACAAAGGATTTCTGCAGAAAACACTTAAATGTATGGAAAAAAATACAAAGCAACACTTAAAGATGGCTATTGCTGTTGAGTGGCTTACATCAATGCATTAGCCTGGCCCTCTAAGTTATATGGCCCATGCTACTGTCAGGAAAGCAGCGTCCCTTAATTCTATGCAGTTTTCAATTTATATACGAGCTTTCAAACAGATAGCTATTGAAGTCTTTAAAGCTATTTAAGATGGCTAAAGCAGTCACCAGCCCATCACAAAGAGTGCAGCTATGCCAAATCTGTAGCAGAGAAACAGGTTCAAGTCTGCAAGTTGCAAGCATCCCAAACCCAAGTTCTCTGGTTTCTAGCAGTTTTATTCGGTGCTTTCAGCTTTATTCTGACGGCACTCAGCACCACGCTCAATCAAACCTCCAAATTTTTATCACCACTTGAAAGCATTCCTGCTTTGTATTATTATTTTAAATTAAAGTTTTGAATTTTCTCCAATAAAATGTGTTTTGGTTGCTCTTAAACATTCATCCAGAGATCCGTTGCTTCATTGCTTTGGCACTTCAATCCAGCATGCCTCATTACCACATCTTCAGTACAAAACATGTTTGCAAACAATCCCAAAACCTGAAACAAGCCCTCCACTGCACATCCTTCCGACTTGAGGGAGAAATACAAGAACAAAACACTCTGGTCATTGTGCTTGATATGGTGCATGAAGAAAAAAAGAAAAACCACAGTATGAGAGGCTACAACAATCG
This sequence comes from Anas platyrhynchos, assembly GCF_047663525.1. NCBI lineage: Eukaryota > Metazoa > Chordata > Aves > Anseriformes > Anatidae > Anas > Anas platyrhynchos. Next base: position 186,389,596 of record NC_092587.1, on the reverse strand, counting down.
CTCAGCCAATTTAATACCCTTACTCCCTCATTTAAAAAAAAAGAGAAAAACAAACCCCAAAACAAAACCCACCACTTTACATTAGTAACTTTTCACAATACCTTCGTGGACTTGAAGTCAGAGTCAAATCCCATTTCCACCTTTGTGAACTCCTTTGAAATGACTCCCAGATTTTAGTACTCTATCCCTTAAATACCCCCTCTTTAAAAAAAAAAAAAAAAAGATTTTTAACACTTACAACATTTTGCAGATTATTGCTTAACCTTTCACCATTATGTTTCACTAATGACAGCATCACAGGCCCATCATCGCATTAACCTGATTTAAAATCCTAATCCCACAATGTGTCAAGCACTTAGCATCTAATAGGAGGCATTTAGCACCTCACAGAATCAGGCTGTAAAGAGAATTTTATTAGAGAGTCTTTAACCCACATCTATGGCCAAACTTATACCCCCAGAAGACACAATTTGGCACCAAGTAGAGAAAGGAGAATGAAGTGGAAAGTACTGAAAATTACTGGGGAGAACAAGGGAGGGCAAAGGCACCACACATACCCACCAGGCAATTTCTAGTTTTTCCTTCCTTCTGCTGGTCTGCTTTAGAGCAGGAAGGTGTTTTACAGCCCTATAATAGCCCGGGTCCCTTGCTAGAACACCACTAATGGAGCCTTTTCCCCAGTCTATTATCACTCAGGGCTACCCCCACATCATCCACCTGGGGGACAGAGCCCCAGATGTTTCTAACAACTCTATTATATGCTTAGGATGAAGCAAATTTGAAGCATGAAGTAGGACAGGTGCTCTTCTCTGGGCAACCATCTTACTCTACCTTGTAGCAGTGGAGCAAAAAAGGAGAAAGCTGTTGCCCACCTGCTCCTGTGATCCCCTTACCTTCAGTGAACGACCCAGATCAAGGTCCTCGCAATCCTGTGCTGTAGGGAGCACCTACAGGGCCACGTCTGAGGTTATGCATCCGTAGCTGCACTGATACTAAAGCCCAGTCAAGTTCTCGAGTTTATAGAAAGCTGCTGTGGTACCTCCCGGCCATGTTAAAGCTACTTGTGGCAAAGAAACGTTAATAAAGTCAAAGCTTCATTATAGCTTTTCAAATCACTTGGGTAAATCACAGCCTTCTGATACCAAACATCTTGGGGAGCTGCACAAACTGAACAGCTGCCGTCGTTCAAGCATGTTTGCAAAACCCAGCTGGATTGTTAGGGTTAAGCAACAAGAATATTGATGAGCAATTTGAAGTTTAAAGGGATTGTTCATTCAAGTTGATTTCAAGTCAGATCTGAGTTTGTTTATTCTAAAAAGAAAATATTTAGTGTATAAATATTCTGAACGATGGTAGTGGGAAAAAATCTGTTTGGTTTAGCTCAGAAACCCTAAGAAAACAAAGCAATAAATGCCAGGACAGGACCAGTGGGAAGGAAGAAATTAATTCTCACCTGTAAAACCACTTTCAGATGAATACTATGCCTGGCAATTCAGTACACATGACGAGGCTGCCATCCTCAGGGGATCAGGGAGCTACTGCAGCTGACTTCCAGAGAGAGGCTTTATGGCTGGATCCCCACAGATAAATGCATTACATTCAAGAATTCATAAATTCCTAAATTAAATTCAAGAATTGGCTACCAAGTGAAGTATTAGGATGCCTTAAACCCCCTTTAATGTCATCGTCCTTCATCATGCTTGTTTTTAAACACTACACCAAAAAGATCTGCAGGGTCACTCAAATCTTCCAGTCACACCGCTGCACAGAACCAAGTTCTCTAGCACATTTCAGAACAAAATCAATGGGAAGAAATGGGAACTGCCTAACTTCTAAAGGAATGCTACAGAATTATTTCTAATAATTGTAGTAGAGACAGCCTTTGTATGCACTGGCTGTCTCCCTTCGAGCACCAGCTTCTCCTCAGACGTTTCTGAACTGCCTGATGCAAAGGCTCCTGCTGCGTTCCAGCCAGGCTCCAGCCTTTGGTAGCTGAAGGTTTCTCCCCTTCCTCAGCACTGCAAAGCTCAGGCTGTCACAGCACTGATGAAAATTATTCGAGAGTTTGTTCAAATGTGAGACATTAATGAATAGTTTGGAGATATTCTAAAACGATAATAAGGCAAAGTGATTATAGTAGGAATTAAACAAGGAATTTGGAAGGTTTAATTGGAACAAGTTCTCAACATACTTCAATTATTTGAGAGGAAGAATATAGTTGTGTGTTGTTTTTTTTTTTTTTCAAAGCCTTCCAAAGTAATTTTTTTTAAAAAGTAGTGACAGATGTTAAGTCTGGTTTCACGTTTGTCTGTCTTGGTTACCTACATTAGAAATCAAGCGAAATAGATCAGTGGCCTATTTGGAGAAAATTGTCCACGTTTCCCATTAGGGAGCTTAAACTTGCCTTTCTAATTAGCGCGACCAATTTAAAAATTGCTAACATCAGTAATACCCATAATAGTGAGGAAATCCAGTGTCATTTAGAAAACAACGTGTTCCCCAACTTGTAATAACACCAAGCATCGGTTACAACAGCATCTAGTAAAATGTTCTTGGCAGGTCTGACAAGTGTAGCACTATGGGATCCAGAGCCCCTCTGTTCCCTGAAAGCCAACGGAGCTGTGAACAGAGAATCGCCTGAGAGTGCATCAGTATTTGTGTGCTACACAGCACAGGCAAGGATTTCGATGTCACTGACTTCTTGCCTCCACAGCTGGCGTGGGCTGGAACATAAAAATACGCTAGGCATCACTCACGTGCTTCTCTGGAGTGCCCCACAGGCACCGTACGGGTACAGCCAGCATACTGGTGTGGGGAAAACCACAACTGGACACTCCCTCCCTCCCTCCCTCCTCCAGTGAGGGCCCTACAGACAGAATAGGAGAAAACTTACTGAGCCACTCGGTAGCAGATATTTTGAACGAGAACGGTTTGCATCAACACCAAGGAACAATAGGCTGAACTGCAGCTTAGCTCAGGGCACAAACCAGTTCTTTGTGAAGAAACCTTTTTTTTTAAAAAAAAAAAAGTTTGATTTATAAAGTTTTAAATGCCCTCATTTCTTATAAATCCGAAGGGCTACGGCCCCTCCGTATCTTTGCAGAATCAGCCTGCAGTTTAGAGCAGTATGGCCTTATGAACAATAGCCTCTGATTTGTTACAGTATTTATGACCCAATTTTAATTCTTACCCACAGTCTTCAACATGAATAAGAATCCAACACTAATTACCGTTGCCAAAGCACGTCCCCGAACTAGTACAGCAGAGGCATGCACACAGCCAGGTAAAACACGCTGAACAAACTTATCCCGTGTAAGAAATATGCCAGCTCTCTTTCTCCCCACAAAAACACACATCTTTGTGTTTTATTTTCATACTGTCTCCTAAGATCCAACCACTCCATGCTTTGTGTTCCATGTTTGCTTTCCGAGCTTGCAAAAATTCCCTGGTTAGCATGAAATTGTGAATTTAACTGATGAGCTGTTCAGCCTCCTCCTCCTCCTCCTCCAAGCCATTAATGAAGATATTCAATCTAGCTGAGCCCCATACTTACCCTACCGGCACTGTTCCTGCCCTGCAGCTCAAGTTACTGCCACATCTACTATTTTTGCTTGAGGTCCTTCAGCAAGTTTCCAGTCCATGCAATATTCAAGCCAATAAAGATTTTTTCCAAGTTTTATGTGGAATTTCTTCCAAACGGCTTGCTGGAGCATTCACTGCACACAGTTATTCCTCTATCTGCGAAACGCTGGAACTCGATTTTTAAAAGGGAAGAGCGTGCTTTTTGATTTAGGCAGACAAGCAGTTTATTGGTCACAACTCCGCTGTTTTCGAGGTTATTAGAGACGTACTTCCCAGTACGAGGATCAATATTTTATAGGTGAATGGATATGGATTAACATCGAGAACCCTTACTGTTAACATACCTCCACGAGCCAATTTCCTTGCAGCAGATACTCTGGCGAGCAGATACAAAGGACCAGGCTGCAGAAGTCTAGACTTCCCACTCGGCCGTGTATCCTGTTCAAGAGCTGGTGGCAGCTCCAGCTACACTACTTTCAGCACCTATGCTAGTCAGATATTTAATTCATTCCACAGCCAAGCAGCAGTTCGTTCTTTCACTGTAAGACACTGGGACTGCATTTATTTTTCCTACCCATTACTATCAACAACCTCTCAAAATCCACTTGATAATTCCATAAATTTGGTAGCTAATCACTATGTTTAAAAATGAAACTCCTCTGTGTTTTCCCATGCCTTTCCAGTGTGATTGTGTAACACTGGATTCCTGCCCACATCTGCAGAACCACTCCACCACCCTTTGAAGCCATCCTGGAACAAACAAGATGTTCCTCTGGCCTCTCGTGGTACAAAAGGGAGGTTGTGGAGTCTTCTCTGGAGATATTCAAGGCCCACCTGGACGCCAACCTGGGCAGCCTGCTGTAGGGAACCTGCTTTGGCAGGGGGGTTGGACCCGATGGTCTCTTGATGTCCCTTCCAGCACCTACAATTCTGTGACTCTGTGAAAGCCTGCAGGCACAGCTGTTAACACGTACTGTCCCGATTTTAAAGGCAGAGACCTGAACCTGGCTTAAGGCCCCGCAGCAAATTGGGAGCGCAAATCATGTATTTTAGCTTCGAAAATAAGCATGACAAATACAAAACCATCCACTTCATTAAAAAGTCTTGAAAATATGAGGCATGAACCTGAAAAATTCAAAGCCAGTGTCCTTCCAGAGAAGACGTTTCTTCCTCTGTGTGCTCCTGCATCAGACTACCAACTTCAGCGTTACAATTTTACTCTCATAGTTGAGACTCAACTTCTTCAACAAAGGTGGAAGTGACTGTAAGCCCCAGACAGGCTCCACCTTTGCACATTTGTGTTAAAATTGGAAGACATGTGCCAACTGGTATTGACTTAAGAGTCAAATATATGTATTTTGGAGGCCTAAACGTGGTGCTGTGCTTACAGAAATAGAGCCTTCATGCCACTAGCACTTCACAGTCGCTATTCCAACACGATCTTAAATACGCTAGCAGATACGGTCCACATTTCTGATTTCATTGCTATTGAATCTGTGGCACATAATTCATTCATGTCACTGGCACCGCTGCACGAATGGTAAAAGAACAGCTCACGGTACAGGAATTCAGAGCAAACCATACTGCAAGAGATGTTTCCAAGAGCTACTTGCCCTCCTACCTCTTCCACCATCCCCTTTCTTCTTTAAAGGGAGGACAAAAAGAATTATCAGCAGTTTGTAGGCAAACCCAGGATTCACACTTGGATGACAATATGGATCAAGGCATGTAAGAGCTTAACTAAACAAGTTAAACACGACTAAGAAATTGATCCTTGTATGATGCTATCCAAGCTATAATTCAAAGAGACTGAAGGTCAGAAGGCTCATTTCTTTAAAACCACTAAAATGTACAGGAACAGAAGTCCTCTTTTGTTCAACAGCTTTCCATTCAATAAAAATTCCCCATTTGTCTTTCTTTGCCTAGACTTCTTCCCTCTTGCTAATCAGTGCCAGCTGCCAATTAGGCCTGACAATAGAAGAAAGTCTTTTTATGATCTTCAGTCATCACTACATAAAACACCATACTGTACTGCATGCCGCACTCCGTTCCTTCTTGCTCTCCAAAAGAAAACTTAAAGCAAGTTTACTGCTGTTTTAATCTTTTTCTTGTTCTCAGGCCAAAAACAAAATTCTTTCCAATTCTCCCATTCTGGGCTCAGACTGTGAATACTGAGCATGTACACTGGCCTTGCTGGCTGCAGCTTCAGCTGTGTTGCTGTCACCACTGTTCCTGCTCTGAACCATCTCATAAAATATTGATTTCTGCAGTGTGTACCTGGAGAAAAAAAAATATTTTCCCTTAGACACAGCAGCTTGGCAATAATGGAACTGATCAGCCTGAAGTGCAAGACTAGCATCCAAAAAAGAGCTGAAAGACAAAGTGAAGAAAGTGGGATGGTGTATGAGGAAAAAGGGAACGCAAAGTGTGGTGTATCAGAGGGGAATCAGAAAGAAGGGGTTTGTTACATCTTTTAAAATCCTTATTACAGTGGTATATTAGAATCATAGAGTCATCTAGGTTGGAAAAGACCTTCAAGATCACCAAGTCGAACCATCATCTGACCTACCAAGTCCCACCACCAAACCACGTCCCTTAGTGCCACATCCACACGGCTCTTAAATACCTCCAGGGCTGGGGACTCCACCACTTTCCTGGAAGCCCTTTCCAATGCTTGACCACCCTCTCCATGAAGAAATTCTTCCTGATGTCCAACCTAACCTGCCCCCAGTACAACCTGAGACCATTTCCTCACATCCTATCACTTGTCACCCGACGAACAGAGCTATATTCTGTATCAGCATTTCTGCAGGTTAGCCAGTGATGGTCTGTAGGATTCCATCACGCATCTGCCCAGACAAATTTGGCACACGCACTGAAACACTTCAAGAGTTACAAATGCAACCAAAGCAATCAGCAATCAGCCACAAATGGGATGAGTAAGTAGTCAAGTGCTTGTGTAGAGGCTGCACAATATAAGCGTCAGCACAAGGTTACAGGACCCATCCCAGAATCCCATAATAGAAGTGCCCTTGTTTCTTAAGCACGAAACCACACACAAAGTCTGATGAGGGGAGGAGAGAAAACAGTATCACGTATTAATCTAATCAATTTGAAACAGCACAAAAACTTAGCAAAACAAATCTCCCAGGTAAGCTGAAGGACCATCCTTTTCCCCCTTGCATTCTGTACTCTCAGAGCTCCCTGCTGTGACTCACATAAATTATATTTTTCAGCGAAGCTCTCCAGGCTCTCTGCAACCCTCTCCACATTAAAAAAAAGCCCAGGAAAACCCACACTGCTGCAGAGCACATGCTGAATTAGCAGATCAGCCTCCATCACACCCTGGGATCCCCAGGGCCAAGGGGAAATGCCCAACTGCTTCCCAGCTTTCACGTAGCACCTTCATCCATCCTTTGTGCATCAGGGTACAGAAAACACTGCTGTGCTTTGCACCCTTGAAAATATGCCTCTTCCAAGCTGGCAACCCCTGAAAGAGCAGCAAGTCTCACCCCTTGTAATGTGTGGGGAACCTTACAGCCTCCCTCTCCTTTAAAGGATTGGTCATGTCAAGACAAAGCACTGGCTTCCCCCCAGAGATGCCTGTGGAAGTCAGAGCTCCTGGAATGCTGCTTCTCCTTCCAGCACACCCAGGAGCCTGCCTTTGATAACACGCATCAGCCAGTGCACAAAAATACACGCTAAAACAGAGCTCCAAGTCAGCGGAGCTTTTTATACACTGTAATGGATCCCAACTGTATCAAAACATTAATACTGAGCTCTCAGGACAAAGGATACGGTGTTGGGTCCAGGATACATGTTTTTAAAAGGTCCCTAAATGCTTATACATATAATAAACCACAAAGGCTCTCAGGAATCTGTTGCCATCTGTTCTCTGGACTCAAACATTTATATGATCCCTCCCCCACCAAGAAATCCTATTTGGAAACAAAATAAGGAAATGAAAACAGCGAAATTAATGCTACGGCTGCGTCCTTTAGTCAATCCTTTTCCTGGGTGTTGTAAGGATCTCCAAAACTTTGCACCAAGTAGTAGGGTACGAGTTACATTGTGGGCAAAGTTTTAACTTTAGCTCTTGATTTCCCTTACTTTTGTCATTAAGGCAGACTCCATCTATTCTGAACGTGGTTATTTCACATTCATTTGTTTAATTAGAAGAATACATCGTATTTCTGTCTTGAACTGAAGATTTGGAGATGCTGGTTGAGGGGTAGGAGGGAATGGCAGGGTGCTAGGTTTCCCTTTAAATTGCTCCCCAGGTCTTCACACCGCTGAGATGGGCAGGGACCCCCCTAACCACACCACAGGTACTGGGCACGTTTTGTCTACATCACCTAAAAGATTTGTCTTTTGGATGAGCAAAACAAATGAAATATACTAATGATTACACACAGCGTGTTTATAAAAAGTGAGTAATTACTTAAGCAGGTAAGTAATTTTCTATTTTAAATTGAAATCAGGCACAGTGCTGATTTAGGGAGGGTACAGCTGTCATGTAAAGGGCTCCTGAGCACTGACAGCAGTGTCCTCTACCCCTGCTGCCCACTCTGCTTACCCGTAGGCTATCAGCTCTGACAGCAGGAGCTTACACTTCCCAATCCCATGAGGAAATCCTGCATGTAAGTCCTTTAACAACCCAGGGAAACACCTAATAAGTGCCAGCAGGCAGTGGTGCCCACAGAGCACACGCAGCCCTCAGTGAAGGTCAGGCCGCCCTCAGTCCCCTCCTGTCAGGGAACGGCTCACCAAAACCCACAACATTAAGTAGTCACTTGCTTCCCCAAAACAACAGATTTAACACTAGAAACCATGCAGATGAAGGCAGAGAGGTGATTTGGCCTTTCAACACGTTGATTTTCAACTAACAAGTGAAGTTCAAAATCTGAGTAAGTCGCTTTGTCTCAAGGAGAAGAAAAAACCCAAGGTTCTGTGAACTGCCAACGAGGAACTGAATTTTTCACAAAACCAGCAAGTAGTTTTCAGAAGAGCCATTCAGTAGTCTGAAATTACTTTACCGTACCTGTGACCTATCATAATGCAAAAGAAAAAAAAAAAAAAGAGAATAAAAATGCCTAAGTGGGATTGTAGCTGATGGCGTGTTGTAGGGCAGTCTCCCAGAACACCTCTGTTGCTGTGAACAAGCAAGAAATGGGCTACAGAGCCAGTTTTTGATCTTAAATCACTATTTACTTCACTCACTCAACTACCCAGACCAAAACAAATCTCTTGAATATCACAGAATGACTTAGGTTGGAAGGGACCTCCAAAACCATCTAATTCCAACCCCCTGCCATGTGTAGGGATATGACCTGCCGCACCAGGTTGCCCAGAGCCCCATCCAGCCTGGCCTTGAGCACCTCCAGGGATGGGGCATCCACAGCTTCTCTGGGCAGCCTGTGCCAGGGCCTCACCACCCTCAGAGGGAAGAATTTCTTTATAACTAATCTAAATTTTCTCTTTTAGTTTAAAGCCATTCCCTCTTGTCTTGTCATTATCTGACTGAGCAAAGAGTCACTCTCCGTCTTTTTTATAAGCCCCCTTTAAGTATTGAGAAGTTGCAATAAGGTCACCCCAGAGCCTTCTTTTCCTTAGCCTGAACAGCCCCAGCTCTCAGCCTTTCTTCATGGGAGAATATGCTATGAACTCCTAAGCACAGCAATTAAAATAAAAACATTCATTAGATTCTTACACTTGGGCAGAATAAAACTCAGTTCTATTTTGCCATTAAAAAACTACCCTAACAAAATATCCCTGAACAGCTTCTATTTCCAGCCCACACACATTGGTTATCAAAAGAAACAGCACGTGAGAAAAAGGGGGAAAGCTTGCAAGCGTTTCTCCTCAGACTGCTAAAACCACTTGTATGAAAAACCAAAATTAGCCACCCAGCACCTGTACATTGGCAGAAGCACCAGGAGCTGACAGCAATGGGGTCGGATACCTCGAATGGAACTGCTCACAAGCACTGCCTGATGTTTTTTCCTTCAGAGATGCAACTTCTTAACCAGCGGTAATGCAACTGCAAAAAACAAACGTAACAGAGCATCCTGAAGAGTACCAATCACAAGAAGAAATTAAGCAGCTGGAGAAATGTATTTTTGCTTTTTGCTATGGAGGCAGTCCCCTGCTCCATGGGTGTAAATTAGCCAAGTTCTGGCTCCCACCACACCAAGCAATATTCAGCAGTCTACGAAGAGCTGATCTGAATGGCAGGAAATCCAATAGCGCAGCTGCTTTCTATTTCTGAAAATGAAACAGCCAAATCTCGTCTCAAAACAAGCCCACACCAATTCTAATGACTTTGTGAATTGAACAGAACAGGTTGCTACTATTGGCACTATTTAGGCTATCTGTTGGGGGATGAGAGGCAAGAGAACATTACACAAAAACCCCACAAGTATCCCTCAGAGCCCAGACATGCACTTATCCCATCTTTGGGCACTGACCTCTGCCAGCACAGTTCAGCCTTGGCCACCCTCACAACATTAAAGCAGCAGAGTTCTTCCATCTCCTGGATGAAATCACTGACCCCCAGTTCTTACAAGACCCATCATACAATTCTAGATGGATTTGTGTGATCTGTTCACATAACCAAGCACTGAGGAACGTACGAGTACCCCACTTGCAGGACGAGAAGTATTGGAGAAGAAAGTTTGGAAAAACTTGGCCCTGACTCTGATGCTGAATATACTACATGAACAAATAAGCCTCTGCCTTTTGAGTAGGCTGAGTTTTTGACCTTCTGTCCTGCACAGAGGCTGTCAAATCCTGCTCCTCTGCTCAGGATGATCAGTTCACAGCCTCCAAATGCTTATCTTATATTTCTGAAGAACAAGATGCTCTTTTGCAGCAATCTGATAGTCATTTGAGTCCTCAATCACATGCCTGCACCCACCTGCATCTGGTCATTAGCATTAGGGTCTCAAAATTAAGACAAGCACTTACTTGCCACAGGTTTTTTTTGTTTCATGGTTTTCTTGTTCCTCCTTACTAGGACCCACACACAGCAGCTGTTTCAAGATCACACTTTGGCAAATAACAGCGAGTAACCCCCTCCACAGGTTTAGGAGCTCTGATCAAAGAGCTGCCAGTAGGAACCTGAGCTGCTGTGTGTTGTATACAAAAGGTATGTGCAGGACATAAATAAAACAATAATAGAAATGCACAAAGACAGCATATTTTATAAAGTCAGACTTCACAGAAGACCTGCGAGATGGAACAATTTGAAGTCTAAACGTGCACCACGACATGAAGAACAGTAAGAGAAGGGGGGTGTGAAGGAGCAAGACCAAAGACAACCATTTTCAGTGCCTATCACCATCATCTACTCTAGATATTACAGATGAAACTAATGAGAGCAGAAGAAAAATAAAGGCAACACAGACACCAGGAGGAATAAAAGCAGTTTCCCCAGAATAGAGTGGAGCTACCTAAACCTGGGAATTTAAGAGAAAACAGAAGGAAAGCCTACAGATGAACACGGACCCCAGCAGAAAACCACCTAGCCGTTACCATTTTAACCATGTTGCTCAGAACAGTGACTTCTCTTAAGCTGAATGGGAGCAGAAGTATAGCAGAAAATAAGATCTTCTGAAGCTTTTGATAATATCATTTTAAGTCCAGGAAGCATTATTCCCATTTCTTACCCTGCCTTTTCTTAAAAGCATTCACAAAAATTACTGGCAAGAAAAGGGATTTTTCTTTGTTGAAGGATGACTGGAGCACTGCTGTGCACAAGCAGCAGAACATGACTTCCAGAGGACTGTTAGCAGGTATCAGACCCCCATACATGGGAGAACCTTGTCTCTTCAACTAAGCACCTACTGAACAGCCAGCTTCCAGCAATACCAAGTACTTCTGGAAACTTCAGGCAGAGCTGTTTCACCACTTCAGTGTCCACGTATAACCGTAGTGCACGAAAGCCCAGATTTTGCACCAAGGTAATTCCCTGCGGTACTAAGAAACTTGCAAAATAGATTGTTCCTCCCTCTGTAATTTCTTATCTGATACTTTCAGTAATGGAAAATACAGTATTTAAGCTGGTCCCAAGGGATAGAGCACAAGAGTTTGTGGGATCCTATTAAATGAGTGATATCACTGTAGTTTTGAGTGTCTGATTTCTAAATGCAATGCAGCACCACCATTTCTTTAGATGTTCTCATCTTCTGCATCTGTGTATTAGTAAAATTCAAATATTAAATTTATAAATCATAAAGAAGTATGTAAATAAAAGCAATGACTATCCTCCTATCCTCTCCTCCTAGTCAAAGTTTTGAGAGCTTGCGTAATGACTCAGTTTTCAGACTAGGAAATTGATAATGGCAAGCAATGTCCAGGATGGGGAGAGCTACCTACAGGCTCATAACATTCTCCAAACCATTAGAACGATACAGAAAAGCAAATCTATTTCAGTATAGTTGAAATTTGGTGAGCAAGGGATTAAAGACCTTTCCTATGTGTTGCCTTCACAAAGCAGTTGCAAGGTTGCAGCAAGTCACCAGCCCCCTGGCTTCCATCCAGCCTGATTGGCCTGAAGGGAATTCCCCGAGAGGAAACATTTGGTCACTCCTTGGCAGGCAACATGACGCTCTAGGAATTCAGGGACAAGGCAAACAAGAAAGGGGGAAGAAACAAGATGACTACGTCAAGAGTCTAATGATACTTGAACAGGAACAAATCTGCATTATTAAGGTCTAATAAAGCAGAGTGTCTGATGCAAACTTAGGTCTGGGGAAAAGATTCAGTTGAGACAAGATCATTACCTACAATTAACCTACATGCTTCATCATATAAACTGTTCTTACCAGGTACAGAAAGCATGTAGACAAAGAATGCTGCCATAGACCACAAATTATATATGCAGTAGAAGGCACCTTGAATGAACTCTGGCATTTTGCTGATGGAAGTTAACACCAAGGTTAATTCACAACTGCCCTGGCAAACTGGAGAGACTTGCATCGGTATGCGCCGTCTCTCAACTGCAAAAAGAAAAAAAAATAAATCTTCAGCAACCTTTAGCATTCACACTGACACCCTCACAACAGCGTTGAATAGGAAGCGAAGACAGCAGGAATTTCAGTGAGAAGGCGGCAATTGTTCAAGTTGGAATTCAGCCAGAAAATGGGGGTTAACACACTAACACTTGATATACCAGTGCTATGAATTGCTCATGAAACAGAAGGTTTTCCAAGCCACAGATTTATCTTTCCTCTAAAATAGCATATGTTCCAGCAGAACAGTGTTTTCTCATGTGCAGTATCTAAAGAATGTTTATTTTCCAACTTGGGGAAGTGTAGCACTAAGCACAGCACTGCTGGTTTCTCCTATTTGGGACGTGAAAAGACCGGTAGCAATTTGGTCACAGCGCTGTAGTATGGTGAAGAAACTGATATCATCTGGAAACATTTCTGAGAGTTACCAAAGCACTGCTCAAGACAGACATTTTGCTTGCACTTTATGAAATGCATCAAGTGAAATACCAAGATTTTGGTCACCTACATACCAGGCTCACAATGCAAGAAGGCAACAAATGAATTTTTAAAGAAAACAGGTAGGGTAAACAGCCCTTGGAAAAGAAATCATTAGTTGTTATCAGAACATAACTTTTTCCAAAAAAAAAAAATCACCAAAAAACCCATCACTGTTTACAAACAAGAAGTTGGTTTTAGCTGAATTCGTGCTTTTTCTCCAACTTTTTCCAAACTATGCCAGTAAGTGAACTGGCTAGCAAGAATGGTTACAGAATCGGAAGTTCAGGTGAACACAGAAGAAGGTTGCAGGAACAAATGTTCCATTTATAACCATAGCTAGGGGCCAGAGAAGTCAGTCAAATGGTCATCCAGTATAAAAAACAAACTCTGAAACAAGTACTCAATCTGAACCATAATATCCAAGTTCCAAAAACAATACAAATACACTCAGTTAACAAGATTTTTCACAAATAGCATCAAAAAAACATTTTACTAAATTGTGAATACCACTGGAAACTAGAATAGTGGCTCAACTTACAGATTACTTGGTTCTTGATTATTTTCTCAACTTGAACACCAAGAAAAAGAATAAAGTATCCTTAACATAGTCATGGTCATAATAATGGGATGAAGTAAAGCAAAGGAAATGTTTGGCCACGTAGCAGGGAGCATTTAAGTTCAGGATGTCAAGCAATTGAATAGTTACCTAAAGGAAGGAGCAAAACCTGCTTCACCTGAGTTATTCAAAAACCCAACAATACGGGTCAAGACAGTATTTTTTTGGTGTAAGTATAAATATAAATCTTAGAAAAGTAAATAAGTAATTCACAGATGTTTCTGACCTGATAAATGGATTTCCTTAAAAGAGAACTATCCTGAATCTGAGATGGTTACCTTGGTTTGCAGTGGTTGCTGTATCTGAAAGACAAAGCAGTATTTTGGAGCAACACCAATGTATTCAGGATTAGCATCTTTACTCTGAGTTCACAGTTGACTAGATGGGTGACTGGATTTAACAGTAATTTTTTCCCCATTCAAACACATACCTAGTGTTTAAAGGAGTTAAACTATGTGATATTGGGGCTCTGGAACAGTCATAGCTCAGGAAGCTGATGACAAGAATTAACCGAAGCCAAACCATTTTGCCAAAACTCACTGTCTCGCAAAGGACAAGATAATTACAAAAACTCACCAGCAAGACCAGCCTTCCCCTGAAGCCTGGCCATACTGGCTTTTCAACACGGATTTGGTGGCATTTTGCAAATTCGCTTAGCTCTCACAAAGCAGCCAGTTAGCTTTTAAAAAAGTAAAAAAGTTTTTAAAAAAGGAAAGTAATAAGAAAGTCCCAAGATTGCTTTACACATACCTGCATACATACTGGACAGTTTAGGCAATCGTTTCTAATTATCTCTGAGTGCTGGTTAATCACGAGTGCAGAGCACCACGTCATGCCGCAACCCCAAACCTTCCTCCTGCTTCAATTACCTACAAACAGTAAAGCTGCCAGAATGGTTCTTCCCTCATGGCTTCCCAAGCCACGCGCTGAATGCTGGGCTGTCACGGGTTGTCAGAAATAGAACAAGAGAGGGAGCATTGATAATTCAGTAGGTGAGAGATGAGGGAAAACATCAGATGTATATACAGGAAAATGCAACACATCCATAATTTTCTTTGGGACCAATTAATGCTCGAACTAGTTTGCATATTTCTAATCAGAATTGCGTTGTAATTTTCTGTCACAGGAACGGGGCTCTTTTCTAATGAAAGTCAACAAGACGCTTTTTTGATTTAATAAATAAACACATTCCAAATTACAGCACCGAATAATCACTTTGTCAAGTCCTAACACTGGCAACAATGAGACTTAAAGGCATAAATATTTAAGAGGCATTCCAGATGTTCGTTTTGTGAGCTATATTATTGATGGCTCCTCAGAAGGAGGATGGAAGACCAGAAGCACGCAACCTATGGCCTTACAACTCAGATGCCGAGACAACTTTTCTCTCGTCTCCTCATCTGTCTTCTCATTACCCAGCTGACAGAGTGACAGGAACAATTAGCAACAGGTACTCTTCACAGGCTCCTTTTTTTTTTTTTTTTTTCCTTCCCCCACCATCTGCTTTCTGTTCGTTAAATCCTCCTCCCTTTCAACACCCCAGCAGACATGCTCTAACCAAAGGGTGTGTTCATTTTACATTTACTGTCTGTTCTCTGAGCGATGTTATTGGGCTCAGGTCTTCCCCAGACACCCCCTGTGCACACTTCTATTTGAAACAGCAAAGAAGTGGGAACACAGGCTCAGGTTTTGTTGCTGGGGAGGGCTGTGGGTTTAAAGAACGTGCATTTTCTCACCTAGTTTACTTCTCTCCTTGGTTTCTAATCACTGTTACTACAACTCCACAATTCCTGAAGGTACCAAACCCAACCCCTTATGCCATTACCACCTGGCAGGGTTAGCTGGTGAGGCTGGGCACGAGTCCTGCAGTCAATGGTCAGATCCTGGGCAGCAGCTGCACACTCATCACACCTAAAAGCTAGCGAAGTCCTGGGGGTGCAGCAACCACAAAAGGGCTGCTGCCCCTGTGGAAACAGCAGATGCTCCACAGAAATCACTGTTGCTGGATTTCCTCAATGTCTCCTCACGCTGCAGCACCACTTGATGGTCTCTGCAGAAGAGGGCAGCTGTTAAGAGACAGGCAGGATAAAACTGATGGACTGCACAGCCATCAGGACACTTTCCTTTCTATTCCTGTTGAGGTGAGCTATTTTGTCAAGAGCCAAAACCTAAACCCCAGATAAAACATCAGGAGAAATCAACTGGTCAAAGCAAACGTTGTGATTTATTTTACTAATCGAGCAGATTGCAGGCTGATGAAGTCAGCACAGCTTCACTGAACGTCTCTGAGCTGTACTGATTTCCACCAGTGTAACATGAACAGCAGGAACAGAGGAAAAACATCAGGAAGAGGCAGTGTTGCTTTAATACAGGAGCTCTTATGCAATAAAAGTAGGAAAAGAAAAGGCTGGTCAAAGCAACTTTTTTACCTTCAAGCAGAAAATATTTTATCGGGTCTCAGTGAAGCATCAGTGTCTCTTTAGAGGGACGTGAGACACCACAACTGCCCTGTACAAGCAACTTGGCAAAACTTGCTATGAAATAAAGAACAGAGCACAAAATTTTGACTGCCTTCTCTTCCAAACAATCTACAGTGGATTTGTGAGGTGAGTGCTTACCATCCAAACACTTACATGCTTTGCCAGCTGTGGCTCTCCATTTACAAACCCACAAATTCTGACCAGGAGCTCTGAAAACTCACAGGATGGGTTTCTCTGGTTTCTGGTGCCATTCACACCCAAACCCTCTCCTGATGAGGGCACCAACTCCCTGTTCACTCAGCTGACAAAGGCTGCAGGGTCCACACACAAAAGCTCAGCTTAACTTCATTTCCCTGCGAATATTTATTTGTAAAAGAGTAATACACTGCCTAAATGACAGCCCAGTACCATTACTTCAAGCAGTACTGCAGAAATAGCCTGTAATACAAGCAGAAGAATCATACAAGAGCACAAGAGGCGGAAGAATAATACGGTAATCCGAGAGAACACCCCGAGGCAGCCCAGTGATGGATGTGGTCCCAGCCTGATGCCACCCATCTCGCTGGAGATCCTTGCTTCATTGTACATACACCTGCAAGAGAAATTCAAGGAAGGACGCCGCTTCTGCCATCCAACAATTTATCCTTAAATACTTCAAACACTTGGAATGATTCAGTCTTTAAAAAGCCAGAGCTTTGCATTTTCCTGCAGCAAGCCTTGTTAGTATGGCATTAAGCCCATAGAAAGCCAGAGTTCTTGCTGCCTGCAAAGAACTTCTATTCAACAGCTTTTTTTTTTTTTTTTCCTGAAGTATTCCTGAAAGATCACATATTTCAATTACAAGAATTCCAACTCAAGGCAGATTCTTCACCGAGGAATTAAATACATTGCAGTCACATGCAGGTCACATGCTGCTTTTTGCTGCTTTTCTATTCGAAGCCACGCAGTGAGCTGCTGTGTAACCCAGCTTTCTTTAAGAGGAGTAAACACCAGATAAATGATGAAGCTCCATTTCGTTACCCCCCAAAAATCTCATACCCACCTCAAACATTTTGTAGCTAGCACAAAACAATTAAAAACAGGAATTTAATGGAAACATTTGAAATCCATAAGCCCGGATCTCATAAATGAAGTCTGGGACTCAGCTCCCGTCCAGGCAACATTTACTTCCACTGACCAGCAGATTTTGCTCGCTCTGGCCTGGCTGCAAACCCTGTCAGTGTAAGGGAAGATGATCAGACCTGTCAGTTTCTGAAGAAAAAACTTTAAAAATCAAGTCTTTTCCTTAAGGAATTGCTTGGTTTGATTTTGCAGGCTTCCCCAGTCTCCCAAGGGTGTTTTTTCCTCCACTGTGCCAGCGGGCTGTTAGTGACTATGTAACAGTGACAGACTCACCCCCATCAGAAGATACCATCTCCTCCTCCAAACGCAGAACGGGGCCAGGCTTCCTACAGTTTCATTTTAAGAGATTACCCCTGAGAATCAAGTTCAACTACAGTTTATGCCTAAAGCCCAGCAAATGAGCGTGCAGTATATCTTAAGTATATTAAAAAAAATCCTTGAATGCCAAATGCAGCTGAAACACCCCAGAGGGGATGAAAACCTTACAGCAAATTTATGAAATATTAAGTCTCCCGAATTTCTGCTAGGTTGAGAACAGCAACACAACTCCTCCTAGAGTGGTTAAACGTCATACCACTAAGTTTAAAGACCCAGATCCCCCTCCCAATTAACATTTTTGTTTGAAAACTAACTCGGTTTAATTTGAAGTTTCCTATTGCTGTGCCAATTACATTTTAAAACTTTTTTCCTGTGAAGTTTAAACGCACTGTCTTATTTGACACACAAAGTACTATTAAAAACAGCCCAGAGTCGGAAAAAAATGTTTTTCTTTCTTCAGTATCAAGCACCTGGCAAGTAACTGGAAGGTTCCTGCAAAGACTTAAAGGCTAATAAAGGCATTCCTCTTTCTCCCTGGGGATTCAAAACGCAGTTATTTTTATTCCTCTTTTTAAGCCTATGAAATTACATCATATTTTCCCTTTGATTTACACTTCACGTTATTTTCTGCACTGTTCCTCAATTTTCTAATTCACTAATAATTACAACTGCTGTTGGCTTGACCATGAAATAGCAGGAGAGAAAATACCCGGTATTGCATTTCTGTTTACAAACCAGGACCATTCATTACCTTCAGTAAATTACATACAGATTATGAACTATAAATCTAAACATTTGCAATTTAGGATATGCTTCAGCCACACAGATCTTTGACCAAGCTCACCAAATCGTTGAGAAAAACTGCCTCAGGAGGATCTCTTCCAGGGCGTAGTGACAGAGGATGAAAAGAAGAGCTTTGGATTTGCTCTTTGGGTTGTCAGCTCTCCTCCACAGACAACAGCGTTAGCCTACAACATGGGGTCAATTCACTTCCTCAGCACTTCATGCCCTTAAGCCCAAAGAAAGTGAGCACAAAGAAAAGAATGCAGACGTATAGAAAGTAGCTCTGTACATGAGGCATACCTCCACGGAGAGTTAGTGTGGAACAACAAGGGTGTGGTGGCTTCAGAGTACTCTCCTCAGATAGTCAAGAGCTTTAGAAAAGAGTTTTTATTAATATATATTTACTCAGAAATTTTAACATGTGAAGCCAAACAAAATGGGGCACTTCGAAAGACGAGCTTTGAAACCAATGCATGGCACTGACAAGGATGGACTGCTGAACACTCAGCCAACAAGAAAAACAAATGTATTTAATGTTCATCTTCAACTCCAGTAACAATTGGGCCTGTTGTGTTCAGGAGAATATGGCTGCGATTGTGTGAACTCCCTTTTGTGAGATAGTCTTGTTCACTCCTGTGAAACAGCTGCAAAAAAAATGAGACCCATCCTCCAACACCTCATGCACCCTAAAAAAAAAAAAATCAACAACAGCAAAAAGTCTGCTATGAAGGGCTGTTAGGACTGGAAGTCATTGTAAGTGACAGCCATTCAGAACAGAGCTTGGAGAAGGACAAAGAGCATTGTCTGGAGAAAAAAAAAAAAAAAAAAAAAAAAAACAAAGCAAAACTAAACCACCACCATTTTTCTGCAGTCACAGAATCACAAGATTACCCAGCTTGGCAAGGACCCCTTGAAATCTTGTCCAATTGCCCTGCTAAAGCAGGGTCTGCTAGTGCAGGTTGTTCAGGACTGCATCTGGTTGTGTTTTCTATGTCTAAGAACAGAAACTCCATGATCTTTCTGGAAAACCCATTCCAGTGTTTGACTACCCACACAGTAAAATACTGCTTTCTTGACACAGAATTTCATGTGTTCATTTTTTTCTTGCCTCTTGTCCTGCCACTAGGCACTATAGAGCCCATCTTAACTCACCTCCATTCCCTCCTGTCAGATATTCAGACAAATTGGCAGGATACCCCTAAGACTTCCCATCTCCAGACTGAGCAGTCCCAGCTTTCGCAAGCCTCTCCTCACATGAAGATGCTCCAGTATCTCAATCATCTTTGTGGCCCTGCACGGGACTCTCCAGTAAATCCATTTCATTTTTTGGACTGGGAATCCCAGAACCAGACACTACTCCAGACGTAACCTCACCAGCACTAAATAGAAGCATCACCTCCCTCAGCCTGCTGACAACACTCTTTCAGCTGCTGCTCAGGACACTGTTAGCCTTTTTTGCTGGCAGGGTGCAGTGCTGGCTCATTGCCAACTTGTTGCCCTCACTAGTATCCCAACATCCTTCTTGCCAAAGCTGCTTTCTATCAAGCCTAGCAGTCACCAGCATTCAGTGGTGCATGGGACTCTTCCTGTCTGCTTGGTGTCACTCCTCAGAAGGCAGGTCTTGCTCCTAGGATCTGCTAGAAAATACTTCCTGCCCACCTAAACTGACAGTCCCTTCCAGGGCTCAGTTCTCCCTGCACACCAGCGGCACATATTGATGTGCACACAGACATGCACATGTGTACACACACACACACACACCATCCCCAAAGCTACATAATCTTCTTTCAAAGCTAAAAACAATGCAACCTTCCTCCTATACAGAAAATAAAGCAGGTTGACTTTTGTTTTTTGCTTGCTTTGGGCTTATTTCTTTTCTTCTGTAGCAGTCAGGACATGGGACCATGTCTGTATACAGTGAAAACCATAAATAGTCAGATTCTGCTGTGAGCAGGTGGTAGTCGAACATTTAAAATTGGGCAAATTGTACTGGTACATACATACCTGCATTGCGTACACAATTGACAAATGAAGGTAACTTAACTTCATCCACAAGTCATCAAAAACTTCCCCAAAGCTAAACCAAATGACAGTCACATGGTTTGTTACTTACAAAGGACCCCATACGAATCACTGCGTATCACCGTTGTCTGCTACAGCCAGGAAACGAGGCGCAGTTTTACCATTTTATAGAAGTGATCACATTCAGTTAGCACTAAATAAGGCAGAGAGACTGAATTACTAGATGACCCTTAATTTTAGGGAAAGGCTTGCTTCTTCTTCCTCTAGGAGCATGAAAGAAGCTAGACGCTAAGTTGCTTTCCAAAACACTCGTGAGACTGGTCTCAAGAGCTAGCAGAGTCCTACCAGCAGGAGGGAGCACGCAGCTGACTGAATGCTCCTCCTGAAGGTGTGCAACACTGCTGCACTGCAGAACATCCTGTAGCAGGCCAGGAAGAACGGAAATCTTAAACTTTGTTAGCCTGTCAGTCAGCCTTATGAATACTTTCACAGATCTGGCTGTGGTATAGAAGAAGTACTTCTCTACAGTCTTCCTTTTTGCCTCTTCCAACACAGCCCCAGCTTCTCAGCAGTCTCACAGCAGAGAAATCGATTATATTATCAAGTGCCTCACCACTACAACTTACTTCCTCTCGAATAGCACAATATTTCTCCCACTTTTGTATTTCCTGAGAGCACTAAATATGAAAGGAAAGTTAACATACCGGATAAAGTCTCCCAAAACTTCATGCCCATTTTGTTACCGTGAAAAAAAATAGATAAAGAATTTCTTACCTGCAACAAATGACCGCTTTACAGGAGAGTGCCAAGTCCAGAAAGCTCTGCCTGATTTCAAACGAAAGGGCATACTTCAGCGTATGGCCATCAATAATCAGAGCAATGTCATTTTCCTTGCCCAGCGACTCCCCCAGACTGGTACAATGCTGAGTCAAAGAAGCCCTTGTTGCCTGAAGAATCAAACAGAAATAAATCATGTTTCTTCTTAATATAACAAGTGTATCTAAAATGGTACAAGGCATCTCCAGACCACACAAGGGTGCCCAGTACCCATGCACTGAACTAGCAATGACGTGTTAGGATTTCACCAGGACCTCATACAAGGATACTAGGTTGGGTCACACATTAATAAAAGCTGCATCAGGTTGATGAGAAACGTATGCCTTGTTCCAGTGGCACCTCTGCTACCTGCTCCTAAACAACACGTGCCCGCTGTAGTGGTGGTATGTCCTCTTACACTTCAGAGCAGTTAAAAGCTAATGCCCTTCTTGCCTTCCAGCACCATCTGAAGTATTATTACTTGTTCAAACCATCTTTCCTACCACAAAGAGATTCTCACTGACAGCTGCTGCTGGGAAAAATCAGGTGTTCATGATACACCATCACCCCAAACACTTCAACCTTCCCACCACCATGAAGTTCATGTTTAAAGCAGTCAGTTTTATTCCTGTGCAGGGTAGAACAACTAGCAGCTCCAGCTGAGTTAGCCACAGCTAAGTGGTTTGAGAAGTTTCTTATGATTTTAAGTGTATATACACTTTCTGAAAGAGAAGGTCTTGATTCATGGAACATGGGATAGCAGAATATGAAAAACGAAGACTTCAGTAGCCAGCAACTCAAATACTGGTGACAAATTATCACTACCTGCTGGACTGCAGTGTTTTCCCTTTTTTCATTTTGTTAAAAAAAAAAAAAAAGGCATATGCAAATACAACACCTTTGTTTTAGCAAATCCTCACTCAATTTCTCATCTGCTTTCTCTACTCAAACCAACCAAAAATAGGAGATGCACTCAAAACCATGCAGTTCTACACTGTGCTTAAACCAAGTTTTACACATCCTTCTGCTATTGATATTTAAAGGTACTCGGTTTACAATCTTTCAAGTTGTGGTCTAAAAGAAATCTATATATACACATATGGATTTGCTTTATAGAAGAAGAAAAGTCACTAGAATAGAGCAATAACTGTTAGAAATGAAAATATGTTATTTATGTATCATTGCAATCCACTCATTGTTTTTATAGATGCAGACTTCTCCAGAGGATTATAAAGCCACAAACTGTTATCAAGTGTTGTATTTCATGTTTGTATCTCCAGTTTAATAGAAAGATTTTTTAAAAATAAGAAAAAAAATGTAGCTAAACTAATTCCTCTGGACTACACATCTGGTGGTCCTGAAGAACACAGATCACTTGAGCTAAGGCCAGCACTCATGTGGAATCTGGATTTTCCCCTTCATGTTCAACTCACAACAGAAGCTGGTAGCTTTGCAAGGGCTGAACAAACCAAAGATGTACACAAACCTGCATACAGGAACCCCCCAAACAAGGATGGCAAAAGAAGTATTTAAAGTTACATTTTTATCATGCCAAATCCACCTGAGTCAAGAAGTTTCAGTTCCATATCCCTCTACTGAAATAGTAGGAAACAAGTTTACACTCTTAAAATACTGTTTTTTTGATGATCTCTCCAGCATCTATACCTGAAGGGAGAGATGGAAAAAAAAGAGCACAAAGAAAAAGTTTCCTTGTACTACACATTCTTAATTCCTTGATTTAAGCTTTCACATGCTGTCGCTGTGCACTATAAAAGACCAGAAAAGTCATTCAGCTTCTGTGAATACAGTGATGAAAAACTATGTATGGAATTCTCTTCCTCACATGTGGTAGGTTAGATGACTATTTTACGTAAGGGGTGACAGGTATAAAAAAAGCCAATATAGCATGCATGGAAGACATGATTAGTGTCTACCAGCATTTTCTACGGGATCTGCACATCCTAAAGTTCATAGCTAGAAGTACAGTTGGACAATATAGACCTTGAGTTGTCCAAAATGTCCCGTAGAAACCTTTCCTACGTGGATTTCATCTTCCAGCTGAGAAGCATTCTCCCATACATAACATATCCATAAATATACTTGTTCCCCCACTCTCTCCCAGCCTGCAGAAGAGGAAATGTCTGCCTTACACCTCACATTACACAGACATGCAGAAGCATCTTTCATCTCAGACTGTTCCACGTTGTCCCCTACAATGCAGTGCTGCTCTTCTGCAGATGGCACAAGGCCACCACAGCGACATATTTCAGCTCATGCTGAGCTCCTGAGAAAGCTCCTTTCAACTATTTGGCTAATTAAAACAAAAGCTGTCTATTAACATATATATGCGACATCTTAGGACTGGACAAATACTTTTGAAGAGAACCTAGTAAAGAAATGTAGCCAAGGTTAACCCACAAAGGGCTGGATTCCCCCCCATCTGCTTAGGCCAACCTCCAGTTTCACCACAGTAACCCAAGCAATTTGGGACCCTAATCACTCCCAATAACATTTTAATGAAATAACCAGCAATAAAAGTGTTCCCTTCCCATTGATTTCAGTCTTTTTGAGAAGATTTATGCTACAGGAGGATTATATAAATGATCTATAAATGCCTGTGTTCATAATGTCATGATAAAGGATTTTTTCCTTTGTCTTCTTCCAGCTAAAATAAAAATGGCCTTGTTTCCAGACAGAAAAATACACCAGAGATCCAAATGTAATTTTTATAATGTTTTTCATGCCTAGCACTGACTGAGCTTCATCTGACGTCTTTCAAGACAGAGATCCACCACAGTGCACTGAGCACCAAGACTGAGCGGACTGTGGTGAGCAGAGGCTACATATTTTTACTTGCCTTGAATAACACTCTTAATAAAAAAAATAAGCAAAAAAAGAAGTCTGAAATACATCACAAATCTGCTTGATGTTACAGCACTTCCAAGCCAGTGCCAACTCCCAAAACAGCTCTTTCAGAAAACTCTCAGGTTGGACTAGATCAGCTTTACACCAATAAAGACAGCAAAATATGACACAAAAATAGCTCGAGTCCATCAAAACAGAGGCTCACCGTCACGTCGGTGGCCAAAACCAATCAGGGAACAAGTTGTACAGCAGGCACATACAAATAACCCCCTAAAAATCCTCTTGGCCCCCAGCAGTTGGCAGCTCAGGGAGTTCCTGAGCCAGACAGGGCCTGTTACAGAGGAGTCCTCGATCTCCAGTTTCCACCCAGGACTGTGGGAAGCGAATTAAAAAGCCAGCAAGGGGAGAGAGGTGACCTAAGAGTAAAAGCAGGATGCAAAATAGCATGTAGGCAAGAGAATGAACAAGAATCACTGGAGATGAAAACAATTTTGGGTGGCGAAGAAGCTGAGAACAGTCAAAACGGCGTTACTGAATGGAAGAGGAGGATGAAGAGGAGGAGGAAGAACAGGCAAAGAGGATCAGGTAAGCGGAGTGACCATTACGTGACTGAACTTACGCAGGGTGAGACAAGTGGGAAGAGAATTGGGCCACTTCCACACAAAAAAAAAAGAAAAGAAAGAAAAAGGGAGTAGAAGCTGCTTTTCAATTTATTTTCTCCAGCCCCACTCATTGGTATGGTATTCCAAACTTACTCTGACTCAAACTAAGAAACCGTCCCCAGACTGGAGGCAAATTTGCAGATGAAATTAATGAGTACAACAACAGACTGTACGGAGTGCTGTCAGCACAATTTCAGACACAGATTACATTTTGCACCTTCTTCATTACAATAATGAACGTGTCGATCTCTCCTTCCCCATTAAACTGTGAGGGATTAGATTTATGACTTCACAGCATGCTTTATTTACACTGTCCCTGAAAAATAAACACAAAATAAATGACCATGCTTAAACCATAACAGATCGGTCCAGGAAAAACCAGGCTGTGTCTTTGGGGAAGGACAGCTGCTGTGTCTACTTCAGGAGCAGCACTACGGAGTAACAGCATTCACAGAAATCCCAACGATGGTATGGGGTGCACTTTAGGTAATGTCCTCAATAACAGAATTTTAACCCAAGGACTGAGATCTTGGAGCATTTGGTTTTTTTTTGTTTTTTTTTTGTTTTTTTTTTAATTCCCCCTTTCACTGCTTCCTCTCAGTCGTGCTTTAGCCTTTCTCTTGCTCACAAATGCAGGGTTAGCCCCTTTCCTCTCAATCCATTCACAGGATGAAGAAAAACCTTCTCTGACTACTTCAAGCGGAGGGAAACAGTCCCTGCCCTCTCTCTCTGCCTACTGCCATGCAAGGAGTCATAGTTCCTCTCATTGTCTGCTGGAAAAAGTGCCAGCCCTTTGGTGCTGCACAGGAAATTTTCATTTTCCATCGATTCTCCCCCTGCCCCAAAGCATGATGAAGGACCAAGGCAAACCATCTGCTTCTGCAGAGGAGGAGGAGAACCAGAGGGCAGGAGCAACAGAGTTATTCAATATCCAGCATCTGTTGCCCAAAGAAAGCAAGAGCCAAAGAAGGCACACAGCAAGAGGATGACTTCCAAAAGGTGATGTTTCTCATGAGATGGCATTACCAGCCTCTCCACAACTTATTATTGTGGCTATGTATATGCCTTATCTCATTCATGCCCTGGTCACTGAACTTACTTATCTTGCCAAACGGTGTCACAGAATTAGTAGCAGGTTTAATACACCGCAAAAAGCTAAAACAAACAAACAAAAAAAACAAAAACAAAACAAAAAAGACTTATCAAGCATCCCACTTAAACTGTATTTTGTAAAGCTCTCCATAAACACGTGCAAACTTACAGCCTAATAGCTGACACAGTGAAGAAGCACTCATTCCTACTTGTGTTCCTTCCAACTACTTACAAATGTTGTTTAAAATTAAAAAAAAAAAAAAAAAAAAGCCTATTTACTGATCCTGTAGGCCAGTGCAATTAAGCAAAAAGAAAGCAGCCCCAAATCTCACCGGGTATATTACAGGCTTCCTCAGTAAGCAGATGAACAAACATTTGGAAACCGTGGGGAAATGCATTCTTCCATGGGCAACTCATTACTGGTAACTGCAACAGAAATCTCTACTTTGATACCTAGCTTTTACTCTGTGTTTGACATCAAGGGATAACTTTCTTCTTTGAGTCACATCAAGCAGGAATAAATCAATCCTACACCAGAAGAAGCATGATGGAGGAGAAATCAATACCAGTCCTAATAAAGTGCCTGGATAAACTCAGACCTGTGGAGTATCACTGAAGTTTTTGGTGAATGCCCATCAAGAGTAAATGGAAAGTTTGTCAGCAATTCTGAAAACAAAAACAGAATATTACAAAGCACCTCACCTATCCACGCTGAACTTGTTTCTCCCCTGCCTCAACACTTCCTTTATACACACACAGCATCCAGCTGCTCCAGGGAAGCCGATCAGACCCCATTATAGTGGCATACCAGACAGATTTGCCCTACAAACACGTTAAAAAGATCACACTACAGTCAACTGCAGGGCTCCAAAAATCTGAGGAAGCTAAGGAAATCCTCTTACTTCTCCTCTACTTCCGTGCATTCGATACTACTGAGGGAAGGGCTGGGTTTTGATTCTAAAAGTATCAGCAATTCAACCTCACCCAAGTGTGTTTAGGGGTTAATGTTGTAGCCTTCACGCTTGAGTTGAACTCAAGACACGGAGGTGTGCTCCAGAACAAACCTACCCCATGTGCTCTTCCTGTTTATTTCCCCCTTTCCATGTTAACAAGTTCCAAGCACAAACACAACCCATTTAACTTGCATTACCGTCTTAAAAACAAACTTGCAGATTTTACTGTTGTGTGTGTGCATCCTGTCCATCCAGAAGATGGAGTAACATCATTAGCACACTGCTATAAATCTCCACAGCAGAATGTCATTTGTTGATGGGCAGAAAATGAAAACATCCTGGGGCAGAGTTTGTGTGGTCTTCTCTCTGGACTGCACACAGAACCTAACAAATTTTTTAATGGTGTGTTTGTATATTCTCACTTTCTAAAGCCCCAGAAAAAACACCTGCTATGGCCAGCTTTGGATTTAAAAGCTTACACTAACATAAGCAAATTCTATGATTTCCCAGAGTATTATTTTTTAATTTAACACAGCAAATGCTCAAAATCAAACCACGATACCTTGAGTTAACTTGGAAGGCAACGAAAACAGAGTTAACTTTATGAAGCTCAGCTGACTTCACTGAGAACAAGAGTTGAAAAAACAACAGGCCTGGTTATCACAAGAACCACGCTTTGTAACAAAGCCTTCTTATTTAGAGGTTTTTGTTCTGTTTTGTTTAACAACAGCACACTGTAGAGTGCATTCGCTCCCATGGGAGCTCGGGAAGTCTGCATGCTACACTAAGAAACATCAGTGGGTGAGGCGGTACAGAACAACAGCATCAAATACTTGCCAAGAAAAAATAAAATGAAATCATTAGGACTTTTAAAAGCCTCAGGTGCAAAAGAAGCCTGCAGGATAACAACTCTTCTCTAAATTTAATCTTACAAAACAAGCTGAAACTGGCCAATTGTTTTAAGATGAGCTACGAATCTCCTCTTCCCCCTCCTTCCCTGCTATTCCCTGGACAGGCTTACAGAGCCACTGGGATGGTAACATGGGTGAAATCTCATTTGTGCAGCAGCTACGTTCGTGTTTCATTCTAAGCACAGAGTAATGTATGAACCACAAGGCAAGAGGTCTTGAAAAGAAAACTAAATGGCAAGGAGTGTGATGCAGACAGACAAGAAAGCCTCTTCATCTAAAGCAGGGAAGGACTCACCCCTGGATCTGTAACCTCAGTGAGCCAAATATTCATTAAGGATAAATCAATCGCATGTTCTGGCCTTCTCTGGCCTCTACATTTTACATTCCCCTCCTGCATGCTCTCTCCTCCATCTCAAAGGATTTGAATCCATCCTCACAGAACAAGCTGCTACAGTGAGATGTTAAACTAACACTAAGCGTTAGCTTAACTCTAAGGTAAGTCAACTACTTGTTTTCATGCTATATCTATCATAAATCTACAAAGTGCTGCTAGCTACAGCATTTAAAGATTTCCCAAGTTAACTTCTTCCACCATCCTGTAAATCATTTCCAAACCCCTCGAAGTCCACGTGATGATATAAATCACGCTACCTGCTAAGCCACTGCTCTGGAACACACCGATGGGCCAGCTCGATGCATTGCACCCGTGCAAGAATTATTTTTATGGCTTTTGCTGCTTCATTCCTAAGAGCAGATAGTTTGAGTAATCATGTGTATCGATTACCTGATATCAATTACTGAAAGAGAAAGTTTTAAGGTAAAATGCCTGCCATGTCCCCTGACCCCCGGTTAAATGTCTTCATGGAGGACTTCACTGCATAACCCCCTCTCAGGATAACACTCACCAGCCCTACTTTATGGGAAATTTTCCACTGTATCTTGATTGCAACTCAGAAGCTTCAGCATGTGTTTGCGTGGCGAAGAGTCCTTCGTTTCAGGCCGTCTGGCTGCGCTACCTGAGGGATCCGTACGGACGTCTGGCAGAGTCAGGATAACGAACGTACGGGCAAGGCAAACTAATGTGGAAACCAAAGCTGCTGAAACACGATACAAGCATTTAGAGCAACACCTGTTGGGCAGAGGAGTCACTGGAAGTGCTTTCCACACTAAATAGCACATGTGCAAACGCTCACCTTGGAACCTCTCTTCAAACCAAGCAAGAAATACCACCTCATTTCTGAAACAGACCCTCACTTTGGCCAGCGTTCCAAGTTTTCGGCATCTAACTCAAGCAGGAGAGCAAACAAGTCTCTGAAAGCAGACGGGCAACTTCCACAGACCTGGCTACAAGCAGGAGTGCAAAGGACATCACCACAAAGCCTGGTAAAGAACATTCCTTGAGTAGAGCGGCAAGCTGCGGGATTTGTTAGCCAGGTTGCTCTGCCTCCCCTCTTTATTGACTTCCTGTAATTCAGCTACCTTCAAAACGCTGATTCTACGTATTGTTACATATTTTAAGTGCTTCTGTTTTAGAGCTCAATGGTGTGTGTAAATACAGATTCAAACATTGCAGTGTTTGCTGGGTGCACTGTCACTGGCTTATGTGTGACTGATCCAAAAGCCATGGTTTATGGCCAACTAAACAGAAACTCAAAACACAAGCAGAATCTGGTAATTCATGAGAATATTCATGTCCTAATACAATCTACTCTACAACAACATGGACTTCGTGTTCTACTCACAAAAATTCAGACAAGCATTTTCACATTTTCACAGTGAGAAGGACTGGGTATCCAAAGGGCATCTAAAGGCATCCAAAAAACTACCTTGGCCTTGAGGTTTAAGGAGAATTAAGCACCCAAAGGGGATTTACGTGTGTCCCCAAAACTACCTCGGCCTTCTCTGACCCTTAAAAATGTACCACAATGCCAAAAAACAAACTTCACGGTGCTATGGACAGCAGGCTATGACTACGTGGTTAAACAGGGCCACAGACGAGGCAGTCTCTGTGTTGAACGGAGTAGGCTGTATTCCTCTGCTGTACTTTCCAGCTGATCTTTTGGCTTTTCCAACACAGCGTAACACCTAATTCACAAGCAGTTGTGAACCACTGACTCCTTTTTGGCTGTCCATCTTGTGTTCATCGAACCGAGCACTCCTGCCCACAGCAAGATCTCAAGTCTCATCTTTTTAACTGTATCTGATCTCTTTCGGGCCATTCTCGTAAGAAATCACTCGAAAACCCAGTCCAAAAATCCCAAGAGGCACAAGCAGCCTCACAGCCTGGTAGCATCTGCAAACTCATTTGGCTCATTATGGTTTTGAACATAATCCATGTAGAAGCATCCTGCACATAGTGACCAATATGTTACAAACCACATTAAGATGAGAATTCAAGTCAAAGTGCTTGAAAGTTTGTTAATGTCCTTCCTGCAGAAACCTGAGGTGCTATGCTTTACACAAGTACTTAGCCACTAACAATCAGGTACAATGAAATTACCTTTAAAATACAACGCATCAACTGCGACACCAATACACATTTGCAAAGAACTTTAACCTTGCTCACCACTAAAAAACCCTTCAAGATGTGTTGAAAGATTTGTTTTTATTTAAGCAGATAGTTGGTGTTTCCTAAACCATTTCTACAGGTACCACACAAAAAAAAATAAAAAAAAAACTTGCAAGAATCTTTTGAAACCCTTCAAAATCAGTCCCAATAAGGTTCTTCACAAAGTCCCTGAAAGTTTCTGTTTAACCGAAGAGTATAAGAATGTATTTTTTCCAAAAGATGCTACTATAAGGAGCATCAGCCTTTCCACAAAAGTCTGTCAAAGGTCATCAAGCAATACCTGCATTTCCCTTATGAAAAGATTTAGCACAAAATAGCTCAGTCAGAAGGAACCTACAAAAGTCATCCAAGCCCAACTGCCCAACCACTTCAGGCAACAGTTAAAGCTTGTTATTCAGAGCATTGCCCAAATGTCCCTTAATACTGACAGGCATGAGGCATCAACCACCTCTCTAGGAAGCCTGCCCCAGTCCCACCAGGACCCCAGGTCCCTTTCTGCTGAGCTGCTCCCCAGCCTCATCCCCCAGCCTGTGCCTGTGCCCAGCGCTGCTCCAACCCAGGTGCACCCACCCCACGTTTCCCTGTGTTGGACTTCATGCTGGTGATGACTGCTCAGTTCTCCAAAGTATCCAGATCCCTCTGCAAGACCTCTTGTCCCTCCGGAGAGTGACAGCACCTCCCAGTTTAGTATCATCACCAAACCTGCTAAGGATGCTTTCCACTCCTACACCAAGATCACTGATGACACCACCAAACAGGACCGGGCCCAGAACGGAGCCCTGGGGAGCACCGCGAGTGAGCGGCTGCACTCCCTGCAGCCCTTTGAGCTCTGCTGTTGAGCCAGTTCATCACCCATATTTATTTGGTATATACGATAATACATACTTGGATTTGATAAGCTCGGATACCACAACTATACTCAAGCGTTTCCAGCAATACCTCATCTGTTTATCCAAATCCATTTAAGAGTAACTTCACCACGTTTGCTTGAACTGCAACAATTGAAAATATTACGCAAATATAGAGCATCTTGCCAACATCACTACGAACATGAGGCAAGGCAAGAATCCATTCTCAAAGCACGGATGACTTTTGTCATTGCTTTTACTCAGCAATACCTGCCTGGTTAATTGCACCGTGATTCTGCCTGATCAATACGATCTCCTATCGTGCCAAGAAAAACATTTATACGAAGGACCCAGAGATATTAGATGGCTGCACTGAGATGATTTTTATAGTTTAGAATCTAACTACAAGCTGAAATCTCTTCACAGTGAGACAAGTAATCTAAAACATCTATATACAGAATCTTTAATCTGCATAGCAAGTCTCAGGTTATCACGTACAGACCCAATCTTTGACTAAAATTAGATAAACAGATGATATCAGTGAGTCTTATGTCTCCAGTGGCAGCTGAAAGTCCAGATGAACTGGACCATCAAAAGGTACAGATAATTATTCAAGATGTTTTCAGTTTGATAACAAACTGGTTTTATAGGGGCCAGGGAACTTAGCAAATAGGGAAGAAAACATACCCCGAAGGCACCTCTGTCCTGTCAGCAGTACATTCATCTCCGAGCAAACTCGGAGCATGCCTCTCAGTGAGGCAATGGGATGTCTTGATCAAGGAGTACACATGAAATCCCCCCTGGCCCATGAGCTGGGGGCTCAGGCCGTGAGAGAAGACAAGTAGGAAGGAAAAGAAGCTTTAACCTCTTAATATGGAAAAACTGACTGAAGATTTCACTAAGCAGTCATCTCACTATCTCACAGATGAAGTTTCCTGGCAGTGCACGCTGCCAGAAGTGGTCATTCTACCAGAATGAGTGGTTGCACACTGGAACAGGCTCCCCAGGGAAGTGGTCACTGCACCGAGCCTGACTGAATTTAAGAAGAGATTGGACTGTGCACTTAGTCACATGGTCTGAACTTGGGTAGACCTGTGCGGTGTCAAGAGTTGGACTTGATGATCCTTAAGGGTCCCTTCCAACTCAGGATATTCTATGATTCTATGATTTTAGCTTTCTGAAATAAAGCTGCTGATTTCCTGCAACAGGGCTTCCCTTAGATTGAAGAGTAACACAGATAACTGGAATGGCATCTTCCAAACATCAATCTCCACTGCAAACCCTCACTCAAAGTGATTAAGATTTATTTCTTTAAAAAAATCTCACCATTCTCAGCCCAACAAATGACACCCCAACTGGTCATCCAGTGCCCCACAACTGCCACAGGCCCCATCCTGCAAGCCATGAGCCTTCTGCAATGCTGCTCTGACTGCTCCAAGGGCCAAGCTTGCAGTACAAGAAACAATTGTAGAAACAACTGCTGTCAAAATGACAATTCATTATCATTATTCTTTAAATGCCATGAAAGACAATACCACATTTGTTCAGTTTGACATTATTTTTTAATATTTTAACTTTAGCAAGAAGCACATGTCCATCCTGGGAAGACTGGGGATTTCATATAGTGTACTAAAACCCTGTTCTCTTTAAACCAAGACCAGGATTAGGCTGATTACACCATTTTCATTTTCTTCCGGAATGCTCAATATGGGACTGTCTATTGCTATCCATACATATTAGACATTTGACCACAGAGCAGCTTACGATACACACAAGATAGCTTGTGACTCATACTACAGAAGGCACAAGAAAGAAACTCTTGTTCTGCAGACTAACACATCTGGGTAATTATTAAAAGCGACTGTACTGTGCCAAGAGGAAGCTGCCTGTTAGTTTTGCTAACAAGCTAGAATGCCTTAGTGTCTTTATGTTTTGATATTTTAGCTTTATTAAATGCATTCAGCAAAATAGGCTTTTTGTTTCAATTCCTTCTACTTTCAACAAACAAGTCCCAGTTGCTTTTTCTCTTTTCAGTAAAGTAATCCAGCTTTCCCCAAGTAGGAGCAAACTCTTGTTCAGAACTTGCATCTGCCAAGTCATTTCCCAAAGAAAAGCTAACCTCTTAGCTGACCAGCTATCTTCAGATCAAAATACCACAACCTTCAGCTTTAGATCACAAAGGTATGGGATTCTGTGCTGCAGAGTCTTAAACATATGTTTCTGTATTAAATTTGTTTAGTACACTTGGGTGACCACAAACTACTAAGGAGAATTCAGCCAAAAAAAAAAAAAAAAGATGACACTGCAGCTTGAGCATAACATTTAGCTCATAATTCACCACCAGGCGAAAAAATTAGACGTATTAATCTATATATGTGTATAGAAATACCTATAAAGTAGTGCATATTTACAGCATCACCATTATCATATGATGGTAGGTATATAATATCATTTGTTGACATAATTATCACCCTGATTCAGTGTCAGTAGAAAAACTTTTCTGCAAGGAAGACAAAGAACAGCCAATAACACAGCCAAGAGTATACTGAAGAAGTTTTACCATTGCTAACAAACATGAAATCCATGTTCATTAACGAATAGAAGACCTAACAGTAGCCACAGTGGGACAAATACTCAATGAGAAAACCCATCTTGTCTCCAAAAGAATGCCATCCACGGGAAACAGAATTGAGCAGACTGATTTGTATAAGACAGGATTGCTTCAACGTAATACCCTCATACTCAACCATCTTGCCAGTACAGACAAGCACTTTCCAAAAATCATGTTCACTATGAAAAATCATCTAGCATTTCTAAGCTACATTATGTCTCTAGTGTGAAAAAAAAGTTCTGTTTGTACCTTTCGTATGAGGTAAAGTCAATCTGTAAGACATCAAAATAAGGCTGGAAAGACAGAGTTTTCCTCTCTACAGACTAATAAAAAAAAGGGGGGGGGGGGGGGGGGGGGGCTAAGGCAAAGCCAATTTCAATTACTTTTAGACTTCTACTCCCAGTTTCCTCTCCAAAATCCCCCTTAAAAAAAAAGCCACTATTAGCATCTGTGCAGTTAATAGCTCAGTTGCATGCTAGTGTAAGTAACAGAGGCCATACCGCTGTCAGAGAGCATAGCCAAAGTTATTCTAGTACTTAAGTAAAAGGAAACTACTTTGAGCATTAAGCCAAACAGCAAACTATAAACTGAAAGCTACTCAAGGCAGTCCCATGCATGCAACAGGCCAACCTGTCATATTAGTCTTCCTTTCAAGTGCTCGCGTACTATCAAATCTGTTTCTCCAAGCAGAGCTGAGAAAGTTCCAGAGCAGCAGATTAGCACAGGCGAGCTCTGTAATAAAACTGGCTTTTAAGCAGCAGATTGCTTTTAACCCAACTTGTTTTCTTAAAGCCCTGGTTTTGATTTAGATACAATACAGGTATTGAAGAGAAATATGAGCGAACTTACAGTTCTTGAAATACCCTTTGATATTTCACTTCTACCTTTAAAGCATGACAAACATCAGAGGTTACTTGCGCTCCTTGGACTATATATTTTTTCTTTTTACCCAGGGCTGACTAGGTAATAAAGAAACACACAAAGGTGTTTTCAGAAGGATCTGATACGAGCTGTGCTTCCATGACCTCGCCTCTTTCTCCAAAGCCTCTAGGAAAGCAGGAACACGCACATTTACTGACCGGCCCCATCCGATGGCAATTGCCGTAAGGACTCCTAAGCTTATTTCGAGTCCCTGAACATCACTTTGACTCGTTAAAGAATTAATTCAGACATCCTGCCCTTCAGGGGCTGCCTAAGGGAATATGCAGCGTCCAACAGGCTACTCTGGCCACTTCATTCCTGGCTTCAGGCCCATCTGTGCCCTCTCAGGACTCGTAATAAACCAGAGCAGAGGAGGCAGCCAGCCAGCAAGGCAGCCCTGCCCTGCCTGAGGCAGCCCTCACGAGCCACTGGGAAGAAGATGCTCGAGTCTGACAATCCTTGTGCTTGAGTCCGAATGGTGCCGAAGTTCCTGAAAATGCTTGAGCAGCTAAAGGCTGAGGAGCACCCCAAGCAAAGAAAATACCAAGCATGCCCTGAAAAACAAGCCTCCAGACACTCCTGGGAAACTTAATGAAACCTGTTGAAGAAAGAAGGCTGGAACAGCCAAGACGCAGCAAACTGGATTTTCCCTCATGCCCCAAAGCTAAACGTAAAAGTTCAGTAGCTCATGGGGAGGATGGTAGCAGGACCAAAAATCTTCACCTTGAATTAGGTTTTTTTGATAAGTATCAATTGCACTGCTAAAGAAAGTAGGGGCATATGCTGAGGAGGTAGAAACACTAGCGGGTAAAACAAGCATGTTGAGGGAGGTGATTGTCCCGCTCTACTCTGTGCTGGTGAGGCCTCACCTCGAGTACTGCATACAGTTCTGGGCACCACAGTACAAACAGGACGTGAAACTGTTGGAGAGTGTCCAGAGAAGGGCTATGAGGATGGTGAAGGGCCTAGAGGGGAAGGCATATGAGGGGTGGCTGAGATCCCTTGGTTTGCTCAGCCCAGAACAGAGCAGGCTGAGGGGAGGCCTCATGGCGGCCTGCAGCTCCCTCACGAGGGGAGCGGAGGGGCAGGCGCCGATCTATTCTTTTTAGTGATCAGCAATAGGACACGAGGGAATGGTGTCAAGCTGCGACAGGGGAGGTTCAAGCTGGATATCAGGAAGAGGTTCTTCAGTAAGAGGGTTGTTACCCACTGGAACAGGCTCCCCAGAGATGCAATCATGGCACCGAGCCTGTCAGAGTTAAGGAAGCAGTTGGACTGTGCTCTCAGTCACATGGTCTGAATTTTTGGGTAGACCTCTGTGGTGCCAGGAGTTGGACTCAATGATCCTTGTGGGTCCCTTCCAACTCAGGATATTCTGATTCTAAACATGATGCTGATAAACATTCTCACTGTATGAACAATAGGCCTGTACCATCAGAACACCTTCTGTATCTAGAGGAACAAGTAACTTACTGAATAGTTTTAGGAACTTGACAGGAGAGCTACTCAGACTGGCATTTGCAGGGCATGTAAAAAATACAAAAGCTGAAGAAATTCGCATTAAACTCATTTGAATATGCAGAGATCCAGACAGCAATGTACTTGTTCAGCTAGCTGACTGGATCCCTAGCTAAACTACCTGCAAAGCGTTATACCACGAAATGGCAAAAGCACGGCCAAATTAGCCAGCTGCTTTTATCCAAGCCAGCCTGTTCAGTCTGTGTACTTGTTTTGCTCAAATAAGACTCAGTCAAGATGCTTGCAGAGAGGATTTTCTATACAACTCCACAGAGATCAATCCATGCTCAATGCTCTTGTTTATCTTCATAGCACCAAAAGAAACGCGAGCCTTTTATCCCACAATTCAAGTACAGCAAATGAATGAGCAATAAGGGGACAAAAATAGAAAGCAAGTACAAACAAGCTTTGCTTGGACCAGTTGATTTCACTTCAACTGGCAGCACATGTGTGAGCAACAGCAAACAGGACGTGGCACAGGTCCAAATCCCTCGGCCTGCCCCCAGTTTCACACTGCGGAGACTGCAGACACGAGGCATCCAGCTTGCCCCTGGCTGCAGGGCACGTGGAAAGCAGCAGGCTCCAGCCACTGCCCGTGCTGAAGGTCACCGTCCCAGGAGAAGCTGGGCCTGGCTGCTCAGACTTGTTCACTACAGCTGGGCCGGATGTTTCAATAAAACTGTCACCATTTCTGCCGATTTCTACTTCATTTCCAAGTCAAATGATTTTTATTTTGAGGTTTTTGGAAAAAGCAAACACACATGCTTGCTTCAGCATATGCTGTCACCACACCACAGCTTTCCCTGCTCAGAAGAGGCTGGGTTTAGCTTCAGAAGTGCACTGCTGGAGGTTCCTGAACAGCCTGAAATCTCAACTAGAGGAATTTAAAACAGGAAAAACATAAGAAGTGAATTAGGATTTATAAAAGATGATGACACAGACACCAAGATACTCCTGAATCAGTCAGTAGGCTGAGATTTTGTTTTGCTACTTGACTCCCTCAGATGCCATTACCTACTTGGCAGAGGCTCTACCCTTGGGGAAGGCTGATGTGTGTGAACTCGCACCCTTCTCCTGACGGCAGCTTCAGAGAGGCTCTCCCTGGGGATGGTCTGGCCTTGCAGCATCCTTATGGAGCCATGGAACAGGATACAAGCAGGAGTGAGGGCTGCTAGGCTACTGGCTTCCTTGTATATTAAAGGAAGGGAGTGCCTCCACTCAGCTACTCCCTGGACAGCATTACTGGTTATTTCAACTATGACTGCTTTGAAAAAAAAAAGTGATAATAATAGTAGTGAAGTCTTTCCTATTCCAAGCACCTTCAAGCTGCCCAGGAATAGAAAACTTCCCTTTGCTATGCACAGTCCAATTTAATACTACCTAAAATGTAACAATTAACAACCAGGTTCAGCAAGTCAGTATTTTAAATATAAAACAACATCCACAAAAAGCTTTCTCCCAGCTGAAGCCAATAAATGCTTTATGTGGGGGAAAATGAGTTCTGATAAGAATCAGAAGTGCCCAAAATACACAAGTTTATCACAGCAATTTTTGTAACTGTATGCAATATTTCTGAAACTCACAGGGATGCCAAGACTTACTTTTTCCTCAGTGTCACAAGGCTCCAGGTACTGCATATTCCTCCTATAACTTATTTTGCAATCCTCACAAGATACGTTCAGCTGCTAAGAACAATTTTTCTGTACAAATGCTTAACTTCAAGAGGCAGCTCCACAAAGATCTTTAGAGCTCTACGTACAGTGTAGAGTCACGCACAGTTACGGTAACAATATTTCCACCCCAAGAGCAAAATATTCATTCTTAAATGACTCAGGCTACGTTTCTGACTACGTGAACTGAAATCCTATCATGGGGGGAGCCAGGGAATTAGCCACCATTGGACACTGCAATGAGTTAGTGCAGAACTTCCTTCAGAAGATGCTGACAGATCTGAGCAACAGAGGTTCTACCTTTTACACAATACACAGCAGCAATAATCCTTGGGCTGGCCAGTGGTCCTCATTGCTACAAATACATCTGTACTTTCCTGCTCGGAGCTTCCTTCAGGCCCTAGTTAACCTTTGCTCGTAAAGCATTATGTGTTCCAGAAATGCATAATGGGAAAGGATGCTGTAGCCAGCCCTTTGTACATGGAAACCCAAGCTCAGGATTGCATTGAAACTGCATTTTATGAGGCAGCAGACATGGTCTTAAAGAACACACTGCCAATTTTTCCAGCAGAATGTATTTCTATTCAATAACTTATTGGGATATAAAAGAGGATTTTTCGTCCTATTTTAGTCCATGTTATTTTTAGTCTATTTAGCCTTTAAAATATTCTGCCTATTTTAGTCCCTGTTAACATCAGGCTTCTGTTAAGCACTCATACGTAACAAGCTTCCCTCCTATTAAAAAAACAAAACAAACACAAAAACGATTAGACTGTGTGTATATTAATAGCCAGAAATCCCAGTAAGGAACGAGGCCATTTTGTGGCAGATGCTGCACTGACTGAGGAGCAGAGGCACTCCAGGACTTCGTGTACATTGGGTATCCAACACCCAGCAATTAGTTGCCTTGGCTGTCCACTCATTTAAGTTCCCGGCAGAAGTTAGGTCAGTATTAGTAGAAGTACTTCAACTCTTATAACAGTATGAAATGTGCTGGATGCTTGCTTGGTCCTAGGTGACTCTTTACCACTCACTTTAAGACGCAGTTTGAGTAATACCTAGCTGGAGAATTTTTCTGCGAGTGACTACCACATAAAGTTCTACTTAACATCTATATTGCTCTTGGGAGATTAATAACAGGTAAGTCCCCTGCACTTCTGTACAATAGCTAGAGCAACAACTTTTTATTTCATTGAGCACAGCACTCTCCTCCTATATTGACAAATAGCAATGACTCATTCTTGGCAAAGACGTTTGCTAACACTCCTGCCAGAATAATCCCTCTCATTTGCAGATTTCTTTATTGAAGGCTCACATGGCTCCTGGGTGCTGGGCAAACCACTAGGCAAACAATCTGTCTCAAGGGCTGTTTTACTATTTTGTTTCCTACCTCAACCAGCTAAGCAGCTAAATTGCTTCTATTTCTTAGCTTCACAAACTTCCATCATTAAAAAAAAACAAACACCAAAAACCATACCCCAAGCATCTTCTTCCAGAGGCACTCGGCACTCTACCCTACCAGACTCTCAAGGTAACTCATTCAATCCCCTTCCTCTATTGCAGACTTGGTTATTCATTCCTTGCAGATTCAGAAGGAAAAAAAATATATATATATATCATTAAAATTAACGTATATTTGTTGTCAACTGCCACTGCAAGGAATGACTACATTGTATTGTATAATAAATGTAAGAAGTCACAGGGCAACCTATAATGTCGAGCCTGTTCTCATTTGTCTAACATTATCAACTGGTGCTTTACACTGGCTTTTCAGATAAGCCCAGAAGCATCTTTGCTTCCAAAACCAGTCAAGTTTGAATGTCGTTAATTTTAGTACAACCATCTTAAGTGATCTAATCCAACACACAGCCAGAGCAAAATGGCATTTCCCCAGCACGGGCAAGTAGCTCAGGAAGCAAGCCTCCAGCTCTGCTGCTGCACCAGGTTTCTGCACGCTCTTCATCTGACTGCTTTTGTCTAACCCTAGAAACAACTGGAAATAAAACTCGGTGTCCTTGTGTAACTGCTGCCCAGAGACACTGCGATACACTCACTGGAAAAGCTGGACACAGCACCCTATGTGCTTTTGTGCTGATGGTTTCCTGTATTTTTTATTTTTTTAGCCAAGAGTATAAAGGTGCTATGTAAGAAAGCCCCAGGCAAACTTCTCTGTTCTAGTCAAACAAACAGCATTCCCTGAAGTGATGACTAACTTACAAAGGGCTTTTTTCCCTCCCACAGAGTTTTAAAAACACACCATTCAGTTCCCTATCAGTTTACCCCATGTATACATCTGAAGTTTTATTAAAGTTTATCTAATAAATATGATACCCGCCTCAATTACTAAAAATAATTTTAATAAGAAAACTCCACAAAATCATCAAGATCACATTTCTTTTTAAAATTAAACCACCAGAGTAATTTCCCTAAAGATTTACTTGTACAGAAGATTTATTTTATTAATATTTACTAAACCTATTAACTCTGTCTACTGAACTGTAGAGTTTGTCTGTCAAGCTCTGCACAGAACTATAAATCCCTCGGGAACTTGAGAATATTAAACCTAATAGAGACATAGCAATTAAGTTTTAATAACTTGAAAAGAAAGCCAAAGTTCTGTAAAAGAAAGCAGCAAGTTAGTTTTTTAACTCATCCCCCCTTTCCTTATATTATTTAGTGATAAGTTAGGAAACATTGTTGCTATATCATAGATATTACCATACAAATCCAGTTCGTAGAAAGTCCCTTAACTATTAATTGGTTTTATTCATCCACATTTTCCCAGACTTCTACCGATTACTAAACCCCACGTCTGAGCGGACATGCTCTGCTGACCCTTTTTTCCCCACTGAGAGCAGAGAATTGTCGAAGCCAGACATCTTTGGCCACAATTAGCCACATAAACGGTGCCCGGTTTTAGTGCAGAACCTGATAGCTTGTCTTTCTGCAAATAGCTATATCTTGTTATTTCAGGGAACTCTATACTTTAACTGCAAGAGTCGGAATTAATAACAGACACCAGATCCCTCCATCTTTTGAAACAGAGGAAAGCTTCCTTGTGACCCTGAAAATGGCCACAGATTTGATGGCCAGCCTTCCACTAACTACTCACCGTCATTTCTGCCTGTTGGCCTAATTAGGGTGTTTGACAACATCGCAACTCCATAACTGCCACGGTCCCGTGCTGAATAACCTGTCAGCATTGAGCTGTTGTAGGGGCTAATTGCTGCTTCCTGGAGCGTCACAGCACATCACAGCTGAACACCAAGTACAAGCTACTCGTGTTAGCCTAACGAGGAAGCACGTGCTTGGATCTAGGTCTGCACGAGCACAAAGGTCCTACCCAGCAGTTCTGTGAGCCAGCCTCACGGTGGAATGCTGCAGAGCTGAACAGTTCTTGCCTCGTGCTCTTTCCCCCCAAGAATTTCTCTCTCAAAGCCCTGGGGCCTGACTTCAGGCACACGAGATGCGAAGGTAGCCTGAGCTAACATCCAGGTTTCCTTCTGTTTTCCAGGTTTTCCTTCCTTATTTTAGTGTTTCAGATAACATGTATTGAACAGTTTTCTTTACCTTACTGTAAAGGAGCACCAAAGGATCCAAAGGCACATGCACTGAAGCAACATTTGCGGAAGAATAATGTAGATAATCATCAGGCTTCCACACCTTTGCTTTTTGGCAGGTCTATGTCACCTGAATTGCTATACTGTGTCAGCTCATTTTCCAGAGAGCCTTCCACCAAAGTGTCACTGTTTACCTTGTTTGTTAGATAAGGAACTGCAAAATGCTAAACACGAAGTCACATCTGGATCTGGGACCTCACCTTAAATCGAGAGCATAATCATGAGATGAGAAGAAAACAAACCAGGCTTTATAAGGCAGGCAAAACAGAAGATTTCAGAGCAACTTTGAGAAAGCTGCTTCCCTAAACAAGCTTTAGATGGTGAGGGAGCTGCATCACGTTAACCCCCAGTGAAGTGGGAATGTGTAGAGTGTCATAACTGCACATGCTGGAAGCATCATCCTACTTTCTCCATCTCAGCCAGCAGAAACCATCCATGAAAAACACTGGCAGTGACCAAAACTGGGAGCTTTACGAGATTGTGGCATGCTTGCAGCACACACATTTTATAACTTGAACAACGGTTGCACAAGTATTCAGTATTAACACTGTCCCGAGAAGTGAGAGCAGGATTTGGGCAAAGAAGTGTTTCATTTATTTTAAATAATGTCAGGCTGTCTGAACAATTCCCCATCAGTTATTTCAACATCATTACCCTGCAGCAAGAGGCAGGAGGACGTGGTGCAGACCCTTAAGGGGCGAGTTGCTGCCCTTAGTGAGTAAGGGTTATCGGAGCTGGGCTTACCACTGGCAGCTTGGTTCTCACCAAGGAGGCAGGAACAAGCTGATCTAAGACTCGGCACAGAACGAGTTTCTTGTGGGTCTTCATAATTCCAGCATTACACACCAAAGTTAAGCCAAGCGACTCGAAAATCAGCTTCACATTTTTCCTTCAGACTTCTCAGTGGCTCAACATCGCACCATGCACCCAACCATCCCTTAAGTACCTGTGCAGCCACAGCTTACAGCGGTCCTGCCTGCGGAGAGCTCATTTGTCCTCTAGTTATGCACCGTGTTATATGTGCCCAGAATTCCCCTGGAATAATTCTGCAAGCTGTTAATTGGTTTTGTCTGCTGATAATTAAAAAAAGAAATCCCTGCAATATGTTGTATTTATAAATAACCGAATTGGAGGGATTCCTTGTTTTCTTTCAGGAGAGCCTACTCAAAATTAAAAATAGATTTCTCTCAGTGACACAGCTTCTTCATGACATTCCTCAACAGAGAATAGTCTGGCAAGTCTGTTCTTCTGCAGAAACTGTCGAGACATACTATACTTTTTTATTGGCTTGACTATTTTCAACTGGTATAAAAATACTAACATTTAACCCTACTCCTTATTATCTAACTGCGTCAAATAAACAGAGCATCTGACATTGTTTGAACTGATAGCAAGGATGCAGGAGAGCTGCTTTGACATAAGGAAGCGCTCGTTTTTTCAAGACCATAGTGCTCAGTCAACCAAACCAGAAGTAAACGGCGAAGTCTAAACGTTATGACAGTTCCTGTGTATGCACAAATTTGAGATTTATGGAGAGAGCAGAAAAATGAAAGGGATGGAAAGCCACCAATTCAGAAAATAAATCATGCTCTCCTTAGCTAGTTTTGCCACACAAAT
Organism: Anas platyrhynchos; assembly: GCF_047663525.1. Classification (NCBI taxonomy): domain Eukaryota; kingdom Metazoa; phylum Chordata; class Aves; order Anseriformes; family Anatidae; genus Anas; species Anas platyrhynchos. The sequence continues at coordinate 186,346,509 of NC_092587.1, read as the reverse complement.
AATCCTTTACAAGATGTCTGTAGTGTTGCATTTAGGAAAACACTAATTAACACTAATTCGGGATAGTGAGGGAAACCATTTGAAGCACCCACAGGATAAGCACATCCCACAGCGCAAGACAAACCCAACACCAGGCTTTGTCACAGCTTGAGGAGCAAGCTTCAGTGACAAAGCTGAAGACTTCATTTTATGACCACATTTTGCTTAAATGATGCCTGCCATGAAATATAAGCACCCTACCAAGAAACACACTCACAGAACATGTTGAACACTCAACTCAGAAATTCACTATCTACATTTATTACAGTGAGGTAGGCAGGAACACATGGTAAAAATAAGTAGTTTTCTACGGATTTTGATCCTCTTCCTAAACTATCCTATTTCTAAACAGAAAAGGATTTTGCAATAAGAGCACAAGACCCAAGCTTGCAAGAATTGAAGAGATGACACCAACTCTAAGCTTGTCAGGCAACTTGTCTCAGCCTTCACTCCCCCACCAAAGCCCTGGTGTCCACCTTGTCCAGCTAGCTTCAAAGACCAGAGCATCTGAGAACGTGTGACAAGCATGCACACTGCTGCAACACGGCACGATCGGAGCTTCAAAGGACATCTGAATCACCCCAGCTCTGAACAATACTCCTATTCCCCAGGCTTTCCAAAAAAAATAAAAATAAAATATATATACACACAACAACAACAAAGTTCCGACCTTTCAGAACTTCAGAACTACTTGACAAAGGTCTGCCACTTGGGCATTTCCAGTGTTGGTTTTTTAACATGCCAACTGCTGAAGCAATTCCCAAGTTAGTGGCAACTACTCCTTCGCTCCTACAGCAGTGGTTGAGGCCCTTTCTTTCCAAAACCCTGTGTTATAGAGCAAATCTAAACTGCTTACAATAAAACTGAGGTTTCAGACCATAGAAAAGCCAGTGATTTTCAGGTAACTTGCTATGATGGCATCACACCACGTTAAGATAAATCATGAACGTGACTGAAGTCACAAAGAACGAAAACTACCCAGGGAATTCTGATACCCCAAATCACGATACCCAAAAAGTTTCGTCTCAAAGCCATCTTACTAGCTAACTTCAGGCAGTTTAGCTTCTCTAGCAAATCGCTTTCTATCCATGAAACTGAGTAAAACTGCCCCTCTAACATCACTACCTCTGTTAAGCATTAAGGATATGTCATTATGGCAAAGGCAGGTGAAAACCTAGACGTTTCTAAAAGATTTTTCTGATCAGTTGATGCAGAAGTTTAAAAGGCAGAAGAAACACTTATGCAGGCAGAAATTAACTTCCTACAGATGGAGAATTGCTTAATTCTAGTTCCTGACATAGACCAATCAGCCTAACAAAACGTAATGAGACATTTTTCTAGCATGAGCCAAATGTATAAAGTCTTTTTCCTTAATTCTAATGTCAAGGAAACTTATTCCTTTATGTGATGGATGAGCAGGCATACAGAAATAGCCAAGCTTCAGCTACATGAATGATGCCCTAATTCTTAAAAATGTGAAACTAACCTTTGGAAAAGGGTTTAACATAAGCAGTAAATCAGTACTATGTGAACCACAAAAATCAGATCACAGACACCTATGTAACTTCAACTTTGCCTTCTGAAAATGCAATCAAGCCATACCCTAATTCTCAGCCTGAAGCAGCAGTTCTCCACTACCTTCATTAAATTAACAGTGCAGGTGAACCAATCCTACTGAGTTAAGCTGGCCTAAAGGTAAGAAAGGAAAATTGCTTATGTAAAGAAAAACAAACAAAAACACAAACCAAAACATCAGCACCCACAAACACCACACTCCGTAAATGTGCATGAACAAGGCATTCATCCCCTTTAGTGAAAGCCGAGAAACAGACATGAACGTAAGTATCCTGGTGGAAGTAAGGAGTATTCAGTTCTTACCCTCCAATACAAAAGGTAATCCTGAATTGGTTAATATTATACATTTGTAGAAACATGTCAATCAAGAAGATCAGGATCCGTAACACCTTTATCTACAAATCAGACAAACTCTTAGTCTTCCCCTAAAATGTCACCATGCTTCATTCATTACGCATCCTTGAGTTTCCACGGTCTCTTGTGCTCATTAGTAAGAAGTATGTTAGTGTGGTGCAAATAAGCAAACAGACGGTTCCTTCACTGCCCCAGGGAAGCCATCATTATATTTGTTACCTATACAACAGAAAATAGAGCTGGGTAACACTCAAGGATCATCTGTTGAGAGAACCCTTCACATATGCGAACGTCATTAACAGTTTTAAGATGAAAAGCATTTTCTGTCATTTTCCTCAGCCACACGAGAACTCGTGCAGAGAAAGCAAATTTTACATGGAATTCAGTCAACACGCTTCCTTTCTTCTTCTACATAATGTGATCTACTCTGTCCTATAGCATGGACAAGACATTAGAAGGATGAGTCTCCAGCTGCTAAAATACCCACAGACTAAAGATCTTTGCTAGATCTTGTCAAATGTGATCACTGCTAGAGCTGAAGAGATGATGGGAAAAGTAACGTAGAAAAGTTTACTTCAAACGAACAAAAAATTCAAAATAAAAAAATAAAAAGCAACCACCCTATCCTCCCAGACTTGCAACATGGAAGAGTTATTTAGAAACCTGGCCTTAGGATTCCTAAAGGTCCTTGCATTCCTTGTGGTGCCCCCATCTCGTCCAAACCAACTATCCCAGTGTCAGAAAACACTGCCAGGAAAAAGAGCACCACAGATAAGGGAAAATAGTCCTTCATGAATGCTGAAACAGGAAAGCACAATAAAATAAAATTAACAGGCCAACTCACTCACCTCTCACAGCTCCAGCTTATTAGTATTGCTTCCTGAAAAAACAGGAATCTAACACTTAGGTTACACAGTGCTGTGTGTACTTAGACCTGCGGGTCCAGGTGACACCTACATTTTTTCATTTGTAGCTAATGCAGTAGACTCAAATCAAAGCAGCTTTTCACACGAGGAGCTGTACATCTTCGTATCCACACCGCTAACTTGCTATGCAGATCAAATACCTATAGTTATCAAAGGTTGTGTTTATTCCTCAAAAGGAAAGCAGAAAAACAATCTGCTCTACTTGGTATTTTTGAAGATTTACCTGGTTAGTGGACACTTTGGAGAACAGAGAAATACTGCATTCTCTCGCTAGCTTTTCTAATTAGCTTTCTTTGCCAATTCCCAGTACTACACAGAACAGATGATTACAATTCCAAGCTGGCTGGGAATTGAACAACTTATTGGCCCCCAAACTCCAGGGGAGTATCCTAGATGCCTACCTGACAGAGAGCTGATGGTTGGCTAAAAGTCATTTTGCCTACATAGATCAGTTTTCCAGAATACTAACTTAATCTGAAAGCATTTGGGCAGATGATAGCAGCAGAGGAAAAAAAATCCCCATTTCCTCTCTTGAACAATAGACAGAATGTAATTTTCGAAGTGTCTACAAGGCATTAGCAGTCTGGGATGTGTTCACCTGATCCCAGCAATTATCTGGGCACCTTACTACTACCATACTTTTTAGTAGAACTGAAGACAGCTGATCCCAATGCTTTGGAGTTCCCAGTAGAGATTAACTTTGATTTTAGTCTGAAAATCTGACAATGGCTTTACCGCATTCCTTGGGAGCAACCAGAGTTTGATACCACCAAAAAGATGTACAAGTTTTCTTCTTACAGCAGAAGCATCAGGATCCAAAAAGATGCACACCCTCACATTTTCTCAGAGCTTGACAGACACCGTCTCCTGTAGCTTTGCTCAAGAATTTGAACTATGTATTCATATGAAGCAACTCAATTAGCTTGTGCTAAAGAAATCTGTAGAGTGCAGCTAAAACCTTCCTGCAGGAAACCGTAACACTACACAAATCTTTCTGTCCTGATGAGCCACAGGACAGTACTGAATCCATGTGCTTTGCTTGAAAACTGACATGCTGATTAACATTTTTAATGGCCTACTATTCAGGTTTTCCTCCTTTGAGCAGTCCTGGTTTTCCCAGTGGTTATTAGAAAAAAAAACATAGGCAGCAACTAAGCAAGACCTGCTTATGTCTAACTTAAGGGTAAATCCCATGATCAGATCAGAGTTCTACTTCTTAAAGAGATCTAGGGTAGTTTATAGACACAAATACCAAATAATAACCTACAGATCTATCAGTATTTAAATACAGTGAGTAATGGTGCCTTAAAGATTTCCTTAAGATTTTTTTTTAAACTCTGTTCAAACCTCGTGAAGGAAACATGCCCATGAGAACAAAGATCGTGCAAGTTATCAGGTAAATTTGTTGACATTCTCATGTGTAAGAGAGTTTCCTTACAGGCTGTAAAACCATCATAGCAATGCTACCTTATGGAATAACAAAAATGCTAACAAATAGCCAAGCTCTTCAAGTCCTCATCTTCACTACTAGAAGACAAGAAAACTGCACATGAAGCTTCCCTACAAACACCAAGACGCTAAGGGGGCACACCAAACTATGCTGTCAAGTTACTCTTTTTTTTTTTTTTCCTTTGGTTTTGTTTTTAAAGAATGCTACACAATACCATGGTAGCACAAAGATTTTTCCCTACTTCTGTAAAATAGCTCATCCAAACAACGAAGCGTGCAAAAGATAGAGCTGAGGAAACATTTCTTTAGTCTGATTACCATCCATAGACACTGGCACTGAGCACGTTCTTGCACTAGAGCACTGTTGGTTGTTAAATGTACATCTATATGGTAACGTGGGATGTAGACTCAGAGCCCAGGCACATGAATTCTGCAGGACATGCTACCGTGGAGATCCCTTTCTATTAACACCATTACTGTCTAGTAATTACAGGTTCAGAATTGGGTCCATCTAGTTTTGCCCTTTCGCTACTGTTTCTTACAACTGAGAGGGCCAATTGACACAGAAAGCTCTTCTTTCTACCGCACTGAAAGGATAGAAAAAACAACACCACCACAACCATGATTTATCAGCTGCAATATCCAGGATCTTATCTCAAGCTTTGCAGGGCCTCTCTGGGTCATCTGATTTCCCTTCAGCTTCCCCTCTCACTGCTCTCACAATTCAACATCAACAAGACGCCAACAAAACAACTTCTGTCCAGGTTAAGAGCTGTGCAAGATGACTTTATGGCGTTTCCAATTTAATTAAACAGGAACTGAATCCAAGAATTACACTCCAAGTAAATGCAGGGCCCAAAATATTTTCACTTGAAGAAGCTTCATTAGGAAAAGGAAGGAAAAATCAAGTGAGCATATGTACGCGTGCAGTTAAGTCTGCAAGGGATAAACATTTGCAGATCATTATGCTAAGTTTCTAGAATTCAGTTGAATCAAGCTAGGGGATTAGTCTTCTCTATTCCCAGTAGTTCTCTAAAGAGAACAGAAATGATTGATTTTTCCCTCAACTGCATGATTTAGAAAAAAAAATTAGCTCTCAAAAACAAGCCGAGACAGTTGTTCGATCACATCTCACCTGCTGCTGCATGCCAAGGAGCAGGAGAGGGGGAAAAAAGTCACACAAGGGGAAAGGGCATCAATATTTAAAAGGCTCTCAGCCCAGCTTGGATGCTGTAAAAATTCGTTTTTAGCATTAATGGATTTTAAAGGTGGAATATATTAAATATAATGCTACAGAACTTCATATGAGCAACTTCAATTGATACATTTTAGGCCAAGTAATAATCTGTCACAGTTACAACATGCAAACTAAATATTTACTATGGCAATCCAACCTTGAAAAAATAGCAATAACCAACTGAAGCAAACTACCTTAGAATTAAAAGAACCAGTGGTAATTATTAACAAATTATGTTTGTTTGTTTTAATATATGGTTTGCTTTTGCAAAGCTTAGTTCTATGTTAAAAATAGTGATAGAATTGCTTTACCATGGAAAAAAAAATAGAAACTTTGATCTAAAATCAAGACTGATGTAATGAAAATTTTTTTTTGATGCACCGATTCAGAAGCTCCATGAGTCCACACTCCTGATTTGGAAAAAAAAAATAATTAAAAAAAGACAACAGATTATCCGAGCTAAAGAAGTCACTTCCAAAATTTGCTCTGTGTTCCTGATGTACCATGTAATCACCAATTTTCTTCACTCGAAGACCAGCAGCAAACATCAATGATTTTTTGCTCATCTGACATGGCATTTTTCCGTTCCTCTGTTTTTATTTATTTCCTGAGCACTTCCAGTAGTTTTGATGTTTACTAAAAAACTTCTAATACTCTTGTCTTCAGTTTATGGCTGAATACCATAAGCAAACACTTCCACACATTAAAGTTTTGGAATATATATCAGATAGAGGGCAAAAGAAGATAATAACATGCAATACCTGCTTTCCACAAAGCTTTTTTTTTTTATTATTTTTAATGTACAAGTATTTAGCTGAAACTAAGCTAAAAGTTCCTTTCAGTATTTGCAGGAAGGCTTATAAAAAAGATGGAGTGACTTTTTATACGGGCAGATAGCAATAGGACAAAAGGGAATTGTTTTAAACTAAAAGAGGGGAGATTTAGATCAGATATTAGGAGGAAATTCTTCCCTCAGAGGGTGGTGAGGCCCTGGCACAGGCTGCCCAGAGAAGCTGTGGATGCCCCATCCCTGGAGGTGCTCAAGGCCAGGCTGGATGGGGCTTTGGGCAACCTGGTGTGGTGGGAGGTGTCCCTGCCCATGGCAGGGGGTTGGGAATGGGTGGGCTTTAAGGTCCCTTCCAACCCAAACCATCCTGTGACTCTATGAACTTGAACCAAGAAGGAATAGATACTGTTTTACCTGCCACTTTTTCCAAAACCTACTTATTAATGGCTTACAAAGGACTCTGCGTTCTTCAGCGATACATCAACAGTGGTTACATTTTACAGGTATTTCAAGTATAAAATGCTGAAATGATCCAAGAATGCTGATGCATGGTCCATCTGAAGTAAATTCTCAGCTCAGCACAGGGGATGTTGTTGAACAACTACCACATTTCAAACTAATATCACTCCAACAGCCATCGCGACCTCTTCTTTAGAACCTCTGCCAAAGACACACTCAGCTGAGACTAAGTTTGTCATCTCCGGCTACAACTTACCTAAGTTACAGGACCAGAATGGATAATTTTCACTACTTTTTATAATTATAAGCTTTAGGTAATGTTACTTCAAAGTAGCCAGACAACACAAGTGTACAACATGGAAAAAAAAAAATGTCCATCTTTTTAGACTGTTCTAAGTCTTAGATCATAGAATCATAGAATCATAGAATATCCTGAGTTGGAAGGGACCCTTAAGGATCATCAAGTCCAACTCTTGACACCGCACAGGTCTACCCAAGTTCAGACCATGTGACTAAGTGCACAGTCCAATCTCTTCTTAAATTCAGTCAGGCTCGGTGCAGTGACCACTTCCCTGGGGAGCCTGTTCCAGTGTGCAACTACTCTCTCTGTGAAGAACCCCTTCCTGATGTCCAGCCTAAACTTCCCCTGCCTCAGCTTAACTCCATTCCCGCGGGTCCTGCCGCTGGTGTTAATGGAGAAAAGGTCTCCTGCCTCTCGACACCCCCTTACGAGGAAGTTGTAGACTGCGATGAGGTCTCCCCTCAGCCTCCTCTTCTCCAGGCTGAACAGGCCCAGTGCCCTCAGCCGTTCCTCATACGTCTTCCCCTCCAGGCCTTTCACCATCTTCGTAGCCCTCCTCTGGACACTCTCCAACAGTTTCATGTCCTTTTTATACTGTGGTGCCCAGAACTGCACACAGTACTCGAGGTGAGGCCGCACCAGCGCAGAGTAGAGCGGGACAATCACCTCCCTTGACCTACTAGCGATGCCGTGCTTGATGCACCCCAGGACACGGTTGGCCCTCCTGGCTGCCAGGGCACACTGCCGGCTCATATTCAACTTGTTGTCTACCACGACCCCCAGATCCCTCTCTTCTAGGCCGCTCTCCAGCGTCTCATCGCCCAGTCTGTACGTGCAGCCAGGGTTTCCCCGTCCCAGGTGCAGGACCCGGCACTTGCTCTTATTGAACTTCATGCGGTTGGCGATCGCCCAGCTCTCCAACCTATCCAGATCCCTCTGCAAGGCCTTTCCACCCTCATTCGAGTCCACAACTCCTCCAAGTTTGGTGTCATCAGCAAACTTGCTCAAAATGCCTTCTATTCCTACATCCAGATCGTTTATAAAAATATTGAAAAGTACCGGCCCTAAAATGGAGCCTTGAGGGACCCCACTAGTGACCGCCCGCCAGCCTGACGCAGCCCCATTCACCATAACCCTTTGGGCCCTGCCCGTTAGCCAATTGCTCACCCATCGTATGATGTTTTTATTTAGCTGTATGCTGGACATTTTGTCCAGTAGGATCCTATGGGAAACCGTGTCAAAAGCCTTGCTGAAGTCCAAAAAAATCACATCAGCTGGTTTCCCTTGGTCCACCATACGGGTGATCTTATCATAAAAGGAAATCAGGTTAGTTAGGCAGGACCTACCCTTCACAAACCCATGCTGGCTGGGACCAATGACTGCTTTGTCCCCCAGGTGCGCCTCAATACGTTCGAGAACCATCTTCTCCATGATTTTACCAGGCACTGACGTGAGACTGACAGGCCTGTAATTGCTAGGGTCTTCTTTCTGACCCTTCTTGAAAATCGGCACAACATTTGCCAGCTTCCAGTCTACCGGGACCTCTCCAGACTCCCAGGATCGTTGAAAAATAATTGAGAGAGGTTCCGCGATGACGTCCGCCAGCTCCTTCAGCACCCGGGGATGAATCCCATCCGGACCCATGGACTTGTAGGGATCCAGGTGGAGTAGCAGATCCCGCACACGTTCAGGGTCGGTTGGGAGTTTGTCATCCCCACCGTCCCGGTCCTCCAGCTCGGGGCACCCAGGGTCCCGAAGCCCATCATCGGCATTGAAGACAGAGGCAAAGAAGGCGTTAAGCGTCTCTGCTTTGCCTATGTCATCGTCTGTGAGAAGACCTTCCCTGTCAAGGAGCGGCCCTATGTATTCTTTAGTTCTCCTTTTTCCATTCACATATCTAAAAAACCCCTTTTTATTTTCTCTCACAGACACAGCCAGCTTCAACTCTAGGTGTGCTTTAGCCACACGAATTTTCTTCCTACAGACACGAGCAGCATCCCTGTATTGTTTCCATGTCACCTGGCCCTCCTTCCAGTAGCGAAACACTCTCTGTTTCCGCCTAATCTCCATCAGAATGTTCCTGGTCAGCCACGACGGCCTCCTGCCCCGCCTGCCTGACTTGCGATATTTAGGAATTGCCTGATCTTGTGCTTCTAGGAGGCATCGCTTAAAGAGTGACCAGCACTGGTGGACATCAAGGCCTTCAAGAGCAGCTTCCCAGGGGACCTTGCTGACTAGTTCCCCGAGCAGCCTGAAGTCCGCCTTCCCCATATCTAGGGATGAGGTTTTGGTGGCACTTTTCCTTCTGTCACCGTAAATTTTGAACTCAACCACTTCATGGTCGCTATGACCGAGGCGGCCACCAATCACCACATCTCCCACCAGACCCTCTCTGTTTTCTAGCAACAGGTCTAGGAGGGCACCTTTCCTAGTTGGCTCCGTTAGCACCTGCACCAAGAAGTTATCATCTAGGTGCTTCATGAACCTCCTGGACTTGCTCGTGTCAGCCGTGTGGCACTCCCAGTTAACGTCTGGCAAGTTGAAGTCCCCCATAAGGACAAGGGGAGTTAATCTCGAGGCCTCTCTTAGTTCTGTAAAGAATAAGTTATCGGCGCTATCGTCCTGGCCAGGCGGTCTGTAATAGACTCCCACAACGACATCCCCTTTATTCGTTCGTCCCTTGATCCTTACCCAGAGGCTCTCAACTTTGCCATCGCCGACCTGGAGTTCCACACAGTCCAGCCCCTGCTTCACATACATCGCCACCCCACCACCTCGCCTACCCTGCCTGTCCCTCCTGAAGAGCCTGTAACCGTCTATCGCAACACCCCAGTCACAGGACTCATCCCACCAGGTTTCGCTTATGCCGATGATGTCGTAGTTGCGGGACTGGGCCAGGACTTCTAGCTCATCCATTTTATTCCTCATACTGCGTGCGTTTGTGTAGAAGCATTTCAGGTGCGTCTCCTTACACTCAGCACCTTGTGGATCGAACCGAAGGACCTCACTGGCACACAGCCCATCTGATTCTAGCGTACCATCCCTTAGGTCTTCACCGGCGTGCCTGGTTTTAGCCCCTTCCCCCTTCGACTCTAGTTTAAAGCCCTATCTATCAGCCCTGCCAACTCCTGACCCAAGATCCTTACCCCTCTCCGAGAGAGGCCCATCCCATCTGGTGCCATCAGGCCCGGCGTAGCATAGACCTTCCCGTGATCAAAGAACCCAAGGTTGTGCCGGTCACACCAGTCACGAAGCCACGAGTTCCAGTCACGAAGCCACGAGATCTCGTTTTTGGCTCATGAAAGGGCAAACAGAAGGTATCAGCTAAGATTCCAAGCTGTGGAAGACGCAGTGCTGTGCACAGATGGAACCCTTCTGTTGTTTCTTCCCACTTCCAAACAGGACCACTGCATTTATGAGAAAGCTTAACATTTATGAAAGAAATCATTTGCCCTACTACTCCTCGCTTGATTCTAGTCCCTAGCCCCTAATCTGCAGACATAGTTTGCTGTCCTCTTATCACAAAAAACTCACAAGGTGAAACTGGGCAACAGATTCTCACATCAGCAAGTGGCTTGGTAGGTCTGCCACCTTCACTCGCTCTTTGATGGTAGAAAAGAGAATTTAGGAAAGTGAGATGTTTTGGTCAATGACATCTCCTCCAAGTTCACTTTCCCCACCGCATTAACCTTCCTTCATTTCTCTTATCTCAACTTTGGGAGAAAGTCGAGTATATAAAAAGTTTAAAGTACATATGCTACCAAGTACAGAATGCAATCAGAGTAAACCTTAAGTACTTGAAAAGAAGAGATTCCCTCCATACTTTCTTGTAGTACAGTAGTTCCTGTCTTTCAGGATTTTCTGTGCCCTTGCTCTCTAGCTCTTCCTTTTCCAAATAAATTTCCTTTTTTGCTTCTGTAGATCTGTGCTAGGAAAACAATAGGAAGGACAGATTTCACGTTCTTGTTACAGACAGTTTGGCATTTAGTGGATTTATTGAGGTGGAGGTTGTCAACTGAAGGTGGCAAGCAGGCAGCTCAGCTGACCCTCTGAAAGGGACTCGGAAGGGAGTATGGAGCCTTGTCAGCATGCCTTCTTCCCAACCCACACACCCAGCTCATCAACTACAGGCAGATCAAGCTGAGGACCTGTGATCTTACAATGAATTCTTGCTAAAGCAGCGCTTACAACATCACATTGGATCTACTGAATCCAACAGTTGTCAAAGGCTTCCGTTTTCTCATGTTTCTAGACAAGAATGAAAAACTTGTCTAAAAAGCACAATAATCTAACACGGTATGTCAAGGATGTCAACTGCATAAATAAAATTAGTTTGAACCTTACTTTCTGAAAGCAACGAAAAACATACCAAGTTTTAGAAATAAAACATAGAAGCCTTTCTGGAGTCTAAAAATCCTACAGTAATATCTGTAAATGTATTCCTCCACAGAGGTACATGATTTATCTTCAGGTTGCACACCTTTCTTTATGCATAGAGAATCTTTATCCAAGTCTTTTACTATTTCTGGACAGGAACCACAGGATTCACATTATTTGCTTCTGCCCATTTAGCAGGACTAGTCTGAATTCAGATTGAAACACAAGTCTTATTTCCAGGGTCAAAAAATGTCAATACTGCTTTAAGTCAGTTTTAGAAAGAATAAGAAGCTCGAAAACAAGTACAACCATTTTCTTTCTACTGTGTTGAGCTCCCAATACATTTGGGAGCAAGGATCCAAGTTTTCACATTCCTGTGATTGTAGTCCATTCATCTGACTGCCTCGGGGAACAGATACCACCAGCGGCTCACTTTCCACTGAGGTTCTGCATCATTTTTTGGGTTAAAAGGTCCAGTCAGCCAAGTATGGCAGAAAGCTCATCAGGAGCTCAGTATTTTGATCCCACAGGAAGGAAACGACTCCCTTAGAGAGCGGCCATACAGAAGTGGAAAAGTGAGAGAAGATCGTCTGAGCAGATGGGAGTCTTCAGCGAGACATTTGATTGAAACCGAATGTACGTACTGCAATCTTGGCATATTCAGAGGCATTTTTAAAAATAAAAAGTTTCCTTGTCCACTTGTCCAACTAGAATTATTTAAACAACTCTTACTAGGCAGAAATAAAGAAGATAGCTAACTTCTGTTGCAGAAGTAACAGTTCTCATTGCTCAAACTAAGCAGTGTGAGAGGTCCCATCAGGGTGCATTATGCTGCGTGGAAACTAGTAATCCAGCCCTTCCTCCTCTGGAGAGGGGCCTTGTCCTCTTGGATTCACTGGGAACTCCGAAGACCTAATGAGCTAGGATGCTGGGGCCTCGACATCAACTTGTGCCTGAGCTGAAAATACTGTCACAAGACAACTGTTAACTAAATCACATAGATGCAACTAGAAAACTGCAGCTTTCCAGCTGATTTTTTCCTCCACAATAGTATCCACCAGACGTCCAGATATCCAATAACTCCCTCTGGTACTCAGAGATTCAGGCTTTACATCACCCTGTCACCATGTCAAGCAGGATGAAATGCCAATTCTAGATGAAAGTATCAGGTGCCGATTATACATCTTTGCTCCTGTCTCTGTAAATAACTCTAACCAAAAAAACACTTTTTGTGCATACTTGAGGAACATGGCTACAACTTGCAGGCACTTGATAAGTGCTTGGCTAAATTCACAATACATTTTGCTCAGACATCCGTTTTGTCAGAGCTGTTCCACACAGTGCTGAAGATAGCTTCTTATATTGAAATTAGCCTATTGAAATTAGCTCGTTTTACCCTTCTTCCAAGATCTTACTCCTACACATATAACAGAGCCTGACTATATTCCTGAAAGCACACTGCAGGTCTCACCATTTCCCACCTAATTAGTTCCTTTTGCTGAGGCTTCAGCTTGATTTGTACAGGTGGGGATCAGAGACCACAGCAGCACGTTTTGTACAAGTCACCCCTTTTAGCATGCTTAGGACGTGATGATTAGTGGCTTCCTAAAGTGAGCTGTTTATCTTGCTACCCCTGAAGCCCAGTGAGAGAAATAAAACTAGAAAGCTCGACAAATTCCCCTTTTCTGAGCAACACTTCTTTCTGTCAAGAGCTACACCAGAATTTGCTTAATTACTTACGTCTAGAGAATCCTCATTGACCAGGATGAGAGACATGCTCTGTGAAATGAGTCTGCACGAGTACCCTGCAAGAGAAAAAAAAATTATATATATTTGTTTTGTTCTTACAAAAAGCATTAAAGTTGAGCTCAACCTGAAAAGGAAGATCTCTAGTTAGGATGAGGATTTCTGTTTTGAGCTGTTATGCCCACCAAGCAGGCTACTTCAGTTGTTATGCCTACCAAATAGGCATTTGCATACAAGCCACATTCCAACCTGACAAGTTTATTAGCAACAGAGACTGCATTTTATCTGCAGTTCCAAATACAGTGCTTAAGACACTTTAACCAACACTGTATTAATTAGATGCAGTAAATAAGGCTCTATCCCTGCAGCGGAAGTAATCATTTCGAATTTTCACCCTTGAGAGTTTTCTGTGGAAGGTCCTGAGCTTCATCAAACAACACAGATCAAGTGATACACAGAGAGCCCCTTCCAGCTCCTCCAGGCATCAGGAAATTGGATTGGATTGTTCTCAGTGAAGGACTGGGGCACGAACAAGCAGTAAGTTACCGCAGTCTAGAGCAGCTCTTAGAAGGCAGTTCCATACATTCACCAGGACACCAAGAAACATACTCAAAAATACCAAATATGAAAAATGCTCTTATGTATTGTAACAGTACGAGCCAGTGACTGCAGTGCTGCTTCGTAACTCCGAACTGGCAGCTCCTCTATCACGTTTGTCACTGACATGAGAGAGAAAGCAACATCCAGGAAAAATACACATGGCACTTACAGAATAATCAGTTTACTCCCAACTCTGCTCCTGAGAAGAAGCAAGTCACAAGATGCAGACTGACCCTACTGCATTCTCCTAAAAGCACACACAAGTTCTCTTCAGTGTCATAACCACATGGCTTCATAAAGCAGCAGACTATTCAGCTATTGAAGCAGGAAGTGTAAGCCTCCTTGCTTATCTAAGTTATGCAAGAAAACAAAATACAAACCATGATCTCACAGTATCTCTATCGGACGTTTGCATCCAAATGCATCAGAGCAACCTCAAAAAATGATCATCATAAAATGAGGTCTCAGGAAGGGTTTTTTTTGTCCATTTATGTTTCTTAAATGGAGTGTGTAGGCTGCTACAGTCTGAGAGTAATGTTCCAATGGTGAACCACTGCAAGGCTGACAGGTTCAAAACGCAGGACCACAGTCAGCATGAAGAGATTAAGCCTCTCTCCCTGTCTCCCAAGAGCAAGAGAACAACTGAGGTGTGAATTCATTTTCTGTGGGATTTTTGGTTATTTAGGAAGACCACGCAAGCTTATCAATTGTAATGCAAATCTTTTCTGCAGGCTACTGTATTTTTTTGTAATTGGGCTAGTTCTATAGGTATAATCCAGGGTTGACACGTCTGCTTCAATGACTTCTGTCACAAAGAAAATCCCTCATCTTCTTTTGTGGACAGCATGCTCATATCACACAGTCAGTCACCTTCAGATAGCAAGCTGGATTACCTGCAGAAGTTTTGTTTGTCTCATTTTTACAGCTACGTGGAATATGAGTATCAGATGCAACCTTACAGAAACATTTTCAGCTTAACCGCGTTAACGAGCTGCGGTTTACCTTCTGCTGTAGAGTAAGATACAGAATGACAACAAACCTGGTGGGAGAGTGAGGGAATATATTCTGATGAAATGCAACCTACAACATGGAAGCTTTGCTAAAAGTCCATGATTCTGCCAGTGAAAAAGTCTTTTAGGTGGTAGCACATAACCAAGTATGGAAACCTCAACAGGTACAGACAAACACTGACTTGGGAAAAGAAGTCAGTTCAAGGTTTGCCACGTTTAAAAGTTAGTCCCAGGCTGAAGAACTGCTTCCTTAATTTTACTGGGGAGAAAAAGAGGATATTACAAATTTAATCACCTCTCTCCATGTCAGGGTTATTCTTTCCCCAGGGAATGGCAACAGATTCTTGCTGCAGGCTGTTACAAATTCAGTTTAACTAATTCAAAGGATTTTCTAGAAGCATGTGATTGGAAAAGCAGCTGCAACAGCAAGCTGTAGTTTCTAAATTGCTGTTCACTGTTTCATTTTAAGTTTTTCATATCAAACAAGATGCCATTTGACCGCTGGAGCTGAAGAAAAAAATGGAAAACACCAAGTTGCTCTGCTGTGTGACGTGGAAATCACAGAGTCAGAAGAAGCAATGCTGCAGCTGAGTTCAGTTTGTGTCTTGTCATCACATCAAATAGGAGTGAGATGAAGCTTAGAATAGGAGGGTCTAAGTCAAGTCTTAACATTTTATAGACATCGATGCACTATGTGCAGTTGTAGGACTATAAAGATGTTAAAAACTAGCACTGGTATAAAACAAAGTAGCTGGCAACCAGCAAGCTACAAGAGAAGTTTGTTGTGATATTTTATATACCACGTTTTATAATAGTTATTTTTGGCAGCACTAACAAAACAAAAACAGGCTCTACAAGATCAGGGCATATTTTTGCCAATGCTTTTGACTCCATCAACTGCTGGCTCGCAGCCAGATATAAAATGCCAACCCACGCTTGTCAACTGATGTCTGGGTCTTAAATGTAGAAGGCTGCCTAAAAGCCCACGAAGCAGATGAATCGGGGACTTCTTGGACTTGTTTCCCTTCAAGCACCCTGGGAGAAAGATTGCTTGAGCCAGAGTTCAAGATCATAGCCCAGGGGCACGCTCACACTGCAGGCAAACAGAGCACATGGGACAAGAAGGCTCATCCTCCGCGTCTAACGAGGGCACATACGCCCTGCTCAAACTTTGTGTTGGGTATAGCCACCTATACTGGCATTGCTTCAGTTCCCCCAGTGAAAAATCACAGAATTACTCCAGGAGAGGAAAGATTTCCAAGATGAGGAGAACATAAAGCAGCTATAGGCATGGCTTTGAGTCACCAATATTTTCAGGTGCACTACACACGTGCACTGTAAGGGGAAGTCCAAGACAAGGCAAGAGAAACAGAGATATGTAGGGATGTTGTGGGAGACTCCAAACTTATGACTGCTAGAAAAGAAGATTTTATGGCCTTTCATTTGTACAACTACTGTCAGCAAAAGTGCTTTCAATATCTTGGCAATAGGTGGTACATTTCCTCTAATTGTTACTCAGAAGATGCAAAAAGCAAGTACACTTACAAGGAGCAGACAGCTGTCTCAGAATCGCCTCCAACAATAGACAAGGTGCAGTATCACAGGAAACCCTGACATCTACTTGGCAACGTAGGACTAGGAACTACCTTGGCATGAAGCTGACTGTTGGTCAGCAGCCTACAAATTATCTCAACCTGCTCTGTCATACTAACAGGTCCTGCTGACCCTGACAATCTCAAGGACAGCTTTAACCTTGGAAGTACAGGCTGGCTACCAAGAGCGGCCTTTCGTAAGGCTGGCCAGTCATTAAGTAGAGATGGCCACGAAAGGACCCAGACAGCATGATCAATTATCAGCATAGAGGCAAGTCCTCCAGATTTGTTTCCACCATCCCAAAATTCCTCACGGAAACCAGCTCAGGATGTGACACAGAATCACAGAATCATTAAGGTTGGACAAGACCTCCAGGATCACCTGGTCCAACCATCCCCTACCACCACTGTCACCCACTAACCCATGTCCCCAAGCACCACGTCCAACCTCTCCTTGAACACCCCCAGGGACGGTGACTCCACCACCTCCCTGGGCAACCCGTCCCAGTGCCTGACTGCTCTTTCTGAGCAGAAATGTCTCCTCATTTCCAACCTGAACCTCCCCTGGCACAACTTGAGGGCGTTCCCTCTAGTCCTATCACTGGTTACCTGTGAGAAGAGGCTGACCCCCAGCTCCTCACACCTTCCTTTCAGGGAGCTGCAGAGAGCAATGAGGTCTCCCCTGAGCCTCCTCTTCTCCAGACTAAACGACCCCAGTGGGCCCTGTCCTTGTGCAGGGGGCTCCAGGTGAGGTATCACGAGAGCAGAGCAGACAGCGAAAATCCCCTATCTTGCCCTGCTTGCCATGCTGCTTTTGATGCAGCCCAGGGTATGGTTGGCTTTCTGGGCTGCAAGCGCACGTTGCTGGCTCATGTTGAGCTTCTCATCCACCAACTCCCCCAGGTCCTTCTCCTCAGGGCTGCTCTCAATCCATTCTCTACCCAACCTGTATTTGTGCCTGGGATTGCCTTGGCCCAGATGTAGGACCTTGTACTTGGCCTTGTTGCACTTCATGAGGTTCTCACAGGCCCACCTCTCAGGCCTATCAAGGTCCCTCTGGATGGCTTTAACTCCATCAAAGCCAAGAAAAAACAGCCCACAAGAATGATAAAATGAAATAAAGATATAATACACAGTAAAATTAAAACATTACAGTCTGGCTAAGCCCTCCATTTTTCATCAAGCATACAAGATTACCTTCTTTCTTCAGGTAAGGACTGCACTTAACCAAAGCTAAGTAACTGTCCCTTTTGCCTTTAAAGAAGCTGAATTTAGCCTGCCATTCAGAGCAAGGATTTCATTCAAAAACCCCAAACTCTCCAAAGCAAAGGCTACCACGTGCTCATCTATTACCAATAAAGAGTTCTATAAAAGCAGAGCTGTTTTTGTTTAAGAACCTCACACAGCAGATCTATGTAACCAGACAAATTTGACATAACCAGGAAGATGGGTACCTATGTTGATAGCTGTTTCCTGTTTGTCCCCTGTCAGAATCCAGATTTTAATTTCAGCCTTCATCAGCGTGGCTATTGTTTCTGGAACACCTGCTTGCAGGCGGTCTTCAATAGCTGTAGCTCCAAGAAGCAGTAAATCCTGAAAGAAAGAATTTGAGGGATTGGTTTCTTAGGATAAATCTCTGTTTGGAACACCCTCAAAAAGGGAATTAAAAACAACATGTTGTGCCTCATTGCTAATACAACATTTTGACAAGCGATACACACTACAGTAAGTTTTTTGTGTGCCTATTCTACTTCCTCTGCATACAATTCACATTTCAGGACGTATAGAATGGAACCCAGTGTTTATGATCAGAAAGATGGCAGCGTTTCAAGAGCAATTAATTCAAGTTACACAACTCCAAAGCTATCCTATGGACAAATATATACACACTTGAGCATTCTCTAATCACCGTAGGAACATGATGAGTTGTCACAGTTAATGTTTTGCTTAATCTCACAAAACGAAAGTCACCTGGCATCACAGCATTTAAACTAACTTCACTCTTGGAAAATGTGCACACAAACTGGATACAGTTGCTCAAAGCAAAAAGTTATTTCAACTATTTACGGATATAATCACTACATCTATGTAACAGAAATGGTATGAACATTAATCAATCCAAGTATCTGTAGGCTACATACGGATGCCTGCCAGAAAAGAATGCCTCATACAACAACTTCATACAATAGCATTAGCCATATTCATACGCAATTGTAAAGCAATTGCTTGAAGAGATTTGGCTGTGTTACAGGAAAATAAGTCAGGCAGACAAAAAAAAAAAAACCCTAAGAAATAAACCTTGTCAAAAGGCACAATCTATTCTGCCAATTTTAACTTTAAAAGCATTTTTAATGATTGCTTAGACATGTAAACATGTCCAATTTAAAAGAAATTGATATAAATTTAGTTATGTGCCCCATTTCAGGGGCTGAACAGAAAGAGTAACAGCTTCTCTTCTTTGGAAGGTTTGTAATTTTTTAAAACAAACAAAAACAGATGAAGAGAACGTCAGTGCAGCTCCAGCTTGTATGCATGAGTAAAGAACTGGGGGGAAGTTGTTATTCATACAGGTGTGTAGGCTGACACTAATTACAGGTCTTGACAAAATTTAATTTTTGTTATGAGACATTCAGCAAGTAAAGATAGTGGAATGAACTCCTGTAAGCCATTTTCTTCAGCCTCCCAGTATAACATCAGCCCTATTAATTCAAGCAACATTTGTGGGTAACAAATGCAGTCCAAGTGTGCAACTGCAGCTTGTCTTATGCTCCCAAACCCACTTGTTAAGTGATTACATGACAGCACTTGGTAAGGCCAAGCTGCCTGAGCAAGGTTGCTCTTGCATCCGTTGAAGCCCTCTGAGCCATTTCACGGGTGCCTAAAGAAACCAGTTGAAGTTTGTCTCTACCCATGCACCTGTACTATGATACAGTGACCTCCGCATTCAGACTGAAAGTACCACTCCCGTTCTTATTTAGGTCAGCATGTTAAAACAATGTATTTATTAATTACATCCACATGACATATCTAGAAGAAAAACGCCTACAGACCAGAGAATTAATACAGGAAGCATCAACTCAGAAAAATCTAAGTTTCCGGTGCAATTCCCTGCTCACTCCTTGACATTAACAAGAAAGGAATTAACAAGAAATGAATACCATCAATTTTTTTTTCCTTCCAATATGCTACTACTAAGACCCATACTGCAAATCTACAACCGTGGATGCCTCTTTTTCAAGATATTAAATTAGGAAAGGAGGCAGAAGGTAAATGGCCAAAAACAGTTTAAGGACTGAGAAGATGTCTTCAAGCTAGAGAATCAACCCATGCTGACCAGTTGATCATCCACAATCATTTTTCACTTAAGTGATAACATAGGAGAATGATGCAGCAGGAAGCAGAAAGCCAAAAAAATATACAAATCTCCAGAATCAAGGCTTAGGTAACAACAGTGCTACCGGCCAGCCTACAGAAGATGACACAACAGACATCAGTTTGAAAAGCAAGACCCAGTCTTCAGCTGCTGCTTATTGAGTTGCTGGAGTGTTTCTGCTACCCCATGCACTCTAGCTCCTGTTGCGGTCTTGGTCTCCTGTAAGATTGTTTCAGTCTGTGCACCTACAGGTCCCGGTGAACACATGGAAATGTTTAGTGTCTAGAACAGCTTTCAAAAAACTTGAACTGTGACTGCCCTAGGAAAAGGGAGAAGTTTTTCTTCCTATGGGAACTTGGTGCAGCGCACTGATTATACAGGTTCTGCTATCAAGTTAGACGAACTGTACACAGGTTGCTAACGAAGAATACAATTTCATTCTTGAAAAAACAAAAAGAACGGTTTGTTAATCTGTATCAAGATACATTCCATGGAAAAAAGACATGTATGGGAACCTGAATCTGATCCTCAAAAATGTGCTTTACCTTCTCAATGATCTCATAGCATTCTTCCAGCTTCTGAGCTCTGTCTTTCAAAAGCGTACTGGTTTCATTGTAGATGTTCAGCCACTCTCTGTAAGAATTTTCTGACAGATCTGCATAAGCAATGCACAAAGTCCTCAGACCTACAAAACAAAATACAGCGCACTTTTAGTGTGTACAGTGGCTGAGTATCAGCAAAATGGCTTAATGACTGCTAAATTCTAACCCTCTCACTGGAGTCCACAGAAGCTTTTAATGCACACTCCTGAAATCTGGATTCCAGACAACCTCCCTGCATGTTTTTAAAGAGTCTGGCTCATCTAGGTTATTAGTGTTGGTGCAAATCAAGATAGCTTAATGGATGCAAACTTCTCCTTAATTTTCAGTAAAGCAATCTAAGAATTACTGGATCAACACTGTATCATCTTTTATCATTTTTGTTTACATATAAAACAATCTTGGTTTACTTTGTTTTGTTTAAAAATCAAATTAAATAAAGAACTGTCTACATATGATTGGAGATATTACTCAACCAAGCACACTGCTCATTTCGCTTCTTTTTAGAAAAACTATTTTCTCCTTGACTATATGCACGTAACTCCCATTATTAAACAGGGCCTGTGATAAATGAAAAACATTTTATTAGACCACCAACAGAAATTAACATACAGAAGTAAGGATTTTTTGTTTTCCCTGGCATGAGTTAAACAGAAAGCAGTACATGCTATAAGATACAAAGGTTTAATTACTAAGAATGTGGTAGTCTGAAAAAAAAGGCTTTTTTTTTTTTTTTAAAGCTGAATATAAATCTGAAACACTGGTTTCAGATTTAGGGATAAAACCATTGGTTCATGTTTTCACAATAATGCCAATATTTTATGCTACTTTAGAAAAGGGAACAAAGCCAAGTACTTCCCTGTGAACAGAGGTGTTATATCAGTCATAATCTGACATGGTCTCTAAGGCCTTAATCTTTGACATCTGGGTCTTCGAGGCTTCTCAGTATGTTCACATTATCCATCTGCTTCATAAAGCCGAAGATTTTGTCATTTGACTTTTTACATCGGTAAAAATACCAGTTACTCCAATGAAACTGAGAAATAGAACTCATGTCCCTTTTATCACATGTGCACAGAGCTCTATCTTCTCCTTCCAAATTCCATTTCTGTACTGAAATTGCACAGAAGCAGGGCATAAGCTTCCTTAGGTCTAGTTACCCTAGAGCTGCTATTCTGCTGCTATGCACAACTTCTGAATTTATCTTTATAATCATCTTATTAGTTAGATAAAGGTTAGATAATGCAGAAAACCTGATCAATTAAATTCTTATGACATGCTGCTTCTCTTACCTTCTGTGGCGAAGTATTCAAGATGGCACAGTGTTTGCTCCATATACTGAGAATCTTTTGAAAGCCTCTCGAAAATGACGTTGTCCTATTAAAACCAAATTCATTACATCAGAGTTAAGCCTACATATGAAGTTTCCACTTTTGTATTTACCAGCTCAAGTGAAGTTACCTAAGTGGACTTCCTTATATTAGAACCCAAGACCAAATTTAAAAGTGATGCATTTGGGTTTTAGAGACACTGACTTGAATAATTATCTGCCCTGTGCCAGTGGCAGAGATACTGCATCCGCTATAAATAATGAGGATGGAAGTACACTCTGCCTTCCACACCCCTTGTCCCTAAAGTGGTGGTCCCCTCCCTCCCCATCAAACAGTACAGAGCACTGCTTTCTGAATTAAGCAGATACATTGATTTTTCAGACAATATGAGAGTCTGGTCTTACTCAGTAATCACTGCAGACCAGTACAGAAGGGTTTCTTGCAATCCTCTCTAGAAAAGATTCCCACTGATGTTAAAAAGTATAAAAAATAAAATATACAAATTTAAAAATATATGTTATATATTTAAAATATATTTTGAACGAGGTTATTAAATATGAAAAATGATGTTAAAATAGAAGATGGGAAAAATGAACAGGGTCTACCTCAACATTACCTTGGAAATAACCTTCCTCCCACAACTCTGTACCACTAAATCAAGTGAAAATTAAATGCTTAATGACGTGAATGCAATCAAAATGCAGCAGCACCACTTATATACATCTAGAGTCTCTAGATTTTCTTCTGTGACTACCAGAAGTTGCTACGTATATGTACAATACACAAACCCCAAATTTGCTTAAATATGTACTCCTCAGCTAACTAAGCATAAAGGCCTACATCTAGCACTGAATAGAGACAAGCATACAGAACAATTTATGATAAAAGCGTCACGACAGGATGTTTCCATCAGAATGTGGCAGGGTTCGTGTAGAACAGGCATTTCACTTAAAGTTTAGATGAGTGGCAGATGCAGCAGAACACCAGATTAAGGCAAAAGAGTTGCAGCAGTTAGAGCATTAAACATTTGATCCTGCTCAAACTGAAGACATCAAGAAGTTTTTGACTAGAATTTTGTTTTCCATCCCTTCCACAGCCACACTACAAGAAACTGTTAACACAGGTAGAGCAATAGCAGTGTCTGAAGACAAACAGGTGCAGCTCACTGAGGAGCTACTATGCACACAACTTGGAAGTACTGCAGAGCTAAGGTAGGCTTAACTCATTCCCACCACAGCAGCACGAAGCTGGGACCATCTTTGCCAAATCAGGGGAGTTAACCTGAAGCAACAGAGCAGTGCACCCAAACCTGTGTTTCAGGACCAAATCAAGTAAACCAGATTCTTACCAGAAGTCAGAAATAGTTTTCCATGTTGCAAAAAGCCATCTTCCCTCCCCATTTTCCACTGAAATCAGAACCACTCTCCAGCAGCAGCCGATGCTGGTTTTACAGCCTTTGTATTCTGTTAAGTTATTGCTCTTGTCAGTGAAGACAGAAGCACAACATGGTGCAAGCCATGATGACAAATAACAGCAGGTGCAGAGATGTGAGAGAGCCAGATCAAGAGCCAACCACTTGAGAACAAAATGCTAGTATTAGGTTCACACGACAGCATTTAGTCTAGTTCCTGAACTGCTACTGCACAGCTGGGTGAAATCCTGCCTTTGCTTCAGGAAAGGGTACTGCTCCCACTAGTTTTAGGATTTCACTTGGGTAGTAAATAGCCTCACAACCTTCCTGTCTGCAAAAGAAGTCAAAGGAGAAATTACAGCCCTCCTAAATCACTTGGCCCTACACAAAAAGCCAACTGGTATTATGTATGAGACATGAAGTGCCAGCATCAGCCACAGCTGCTGAAACAATAACTGGTAGTATTAGCTCTCCATTGAAGCACCATAATTACTTACAGCCCCTTTGCAGTAGAGCCGGAGTTGTCCTCCTGGAGTTCGAACAATCACTGACATTCTCTTCCTGTTACTATTGAAAGAAAAATATTTGTTTTCATTAGTTATATTGATGAGGATTAAGCCCTGGTCCAGCCAGTGAATTTTCTCAGATGCTCATAATGCATCGAGGATCAGGTGAGATGGAACAGCGGTAACTTAAGACCTCGCTAGCCCAGACAGCAAGGAAAAACATTAAATTGCACGTTTCCAGCTTGAGCCCCGTGGTTCCCATGGGCAAGCACTTGACCAGAATGCCTAGCCCTGCAGCCAAACATGAGCAAGAACTTGGAAAAAATCAGGATGGCATAACAATCCCTTCGAAAGAAGAAGAATCTCATTCACTCTCAGCTTCTTCTTCTACCTCAAAGACAACAGTTTTGGGGAATCTGGCTAGAAATGGAAACATTAAGACTGAACTTCTATTATTTGTAAGAATAACAGATATTGAAATAACTACTCACTAAGACACAGGAGCAGTTATTTAACTTTCTAGCTCAAAAGAATGCAGAACATGCAGAAATACAGAAGGAATCAGTACAGACCAGCTCTTGAACTCCCTACCTTTAAGGCCGTGCATCAAGGCAGTCAAGTTTGGTATCTTGAAAATAAAGGTAAATGGTACCATGCCCCACACAGGTGTTTAATACTGGAAGGGCGATACTCATTTATTTTTAAAATAAATATTGGCACTACACCTATCCACTTCTCCTTTAAAAGGAACACTGGAAATAAAAACAAAGCTTGTAAGAGGCAGAGACAAGCTAATCAACTCTCCTCAAGGGAACTTGTGAATACCTGTTTCTTCGGGGTTCTCTGTAAGCATACTGGGATGCATCCCTGGAAGCATTCACAGTCAGGCAGGACAGGGCTTTGATCAACCTGATCTAGTGGAAGGTGTCCCTGCCCATGACAGGGGGGTTGCACTGGGGATCTTTAATGGTCTTTTCAAAAACAAAACATTGTATGATTTTACATCATTCTTTTCCTTATCAAGAGGAGACCTAACAAACAGATGGAAGCCAGGAGCAGAGGCACCCCCTTTCTTTTCTTGCAAATATTAACAAACAGATCAGAGTGATCTGTTGAAGCAAGTGAAGCAAGTCTAGAAGGACAAGAATTAACTAGGTCCAGAATTTCCACAGTAAACGAGTGACCCTGGGGAACTTCCCTGGGATTACAGGAACTCCCTCAAGGGTCATTTGGGTAAGTTGGTACCCAGGGAAGAACTAAGACAGCGTTTTCTAGAAGTGCTGCACACAGGCTACTGATGCTCCTGTCTGTGGAGAGCAGCCAGCTTGTCAGAAACGCTGAAGGACTCTTTCAGCACATTAGGTATTTCCACAGGTAGCTTAAGTGGCTACATTCAGAATGAAAAGGTAAAAAGGAAGCAATCTTTATGATCTCCATTGATGCAGAGGCCTGATCCACCACAGGCAGCTTCTCACTACCCAAGCAGCAGCCTGATGAATTCAGCATGCCTGCAAGGCTCAGCTTTTCATAGCTGGGGTGCTTCCTACGAAGGCGTGCCAAAAAGCCCTTCAGTAGGAGCCTCCATCTGCTGAAACGGAACACATGCAAGTTGCAAAAGCACTGGAAACGTGCAATCTCAAATCAAGCTCTTGCAGTAGACAAGTGACAAACGAGGAGATGAGGCACAGAGTGACATTTCCAGGGCAGCAACTTCACAGTAAACACAGCTTGAGTGGCAGGGGAGATCTCCATGCTCACGATCCAACAGCTGCCACCAGACACTACTTTGTAAGAAGCTCTTTTATAGTCTTACATTGGAAATATGGAAACTTACCTGGAGAACTCCAGCACGTTAAGAATTTCAAAGGTTTTTTCTTTTCCCAGCTACAAAAACAAGACATGTACTATTGTAAATACAGATTGCATGACATTTTTACACATGTAAACTCGTGAGTTACTTTAAGCATCTTTGCTTACATACTTCAGTATAAAACTGTGCTAATAGCTCCCTCTCCTGGTACAAGTGATGCAGAACCTTATTTAATAAAGACACTCAAATTTAAGACTGACACTTGCCTTTTACTATTTTTATACTATTTCAGTCTTGGATTTTTGATGAAAACAGAGGTGATAACACTCCAATGTTTTAGTTGTTGCAGAGCATCACTCACACAAACCCAGGACTGTTCAGCTTCTCATGCTCCCTGCCAGCGAGGTACCTGGGGGTGCACAGGGAGCTGGGAGGGGACACAGCCAGGAGCTGGCCCGGACTGACCAGAGGGATGTGAGAATTAAAGTTTCTCACAGGGACATCCCATGCCATGTGGTGTCACGCTCAGCAATAACAGCTGGGGTAAAGGAGGAGGAAGGCAGGGAGTGATGGCGTTTGTCTTCCAAGGAACTGTTCCGCGTGATGAGCCCTGCTTTCCTGATGTGGCAGAACACCTGCCTGCTGACAGGAAATAGCACATTAATTCCTTTTTTGCTTTGCTTGTGCACGCAGCTTTTGCTTTATCCTATTAAACTGTCTGTATCTTAAACCAGGAGTTCTTGCACTTTTTCCTTGCTGATTCCCTCCCTCATTCCACCCGGGCAGAGTGAGCAAGTGGCTGAGAAGTGCTCAGCTGCCTGCCAGGGCTAAACCACATTATCTTGCTCAGAAAATTATCTTACTTGGAAGAAAAGATCAATTTTAATAAAAGGAATTAAAGATTTAGAAGTACAGCAAGCACTAAATACAACTGAGTAAGAGAAGAGGTGCCAGATGTGAATTTCCTTCCTAGGCAAGCGTGCTCCTTTGTGCTTCCCAGACAAAGGAAATATTCTTCAGGCACAACTGCTGTCATTTACCATCTAAGCTTGCAGTTTCCTACTGCCTGTTCCACAGAGAAGGACAGAAGACTTCGAACCTAAAATAGACTGAGACACCTCTTCCAAACTGCAAAAGCCTTTTGCACAGAGCTTACTAGAGGCCCTCCAAGTGGCAGCTTCCAGGAACCATACAGGAGGTATTCACACCCTGCATCAGTTTGGCAGTCAGTGCGCCATGCACATCTGCTTACCGCATCAATGATAACTGAGTGTGGAGTCCTTCCTGTGAAGACATAACCAAGTTTCTTTGCTCCTTTCACTAAAGCCCCTTCATCTGTCAATAAAGGAAAAACTGATATTTAGTACAGTATGTAGAGGAAGAAGCTTGCAAAGCCCACACCTACACATGCCCTGTTATCAAAACAGAAGCCCCATTTGCCCTATATTCAAACTTCCTATCTGACTGCACCAGTAGCTCTGCACACACTTTCACAAGGACATTCACATTTTACTCCTACAAAGGCCATTTAAGATCAATTAGACCAAGTTCATTCTCAATCCATATAAAATGTCCTGCAATTACTGAAGCATTAAGCTCTATTGTTGTGGAGGAGCCGTAGTTTTCTTCTGCCTGAAAAAAGGGAAATCCCTGTTCTGAAAGCAAGATCAAAGCCGTGTTACTCTATATTCCTCAGACACGCCTTTGATCCACTTCCTGCTGTAATGGCACGAAGTTCTTGCCCTACAGAAATACAGCACTGTCTTCTGGACACTGAGCTGGGCACTGTCATTAAGAGCTCAAATAACTAAGCTGAAACCAGAGCCACCACCTCTCGTAGGTACTTGCACTGTATTGCTAAGGAGCAAGTGGCATCAAGCCCAAACACCAGGTTAAGTGCCCAGCTCAAGTGACCCTCCCGTCGCTACAGCTCCCTCAGTCTTCTCACAGCTCATTAACACCGTGAGACCAGAGCTGCCCTACATGGCCTCCTTACCCTGCTCCTGCAGCACTCTATTAAGACATAAATAGGAAGCATTACTGCTTCTTCACTAAATCACTACAAAAATTGTAGAAATATCTGCAGTAATGGAGATAATTTGATGGGGAGCAGGGTTCTGCTGTTCTGCTTTTGCCATTCTTTACCTCTTTCAGTGCTTCTGTGCTTCCTGAAAGAAGGAAAAAATGGGTGAAGGGCAGGCCTGGATACGGTCAAGACTGCTCTTTAGTGTATTGTGTCCTGTTTCAGAACCTTTTACCTGCTGAGAACAACATGGGCAGCTACTAGATCAAGAAAAATACATAAATTTGCTCTCATACCAAATAGATAGGTAACTGCACATGGAAAAACAAATCAATACTTCTAGGTAAGGAAGACAAGTCACAGAAAGTTTTTATTTTTCATTTTACCTCTGCAGAAAGAGGCCAGAGAAAAAGACCTCATGAGAGCAGAAGGGATGATAAGCCAAGCCCTACAGAAACATAACAGGACTTAACAGCAGTTCTGCAATAGACATTAAAAGCAGTGTGAACTGATGACAGAAAAGGGCAGATAGCATCACAGAAAACATCTTGCTTTTAAAAGTAATGATCTTTTCAGAAATTTCTGGACATTCCTTCTATTTCCATCCATCCACTTCTGTTCCCTCACTCCTCCCCTCCCAAAAAAAAAAAAAAAAGAAAGCAGCAACCAACCTGGAGAGGATGCCTGGTAGATTATTTTATTTCCTTGTCTCTCGGGAACAACAGTGTGACACACGGCCAGCAGAGTGAGGAACTCCTGTATGTGCACAGCTGTGGGCTAAACACAACATCAGGAAAGTCAGTTTTACTATGAGACACAGAGGCAGCTGTCCCCTAACCTGAGAAGATGACCTCTTAGACCACAGAAAATAAAAATAAAAAGCAATCTGTTTCTTATTTTAGTTGTCTCATTGTCTCCAGAACATCAATGCAGCAGAGTTACAGGCCAGCATTAGCCAACTCTAATGATAAGCATCAGTTAAATTGCAGAAACCTGTGAAGCACTCAGCTCCCAAATACAAAAGCACCCCTTCTGTAGCACCCCTTGCTTCATATAGGCAAAGCTGTACACCGTAAAATGCTGATAATAGCCAAGCAACAGGATCTACTACGACTTTGGTGGCTTCCATGACAGTTTTTAGTAGATTCAGAGTAACCACACCAGAATTCAATTCATTGCAACTGCACTGAGTGAGATACTTCCAGAGCAGACAGCTGCTGCCTAACCAGCAGAAGGCACCATCGTGTGTCGTTCCAGAAGAATACATCATCCAGACAAGCAAAAATGTGATCAATGGTCCCTGTGTGCTGAGCATCACGAAAACACGAAATACACAATGCTGTTCACAGGCTGCGCAGTCACGGGTCATGTCTACAACGCTGAAAATGGTGCAGCACTTAGTCACAGGCCTCTGATTAGCTACAATTGCCAGAATTTACTGCAGAGACTTAAAATAAACCCTCCCACCCCATTCTTGCCTGCTTTGCACCCCTCCCCTCTTGCTCAGCGTTTCCAGTCTCACAGCAGTCAGGAACGGCACTCAACTGCCCAGCTCACAACCCAGCACATTAGGTTCGTCCACAGTTCACACGGACTTCCTTTGCTGAAACAGCTGGCTGAAACTGCTTCTGTTCAACTCTGCTCTAGCCATTAGAGCAGAGAGCTGGAGGCCAGTTGGCCTGCAGCTCCCTCACGAGGGGAGCGGAGGGGCAGGCGCTGAGCTCTGCTCTCTGGGGACAGCGACAGGACCCGAGGGAACGGCATGGAGCTGGGACAGGGGAGGGTCAGGCTGGGGGTTAGGGAAAGGTTCTGCACCCAGAGGGTGGTTGGTCACAGGAACTGACTCCCCAAGGAAGTGGTCATGGCCTTGAGCCTGACAGAGTTCAAGAAGCATTTGGACAATGTTCTTGGACACATCGTCTGATTTTAGGGTGGTCCAGTATGGAGCCAGGAGTTGGCTTCAATGACCCTTGTGGGTCCCTTCCAGCTTGGGATATTCCATGATGATACGATTCTAGTAGGTCCACCTCTGCAGAAGTCCCCAAAGTCATCATTTGCAGTTGAGCTTGTAAACTTTCATCAGAATTTCAGCATATGAAAATGCCGCCTCGTTTCCAACGTTCTCATTAGCATAGCATATTTTATAGGAACTTTCATTTAACAGAGCCACTGTGAAGCCAAGAGCATTACAAGAGCTGTTAGCACAACATCAGGCCAAAAGAAACACTATTGTAATATTAAAAACAAGATCTGATGTAAAAAGACACCAACTTTAAAGTTCTTGTACAAGATTGTAGTAAAATGGGGAAACTGTTGGGTTTCTTTGTTTTTGTCTTTGCTTTTATTTATTTAATGTACAGAACACAACCTACATACTTGTATGACAGAAGGATTCACTGGCAAAAACAGGATTTCTATTAGAAGAAAAATTACTACAGAAGCCACAGAAGAGTGGCAACTAATACATGCCGTGTTAACACGGCTAAACAAGAAGTCTATCAGAAAAAGGAAATGTAATGAAGTCAGACTGCAGAGCCAATATCCACAATCTTGTTTTACTTCACGTATTTTGAAAAAATATGATAAAGGAAGTGACTGTTTCACGGACCTTTATCTTCACACACATGCTACTGAATTGTACTGTCACATGTCACTGCAGTAACAGCCATCACTTTTGACAGGCCGGAGTGCAGAGGCTGTGTTCAGGAAAATGAGAGATTGCACATCGTCAGGAGCGAGAGAAACAGCAAGTCCACAGCAAATTGCTGGTCAGGAGGTCACTGCTGCTCCGTTATTCCCAGCGAAAGCACTGCAAGACCTTCATCTCCACAAAACGAACAGCCTGCCAGATTCTCATTTCAGCAACCACTGCTGCAGACCTTTAATGTCCTTCTTACGAGTGTCTCACCTGGCCTCCTGCATGCTTTCATGCCACGTGTTCAACCAGCTAGAAGCAACCTGGCTCTGGTGATGCCACTGATTTTGCTCCTTCCCACATCGATGTTTCTGCTGTCGAGCCAGCAGTGTAGTTTGGTGCTGTTTTGGTACACTCACAGCTCACAATGGGCTATGTGGCAGCCTTCCAGATCTACAGCAGCAGATCAGCAGAGGCCCATGTCAGCTCCTGCACGCAGCTGTCATTTGTTACCTTCCTGTGTTGTTCCAACACTGACACAATATTTATTGCACTGGCATGAATCAGGGCAGAGCGTTCAAATAATTGCTTCAGAGCTGTTAACAACCAACCTTGTGGTCATACTGGCTTCTGTGATCCCACATCCCTTGCACCACGCGAAGTTTAACCCCAGCAGAAGATCAGTTAACCCGCAGGACTTAAAGCTTGCTTTATTATTTATTTTCCTCTATTAAAGCAAACCTCAGCAACTTTGCTAATCAAATTCTTACTGATTGTTTGTGAAGCATTCCTTGCCTGCTTTTTGTTTGAAGCTCAGCTTTATTTTCCTGCTCCATTTATCTGCAGCAGGAGCAAAGGTTGCATAGGTCGGTCTTTTGCTCCTCTGCCCACAGGTCTCTCTCCTTGTAGGTTCCTTCTTTCCACCATTTTTCTCCCTGAGAACCAACAGTTCTGAGTCAAAGCTACTGCTTCTCCTGGAACAAGGTCAGTGTGGAACACCTGGTCTATAACCTCCTGCATCAGCAACATATCCCACTGGTTAAACATAATTTAAAAGCATGACCTACAATGAAAGTAGAGTTGCCTTATCTAGAAGACACAGCATTATCCACCATGGAGCGGGGCACGGACCACTGGTTAGGAAATATTATCAAAAGTTCTCATCCCTTTGCATAAGGTGCTCTTCTGTAGACAGAGGGAACAAACAAGGGGCTGAAACTCAGTCTTCTGAGGGGCAAGTTGTACTCCGCAGAGCTACTTATCTGCATGCCACGTGCAGTTATCTGGGTCTCCTCACTCCTAAGGAGTGACACTGCACCACTCTAGCGAGCTACTCACAGCCAGATGAAGTTACAAGGAAATTATAAGTAAAGTTAAGGGTTACATTCAATCTCTATTCACTTCTAGCAGCATCAGGTCAGTCTCTCCGTGATATTCCCAGGTTAGCTGGACTGAGAGGTTTCTGAGCAAGAGGCCTAGAAACGGACAGCAGGATATTAAGGCACAGTCTAACAACTTGACCTTGCTGCCTTGAGTGAGTATGGCACAATCTGCACCAAGGACAACTGGTAAAATACTTATCCATGCCATTAACAGAATTAATTATGACTCCCCTTCTTAAAGAGATATAAAAAAGTGATCTTCCTACTGTTTTGTTCATTAAAATATTTTGAGAGCAGTTGAGGAACCAGTCACGTTGGGCACCTGTACAACAGTGAGGCTGGTAAGGTTGGAGGCAATATTCCAGGAAAAGACTCAATATTCCAGGAAAAAGACTCGAGGAACACATGGCACTGGCATATTGAGAGTTAAATGCAAGTTTATCTTGTCCAAACCACTGAAAAATGATCAATGATTAAGATACGGCCTTGTGCTCGAGTAAAAGAAAAATGATCAAGACCCATACATTGCGAGGGCAAAAGCTAAGAGTGACAAGTATTTCTTGCCAAGCAACAACAATTTGTGAGCTGTAAAATGACAGTTTTACAGGCAACAGTTACTTGCTGAATTAAAGCCTCCCAGAGGTTCTTACCACCTAAATGGCGAGATTCCTACCGTACCTTAAATTCTAGCTTTTCATCCCAGTAAGTAGCGGTATGTGTTTCTTGTTCTCCTTTCCTAAGGAAATAAGAATCATCTTACTACAGTGGTGACTTCAACAAAGTCAGATGGACTAAAAGCCTCGGTTCCCACACACTGCATAAAATTAAGCAGACATCAGACAGCTGGAAATGAACACTTTCACTGAAGCAAAGGCTCAACAGGAGCACAGGGGTTATCTGTTCTGCCTGGCCAACTGCTGAACTACTCATCACACATACTCACTGAACGAATTCCTGCGTATGTAGCTACTCTGTGGGCTTGCTTCTTGTCCAATTGGTAATTTGGGGGCCAGAGAAGTGAGCTGAGATGAGAACTGGAATTAGCAGAGGAAGTTAGGAAAGAATCCAGGGAGACAGAGGAGACTAGGACAAGATCCAAGGTTATTACTCTTTGCTTCTTGACCATCTTCCCTGCACTCTTCACGTGCAGATGCAAAGGGGGAGGAGGTAGAAATCCTGCCTCTCCACTCTCAGTTTATTCACAGTGTATGTGCAACTCAAGTACTAAGATAAAAAATGCTTTGCTTAATCACCAAACATTCTTTTAAGTCTTTGGAAATACTTGCTCTTCTCTTACTCTAATAGCTTATACCATTTCCCTGTAGAAAAAAGCAGCGTATTCTTGGCTCTGTGACACAGTTCACCCATCCAACAGAAGCTGCTACTAAAAAGGCACAAGCAGACAAACCTCGGTGCTTTCTGCTACACTAAAAGCCCACAGAAACCAAGAGCCTCCGCACCTTTTCAGAAGTTATTTTTCCTTGGAGCACTTCCTACAGAGCAATAATTCTTCCACTATTAGTCAAGACTGGACTTGGCCATCAATCAGGCCTTACAAAGCAGTGGCCAAATAGAGCTATGAAACTTAGAGGTGCTGCACGATGTTAAAATCTTCCTACCAGATGGAAGACAGTCTCACGAGGAGGAGAAATATATTATATTTTTATTTTTGACTTGGAAAGAAAATTACTTGGCACAGAGACAGCTCTAAACTAACACATGCAAGTGGATTGAAAAAAAATGCAATCTTCAAGACCAGAGCAGTGAGCAGTTATTGAGTGTTTGTGGAAGATATCACACTGACAGCTCCATCTGCAAAAAGGCAAATGTTTAAAGGGAATTCGTTGCCCAGCTGAGTACAGCAGCATCTGACCCCGCAGGGCTGCTTGTATTAGAAGATCCATTTCATTACCTCAGTTCCCTAAATGGCTGAAGATTGTCACACAAATTCAAATAGCATCTGCGTGTATCAATTAGCTATGAAAACTAAGACACTAAAGAGATTTATGTAGGAGACAATCTGTATGCTGCCATAAAGCAAAGGGCCAGAAACATGTGAGTATTCACTCTCCCACTACCCTGCAGTCCAGCCCTCACATCACTGATGCAGTTTGACAACTAGACCTGGATTTTATAAGAATGCAAGAACTGCATGCAACACGTTTTTTTAGGTCTTGTGCCAAATCATCACTTGTCAGTGGGCGGCATCCATCCCTCCAGCGCAGCCGAGTGACACACAAGATGACTTCCCTGTAGACCCCTAAAAGCAACAGCTAGTGAGTAAGAGCCCAAGCATACATTATCTGCAGGCTGCGCCTAAATCAGTAGCCTTTAATGCAGAACTTGGAACGCGCAACTGCCATAAACCCTAACTGTAGCTACATCTTAACAAAGGGAACACAGGAACGGGAGGGAACCCACATCTTGTCTGCAAGTGTTCTGATGATCTGCACTGCAAAGTCTTTCTGGTGCAGATGATGGCAAAAGCCACGCAGGAAGCCACTACTTTATCCTGAGAGGGCCATCTTCCTGAAGGTCAGATAACAGGAGCCAACTTCAGGCTCTGACACCTTGACGAACATGCTGCAGTACACAGTAATTAAATATTCCTTCAGACATCTGCATCATGTTGCATTTCAAGTACTGTAAAGCACAGCAGAAAGCAAAGCTTTGAACAGTATGTTGTAGCTTTATTTCAGTTGCTCATACTAAACTTAGCCAGCCCAGTTACGGATGATACACTGTTTAACAAGGTGAGCTAACCAAGTTAGCTGTTTCAGCTTGCACTTGCAGACAATGTCTACATCCCCTACTGTGGGACAACTTCTGCAGACTAGAACGGGTGTTCCTTTTTTTTTCTTAAATACAAGCGATATAAAATTGTCATGTGTGCAGCCAAATGCTTCGTAGGTGCACATTTTCTGAATAAGAATGAAATTGACAGTCCTAACGACTAGGGACAGCCCTTTCAGACACAATCAGTTAGGCTAAAATTAATCATCACTTGAAGTCTCAGCCATTGCAAGCTTAAGCTTGCAATTGAGCCTTCATTTCTTATGCCCTTTCCATAATTTCCATCATTTGCAATATTTGAAGCAGTTCTCAACAGAACCACCTTGTAATGCCTTGGAGTATAGTTAAAAATGGTATTTTAACAGGAAGGTTAACAGGAAGGATGTTTGAATAGTCTTCAAATAAAAGGTGGTAATATTTAAGTCATTTTTCTTTTAAAGGTTTATGATTTCTAACATCAATTCCTACAAGACACCATCTTCCATATACTGCTGTATATGAAGCTGTTTTATAGCTAGCACTCATATTCAGTGTCATTGTTTCTTCAGCTCAGCAGTAAGCCAAGTGGTCAGGAAGGGGTTGGAGGAAACTATTTTGTTTCCTATTTATCTCTGCTTTCATCTGTTTTATGTCATACCTGCAGAGCAAACAATCACCCAAGCAAATGTGTTGAGCAGTCAGTTCCAGACAAACCACTAACAGGGTGTTCAAGAGACATGTGGCATTCAAGAACTGGACTTACATGGTCATTTTCGATGTTTTGCAGTAGTCTTGGGTCATCAAATTCACATGACTCACTGGTGGGAGGAGGTAGCTGGCTGTGGAGCAAGAGGAGACAAATATAACAATGTCAGTATTTCCATTCTTAATCATCTATTTCTATTACTTGATCTATATTGTTGGAGACAAAACTAAAATAAAAATCCACTGTCCTTGGAAATATTGTGAAAAAAATCATATGACTAACACCCAAAATGCTGAAAATGAGCAATAGTTTCTTCGGAAAACCAACAAGAGCAGTTATGCTTCGAAATGCATTTCAAGATTCAAGTGTCAGCATACTTCCTAGGACAGATGTAGCAGAAACAGCTTTTAAATGTTCTTAAAACACATAAATAAAAAGTCAACTTGAAATCAAGACAGGCCAAAGATCAATATCCCTATGCTTCCTCTCTAGTCAGTGAGTTTTGCTTTAAATTGATCCCTGGAGGATTTTCAGGCCAAGTACTCCGAGTTACTGTCTGGAAGAAACTCTTCAATAGAAGAGGAAGCATAAGGAAGCACAAAGGAGAGAAAAGATGGCGATAAAGAAAGCTGCAGCATAGAAGAGAGGCATTCACAGAAATTCCATCTCAGCAGAAGTAACAACATATCGTATCACCTTCTTCCTAAAAGGTGATGACAAAAGTTAGCAGGATCACTAGAGAAGTATAAGAGCTCATCAGGAAGTAGTTTCCAACAACACTCAGTCTACACATTTCTTTGATGGGAGCCCACTTAACTGTATTTGATATTCTAAAATATATCAGCCCTCTTTGGCTCTTTCCCCCTCCCACTGAACATGGTACAGTGACGCCTCCTGTGTAGCACTTCCTTTTAGGTTTTCATTTCAGTCTGTGGAGTGGGAGAGACACTTCACCCCTATTCATTAAATCTGAGTAAGAGTGCTTCTCGTGACATAGCATCACAGAATGTTTTTTTGTTTGAAGGGACCTTAAAGTCCATTTAACTCCACCCCCCTGCCATGGGCAGGGACACCTCCCACCACACCAGGTTGCCCAAAGCCCCATCCAGCCTGGCCTTGAGCACCTCCAGGGATGGGGCAGCCACAGCTTCTCTGGGCAGCCTGTGCCAGGGCCTCACCACCCTCACAGTAAGCGACATGAGACATTGCCACATCTAGTTTATCTATTAAAACATGATATTTTAATACATTTTCCTTGAAAGATTTGAACCTACTGATGCCAATGATCAGCAGTACTCTCAGATCGAGAGCCTGATTGTAAAGGTTACTCTTACCTTACAACTTGGTTGTTGCCAATTGTAAATAAGCACTGCATTAGCATGCATCCAAGCCAGCCCAGCCACTGTGCATCCCCCACCTTCCCTTCTCCCATCATCTCTCTGTGCAAAGAAGTTGTGTCACCACCCACCAGCTCTGCATAAAATGCTCTTCCAGTAGGAGCCTCCACACAAACACATTGTTCCCTTGGGCTTTTTGCTGTTTCAAATTTGAAAGCAGTCAGTTTATATAGATCGTCTACACAGAATAAGACATCTTCAAATATATTTACCTAAAGTCTTCTGATGAACGTTCTCTTTCCAACTCTGGAAAGTGACTGAGGAGTAGGAGGAGGAAAAAAAGAACATTTATTCCACTTTGCAAACTAGAAGTAGATAGAAGGCAGATCAATGAGTCATCATACATATAAACACTGGAATCATGGGTTCAGCTTTTCAAACACTTGAATCAAGTTCTCTACCTTATGAGATATTTGATTTAGCTACTCTGAAACTCAAAGGCTAATTTGCATGGAGATCTTAAGACTAGTCTTTTAAAATTTAGCACAAACAAAAGATACAGTACTGGAGAGTCAAAAAGCCAAGTGCTATGAAATATCAGTGTGACTGAAAGTGATCCCTTTGATAAAAACAGAACAAAAATAGTTTAAGTGTGCATCCCTCCTGTGCATGGAATATTCAACTCTTGCTTTTTGACGACTACAATTACAGTTATATTGCTGTAGTGAAATCCTGGTTATTTGAGCAAGTCACAGAGGCATGAGTGGTGACTGCTGTTTTTAGACTTCACCTTCCTCCCTCTAGAAAGGGTCAGAAATTACTCCTGGTTTACGTTAAATTACAATCAGACAAGTTAAGAAACAAAAAAGATTTCTCTTTACATGTAAAGTATTTTCCAGGTTTGCATTTCAGTTTTGGTTGCAGGACATGAAAATGAAAGCTTTAAACTGTGACCGTAAAATATGCTGCAAAGTAAACTGAACAGAATGTTCTAATCCTGTTCTGATACCCCAGTATGTATCATCAACATGCACATATTTAGCTAGAGAGTTTCTAAAGTCATACCTACCCATATGTCACTCCAGCAATACTGCATTTCTTGAAGTTCATGATATTACATGTTAGAGTACCTGTTTTATCAGAAAACAGGTATTTTACCTGGAAGAAAAAAAATATTACTTGCAAAGTAACAAAACCTGAAACAAGCTGAAAACATATTAAGTTTCAGGTAAACTTTGGAAGTGACATAAGACCCAGAAATATCATAGTATTGGCCAGTGGAGGTTTATTACAGCTCGGTTCATTGTACCAAAGCTAAACAAAAATCCATCAGGAGAACCCTAATGGCATTATTTCTTATTTATGTGTAAATGAATCAATGCCCAAGAAGTAGGTATCAATTGCCAAGGCTCCAGTGTATGGATGTGCTGGCTTACGCTACTTGAACATTCACCGAATCTTTCAGCTGTATTAACATCATACAGAATGCCTGAAATTGAATTAAATGTTTTTTCATGTTCTTCAAGAACTGCTAGAGTTTAACACTGAAGAAACTCTGTTTTCTAAAGATCACCATGTGTTTTTCTCCCCTACACCCACAAACACTGCTCTGCAAGGAATATCATTGAGTGGTATTTCACAGGCAAGCAGAAGCTTTTTCTGTTACCCATGAGCCAGTCCTGAAGTCCGAGACACACAGCCATCATCAGCTGTGCAAACCAGAAGTCAAAGTGGGTACCCAAAATCTGAGGAACTTTGAGATATTAATCATTTTGACATATACCAAAGTTTTAAAACACATCTGATCAAGTAGTTCAGTTAACAAATCCAAAAACTCTGGCTACTTACAAGGAATCAATGGTAAGCTATTTCTGAAAACATCTTAAGGGCCAATTAGGTATGTTGCACCATATCATGTAATTAATTTCAGGCAAAAATAAACCTTCAAATTACGGTAGTAACTTCACAACGAAGCAGTGCAAATACAAATCAGATTTTAACACTCCTAAAGAAAAGCCCCATTTAATTCGACAGCATGGATACTGACAGTTGTCCTGCTGAGCTGGACACAATAATTACATATTTTGCATACATAAATATTGTCTTCAAGGTGGAATACACAGGAACTTCAAAGTTCATTTGGTTCAGTTACACACGATTTTGGTGGTCACAGGAAAAAGCTAGCATTTCTCAGTGGTACTACAAAACTTCAATGGCAAAGCTGTGTTCTGCAGTAGCCTTTTTTTGGAAAACCCTTCCATTTCGAAAGTCTCACTTGCAGAATTGCGCAGTATTTGCAATAAATATCTAAGAACTACAAGTTAATATACAATAATCATTACATGAGAAGAAAATGGAAATGCTTGTCAAGGAATAGCATCTCAATTAAGATTAAAACTGCATCTTTTTTGACTTGCATTTCTTGTTAGGCTGTCAGAAACTTGAAGAACTAAGAAAGGCTAAGGCTGTTCTGGCCTGCTCTTTAGCCAAGCTTAGTCCTGTACATCTTATTTTGGTATACACAGCTCAAGGACAAAGTCAGTTCAGAGCAAAGGTGGGAAAAAATAAAAATAAAAATAAAAATCAGTTCCTAGGCTTATATTTGCTTGTATGACCTTGAATTTATCTTGTGATGTCTCATACTGGTAAGACTTGGACTAATGAAAGTAAAGAAGTTCCATTAACCTGAGCCACAGCGCAATAGAACACAGCACAGCTCACAGCGTTCATTCACACCTTCCAGCTTCCCCAGTCACAGAACAACATTATACATACCTAAGTTTTTTCTTACCTGCCCAAGTTCCTCATTAAGGTTTGAGGTTCTGGCCATTGCAGGTGTGTCTGTCTCAGGATAGTACATATCTATGTCCTGAAATGAGAGCAAAGTTAGACCCATGCTAAGCAAATTAAATACTGCAGTCTCCAGTCTTCTTGTGTTGAGCTCCAACTTGGCTTGACTGCCTTAACTCCATCGGTGGAGGTTCTGACAAACAGCAACCAAGCTGATTAGCAGGGTTTCCTTTCCACGGGGTACCTCCCTACTGCATAAACCTGAGAAAAGTCTGACTCAATTAATGGTAATTTGGTATTTTCTTCATTGCACCCCCAGCTTAAGAATTACATACAATGGGAAGAAGTTCTAACAGGCCACTCTAAATATAGGTCTTAAGTTACAAGAACAACACAATTTACTCCAACCTGTGATTAAAAGAGACAATTAGTGACTTAGTAAAATCAACTCTTGATTACTATATTTAATTGGAAGGGTGAACAAAATAGCTGCTATAAGCAGTTCAGAGAACACACACAAACCAGATCTTATTTACTTGCATTTTAGAGGAACCTCTCTAACCTTACTGAAAGTCCAAGCATTACTGCATACCAAGACCAGGAATGTTTCTCCTCCACTTGTTACAGTTGAGCTTAAGACATCTCTAAAATATTTTCAGTACATAAGTGAAGAGAAACACTTTGAAGTCAGCGCCTGCACGAACAGAGGTATCACCACTCTGTAACATAAGGCACCACCAACTCATCTCCTCAGAGAAACATCACGACTCATACCATGGTGGACCTGACTACCAGCCTCAGGGTTTAAAAAAAGCACAAACAAGTTCCGTCTTTCCTTCTGCTGTGGCCAAGAGAAGCTACAGGGTACCAAGGAGTTTTCAAAAGCTATCTAAACAACCATGAATGAGTCTGCTGAACGACTTCTCCCATCTTGAAAGCCCAAAATATACAAAAGCAATCATTTGTACAGGAGAGCTTCCTACAACTACATCTTGTCCTTTCTTAGTGAGCACAGCACAAATTAGATCTTCTGAACTTCTCCCTGCCTTTCTCAGAAGCTGCATCGGGAACTCACCAGAAAGTCTGGTAAAGATTTCAGGTTTTTCATGAAACTTTGCCAAAGTGATGTTAATACATCTTAGTCTTGTTACTTACCCAATTTATAAAAAGAGCCTGAGTAAATTTGACAACTTCCAACGTCACCAGAAGACTGATTGGAATAAGGTTGTTGTACAGGATTATAAATGTCAGCAGATTGTATCCAAAGTTGACAGACAGCATTCCTGTGGACCGAAAGACACATGACGTCATACAGATGGCAGAAATCTAAGTAACACAATATAGGGGCAATCATCTTTCTGTAGTTGCCCTTATCGTATATAGTAGCACTAAAATAACCAGCAATTGTGTTAAGGCTTAGCAAAAGGGTCTTTTCAATACTGATTTCAATATTAAATATATAAAAGCACCCAAAGAACACGTGCCTGGAGACATAGCATACCACGTCAGGTGAAGAAGAGCGAGATTGGTGAGGATACGTATTAGAGATCAGAACACTTGCTGAATATTTTTTGCTGAACAGATGGCAAGATGTATGGTGTTCCACACTATAACCCAAATTTAGTGATTTATCCAATGTGTCAACTACCCCAATTAAGAGCCACCAATATCACTAGTAGCTTAACTTCACCCTTCAGAAACAGTGAATTAAAAACAGAGCAAAGAATAAAATTTGTCCTAAAAGTTGTCAGCATCAGCAGACTTGAGAAGTCACTCACACTAAAGAAATAAGTAAACAAAATGACTTCAGACATGGAGCAGACAAACTGAGGCATCCGGCTCAAGTAGAAGAGCTGTTAGTAACAGTGACAATGTCAGCCCTAAAGGGAAGGGAAAGCATTTATGAACAGCAGACAGGATCAGAAGTGGTCCAGCAGAGCACAGGGCAGCATCTCCTGTCCATGGTGCCAACCACAGCCTCTTTCCATACATAGTCTAAGTGCTTGCACCTGGCTCTGAAGCTTAGGGAACCACTTCAATCAGCAGAGCACCCAGTGCAATATGGTCACAGCCCATAACTACGGGGTTTCCGGTGTTACAAATGACTTGGGATGAAGGCAGCGGAGCAAACTAGGAGATAAAAGCCAAGGAGTTGTAGTTTGGACTCAGGAACCTCCTCCAAGCATGAACACACATGAATTCTGTATCTTTGCTCAATTAACACAAAGAACAGAAGCACATCCAACTGGAAAATACTCTTCCTAATACAGTCCTTATAAAAATCAGACATTTAAGAAAGATTCCAAGTCTCCCTGTCTGCCTGAAGAAAGCATTTCCCACAGTTAGTGAAGTGATGGAAATTGTGTGTTGAATTTATAGGGAAGCATCCATACAAACTACTGCCTCATACTACATTAAAGGTTGCATCTGTTTCATATTAGTACAAGTTCAAGAGTTTGTTTCATTCATCTTTTCCTTCTGTCATTTGAAGACACAAACTTTTAAACTTGCTCGTTAAAAAGCAGGGTGGAGGATAGGGAATAAGCTTGGAGTCACTGATATTGCTACCAGAAGACATTACAGCTACCAAAATCGGAGTGAAGTACAAGGCACTTCCATGTTCTTCCTATAAAAGTTCTTTTTCCCCCATTACTATCATGACTAAATTTTGTTTTAAACTCCTGAAGATCCCTTTTGCCATCTGTTTTTACCATCACCACCAGAAAGACAATTTGCAGTGAGAATTGTTTTCGGATTTACATCTCCAGGTGTTTGTAACAATACATTTTATACCTGGATAATACAACCCCCGAGACAGAAGTCTGATGGGCAGCACTGTATTTCTTTGTTAGGCATTTGCATAAGACCCATATTTGATATCTGAACTAATAAATTCAAGGAGTAAGAATAAAAACAAATAACCCCCTTTAAGCATGCTAAGCAGTTTTCTCATTACTAATGACAGAAGTCAGAAGCCAAAGCAACTCTGAAACACACAGCAAATACAAAAATCACAAGATTTAGCCTGCATTTCAGTTCTTTGCAACAGATTAACATATCTCATTGAAAATCAGGAAACAACACAGCTAGACAAATCCTTTTCTTCTGTACACAAGCATGAAATCCAAGTTAGCACCATGTATCTGGGACCTGCTACCCTTTAGTCACGTACATGATATGTACAGACATGATAGGACTTATGCCAGTCCATTCTAAAATAATAATAATAATAAAAATAATTGGGCCATCAAACGTTAGCAACAGGCTTTGTTTCTTATGTGTTTTTCTTTCTCCATTTCTTATTTTATCCAGGACACACTCCGAGCACCCTGCCAGCATACTCACTGTTGGAGCCAAGGTACCAGACGACCTCGCCGTGTGTTCTGTTCCACAATAAGGCACCTACAGAGCTCACAAGGGCCATGGTCAGGAGAATACAGAACAAAACCAGGATCTGCACGTTGGTTACTTTCTCCACGTTTGATCTCTTCAGAGGTGCTTTGGTTGAATTCTGAAGAGCAGCAGAAAGAGTCTGATAATGCCTTCAACAATATCAAGTAGCAAAAGCAAATTCATCCTTCGTTTTTAGTCAGTTACAGAACTCATTGCTTCAACTCTACGTAGCCCGATATTGTATGCAAAGGCCAACAAGGTCCTAAGAGGAGCCAATACTCCTAATGACTGCTAAATTGACAGAAGATTGGACAAGAGAAACATTCAGTTCTACAGGTCTAGTACTCATCTCCTTGCTGTACATGCCATTGATGGTCAGAGGTGAACAGCACATACATGTTTCTGGACTCTCCAAGCCCTCCCCATCATGTAATCATTAAGGTTGGAGAAGCCCTCCGAGATCACCTGGTCCAACCATGCCCTACCACCAATGTCACCCACTAACCCATGTCCCCAAGCACCACGTCCAACCTCTCCTTGAACACCCCCAGGGACGGTGATTCATTAAGGCAATACAAACTGTAGTCTTAACCTTACTAACTCCAAGTGCTAAAATTGTAGGTAGTCTTTACTATTTCCTCAGTAGCTAACCCTAATTTTTAAAAGCTGTATAGCTAACAAGTTATAATACAGTTAGTTTATTGACACAACGAAGTGTTGTGAGACACACCTCCATAAATTTTTATGCACACATAACTTTAAGTTCAGTAGCATCCTTGTACTCCTCAAGATTTAATTTAAACAGGTATGAGTCAAACCATGTCATGAATTCAAATCTAAATACAGGCAGAATTCAGGGAAGTACATCAGCTTCTAGAAGAACATGCTCCAAATCTTTAAGGGTATACCTGCATGAGTTTTGTATCATGTCCTGTATACACGACAATACCCAAGACCCATTGAGTGTTCCTCAGCTGTGCACCTCTTAGCAAGATCTGGTCTGGACCAACAGGAACTGGGCTGCAAAGCAAGAAGGATGCAGCTCTCAATTCTGTACAATGCTTTCAGGAAATAGCTAGACTTTCAGCATTACTCCCCCCTCTTCAAAACTCTTTAACATAAGAAAAAAAAAAAAGTATTTTAATGAACTTATATTGCCCACAATCTTATGTTATCCATGCAACACACGGTTTTCAGTGCTGTTTTGAAACCCAAAGCGCAGCAGAAGGTGAGTGATTCAAGAGAGCTGCTGTAATTGCCCAGAACTTGAGGCAGCTCTAAGCCTACTCTATGCTTCACTTTATTAGCCGAAGTCTCACACCCATGACAGAGAAGCACCACACTTGCAAACAGACAATCCATTCAAAGCACACTATAGCCTTACACATGTCATTTCAGAAACATTTTGGTAAAATTGCATTACCCATGAGACTTTTTCAAGCGAGAAGCAAGTGATCTGGCATTATTTTTGCATCTGGCACTATTCAGCTTACATAGCCAAGTGGGATACCTTTGGTGCAGGAAAACAACTACAGTAAGACAAAACCTGTAAGTTCCTGCTGACTCCTCAAGTCCTATTAAAGTATTAAGTGTGTATTCCCAGTTCTTTTCTTTCAAGTGTTGCAACAGATACAAGCCACATCAATAAGACTCCAGATTCTGGAATCATTTTCCTGTATATATCTCAACTTGGTACAGCCTTTGGCTCCTGTTGGACAGTAAAGGCTTCCAGTTTCCTTTCCATGTCTCCTGTAGCAGGACACCCCTAAAAATATAACCATTTCCTCTGCTCTTTCTTAAGTGTCTCTTTAGACTAAAAGAAGAGCTGATTCCAAAGAAGCCATGTCTCGCTTAAAAAGCAGAAGACTCCACAGAAAGGCAGAACTTTGTCATCTTACACTGGCAGATGCTCTGACTCACAGATGATAATTGTTTGCATTGTGCCCACCCCACCCAAAACAGGCATCTAATCAATGTTGGAGATGAAAAGCACGCAGGAACTATTTCTCCCAACCAAAAGAGTTTACAGCTCTGCTGTCAAGCTGGTACCTTTGACCATCTAAGCGCAAGTTCCCAGTGAAGTCGTAGAGATGGCGGTTCGGCCCTTCACACTCAATCCTCCCAGATACCTTCATCAGTTCTTCTCTTGACTGCAGACTAGCAGTTTGAGACAATCCCTGCACAGACCAATCCAAGAGAGGTTCTTGTCAAAAAATAATTAGAAAGACAACTAGGAAAAAAAAAAAGTTATTTCTTCCAATAATTCAGATAACAAATTTGCTTGGCTCTGGGGTTTTCTCATG
This sequence comes from Anas platyrhynchos, assembly GCF_047663525.1. Taxonomy (NCBI): domain Eukaryota; kingdom Metazoa; phylum Chordata; class Aves; order Anseriformes; family Anatidae; genus Anas; species Anas platyrhynchos. The sequence continues at coordinate 186,301,686 of NC_092587.1, read as the reverse complement.
TTGTGTTTGTCTTTAGATGAGTAATCAATAACTTTCCCACAAGACTTAACTATGATGAACGTACATGAGCCTGCTTATATAGGATTGTCTTAAATCCCTCTACCAAAAAGCCTACAGGATCTCTGTGATGAAGAGGAAATTCACATCCACAAATGTTCACATGTGCAGGAGGAAGTAAGATAGATGCACCATGAAGAAGCTTGGCTTTTCTCTCAAAGTGTAGCTCTGATGATGTATTACTGCTGCTAAATATAGTCCTTCTTAAAAGTAGTCTCTCCTAGCTCACTACAGCCGTTGTGCTCTGACCCTGCTCAAGGTTAATTACAAACCCACGATGCAACCCTAACTTAACACATTGCCACTCCATCTGAGACTGCACTCACAACACTCCATTGCTTTCCATCTGATTACCTCCACCTGCTAAGAGCGATCCATTTTTCAGTTTCTCTTGCCAGAATTTGACTGCAGCACTGCAAGCCAGAACAAGTCTTTAAGAAGAAACCCTCCACAACCTTATTTTTGTATTTTAACCACGTGTCCAGAAGGAAATAAAATCTGACAAGAACCCCAATCTGACCTATCGGGCTAACCCAGAACAGGAAATCATGTTTCCTCAAGTGTAGTAAACAAGCTTTTAAACCATATTTTATATATATACGTATATATATATGTATATGTATATATCACTCAGTGTATCAAAATTCTACTCCAAACTCATTTTTCCTAACTCTGGGAAAGAAGGCAAAGAGATTCTGAACTCTTTCTAAACACCATAATGAAAAGGATTTCTTCAACAAAACTAGAAACATCAAACTTAACCCCACTACTTAGCACCAACAGGGAACAAGTTAACTGAAGCATAATAAAAGGTTCCTTTGAGCACTCCAGAGGGAGAAGCAACAGACTGGCACATGTGAAAGCAGAAATTGCATCTCTGACCACAACTACAAGATTTTTTATTTTTTTTTTTGCTAAATACAGCACTTTACCACTTCCATTCTGCTTACTCTTTGGAAGTGCTGTGTATCAACACAACTTCTTGCTGAAGTTCTTTATATTAAATTAGTATGAAATTCCTGGGTTTCCCAGTAAGATCAGTATTATCAAATAGTTACTTGATAAAAAAACCTCATTCATCAATGGGCACAATTAGCTTCGTAGCTTCATATTTCACTGTCAGAGTTTCAGAGCACTAGCACTGTTACTCTCTGCTGTAGCCTAGACTTTCACCATCTCCCCAAAAATGGAGAAAAGTAAAAAAAAAGTTTAAACTCACAAAAAAAAAAAAAAAAAAAAAAACATTAAGCCATTATTGTACTCGCCGAGTCTTTAAAAGCTCCACCTTTGGGGAAAAAATTATCATGGCTTAGGGAAAGCAAAAAGGCACCAATAGATAAAAGACTACCTGAAAATCTATTCCAAAAGCTGTGTCAACAGATCCCATTTAGCAAGGGAGTAGAGAGCAGATCCATAGTACGTTCACAGTTTCTAGTTTTTAATAATAGTTCTGTAGCTTTTGCATCTCCAGTAAATACTAATGCAAGAGCTACAACTCATTCTCAGTACAAACCATCCACCAGAAAAACTACACTAGGCTTCTCCCAGCTACAATGCTATGTGCATTTAAGAGTGGATACCTTAACATCTTCTCAGGATTAGAGATGAGCTTGACTCAAAGAGGCAGACGAAAAAATCTAAGTATTTGGAGTGTTTCACATTCTGACAGAAGTTACTGCTATCATTAGCAAGCAGTAAGACTGGTAAAAGTACTCCCTGCACCTCAAGCAAAACACAGCCAAGGTCTGCTTGATTCCTCTTTTAGGCTTATGTTCCCCCCTTTCCTCTGGATTAGTTCCTTCGATTTGTACATGAAACATTACTGCTTGGGTTTGTATCTGTCAGAAAAAAAAGGCTTACAGCAACCTGGAAAGAGATGTATATTTTACTGTCTTATTTTATTTATTTTAAACAGTACTAGTACTGCTGTCATGCAAGCTACCGTCTGCCTTGCAGCTAACACTAGTACCTAGCAGAAAAACAGCAAAGTTCTCATTGTTTTACCTGTCGTATTTTAAGATTCGTCTCCCCATCGAGATTGGCTGTTTCGATATAGCACATGGCTTGAGGTTCACTGTAAGGAGCACAACAAGACTGTCAATATTAAAAATTAATTACTTTTTATATACTCCTTTTGCAGTGAAGTGGTCCGTGATACATGTCTTCAATACACTGCAGAAGAGAAAAATCAATACTCGTGGCATAAAACCATAAAAGAGCCAGCTAAGAGCACACATTTTTCAGACATGCCTTTGAATATGAATGCTCTAATATTAAATTATACAGAAGGACAGGTCTAAAGAATTTTACAAATCACAATTAACTTGGGTGCCTGAAAAAAATATTTTACACTGTAGTCCGTAATATTGCTTCAGATTGCATGAGCTATGGATAAATGCAATGCTAATTAATGAGCAGTGTAAGAAGTGGACACGCAATGGGATGAAGAGGGTAGTGCCCTCTACTACTGAGCTTTGTCTGTGAACCACGCACACTAAAGGTTGTGGCCACAGGACCACCTTTAAGTTGAGAAACTTCTGGAAGTACACGTGAAGTCACTGCTAAGCAGTGTTTATTTCACCCCTTTAAAAAAAAAAATGAGAAAAGGTATGATAAGATTGAAACTGAGGGCTGCATCTTCTAGAGTAGCAAAAAATCTTCCTCATAGTTGTCCAGATTTGCTGTTAGTCGAGATCTTACCTATATCTGAAGTGGAAAATCTCTGCACAGAACAAAATTACCTTATTACAGTACTACCTAACACCAATTATTTCCTGACACACTGCTTAAGATTTAAAACCTCTGTATGGAACCCCCAAAACTGTTTTTACCACTGCCTTTTTAGGCTGTTAGGGAACATCAGTTTCATACGTGGACCCAAATCATGTGCTCCTTCAGTATATCACTATTCATACTCTTGAGACGTTACTATTTGCTTTCCAAAATAACCAATTATAGCAAACATAATTAGCAGAAGCATCAGCAACAAAAGGTTCCTTAGGAAAAGTATTGTTAAGAAATGGACAGGTACACATATAATACAGTAAGTAGCTAGATTTTTCTCTCCATTGGTAGTTTCTTCAAGAAGAAAGGTGCAGAGGCTGTCCTTTACCTCTTCCTATAAGATCAACCTGAACCCAAACCCAAAGAAGTCATAGTGAAAGTTCAGCTTGGTTCCAATTGTACTTGTTAGAAACAGTTTATCCACAACAACTGGAGTGGTTAACTCCTGAGGTAGATCTCTCACAAGGCAATTCCTTGCATTTCCACAGAAATGTAGAAGTGTTTCCATACAAAGCTTTGCTTGGGTTTAAATCACTTCATTTTTGTTTCATGTAAACTTATTCTGTATGTGAACTTCATTTGATGTCACCTTTCTTCTATGAAGCAAAAAAAAAAAAAAAAAAAAAAAAGAATCAAGATAACAAACAATCATCTACTTCTTCAACTCCAACACTCAGTTCAGACAGAAAGTCAACACACACAAGAAACTCTCACCCATTCAGAGCATGCAATGCCTTCTGGTGAACTGAGGACACTTAGCATCATCATTTAAAAGACTCATGGAAATAAAACCAATTGTATAGCAGAACTGCCATAGAAATTGCTATTTATTTCAAGCAAAGCATCTCCTAAAATCAAAATACTTTGGGTTTAATTCTTCAGTTATATGATTAGCAATGATAACAAGTTAGTAGAATAATATAGAACAAAAAGCTGACCCATGCAAGTTAAGGTATAAATCAGAAATTAGTGGTTTTTTTGTTGTTGTTGTTCTGTGGTGGATTTTTTTTAGTGTTATAAATTAAAGAAGTTCTAGCAGAACAAGTATTTTTCAATACTGAAACAGAAAGTTATTTATGTCTAAGAGTAGCCTAATTAACTGCATGTGAAAGTTGACAACTGCTCATTATAAAAAATTGATACCTCTACCCTTGATCACATTAAATTTGCCTCTTTTCAGTACTTAAAGGGGACTTATCAAAAAAAAAAAAAAAGAGAGAGACAGAAAGTGACTTTTTGCTCAATCAGATAATGACAGGACAAGGGGGGGACCAGTGAACCTGTAGTCATCTCTGTTGAAAAGTATTTGTGTGGACTGAAGGAAATCATGAAAGCAAAGTGCCTGTCTCTACTTAGAAAAAAAAAAGTGTGAACACAAACAGCACTACTGTCTCTTGTTCAAATCTCACTTGCCTGTGTGCTTAGTGGTGTTGATTTGACCCCTTAAGCTGTCCAACAAAACACAGAAGATAGTTCAGCAGCTGAATACCACCTAAATGCTTCCACAGATCACCAACCAGCCTTCATTTTTCACCGTATCTGTTTCAATTGTCCCACATCCCACAGGAGGAAATGAGAAGTACTCATGTTGCTGTTGCTACCACACTAGGGATGAGGCAACATATGTATGGCCCAAAGGCAACGAGCGTATGAACGAAGCCCAAAACCTATTCTGCTGGCTACTTATTCAGATGCCAGCTGGGCTAGCATTTTCAAACTGTTTGAACAGCTTTTGAAGAAATCTTTCCTGAGGAGCAAGAAAATATCCTGGAAATTCAGTGGAATTAACTGGAAGAAAACTGAAAATTCCTTGATTAAATGGAGGGGTCCTCAGAGGGCCACAGAACAATTAACTGCACCAAGCTTGTGCAACAGATCTTCCATCTTCCAAACTCCGTAATACACCAGGTGTATTACAAGTACATAATGCTACCAAGTCTTTAAGAAGCCTTCTTTCTTAAGAACCCATCAGCAATGCTAAAAAAAAATAATAATAATTGCCTAGTAAAGCATGTTTTAACATTGTTGAAGTCTGATATTAGATGTGGAGGAGACGTAGTGTCACCTGATGTCTGTTTTTACCACTAGCAAATACAGAGTTTAGAGTCCTCTGCACCTCAGTTCATCAGACATTTCCACACCCACTCAGGATACCTGGAAGATAGAATGATCATGTCTGCTGGAAGATGCTGCCCATTGGTGACCTTCACAATATCGCCTACTGCTACCTGGTGAATCAGGGGCAGGAGAACAGTAGCATGGAAGAGAAAAACAAACAGTATGCTTGTCTGCAATGTTAGTTGGTTATTTTCCTTCACCTAACAGAACATCATGCACAAAACTACAGACAGTGCTACTGGAGGTCAGAGTAGTTTTCACTGCAAATTTGAAAATCTAGTGCCAAAACCTTCCCTTTTCTGAAGGCTAAGTAAGGTATTCTCTATAGAAAAACTAAATATATGCTCTATTGAAGAGTGTAAAATTCTGTGGCTTATTTGTAGAAAAAGTGATTGTTTTATTCAATAATCCAGCTATTATCCAAATTTGAGTTCATTTCTTTAAGTACAGTCTTATCTAACCCACAGAAAGATTTCTCCAGGTGAAAAAGTACCTTTACTTAAAGGTTACTCTCCTCAAGTGTTTCTCATATTTTTTCTCCATATTACTCATGCACCTAAGTAATGCACAAGGCACTGCTTGTATTAGTCCCTAGCAAGAAGCATCGTTTCTACAGATAGACAGCATCAACTAGTTCTTCACTGGCCTGCAGTCACTTGAGATTCACAAAGTTCTAATTTCTGGAGTACAGAAGACCTAAGAGTTTCCAGCACCTGTAAAAGGTGTCACATACTCAGTCCTTCTTACCAGTGAAGTCCCTTGCAACTCTCAAGACAGTAAGCCAGGACCACCCGAAGCATACCAGACTGGTGAGCATCCCCTGTATTGCCCATTGAAATGGGCCTAAAACACTTGAACACGTTAATTTATTAAAAATAAAACAGATGGCGTGTTTGCACAGGGAAAGTCATTAGCCCTGTTTGGATCCCACTGAAAACAAATTCTTTTTTATTTCAGCAAAATAAAAAAATATAGGAAGTCTGCCTTAGAGTAAACATGTTGCTAGCGCAGAACAGTTCATCTCTAACAACATAAGCAAGCCTGGACAATATGCAGGTGCAAGACACAGACCAATTTGGGAAGTGCTTGAGAAGACAAAGGGTATAAACAAGGGGGAAGGGGAAGGAACAACCACAGACTGCAGGCTCAGCTTCAACTATTATCTTTGCACTCAGTATCCTCGTTATAAACAGGGCATCAACCAGCATAAACAAACACTACCACGAGGCTTCAGAATCCCCAGGAATCTTTAGTTTAGTTCTGTTATAGTCTAACACTTCAGCAGGATTGCATTTAGGTCTCATGAGCTATGTCTCATTTCCCAGAGGTTATAAAAGACTGTACTTTTCCTTAGTTTCCTTTATTAGTTAACAGAGCTAATTTTGTCTTTAAAGGGAATTAAAAGCCACAGTTAGATCACCGCATCCTGAAGGATTTCAGCAAGCTCTACCAATAAATCTCAGCAGGCCCCAGGACAGGGCTTCTCACAGCCTGGTGAGAAACCGTGCTGCAGGGCTTCTCTTCCTTACTTGAGCAAAACCCTTACTAATTAGCCTCCAAACATAAGATCTTTTGAGCACAGATATCAATATAAGCCTGTTAAACTTCTCTGAGAAGTACAACATTGCAGTGAAAGTTCCTCTTCTAGACACGGACAGAGAACACAATACTATTTGTACCCTGGAGCATATTAACTATCAAGCAAGAATACATAAAAAAGTTCATCAGCATTTGTCTGAAACACAGTACTAAAATTTTAAGGTTGGTACTCAGTGCCTTGCTCATGGCAATTTTCATTATTGTAACACAGAAGATTCCTCCCACCCCAGGTCACAGGGAATTCTCATGCAAGGCATGGTAACTCTAGGCCTCTTACTTTATTCCAGCAGTAAAAATTCGTGAACACCTTCTCCTGCCCCTAGTTTTACTTACCTCTTTCCATATAATGTTCTGCCACATCCCATTTCTTAGAACTGGAAAGAAAATGTGAAGTTAGATCAGAATAAATAACCAAAACACAGGCAAATTTCAAAAACTAGATCAGCGGCAGGGAACATTGACTGGAGTGAGAACTAGCACACAAATCCGAAAAATACTTTTCAGAAGTTTGGACCACATTTTGTCCAAAGCTGTAGACACATGCATTAAAGAAAAAAAATAAAATAAAAGAGGATTGTCTTAACGTTCACGTGCAATCACTTATCGCCTGATAGAAAATAGTTGGTGGCCTGATTTCTTCTTGGCATTTCTTTGCAGGAGGTGGACGTCTTTACTTATTCCTTAAATAAAAGGGCACCATTGCTCATTGTTAATCAGTACTGGGAAGTATCTTCACCATATGAGTCTTTTTGTTTGTTTGTTTCTCATCTATTGCCCTGTATTTCATTCCAGTTTCACTCTGATCCACCTAGCCTCACTACCATCTCATTTCACCACACAGGGCTTAAACTTCAGTGTCAAGCAGTGTCGACCCAAAACCCTACCAAAAAGCAAAGATCAACTTTGACAGAAGTAGAATCCTAAGCATCAAAGCTGAAAGGGATGGAGGAGAGGGGTTTTGGGGGGAGCAAGGAACTGAAGCAGGCCTTGGCTTCTGTAGGCCCAGGTCCGATGGTGTCTTAACACACTCATTGATCATCTACTCAGGAACATTGTCTGCCCAGTAGCTCTTCAGGTACTCCTGCATGTACTTTATACGACCCTAACCTAAGCAGGAATGTCAAATATATTCATATATGCCCAGCCACTGTCAGGTAACCAAGGCCAGTCCAGCTCTGAGCACATCACATACACCTAAATAAGACCAAACCCTTCACTGAAAACAGCTGTGGCCAGTCTTTAGAGACAGATGTATTACCGAAATGTGTGCAACAGATGAAGGTTGAAGAGCCTGGCCCCTCTATTTGAGGTGTAAACAATTTTCTCCTCAGTCCTATACAATTCACACACGTAGCTCATTTGAACAGCACACCGAAGTCCCCAGAAGGTACAGTTCTACCAGATACAGCCTCAGCTGTCCAACCCAGGCTATACAATTGTGGAAAAAAAAAAAAAAAAAAAAAAAACAGTTGAAAAACTTTTACAGCATCTGGTGGGTTTTTGAACAGTCTGGGCAGTGTTCTGGAGGGGGAAAAAATCGCTTAGTTTTCATGGAGGGGCTGAGAATTGTCTACTTTGGGCAACCTTGAAGTTATATCAGCAATTAAATTCTGAAAGCTTCATCCCCCCACTTCTCACCCCCAAGTGTGACACTGCCAGCATCAATCTGAAACACTGTGTAAGGTTTGGTGCTAACACACCTAGTCCAAAAAGACAATCGCTCACTACCATTATGACGGTTTAAGCAACAACATTCAAAAAAAAAATAATTAAAAAAAAAAATATATATATAACATGAACATATATAACAGAACATATGTAACATGTTCTGGTATGTAATATTTGCACTTCAAATATTTAAAACTTAGTCTTACCTAATGTTTTCTTTTTATTCACCGCACTGTCTGCCTTATGCCTTTTCTGCAAGGAAAAACATTTCATTACGCCTCATTACAATTCATTAGATTCTGAAACTATTAGAGCTAGAAACAGGACAGACTACAAGAGGATACACCGGGTCCTTTTTGCCTGTATGACAGTTTTGAAAAAAGCCACATTGATCATCTAAATCCGAATAGTTTATAAAAGAAAATAATGTGACTTTAAGACATCCCCATGTTGAAAATCAGACTCAAACCTGGATCGATAGCAGAAGACTTAAGTCTCCAAAACTGTTTTTTTCGGAGAGGAAAAAAGCAAAAGTAATAGTGAGCGAGAGTGTATTTAGGTGACGGTTGGAGTATACATGCTATGTGTTTAAACTATTTTCTAAGTTATTCATCAGAACTTTATAATAAGATCTTCTTGCTTTCAAGGAGTATCTAAGGAACTTGACACAGATTTTCTCCAAAACAGTTTGCTTTATGGTAAAGTGGATTTTTTATTTATTTTTATTATTATTATTTATTTTTAATCTCGAGTGTTTAAGATCAACTAAAAAGCCCACAGATCTGTCGGAACTCTACAGTGCCAATAAAATAACACTGGCTTTCTAGCCAGGTCTTTCTAATGAAAGCACTAGTAAGCAAGTTTGAAGAAGTATAAAGAATCATTCCAGTTTTCACTAAGTTGCTTCCATACAACTTCTTTGATTGCCATTTAGCTGTAACAGAAAACACTTGATTTATCTCAGCGCGCTACAGAAATTCTACTAGTGTCAGCATCTTTGAAAATAAAACGGTACTTTGCCATCATTCAGCATTTGAATTGACTTAGAGATGCACAGCTTTATGGCAGTTTATGGCTTTTTGAAGCACCCCTTCTGTTGTTAGCACAGATTCCCCATATAATAATCCATACTCACATAGTCTTCTATGATTTCTTTGATGCCAGCAACAGTTAGAATAAATAGCAATGGCACCAAGGTGGTATATCTTCCTGTTGGAGAGACATCTGGAATTTGCTGTGAAGAGGGAAAAAAGAGATCCATTCTATATTAAGAGTAAGTTTCCAGTAAATTTATCATTTTATGCAATTATCTCAGCAGAGAGATGGTAGAGCTTAAATTCTTATTTCTGTGTGATCGACATCCAAATTCAGTAGACAAACTATCCTAAAAGATCTGAAGAAACTACTACTATTAAATTAGATGATGAAGTTGTTGTATAGGCCTGTTATTTTGAGTCTCCTCACTTAATAAGGAAAGCATTCAACTGATGTTTATCACTGATTCAAAGTGAACACCTGGGCTATCTGAACAAGCAGCAGCTTCACACGAATCCATACATGCTATTTCCAGTACGGTCAATAACTCCGTATTTTGTGATAGCACTTGTTTTCATTTATTAATAATATAAATATCTTGATTTTAGGAATTATGCTGAAAAAAGTATCTATAGTACCCTCTAATTTCAACTATTAAGTATATACCTTTGTAATATTACTATTTAATATACATTTAGAACATACAAGCACGAGGATTCAAGCTATTTAATAACTGTAATGCAGTAAAAGTTCAGTAAAACAATAAAACTCTACCTGCAGTAAGGCAATGAAGAGGAAGAATGCATTTGCAGCTTTTCTTATCTGCTCATACAGGAATCGAGGTAGAAAAGTCACCACGCTGTACTTGGCTGTGCTGCAGGTTAAAAGATACTGATTTTAGGACTTCATCTGAACATCATACAGGGATTATGACAGAAAAAAATCAAGTAGATTTCTAAAGCCATTGTTAGACAAAGGTTTAAAGCTCATACAGTAAAGACAAGTATAGAATATGAAGGGATAAAGTTGTCTGTGTTTTAAGAACCGTAGAGCTTAGGGATATGGTTTAGTGGGGACTGTTAGTGTTAGGTCAGAGGTTGGACTCGATGATCTTGAGGTCTCTTCCAACCTAGAAATTCAGTGAGAACAAGAGGTATCATACAAAGCCAGAAGGCTGATGGTCCCCCTTTAATCAGTAGAACCTTTATTACTGGAAGAACCAGCATATAACGTGCCATCTGTCCAAACCACGTACCACGAAGAGGCAGCCTTTTAGTTCAGGCTGAAGCACCTGAGTGCTAACCCCCATCATAACCTGGATTGTAACACCAGGGTAGGCAGAGTTAAACAACATTAAAATGAGAAATTCGACACTGCTATTTTTGCACTGCCTCTTATCCTAGCTCAGAACCATCCTAGGTTCCGTTATGAACAACCTTCCGTAATAACAACACACGCTTTTTCAGAATAAGATTTTATTTTTCCACAGGTAGTGGTTTTTGTCCATTTTTTAAAAAGGTAAAAGAAAAGTACACTACACCGACTTGTCTCTAAGCTATGAAATTACTTGTCCTCCTCACATCCAACCCAGCTATGGCTGTTACAGTAAGCATGACTACAATTTCAGGAAAAGTGCCCAAGATGACAAGAGAGTTTAACCCCTGGATTTTTAAATGAGTTATATCAGCCTCACCCAAGTTGTCAAATTACCAAAAAAAAAACAAAAAAAACAGCTTAAAAGAGATTGAGACTATTATATGCAAGCCCTTGCTCCCTGAACACGATTTACTCCATGATCTACACACTTTCCTAACAAAGGTTCTGCAGCATGAATTTTCTTGCACAGTTTGAGCAGCATGAGAGAGAGTCCATCCAGCAGCATCCGCACAGCACTGCATTATATGGAAAGAAAAATATATACTTTTTACAGTTAAAAAAGCAACTCTGACTTATTTACCATGGAATTACCACAGCACCTTCCTTCCCTTATCATCAGAATGAGCTGGAACTTGAAAAACCAAGTGCCTGCAGCTAGAGTGCAGCTGTGTCCTCCAGACACTGAACATAATCCCTGAAGAGCCAGCCAGACAGTGACAGGCTTTCTTTTTGGGTTTTCAGCTTTTAAGATAAAGGTGGTTTATGTTTCCAGGGAACAGAGAACTGAAAGATCATCCTCCTTTCATGAAAGGAGGAACTGTTTCCCGAAGCACCACTAGCACAGCCCCTCAAACACAGAAAAGATGCTGCTTTATTGAAGCTTCCCAAGCCACAAGCACCTTCCCGTTAAGTGTGATCCTCTTTGTGAAATGTTTTGCCGATTCTCTCGCACCTTTAAGCCTTTCAGAGTAAAAGCAAATGCTTTGTCTACATGATCTGCCTTTCACAACCGACTGCTGTGCACAGAACTTAACTATAACCTTGATCAACAGGCAATTAAGTACAGCAGGAATCTCTTACATTTATCTTTGTACGTACAAGGTTGGAGAAGGGCATTCTCCAAGACTGATCTATTTGCTTGAACCATTTTCTCCCTCTTGTCTTTCCCCAGCTCCAGCTCCAGTTCATTTAATGAGACTCTGCTGCACCTCCTGAAATAAAGCAGTGACAGGAGAGGCAACAGCATCATCTGCTCGAAAAGCTCTGCGTTGGACACTGGAGTACAATTAGTGGGGGGAGCAGGAGTCAAAGTGATGAGATACAAGCCACCAAGATCCGATCTTACTGGGCTGTGGGAGCTGTAGCTCAATTTTATGGTTTCCTCTTTAAGCGACCCTGGCTAGGCCTGATGCAAACCAGTTATTACTTCAACTGGATCTCCTAAAAGAAAAGAAAAGCATACGTACAGCACACGTAACAGCATTTCTAGCACTACAGGCTACAGACATCCTGTTGGCCCTATTGATCTGCAGAGTCCTGTAGTAAATGCTCCAAGTGGTATTTCACAGGAATCTCAGGGGGACGGGTTTCAACACAGATTACACCCCCAAAACAAACTGAATCAAAGCCTGCATCTGCATTTAAACATATTAAGCAGGACGTTTGTGTCTTTGAAATGCTGTTAGGATTTCCAGCAGTAGGATTTTTTTTTTCCATTTGAAGTTACATTCCCTTGGTCCCAAGCGTAACAGCCCTCCTATAATGCAGGATATAATTAAAGACATTTCAGTGGTACCTTGTGTCTTTAAAAAATGGTTTAATTAAGTTAATAGTTTAGCCCTGCCCCACAAGTGAATTCCCCAGGCCGTACTAATGAGAAGTCAGGAACTGGCAGATTTCAGAAAGATGCCTCAAATTCCACCTTACCACTCCATATAACGCTTGACAGGCCACCGAGCTAGTGAAACTGCATGATATGCCACAGAAACACGTTTTTGTAACAAAATGGCATGCCCAGAGCATTTGCCATGATTATATTAAAGCAAGAGTTTGCCTGATTGTAATCAAGCTGCACCATTTATTAACGACACTCTGCCATTTCCAACTTCCACAGCTAACAGCTCCAAACTGCATTCCTATTCTCATGGTTGTACTAATGAAAACATAATAAAGCTTTTTTGAAATAACTTAAAACACAGCAATAACACGACTTTTTGGAAATAACTTAATCCACAGCAAGTTCTTCCATTCGTGTGCTTTGTTACCTAAGTAACATGGCAAACACCTGCAAAAAAATAGGTATGGCCCTAATTAGCAGTGCACATTCAGCACTTACCACACAGATCAGGATCAATAATCATGTGTATTTATACGCAGTAGGTGTGCATTACTATTTTTAAAAAGTTTCTCATGAAAGGCTACATAATACACTTGCTCAGCTCCGAGTCTTATCGGATGAACTGGGCTCTGAAGAGGAACTTTCTAAAAGACAAAAACAACGATTGCAAATAAATTATTTTTGCTCCCTCACAGCGATGCATGTTGTCCTGGGTTCGGCTAGGATTGAGTTAATTTTCCTCATAGCAGCTGGTGTGGTGCTGTGCTTTGGATTTAGGCTGAGAATAATGCTGATAACACAGGGATGGTTTAGTTGTTGCAGAGCAGTGCTCACACAGACCAAGGACTGTTCAGCTCCTGGTGCTGAGGAGCAGAGCACAGGCAGGAAAACAACAAAGCAGCACTTCCTAAAGCAGCAGCTGTTAGCTCTGCACACCTTGCTCACCTGCGGGGCTGCACGTTTGAACAGGTGTACAAACATTGGAAGAGATCTAGCTCCTTGATAGCTGCAACTTAATTCATGGCAGTTATGCTTCGAGTCACACCTCTGGGCAAACCGGGACAAACACCACCGAGCCCTGTTAGAGGAGTTTGGGTACGCATCAGCTGAAAGCCTGGCCCCACTTCCTAGCAAAAATTCAGAGACTCCTCTAAAAGGCACCACTGTATAATAAAAAAAAAAAAAAAAAGTTTAATTCTTAACTCACTATCATACCTTAACTCATTATCATGCTACGAGAAAATAGCAGTGATTAGGTATTTTGGTAATATTCACGTGAAAAGCAGCAAGCAGTGAGCTGAGAACCTTGGTGGTAATTTCCTGGTGCAACCAATAAGCTCATCTAACTCCTTGTACATACCGAAGACCATTTTCATCATGAAACTGACTGAAGGACATCAATCGGATGCTTACGAATTCCTGAAATAAGAGATCAAAGGCTTATAAGGAGCAATGACTTGCAAGCCCATCTCACTGTGCTGTATCACGGCCTGTACGCTTCCCTCAGCTAAGAAACGGGGACGTGATGCTCAAATACTCGAGACAGTTTGAGGCAGCCTCAGGTCAGAACAGGGCAGTAACAGCAGCCCGAAGTGCAAGGCTTGAATCCTACAGCTGCCATTGCTCAAAGCTGAAGTGCCTCACCAGCACAAGGCAAGGAACCAAAAGCCACCACATCTGACCACTGTCCATGCTCCAAGCAGCTGTTTTGTTTTGTGAGCCCTTTTCTGCTCTCCCCTACTGTTGCCCGATGGTTATGCTGACATCTTGCACACAGGACACGTTCACATGCTGCCCCAGGACAAAGCAGGTCACAAAGCAGCTCAGGCCTTTGTTTAAAGGGCGTTCTTCTGCCCAGCCCGCAAAGATTTCCCAACAAAATCTTGTACAAGAGGAATAAATCTGGGCTCCTGAATTACCTGTGCTGATGAAGGTGATTAAGAATATTCAGATATATTCAAATGACACACAACAGGATGAAAAAGCAGCAGAGAGCTGCCAGATGGGCAACTGCCCGCTGTGATCAGCAGCACTTCACACAGGGGGCAGTCCGCATTGGTGCAGACATCTCAAAGACACGCTCACAGTTAGAGTAATGAAAATTTTGAAGCATTGCACTGCAGACCAACGCCTAATAAAAAGGCAGGGTGATGGGTATGATGGCCTTGGCTTCTCCTGGCAAGCACTGCTGCTGCCCTAAGGCACGAGGGCCACTGGAGGAGTGCTGGCCAGTTTCACAATCCCAGCTTGGCTCAGCTCCCTGGGCTTGCTCAGAAGCTGCATGGGCAACAAGCTCATCTCCAGTCACTTCGTATCAAGTGTTAACTTTCTATAGACCTGTGTTAAGATAAAAGCACATGAAAATACATCACGAACTGCTGCCCACTGGAGCAGAACAATCCTGCTTCTCTCCAGTTCAGCAAGAGCAACCCCAGTCAGGGAACGCTTTTTCAGAGCTCCGAACCTACAGCTCCTTGTGCCAAGTTAACCCCGTTATACAGCAGGACTTGTGCCACATATAGGCAGTGGGAGACTGCAAAAATTAATGTCGTGTTGCCAAAGTAAGTGCTCTGCCACTAGAAAGGCCTCCCGCAGCAACGCTCATGGCAGTCTGAGTACAGAGCAGACATTTAACACGACTGGTTACGCTCGGTTTAACTGGCAAACAAGGTCACGTTTATTACAAGTGGTAGCATTTTGACTTCCAAATCCTGTGTGCTGGAGGATTCTCCTAAAGCTGACGCGCAGAACGGGCCTTTCCATTTGTTCTCTGTTCGTGTGATCCCTGCAGAGGAGAGAAAAGGCTCCCGGCTCTTTTTCAGGAACAAATACATCGAACAAAGAATGTTTAGAAACCAGCACTAAAAGCTCTGTGGGCATGACATTGTTTCAGACAGCTCAGATACTGTCAGATCACCACTACAGAAACGTGCCCTTGCTTCTCAGCAGCCCTGCTGGCAAGCACAGCTCGATAAAACAGAGCTGCCAAACGGTTAACCTAGAAATACTACTGCCTAATAGATTCAGCTCAAAAACACGTTCAGTTACTGCACAAACCCAAAGCAGGCCTCACGCTGAACACGCTGCACTGATGTGAAGATGGCTGATAGCAAGTCACAAGCTGGCCTGGTACAAATGATAGCCTGTCTTTGGGTTGTCACACTAAATTCAGTTTAAAGCCATTGTTTAATTCAAAGTGGCAGCAAAACTTCAACAGCTGCTGCTCCATTGGCAGGCAGAGGGTGGTAGGAGAAATGAAGACTTACTGCTCATCCAGAACCGAACAAGGATCTTTACCATCCAAAAACTGGTGTGGGAAGCAGTTGTTAGTTCTTGAGCTCTTTAGAAAAATATTAGAGAACTTCGTACTCTATTCTCTTCTACTGACACAAGCCCAAGAGCAGCTGATAATGAAATGTGTTGTTTTTTTGTTTTGTTTTTTAATGTCTCCTGTGCAGATCCACATGCACTGACACCAGTGGGCAGTGACGCCTGCAGAACTAAGCAGCAAACTATACTTCAGACCGAACATCAAGAATGGGACACTTCAGGAAACATCATTTATTGTACATGCCACCCCTCCAAGTCCTCAAGATGCATCTGCATTAACTCAATCCTCAAACTACACAAAGCATCACCAAAGAATTAGTTTCTTCCTGTTTTCATTTCTCTGGACACAGATCACTAGCAGTGGAAGAAGAAGTAGAAATGCAGCGTCATAACTGAGCATATACTGCTGAACAGGAGCCAATATTTATTCAACAAATGTGGGAAAGCAGCTTTGTCTGCACAAAGTCAGACTGCTTTTAAACTCTGGCTCCAGTGTCTGAAAGATGCTTAAATAGTGAATTTACCCAAAGGGAGAAAGAGACCCAGTTTAATTCTCCTGCTGGGTTGCTACCGGTGACATGTGAAATCTCTCCCGGAATTGGGGAAAAATAAAAAAAAGGATGCCAGAAAGCTCAGCATGCAGCAGGCACAGGGCACCACAGCTACCTTGCACCTGTTCTTTCTATTTAGGCATTTTGTCCAGGCAAGATCCAATAATTTAAATGTCCTGGGGCTCAGGAGCTAGGAGCAGCCCTCTAAGAAGGAAGATGCAGCAGCTTTGAACCCCCTGCCACAGTCTAGCACGCAGCACTGACACCGGGCACACAGCACTGGTTACTTCTGGTGAGTTTTACTGGCTGAAGCACTCCTCCTATAGCTGTACCCAAGCCTTTCCAAGATGCTTTTCTGCAGTCAAGCAGGCGCTCTGTTCACATGACAACAGAAAAGATTTCCAAATGCCATACAAACACCATTACAAATGATTACAGTGCCTGAACCCCAAGCAGAACTGAACACAAGCAGTTTTACCTGAGGAACATTTATCTAAATAACTTGTTAGTGCAGAAGGAAAGCCTTTCTATGGCATAAATGCAAATAAATGCACCTGCACACAGCACGCTTCACCATTCACACTTTCAAACCAGATCACAGTAAACGTTACCTGGGATACCTGCATCAGCTGGGTCAGCACCGATGGACTTTTGAGACCAGCAGCACCAGCAAGAACCTGCCCACACACTAAAAAAGCACATGTGGCTTCTACAGTGCCTATTTATAAGCTAAGAAAGCAACGCACGCTGTTTCATTTAATGCAACATGCAACTGAAATTCAAGAGGAATCCGGGCTGGGGCACAGCTTTGCCACCAGGAAGCATCTTGCAAGCAAGCAAAGTGACAGGACAGCCTGAGACTGCAGCCAGGCTGCCTGTTAGCACGGGTCTTGTGGTGTTACTGGAAGCCTTGTTTCAGCTGTCAGTGCTAAACTCTTTGTGGCGCTGCTGCTGCCTTACAAAGTCACAAGCTCCTTCTCACAGTTCTGCTGGAGTTTTAAGGTGCTGCTCAGCTTGGAAGTGGAAACCAAAGGCTTCTTGCTCACCCTTCTAGCACAACTTAACTTTGGCCTCCGTGGTAGCCCAACTCTCTGAACAAGGTATTTTCTGGATATCAATGCAACTTCTGGGACCTTCTCAATAGGTTGAGTCACCAAATCCTGTTCTCACGAGCAGCCTTTCAACAAAACTTCTGGATTCCAGACCCACTGAAAGCACAGGAGCAGAGTTTTGTCTTTATTCTGCATACTACCAAGGAGGTATTAGGAAGGATACTTGTGCCATTGTTTTATTCATCTCAGAAGTACTGACACGGCAATCTAACTGCTGTCATCATACCCCATCTTCATCCTCTATTTTTACAGAGCCCAATACAAGTTTGTTTACAAACTATAAAACAGCGGCTTGTGAGTCATCTCCCCCACCATTCAGATAATCACTTTATAAATCATACTTAGTAAAAGACGCTATGATTTAAATCATTCCAGACCATCAAACTCAGGTAGCAAAAAAGGTTTCCCATCAGAGCTACCAGCCATGCTGCCACTTCTGCACAGTTTTTTTTCAAACTATGCTGATCTTCTATGTAATCTGGGCAGAAACCACCACCACCAGTCACTGCTGAATCACACCAACACCACAAGAGTCACAGGTCAGGAACAGTCATGATTCATTATTATTTTGTGCTTCACACCTCAATTACGGGGAAAACAAAGTATTTAAAAAAAATAGAAAAAAGGCTTTTCCCCCAGCCAGTTGAAAAGAATGGAGAAAAAAAGCAGGCTGGGTGCTGTAAGTAGCACAGAGCGGTGTACAACTGGCTAGAAGTTTTCAGAATATAGATTTGTTTCATTTCATACTGAACTTCAAAATTAAACACAGAAATACTCCCTATTAAATGAAAAGATGCATGCTTAAACTGTGCATCTTGAACAAGTCAGAACAGCTACCAGTTAGTTTTATAAAACTACAAACAACGCTGGAGCATGTTGGACAGTAATTAGAGTAATTACATTTGTCCCATTTTTGCATGTTTCAAAGCTTCTAAAATCCCTCAGCTAAAAATGGAACATCATTTACCTTAACTTGAAGCTCCAAGTTTGGCGTGAACAAACTTTCAAACTGAACACACTAAGCGGTGGAAACAGCTAAGCTGCTCCTGCAAACAGAATTACTGCTGCTACAGTGTAGTGAGGAATGGTAATACGTATAAAGGACCAAAACAAATCTAACCTACGGTATATAGAAAGTGTTATCACAGAGTTTTGAAAATTTTTTTTTGTGATAAAAGTTTGAAATGCACAATAAAACATTCAACTGCTGCTCCTCAAATTTTCACAAGCTCATTTTTTTACACCATGAAGCCCGAGGACAAAAAATGATAGAGAAAATTTCTTCCTTCTACATCCTTTCACTTGCACTTCAGGATTTTCAGAAGAAGTGTTAGTGCCTCATCCTGTTTTGCCATCTACTTAGTTTCTGCATCAGTACTGCACACCGCTTATAAGTTGTACATGGAATCATCAATTTTGCAAAATTCATCAAAAATAGAAGACATGGACATGTATCACCTTTTCCTTTTTCTCCCACAACAAACAAGAGCGTTCACTTTTAATTCTGCCTGTCTCTTGGAAGGGAGAACGAATAAAGACGCCCAAGCTAATTATAAAATTTTAAACCAAAAGAAAAACCACATCACTCACCCACCCTCTGCACCTCCATTCCTTGCCTTATTTTGTTCATCTTTGGGCAATCTACTCCATACAATGCATTACAGTTTCAGAAACTTCCTATGAACATCCTGAAACACACACTGGAGTTCAAAGAATTCTTGACAGTTACCAAAAACTGACAGGAGTCACATGAAGTTAGAAGAATGGGGAACGATCAAAACTTTCTCATTAAGCAGGAGCAAGCTATTAGAAAGTGAACTTAATTTCTAAGCGACACTGAGGAGCTAGGATTGCTGATTAGGCAATGCAAACATCTCTATTTTCCTCACCATAGTACCTGCATTTTGTCCTGTTCCTAATATGCCAATACTCCTTGTGACTCAGGCTGCCCTGAGGAAGATGCAGAAAAGCTACTGGAAAACTTGTATAGCTACCAGAGGATGGCTTCCAGACAGTGAGTGGAACACAACAGCTTGCTCAGGTGTTGGCAGTAGGACTACCAAGAACAAATTTCTAGTAACGTGTTTCCATGCGATTTAGCCAAAACTGCATCCCTTCAGGAAAACAAACTACATGTTTTGCCAACCTTCATTCCCTGGTTCTTTCTGTAAAGCAGGAAAGATGCAATTATCCATTGAAAAAAACAAAAACAACAACAAAAAAAAAAACTCGGGTCATATTTCACAAAGCAAAAGAAGGTTAAAAAACATGTAACGTTGCTGCCCATGTAGGAAAAAACAAAACCTGAAGAATAGCTGCTACTTAAACTCCTCCTAAACCATAGCCTTTTTCAGACAAATATGCAGTAAGTCCAAGATGCGTGGAAAACCACGTACAAGTTGTTGCACTACGCAGAACACCAGCATTCTTTCTGAAGATATTCTTAGAATTGCCCTTGATGATATACACACACAGTAAATCAGCTAATGGAAATCACCATTTCAACAGGATACAACGTCCTTTCTTCTTCTCACAAAGGCACTCATTGTGTAAACCCTTCCTTGAACAATGACCCAAACATCTGTATTAACAGAAGCCTGCTAAATAACGCTGCTCCTCAGTCATGACAGGGGCCATCTGCTCACCTCCATAACGGACCAGTGCCATGTTTGCACATCTTACACATCCCTGTACATTTTTCAGTGCTCATTATTTATGTTTCCAAACTGATACTGCACACTCAAAGCACACACCCCTACAACAAAAGGGCTCCAGCTACCAAAGAAAACTGTCATTAATCTAATGAAGACCGCAACTTGCTTCTTGTGAAGAAACACAACTTGACCATAGCTTTCATGCACAGGGCTGTGAGCTTGCAAACTGTTCGTGTCCCACTGAGACTGGCTTTTTTCCTCGCTTCCTATCCTGTGCTGGCAGACTTTGACTAAGTTATTGTTACGGCTGAGCATCGCTCCTTTTCAGACAACGCTCCATGGGGTTTATATCAACATTTTCATCCCAATCTCATGCTAGATCGTCACAAGTTAATTCCTTTGTCTAAGAACACTGAACTAGATGCTGTTATTCCCAAAGGCAGGGGAGCAGCAAGCCCAGACCTGGCCATGCACCTGAGCTCTGCGGGCTCCGGCTCTCCCTGCCCATGGCACCGAGCCTCCTCCTGCAGCCGGATCCGACCCCAATACCTCTGCCATAGGGGCCCGGGGTGCCGAGAGCCGGTGGCAGCACGGGGGGTAGGTGAAGATCCCCCTACCTGACCCAGTTGTCACGGAACTTGCTCTGCTGGGGCTGGTTCACGTAAATGGTGCGGGCGGGCGCCTCGTCCAGATCCGCCGAGGACGTGGCTCCGGACATCTCATCATCCGCCTTCTTGTAGCCCGCGGGGGAACACACGGGTCCTGTGGGGAGAGCGGGGCCGGTCAGCGAGGGGTTGAGGCACGGAGCCCCCATCCCATCCCATTTACCCCATCCCATCCCATTCCCCCCCCCCCGCCATCCCCTCAGCCTCGCACCCCGCCCGGAGCCCGGCGGCAGCTCCCGGGGCCGCGGCGCCTCAGGGCCGGGCCACAGGCGGCAGCAGCAGCGCCCTCCTCGCCGCTTACCTCGGCGGCTGCTGCTAAATAATGCAGGGCCGGGGAGGGGGCGGCGGAGCCCGCAGCGAGCCAGCTGGCAACGGGGACACCGCCAGGGCCCTCGGCCCGGCCCCCAAAAGGGACCCGGCCCCCCGGGAGGGACCCGGCCCCGCGCCGCCCCTCGGCTGCCGGCTGAGGGGGAGCCGTGAGGCGGGCGCCTGAGGGCGGCTCTCCCCTTCCCTTCCCTTTCGAGCCCCCCTCCTGGGGATGCTTTGTGCGACTTACAGCGATTCCTGTGCAGTCTATTTACAGCTCCAGAAACAAACCGTGGGGTTACAAGGGCTCTGGACACAGGAACAAGGCAACTTTTTTCACAAGAACCCAGTATAAAATACCCAGAGGTATTTTAGGATTACTTGAGAAACCCATCGTAAAATACAATAGTTCTCTCACAACGTTAATCCAGCAGCTATTTCCGATTTCTGCACAAAGCTATGGTTATCCTGCAGACTGCCATCACAGCCGAGAGGCTAAAAAACACTCGGTGTCTTTTTCAGGGAGAGCCCCCTGAAATTATGTCCATCTCAACTACAGCTTCAAGACCAAACAGCAGCCCTGCCACAGCCTTAATACATTCAGCACTTACATCCTCGTACCACTGGCACTTGCCTTGGCTATTTAATTAATAAAAAGGCCACAGCCTAAGCTGAAGTGCTGCTCTTCCCTCCCAGGCTTTCCCAATGATCGATCTTTGATCAGCGGTGTAAACAGGTTCTGTCTCCCCTAAACATTAACCACTGGAGGGCAACATTACCCACTTGTTTTACAAAATAGTTCAGCATCAAAAAAAACTTCACCAAACTAGCAGCTGGTCAACAAAGCTGGTGTAACTAAAGTAATATGCTAACATATAAACAGACAGCACTGGCAGTTGCCTAATGCAAGCGTTGCGTATCGTGAGTTTGTACTTGAGATGTACTAAAATCAACTCATGTGCAGAATTGTTTCTTTGTGAAAAACCAGAAATTTCAGAAATAAAAGATGTCACACCATACATTAAGCAAGGTGATGCCATTAGAATAATACATTGGGTTACTCGGTCTGAAGAAACTCGCCGCAACACAAACGATTGCTCAACCTTGCTGCGGATTTTACCCTTCAGAAATGCGGAGCTAAGAGCACTGCTGGATACTCGCTGTTCCTTCCCATTGATTTCATGTTGTGTAACTGCAGCGGAGATCAAACGACAGTACCCTTAAGAGCATAAGTGCAAGGAAGCAGCTTTCATCTATTTTCCTAGTCAAGCTCCAGAACACAAGTGCAATTATAGAACAAGCACACTATACAAATTATTGGCTTTTCCCCCAGAGACAGGTTGATTTTTTTTTCCATATGACTCCCTTGAAATCTTTCTGCTTACTAGTTGTCCTCGCTGTCAAGTATCAGGAAGCTGTGCCACAGCTTTAGGAATGATAGATGATCAAGTATTTAGATTTACTTCATGTACAACATTCTTGACCACTCGGTCTCCAAGACAGGTAAATGCTACTGTCTTTGTGGCTCCTTATTCTTCACATTTACCAAAAAAAACTTCAAAGCCAGCCTGTGAGTGTGTAGAAACAGCTGTGCTAAGAGAGGTTTTATTTTTTTGAAAGTGGCTCAAATCAGCTGCTTCGACTGTTAGTGGAATAAGCCTCATTTTGGAAGATTATCCACTAATCCTGCCCATGAGAAATGCCTTCCACCTCCCTCCCCTATTACTAAGCAGATCATAGCCAGGAGCCCGCAGCAACCTATGCTACTAGAAACACAGATGCCCTCATTCCCCATATTCCGAAAGATTAAGGAACCCTAAGCTTCTGAAGGGCTCCTGGTGGGCAGCAGACTCAGCGGCTCCAGAACACCAGAGTACCCAGATGCCACCTCCAGAAGGCATCTCCCTCCGGGGAACCAGACATCACATCAACCATGTGAAGGCAACTTGCTCTCCCTCAGGGCCTGCACCTTCTCTTCTCCTTTCCCCAAGATCTTGCAACACTGCTACCAAATTATTTTTTGAGGGACAAACTACTATGACCTAGCGTGATTGCAGCATGTTAACATTGTGGCTCTCTTCACTGCTTGAACATAACCATTCAGCTCAGCTCAGTTAGTATCCCCTTAGCTCTGCCATTGGTCTTCTGAGTCTTCTTCCCAGTTCCCTCCACCCCATCCCAAAATCACAGAAAACCATTCCTAGTGGCACCACCTTCTCAGCTTCTAAGTCTGTACTTCAGGGAGAACGTAAGCAGAGTTTTTGTATCTGGCCAAAAGCTGTCACTGAGCAGAATGAAAACATGTCACTAAGTGATTCTTCCCACTCCTCTTCGGGAAAGAAGCCATGCACAGTCTCAATCTCCTCGAGTGGATCAGAAATCCCTTAAAAAGTTAAGGAAAGAACCAGACAGACAAAAAACCTCTGGGGATGCTAGTGAGCCTGTCTACCCATAGGTACCTCTGAAGGTACTAGAGAGCTAGTAAGGGACCACGATTTAGTAAAACATTATGATTACTATTTATTTTTAATAGATTTGAGATCCCAATGGAATTTAAACAGTGCCTAATATATCTGCTCTCAACTCTGAGGCATGAGACACTTACTGCAGGAGTCTGATACAGTTTCCCACTGTGCTTTCCAAGTTCCATCAGTCAGATGAGTTATCAAGTATTTTATAAAACACAGTTAAGGCTTGCTTCACACTGTTTAACAAATTTATTTTCTAAAAAAAGATGGGATTAAAGCTTGACAAAATTTAAAGAGCCTTATTTTATAGCTTTCTCTCATCATTAGGGCATCAAGCCTGATTTTTCTTGACAAGTTCACATTGTACTTGTTATCGCTTGAAAACCAATGAGTTAGAATTTAATAGTCTTGCTTCACTGGGCCTGCAAAGGTGGTATTTGCCATGTATACCTGTCCCCTTAATGTCTGCTCATTACTAACCATTGCTTTTCTATGATTGAGTAAACAAAGTGTTGTGAATTCTGCAGTGTTTTTATAGATTAGTCACTCAGGAAGCTTGCCAACCATCACAAGCCACAAGCAACTCTTGCAGCAATGACGCTGGTTTTCTCTTAAGTAGCCAGCTAGTTACCACTTCTGTCTGGTACCTTGTTAATAGAGCAATCAAGCACCTTACCACGTTCCATTTTTGAGAACAAATGTTAACACAGCAATTTATCTCATCAAGACAGCAGAACCACTAACTATGAGAACAGCAGGTCTGCAATGGAGAAGTTTACCAGACTGGCTTCATCCTGACAGGTGTAGATCCTAAAGCAATGCTGAGTGTGACGGCCAAGAATAATCCTACTGATATTGCTCACACTGTTTGCAGGACTCGGATCTAGAAGAAGAAAACACTGAGCTGAAGAAACTGTCCCTGCTTGAAGTGAGTTGTTTTCCCCAAAAATACATTCCTTCCTTGCACTATTTCATCATCTCTATTCCACATTCAACAGCAAGGCAATTGGAAGGCTTCTACAGCGCTCAGTAATTTAAAACTGTAGACAAGAGTATGAGAAAGGAAGTTCTGGAAATTTTTTGCAATTGAGCCTTTATTTTCTAGCTCCTATCTCATCAGGGGGCATTTAAAACATGCTTCCCTTCTTTGTTATTAGGTAAATGTTCTGCAGAATAAGGTGTGGTTAGGTCATCTGCATGCAAGCGCCAGGGTTCGTAATAACAGCCTTGAAATTAATCCTGCAGCTGCAAACTACCATTCACTTCTCCAACAATTATGCAAGAGCTGCTCTACCTGAGGTTACTGGAGACAATCGGTTTCACTTGCTAAAGGAGAAGCAAGCAGGGAACTGTATTCCTGCCCAGATGACATTTACCTATGTTTTAGGAGTAAAGTTACATTAAAAAAAAAATGTAAAAAATTATTGTGGAGAAATATCTAGCCCTTTTCAGATTTGTTTTACCTCGAGCTGATTTCAAATTGTGTGAAGAGCAGAGTGGATGTTACTAACACAGCATCTTTCAGGAACTGAAAGCTTTCAGTAGGTCCAGTTAAGAAGTCTGATATTCAATTAACTTTGATCATGGAAACAAGAACAATCTCTTCAATTTTAATAGGCAGTTATAAAGCAAAGTGGAAGAGGATACATTTCCTCAGCTTTCCCAAGGGTGCTCCTTGGGGTTTGAGGCCAAACAGAACTCCTGTAGAGGCCATTTACTAAAAGCAACCCTTTATATGTGATAGTAACGAGTATGAGGTTTCTGCAAGAATGCAAATGGTGAATTTGAAAAAGGAGAAGAAAAATAGCAGTACGTGGTGTCTTTGTATATTTTAGCCTAGGACTGCACTCATGCTGAACTTCTGCTCTAGTAGTGTTTCATCAGGTTAAAGGATTATCAGAGTTACCTGAAGAGTGAGTGGTGTCAGCCCTGCTAATACCAGGGCTAAGCCTAAGCATTTAAAGTCTTTTAGACTGCAAAACTAACATTCAGCACTTCAGTCCAGGACGACAAGAAGGCCATGACAACTTCTAACACAAGTTTGCTAGCTACAACATACTCAGTACGTGAGTATGCAAGCTTTAGAGCGTCATCGGGAAATGCTTATGACCTGGGAACTGAGAGGTTTCCCTCCGCCTCCATCGTTCCAAGCATTAGGAACCCTGCAAACCACCTTTTACGCTAATAGGATAAAAGGTTTTCTCCATCACACAACCCTAAGAAAATGGACAATTTGTATAGTGCGGTGCCTGCATTAACATTTCAGTAATTGGGTGACTGCTCCCACTCAGATTAGCAGCTTGTGCAGTAAAAGAGAAGCAGCACTACATGAAATGGAGCAGTCCCAGGGAAAATACCATTTTTCTTACTGGTTTGTGACAGTGTAAAATAGAAAAGGTGGAAGTGAACTCAGTTCTGACATTAGAAAACTTGTAGATACTTCTCCAAATGCTGGTGGTTCAACAGAACTAGCAAGATACTGAATGAGCAAAACATCATATTGGAGTTCTTCCGTAACACGTTTATTCCTCAGATTTAACCTGAACTGGTGTTTGTGAACAGCTAGAGCTACAGTGGACAAAATCTTGCATTCAGATCAAACCAGTAGACATGGCTATGGAAGGGTTCTGTACCAAGCCAAACCTGGGGTGCTGGGACTTGAAGCTCTCAGATAACCCTCCTGTTCAAGTCGTAACACAGAGACATCTGTACCTTTGTAGATGTTTCACAGATAAACAGCAAAGAGAAAACATTTTTATGCACAGCAGAAAAATCAGATTTTAAGACAGGAGATTTTTTCTGTGCTAGATCCAGACCAATAAGGAAATTGAGACGCAGATGAAGACAGTGGCCCCCAAAGGATATTAATAGTAAATAAAGCTTCAGATGTGTGACAGAGATGATTGAGCAAAGGAAGTGTATTTTCTGAACTCCAAGATGCAGGAAGAAAGCTGTCATCAATCAAGCTAACCCTGGCATCACAAAGGAAATTAAACAGACAGCAGCTCTATAACATCTCTGTTGCTCTCTGCATAGCTATCCAATGCACGTAGCCTAACAAAATTAACAAAGACAAAGAAGGATATTGCTGGGCACGCCGGGTACCCAGTTGAACACCACTCAGTGTTTCCCAAGTTGCTGAAAACTAGAGTAGCTGCCCAAGAATAGACAGAGTATTGTTCTGCAAGAAAAGCTGTCGTGTTGCAGAGGTCACTTGTTGGCCTCCTATAAAAAAAAAATTTGGACAATGTCATTTAGTCACTCAAAACCACAAGACTGATGAGTGGCCACTAGTTTGTGCATGCTGACAATCCAGGCTGGAGAGTGACACGTAGCTTACAGCAAGTGTCAGTCTTAAGGATGCATTAATCCAGTCTTCGAGAGCTTAAATAGTAAAAATCCTGCAGTACAAATGCCTCACACGGCTCTTTGGGGATCAGCGCAGAGATGCCTACTCTAAATTCGGAGCTCAGCTAAGCTGAAGGAACAGCTTGTGTCCATTGGTCAACCCAAGGATGACCGATTCGACAGCTCTGACCTCCCGAAGAGCTGAAGGCGAGGCACACAGCTTGTTTTGAGCAGCAGGCTGCATCAGACAGCGAATGGAACTGCACGCTGCAAGCGGAGACAGCTGGAGCCTGAATCTTGATGCATGGGACCAAATGCAGCTGAATGATGAAGCCAAGCGTTGCCACTAATGAACAGAGCAGATTCCTAGCAGAAAGCTGGAGATAAATCATAGCATTAAGCAGCAGAAAGTGGAATTAAGCTACTAGAGGAATACAGATTAGCACAAACCACATAGGGAGCACTCAGATGCATAGTCACATACAAGCACGGGACGTGTCGATAGACACAAGAGGGCTCTTATTGAGGTAAGGGATAAGAAGTGAGTCCACACAACCAAATTCACTTTCTGCAGGAACACCATGCAGCCACGTTAGTCAAATCAAAAAACAGGTGGCAGAATACTTAGGTACGGGAAATGAACGGTGCCATGGGTCGCCCACAGCCCAAGTGAAGGACTCGTGGGTGCATTTCTTTGTGCTTCTCTGAATGGCAGAAAGGCCTGGCGTTTGTTCCCTGTAACAATCCCTGGAGGCAACCTTGGTGAGACCACAAGAGGAATAGCACTTTGCCTAAAATAGCTGTTCTCCATCTCCCAAGTCATTTTGTACTTGCCCACTTAATGTCAAAACCAATCAGCTTCTGCTGATAATGCTGAGCTAATACAACTGCAGAAGAAACAAACACAATCTATTCTTATTCTGACCCATGCTTCATAGCCACAACTGTCAGCTAAATTCTAGGGCTGAGCCTGTATAACTGATAAGAAAAACATGTCCCTTCTTCCCCTGCCCCAGCGTCCAGATTAAGTTTACAAACACTGCTCCCCAGAAGAAAAACAAACCACGTACCTACCACACAGGCTCAAATCTTTAAGTGGAAGACAGGACAAAAATGGCCCTTCTAGACATCACTACTATTCCTCTCTCTCTTCAGCTGTTCTCCAAGCTCACTCACGTATTTGCTAGCAGCTTGTCACCGTAACCTGGACTTGAAGCACTTTTTCCTGGTACACAATATTGTGTCTGCTAATGATGTACGGGAATCAATACTTAGTGCCTAAAAATGAGTCTCTGGCAGCAGATAAATGAGATTTAATGACAATAAGTTGAATATTCAGCTTCACCAACACCTGTTCAACACCAGAAATTTCAATAAGTAATAAGTTCTACAGCTCCAGAAAGCCCAAGGAGCCTCCCAAGCTGGCCCTGAAACTCCCCAGATCCAAAGCCAAAAACATCTTCAAGTGCAATCGGTTTTCTAATAGCTGGTTCTAATAATAGGCTTTTCTCCAACTTGTAGGCAACTTTCAGAGTTGAATCCAAGATCCACACGCTCCAGCTTTGCAACAACTTCGCAAACAGTATAGAGGCACTAAGGCTGAGTTAAAGGTGTGCTACCAGAAGTTCATCATCAAGTCCTTCAAACTTACAGCACATCCCTGAAACAAGCCCCGTAAGAAGCACCAGTGAGGTGGGTTTGAAGGAGATGATGGAGAAACTGATTCTAAAAGACACGTGTCCTAGTAGCAACGCGTTAGCATGCTTTGTTGCTTTCCATTTTCAACTTATCCAACATCCCATGGGAACTCAGAATACCAAGCACTGGTGTTTCTTGCTTGGGGATTACCCAGTTTTGAGACTGTGGAGATCTGTGTTACTGCTCACCTGCTGATGGCATCGCACCTCATCCAACATCGCTCTGCTCTTTTCTCTTGTTCAAATAACCCTGAATCAGCATTGCCTGCTAACTGTTAGTGAAACTCCAAACACGGTTGCACACATTAGAATGCACTGCGTACAAATCCTTGAGAAGGTTTGGAGAACACTGGGTTTAGAGCTCTTTTATTTAACATAACTTAGAAACCTTTTACCTAGAAGGCAACAGGCCAAAGGCAGATTCCACTATCCATACACATGAAAACACATATCACATCCATCCATTCTGCACAGACTTCCAGCCTCTCAGATGAAGCCAGTTTTACAAAGCTCGTTTTGAATTTTCAGCTCAAAGAAATCCTCCTATACAAAGGAACAATCTTAACTGTAACACCAAAACCACGGCACTTGAAAACGCACAATGGCAATTCCGCTCCCTTCTTCCAGTATCATTATTTGCAGTTCCTGGAATTTTATCAGAAATTTGTTTACTAAAGCAATTTAAGAAGTGAACATGAGGTGGCAGAAGTTACAACTAAACTGGATTCTGATACTCGGAAAAAGAATAAGCATCTCTTCCGTATAATCCCACAAACCAAGTAAGACCCCATATCTGACAGAAGTGCTAAAATGCCACCTGAGATAACTGTAACTGGTAATTCTATTCGTGGGCCATGCACACAAGTATCAAACATGATGGATCTACTACGATAATTTTTTAATTATCATATTTCAAATATTTATAAAATATTTCAAAAATGGGTATCAGAAATCTCCCTAGCACAAATCACCACTAATCCTTACAGTTAAGTCCGCTCTCCTCCCACCTTTACGGCACGTTTCCCTGTATTAATATGGGTTGAAGCTAAAAATATCTTCAGCACATCATAATTCTGTTAGCGTCCTGGCACACAAGTGCTTTTTTTGTTTCATTTCCATAATGCATCTGTTCCTATAACAATTTACTAACAGCTTTAAAGATATCAGCTGCAAGCACAGCTGATCTTGATTTCTAAGAGAACAATTTAAACAAGACAGAAATGTTTTCCCCTCTGTATGCTGATGCTGTAAAGCTCTCCGTATCTGATGCTTCCCTACTAAAAGCTCTGAGGCCTGTGACATTGGCTTCCAGCCAAGGCCAGATTAGAAAGGTTTACCGAATACACGCTGACCTTTTGCTCTAAAGCATTCCCAAAGCTGCTGCTGTTCATGCTGTCCACCCACAGCTCGGAATAAAGCACCAGAGCAGCTGCCCATCGTACAGTTACCTATGGAGACGCATCTCTTCCAGCGATGGCACCGAGACATGGTGTTCGCGCCGTCTTGCACCAGCTGCGTGAAGATGAAAACAGCAGCAGTCCTTCAAAGATCTCTACAGCATTAGCAGGTCTCAAAGCTGATTAAAGTGATCCTCCTGGCAATCTGTGAAATATATGTTTTGCACTTTCAAATTGCTCTGCATTCGACTCACAGTAGGACAGTGTGGATTACGTGACTGTGGATTGCCTGTGCACAGAGACCCCTGGGGCTCTCCTTTGAGCACTCTAATACATTTCAGAATAAAAAAAAAAAAAAAAGGGAGAATTCAACATTATCCTGTATTCTTGCACCTGAAACAACCATCCACCCCCTCCTGGACTCTGACCCTTCCAGACCAACTTTCAAAGCACAGATTCCACAAAGTGAAACCCTAACAGAAGGACACAACAGAACTCCACTTCTGTTCCCTTTGAAGCTGCTATCTGTAGTGTCAGAGGTTATGAGATCAATTCATCTCTGCAGGTAGAAAAAGCGTTTTCTTTTTTTAAACTTCTCCTTGCTTCTGAACAAGTATTTTGGATATCAAACAAAAAGGTCAAAAAACTATTCAGCTTTCACTTCAGCTATTAAAAATCCTTTGCCTTTAAAGACGGAAAGTAGTTTTCACTTCTTTTTCACCTGTAGTAAACCTATTAGTATGAGCCTGTCCTTAGAGTCACAGGGATTTACATGGCCCCTATAGCAGCTTTACAGGGTCCTTCCCCCACCGCTGCCCCCCCTGCAGGCCACTGGTTTGCTTTTGGGATAGGGACTAGAAAAGGAAGCATTAGCAGCATGCTAAAAGCCTCACAAGAGAGCCTTTTACGGTGAAGATTTGGTGTTTTGGATCATAACCTAAGTTACCATTCAATGTATGTGATCTCCAGGCCACATCCACCTGCTCCACCAGGGGCTCCTCCACCCATGGGGGGGCTGCAGCGTGGAGATCTGCTCCATGTGGGACCCATGGGCTGCAGGGGGACAGCCTGCTCCACCAGGGGCCTCTCCACTGGCCGCAGGGGAACTGCTGCTGCCTGCCTGGAGCACCTCCTGCCCTCCTGCTGCACTCACCTGGGGGGCTGCAGGGCTGCTGCTCTCTCAGCTCTCACCCCTCTCTCCCATCTGAAGTTGTGCAGAGTTTTTTTTTTTTCCCTCCTTTCTTCTATCTGCTCTCCCAGAGGCCCAACCAACATCACTCATGGCTCTGCTCATGGAGGCCACCCCCGCAGCCCCCCGCTACCAAAACCTTGCCACATCCCTCACCCCGGGCTGGGAGCCGGGCAGAGCAGGCCTGAGCATCACCTGGCAAGTGGCACAGCGAAGGCTGGTAAGAGATCATCAAGTAAAGGGCATCAAATATTCATGAGCAAGACAATGACAGGAAATCATGGCAGATACTGCTAGCTACAAGTAAGTGTTTGTTGTTTTTTTTTTTCCTCAGGAGAGGAAGATACTCAAAATTTTAGTTGCTCTTATCTAGCTTTCATTAGGGAAGTGCTGCATAATGCATGAGGAAAACATCTGAGAACAGTGTTTGGGAACACTATCCATTCCCTACACAGATGAATCCGGGAGCAAGAAGTATTGGATCTGTCTGTACTTTGTATGCAGCTGTACCCAGGCTAGCCCGGATTAGTGATTCCCTATTACAGGGCACAAGAATGATTTATCTCAAACCAAACCTGCTTATCTCACCTTCTCCAGGCCAGCAAGATCTGAAAGCAGACGGCAGCGTTAGCACACGCAGAGGTAGGAAAGCTAATCACACCGGCTTGGCCTGGCCCAGATCCGTCCCAGCAGGATGCCGACTGATTCCTGCCCTGGCTTTGACTTGCTCCCTACAGCCTCAGAGCTGTCACAGCCAGCCCAGATTCCAGCACCTGATCTCAAAGGCTCAGCTACAACTGAGGTGGCCTCCATAACACCTGCCTAAAATCATTCTGGGTCAAACTACAACACCAGTTAGCCAAAGTGTTATTATTTTTTTAAATGAAAAGCAGCAGAAATTGTACCTCATGCTCTCTAATGAAGCTTCCTTCAGATTTTTCTCAGCTTAGTAGCTGCTACTTACATAAATGGAGCTCTTGCCTGGTGTGTGTCTACCTGTAAGCCTGATGTGTGTATTTGGGGCAGAAAAAACTGCTGTAAAGAACACATGATCAAAATACAGGATTATATGAGGATATAGTTAGATCACCCACCTTTGTCATGTTATTTCTTTTCAAAGACAAAAAGCCTTATCTAAACACTTGTGCTGCACTGATATAACTTCAAATCTCACCAGATAACAGTTTTTCTTTGATATAATAGACTGAGAAGTATCTGTATTTGATGGGACAGAGACTGACCTACCCATGCTATCATTTTCTATACTGATGGGTTTTGTGGTTCTGAAGATGGGCATGGACTTGGTACATTTTATTTCAAAGAACATCAGTAAGAAAAGGGTACCTCAGCCTATACTTGCTATTAGCCTCTGGGACTCTTGCAACTACTCCAAAATCATTCTAGAATAAAAGTAGAAAACAAAATTCGTGTTCCTCCACCTAAAGTGCCCAGTATTCCTAATCAGGCAAAGTGCTCCAGCTCAAATTCCCTCTGAATTTATCTGTTGCTAAACCTCTGAGACATCCCTTGGTGGCTCACACCTACCCCCTCAGCATTACTCAGAACAAGTAGGGGACAAATAAACCATCTGCATGGTACACTCGAGAAAAGGCAGCAGTCTTTTAGGCTAGTACTGTTGGCACGTTTACCACCAGCAGTGCACTCACTGCCTTGTATCAATACTGCTTTTTATTACGGGAAATCCTTCCATGGATAATGCTGAGTATCAGCCAGGCAGCGCTGTCAGCTCCAGGAACTGAAAGAGTGAGTCAGTTAAAAAAAGTTTAATGATGCTTTGTTTGTAAAACATCATTACATTTTAAAATGATGGCTTGGGGACTTGTTTTTTTCTCTGTAAAAAAACAACATACACCTTATCTTCTCGTTCCTGACCCTTCATATTAAGAGGGTCGTGTTTTCAGGGTTCTCTGCTATCACAGCTTAACTGTTTTGCAGTGCAGGTTTGTATCCCCCTGTGCTACCTGGAAATTGTGCTAGAGCTCCAACATGCAGCTGGGCTGAAGTATCATGAAGCTGAAGCAGTTGTAATTTGTTTTAACTCTGAAAACAAAGTTCGGTCCTGACATAACAGATGTCATTGCATGAAGGTTAGTGGTAATTCGGAGAAGTGTAAGTCCTTCTGAGTCTCTGGTAAAATAGCAGACTTGAAAATAAGCTTAAGTTAGCGTACACAGCCACACCAACCTTTTACCAGCTTAGTATTCACTCAGCATCCCATTTATTGGGGACATTAAAGAACTGTAAGGACTTGATAAAAAATATCAGGCTTGCAAACAGAACAGAAAGGTAATTCCTCACTCGAACAAACTTATTAACAACCCCAGTGAGTAACTAAATACCAGGTCAGCTGCAGAATTACACTGCTATCAGCTCCTAGAGCGACCTTGTGATTACCCATACAATCAGAACAACATGCTAGAATAAGCCAGGACTGCACAGCTGGATTTACTAACGAAGCAGGAGGCAACCGCAGATATTTCAGACAGTCACCAGCAGAAGCACACCACAAGAAAACCTCTAACCACCTACATCAGAGATTTAATTCAGTCTCAGTCTGCCTGGCCCCCAAAAGACGTCTCCTTTTTTGGAGCCAGGGCATTTGGCACAAAGGGTTGAGGTCAGTGAGAGCTGCACAGCCCTTTGGCAGCACAAGAGATCTCCCTCAGCTAACAGGGCCCAGGCCCTTTCCAGTCACTTCCAGCATCCCTATCTCTGAGATCAATACATCAGGCATACCATTTACAAAATTCAGCTAGTCTTTGAGTCAAATACCATTAAATGTTTAGGTACTGAAGGAACCCTGTAGATAACAGTACTTAAATAATTTCTGAGCTCTTCGGTTTCCCAGAAACCCAGCCCCAAGAATTCGAGCAAGTTTTAGTCCTCCCCTGGCCCTGGTTCCCTGCAAAACCAACCACATCCCTTACAGGATTTCATAGGGTAATTTGTGAGCCATGTTTTATGTTTGGGAGTGCTTTGACCTTGTCTTAAGATGTAAAGCATCCTAATATTTCTTCAGGGCAAGAAAGCTTTAACCTCCTGACCAGCACGGCTGTGGCATTCCACAAACACGAGTCTACACGTGATCCTCAGCTGGGCCGCCCACACCATCTCAAAGACCAAAAGTTTTAGTTCAACATGTTCCTGGGGAACTGCACAACATCCCTGCATACAGAGCTATCACTGCAATGACTACAGTCGTTGAAATGTCAGAGTTGGGAGCAGCACTTAGCTCTCCTCAGGAATATTGTATACGCTCGGATAAAGCACACTGGGTATGAACTCAAGCGAGGCCATATAAAATGGAAAGTTACTGGGAAATTCTGCTGGGAACCGGGCACAGCTCTGCTGCAATTCCCACTGCTCTTGTGCCTCCCTGCCTTAGGGCTCTTAAGAGAAGCATCTAGCAGACAGCAGCTGGTTCACTGTGAGAGGCTGTATTAAAAACAGTTGTGCCATTTGCGACCGTAAGAGCTTACTGGGGCCTTACTGAAACACAGCTGCAGGGCCGAGGCTAGTCTTTTTTTGGTACACATCCTGATATCCTCAGGGATTAGAACAGAAACTTTTAATGGGTGATTCTTATCCCAGCAGAACACCAGCCTTTTCCCTTCCCACTCTCCATTTCCCATGCTGTGCTCCTTAAGGCAGCCCGAGTTTCTCTGAGAGGTGCCAAATGTGCTGGAGCAGAGGTTAGTGCACCTACCAGCAGCGCTGCTGCCACTGTCCCCTAAACACCAAAACCTGCAGAGGCTGCAGCTCACCTAGCTCTGCTGGCTGCTCAGTCCCTAAACAAAAAAGAACCTCACTAGCTGGAGTGATACCCAAAGCTTCACTGCTGTCCTTATTTTAAATGTTGTGAAGTTAAATATATGATGGGTAAGTTAATGAGTATGTCAACTGTTTTCTCTTATTTGTAGTTTTCTTACAAGGACCCCACGGAGTTTAAGCTGCTGAACATAATTCAAGCTCAGATCTACTACTCCCATGCCCTTGTCCTGAAACTCACAACCACTTCACTGCATGCTGAGCCCTCCAAACCTTCATTCCACGTGGAGGAACCTCTTAAATCCATCTCCACAAACTGCTGGTGAGCTGTGCATCTTCGCCTTGTCCAGGCAGCACAAGGGGCAGCACGAAACACAGCACAGCCCTGGAAACCCGCCAGCAGCACAGCTGGTTCCACCAAGTGAACAGAAAGTCATAAAGCGAGCACTTCACTCCCTCTTCACTCCTGGCACTTCACTGTAGAAAAGGAAGGAAAAAAGCCAAGTTTCTGGCAAGCCAATGAGAAGGACCACGAGCCAGAAGGAATGCCACAACCTGCTTAAGTGCATTTATCCTGCTCCGGTGACTCCCTGAGTACTGGCCACAAATCATACCAGTTAGCAATTACTGTAGGAATAATCGCTGTCTGCTGCAAGAGTTAAGACTCGGGAATTATTCTTTACAGCTCTGTTTAACTAATTGTCTTTGTTATGAAGCCATTTGGATCCCGAGTACCTTACAACAGAAATATCACTGGCATTTGGTTCACATACTGTTAGAAAGCCTGTGTCGGAGTAATTTCAGGATAGATTCGGTACAGCTGAAACCCACGGGGGTTGTGCTGGGATGCGCTGGGAAGTTCTCCACCTATTGCATGTCACAGCCCCATCCAGAATTAGCTTACCTGCTCATTCCTTCCAGGGGGTCAGAGAGCCCCGGCAGCTGTCTCAGAACAGAGAAAATGGGTGGGGGGAGCACCTAATTACATTATTTAACCCTTCTCCTGCTGCTCACAGTCAATGTCTGTCACACAAAATATTACAGTGATTTAAGTTTACTAGTAGATCAAACCCCAGAGGTTCAAGTTCAGCTTTCCCAATCACGGGACCAACTTTTCAGATGCATTTCAAGTGACCACGAGCAGGGCTGTGGCTTAACCCAGCCGGCAGCTCCCCACCACAGTCTCTCACCCACCCCCTCCCAATCGGGCTGGGGACAGAATCAGAAAGGTAAAAGCATGGGCACTTGTGGGTTGAGATAAGGACAGATTCATAAGGAAAAAAAGATGCAAGGGAAGAATAAAAGCAGGAGATGCACTTCATAGTTGCTCACCACCAGCCGACCGATGCCCAGCCCGTCCCAAACAACAGCAGCCCGCATCCAGCCTCCCCCCCAGTTTTATTGCTGACCATGAGGCCACACGGTGTGAGATGTCCCCTCAGCCAGCTCCTGGCTGTCCCCTCCCAGCTCCCTGAGCACCCCCAGGTACCTCGCTGGCAGGGCAGCACCAGGAGCTGCAGGGCCTTGGCTCTGCGCAAACACTGCCCTGCAGGAACTAAAACACCAGGGTGTTATCAGCATTACTCAGCCTAAACCCAAAACACGGCTCCACAGCAGCTACTAGGAAGAAAATTAACTCTATCCCAGCCAAAACCAGGGCTCCAGGGGATTAACAGCTTCCGCTACTTGCACCTGAATACCTATCCCCAGCCAAACAGTCAGGCATCACCAATTTCTGGTTGTTTGCTCTTAGCTGGGCCTTCAAATTGAGAAGCCTGCTCTTAGTCTCCCTCTGGTATTTCTCCCTCCAATATTGTACAAAGCAGCTACTCAGGGAGCCACCAGGCAGCACTTGGACCTAGTGCTTGGACCCAGCTTCAGGAAGAGGAGTCCTCCAGCAGGCACTTGTTATTAACAAAACACTACGTGGAGGTTTTCTTTTAAAAGCTTATTTCCCCAGCTTGTATAATCAGAGCTTTGTGGTCCATACCACGGACTGGAAGAGGAATTAATTCACCGAGCAGCTCAGCACACAGGGAGAGCGTAGCATAACCTCGAGTCATTTCATACGAGAACTTTCAATTTCCAGATAATTTTTAATCAAACAACCCCCAGGTTACTGACAGCATGCCTCAAGTCAGGGAACAGCAAGCACATGCATGCAAACACACGCAGGATAAATATGAGAAAAAAAAAAATCAATTTCCAGTCTCTTGTTCTGCGCTCTGCTGGTGTTTGAGTAAGATTAATGTCTCCCATGATGAATCGGTCAATTCATCTGTTTATGGATTATTATTTTTTTGGAAATGGAAAAAATGAATAATTTTTTTATTTATATGTACTAATTGTGCACCGGAGCGCATATTGCCACAACATTTACAGAGGACTCAGCTGATGCTATAAAATAAAATCTCTAAACATGATATTTATTAAAATCTAGCAACCTTCTAAAGGAGGTTTTTATATTCCCCGTCTCCACAAAACCTTTAATCTGTAAGAATTACTTGGCACATTGCTTTCTTTTCAAAAGGTGGGAGGTAAAGAAGTGAAATGGGAATTGGTTTCCCAACGTAAAACAGGAGCCTGAACAGACAGCCAGGTTGAGCTGCCCCCTGTTTTGTGAGCCATCCTTCTCCTAGAGATTAAGGTACCTGCTCCCATCTGATCAGCATCTTTTGAGAATCGGGCTTATAGCAGGCCTGACTCAAAGTCAGCTTTTCTGTTCCCCTGAAGCCATTTCAGCTGCATTCAACAGGAGAAAGACGCTTGCAAACTTATTTTGTATTCCAGGTTATCACAAAACACTGCATTATAACTTTTGAGAACAGAGTTTGAGAAAAATAAGCATGATGGAAACCCTGTTCCTGTACCACAGGCTTCTCTATACTGGGCAACATCAGCTATACTTTGCAAGCCACGTTTAAACCTCCTTGCTTTTACACATCACCCTCGTCCCAGTGCAAGTGAGGATTCAGACTGCACCCAGAACTGCCAGGTTTCAGCTGAAGGAGACAAAAATTGCCTCACCTCTCACCATTCACACCTCCTGCTGGAGTCATACCATCCTCTTCCCTCATCTCACCTCCACTTCTTTCTGCAGGAAGCTCTCCCTCCGGCCCTCTGCTCTCTAAACAAAGCAGTCAAACCTGATAACCAGAAGCTACAGATGTGATAAAGCAGATCTGGCTTTCAGAGCTTCACGCAATAGCTATGACTTCAGGGCAAGCTGTCTTTCCTTTGATCTCTTTTTGTTGCAGACACCAATGCTCACTTCATTCATCTAGCCACGTAGCACGCACAGCCCGGGAAAAGAAACCTGATGCTGTTGGAGTCCTGCCTGTAAGAAAGCAAAAAGCCTGTGGGTCTTCTGCAAAGATAAACTGCCACAGTGGCAATTGAAAACCACGTGATAAGGCTTGGCACATCCATCCTCCCCGTATCAGCCCCGTATCCACAAAAACTGGGAACGAGTTTGGACTTGGTCAAGGCCAGCGCCTGGGCCTTCCCATCACACAGGAAACACAGTCCCGTCTATGCATATTTAAGGGCAGGTAACATCTTAGAAAACTTCTTTTAAAAAAATAAATAAATAAATAAAAATCACCCAGCTTGTAAAGGAAGAGAAAGTCCCCATAAAGCTCCATTTCTTACCAGCTTATGTTGATACTACCTGTGTGTGGAAAAAAAATGCCCTTGCTGTTTACAAAGTGCTTTCAGCTCCACAAAGAACAATTCAATGAGCAATAGCAAAGCAACAAACCAGTTTTATCTTTAACCTGAGAGAGGATAACACTCACCCACATTCCTACACTAATGGCCAGAGAAGGCAGGGACAGACATTAGCTGCTCTTACGTGGTGAAGCTCTGCTCTGCAAGCTCTCCAGCAGCCTTCCAGTCTTGAAACTGAGGAGAAGCAGGACCACATCTATGCTCACTGCTAGTATGTCCACCCCCATAGTGCCAACATATCGTGTGATGAAATACATGAGCTAGTTGCAACTTCAAAGCCACTTCTGTGCTTGTACTGCAAGACCACCCTGCTGTGTATACCAGAAGTACAGCTTAATCGGTTGATTTCATCTGTGATCATTGCATTTATGGAAGCATAAAGACACCCAGGACTACCAGAATACAGCTCTTCAAATACACATTGACAATCACTCCATGAAAAAAAAGCTTGCAGCATGAACAAATTTAGATTTCGCTAGGTGGACAACCAACATTTGACTCAGTGTCAGCCAACTGGAATTGCCTCCAGATCCACACACAGCTCTCACCTTCACTTACATTAACATGGACTAAGTTAACATAACACCAGTCACAGAAACCAAGCCTTTAAGTAAAGAGGAGTGATGCCTAGGTACATCTATTATTTAAAAATATTAGTGAGCAGTTACAGCGAACCATTACCCTGACATCTACCTCGTGCTCTACTACCATCCTGGGAACCTCCAAAACATAAGCTGAGGAAGCATGACTTATTATATATATATATAAAATATATATATATATACCTTGTGATTCACTTGTCGATGCTTTTGTCCCAAAAGCATTGCTTCCATATTAAATAAGCTTTCCACTTTAGAAAGCTGAAATATTGATGCAGATAAAGAAGATGAAG
Organism: Anas platyrhynchos; assembly: GCF_047663525.1. Taxonomy (NCBI): domain Eukaryota; kingdom Metazoa; phylum Chordata; class Aves; order Anseriformes; family Anatidae; genus Anas; species Anas platyrhynchos. Next base: position 186,262,084 of record NC_092587.1, on the reverse strand, counting down.
TACCTGCAAATAATGAAGCACCATCAATAAAAGAACACTTGTTTACTCCATCCTTCTGTTCTTAATAACCTATGGAATAAAACCAGGCAGAAGTATTTACCTTGTTAAAGTCATTCCAGTTTAAGTAGCTTGAAGTCATTACAGCTTCTTGCATTTATTTACACATTACATTACCTCACGTCAACAACACTACAGAGTCAATTCAGTTCGCTATTTCCAGAAGCGAGAACTGAGGATTGCCGTGCAAGGGAAAGGACTTCAACAAAATCTGCTCAGAGTCAATGGGACAGAGGGAAGAAAAGCATTCCTCATGCCCTGGGGCAGTAGCACTTGGCCCACACCTGCCCTGAAGCCCTCTAACAGGCCAGAGAAGCCATCTGCCTGATGAAATGCTGTACAGAAATGGGTTATAAAACTCACGGCCACTGCCCTAACCCTGAAGGCAGCTACATCCCTTGTCAGCTCATGCCTAAGAAGAGCACAGGGCCTAACCTAGAGCCCTCAGCCAACACCCAAATGGAAGCTACAGGCCCGAAGATGGCTGGCTGGAGGTTAAGCACGAGGACATGCACAGCCTCAGCCCGGCAGGTTTCTCAGGACGGGTTTGGTGCAGGGCTGAGGCCCTTCAGGATAGGTCTGGTGGCTGCTGGAGCCACAGCAACTCCACACAGCAAAAAGGATGGCTTTGAAGAAGCTGAGGAACATGCAAACAGGAAGCCTGAAAGGCGAGGGTAGATGCTGTCTGGCATCTGCAGATGAACAGTCTGACAGCAGGTCTTGGGGAAAGCTGGTGTCAGCTACCAGAGAGGAGATCCAGAACTGCTGAAGAAAGCCCAGAAGGGATGGAGAGCAGCCCTGAGGAGAAGGACCTGGGGGTGTTCGTAGATGAAAAGCTCAACATGAGACAGCAATGTGCACTTGCAGCCCAGAAAGCCAACCGTACCTTGGGCTGCATCAACAGCAGCATGGCCAGCAGGGTGAGGGAAGGGATTGTGCCCCTCGGCTCTGCTCTTGTGAGACCCCTCCTGGAGCCCTGCGTTCAGATCTGGGGCCCCCAGCACAAGAAGGGCAAGAACATGTTAGAGCAAGTCCAGAGGAGGGCCACGAGGATGATTTAGGGGCTGAAGCACCTTTTCTATAAGGACAGGCTGAGGGAGCTGGGGTTGTTCAGCCTGGAGAAGAGAAGGCTCCAAGGAGATCTTACGGCAGCCTGCCAGTGCCTAAAGGGGGCTACAGGAAAGCTGGGGAGGGACTCTTGGTCAGGGAGTGGAGTGATAGAGCAAGGAGGCTTGAAACTAAAAGAGGGGAAGCTTAGATCAGGTAGAAGGAAGAAATTCTTCCCTCAGAGGGTGGTGAGGCCCTGGCACAGGCTGCCCAGAGAAGCTGTGGCTGCCCCATCCCTGGAGGTCACAGAATCACAGAATTTCTAGGTTGGAAGAGACCTCAAGATCATCGAGTCCAACCTCTAACCTAACACTAACAGTCCCCACTAAACCATATCCCTAAGCTCTACATCTAAACGTCTTTTGAAGACTTCCAGGGATGGTGACTCCACCACCTCCCTGAGCAGCCTGTTCCAGTGCCTAACAACCCTTTCAGTAAAGAAGTTACTGAAAGAAGTTACTGTGCTCAAGGCCAGGCTGGATGGGGCTTTGGGCAACCTGGTGTGGTGGGAGGTGTCCCTGCCCATGGCAGGGGGGTGGAACTGGGTGGGCTTTAAGGTCCCTTCCAACCAAAACCATTCTGTGATGCTATGAGTCTGTAACAGGGAAGGATCGCATGCAGAAAGTAAAGATCAGGAGCCTCCAGAGTTCATTTTGGCTCAGCTATTGCAGAAACAAGGTTTAACGTTACCTGATCCTGCCTCTGTTTGATGAAGGGCCTGCTATTCAGTACAGTCTTATACAGCTTAATCATCTTAGATACTTAGACATGCATCCGGATGACCATGGAGCAGATCCTGCCTGCAATGTGGAGATGCTTCACTGCTTGCACAAGCCACTAGAATGCCTTTGCAAGGCTCTCCTCTTGCCCAAGAGGGTACTCCAACATTGTGCTAAGTTCTAAGGACTGAGTGTTGCACTGAAAACAACACGCCATAAAAGTAAATTCCCTTACTACTGCGTCACTTTAGCCTTCCTTCAAGTGTGCTTAACACAGAACCACGTGGATACAAAAGAAAAGGGGACAACAACCTCATTCCCTATTCTCCTCATTGAAGGAACATCTTTAGAAGAAAAAGCAAACCAAGATACCGATAAAATTCTTTGTAAATCAGATGGAAAACCCGACTGCGTGGTACCATTACCACCTCTTAAGACAGGCAGGCTTGTGTGGGTTATGCGGCTTACTGTATTCATTAAAGGTTCACTACCACTGTTAGTGGGACTGCTAATGGAAACATTCAGGGGAGGAAATTGGCAACTAATTCATTGCCACTAATTGCAATCTACTTTCAGCTGCCTTATGCAGCAGCCTTGCAGAAAACAGCATCTTTGTAAATGCCTATTGTAGAAGCTAATAAAGAAATCAGGCTATCGTGTTCTTAAAAATATTTAACTCCTAAGCACCTTTTGCTAATGTGATACCTACCAATTGTGGTGAAGTCTGGAGTGATGCAAGGACAGGATTAATGCTGTCCTGTTCATCAGACACCGTTTTAGCCATCCACCTTCTGACCAAGGACTGCCAAGCAATCCTAACGAGGTGGAGGGGTCATTCAGCGTGTGTGCAGAGCTCTGCAACGGCACCCCAGAGCTAGGAGCAGCCCCACTGCTCTGCTCCAGCAGGAAAAAACAAGGAATAATAACATAAACGCAGAGTGGACAACATGGGGGTGACTATAGACAGAAGCTGAATGATTTCAGGCTCTCTTTCAGAGCTCTAGGAGCAACAGGTATGCTGACAAATCACTGCTGTTCTATATCACCATCACAATACGATGAGGGCATGCAGGGAGGTAGCACGTTTCTCAGAGATTTGTTTTTTTGCCACTAACATGCATTATCTGCCCTCTACGGGACCATGAAACAGAAGTTATCTATGCTGATGTGAAAATTAACAGCCCTCTTCACTATCTGGCACTCTCCAGAGGATTTGGAGACCTGATTGAAACCACCTCCCAAGAAAAAAATGCTGCAGGATATACAAATGCTGCAGGATATTTGGGGCTTGGAAGAGTAGTTCCTGTGCTCTCAGCCTTACGCACCAGATGAGGAATCCAGTGCCGAACATCCTGTGTTGCTCACAACTTATCTGCATCACTAAGGGCTAACAAAACCAGAAGACAGCTAATGGAGTTAGAGACAGCTTAAGGAAGACATACATCTGCACAAACCTCAAGGCAGACTTGTGAACGTTAGCTTAGTAATAACCTTGAGTAGGAGAAGTTTATTTTTAAGCTTAATGGATGTAGAAGGCAGACTTCCAAAACAGAAAAAAAATCTAACAGCAGTTGTATGTTTAACCAAGGACAAGAGAAAAGCTACCAGCACACGCCTCTGCCTGCCCCCTGCTGCAGGAAAGAGGCGTACTGGCAGATAAGGGGAGGTTGCTGTTATCAGCCAGTCTTATCTCTGCTCTACAGCCATGGTCAGGAGATCGGATCAGGGATGAAAGCAAGCTTATTGAGCTAGAAACTCATGTGGATCCATCCCTTTGATGCATGCTATGTGAAAAATACAGTTATCGGTTGCTGTAATACTGCAGTACTAAGTACTGCTATCCCCCTGCTGCTCTCATGCTGGAGTCCTGTATTGTAAGTAGAGCTAGAGAAGTTTTCCCCCGAAGCCCAGCCTAGATTTCTCATGCTGGTGTTGCTCCCTCCACCCCAAACAGCTCTCTTGCCTGTAGCATCTGTATGGGATGAGTTTTAAAAGATACCCTACAGGCTGTTCTAGGAAACCTGTAACGTGCATCCTGAGCTGCTGCAGCCTGGAGAAGGTGAACGTGATTTCAGCAGTGATGCTGACTGCACCAGCTGGGGTATGACCACACAGCACCCGTCACTGCCAAAGCATTTCATGTTTGTTTTCCATCAGATCTGGGCTCAGCTTGCCCTATTCCATCACTGCTGAGGATTACGTACCTTTGTACTGCATCATCTCTCAGCCTTCAGACATGCCAGTCCCTGGCTGCGATGGGCACACGCTGTTTTATTCAAACTGCTACGGAGCAAGCAGAGATGAGAATCACAGGCCTCCTCAATATTTAATTATCTGCTACTGCACTGTGGATTTAGAGGAAATTATGCTTCTGACTCATGTGCTCACTTGGAAGAGTTTTTCATGGCCGAGTAGCCCTGGGGAGGAAAGGGAAGAAAACCCAAACAAACAACCCAGTGCTTAAAGCTGTGTACCACCACCTACCTGACTGCATTTCCAATGACAGCACAGTCATTTGTATGCAGAGAGCACCGCAGTGTCATTCCTAAAACAATCTGATCAGCTAGATTTCAGCCACCCTGCTCTTCTGTTCTGTTAAGTACAGTAAATGGGTTCAAGATAGAGTCCAAAAGAGGTCCTAAACTCCTTCAGGCAGTTTCAAGCAGCCTTCAGACAGTGCTGAGCTGTATCTGCTCCTACCCCAATATATAGATACATATATCTGTACCTATATATCTACCCCTAACAAGCAAGAAGGGGTCTCTGTAGCACATGAAGCACAATTTTAGTCTTGAAGTTGGCTCCTACCACACAGCTGTAACTCTGATATTTTTAAAGTCCTATCACATTCCTGCCATGAAAACATACTTTCATCTTTTCTACATTGACAAGGAAAATAAAACTGACAAACTATCAATTTCTACCCCATCTAAAACTGAAAGTTGTGAATATTATAACAAGAATTTCTTATATCTTTAGTTTCCTCCTCCCCCCAAATTCACCTGCCTGAATATCAAAGCTAAAAAAGAGCAAGCCTCCTAAATGTTACAGCCTACCACACAAAAGCCTCTACAGATGTGACTTTCTGCTTCCTTTTTCCTCTTTTAAAGTCTCATCTGTGTGCAGTAGCTTCTCTCAGCCTACAAATTAGGGTGCTGGGGCTCATTACTACACACAGAGCAGTAATAATTAGCAGCAGGCAGAGCTTACATCTCGTTAGGCTTGCTTTTTGCTTTCAGGCAGAACTGATTTAGCTTTGGGGGTTCCTGTGTCACCCTGCCAGAATGAGAGTTTTCAGATAACTTATTTTTATCATTCCCTTACTTTTGTAAGCGCTGATGTTATTCTGGCATGCTTTACAGCTTATTTTTTAATTTACTTGTAATAATATCCATATTAATGTCTATGTGAGCAACCACAAAAGGCAATTATAATTTTCTCTCATATTTTACAGTTTGGTCCTTGATCTCTTAATTGGCTTTTTATTATTTAAGTCTTCTTTCGCTGTTCTCGCATTGTGAACTGATTTTCACAGGTGTATATATTAGGAAAGCTCCTTAAATAGCTCTTCCTAGCTTTTGGCATATGAGGCAATCTTGAGGCACTTCAGTATTTTTTTGCTTTGACCTTAGTTTTAGTGACTTGCTTTTCTTCTGTTAATCCAGCTCTATTTTTGGCTCCAGCCTCAGTCACAGCACAGTGACGGAAGGACTGCCAATCTTCTTAATGTAGGATTTCCCTCCCCCCTTCTCTAAGTTGTTAATCACTTGTCTCAAATTTTCATCTGTAGAAACTGACATAGCAATTTCCTTACTAGAATTGTTTATGGAGGAGTGGGATTGTTGTTAAGAAGCAATTTTAACAATATGAAACAGAACGAAAAGACTACAGAAATGCAGCTTATAAAATGCCCTTGTAAAAATAAGCCTTTAGAAGATGTAAAGGATTAAACAAAAGGTCGTGCTCTGGTTGTCTTTTCCAGAACATCCACGTGGACGTGGTTTCATGATGTCTGATACCACCAAAGCCAAAGAGCAGCTATGAAAAATACTGATACCTGAGAGCCCATCTGTCTCAAGAAACCTTTTCCTATACCGCCTTTTATCCCCCCAGCACCATACAAATGCTGTATAGCTATTTTATATTATTTTATTATTTATCATATTTTATTACTGAATGGCAGTTTGTGCACTTCGTTAATTCTGCTTGCAATAAGGATGGCTGTTTGCAGAAGCCTGCTCCTTAATTAGTGGCAGCACACGCTCTGTGTGTACCATCTGCCCTCTCTGGATGTGAACTGGGCCACAGGGACACGAACCAAACCCCCTCACCTCCTCCGTGGGCATAACCCAGGCACTGATTGGATTTGTAACTCATAACAGGACGAGGCAGAAATTCAGCAGGACGGCTGCATGCAAAGAGTCTGGTGCCTGAAAAAGGACATTACAATTAAAAATAAATTAAAAAAAAAAAAGGCATTTAATAACAGGTTATCTTTAGAGGTCTGCAAGGAGATGAAGATTTTTAAGAATAGGGAATGCCGGACAGTGCTCAACAACATTTTCAATGTGGAAATGGGAGTAATTAACAGACTCTAAAGGAGATATGAAGACTATCAGGACGCCACGGGGATCCTTCTACCTGTTCCTCTAAACCCTGTGCACTATCTGCTACAGGGACAGGAAAAAAAAAGGTGTAAGATTAAGTCTTGCTTCTGTTTTCCAGGCTTCTCTGTACATAAGAGATTCCGCTGACACCCTGACAGCGCAGTTTCAAGGCTCTTTGAACAGCAGCAATCCCAGCAGAAGCACCCAGCGCACAGAGCCTGGAAACCTGACTAATGAGCCAAAGTAACAAAAAGAGTAGGAAATTATTTAAATCCCATCCTGTTTTTACACTAATGCTAATCTGCACTGTCTCAACAAAATCATATCAGACCTATTATTGCAGCAGATTTATTCCTGGCTTGTTTAATTGTCTCTTTGGGGTTTGGGTTAAAAAAAAAAAAAAAAAAAATCAACAACACAAAAACGTTCTCCATGTGTTTTAGGTAATCAACAGGAAGGCCAACAATTTGACACACTCCAATTATTATTCCAAAATATTGCCTTTATGCACTATTTACTATTTTCCAAAGCAATTATTGGTCATCTTTGAGTGAGAAATGAATCTGAAACTCAGGTGTCAGCAGACATCACAGCTCATCCTGCCCAGTGGTCAGCACTGCAGAATTTCCACCCCCCTTCAGGGCCTCGGGTGTTTTGACAGTGAAAGTTTGGGATCATCAAGGTCTCTTCTGATGATCAGGCTTGGAATATCTCCTGCTCACTCCTCTGCTAGGTTCAGCCCTTTGAATTGAACTCAAAATCCTACCAGAACTAGAGTGGGTGGGTACCAGCATTAAGAGAGGTGGCACTTAGTTGGTGATGAGGACTCACCTTAGACAGGAATGAAAGAAAACCAAAAGGTGAGCCTACTGTGAGACATAACACACTGCTCCTGTGGAGGAAGGAACTGAAGAGACCTCCTTGGGGCTACTGTAGGACCTGGGATTTTGCAGATATCCTATGATCCTGCACACTAAAAAAACGGAAAGGCACGAGCTCTCTGCCTTTCTTCTATCATTAAAGTAGTACAGCTTGTAAGGACAGGCATTTTCTTCTATAACTTCAGACTACTTCTTTGCACAACCATGGTCATCTTTGAGTGAGAAATGAATCTGAAGCTCAGGTGACAGCAGACCTCACAGATCATCCGAATCCCAGCACAGGGAAAAGGAGGTGCTGGGATATGCTCTGTTTGATGGTTGTTATCATGCAGAGGAAGGCAGATATTAAATCCCGGTGCTATTTTACAACCTGCTCCTACAGAGACCAATATCTCAAGAGACTATTTTCTGCCCACAAAGTTCCTGGTTCTACTTGGTGTTTAAGAACAAAGACCTAGAAGAAAACACCTGTTTAAAAGTTCAGATTCTCCCATTCCAAATGTTTGTTTCATCAACCTTTTCACATACCAAACAAATTCAGTTATGAGATCGAGCTACATTTCTTTCCTACTACTCCTATTTGTAAGCCATTCTGAACAGTTGTCTGATATTTAGGAACTGGCTTCTTGCTTCAGACTAAATGTCTGAAAGTTTGTTCCTGCACCAGCACCATCATACAGTTGAAATAATTCTCTCTCTTTATGTGTATGGAAACTTCACTGTTTAAACGATAGCTAGGTTGACAGAAGCTTGCATTTGGTAGCTCATAAGTAAACCACCAAAATACCGTGAAACAATAGATATTGAAGTATTGGCCAAACTGAAATGCCATCTGTAGTCCTGAAGAGCTTCATCATAACCAAAACAGCCACTGAGATAAAATGCAGCTTAATTCTTACTGCAGGAGCTAAACACTGTAATACAAAGCCCTGAAATGGGGTCCAAGTCCAGTTTCTCAGGTTGGAACGTACCTAAATTAAGTTCACTGAGTTAATTTGCAGATCTGCATGCTAATAAATTTACCAATAATGGCACTTTTCTGAAGTGTCTTAATTTGGACCCCAACCCCCAAAATCTTTTCACTTTCTCTGTAAGCAATCAACTCTTTCATCTGAAATCTTTCAGATCTTTTTAGATGCTCATTTCTCTTTCTGAAGACCAATCGCTCCCTCTTGGTATCCTAATGAAGATTTATAGCGATAAAAATCTTTTAAAAGAACGGGTAAGCAAATTTCAGACTTGTGAATAAAATTACATCCATCACAACCAGAGGGTGAGAATCTTTTCATTTGCTGAAGATGATGGGAAAACTCCAGCAAGGGTTAAGATTGCAGCTAAGGAGTGCCTGGTGAATAGATGCTGCTCTTCAGGCAGAGAGGGATGAGGACCAATTTCATTGGGAGCAGGGAAGGAGGACAGCACTCTGTCCTGTCTGGTCAGCTCTTATGTGAGCTTTTTCCCCCTGCTACCAGGCCGACAAATGGCACACAGATGGCTTCCAGGCACAGATTTGTATTAGTGAAACTCTGGGAATGAGACTTGATTGTTAATTGGTAAAGCAAGACCGGTCCTCTCCTCAGGCTGCGTCACATCTCACCTCTCCTTCTGTCCCTCTTCAAAACAAGGGCTGAGGTTTGTGCATTTCATCCCATATCCAGCACCTGGAGTGCTGAACGCTCAAAGGCATCAAGCAGGAATTTCACCGAGCCTTTTCCAAACAAACTGCACCTATTAAGTTATAATAAGGTGACATTTGCCTGAAGTATTGAAAGGCACACAAAAGCCTGGGGTACTCAATTCATTCATTCTTTTCACAACTGCTGGGCTGGACGCTCCTAAGCACAGGATGTTCGGTTCCCTCCACGGTGCTTGAGGCAGAGCAGTGCTGGGGCAGCAGGAGATAAAGCCTGAGCCCTCCTTCTATTCAAAAGAGCAAGTGAGTAAGGGTGGCATTACTGTCAAGAGATAAACGCCTCTGCTTTCACTCTTTATAGCTGCCTACCTGTCTAATGAAATCAAATTAATGGCTTGGGTCGCCTGCATTCAAGAGATTAGGAGTTAAAGATCAAGCGAGACCTTCCAGTAAGTTTTATTATATTCCTTACAGAGCCTATACACTGACTTCAGTTGTGCTAATCCTGATTTACACCACTCTAAAATAAGGTAGGTTCGTCAGACAAAACCTGTGGCTGAGATAAACTGTCCCATTTTGTAGGATTGATTATAAATTACAGGTCTGACCCCATCGTGGCTCTTCCCTTTTAGTCAAATGGAAGGCAAGATCGCATTCACTTGTACTTTGCAGGGATACCCCAGGGCAACAGCTTTGAAGTTGTTAAATAGAACAGAAAATAATAAAAATATCCTTTGTCAGGGTGGAAAGAAGTGGAAATATGTTTAAGATACACACTACTGCTTGGGATTCTCCATTTCTTTATACAGGAAAGAAACTGCCCAGGAACTTCTCTAGTAGACAGAATTCCTTATGAAAAGGTGGCAGAAATGCTAATCAGAGTTGTGAAAGCATTCCTAACAAATACCAAAACACTTGTTCTAATAAGAAGCTGTCAATATTGATAATTCTTTATTCTTTTCAACTTTTAATGAAAAACATTAAGACAGTTTTACTTTTATTTTCAGAAAAATTTCATTTTTTCCCCTCGATCTCCCACCATGTCAACAACCTCTCCCAAGTTAGCCTTTCAGTGTGCCAGCTGAGAATTGGTTATCTGAAGCTTTCAGAGCCCATGTCTCATGTATCTGCCATTGCTCCAACAGGCTCAGCTAGAAAGACAGCAGACTGAAAGGAGAACATTTATGTTGATGAAAAGGCCAAGCCAAACTTAATTAATGACTGTCCCAGAAGCAGAAAGCTGTTGCTGCAGAGATGTCAACTGTCTTTTCGACATCTTATATATTGCTCTGCTCTACTAGCTACACACACAAGAAAGATTTTGCGATTAACCATCCCTTAATAGAACCTGTCGGCCATCAGGCTCTGCATGTACCATCAGTAACAGACATTTTGATATTTGTGCTAACACAAACTTATTTAAATGTGCCACAGTGCAACACAGAACAAGAAAACAAGCATGAGATGGCAACGTAATTGAGTAATAAAGCTAACACAGGCATCTAGAGTACTACTTTGCAAGTAGGACCATCAGTCCTCTGATTCAAAGATTACTTAGAGGGTGTACCTAACGGCTCCAAGAAGAAAGGTGAAAGGGAAATGAGCTGGTTGAGAGCATCACCACGTAGCACGTCTATGGAGTATCACCTGAATACCTTCCAGAAAAGCAGAAATGGCTGATGTGGTTGTTTGTTGGGCTCTCAGCAAGTCTTCACTACAATAAGCCTTGTGACACGGGAACTAATTGGTACAAAGAGTGATCGTTTTGAGGTGGCAGCATCAATGTTCAGATGACCGTTCCAAACTCCACGTGCAGTCAATGAGAGCTGTCAGCTTGGAACTTGTTGGGGAGGGAAGAAAAGGTAATTACTGAGAAAAAATAACTGCTTTAAAACAGCACCACTTCTGAAGCCTGAGGTTTCCATGCAGAAACCACTAGAGAGTAGTAAGATCAAGACCGTACTCAACCCTTGTGGCAAAGCTAAAGCGTTGTTTAACAACTGTTCTTATATTCAGCAGGTGCAGTTTCATTGCCTTTGGGATATTCTAGGAACGTGAACAGGCAGGCTGGCTTCCCTGCAACCACGCCACTCTCACGTTACACTCACATAATCCTGCATGCAATTACCACAGTACCACTGCTACATCACAAGGGGAGGTCAGCGCCTTTAGATCCACCCAGAAAGCAAGAAAGACACTGACTCACCCTGCACAGAGCAGGATACCATGAGCAGATACTGCTAGGGAGCTAAAATCTGGAACTAAAGTCCTGTGTGGAGGAAGTGAAGAAGGGAATGAAGAAGTAGTTAGCAGAAAAGGCAGTGTGTGTCTGTTTTCGATGGAGTTGTGACTGTAGTCAAATAAAAGACTATTGGCTACACAGTAGGGTTGAACTATTTCTTTTTATTTAATACATATTAAATCATAAAACCAAAGGTTAGCTAAATCTGTTTAGCTCCTAAATAACTGTGTCCCCCTTCATCTGAGCAGTTTGATCTTTCCTGGTTCTTCATGATCTCACCTCTCTTCACAAGATGTGTTTCTACTGCCACCACACTCAGGCCCTTGCCTATACATGAAGTTAGTCCATAGAAACTGTGCATTCAACATCCTTTTCTAACTCAGTGTCATAAGCAGAAGTATTTTAAATTCCCTCCTATCCCGACCCAAACTAGGTTTAATAGCTGGACAAGCTCTAAGTGCATTACCCAAGCCACCAGGAGTGGGGTTGACCTTGAGTTAGCCCCATCATTGCCACCAGCTCAGCTCACGCCTGACCAAGAGCTCGCTCGGCTTGAGCAGACCCCGCTTTGTGCTCATATAAAAGCACAGTAACATAAAACATGGGGCTTATTGTGATGCCATCCTGCTCAAAAGGCGTAATTGTTACTGATGCTTGTGAAAATAGGGTTGGGCCTTTGATGTGATTGAGTAAGCTGCACATTATACTGTCAGGTGCCAGTTAGACATCAATGAAAAGAAACGGGAACTCAGTAATGGCAATAGGTAATTACCACCACACATTTACAGAAACACACACATACTTTAGCCCTCACCTGGAAAAATACCTCATCGCAGGCTAAAATTTCCATGGGCCGATACTGTTCTTACAGCAGTCTTGCCATCTGTGTCCGGAGCTCCTTTTCATTTTCATGGTCTTGAAATGCTTTTGCTGGGCCCTGAACCTCTCAGCTCAGCGTCCCTATGACTGCCAGGTCTCCCTCCCACAGCAGAGCAGGGCTTTTGCCCTGTAAACGACTACATATGAAAGCTTTGAGCAAAACACAAACACCTTTGTGCAATTACAACCGCTCCGTGGGACGCTTCACTCATGGAAAAATGCTATCACAACACAAAAATATGGCCTAGCCCAAAGAGACTGCAACTTATGTAGACATTCCTCTGACAAAGAGGGACCCTTTACAACCAGAAGGGACTAAAGCTCTAGGAGACAGATGCTGCTCTTAAGACCGAATGCACAGCACAGAATATCAGCAAATATTTAAGAGCAAATGTAGATAGAAAAGGTATACAAGGACTATGGTCTTGCACCATGAAATGCTGTTTACATTCCTGTTCCTCATGCCCTGGAAGAAAGCTCAGGGCCAACCTCTGCACCGAAATGATCCCTCCTTGCTGATGCGCAGCTCTGAGACGTTGCAGAAGACCGCAGTAAATGACATCAGGATCATTTGTACCTTCAATCCATCTAAAGTTGGAATTCAACATTTTTTGCCCTAAAAATAAAAATGCTACTGTGTAATTATCCGATGTGTTATTGACAGTTGCTTATTTTTAGTGACTTAAGGAGACAGGAAAGAGAAGAACAGGTTAGGCTTTGATGTCTGTGGTTCCAACAGCAAAGAGCTGGAGACTTCTTTGAGAATAATTTAAATCTAATCAATTTAGCCCAGCTGGTACAACATTACAGCAATAAAGAGATTTGGTTGTACAAAGCAAAAAAATAAATCGATTAATGAGCAAATGCATAAAAAAGCAGAGGACTGATCATTTGAGTGGCAGGAGGTGACTCGCCATCTCTAATTTCTCCTTTTCACCTCATCTGGTTTTCTACAGAGTCCTTTGTACCACTGCTAAGCAGGTTTAAAACTCAGTACACTAAGTATACTAATTACATTTTATCCTGTTTAAGTAGATGTGGAAGCAATGCTACAAAACACAAGAGGGTAGAACAGCACAACTGGATCTGACGTGGAAAGACATCATCAGCCCGTCACTGAGGTACAGCTCCTCTTGGCTGAAGTACATCCATAAGCTCCCGAAATGCTTGACACAGCACGAAGAGAAATCTCTGTGACTCAAGCTGAAAGCTAATACTTTCAGATCACTAAAACTCTCAGTAAACAGGACTAGCAAACAAGCTACAACTGTTTAAAGCAAGAAGGATCTTTTTAGAAAAGGAAAGCAGGCAGAATATTCACAAATGTTGTGCAAAGGAAACTGCAGTGGATTACGACAATTTTACCTGACCCTTACTGAGGATGACAAAGGGTGACCTTCACACCATTCAGCTCAGGGAAGGCCTTCAGATTTTGCAATACCATCACACACCCACATCTGAATGTATTTTCAGTCTCCAAATGTGTCTTTGGTTTTAGCCAGCACAGAGCCTCTCGTGAGAGCCTGTTCAGTCCACGCAGACAGCAGGACACAGGAACAAACAGAACACTCCTGCGTTGCCCGTTCCCTGCTGCCATTTGGGATCACACAGACCCACACAGAGCCACATCAGCACTCTGCTGGGTGACCATGCAACCGTCTGACTGCTGATGACAGGGGACAGGCAGGACACTCGTGCTAAGAGGCAGCCCACAGGTAGCGGACCACCATCATCTCTGTTAATAAACCATGTATTAAGTGACACAAACCTGTATTATGTGAACTTGTATAGGTAGAATAAACGCCCCCATAAGGTTATCCTGTTATCCTTCACACAAAATATTAAAAATGTGAAATATGAAACTCATTGTCCAACAACTGAGAAGCAGTGACAGCAATGCCAACCAGCAACCCCTATCGTACTTCAAAGTATCGTCTAATTCATATTTCTCTTACGTGAAACTCAGGGTACATGTGAAAGTCTGAAGCCGGTTATAGATAATTAGAAGATCCACTATGACTCAGGCACACAGACATGACTGAGGTGCAACTGAGCCACCTAGATCCCCAAAGATGATTTACAGAAGTTGAAGTTTAAACTCGCCGTGTGTCCCATGTTCAAGCCAAGCATTCTCCGACTGCCAAGCATTGTGTACCTGGGTATCGTTTCGAGGGCTGGTTACGAGTAAGTACACCTAGGTTGGGACTCCAAACATGGGGCTGCAAATTAACCTGCTGAACTGCAGCTCTGGGGAAAGGAGCCTCCCTGACACAGCAGGAGAGGATTTCGGTCAGACTGCACAACTGGACACAACCCCAGCCGCTGGACAGAGCCATCCGCTGAACCGGGGCTGTTTCCATCCGAACGTCTTACACTGAAGACGCATAAAGCTTGGTAAGGTACCAGATCCCAGGCTGAAACCTTACCGTGTCCTGTGAGGCAGCATTACACACCTCGCTGCTTACTGCCCTGCTTACTTCAGCAGCTCTGCGGAGGTCCCTGAGGTCCTGCCCTTGCGAGCAGCGAGGCCAAACAGGAGAACATCAGAGGAGAAACCAGGCTGTGCAGGGGAGCCAAAGGACTTCTCCTTCGAACTACCTCCAGCCCGGTTCGATGGGCTGGGTGGGCACTAGAGGCTGCAGGGCTCCTTCCAGCTCAGTGTCATCCAAAAGCAATCCTGTACGTGCCCTCAGGGTGCTCTGAGCAGAGCGGAGGGCTCAGGACATGCTGCAGGGTCACAGTGGCGATTCTGAAGGCACCTTGGCCCCTCAGACTCGGTGCCAGGCCCAGAATCTCCCCTTGCGAGCTCCCTTTGTGCCCAACCACCAGGGGAAGCGTTTTTGTTCCCCCTGCACCTCCTGAGGCAGCTCCTCAGGGGGGGACTCGGAGCACCCGGGGCCGCCCCCCGGGGCTCCGCCGCCCCCTGCCCGCCTCCCACCGGGCTCGGGGGGGCTTCCCCCGGCCTGCAGGCGGCTGCCGACCCCCGAGGACCACCGCAAAGCCCCGACAGGGGCTGGAAGAGCCGGCAGGGAGGCGGCGGCGGGGCTATGGAGGCACCTTCCTCCCCCCCCCCAGGGCTCCCCTCGCTCCTTCCTCCGCCCCCCAACCTCCAGCCCCGCCTCGCCCCCATTCTCCCCTCACCGGCCGAGGAGTGGATCTTGGAGGATTTGCGCTGCAGGGACATCCTCAGCGCCGTGCCGAGGCGGGCCCCGGTCGGCATGCCGGTGCCCAGGCCGGGGCCGGGGCGGCCGGCGGTGCTAGCAGGGCTGCGGCGGCGCCGGGCTGGCCATGGCCCCCCCCCGGCACGCAGACGCCGCGCTGCGGCCCGGTGAGGGGGCGGGCGAGGCGAAGGTGCCCGGCTGAGGCAAAAAGGGGGGACCCGCAGCCTCCTTCCCTCACGGTTGGGGTCGAAGTGGAGCCCCCCGGGTAGCGGGGTGTCCCCCCTTTTTACCCCCGGTCCTCCCTCCGGGGAGCCCCGGCCTTGCGGCCCCACAGCCCGGGGAGCTCCTCGGCTGAGGCAGCACACACAGTGCACCTCACAGCTCAAGTCACCAGGAATGAGTGATTATATATAACACAATAAAATAAGGGCCTGCTGGTTTCTAAAGTTGTCCACCTGCAACTAATATGTGGCATTTCAGGCACCTGAAGCACCTCAACAAACCCCATTTGGGATCTAGAGCCATAAGCAGGGTTCTTTGTTCCAGTTACAAGGACATCTCCCAGTACTGGCCTCCTGCCAGCCGCTTCACAAAAGATGTCATTCCTGCTCAATTTAAAACGTCTGGTAAATCAAGGATGAAAAAAAAAAATATAGGAAAGATTAATCAATATGCCACTTAATTCTTGCAGCGCATCGCCTTTCTGTGCAAAATACTTGCAACAATAAGAGTTTGCCCACCAAGGACAGGCACAGAAGGAAAGAAATTAAAGGACAAAAATAAACTAAATCGAAGTATCTCAATCTTTATAGATTCTAGTCTCAATCAGGCATAGCCAGCAGTGGTTGCCCCACCTTTCAGGGTTGGCCATCTCCAAATGGGGGGCCTTCACCAGGACTTTCTGGGGTAAGCTTTGTGAAAGAGGCAGAAGATCCCCAGAGATGAGGATGTACCGAGTTTTGGAAAGGCCAACTGCACAAGAGACAGTCTCCAATACCTTGAAAAAAATGACCTTAAATCAGGATCTAAACCACTCCACCATGTGGAGTTGGCTAGTGTACCAGATGGGGGATTTTGGTGCTATTTCAAAGATCATGAATATTGCCAAGCCACCAAATTTCGCTGTACTTCTGTGTCCTCACATATAACAATGGAAACTGATAGTTTCCAGCTACAACTTCATAAAAAGTAGTATATATAAGTTTAGTTTACAAATACAGAGTACAGAATTGCAGTGCTTTACACTGACTGAATAGATCACAGTCCGCTGGAGAGGCTCCCTTTGAGCCAGGGCTGCTGTAAAACTTCCTAGTCTGTGAGAAGCTTTTACTCCTGTGGATTTTATTGCTCTGGAAGAAGGCTGGCCTGAGAGCTTCTGAGAATGAAATCATCCCATAGGAGCAATGCTGAGTGCTGGCTTTCCTGCATGACTTTACCATTTTCAGCCCATGACATAGTTGTTTTTTTGTTGTTGTTGTTGTTTTCATTAATATGGCTTTCTCTACCATCTTACTCTTTTGCCTCTCCAGAGATTACTTTCTGCTGTAGTCAGTGTTTTTGTACCAGTAAGAATTGCCTGGAGGACAAAAATCAGTTCACATATGTTGTTAGCTCGTCCACAAAAGTGAAGGTCGCTTTGGGTTAAAGCTGTCAGATCAAAGTGAAGGAAAGTGCTCAAAAAATGACCGAGAAAGAATGGCACGTCCTGGTTCCATGTTTACTTTTTCTTCAGAAACTAACCCTCAGGTGAACTGTGTTTATGGCACACTGAAAATATTGCCCACTGTAAGCTGTCCACACTGCGTTAAGAGAAAGGAAATACATTGTTCAGTTGTGCAGGCCTCACCTTTGTCATTTTATTATGCAACGCCTGGCTTTGTCATTCCGCTGATGTGCACTAAATTGTATATTATCGGACCGTGAGTCATGACAGTACGGTTCCCTGAGGTCTGTCATAATGGCTCCATGGGTTGAACGATGTGCTGAAAAACAAAAAGGAGCTAGTATTCTTCACATTACAATGTGCTCACTTTTCTAGTATTTATAGCAATGTACTTTCAAAGAGCTCAGTATGCATAATAATTATTTCAATGTAATAAATAAAGCAAAGGCAGGAAGAGTGGTTCTGTGGTTAATGTGCCAGACTGGGAGACAGGATATCTTGATTCTATTTCTGACTGTGCCAGATACTCTCTGGGACCTTGGAGAGTTTGTTCAGCCCAAATTTCCAAAAGATGTGTCCTTTGTTCCAGTTACTAATGTCACACACATTTTGGTTATGAGTTTGGTGAAGAGAAGGAGAAGGAGAAGGAGAAGGAGAAGGAGAAGGAGAAGGAGAAGGAGAAGGAGAAGGAGAAGGAGAAGGAGAAGGAGAAGGAGAAGACTTTACATAGAATTCCTTAGTAGTAAAACAGAAAACTTAACAGTCTAGTCAAAGACCCAAATAACTGTCGGGTGAGAGTTTATGATAGAAAACAAAGAAAAACAAGGAAATCTACTACAAAAAAGAAAATAATAATGCAATTCATTTTTTTATAGTCATACTCTTCCTCTGTATCCCTTTGCTGGTGTTGTGCTCACCCTTCAGCCATCCCTCTGGGGTCTGAGGTTGACAGTGCCAGTTTTCCTGGAGCAGCAGGTGTCATCTGTGTCTTGCCAACTGCTTTGCTGGGAGCTGTGATGTGGTGGGGTTTCTTCTTCCTCTTTTCCTTCCTCCTGTTTGGATTAGGGCTAAGCCCGGGGCTATTTTTATATGTTTTCTAATATATTTTTACACCTTGCTTTTTCTTCACTAGTCTACAGCTTTGTGTTACATCCATACTTACTATGTACAATGCTATTTCTGTGTGGTATGTATCTGTTCTTTTTTTTTTTTACCCTGAAACCCAGTCTTGCCCAGGTTCCATGTCTGCACTTCTCTGGCTGGTTACTGGAGAGTTGTTTAGAGAGGTGGGTTTTTTTTGTTTGTTTGTTTTTGTTTTGTTTTTAATCTATATTTATTTATTTGTTTGTTTGTTTGTTTTTGTCATCCTATGCCTCCCCTGCAGTATCCTGTGCTCAGCCTTTCAAGGGACTCTGCTGTCACCCCAGGCTTGTATTATTCTACACTACGTCACCGGGTTAGTGATAAACATCTCATTCTACACAGAACAACTCTTGGCACTGTCCATGTAAAAGTTTGTATCAAAGTTAAGCAAAAGTTAGACACGGCCATTGCCACTGCAATAACAGATACTGCTCTCACAACTAAAGAAAGTAATCAAAGCCTCATGCTGGCCAAGAAAGCTCAGACAAAGCAAGCTTCAGTCCTGAAGCCTTTGAAGCCTTGCAAACTCACTACAAAGCTTGTGGCTTGCTACCAGTAATGGCACTATCCAGTTACAGGACAAGAGTAATTTCATGAAAGTTCTGCTTGTTTAATTCCTCTCCCTTTAAAAACAAAAACATAATCAGACTGCCTTGGTCTTAAACCGAATATTTGTGCTGGGACAATTTTTGGTTTTTTGATCCTTTTTACATGTATAGGATCAAAGCCAGCGCAATGTAAAGCATGCTGAAGTATATGTGCAGTATCTGTCATTCATCGTGACAATTTTAGAAAGTTCAGAAAGCCAGCAACAGCTCTTTCAATATTCCTAAAGAAAGCTACTTGCAGATCCTGAAAGTTTATTTAGCATCAATGAACTTAGGAAAAAGATAGGAAATCCTTTATGGACCTGCTTTGCAGCACCACCGTCTCTATAGACAGGTAGGGAACAGGACTGAAGGTATGGAACTCCAGGGCAGCAGGAAGATATTTTATGGCCAAGTATTAACGTGTGCACGGCCCACTTGTGGCCTCCCAGAGGATCCGGTAGTCTCCTACACATCCTACTGCAGAAGGAACATCACTCGATAACACCCTGCTCTTAGAGCTAACTCATAGTGCAGAGATTTAATTGAGAATGGGAAAAATTATGCTGAATTGCACATGAAATGGGGGTGAGGGGGACGGGTTGGAGTAGGGTAAGCCATTACCTGTTGGTGCAATGAGGGGAAAACAGAAGGACAAGGATGTGGAAGTGCAGGACACTCTTTTATTTTTCAAGTCCCATTCAGCGTTCATTGATGTTTCCTGATGTACAGTTGTTTCCTTTTATTTCTCTTGAGTTTAACAATGGAAATTAATCAGCACTAGACACATCAGTGTTTTCAGGCTTTTGAATAATGATCACATCAGGCTTTTGAATAATGACACTTGTAAATAAAATTATAGTGAGTAGGATAATTGCATTGGAAAGTGAAATTGGTACTCATTGTGTAGAAGGATGTGATCTGTGATTTGCCTGAAAAATTCTGAAAAACTGAAAAGTACTGAGCCTTTTCTATATTAGTGCTCACAAACCAGGGAAACTAAATAATGGAGAAAAAAATGTAATTTTGTGTTGAATACTCAAGACTGAGTACTATTTAATAAAACAGCATCTGGGGCTCCTTTACACCTGCATGCTAATTCAGGAAGCAAACATTACTGTTATTATTTTACCAAAATAGCTCCAAATTTGTATGTGCGTTCAAAACACAGTGAGTGAAATCAGATCAAGTCATTTTATTCCACGATAATAGTGTTCACAGAAGGAATTCTTCAGGCTGGCAATTGTCAGAAGGCTGCGTGTAGAGCAAACCTTTCAAATGCTTTGCACAGCAGACCGTAGAGGTTTCCCCAGCTTTTAGTGAACCAAGTTAGTAATTTCCTAATAATGAAGAAAAAAATGGTTATTTGAAGCAAAGAAGAATAATGCTGAAGAAATGAAAAGCTCCATAAAGGTAAGTTTAAGATAGATTTGCAGAATGTAGACAGTACTCACAGTGCACGAGGAGTATTTCCATTATTTTCACTCAGGTCCATGCGCAAAGGCAAGGTGCCAGAGAGCTGGCTACATGACCACAGCGTGATGGGATGGGATGGGATGTGCTGTACGCCATCAAAGACTGGTCCCGGTGCAGCACCGTGGACAGCTCCATGCCCTAAGCCCGTCCCGGGGTACCGCAGCAGCAGGGCAGGAAGGGGAATGGGGGCCTGCGATGGGTCAAGGCATGGTAGGGGCACAAGGGATAAGGGGAAGCGAGGGATTGGGATCAGCTGGGAGGGCAGAACCAGTGATCGAGGTCTGAGTACGTGCAAAGAGAGTTTTCGGAGTCTGCAGACTGGGAGATGCCTGAAAACCAAACCAAAATAAAATAAATCACAGCGTACATTTTAGGAGCCTGTTGGCGAAATAACCCTAAACTTGGGTTTTCACTTCTGAGCAGAAACTTTCACAAAAAAAAAAAAAAAAAAAAAAAAAAAAAAAAAAAAAAAGGAAAAAAGGAAATGGAATTTAAACAATCTAAAAAGGAGGAGGTCTCAGCTGCTGTGGCAGTGGGGACAGTCCCTATATAGTTATGAAGTAGCCCATCTAAAAGACTGATCAGATACCCAGATAACCAATAATTCTAACTTAATCGTTACACTATGATACTTGCATTTTTTTCCTTTTTTTTTTTTTTTTTTTTTTTTTTCGTGCAGAGTTCAATTTATGTATGTATATCATAGAATCACAGAACAGTTTGGGTTGGAAGGGACTTTAAAGCCCACCCATTTCCACCCCCCTGCCATGGGCAGGGACACCTCCCACCACACCAGGTTGCCCAAAGCCCCATCCAGCCTGACCTTGAGCACTTCCAAGAAGGGGATTTACACGTGTGTGCATGGGCACACAAACATACACACAGAGTGCTAGGCAAGAAGTAACATGATTCTTCATTCTCACTGTGTGTATACCCAAGTTAACTGCTACACATCCGTCCCCCAACTCCATGCTAACTCTGCTCACACACAGCGGTGTTTCTGTTCTTTCAGTGCAGGCAGAACAGTTCTTTGTATGTCCACTGAAGGAAAGAAATCAACTGCATGCAAAAGCAGCCAGAGGAATAGTAACAGCAACCCAACCGCTCTGTTCATGCATCACTCACTCAGCTAAGGGCAAGACCTCACTCCCAAAATAGCAATGTGGTGCACTTTCCTGAGCACGCATGCTTGAAGGTAAAGGAATGAGCCATTACTAATGTGGCTGGGAGCTGTGTGAGCTATAAAAATAACTTACAGGGTGTGTAAGATACGTACAGATGCTCAGCACAGTGGAACCGATGTTGCATAAGGAAATATATTTTAATGGGACTGCCCTAGATGAAAGCTTAATACTCGAGATGGGACAGAGAGGTCCAACACAAAAATTGAAGCTTTTTTTGGAAGTAGCAGTAAGTGATATTCCTGTCCCACTTGATTCAGGATAAGAACCCCAACCGTAGGCGCCAAATGGCCTTTACAAAGGGCTGCTAAAAATAATGAGATGAAGCGATCCCCCACTATAGCTGTTCAACCTGTAGAAGAAAAACAAAGCTGTGTTTGTTTTGTTGTATGTATATGTTTGATTCTTGCACTTCAGGCAATTTACATTACACTGCAGATAAATTTAGCTGTGGGATAAACACCTTCTGGAGTGAGTGCGAATGGAAAGGAGCAGCTCGCACGGAGTTTGTAGGTGCCGAACCTGCTCCGGGTCTTATTTTAACTGGTCAAAGACCTGTGTAAACTGAGGGGAAATAAAATAAATGTTGCTTTGAGGTAGCCTGCGTCTCCAAATGTTGGGCTAAACCCATTCCCCCCAGAGCAAGCTGCGGGAAGGCTGCAGAACTCACCTCTTGCTGATGATTTCCACGTACAGGCTGAAATCAGATCAGCTGCACGGCCTCTCAGGAGAGCCAAGGGTACATTTCATTAAGGACTTATCTCTGGGCACAGCACTGTTGGCTTGCCCATTTCTTCTGCTGCATGTGCTGCTCTGATGAAAGCCGGGTACGCGCGGCTTCATTGTCACAGCCACACTGTGTGACTGGATACCATTAACACAGAGCTTTCTGCCATTCTCCCCCTCTCTCCTTTAAAATCTTTGTCTTTCATTTGTCTTTCATGCATCGTGATGCATGATCAGTGTGCTCAAAAGGTGAGCCAGGTCTCAAAGCCTCTTCACAAACTGGCAAATCCTACAAACTCAATAAACGTAATGCCACTGTCTGGCTTCAGTGGTGTATATGGAAAGGAATAATCCTTAAATTTTAATGGGATGCACTCCAGGGCACTGAGGAAACCAGCATGAGTACTCTCAATCATTTGTGAGATGATAATCCAGAAATCTCCTGGACAGCTTGTGCCCTGCTGTGAGGATCTTTCAGCACGTGTCAGCACGGTTCAAGTCCCCTGTGGGACCAGGCCTTTGAACATGAGGCTCCTCCCAGTTGTCTGAAGGTCCCATCTACTTTTTTTTGGTGCCAGTAACTCCAGAAAATTCTCCTCGTATACATGCCTGTGATTCCTTTCTTTACATACTTACACGTTTATTTTTCGTAGTTTAGCACTCTGCCTTCTGTTAATAGAACTGGGCTGAGCCATTCTGCTCGGCTATGCAAACCCAACCATGCTGACACCAGATCTAAGCCAAACCTTGCTGCTGCTCTTCCATTACCATGATTTAACCACACCTGTGCCTTAGCAAGAAACCTGTTATCAAAGCCCACCTGATAACCTATTATATTTCGTGTTCTATTTTCCATTGTTATTGTTTTTAGATAAAAAGTTTAAATTTATACTAATCATATATCAGACAACCAAACATCCAATGAACGAATTCCCTCTTTGTATTTGTAAAAACCTTAAAACATGAAGAGAACGAACACCTGACACAGCCAAACCCAGAGAGGTCGTGCAACCCATCACAGCGACTCCAGCGCACCAGGTGTAACTTCTTTGGTTAGGTTCAGATCAGGGTGCGTGACAAACCTCTCAGGTCACAGCGCAGCACCTACACATTGTATGTGTGGCCTCACAGTTCTCCCGGACGTATTGGGACATGAAAACAACGTGATCCCCTTGTTTTTGTTTCAGAGCTATTCTGGGATACCATGTGTTCAATAAACCTGAAAGACTATGAAAAGTAGCAGTGATGTGCCTATGATCCCTGATCATTCCCTTTTTCCAGACGTGTAAATGACTCACATGAACTTTTCAGTAGTGCCAGAGGAACAAGCTTTGCACAAATAGTCTGCTCCTAAGATGAAAGGATGAAAAAAAAACTCTTGTAAATGGTTGCAGGTATAGAAAAAGATTTAATTAATACTGAAAGAAAAGAAAAGGAAGATGGAAAGAGTCTGAGGAATAGGAAGAAATTAAAGCACTTCTGCCTAGTTTGCAATGATTTTGTAACAAAGGAATCCATTTCTAGTTTATGTATTATTAAAGGAGAGGCTATTAGGGAGGCATACAGGGCCAGAATAGCAGCTGGAAAGTCACTGACAACATAATACATGTAAAAAATGGAAAAACTGATTAACTTAGCCTGCAAGTCCTCTGTATCTTTTCAATATTCTTGTCCAATCCAGCTCTGAGTTATGTTCAGATTTAAGGCTTTCTAGACATGTTCTGGATTAGCACGGCCAGTTGACCTGAATTTAATGTTTCAATTGAAACAAATTGTTATTTTTAAAGCTTCTGCCCATGATTTTCTATTTATTTCCACAGAACTAAAATTACTTTTCTTAATTTCAACGATCCAAGTCACTTAACATCTTACTCCTTCCCAAGGTAAGCCTAGGCTGATGCCAGTACGAATAGCTGTGTATCCTGAAGCAGATGAGCAACAGAAAACGTCTGTTAGATATTAACCAAAGATGGCTTAGAAGATATTTTTTATAGTTTGAGGATACGATGCTGTTCATCTTTAACATTTCTTTATTTTTAGCTTTCTGTCTTGCCATACAATTATGTTTATGTAAACCATACCCTATTAAATGTCTGAATAGAAGACAGTTGGCTGGAGAAATAATACTCATTAAAAATAACGAAGAAAAACTGAGATAGATGGTAGGAAATATTTCTAAGTACAAGGCAGATTCTTCTCTCAAATACATTGAGGAAATGACCATGAGCAAAAAGCATCACAAATTAACTTATGAAGAAGTAAATTCTTCCCTTAAAGACAGGGATTTAAAAGCATCCAGTAAAAGACTCGGAGTCCAAGAACAAAAGACGAAGAAAGATTTGACAGCAGCTCAGTAGTGAGCGTGGTGCTCAGAGGGAGGCCCATTTGTGCTGAGAAATAATGGAAGCGTGGAGGAGCACTAGAAAGCCAAGCTGTGTTGGCACAGGCAGCCTCCCTTCTCACGTGTCCCAGCTTGGTCCTACTCAACTTCACAACTCCAACATTTGAGCACCTACTACACGTGACTGCAGGTTACTCTAAGTCTTCAGGTAAATCCAGTACACCCACTGAACGTCACATTACTATTACTTTTGTAGTCTTATACAAGATCTTCCTTGTATTTTAACCTTCACAGCAAGATTAACGAGCAGGCTGCAAAGATCTCTGGCCACCCATTTCACGGAACTGGGCACAATCTCTCTGACTACGACGACAGACACAGAATGTGCAAACATAGCTCTGCTGTCAGCTTACGACTTGGCGAATAAGCGTTGTCAGCGCATAGCAAAAGAGGATTATTGTCACTTACAACAGGTAGGCACCTGCCTGCAAGGCCGAAGAGAGTTTCCCGTTCTCACTGCTGCTGCTATCCCCATGCTTGCTGGAAGAAAGCCACTAGAAATAAATCCATCTGTATTGTTTGAGCTTTCTTTCGTACAGGAACTCTGGGTAGCAGAGAACTAGTGACCCCTCTGCCTCAGGGCGGGCTTTTAGCTCCACTCTCACCCGTTCCTTACCGCCGCTAGTTTCTCACCATCCTCCTGCATCCCTTTTACTTGAAGTTTGATCCAAGCCTGGCCACCTCCTAGCACACCTCAGCACCAAAGTGCTCTCTCTGGGCTGGCAGCTTTTCACTGCCAGCCAGGTAACGCACAATAAGTGGCTGCACATACTTTCCAGTAGATGTTTTTATAGCAAAAAAGAGCTAACCTTGCATTAATTGACAGGCAGGAATGGACAGGTCACCAAATCATCACATGCTAAACCACAAGCCTGAGAAGTGTAGCATCAGTCCAACAGGGCAATCAGTCACACCAGCTGGTGCTGGAAATGCTGCAAGAAAAGTGAGCGTGGAGCCATTAGCACATACACATCACACCTTCCATACTAGACAATAAATACAGGAGAATATGAATTTTTGAGGCTTCCTGTACTGAGTACTGTTAATTTTGCACAGCCTCGAGCAGACTGGTTGCTGTGACACAGGAACAGAGCTGGGAAGTGTCCGGCTCCTGCTGCCTCCAGCAAAAGATGTAGGAAGCCAGGAACAAACACACCGTGCCACAACATGTTCAACAAGCACAAAGAACCTTCCTGAAGAGGAGCTCAGCAAGGGTGACAAATGCAGTTCCACAGTAGCTGAAGCATTCCTTTAAACAGGGGGGGAAATATGCTAATGGATGCTGCCAGAAAAGGCTGAGAACTTCACTGGGGAAAAAGCTTTTAGTTGACTTTCACATCCCAACTAGATGAAAATGTCCACAGCAAATTATTGAATATGCTGAATTTTAAGAGAAAAGGAACACAGTGGATTGTTGGATCATTTGTCTTAGTGGATTTGTCTTAGTGGGGAAGAAAGAAAAAAAAAAAGAAAAAAAAAAACCTGTGGCATTCCAGAATTTGAACATTTGGCTTCACTGTTGCGTTTGGTAGAAAAGACTAAAGAAAACTCAGGTACAAATGTTGGATCCTAAAACCCAGTATTGTGTCAGAACTGAAGTTTTCAAAACTACATTTTGGGTAATACTGGAAATGTTAGGTAACAGGAAATGTTGATTTTCTGCATTCAGGTAACAAACTGGATTTCCAACACCTGTATTCCATCCATTTTCCAGATATCTGCACCTTTAATGCACCTGTGAACAAAAGCTCTTTGAAAAATAAACCTATCATGGGCCACTTTGAAATGTTAAGTTTTTAAAGTTACTCAAACATTGACTGATATTGCAAAAATGATGAAGCTACTAAGAGTTAAGTGAGTGGTCCTGCTGTTCTTTATATGATCTCACTTTAGCACCTGACCTCAGGCTGTTCTGGTGACAGCAGACCACAACACAAACTGGATGTTGCTCTGGAAAATGAATGATGCACAACAACACTTTGATGCACGAACTTGAGTAGCTGAAGTGTCATGTTACTGTCCTAATTTGCATATCATTTTTTTTTCTTTTAATAACACGACATGACTTTTTAATGACATTTATAAAGCTGTATTTAAATATCCAAACCCATGAAAAAAGATACAGGCAAAGGCTATTGCACCTTTACACGAAATATGAAAAATAAGCAAGTATTATTCCTCTCCTCAGCCCCTTGCAAAGGATAAAACATGCTATTGGATCATCTCATGGGATGGAAATCAGGGATACCTACCAGGATTTAGTATGAACACGCAAGCTTCAATCTGAGGGTGCTGTACTTGGATTTCAAGTTCTCAACAGGTAGCACCTTAAGGATAATTACATATTTATTGTCCAAAATTCTTCATATATTTACTTCTACTCTTTCATTAAAAAAAAAAAATCACAAGTTTACTGATTAAACAGCTATAAATAAAGGGTTAACCTTTGAACTAGAAGGCACTGCTAGTGGAAATACCTGTGATATTTAGCGCATGTATAAGGGACCAGGAAAAGAAACAAAGAATGTGTGATAGAATCTGCAAATAGTACAGAATTAATGCGGTACTAAAAGCAAGGACAAATCACAGAAGGTATGGTGCCCAGGATGACGAAAGGGTAGAGGAAATCTGACTTACACAAAACAAAATAATCCAAGAGGGAAAAAAGGAAACCTGCACACTATAGTACATAAAACCAGCATGCAACAATCAGTTCAAGAGTAGCAATCAGCATTCAGAAAAGAAATTGTGAATCTTTTTGCATGACTTGCTAAGATATCAGCTCAGTGTTGAGCAGCTATCAACATCAAAAACAGAGCAGTAGGAATTATTCGGAAGGCCACAGAGGGGATAAAAGGTGCTATTGGATCACCACATAATGCTTACTGCATCCACATCTGGAACACTGAGTGAGTGTTAGTCCTCCCGTTAGTGAACAGGAATAGTTACAAACAAAGAATAGCTTCTATGTAGAAAGAGATGAATTAGGTCTCCTAAGTTAAAAATAAATTACAATAGTGGAGAAGGGACATCTATTTTTTTTAAATTACAATAGTGGAGAAGCAGACATCTATAAAATTCCAACTAGCAAAATGAAAAGGGAGATGTTACTTTTGGTGACATTGCATCTTAAAATACAAGAACTAGGAATCTTAAATAGTAAGAGGTATTAAAACAAAAAACTTTTCATACCAGAAACTCTAACTCTGCAATGGGAAGCTGCAGGGATCAAGAACACTGATGGGGTTGAAAACTGCTAGGAATTGCATGGAAAATAAATGAACAAAGCAAGCCCTTGAACACACAGATGGCTTGGATCGAGGAACCCACAAACCGCTGAGGAGGTAAAATAGTATTTGGGGGTGGGAGCGGAGAACTGAAGGAATGCCACAGGAATACCAGCAACAGAAACCAATGCCAGACTGAACCGCTGAGGCTTTACTTGGCCCTACCCACACAATTTGCTGGGGGAGGGAGATGATGAGCAAATGACACCCATTCAGATGAGGTCAAGGGTAAATACTAGACAGCTCATGTGCAGCAGGACAGCAATACAGCATGGAAGACTTCATCCTTCCTACCCAGTAGCCCATGATTTCTATGGAAAACTAACCATACATTTGAATATTCCCCACCTGTAGCTCAGTTCCAGGTATCCTGTCCTGAACTGTATCAGAAATCTTCCTCTTACCATTACACAATGAAATCCCATCTTAATGAAAGAAGCCATGAGCGTCTTCCCTCTAACCTGTAGGGCATTAGTGAGCAGGTAAGCAGAATTCCAACTAGTTAGTTAAAAACAAACAAACAAACAAAAGCTGTATTTATATATATTCCCCACAGTAAGGGATTTAACTTCAAAATGACTTGGAAAGAACCATTCAGCAAGGCAACAGCAAGTCAAAGGCAGGTTTCTGCAGATGTGGGACCTGAGTGAGGAAGCTATCAAATATAAAGGAAAACCATACAGAGAAAAGGAAGTAGCAGAAGGCATCCACGCATTTAGACACTGTCCGTAACAGGAAAAAAAAAAAAAAAAAAAAAAAAAGACGTAGTTCTGATAATAACATTTCAGTCTCCTCACTTTTTAATATTGCTAAGGAGGCACTTAAGAAAGGTGTTAACATTACTAATAATTAGCAGTTGAAATCACATCAGAAGAGATCTTACTAATATCCTTAAGCTCATTTAAATCTCTGAAGAAATTTCTTAGAACTACTTTTAGGAATAGAAAAGCACCTCAAATCTGTGGGGCTTCTAACACAAGCTTTTCATGTGCAAAACTGAAAAGGACATAGATTAAGATGGGATTGTACCATTTCGTTTCCCTTCAACGTTGTCATGACCAGATGTTATAACTGAAGTGTGTCTTGTCAAGGCAGTCCAAGGACTAAGTCTTGTTATCAATTGACAGGATATGGCTCACGAGTAATTCACACAAAGCCTCGGTTACTTATTTTGCAACTTTATTTCTTTATAAGTTATTGGTATAAAGTTTAATATCTAATTATACAGTAATCTGGGAACTTTAAGGGAAGCTTATTTTGTCCTTTTTAGTGTCTTTTGCCATTTGGTCCTCAGACATGTTTTAAGAGGACTAGTAATATATGTACCTTAAAATTCTGTACAAAAACACTTCAAGCCTTTGTTTTGTTTTTTGTTTTTTTGTTTTTTTTCTGAGTAGGATGCACAAAACATGCATATTGTAGACAATATAATGGTTAAGGAATTATTTCCCTCTTTAAACTAAGGCAGTCAAAAAAAAAAAAAACATGAATATTGAGTAATTTGGAAGAGTAAAATGATATCCTCGGTGCTCATTTATTCCTTGAGCAAATATCGTGTTGAGTAAGACATACCCTCTCGGAATTGTCACTGATTTGACTGCTGTCTGTACTGAAAAGACGGCGATTGTCAAAGACAGCATTTAATTATGTACATTTTATAACGTCACTAACCCCTCCGCTTTTGAGTATGAACTTGTCAGCGTTAAGCATTGTGTAAAACCACATGCAAAAATTGCCATAAAAATTTTAAATAGAACCAAATTGGCAAGTTTTTTGGAAAGGATATTTCAATGTTAAAAAAAATATATTGTATATTAAAATGAGCACTTCAAGTAACTTAAATATCTTTAGCAAACATATCCAGCAAGAGACTCTCTGTAAAAGAAATTGTTCTTAGAACAAAAAGCTAATGGATGGCTATTTAGACTCTAATTTTTCAACACAGTGGTAGGTCTGTGTGAAACAATTTGTCATCTAAATAAAGTGAGTCCATTACACTGTTAAAAAAAACATACATTAAGCAGGACTGATTAACTATTGCATTTCTGTATTTACAAAAGTGCTTAGCATAACAAAATTACCTAAAAAAATATAAACTTTACCGATATCATTTGGTTCTATGTGTACTCCTAGATCTGCACTTGGAGAAAAATAGTATTTACATTGCTAGATTTAGACAAGTTTCCTATTATTTTTAAAGAAACCTAACAAAACTCCCCAAACAAATGGACCCCTATGCAAGTCAACTCATTTGATCTGGCTCATCAGAAATAGAGCAGAAGTAAACCCTTGAATACTGAGCAGTATAAATCGTTTTAGCCGTTGTCTGTGGCGTTAGACCCCAAAACAGGCTGCCGACAAATCGGGCAAGTGGAGTTTTCAGAAAGCCAGCGATCAATACAATGAATATGAAACTCATGCATGCAAGGTAACTGCCTTAGCTTATTTCCTGTTACGTATTCATTAATGCAAACACTACACGTTTTACTTATTTCATCTTCAGTGTGAATATCCCCATAATTCCGCGTGGAAAGATTGTCAATCTGCTCTTTGGTTAAACCTCTTAAACGCTCGTCTTCGTCATCTTCGTTCAGCAGGAAGAAGTGGGCGAGACGAAGAATGGGCAGCGTTCCATTTTCCACTAGGTTGTTAGCATCTTGAGACTGCCTGCTATCTTGATTTTCATTGCTGCGGCCATAGTGCTGAACATCATCGCTCTGTCCATTTGTTTCGCTCCCACCTTCTGCCGCGTGCCCATTCCTAGAAGAGAACTCACTTGGATCACTGCCGCTGTTGGCTGCACTGGAGTTATTCTGCTCCGCGTGTACATCTGGTAAGTGATGGCCGCCTCTTTGCATTTCTGAGTTAGATTCAGTTTCCATTAAAGAACTCAGTTCTCCAAAACCAGTCATAATCTGCCTAAGGATTGATCGAAGGGCCACCGATGAAGGTTCACCAAGCCCGGTTTCTGAAATCCGGCGAAGAGGTATCCGTATAGTGCTAACATAGGTTCGAATACCCGCACGTTCTGATCGCGATATCGTGCGCCGAAATCCCCCACTGTCACTTTCAAAGGTAACTGTGTTTTCTGCCATTCCTACTCTAGAACGAGTCCTGCTAGCAATACTGTCCCGATCTCGGTTTTCTCCAGGCCGAATTCTTCTCACCTGAAGATCTAGTGTAATCGTTGGATGCCTCCTAACAGCAGCTACCGGCCTACTAGATTCCTCCTCCTCTAAAGTTATTCCCAAGGACGGGGCTGCACTGGAAACCTGAGGAGTCTGAGCAGCACCTCTTGCTTGTTCTTCAGCAGGCTGCGTAGAAAGCTGTGCTGTTTGTCTTCTGGTTCTGGTGGCTTGCTGCGTATTTCTATCCTGTCTCTGCCCGTGTTCCTCAGAACGAGCAGCATCACCTTGCCTTTGCAGCGGGGAGCGGCTTCGACTACTCAGCGTAGACCTCAACCGCAGAATTTCCAGTCTTTGGTTTGAATTCATCCGAACGTTAGTTCTAGATCTGCCTCTCGTGACTCCTGCTGAAGGACCTCTTTCTGGCGTTTCTCTCTGCTCGCCAGCAGCTGTAGAATTATTACGTGTAGCACTTGTTTGGTGAAGGCCTGCCAACTCCCTCGTTCTACTCCTGAGCCTCCCTGAGACTGGGTGCGAGGCTGCTTCGGAGCTCTGCGCCACAGAACTTCTTAAAGACCTGGTCCTCGCAGTGCCTGAAGTCTCACTGTTGGCCTCCCTTGCGGTCCTGCTCCTCGTTCGTGTGGTTATGGGACTGACAGCTCTTTGATGTCTTCTTTCTAAATACACCCTGCTACTATCTATACCCACGTACTCTTCACCAGCAGTTTCAAAACTGTTGTGCTCATGATTTATGTTGATTTCAAGACTAAATCGAAATTCCCCACTGTTTGGATTTGTTCGACTCACAGCTCTCCAGGTTTGGTTCCCACTCTGTCCACTGCGAGTGGCGTTCCCTGTGCGACGAAACGTGTTCAGCCATTCCAGCAAAGAATCGCCGTTTGAGTTTTCTCCAAGAACGTCAGAATCTGAGAGAAACAAAGAATTGTAAACATTCATACAACTGTGTGCTCAGCACATGAAGATGCATTCCAAATCCTCTATGCTTGCTGAGCCCTGCCTTCAAAGATGTTACACCAGCAGGACTAATGGCTACTATCATTTTGTTGAAATGTAACAATGTTAGTACTTCACTGTATATTTTTCCCCCGAGCTGGCTATTTCTTTCTCAAGTCTGACTGAAATTGGCCAAATAATTAAGCCAATACTGCTGGGAAGTAAGGACAGCATACATAATACCAACCGCACTGCTAAAACAAACAGTAACAGAACAAAAATCAGCACAGAGGGTAACAGTTGTCCCATTAACTTCTTTTCAGTTCTAACTCCTCTAACATACAATAAAAGACACAAAAAGAATTAAAAGTGAAAATTATTTCTGTGCTTTTTTATTATTTCTTAGATTATTCTTAGAAATTATTAGAAATTATTTCTTAGATTTACTACCAAAGGCAAACCAGAAAAAGAGGAGAAAGCAATCCGTGGCTCACGTGGAAATATTTCATGAGAACTGATTCTAAGTTCATTTTCCAGCACTACAAAATCTCTCTTAATTGGAGAACATTTCACTGAGGCAGAATGGGTAAAAAAAAACATGAAATGGCTGGTACTGAAGTTGGTCAGCATTTCCCTTAAACATCCATACAGAATAGTATTTACGCATCATGTACTACACAAACATACAAATGAAGTCTGTTTACCTCCAACAGCTCTACCTTCACCTTCTCTGTTTTCCAGATCAGCCTGTGATGCCAGACGCTCCTTAGCCCCCTCCAAACGTTGCTGCAACTCTTCTGCTGTTATTTCCCCTGAAAAAAATTTACATTTTGATAATGCCGTTAGATAAGACACTTATTGGCTCAACACAGCCATGAAGAAGTAACACTGTTTTCTATCTTGAAGAAAAATCTTCAGAAACTAGGTAAAATTAATTAAATTTACAGAGCACCAGCGTGAAATTGGAAGACAGGTAAACAGATAACAGAGGAAGCAAGTACAAAGGAGGGGAGGTGTGTGGATACTGAATGTGTTGCCAAGAGCACGCTGGCTTCCAGCAACTCAGAAGCCCAAAAAAACCAGCACGGATGAACAGCTACTTTAGTTCACCAAAAGTTAATTATTTGGGTTTGGATATGACCAAGACAGAGTTGTTGTGCTTGAGAAAGTTCTATTTTTCTTCCAGCTTGAGTATCTTATTTAAGTTAACTTTTATTGGCTATCATTAATTTTAAACAGAAATGTTTCCCTTTTTACCCCCCTTTCTAGAAAAAGAACAGCTATCAGGCTACTGAAGTTGTACAAGCACATGCAGTGCCTGATGACAGCAGCATTACTTCACATTACAACTTCTCTGCTGAGGGCATCCCCATCTTACCAGGAGTGCCGAGCAGGTTGCGGTCTCTCATCAGCCTGTAGTCTTCTTCGTTGAGCTCATTGATGAACTGGTAATAGGCTTCCTCCCTGCTGAGGCGCTCCCGCTGCCGCTGCCTCTCATCCTCGCCATAGCTGTGCTCTCGTGAAGATGCCTGCTCGTTGCCGTTCCCTGCACGGTGCCGAGAGCGATCCATAATGGGAATGCCAGGTTGTCCTGCACAAAATCGGAAGGTTAGACTGCAGAATTATTAAGGTAGGAATTTACCAAATTTACGAAGATCCCAGCATTTTCAATTAAGTTAGTTTATTAATAAATAGCTAAAGATGGTTAAGATGAATCACTTTGCGCGAGTACTTTGCTGCTAACTTGCACAAAGACAGCCAGAAGCCCCTTTTTCCTATTGAAAAGGCACACCAGTTGGTACACCAACTTTAAAATACAATAGCAGAGACAAACTTATTTTTAGCCAAGTAAGGATATTATAGGAAATCAAAGGGTAACAATCTGTTTCCCCTCTCCTGAGGGAAATACAACAGCAGTGTGTAGTATTTTAGAGGCTAAAGTATCACTGAAAACACTGCTCTGTGATTATTCAGTGCAACTTCTGACAACCACAGTTACTGCTTTGGAGAAGTCTATCTTCCACTCGAAACATTTACTAATAAGCACGTGAGACTACAGCATTATCTCAGTCGCTACCACCACTCCCTTAGCACAAAGCCTACAGATACATTTTTGATGGAAATTATTCTTGTGACATTCTGACATTACTTGTGCCCTGCCATCTTTAATCTGAGGATTAGCTAACAAAGGAACACACATCTCCAGAAAAGTGGTGTGGAAGAATAAAGGGCTATGCTTACCCACAAATCTGAGCACTGAACCAGTGTGGCCATGCCCTCAGCAGGCACGGACAGCCAGCCTTCTAGGAGCAGGAAGAAGCATCATCCCTCCTGATTGCTGTGCTACTACCTGTTCTTTCTGCTTATGACTCAATTCTAGGCCACTTGAGAAATACCTGAAGAAAACCTGTCCTTCAGTATTCAGTTTAAGAGAGAGCAAAGCCTCATCCTTTCAACAGGGCTTCAGATTTTTTACAAAGTCACCTGTAACACCTGCTGAGGTAGACAACCGACAGAGCAGATCACTCCTAAAGAGGTCGCCTGGCCAAAAGACTCACCAGATAGCACCATTCCATCTACTGCAGAGAAGAAGTTATTAGTTACACGCTTCTTTGTTTGCTTTCTGGGGGGAGGTGTGAGTTGACCCACATATCCAACTCTCTCCAAGCATTAAATGGGGAAACACAGAGCAGCAATCTCAGCTCACTCCCACTCAGTAATTAGTCTTCCCAGGAAAGCTCATGAGCCAACAAACAGACCAAACCACCTAACTATTAGACACATTCAGTACAGAGTAAATCTTTGTCGATGCTGCCAAAAGACACGAAGAATCAGGAAATGTATTTGCCACGAGCAGACACTGGCACACATTTAATGTACCTTGCTTACATTCTCTTGTGGATCCATTCTGATGCATCCTTCATCTCCTCATTTTCCATCCCAAATGCTCCTTTTCCTCCCACCGCAGGTAACTGTGCTTGCAAACGTCCCTTCCCAACCAGTCATGTCATTCACCTCTCTCCTGCATCCAGTACTGCACTTCAAAGTACATAATGCTTCTCTCCTAGCTCCTTAACTCATTTAACTTAAAGTCACATCTGAGTATCTCCCTCTCAAGACCTTTTCTATTCTGATCATGTTTGTGGGGGCTGTTAACTTACTCTCTCTCTCTTTGCTCAACCTCACAAGCTAAGTAATCGCTGACTTCTGTTCGTGGCTACATTCAAATCAGGTCACTTCTCCTATCACACTTTGAAACACCGATTTCTCAGCCAGCTCTTATTACCGTGGTTTCCTCAAAGCAAATGCAATTGTCTCCTCCCACCACTCAGCACGCGGTCAGAGCATTATCATCATCCTGATGGCACCAACACTCGGCTGTTGTCAGGAAAATGCCCAACCCATCCCGCACCAAACATTACAGAAAGTGCCTCTGCCCTTGATGACTTACAACTTGAGATAAACAGAAAAGGGGAAGAGGACAGATAAAATTCATTTAAAGCTGTTATTTAGTTGAAAGCCTGACAGTAAGTGCTGCTGTTTGCCCTACCAGTAAGTTAACTGACTTCCTGGATGTATCGCCACATGCTGCACAGAACAGTCCTAAGTTCTAGAGATGAAAAGTCCATCGCATGCCGTCTCCCTCAATCTACATTCCAACTGTTGCTCAAAAGAGACTCTTCACTTTTCATTTTGCATCCATACAAAACCTGGAAACCTCTTCCTCAGTTTTCGTGGGTGGTAGAAAAAAAACACTGCTTTGTTGACAACTGTATGGTAGGGCGATTAGTCACACTCTTTAAATGACTCACTTAGAAACGATAAGAAGTGTGAAGTGTTCGGTTGTCCCATCTGTTTGCATGGCATCCACTACCCATAGTTATTATTATCAAACATCAAAACGAAGTGCTTTGGCCCTTGAAGTATTTTAGGGTATTGAAATTTGCAGGGTATCAAGAGCACCATAATGAAATGCTCTGGCACTCAAGATACTTATGAGTATTGACGAGCTGAAGGGTTCTCAGTGGTAAGGTGTAAAAATGTGGAATTGAAAGGCCTTCACAACTCGGAATTACTCTTGCATTGCAAAGAAACAGGTGTCACACTGCAACAGTTCACGTTTGGTGGAAAATTTAGCTTGAGACTCTTTTACTCCTTAATTGACAGCTACTTCAGCGCACTCGCTAGGACACACGTTCGTTTTTACCTAAGCTCCATATACCTTAGGCTTTCAGGTTTTGGCCCCCTTCCGCGGGTTCCTGTCCCCACCTCCCTCGGGCATCCATTTCCCGCAAGGCTACCGGCTGCAAGCAAGGACGACAAGCGCGTTTAGACGAGGGAACCGGCGGCGCCACTTAGCATTGCTGTCACACTCCAGCCTCCGGGCGAGATGATCTCACCGAATCGGAACAAAAAAAAAAAAAAAGGGGGAGAAAAGAGACAGAGAGGACCCACCAGCCCCTGCGTGAGGCCGGACAGACGGACAGACAGACAGACAAAGCGGCAGCGCCGTGAGGCACCGACCCTGCTCCCCCCCCCCCCCCTCCGGGGTCGGTGCCTCAGGGGGCGGCCGGCGGCGACCCCCGGCCCGGCCGCCTGAGGGAGGGGCGGTGCCGCGCGCAGTGATTGACAGCTCCCGCGGCCAATCAGCGGGCCGCCTGCCGGCCGCCGGCCAATGGCGGCGGGGCGCGGTAGGCCGCGGGCCCTGCCGCTGCGCCCCCTCCCCCCGCGTTCTAACCCCCCCCCCCCAACCGCCACCAACCGCCACCAACCGCCGCTAACGGCCGCCGGGCCCGGCCGGCCTCCAACGGTGCCCAGCAGGGCCCGGCCAAGGGGGTGCCGGGGCTGCGTGCGGCCGGGCAGCCCTCACAGCCCGGCCCCGCTCCGCGTTCTCCCCCTCCCCTCCCGGCCGGGAAAGCAAATGAGGTAAAACCGCTGAAAAACAGGTAAAAAAAATAAAATAAAAATAAAATAAAACTCCCTCCTCACAACCGACCCGTCGCTGTGCGGGCGGCGCGCTCCAGCCCCGATTGCGGTCCGGGCGGCTGCCGGCAGCCGCGACGCGCAGGTTCCGAGCCCGGCCCCGCTCCGCCCAGCGCCGCCCTGCGCATGCGCGGGGCGCGCGCCGCGGCCGTTGGGGCCAACGGGCGGGGCGCGCGCGGGGCGGGGCTGTGAGGAGAGCCCTGAGGGGAAGGGGGGCGGCGGCGCCTCAGGAGCCTCGCCTCGTCCTGTAGTGTCTCCCCTTCAAGCACATCCCTTCATACATTCTCAATAAATATATATTTTTTTCTCACTTCTTCATTTTTATTTTTTTTGCATTCCCTACCTTGTTCTCCGCACTCCCCCCCCATTCGAAGCGTAGAGCCGTGTAAATTTTTCACACCGGTTGCAAACCCTTTTACGAATCCCACATGATGCTGACAGCGTACACAAACTTTCCACAAAAAATAATAAAAAAAAAGTTTTGTACACAAACTTTCCCTTCTGAGTTGCTTCTGCAGATTGCTCCCGACAGGCGCGTTTCACAACTCGTAGGAACTGTTAGCAAAAGGAGAGGATTTCGCAAGGATACCTTAGCTCTGTAAAAGCGCCTCCTTCCTAGGGTATCCAAACTGCTGATAATTTTGTTCAAATTTCCTTTCAGAAATACACGAAGCGTGGATATTTGTTATGCCACTGCTTTTGATGTAAAACCGACCCCTCTGTAATGCGTGAGGTGAGGGGAAGAGCGAGGCTCTGGTGTCCAGGATGATAACCTCTGCTCCCCATTTTAACGACAAACTCCAGGATTTGTTTATTCTGGTTGAGAAAAGAGTTTACAGACATGCTACATTTAGTTTTCTCATTAGTTTACCTTTCTTTTGTGCCAGTAACTGACTTCCACCAGACAAATTGACAGTGCATGGGGGGAAATTTTTAGCACTGAGGCTATGCGTGGGGCCACTCCTTTATATTGCGTGTATAAAAGAAATGAAACCCTTGTTGTTATTCAGGTTCCTTGCCACACCAGGAATAATTAGTGATTACCACATTATACTATGATTTCCCTGGCCTGGCATAATTAAAATAGTCTTTCCTGAGCACCAATTTTACTCTGGTAATAAAAGCCAGAGTACCTGCCTTGTATACAAAGTCATGCTTGGCTCTCTTAGAGAAAAAAAAAAATTGGTTTCTTCCCACAATTTTCTTTTGTCTTGTTATTAAAATCTTTTTATCTCATAGTATTATGTTTAGTAATCATAGTCAAACACAAAAACTTCACTTCTATCAAGCCCATATACGGACTGCTCATCCAGAAGAAGGTTATAATATATTTTAGGAAAATAGATGAATAAACTCATATACCCTTACTCAAAGCTTCTACTGAAATACTCCTTTTTCGACTTTTTCTACTGACCTTCCCTACAGTGCAGAATTCTCTGTTAATTTTATATTCATGCTTCACAACAGTACAATATAACTATGTGCAGTATTTGTTTATTTTATGCCACATAGTTAGCACGAAAATAACAACAGTAGATCTTTCTTTCCTCGATTATTATTATTATTGCACTGTAGGGATACTTCCCACAATAAAATACTTCCTCTGCAATAATAATAAAGGTAGCCTTTAGAGGGCAGCAAACCTCAGGCAATTACTGTTTTTTTTTTTTTTCAAAGTAAATTCTGAAAGTCTGCTTTAATGTGATTGTTCAGTCTTTAGAAAGTAACCTTATTAGATTTTATTACATATGTAAGTAGGGCAGAACCTTTTAATACAGAACTTAATAATACGGTGTTCGGGTTTGGGGTCCTCAGTGGAACAATATCAATACTGAAAAATATTGGTAAGCTGCCAATATTTTGGGAGCTGAGTAGCGAGCACCAAGATGGTCATGGGCTGGAGCACGTCCATGTGAGAGGCTGTGGGCACCAGGGCTCATTCTGCTGGGAGAAGGGGCAGCCTGCCAGCGCTGGCAAAGAAGACAGGGCCAGGCTTTTTGCCCAAGTGCACAGCGGGAGGAGAGGCTGTTGCCATACATTTAAAAGAAGGGATGTTTAGGGTAGGTATAAGGACAAGAATTTTCACCCTGAGGACAGTCAGGCCTGCAGAGGCCGTGGAATCTTCCCTCCATAGAGGTTTTAAAGACAGAGCCTCAGGCAACCTGAATTTAATAGTAACCCTGTTTTAAGAAAGATATTGAATTAGCAAACTTCCAGAGATCCCTTCCTATGATGCAATTTGTTGAAATAATATAAAACAATAAAATTAGGGTTTATTTTCCTATTGTAGGGCTATTTTGAATTAAAAAAAAAAAAAAAAAGTATCCTGAACAGAATTTTGATCTGTCAAGATTCTTTAGAACTGATTCTTTGACTTCTTCAGAAGCAATCAGACAGAGAGCTACTGAAGATGGTCACGCATCTGGCGAACTGATGTCCCACTGCATTCGGGTGGATGCTTGTTGGTAACTTGCACTCCTGCCAGAATCTCGGACACTTCACTAGTCAGATCAATGCTATAGCTAAGTGCAAAATGCAGAATTTTGCTCTTTACAAACCAAACTGTTTGCAGAAGCAGCACTTTAGCTTTAAGTAAACTGCGTTCCTAAATGCTGCTGGTGTTCTGCTGACACATCTGCACATTAGCAACTGCAAGGTTTCCAGAAGTTGTGCATACTATGCTAGTACGATTGTTTTTCTTTACACACAGAAAAGGGAGGAAAAAGAAAAAAGAATCACCAACAAAGTGGACATTCTGGTGGCGTGGGGATGTGTGACTGAGCATTGGTTGGTACGAAGAGCCCGTGTGGGACCTGGGAAGCAGTCCCAAACTAAAAAGTCTGTGCAAACAGAGCAACGCAGCAAAAAATGGATTTATATATTAGTTGTGAGTGGCATTTAACGCAGCTGGCAGGGAAAATTAACGAAAACAATGAACATTTTGCAGAGAAGGCGGCCCCTGCCCTCAGCTCCCTTCCTTCTCTGAGGACTACATTTCCCAGCGCGCCCCGCGCTCCCGCCGCCGGGACTACCACTCCCGTCATGCCCCGCGCCGCGCTGTGCCCACCCCACCCACCGCACTACAATTCCCATCGTCCCCCGCGCCGCAAGGCATGCCGGGCCGGGCGAGGGGGCGGGGCCCCGCCGCCTTCCACGCGGCCGGCGGGCGGGCGGGGAGCAGGAGGAGGCGGCGGCGGCTCCGCGGCGGGGGTTTTGCGACGCCGCTTTGCGACAGTGCCGTCAGGCGCCGCGGCCGTATTCCGCCGGGGGAGAGACCGGCTGGGTGCCGCCGGGCGGGCGGGGAGCGGGGCTGGGGAGGGAGGCGGGGGGCGGCCCGGGGCCTTCCTCCTCCTCCTCCTCCTCCTCCTCCTCCTTTTCGTCGTCTTCCTCCTCCTCCTCCTCCTCCTCGTCCTGCTGCCGGGGGGGCGGGGGGTGCGCGGCTGCCTGTGGGGGGGGGCAGCGGCGGCTGCTGCCCGGTGTGGTGGTGGCTGTGTGGGGGGGGGCGCCGAAGATGGACTATGACTTCAAGGTGAAGCTGACCGGCGAGCGGGAGCGGGTGGAGGACCTCTTCGAGTACGAGGGCTGCAAGGTGGGCAGGGGCACCTACGGGCACGTCTACAAAGCCAAGCGCAAGGACGGGTGAGTGAGGAGCCGTGTCTCTCCCCTTCTCCCCCCCTCCCCCCCCAGTTCCGTGCCCCCTCCCCATTTCTCACCCCATGCCCCCTCTGGGGTCCCTTCGGTCCCTCCCT
This sequence comes from Anas platyrhynchos, assembly GCF_047663525.1. Lineage (NCBI taxonomy): Eukaryota > Metazoa > Chordata > Aves > Anseriformes > Anatidae > Anas > Anas platyrhynchos. The sequence goes on along the minus strand of NC_092587.1, from coordinate 186,221,523 downwards.
GCCCGTCCCGTCCCCTCCGTGTGCTGACGGCTTTTGTGGGTCGCATCCCCGGCTGGAGGGGTGCTGGGGGATCGAGGAGGGCTTAAAGCGCTCAGCCCCGCTTTGCAGAGCGGGGAGCGGCTCCTTTTTTTTCTTTTACGGGGCTTTCCTGTCTGGGTTATCACTTGTAGGCACCATTTTAGGTGCTCTCGCAGGCTGCTGCTGGAGCCGCAGGCTGCTGGTCCTTGCAGGGCTCTCGGATGCGCTCAGGGCTCGTTTTTTGTGGCACTGCTTAGCACAGACTGGAGCAAACAAATTTCTCTGTGCGAATCCTGTAGAGAAAGACAGGGCGAACTGTCAGCCAGCTCCCACTAATCCCTGACATGGCACCAGAACAATAGCGAGTGGGAAGCAAAAGAAACCGGGGAGGCAGCGGCTGTGCTAACAGGTCCTAAATCCTGGGCTGCATCCACCCGTTATTGCGGGGAGCCTGGCGGCAGCGCTCTGTGCCCTGGCAGTGAAAGAAAGCCTCTTTGGGAAGTCTGGGCGTCATTTCTACCTTCGCTAAATAGCTGCCCGCAGCCTGCTTTAACTTCTCGCTGGAAATGGGAGCAGCTTCTTTCTCTGAAGCTTTCTCTCCAGCAGTGCTCGAGCCGTTGTCTGCAGCGGGACCGGCTGCGGCTTATCTCATCTGCTGATATTAATCGCAGCGCAGTTATTTCGGCGTGAATTGGGCTTGCTGCTATGAGTCAGCTAACCGCTGCTGCTCGCACGGGTTGCCTCGGAATCCTGCAGGCTGTGTACAGCAGTCGCTCCCAACTCGTCTGATTTCTTATTTATTTCATTCGGCAAAATTATCAGTCTGCTAGACGATGTTAGGGAGAGCGTGGTCAGAGTTGATGGCGGTGGTGTTATTTCCAGAAATTCCAGGGGAATGGGATCGTGTGCTTGAAAAGGAGAATTAGAGGGGGATTTGAAGCAGAATTTTTGTGTTCTCCAAGTGCATGTGATTTTTAAATCCTCTCTCTCCAGGAGGGTGGGGGAATCAAGATACGGTGTTTAACACCACTTTAACAGCAGTCTGCTGAGCTGCAATTACTGTCTCCTTTTTTTTTTTTTTTTTTTGCCTTATTGTTCCCTTAGTGCTTCCTTTCCTGCCCCTTTCCCTGCCAGATATGTGCAAACTCTCTTTCAAATATGCCTTCAGACAATCTCTGAAACATTTAAGACGTAGATATCTGCGGGTGTTTTTATGGCTTATGCTATAGCTGCACGTAGGTGATGCTGAATCGAATGGCTGGAATTAGGCTCGAGGTAAAAGATTCCATTTTGATTCCTGTATCAAAAAGAGAGAGATTGCAAAAGCAAACCCAGAATAGCAGTTCACTTTCCTGATAACGTGCCTGTTGCAGCGGTGGGTGGGTGAAAGGTAGAGTACCACGCTTGTGCGTTGTTATATGCCAGACAACGCTGTTTAAACACCCCCCAAACGTTTCATGCTGCCGGAGGAATAAACAACCTCCTCTTTTGGTCGAGCTCATGCAGCTCCAACTTTCTCCATGCGTTAAGCTGTTTGCTGTCTTCTGCTTGAACTCGCATTGTTTTTTTTCCTGTGAAGGAAAAAAAGCGTTTGCCTTGAACTGCATTATATAATTCTAAATCTTATTTAAAATAACACAAGTTCCATGTCTGTTAAAATGCATCACGTGTTTTAGGGTACTTTTGAAGTTGTACCTCAGGACTGCAAATGTTTTGTTGGAAATACTGAGGCTGCTCTTTCTGAAGTAACATTCTACTTGTGGGTGTGTAATGAACAGAACAATTACAGAGGAGAGCTGTGTTTGAGCAGTGCCGTTTGTGTGAATCTATGTCCAAAAGCTCTTGGTGATGAGGATCCAGGCTACGTGTCCTAGCCCGAGGAAGGTAACTGGATGTCCTCTGAGCTACAGGGGTTCTTCTTGGGGACAGGCAGGCAGCCACCTCATCTTCAGGCACTGAGAATGCTTTTAAAAGGAGAAGAGCTCTTGGGTGACCTGATGAGGGCATAGCCCAGCTTTTGGCCCTGCTCTGACACAACAGCTGCAGCCGTGCTGTGCCCTTTGCCATGAAGGGGGGCTTTGGGCCGGGCATAGTGTGTCGAGAACATCCAAGGGGAATCTCCATGCGCAGTTCCACAAGTGTTTGGTAGGTATTCAGGCCCAGTGCCTGACCCTGTTGGCCCTCACCAGCCTCAGTGTTACAGCTGAGCTCTGCATGGTGCCTTGCCCATGGCAAAACTGTGTGTGGTTCTCCACTTTTCACTCCAATTCCTTCTGTTAGGAAGTTTGTCGTCTCTGTGGCTGAAGAGAGCCTTCCTGGCTTTGTGTCGAGCAGCGCTGCCTCTCCGATCCATGCAGGACCTGCAGCAGGCTCTGAGATGAGCCAGGATGGTGTTAGAGCAGCAAGGGACAGAAGGCATCAGACTTTGGATCAAGAAACCGATCCTCTTGTGTCTGGTGGCACTGGGGCAGTTCACTTTTATTGTCTAGGGAGCTCCAGTTACTTCCTGCATAAAAATCTGCTTTGTGCGCCTCTGGGCGCTCAGCAATGTTGCTCAGCCCAGGTTTTAAAGCTGCCTGTTTGACTTACACAGGAACAGAAAAATACACCCGCATTTTTTAAGCCTGTTGGGCTGTCACAGAGACGTGAAGGGCTTTGCTTATTTAATTGACCGGATCCGACTCCTCCGAAGTTGATCAGGAACCGGCTCCCAGGTATTTGCTTTGGTGCACCAAAGCAGTGGGACGCTAGAGGGCTCGCAGGGGAAGCGTGGGCTCCCTGCGTGCTCCAGCACCCGCGGCAGGCACTTTGCTGTGCTGTCAGGCTCTGCTTTCTGTGCCAGTGGCAGCGAGCTAATACCTAAGCGGTGTCTCGTGTAATGGGATTGATCTTGCACCGTATTTTCCCTTGCTTCCCCTTCAGTTTTCAGCAGGCAGCTGCAGTCTGAAGTCGAGCAGGGATGCCGGTTTCGGTGGCGATTTGGAGCATTGCCAAATCCCTTTTTTTTTTTTCTGCTTATCGGCTGTGGTTTGGATGAGAGTAAGAAGCTATCGAGCGTCGCTCTTAGGCAACGTCTAGCTCTTTAATTACAACAGCCAAAAAATGATATAATTGAAGATCTCAGACTGGAGCGATAGCCCCCAGTGCGTTACTGGAAGCTAACGTGGAAGCTAAGTCGTATAAAATAATGAACAGCTTGGGTAAGAGGTGGTGATGCTGTAAAAAAATAATAAAAAAAATTAATTCAACATAGAAAAACCGTACAACCTGTTGTCAAAGGGGAAATGCAGAGGAGTCAAGACCCTTTGGTTGCTTGAGGGATTTTGCTTTCAGAAGCTCTTGGCCCTTCATAAGGTTGACACTGGAAGAGTTTAAGCCTGTTCCAGGTTGTATTTGCTGGTATGTGTTGACTGAGTTATCACAACTGATTTTTAGCAGGAGGAACAAGGAGTTCGGGAGTGCAATGAAGAGGCCAGAGAAGAAATTGTGCTCACAAGAAATGCAGTAACAGGACAAGACTTAGAGCTTCTCGCTTCTCCCCGCATCAAGGAGTTGTGCCATGAAGTTCATACCCCTAGTTGTTGGTATAACCTGCCCAACAGCTCATCTTCTGCTCTGCAGGCATCCTTTTTTGCCTGTGGTTGTAGCTGCGTGCTGCGGTGTGCCAGCCCCAGCTCCCTGCAGCAGCAGCTGGTGTGCCTTGTGCGTGCAGTGAGAGCCGCGGCCGGCACGCGAGCGCCTGGCTGCTGCCTCCACGAGCAGCAGCACAGAATTCGGGGGTGCCGCAGGCTGGTGGTGCCTCCGTGATGTGTCCAGGTTACCTTGGTGAAGTGTGTGCCCCAAATCTCTTCTGGATCCGTTACCACAGTCATTAGAAAGCTCCTAATTAAACTCTTATCTGCATAATGAGACACGCAAGCTGTGCTGCACGGTGTCTCGGGCTCCTTAGTTTTTCTTGTGAAGTGCTCACCTAACTCATTTCCCATCTGCTTCCTGCCCTTCTCTCCCTGGCAGGTGGCTCCAGGGCTCTGAGGTCAGTTGAGCAGCCTGCAACCTGAGTCCTTCTTGTCCCCAATGTCCTGATTCATTTGGGGAACCCACGCAAAGGTGGAGCTGGCGCAGCCTCCAGGGGATGTTTCATTGCTACCTGAAGCCATTGGCAAGGAGGGTGTGAGAGCGGTTACAGAAGAGCAGATCTGTATCTGCTTTTTCCTGGATTAGAAATGAGAACAATACAAAATGTAAATAATGTGGCCATGTACTGCTGCGCTTGGTTTCTTATGAGGGAATAGAGGATAGCTGAAGGTGCTGGTTAGGGAGGAGGTGCAGGTTCCTGGAGAAGGACGCTCTTGGAGAAATGATGAGGTGGCGTGCTCGCTCTAGCTCTTGCTCTTCTTTGATTCCCATGTTTTAAAACTCTTAGAAGTTAAAATAAATAAATACAACAAAACAACTGAGAACCTTTATTACCTGATATCTGAGGAGCTCTACCACGGAGGCTGTAAGGCAGGAATAAAAATGAAGAGACTTCAGCCCCTAGGACAGCCTTCAGTCAGTTACCTGTAGAGCAACATCTCAGGCTCTGCCTCAGGGAATGAATGGGGAGGGAGAGGTGAGTCAGGAATCTGGCTGTGGGAGCGGGAAGACAAATGCTGCAGCTCGATCCCAGCTGCTGGGTTCTGAGCAGCCCAACAGGAATTATGGAAAAACCCCTGGAACAACAACAAAAACAAAGCATTTTAAGTAAGCGCAGCGCAGGTGATTCACTGAGTAGCAGCAGTTCTGTAGTGAGTAGGCTGAAAGCAGACCCTGAGAAAGCGTTTCCTGACATCTGATCGAGCTTAATAACACTGAAGGGACTGTGGTGAGCCTTTCGTGCCTCTCTTGCATCTGCAGGAGCCTTTCTGGCCGGGACAGGTTCTAAAAGAGCGACCCGGGGTGGCTGAATATCCGCCTGTAGGACTCGGCTTGTTTTAAGCAGCACAGCTTGTGGTCGCTGGCGCCTGTGATAAGGGCTCTGCGGAAAGCACAGCTCTCAAATCAAGATCAAGCCCGACCACACAAAGGGGCCCGGTACGGCAGCCTCGCTCAGAACCTAACTCTGACACTGAGTGAGCTCAGGATTGCTGCGTGGAGTCGATGTGCAACAACTGGCTGTTGGAAACAGTGAGGAGCAGGTTGGTAACATCATAAAGTACTCCGAGATGTGGACTCGGATTTGATGTAGATGGTGTGAATCAGTTCACTTCCCTCTGTTAAATTAAGCCTTAGAAATGTCCTTCAAGGTTCAACACAGACATTTTTATCTAAGTTTGTTTAAATAAGGTAATGATGCTGAGGCAGGAGCATGAAGACCCTTGTCTTTGTTGTGAATAAAAGCCTCACTGCTAAGTGGTGGCATGGCGAAGCGTGGTGTGCTTACCTCAGGATTTGCAGGAGGAGGTCTCCAAATCAGAATTAAAGCTGCAGAGATCTGTTTTAAAGGACAAAACGTTCAGGAGAACACAGTGATTTTTCTCAAGTACAGCTGGTAGCCTAAACATCCAAAATTCAAGTCGGGCTTGGAAAAAAACCCGCGCGTGTTCTGCGAACGTGGAAGCACACAGCTAAAGGTCACTGGAACAATCTGCCTGTTTTTCTGGGAGTGCTCCGTTCTGTGTGCCTCTAACACCTTGTGTACAAGATGTTGACATTTGAATAAAAGACACTTGAGAATTGCAGTAAAAAAAAAAAAAAGCCTCAATTCATTACTGTGTGTGAATACCGTGTGCAACTGGGAGCTCGGCCTACAAAGGGCTCTGGATTGCGCTCAATCCCCTGATTGCCCCTTGTGTTTCTGGCCTGGATGTGGTTCCTGGGAAAGCCAGGACCTCGTCCTGCGAGGGAGGAGCCTTGCTGCAGGTGTGCTTGCAATTACAGACACTGGATAATCCCCCAGTGAAGCCTCCGAAAATCAGGTTTCGTGACCCCTGTTGTTCTCACGGAGCTACTGTGCGAGGTACGGAGCATGGGAAGAGAAATGGAGAAAGCTCTGCCTGCCGGGCTCCAGCACAGCGAGACTGCAAATGTGTAACTCAAATCTTATCTAACTTTTTGTATTTGAGCTGTCTGCTGTCCCAGCTCTTTGCTTTTTGAGTGAACGTCAGTCCTGTTTGAGCAGGGTTGAACAAAACAACCCCTCATGAGGAAATGTGCTCTCGCTGCAATGTGCTTTTAGGTTCATTCAGGTCTCTGTAAGCTTCCAGGTGAGGTTTTTATGACTACCAGATGAGTGTCAGATAACCAAATGCTCAATTCAGAAACAAAAAAGGACCTACTGCAACACTGAAACCTATGTGGGTAGAATCCCAGACACATGTAAGGGGGAAAATAGCACTGGGTCTGCATTTCCGTCAGCCTGTGTGAGACCAGAGTGGCTGCAAAGCAGAAAATAGTCACGAATGGCTTGATAAACTAATTTAGGCAGATGGAGAGAGACACCAAGAAAAACTTTGGGCTGGTGGGTGATGAAACAGCTGGTCAGGGGACACGCAGCAGGAGAACCACCTCACGGCTTGGCCTGCAGCATGACGGGAGGGCAGATTCAAGCTATTGCCACCGAGGGCTGTGACAGACACGTTTTGTGCTTTCCTCCTGGAAGGATGCTGATTATGAACAAGGTTAAGAAAGCCACTGGAGTACCACTTAACTTCGTGCATTTCTTTATTGGAAAGAGGATGGTGATGGGAAGATACAGCTGGAGGATCCGAAAAGGTGAAACGTTGCAAGCTGCCTGGGGACAGCTTTGGAAGCTTAGTGGCTCTCAGGGGGTGTGTATTGCTCACCAAGATGCTCTGCCAGCAATTAAAGTATCTGACGTGGCCCAACAGAACACAGGAAGCCCTTGGCAGTAAGAATATATTCTCTGAAAAATCAAAAATTAAATGATGAATGTTGAGAAGAATTACAGTAATGGTAGGCTAAGTATAAAGACATGATGGGATAGCCATCTGGCAACCCCCTCCCTCTCCCATAACCCCTCAAAGCCACACACAAGCCCAAATTCCAGTCTTGAAAACCTACTTGAAGGGCATGAGGGCATGGCATTCTGCTCCCATTTTCTCCTCTCTTTTCTGATCCATCTGTAGCATGACACAGTCTGTAGGACCAGGGGATCACTGAGCTGTAAGAGGGGTGTCTTGAGGAGGTGAAAAGACAGCAGGAAACGAGCTTTGTTTTTGTCAGGGCTTTATGAAAGAACTTAAAAGTTAAGGTAAGGAATGCACCAGATCTAAAAGGCCGTGTTTGGAGAAGGGGCTGCTTGAACAAACTGATGTGAGTAGTCACTAGTCAACATGAGGCACGTTCACACACGTGAAGGAGCTCAGAAATAAGCAGGTAATTAACTGGGATGTTTAACTCAGTGCTTTAACTTGAGCCATAGAAGGCTGGAAAAGGGCGATGGTGACATTTTTTTAAATAAAAATAGTGAAATAGTGGAAACTACTTGCCAGCAGCAGAGACAGTGGAGATGTGAAAGGTTCTGAGGTGAGGAGACATCAGCTTTATATAAGAACAGGCTGAGGCAATGCAGTTGATGGAAAGGGACCTTATTAAACACCTTTTGGAAATCCAGGAAGATTCCAAAGGCTAAAACCAACGATAAGCACCTTCTCTGGGTAGAGAAACAGCCAAAGTTTATGAATTAACGGGGCCGTTAGTAGTATCTCAACTGGGCTGCTCAGAAGTTTTTAGGTTGTTTGGAAATCCCTTGTCATGAACAGCTGGGAAGCAGCTTGGCTGGTGATAGCTCTTTGGGGTGGCTGTGGAGGCCTGGGGAAGGGCTTTGTGATGGTAAGGACGGTAATAAACGACGTGCTGGTGTGAAGTGATCCACGTGCAAAAATGGTTCTTGACTCGCACAGCGCTGGCGTCTGATTTTATTATTCCTTAAGAGGTTTTTTGGGGTTTGTAATGATGGTTTTGTGCAAGTGCCAGCTCAGCGCAAGTAATTTTTAAAAAGCAGGGAGTCACGGGACTTACTGGCAGTGATGGAGAACAAAACGTCACAGTTACTGTAAATCCTGTTCTCGGCATTGTAGGCAGCAGCTTCGGCTTTCTCAAGTGCTACAGACACCAAGGTGACTTCAGAGGGGTCAGAGAGAAGAAAGGGTAAATGAAGTCCAGCAATATTTTCCTCTAAAAAGAGGAGAGAGATACCTCGTGTATTGCTTTACGTAAAAGTAGGGTTGAAGCTGCTGCATGTTTTAATAAAGCAGCTCGGAGTTTTTATAGTCAGGAGTGAGGTACTGGTGCTTGCCCTTCGGTGTAGGATTTCTCCAAGTGCTGCGGTTGGTTTTGTCATAGAAGCAAGCCTTGTGGTTGTGCTGTGTGAAAACTTAGACTTTAGGCTGGCTGTGAAACGATAATTTTGTGGGAGAAAGGAGAAAAAGGTCCTTAACTGCACCCCAGGCACTGTCGCCTCTTCAGGTACTCTGTGCTGGAGCTGATTGCAGGGGTAGGTGGATGGCTGTGGTTTGTAGTGTTTTTTTGTTTTTTTCCTCAAATTTTACCAATTTGAGAAAGAGGAAAGTAGGCAGAGAGGTAACTTCCCCTTCTGTGCCATCTCTGCCTCTCCTCATCCATCCCCTCCTTGCCTTTTGCTCTCACCACATGCTGTGTTGCGGGTTTGGGGATATCCTTGCCATACCCTACTAGCGTAGACTAACAGGATTTATTATTCCAGGGAATGAAGGTAGCTTGTTGCTGGTTGCAGGGGGTGAATCTGCTGGTGGAGGAGCGTGGCACAGGCTCGAGCTGTCCTAAAGAGGGGTTTTGTGGTGAGGAGCAGGAAGGGAGGGATGTCAAGGAAAGGCTTTTTGTTTGACAGCAGCAAATTCTTGGGTCGGAAGAGCCCCATGTGTAGTGTAGCATTGAATTTACTGCTCTGCTTTGATCTTCTTGCCAAACTGCGTGTTGTGGCAAAAGTTTTTAATTTAAAAGAACACAAAGAACAAAAGGAACGAAGTGAATTGCTAATTGCCATTCACCGCACAGCATTAGCTGTCTCTCCGAAGTGTTATTTATTGGCTTGCTGCGGATGGGTTTTCCTCCAGCTGTGGGCAGTGACCTTTTCTTTATCCACCAAAAGGTCTGATTGCTGGGGATTTGTTTTGAAGTAGAAAATAGTCTTTACATAAGCCTTTCTGTGATAAAAATGATGGTGCTGTTCTGGCACATCAGTGGTGCCATGTTCTGGAAGTATTTTGGTGCTGGAAGAAGTGCAGGTGCCTGAGTTATAGCCCTCTGCTTAAGACATTTACTTCTGCTAGAGCATCTTGCTCTGCAATACTTCCATTGTGCCAGTGTTTTGGTGAGTAATGTGGCTTTTTATTTTTACATGACGTGCTGCAAATTTTGTTGTGAGCCCGTGAAATGGGCTTCATTCCCAAGCTGTGTTCCTTGTATGCTTTAATCTTTTGTCAAGGTTTCTTTGTCTTTTTCTCCAAACACGCTCCATATAAAAATTGCATAGTAAAGTCTGTGCAAGACTGAGTCATGCTGATAGACTTCTTTCAGGATAAAATGTGTGTTTCTGGGGTGGAAGGCAAATAGCAGAAAGAAAGAAATGCAGAGACCGCCTTTTTTTCTCCCTACCTTTGAATATGCTGTTTTACCTGCTTGCATTTATTGTGAATCATGGATGTATCTTAAAGAAAAAAAAAAAAAAGCAGGGTTTTGAAATATTACCGTAGAAACATATCTTTAATTTTTTACTTTGCTAGATTCTTTAATATTTAAGTGATTTTTCATTGAGTCCTTAAAATTTAATTAAACTAAAAATTATAAACAGTCTATGTGTATCATTAAGGTAGCAATATATGCATGCTGACTCTGAATCAAAAATAAGGAAAAGGGAAAACAGTAAAACTAAGATTTCATTATGGTATTTCTGTCAATAGTTTCTGAGCTTTGCAGTATATTTAAAGGTAAGATGTTTATCCAAACACTTCCTAACTCTTCAAAACTTAATGTGTTCGTCCAGCACACTGATCGAAACTTGGAGTAAATGATAGTGATGCTGAGGAAAATGAAGATGTGCTCCTGGAAATACATCCTAGGAAAGAGGGGTTGTGCAGGTGCTGTGGTCTTGTAGGTCTAGACCAGAACTGAACATGGTGAAGGAGCTAAGCCAGGTGAATCTGGGAAGCAGGTGCTGATGATGCTGGCAACCACCCTGTTAGAAGGGATGTGAGGTGCTGCTCTTAGTGGTGAGCACAAGTAAACAGCAAATCTTAATGTCCTGTGAACTGAATTTATCTTCGATCAACAAGTAGGAACCATTCTTTATTCTTTACCTGTACCTGCAGGAAACTTTGTAGAGGAGGCAAGAACAGTTGTGAGCTACTCTTCTGAGCTGAAATCCTCTACAAAGTAGCTTTTTTGATTGGTTTGCATTATTATCCTTTATCATTTATTAATACGTAAGAGGCTTTCATAACAGAATCTTTATCTGATTTTTGACAGATATCTTCTGTGCAGGGAGCAAGCAAGAATCTATGATGGGATAGACTTTAAGCTGGCTGAAAATACATTTAAATACTCAGGGCTTGAATAAATCTGAACTTTCCAACACAGCCAGGCTTTGGCTGTGTGGCTGAAAGTTTGTAATGCAGAAGATAGCGTTGGCTTGTTCTCTGTAAGTTCAGTATATGCTATAAGACTATTTTATTTTTCAAAATGTTTTTAAATTCAGTCAAATGATGAACCAGGAATTTAACCTCATGTTTATCTTCTGGTCTTGCTTTATCCAACTTGTTTTAAGTAATAAAATTGTTTTGGTTTTTTTTTTCCTGCTCTTGAAACAACAACAAAAAAAGTGTCCCTAAGAAAATTAAGTCTTTTTAGAATACTTTCATTTAGGAATGGTATTTGTAGAGAGAATCAGTACAAGTAAAATCATTTTAAAGTGACCCTCAGACAGCTCGAAGTGAATGATAAAGTTGCAGATGATTTTGTTGCCCAATTTTGAAGTCATCTTTAGCAATGTTGAACTTTTCCACTAATTAGAACTGTTTCTGCAGCAGATATAGTGCCCAGCTGTGGCTTTCTGTGGGCGTGAATGCACTGCCTCATGCTGCCTCGGAAGGCACGTAGGGGTCAGAAGATGTACCACGTTCATCCTGCCTGTGGATGAAGCAGCTCTGCCTCTGCTGTGTCTGCTTGCTCTCTTCCCTTGGACAGCCTCATTGTTCATCCGAGCATTCAGCGGTGCCTTTCAGCTCTAATGGGGCAGAAGACATACAAAATAATACCTGTAAACAGTTTGCCACACTCTGAAGAAGCCCATCTGCAGCTGAATCCTGGCTCCAGCACAAAGGACAGGGGAACATGCGTGGGGCTGAAGGTGGGATTCCTCCAGCACCAAGCCCCTGACTCACATCAGGCTGTTGTGTGAACCTTTGCTGTGAGCTTTCAGTTCCTGCTGTAATGTAATTTAAAAACACTTAAATGTATGAAATGTAATAGGCTTTGCGAAAATGGGATTACAAGCAGGTGAAGTGATTATCATTGCATCACCATTAGTTCAGGCTTTTTATTTTTTAGAGAATCAAGATTTTTCTCAAGTTTCTCTGAAGATACAGGATCATCAATCAGCCTTGCTGTGTGCACTAATTATTTTGACAGAAGTTTGGACTCAGTGTGCTTTCTGGCAAGTCAGGTGCCTATGATGTAGTTTCCCAAACTTTGTACCATTTGCACCAAGCACATAATACTTATTTTTTATATGGTTTATGCTCTGCTGATGCCTATCATCTGCATTACTCGATTATTGGCCTCTGCCCTCACCGACCTGTTGTGTCTAACACTGCCCAAAGAGTAGATCCTGAGCTTGTTTTGGTTTGTCAGTTGGATCATAAACCTGAGCAGACTTACTACTTTGGTCCTCAGTTATTGAGGCTGTTTGTCTTGGATGTGCTCGAGTAAGTCTATTTCTAGAGTGCCCTGACCTTGTCAGCACACAGTGGTCTTTGGGGATGTAAGTTGACTTCCCTGAGGGGTGAAAGGGTTTTGTTTGGTCTCCGGTTCGGTGTGTAAGCTCAAAGCACACCGGTAAGTTTGTGGAATCTGTCAAAGCTGTTGAATTCCAGTAGGTGAAATGGCAAGGCTACTCGGTGCCATAAATGGCATCAGAAGGGGAAAAGGGTAATTCTAGAAGTTCTTCCTTCCAAGTAACTATTTGAAAGGGCAGACCAGCACCCATATCTTTCCGGGCCTTCCAGAAAGCAAGGTGTTATTTTAGTGCCTACGTAAGTGGTTGTGTATACAGCAGTTCTCCTGGTGTTTGGTATACATGTGTAAATCTTTTAAAGATTTAATCCATATTACTTCTTCACTGGCTGTCAGACGTACTAGGCTGATTTTCAAATCAGATTTTTGAATCAAATGAAAGCAACAAAGCCCACCACCATTGCTATGGCTTGGGGCAGGAAGCAGGGAATGATTTTGCCAAGTAAAAATGCCAAATAGGTGTCCTGAAGGTTAGTTTTCTGTCATAAATGGTTCATTCTCGTCTTCTAACCTACAGCTGTGTGCTTGGCTAAGTTCTTCAGCCCATCTCAAATCTACAAATTCAGTAAGGCCATAACTTATACTGAAACTAAACAGAGTAAATATTTCTTCTCCTCCTCCCCTAACTTGAATGCTACAGCTTAATTCCACGCTATCTTGTTCTTATTTGTAGTTTAAATTTAATCTTTGCTGTTCAACACAATTCTGATGTTTGTAGGTATAATAAAACCCTTCAGTTTCCACGTGATTTATTGAGGTTCTAGTCGGTAGTGGAGCATTTGATATTTCTTGCCTTTCTTCCTAGCAAATATGAAAGCTCTGTTCCCAGTTTTGCTGTTAATAGTGAGGATGTTCAGCTGGTTGCTGTTCAGGGGTCAGTGTTGCTTGGTGTTCACCTGGGTAATTTGGTCAAGACCAAGATGTTTTGTAGCACAAATTCACCTCGTAAAGTCCAAGGTGCTGTATTTAAGGCATTCAGAGAAATCTTTGGATTAATGCTACTGAGGATGAACCACTCTTACACTACTACAACAGCTGTACTTACTCAGGGTGTTTCACTTCTATTCCTAGTGATGTTAATGGAATTCTCAACGGTAGAATTAAAAAAAAAATCATGTTTTGTTAGCATGCTTGTCTTTTAATTATCGGGATTTTCATATTCTTTAGGGAATAAGAACCATAAAGAATTAACGGGTTCATTAGTTTTCTACAGAATAGATGCTGCATTTATAGTTCCCCGTGGTAGCTTTAAGGCGGTAGAAGCTGTTTCCCTCGGATGTTTGTCAGGCTTTGAATTTCCTTGTTTTTAAAGAAAAATTGTTCCTAAGTTTTACACCAGTTAATTTCGTATTTGAGATTTCAGACCGTAACACAAACTTGGATTAATGACCATTGATTTTCAGGCTGCTTTTCTTTGTTCTGCTGTTTTACAGCTTTAGCAGCCTTCCTATGCATGCTGTTAGGCAGAGCATCTGCCAAGGTTACTTAATGTCTTATTATTAGGCAACTGAGGAAGTGGACAGGTTTTCCCAACAGGATCTTTCTGTTAAAAAGAAGAAATTTACAGTCGAATTATAATTCAAGTCTTCCTGGGCCCTTAAAATGCAAGCTGCTAAATAGCCAATGCTGCTGTGTAGTTAGCTGTGGAAGATGCTTATAAATATTTTATTTTTCTTTTTTGTTTCCTGCCTTGTCACCCTGAACATAATTTAATTTTCAAAGAATGCAATTGCCCATGTCCAAAACCACAGAGAGGCCTTTTGGGCTTTGTTTTGATGAAAACAGCCTCTGGTCAATAGATTTTGGAAGTTGCCTAAAATAAGGTTCGTCACTTTGACCTTTCCTTGGATTTCATAGCACTTTTGTAAATTTCTATCCCTCCGTTGGAAAACTATTCCACCAATTCCCATGGCTCCAAGGAATTCTAGGAAGTTTATGTGAATAAAACTGAGCTTGGCTTAACAGAATTTGGGGTTTTTGTCCTTGGATGAATGGAGTAGCTGATGCTGATGGTGCAGGGGTAACCACATCAGGTTGCTGGGCTCAGCCTAGAACAGATGCTAGAGGATTAAGAGTTGATTGAATGCTTTGTAGCTCAACTACATGTGCATCAGCTAGAGAACTCGAGTCCTAAGTCTGGTTGCTTTTTCAGGTTCTGGAGGAGAGTGCGATGATTAAAATGTGCCTTACCCCTAAACTTCAGTTCCTTTTTCTTTATCCTGTGGTTGTGTTTCTTCTACAGTGATTGAGTAGGTGGAGAACAGGGCAGAGACCGCTTGCTGTGAGTACAGGAGCGCAGCAACCTGGCAAGTGGGAAGAGCGAATTAGCAAGTGGTTAACTCCATGCAGCCACGGGTGGCTGTCAAGGTAGAGAATGGCTGGACACAGGATCTCTGGATCTGCAGCTGCCTTTCAATGCTAAGAGTTAATTTTCCTCACTAACTTTTTTTTTTCATTCACTGTGAATATCCTCTCGTAAGGAGAAAAGTGGCTTGTTCTTAACCCCACGGCAAATTTCTGTGTTAAAGTGATGGTTGTAAAAGGCTCAACATGCGCAAATGAGTGTTTGCTTCCAGTTTTGTTCTAGGAAACAGCTGAAGTCTCTTTTTCGAAGAATTCCCAGAGAAAGTCTGCCATCTGCGATGGAAAATTTGAATCCGGCTTCTAATTTGGCAAGAATTGGATTGGCTAAAAATAGAATTTCACACTTGTAAACGGGAGGCGGCCTGAACTGCAGTCAGTGCTACCTGAAATGCTCGTGATGATGGCAGTCGTGTGGCAGCACTTCTCTCGGCGCTGAGTTCTTCAAACCCCACAAAATGGGAACAGGCAAGCAGGCAGGTCACTGAGTAGCCTCTGGTCACACCAATTTTGCTCCACGATCTGATGCTGGGAGCGCTTGTAATAGCAGCAGTGGTGTGGCACCGCCGCTCACGGAGTGGGGATCTGCTCAGATACCTTGAAACCAAGCCTATAAACAAATAGGGCAATGAGAATAACCTCCTGTCCAGTCTGTTTTGCTTCATACTTATACCTGATAATGATTCTGAGCTGTTGCCAGCGAAGGGAGGTAGGAAAAGACAAGGAAATCTTTCCAGCTAAAAAATTGTCTCGCCAATCCACCATAAATGTGTGTAACTTCATTTCAACTCCACTTATGCTTTTGATCCTTACAACAGTGTCATCGTTAGGTGCAGTTCAATGATGTGCTTAATAACAATTTCTTGTTTTCAGGCTTCATGCAGCTAGTCTTCCTGTAAGGTGAGGAATAGGGAATTATTCCCTACTCACACCTCCTCTGGTCACATATGAATGAGTTTGTGCTCAGTATTGGCTCTATTTCTTTTCCAGATCAGGGCTTTTTAAGTTTTATTTTTATAAAATGGAAGCTCTTTAACGTCTCCTGTCTTTGTCCTCCTTACTCTTTTTTTCCCCCTGTTTGTTTCAGATCTTGTATTCCCCCCCTCGGATTTCATCTTGCTGATTCCGTGTAATTGCCCTCTTACTGAAATCTGCTCTCGCCCACTCACAGTTTCATTCCACTTTTCCTCCCCATTAGCTGTGTTTGTGTTTTGCCCATTAATCTCCTACTTCTTCCCCTCTTCTGTTTGGAACAGTTATTGCTAGCAGTGGGCTGTCTTTGAACCCCATGCAAAATCTCTTGGACGGGACCTGATAATTTGAGGGATTAAATACGTAGTGATGAATAGGGGAGAGTGTTTCATGTTGCAAGACAGCAATTCAAAGCCTTACAAATTTTAGAGAGAGCTGGAGTAAACAAGTGCATGTGCTTTAAATGCTTAACTCTAGGGCTTTTTTTTCTTTTGGGTGTTTGTGCTCTCTGTTTTTGCAGGGATTTTGCTTGCAGCTATGAAAGCTTGAAGCAGGATTCCTTAAAAATTAATGAGGGTTCTTATATAACCCAAAGATTTGGGTCTGTTTGTGTGCTCCAAGTATTGAAGGCAATGCTGTTAAGTGCTGTGTGCTTCAGGAGTGCTGGGGATGCCAGCCCAAAAAACAGAAGTACAAGCACTGTGTGTCTTAAGTTAGAGACAGCTCTTTGAGGATGGCAAAAAGGAAAGGTTCAGTCTTGTCTCTTCTTGACTTTGCTACTGGAAGCTGGAGTAACAAACAGGCTTGCATTTTAAATAAATTAATGCAAGGTATAAGCAGGTTAAAGTACAGGAGGTTTTTGTTTTTAAGTGCTAGGTGTTATTGAAGCTGACAAACAGTGCTCTAGGGATGTCAGCTTGCACGAGTACCTTGTTGTTGTTCATCTTGGTGGTCTGGTTAGTTTGGTAGAAGCACAATTTTAGGATGTTTTTTGTGACCCAGGGGAAAGAAAAGGTGCTACTATAACAATGTTCTTGTGCTACTGAAGAGCTTGTTAAAATATGGGGAAGTTTTTTGCCTCGTCAGAGTCCCACATTTATAGGAGATGTACCCCTAGCTAGACTTGGAGAAACTTTATTCTAGCATGTGCTAAATGTTTGTGCTGTTTTCTTAGTAACACAAGAAATGAATGGAAGAAATGATGATTATAACATTTAAAAAAGTCAAAATTGCTATGTAAGTAGTGAGAACACATTTATATTTTGCCTCAAGCAGGGTGGTGTGGTTAGCTTATGGCTTAGCGCTCGGCTTGTATCCAGGCATTAAATCAGTAAACAACCGAAAGAAAATAAGGTGAAGAATATGAATTAGAAACTGCTGAATGGTGATAAAGAGCTCACTTTAAATTCACGGTGCAATTTTTTTTAAAAAACTTCTTTTCTTCTTTCACAGGAAAGATGATAAAGATTATGCTTTAAAGCAAATAGAAGGTACTGGAATTTCTATGTCTGCATGCAGAGAAATAGCAGTAAGTAACATCAGTTCTTTCTACTAGCAAACAGATTTATTAAAAGTGTTGATTTGAGTGCATGCTGTTTTTGTTGGCTGAATCATGTTATTCTACTATATTTTCATTACGGAGGTATAAAATAAGTACAAATGGCGTGGAAGATTTTGCACCTGTTACACTTGCTATCTAAAAATTATTTTTTAAGTTAAAATGTGCTGACTGCCTCACTGCAGATTAAATGCAGCAGTTTAAAAACATGATTAGAGTCGGTGGTTTAAATTAATCTGACTTTTGCATTAGTGTTTTGGTTATTTTCCTAAAGAGGTCAATTCTTATGAGCTCAGAATGATTAAAACCTGTTGGGTTTTGTTTAAATGAAGATTTCAAATCAAACAGGCATCATCATTGCCTCACGGGCTGTAATATACCCATGAATATTAGTCATATATTTTCCTAGATTATTCAGGTTTATATTTTTATATTTCACGTTGTTAGGAAAACATAAGTAGCTGTGGATTGTGACAAGTTTGCACAGAAACTGAAAGTTGATGGGTAAAGCCAGTATGTAGAAGGTTCTGGTTAGCTCCTGTGTATTCTTATTTTGTGGCAGTGCTTGGATTTATTTATCTTGAAATGTTTCAACTGAAATTGATGAATTAGGAAAGGAAATAACCATAACTCATGTGTTTGAGTAAGTGTTTCAAACCCACAGTCTTGAAGGATTTAAAACTAGTAGATCTACTGCAATTTCATGTTTGATTGAAGAGCGTATCAGGATTTCAGACACCGTTGACTTCAAGTTGGCTTTGATTTCAAACAATTTAGTCCTTGAAATGAGTGAGGTGAAAAAATGAAATGAAACTATATTCTGCAGGAGAAGGTAATTGAGCAGTTTTTGAAAGCCGAGCCTTTTTTGCCATGCTAGATAGACATCTACAAAGAACTGAAGGAGCTGAAAACAGGGCCTTAAATTTGGAATATCCCAGCCATTTTGGCAGTAACTTTCCAAATATTGTGACTTCCTCGGGGTGAATGCTTTTGGAAAGTGTCAGCTACATTTTCAGAGGGATTTGTGAGAACATTTTATTTGTATTTTTTGCACTGGTTTCCCTGAAGAGTTTAAAAGAGTTTATTCTACGTGAAGCTGGCAGGAGAAGCTTGTTAGGGAGGTGTCTCTCTTTGCTCCGGGAAAGATCCTTACTCAATTTGTATCTATTAAAAGAGAATTACTAATTTGGCTGACAGTCAGGAACAACTTGGCCTCTTTGCATAGCTTGAGGACTGCTGTGTAATCATTCCTCTAGGGCAGCAGGGTCCCCTGTAGTGATAAAAGAGGAATGAGAAGCAGGGAAGCTTCCTCCTTGCTCTGAGCTGCTGCAGCTGCAGCATTGCACCCTTTGAAGAGAACAGCAGTACAGCTCTCAGCCCGTGGTGGGAGAGTGGTAGAGGTGAAAGAAGGGCAATGTTCTGAAAGCACCAAAGGCACAGGGAAGGCAGGTCGAGAGTGGAGTGGAGCCCAAAAGCAGGTGTAGAGAGAGAAAGTCAGAGTAATCTGCAACAGCATTCCTTGAGCTGCTCTTGGCTCCGCTTCCAGTTTTGCTTCCAGGCTTCAGCTGCTGATGTGGCTGAGTTCTCCTGCAGTTGAATTATTAACCATGGACTTCTAGGGTTTGAATTTTTTTCCTTACTGCTTTTGAGATGCTTTTTTTTTTTGAAGGTAAGAAGGAACATTGTCCCCCAATTTCATTGTTCCTCTTGTTTTAATTCCACTAAATATATATATATATATTTCCATTCCTGTGAATTAATATCATAAAGAAAATCAGGAACTTCATATACAGATTAGCCACTTGAAGAGTAATACCTATATTGTCTATATTGATTATATGAGTAGTGTATATATGAAAATGCTACTAAGTTAATCAGCAGTGTTGTACCCTAAAATGTAATCTGTACATTTAATTAATAAATTTATTTGTGGCAATACTTAAAATTCAAGACTGAATACCAGACTTTGTAACAGTGTGGTCTAGACCATCCTGATGAGTACTTTTTTTTTCAAGTGTGGTGGTATTGAGGAGAGGTAAGATGACTTGCATTGTGAGAGATATGTATCGCTTTCAGTTTCTCAGAAGAGCTAAGTTCTTGCATTTTAGTCAGATTTTCTGGCAAGAGTGCAGTTTGATAAAAATCAAAGTGAAACTCTTGTTTTTACAGCTATACAATAAATTTTGTCTTGTTTTATGATGACTATCTTCAGTCCAGGAATGTTGAGTAACCTATATGTTTAAAAATGCCCCAACCTACTTTTCTGAGGCTGATAAGTGACAGTGTCAAATTTTCAGAAAAAAAATAAAGTAGTTGACCTACTTCAGTGGAAAGAGCTGTGAACCAGGGCAGTGACATGAGGTGAAATGGCTGACTTGGTTATGGGATGAGCTCAGCCTCTACAGGAATATAAAACTCTTGTGTTTTAGTACTTGTTGCAGCCTGAGAATTTAGACCTTATGTTCATGAACCTAGCTCATTTCTTATTCTGTTTAAATAAGAGGCGGTTTTTAATGCTTTTATGTAAACTGTTATTTTTTTTTTCTGAATATGCTAATTGATTATCTTTAATATTGAGATAGTTGTAGAGCTATAGCCTTCCTTATCTTCCCCCATTCACCCACCATGTGAAGCATCTGGGAATCCTGCCTCACCCAAAACCTTTTAGCTGAATGTTTGTCTGTTCTTGTTCTCTATAGAAGTGCACGCTTTCTGGGCTTCCCGATACCTTTTCTATGATATGTGCCTTCACTTTCAAGAACTAAGCGGGCACTATAAACTGCGTGCTCACCATACCAAGAGTTAGATTTTTATTAGGTGGGAGAGTAGAGGGTTAGAATGGTGAGAAGATGTGTATAAAAATGTGTAGCACAAAGTCCCAATCCCTCAATTCTTAGATCACTGGTTTAATCACAAGGAAGAATGTTCTTAAAAATTATCTACTTGGAATAATATGGCAAATACGATGTCACAGTTCACAAAGTAGGATGTTTTTTTGAGGCTATAGCAAACTGGAGTAGTTAACCAAGCTTCATGTAGTTTCAAGCTTATGATTTTGGTTTGAGAAGTTTCCTGTGCAGAAGACTTAGGTTTTAAAGTATTCATAGAATGGCTTGGGTTGGAAGAGACAATTAAACCATCAAACTCCAACTGCCCTGCCGTGTGCAGGGGCACCTCCCACCAGACCAGGTTGCCCAAAGCCCCATCCAGCCTGGCCTTGAGCACCTCCAGGGATGGGGCATCCACAGCTTCTCTGGGCAGCCTGTGCCAGGGCCTCACCACCCTCAGAGGGAAGAATTTCCTCCTAATGTCTAGTCTAAATCTATCCTCTTTTAGTGTAAGACCATCCCCCTATCATTATCTACCTGAGTAAAGAACCCTTCTCCATTTAAGTCCCCTTTAAGAATTGAAAGGTTGCAACAAGGTCTCCTTGGCCTTCTCTTCTCCAGGCTGAACATCCGCAGCATCCGAACATCTCTCAGCTGTGCTGTGCTCTGTCCTGCCTGCCTGTTGATTTTAGAGCACAGCAGCCAGCTTTTACAAGTTAGAACAGCCTCCAGACTGATGGATCTGGGACAGAAAATTGCAGAACAATAACTAGCTGGCGTCTTCGTTTCCGTTCTTTCGGTCTGCCTTGGAGGCATTTGGATTTCCTTGGGATTTTGTGGTTTCATGTTAAAACAAATGCAGGCTGTTATCACAAAAGGTGATACTCTTAGTGTTGGATCTGTTAGTAATATGGCTGCAGGATAAGTTCATTCATCTTGACCCAGTGGAAAATTAAGTGTTGTTAGTTTTCTGTTGTGTGAGCAAGCTGAATTGACCCATTCTTCAGCTGTGCTGTGGCTCTAAGTGCCTCACGAGAAGCTGTAGGTAAAACAGACAGATAAAGCAGATGTCCTGTGCCCCAGGTGGGTGAGAAGGGAGCCCAGGTGCCATTCAGTTGGTGGCCTTTGCTGAGTTGACCTCAGTGGAGGCTGCTGCACGGGTTGGTCCTCCTCACGCAACAGGCCTCCTGGGCACCAAGGAACATGGTGCTGCTTACCTCAGGCCTCTTCCCCTCTGCCAGTAGAAGAAGGACTTAAGGGCTTTTTCCAAAGTCATTCTGAGCTAGACCAAGGACTCTGAAGCAGCACACAGCCATTGGAGACACCCTGCAAGGCAGAAGTTGAAAGCTAATGACTCCTTGATTCACCCTCTTAGTCGTCTTCCCTGAGTAAAGGACCAAGTGATTGTCCCAGTGGGTGGAAGAGATGCTGCACCTCACATTTCTTGTCTGAGTGCTGACAACGTGTGGCCCAGGCCTGCTTTGAGTAGATCATGTTCAGAGCAGGGCCCCATGCTGCAGTGAGATGGCCTTTGCTGTGGTTTAGTGATATGCAATGGGGAACAATTTGTGGGTGCAGGTTCCTCACGTTAAGTATGGGTGGCTGTCCTGTTCCTTCCGCATTAGCAGTAGAGGCACTCTCCTGCAAGGCAAAGTACAGAAATTACTTAAGCAAGTACAGTCCTCATGTTAGAAGTACTGGTTTTCTTGGCAAGCCTTCCATGTGGTGAGAAGCAGCGAGGTACAGAGGAATACAGGTGTTTAATGTGACTCCATTTGGCCAGACTAACAACTCTCAAATGCTTTAATAGTAATATGGTATGTATACAAACAGCATTCTTGAAACAGTTTGTATAAACGGAGGGTAGTAGTAGGTTTGGTTCTGTTCAAGTGGGATGAAAACAGAGTCACCATCCCTGGAAGTCTTTAAAAGATGTTTAGATGTAGAGCTTAGGGATATGGTTTAGTGGGGACTGTTAGTGTTAGGTTAGAGGTTGGACTCGATGATCTTGAGGTCTCTTCCAACCTAGAAATTCTGTGATTCTGTGATAATAAATGAGAGAAATTGTAATCCTTAAGAATTGTAACAGTTTCTGTGAACAGAATTGTAACAGTTTCTGAAAACCTGCTGAGTTTGACAGTGCTGGTGTCATCAGGATTCTTCATCCACCTCCTTACTTTCAGAGAACCTTCAGTAGCATCTCAGTAACTTCTAATAATTTGAACATTCTTGAACTTGAGATCCTAATAAATACTGACGTCTGTGTGATCATGTAAGGCTCATTTCTTCTGGAAACTACAAAAGTTAAATCAGAGTTGTGCGTTTTCTCTCTTGACGTTGTGTGTTGTCAGGCTTCTTTTTACGACTCAAAAATTTAGGACTTGAAAAACGAAAAACAAAAGGACAAACTAAATCAATAATTTCACAGTTGTAAGTCTGAAGAACTGTAATTTGAAAAATGTATTGTCAGCCTCATAATAAATTCAGAGTGCGCAGCATTATGACTTTTTCTGTTACATTGCCTTTAAGCTTTCATTTGAACAATTTTGAAAGGAAAACAGCATGTTTTTTCAGTGGATGTTTTGTTCTTTTTTAGTACTGTGGAATATCTGACTTATGAGAGTATAAAATGAAAATTGTATTTACATTGAAAATAAGATCTGGAATCTAATGGATAGCAGCTAAGTCAATGTGGGATTTAACTTGTATAATAAATTTGCTTTTTAGAGTTGAAATTGAAAGTTTAAAGTACTTGAGTAAAGGTACACTTTTGATAGGAAACTAAGAATAACAATGAAAACTTTTAAAAAGATTTACTTCAGGAATGTAGAATTAGGTGATGCTTCTGGAGTTGTCATATTCTATTTCTTCAGACAAGCCAAGTGCACCTTCAGAATTAGCAAAGTTCAAGTTAGGCTTGTAAGGAGAAAAAAATCTCTGTAGGGAGACAGTCTCATTCCAGTCTGTTATTATTAAAAATAATTTAATCCAAAATTATTTATGACTTCAGATTCATCTGTACTTGTGACAGTATTGTCTGTTAGAATAGCTGCTCTTAGTGTTTTTTTTTTTGTTGTTTTTTTTTTTTGTTTGTTTGTTTGTTTGTTTGTTTAGAGAGAGTTCTTTCTCTGTCTTTCTTTTTTTTGCAGGCTATAAAGATTTTGGTTGTTTGTCTCTTGTTCTGCTGTAGCCAGGAGAACGGAGCCTGTAGGCTTGGGCTTTCTTTGCCCTGTTGTAGTTGGAATTCATCTTCCCTGAATTGGCTGGAATTGTGTGTAGTATTTCAGGTGATGTCTTAGTAAGCTTGTACTCATCTATCCTAGCAGCTGTTCCACTGTTTTTTATCTGTTGCAGAATGACAAAATCTTAGTGCTGTCCTGGTCTGCCTGCCTCTCTTTCTCAATGAATCATGGTCTGCTTTTTCTTCCATTCCCTTTTTTTTTCTGTTTCTATCTTAAGTCGTGACATGACTACAAATGTACAATTTGCTCGGTCAGGTAGTGGAACTGAGCCTTTTTGAGGCGTGAGACAATTGGATTTTCAATTTATGCCATCAAACTGGCAAGATGACACAATAGTGATTTTTTGCTTAACTGAATGTTTTGATTGATATTGCATAGCTGCTTTATGTCCAGCCAGCTTTCTCATTACTCTCTGCTTTAGGGGAAAAGTGTTGTGTAGCTCTTACAGGAAGGCAATGAGTGCAAGGAGTGACCTTATCTAGCCTCATCTTGACCTGCCTCAAGCCCTGAGAAGGGCCTTGAGAGAAGCTGTACTTGTTTATTGAGGTAGACGTGGCAGTATTGCAACACTGAGTAATTTACCACGCATAGTAGCAAGCATCACGAGTGGAGGTGGAATGGCATTTGCAGTAAAGCTAGAAATTCTCACTTCTGGAAAGAATGCACTCGTTCAGTATGGTCTCCTGCCTCATGAGAGGTGTCTGTAGTAATGAAGAGTTGTGCTGCAAATGTGTGAGTGTCACCAGCTGAAGGAGACCTCCACATTCATGGAGACGTGTGCTGAGTTCAGCTCGTATTTGATGTGAAGGTAGTTACTGTAGTGTCCCTGAGCAAGAACAGGTTTGCAGTAATAGTGTGGTAGTTACTGATTATTTAATAATGTTCTGTCTAACCCGTGTTTGCCCTTCTTCATGAAGCAATTCAACAATTTCATGTGTTTCAGGGCACTTTTACTTGTTGCCCCTCAGCTGCCCCATGGCTGTGGAATGAGTGTTTCTGCATTTGGAAAGGGAGACACAGGAATCATAGTGCAGGCCCGAGCCTTGGGCCTGTAGGGATGCTGGTTCCTTTCCATGTCTCGAGCAATATTTATGAAAACAAGGGAAAGCCTAGATGGGAGCAACGTGGGGTTTTGACGCTCAGGTCAAACCAGAGGTATCAGCAGCAGCATCAGTTGCACATCTGCACTTCTTGAAGGTGAACTAGGTCTCCCTGCCTTATTTAAGGGAAACGTTTGTCGCTGTGGAAGTGATCTTGCATCATCATATGAAATGCAGGTTAAAAGTACGGTAATTTACTGAGGGCCAAGTGGACAATTTTTCTTTCTCCTTGTGGTCTGTAGAACCAAACTAGAGTAGAGAAGAAGGTACCAGAGTCACTAGGCCAAGAAGTGGCCTTTGTCCTTAGCAGGCACCACACTGCTGTTTCCTGCAGTCTGCTTTTTCTTCCATGAGCTCTGTCAGCTGCTGGACACGAGGAGAGTCATCTGGTAGGAAAGGCACGTGGCGTATGGGCTGGAGAGGCCTGGTTTCGGAGGGTGAGGCTGCTGGAAGTGTTGCTTACAGCCCACGTGATGTTATCTGTGTGAGCTCTTTCTGTCCTGCAGACAGCATTTGTTTTTACTGCTCTGCATTGCCTCTGTCCTGGAGCGTTTCAGCCTTTCCAAGACAGTGACTCAGGGATCATCTGTCATCATTGCAGCAATTATTTCCTTATTCCGGTGTTTTTGCTGCTGTATATTAGCCATCCTCTTCACTGGGATGCGTGTGGCCATTTAGCTTTGACCAAACACTTAAAGCACTGGCCTGCAAAAGGAACCATCATATTATGTTTGGTTTGATGTGAGGAAAATGGGTTTTTAAAGTGGGAAATACCTGCCACACAGGGAACCAGGGAGTAGGGTGGACTTGAAATGGGATAGAAAAGGGTGAACGAGGGGAGGGTTACACTTATTTTTTGGAGCCATGACTCTGTCTTCCTCTTATTGAGAAGCAGTCTGTATCGAGGTATAAGGAATTGGAGTGCTGGTACAGGTGTGTCATCAGAGCACAGAAAATATGCTAAAATTTTGGTTTGGACGCGTAGTTGCTGCACTGTCACAGAATGTTTGATGTAGATTTGAGCTAGCACTGTGAATTTATACTGAAGCAGTGGACTTGATGATCTTGGAGGTCTTTTTTAACCTAAACGATTCTATGATTTTATAACATCCCCTATGAAGAGGCTGGCTTCTACCTTTGGTCTCCGCTGCACTAAGTCTGGCTCAGATGGACTTAATTTCTTCCTAGCAGCCTGTGTGGTGGTATCTTTTGGATTTGTGACTGAAATAGTGTTGATAACACACCAGGGTGTTGACTGCTGAGTGGCACTTCTGATAGCATCAAGGCTTGCTTTCTTTCCTTTGCTCCAGCAGTGAGGAGGCTGAGGGTGGGCAAGAGGCTGGGAAGGGGACACAGCGGGGACGGCTGAGCCAGGCTGACCTCAGGGATATTTTATGCCTTGTAACATCGTGCTCAGCAGTAAAAAAAAAAAAAAAAATGAGGAACAAGGGATTTGAGGGAGGTAGCCATTGCTGGGAGACTGTGCATCAGTCTACTTACGGGAGGTGGTGAGTGATTGCTTTTGCTTTGCTTTTTTCATCATTCCTTTGCTTATTGAACTGCTTTTATCTTAACCCAAAAGTTTTCTCCCTTCTGCTCTTCCTCATTATCCCCCATTCTTCTGGGGCTTAGCTGCTAGCCGGGGTGCACCCACCACCAATGCCTCCCACCTGCAGTTAATAAAAAATTTCAAATAGCATTTCTAATTTTTTTATACTTATCCATAGTAGGAATTACAGGTATTTACAGAATTCTACACTTGTTCTTTCAGATCATGCCTTGAAATTCCTCTATATAACTTAAAAAATCTGAAAATAGTAAGTTAAACATGCTGAAAGTATTGCCTTCTGTACTGATCTCTGATGTTTCCTCATCTCCTCAATTCTCTCTCTATTTTGTCTCGTACTTGAGACAAATCTGTGTGGAGCTCAGTACTCTTCCTTGCTCAAGAAATACCATGCTGAATCCTCTGGTCAGTGAGTAGGAGTGGGAATCTGCCTCAGATGAAATGGAAAAGGAGGACACAACCATATGCAAACATCCATAGTTTTACTATCTCAGTAGCAGCTAAAATGTTAGCATGTGTGACTAAGGTATCAGTGGAAATGAACTCATTATCTTGTTCCATCAATGCAACGGGATAATTTTGTATCTTATATTAGATTCAATCCCAACATACTAATTTTCTATTTTCTATTCAAATACTAGTTTGAATTGTCCTTGGTATCCACTCTTGAGAATAGTTTGCTGAGATACTTCTAAAGTTTTTTTTCTTTAGCAACCGTGTCAGTACAGTGAAATTGTGAGATGAAAGGAGAGCTCAAATATTCATTCAGTCTGCACTCAGCTCTTGTGCGATGCCCGTTGTGTTTTCCTTTTGGTGATGATTAAATCTACAGTTTCTGAAGCTGCTGAGCTGATTTAATGGCTCGCTGCTGCCAAAAAGTTCTCGCTCGGAGCTGTGTTGTGTCCCTCTGCTGCTGCCGGGTCTGCTGGTAGTACCGTGAGTCATTGCAGTGCAGGAGCTCAGCAGCAAATTATCACCCTTGTGTATATGGGTTGGTTTTCTCCTGAAGTGCTGAGCTGTTCCACTGACAGTTCTGGCACTTCCAGAAGCTGGTGTACCTTGTGGG
Organism: Anas platyrhynchos; assembly: GCF_047663525.1. Lineage (NCBI taxonomy): Eukaryota > Metazoa > Chordata > Aves > Anseriformes > Anatidae > Anas > Anas platyrhynchos. Next base: position 186,194,760 of record NC_092587.1, on the reverse strand, counting down.
AGGGAGTTTGGACCTTCTTCGCTTGGTGGCATTGACCTTTCAGAGCAGCTGGCTCTGTCTTGAGAAGCACATCTTCATTTAGCTGCCTGCATTGACACATTCTACATGAGTCATCCAATTGAGCCTTGAGTGACTGCATCCAAAATGCAGGCTTTCTGAGATAATTGGGAGCCAGGAGAAAATTGATGCCCCAAAATGGCTTTATCAGAGATTAGAGCCTGTAGGAAAGGGCAGATGCCACAGCTGGCTGTTTATGGAGTTGTCTTGATCCTGCATAACAGCAAGGTTTATTGAGCCTTAAACTTTTAGGAAATAAATGGGAAGTGAATGCCCTAAGGGGGTTATGACTTGCTTTCAGCTTTGGTTTTAAACTAATGACTGGGTCTGTCAAAAAATATATATAAATAAATGCTGTGTTTTGTATCTTACAAATTTCAACTTACCATATTTGTATTGTATAATATGTAGCAAATACTATTAAAGTATTCATCTTTCAGCTCTTCCACTGCTCTGGATGTGTGGATATAATTGTGGACTTTCTTTATTTTGCAGTTGCTGCGAGAGCTCAAGCATCCAAATGTCATTTCTCTGCAAAAAGTGTTTCTTTCTCATGCTGACAGGAAGGTGTGGCTTCTCTTTGACTACGCTGAGCATGACCTCTGGGTAAGGTGAATTATTTGTTGATAACAGACATAGTTTTATTTACAGAAAAGAGACAAGGTCAGGAAAGACAGTATAGTTTTTCACCCAGAATGTTTTTTGGAAACTCTTTCAGTACCGAAGTAAAAGCAATGGAAAATGTTAGGCAAGCACACAACACGGTTAACCTGTGACCTCTTAGAGAAGATAAAATCTGCATTCAGCACTCAGTAGCTAAAAATCTAGTTAAATGCAGATATAACCCTTCACTACAGCTAAAATAAAGCATGTGGGGGAAAATGTAATTGGTTATGCAGGTGGATTGCCTTTGAAAAATTGCAAACGTATTGGCTGAATAGGGAAGTCTGGAACTTTGCTTACACTGCATGTCATCAGTGAATAAATGAAGTGAGTGTAATGCCACTGAATATAATTGAAATTTCATTCATGTGTTCCAGTGGAAAGAGCTTGTTATTCAACTCATTTTTTGAAATTCATGTATTTGTGAGGAAGGCTGTTCATTCCTAATTACAAGATACAGCTTTTAATTATAAACATGTTGGAGGCAAAATAAATTTGTTTTAAGATATGTACCCTTTTCCTCTGTTAGCTTCATATTTGTAACCTCAACATCCATCTAAAATGCTTAAAAAATTAAAGCAGCATTGTAAAGAATGCAAAATCCCATGTACCCTCTACTTTACTGAAAGAGAAAGGTGTTTGTGTTTATCAGAATTAAATTTGATACGCATTCTGAGCATTACTTTCAGTGGAACAAACAGTAGAATATTAACTTTGAAAGATACTAAGATGATTCAGATTAAATGGTACAACAGAGGCAATTTGAAATAAAATGGAGTTCTTGAGGTATGTGTTTGTGCAAGACTCACACATTACGAATCATGAGTTGGTTTCTCCTATGCATGGAGGTTGGACAGACAGCTAAGGTGTATGAACCAAATTAAAACTAGTTCTTTTTGAAAATTGTATTACTTGAAGTTGGGATGAATTCAGGTATTGGATTTGAGTTAAATGTCTTGGATGTTCTTACTAGTTATATTGAGATTTTATTCCCAACATAAAATTGGAACGAAGTTACCACGCAGCTGAAATGTTGACATTTTCTAAAGGTTGATTTAGAAAAATAAATAAATTTTTGAGGAAGTGGTTTGGTTTTTCAAGTGCAGAAAAACCAAGCACGTTATTCTTTTCACTGCTCCCTCCCATATTTATATGTTAAGCTAGAGAAGCTTAGGAACATGTGAATTATTTTTTAATTCCAAAATATGCTGAAAGGCTCCGTGTGTTAGGATGATATGTCTAGTAGTGACCTGTCATTGTTGGCATTTTTAAAGTTCTGCATTGCTTCATACTTGGCCAAAATTGCCGTAGAAGCACTTTGGTTAATGAAATGCTGGCTTATGTATCAGTAATTTAGGAACAGCCCCCACTTCTCATCTTAGTTGGCTTGCACGCTTGTGTATAAATGTGGGAGCTTCTCAGCTGTACCTGTTCCTGGTTGTTCTCTGTACCTGGCTGAGAGTGATTAGGCAGCATGGTTGTGCTGTGTCAGTGCCTGGGAGAGCTGGCTGTGGGCTCATTTCTCTGGTGCTGAGCACAGCTACTGCAGAGGCTCCCTAGCAAGGCTGGGGAAAGGGCCCAGTGTCTTAGAGCAGGAGTAAAAAGGAGGAGGAGGTTGAGTAGTCAGGTACCGAACCGACAGCTGGGATGTGAAACTCCTAGGAGTGTAGGAAATGGAGAGGCCCTTCCTCAGTAGGACGATGATGTGGTAGGATTTCAGTGTCATGTTTCCTTTGGACAAGGTGGACAGGGCGGTTTAAGTCATCACACAAGTGTAAACCATCACAAGAGCATGAATGTGTGCAAAAGCTTCTTCTGGAAGTTCTCTCTCAGACAGAAACACGGAAATTGTTACCATTACTGACACACTTCTTGCTATGGCATAAGTGCTAGTGGCACCTGGGATTTGAGTGTTAGAGGAACACTCAAACATTTGAGTGTTAGAGGAAGTCCAAGAGTCTCTTGGACTCTTCCTTGTTACTACAAGACAATATTACTTGTGTATACAGTCAAAATTGTGAAAGTTTTTTTCTGTGGCTTGGAAGCTGATGTTAAGATGGACAGGCTTGTAGCTTTGCTCTGTTGACAGCTTATCTTTGCTGTGATGCTTAAGGGGATGGTAAACGGAAGCCTAGATTCATTCCTTGTTTAATTTAAAACTCCTAACACAGTTTCCATGAATTCTTCTGGCATTAGAGATTCAGCGTTACAGTGTCATGGCAGTAGGAGAAAACCCAGAAGTAAAATGATATAGGAGTTGGGTAATTCACTTTTAATTCTGTGCTGTGATATACAAGACGTCAGCCTCAAATGAATATATCCCCCAGAACCTCTAAACGCTTAGAGGTCAATGATCTGCAAGGGAATTTGCTTTGACAAGTTAATTTTTGAGAGATTCCCTTGGGATAGTGTTCATTTTACCTCATAGTATTAATTTTCTAGTACTTAATATACATGTTTCTAATTGGGAAAATGAGTGATGAACATTTGCAAAAGCTAAGACGTGTGTGTAAGGAACTGCTGGCAATATTTTTATGTAATGCTATAGTGTTCTTTTTTAAAAAAGCAAACATTTTCTTTATTTTGATTTCTTCTTCCCCTTTACAGCATATAATCAAGTTTCACAGGGCTTCTAAAGCAAACAAGAAACCAGTTCAGTTACCTCGGGGAATGGTGAAGTCACTGTTATATCAGATCCTGGATGGTATTCACTACCTGCATGCCAACTGGGTGTTGCACAGGGATTTGGTAAGTTGATCTGCAGTGGGTTTTAGCACTGGGATGACTGAGGGCAGGGTTTATTATTATTTTTTTTAACCTCTGGGAAACCAAAACCTTTGTGCTAAGGGCAAGTGACCGTTGTTTTAGAAATAAAAGCACTGTTTTTACAGTGGTCAGCCAGCCCTGTCTAGGAGAGCAAGTTTTTAAAGCCTGCTATGATCAAATATGCTTAATGGAAGTGAAGTGTATCAGATGGCTGGTTTACTTTTTTGATTTTTTCTGAAACTATTTTTGAACGTGTTCATTTAAATATCAGGCATGTTGAAGTACAGAGTATGCCTCTGGTAGTATGACTGCAGGCCTGAGAAATAAATAGTGCATGCGTGTAGGTGTGAGAAGGGATGATTGGCTCCAAGAGCTGCTGAAATAAAAACTGAAAAAATAATGCCTGAAACAATCAGTTTTACTCTAAGAAGGTAACTTTTCAAGGCCATTGTGTTCTCATAGCATGTATAATCTAGCAGAAGGACAGCCATGACAACTTCTGAAGGCTTCTGCAAATAAACTCATGTTTATCCTAACTGCAGTGTAAGCAAAAAAAATTTAACTTAAGCTACTGTTTCTTAACCAACAAATTCTGTTGAATGTTTAAAATTGGGAAATCTAACCAATTCCTAGATATTTGCCTCTGAAATATGCCCACAGATTTTTTTTTGCATATGACAATGTTCTGTCATCTTAAAATCAGGTAGCTTTCTTGACCCAGTTGTTTACAGCTCTTACTCTGATAGCATTTTTTTTATCAATATAGTATACTATATACAACACTTCTAATTAATGAAATGTCATTAGTACATGAGAGTATCATTAGTCTGACCTGTCATTCCCTTAAGTCAGTATTACCAGTGCTGTTCTGTGCTTGGTAAAATAAACCTGTTTTCCTTACTGCTCTTTAAGAATCACTTTTTCTTTGAAATATCTTTAATAGCGTTCTTTGAAATGTAGTCAATGACTAGTTATTTGTCTTCTATTTTCATGCCTAATAAATGCTTTTACAGAGTGCCAGTCTCTGTTTAAACTGACGGTAAAACATTTGTCTTTGAAAAATAATAACACTTTTAGAACTGGAATAAAAGGAAGCTTTGTTTTATTGCAACAATTGTATGGATATTGCTTCTAACTTGCTCCTGGTTTTAGAAATCGAACAAAAGACTCAGCACTAAGAAAAAGTCAAAAAGCTTGTGGTGGCTTTGTCGTGACTTGAGAAATAGTGGAGCAAAATGTAAAATAGAAATACCTAGTATGTGACCGCTTAGACACTTGGTTTTAAACCAGAATGTGATGTCTTACTCTAATTACATGCCTGCAACCGTACTCTTCAGTATATTTTTGAGGCATACAGAAAACAAATGACCTGTCATCAAGAGTCTGAATTTTCTGGTATTTTACTTCCTACAGCTTCTGAAAATTTATGAGCTTAAGCATTTAAAGTATGAGTATAATTGAGTGAAAAAACTAATGCATGTTAACTGGATGGCTCAGGAGATTGGTAATTTATTACAGAGCCTTTCACATCTAGGTCTGTAGCTGAAATAGTTTGTTGGCAACAGCCAAAAAAAAATTACCATCTCATTTTCTGACCTATGTGAAATGAGTTGGTGGTCTCAGTCCAGCAAGCAGCTTTTTTTTTACCAGCAAAAAACCACCATCACAATTGGCTATCTTCTGATAATCCGAGGAGAAAGCAAAAGCTTGAGGCAGAGACTGAGAGGTCATCCCGCTGGAAGCTTGTCAAGCCACGTTGGTGAGAAAGCATATCAAAGCTGTGCAGGGGCTGCATGTGCTGCCTTACTCAAGGAGACTGTGGGGGTTGTCAGTTCAAAAATGTTCAGTTTGAGCTCTTTAATTAGTGGAAAGTTTGCTGAATTTAGAAGGCACATATTCAGTGCAGCGGAAGAGACAGAATTGTACGTCAGGTGCTTTCTTCATTTTTTTTCAGGGTTCCTGGGGATAGCTTGAGTAAGTTCTTAGTATTTTGTCTTAGCAAGATGGGCATCTTGGTGCATGGTTGAGTTTGCAAGCTGAGACTTCCCTACAATGTAAAGCAAATCCATTGCAAAGCAACTCAAGTTAATGCTTGTACTGAGGTGTGGGTTTCTGTTCCAGGATGACTGTAACATTAGACTTCAGGAATATTGCTGGTCTGTGTTAAATCACCAGTTTCAACTCTGGACTGGGTGGCTGGATAGATTGTTATTGAAATGATGTGTATTTTTATGTGAGTACCTGCACACTGACATAGAGTTGCTCAAGTAACGTGCTTACTTTGTTTTCACATGCTAGCTATGTGAGTGATGTTGTCTGGGGGCAAAAGGGAGCTAAAGAGTATACTTCAGCAGAAAAATCAGTTCTTTGATACATCTGTCTCTTAAGATAAGGAATTTTTTAAGGTTAAGAAAGCTCTTTTCTTGGAGAAGTAATTGGCCTCCGTTGAAGTGCTACTTTGTAGTGTTTAGGATGCCTTAACGAAGCTAGCATTAGGGTAGGGAAAGTTGTGAACGTTAAGATCTTTCTGATTCTTGTAGCCAGAAATAAAAGAAAGCTTAGAGAAACTCTTCTTGCTAGCACCAATGGGACAGGTAATGAAACTCAATGACCCCTGCAGCGCATGGCGCCCTGCAGGGATGTGCTGAGGTGACCTGAAGGGGTTCCAAGGCTGCAGCTCTGCGTGGGCCAGAGCACAAGAAGCAGTGGAGTCATCAGCCCAGGGGTGAGTCTTCAGCAGGGGCCTCCTTTTCTTCTCCAGTTTCCCTCCGTCACTTAACCAGGACCCTGGCCCCACAAATGCTTGGTCACACAGAGCGTGTTACGTAGTCATGAGCTCCCCTGCACGCTGAGGGAAGCTCGTGCGATGTAGTACATGGAGGGTTGGACATGATAAAGGCAAATAAAGGAGAGGAGAAGGTAAGGGTTGCCTTCCCCCTTCTGCTGCTCTGTGGGAAGCTTTTATCTGTCAGGCTCTCCCCTATTGAAAGTAATATAGATAACTTTTGAGTCCTGGATGGCTTTTTGAAGATATGCTACCTGCCTGGGTTTCCCTCACATCCCAGACGTGTCACTGTGATGCTGAGACGCATAACTCAACAAAATTTACATCTGGAAGCAGCCAGAACAGAGCTTAGACCTCTCCAGCTCCCTCATTATTTACTGCTTTCTGCTTGCTGACTTCCTAGTGTTTTGTCCTGTCCTTGAATCCTGTGTGGATGGAGTCAGAAAAAAATAATCCACGTTCCCTGACCAGCAGGCCTTCTTCCTGCAGCACGGGGGAATTTCCCAAGTGCAACAGCTGCTGATATTTATTTGTTTCCTTTAAGTTATTAGTACAATGCAGTTAATTGTAATGTTTCAGGTGCATTAAATCTCACTTTATGTGCTCTTAAACCAATCAGGAAAGAAAAAAACCAGGAGTTAGAAAAGCAGAGCACAGATAAATACGAGGCTCCAAAATGAAAGATCTTGATGGCACAAATAAAAGGGACACTAATCTCTGCCTACCTTTCATGTTTATAAAGTGCTACCTTTGTGATAAGGTATGAAGGCAAAATGAAGGAGCAGGAGCAGAGTAGCTGAAGAGTTCTCTGCCGTGGCTTAATTAGGCGGGCAGCTAAGGCTTTATCATCATTGCTTTAATTAGTGGGCACTGCAGGGCCACTGTGGTGAGATGGTGGGGCTGGCAGGGCTCTGTCCTGTGGGGCAGAGGGAGGGACTGCATGCTTTCCTCTGCTGGTGCTGCGCTCAGGACACTGAATCTTAAAGCATTTAAATATGACATTTGACAATAAAAGGACTGGGCTGGTATTCACAACTCTCCTGGTATTCAGATCTGGAGAGCATTTTTCCACAGAGCCCTCCTTGGCAGGTGGAAAAGCCCTTTTGACATCAAGGTGTCCATACTCCACAGCATTGCCTGCAGCTGAGCTGGGACTGGTGGCTGCTCTCAGCATCCTGCATTTCAGCCCATCCTTGGGCTTCCCCCGTAGACTTTTCAAGCCCTCTAGTCCAGGCTCTCCGTGCAATGCAGGCACAGCACGATCTCGAGCTGGGATAGCTCAGAGCAGCCCAGGGGAGAGGATTTTTTGTGCCCTGCTTGCAGCAAAGCCTCGGCAGAAACAGTGAGCTGGTACAAAGACAAACTCCCCATCCCTGCACCTTTATAAGAAAAGCAGGATTTTTAGGGTCTTGCTTCAGCAAGAGGCTTTGGTCATTTGAGTGCACGGCAGATAAAAGGCAGAGGCTGGGATCTGAGCTGAACTGGCCTCCGTGCTGGCGTTATGGTGCGAGCCAGTAGATCTCCATTAGAGTTCACAGCCTCTTTGATCAATCTCATCTTTAAAAATCTTTCTTATTTTCTTGTGCATTGCAGGGTGATTACTGTATAACGCGGACTCATCTCAGATCAGTTTTGGTTCATGGCTGGGATTTCTGGGCGCTTGCACATCTCCCTTTCCAAAGAAAGGGAATGGTGAGCTGTCGACCTGCCTGCCTGCTTGGAGCCCAGCTCTTTCCCCAAAATGTCTCCGAGGTCTGCAGGGGTGTCCCTGAGCATGGCCTGTGCCCTTCTGCCCCTTGTGAGTGCTCAGGGTTAGGTGGCACTGCATCTGTGTGCCTTGTAGTGCTTTCATTTGCTCTGGCCAGAAAAAGACCACCTGAAAGCTGTGGTCTTTCCTGTGAGATGACGAATCCACATCAAGTAGACACCAAAGGCCATTGCCCCCCGGTCTTTGCTCTGTCTTGTGATGGCCAAGCTGGGGCACTCCTTGATTTACTGGGTGTTTTGGCACAGTCCCACTTTGCACCAGAACACAAAGAAAATTTTTATTAGCTGCTTCCCTTTCCACATCGGTCTAACCCAAAGAAAGCAGTGATATAGGGTCAAGGGAAGATGGGGGTCCCCACTGTTGGAGGGGCTGGGACACCTTTACCTGGTGTGGGACCTGCAGCTACCACCTACAAAAATAGTTACACGGACTGGGCTGGGCCTATGTCTCCTGCCAGGAATAAACATCCCAGGAGAGGAAGGGGTGACATTGTGAGGTGTTGGGACTAGAGGGAACGGCTTCAAGTTGTGCCAGGGGAGGCTCAGGTTGGCAATGAGGAGACATTTCTGCTCAGAAAGAGCAGTCAGGCACTGGGACGGGTTGCCCAGGGAGGTGGTGGAGTCACCGTCCCTGGGGGTGTTCAAGGAGAGGTTGGACGTGGTGCTTGGGGACATGGTTTAGTGGGTGACGCTGGTGGTAGGGGATGGTTGGACCAGGTGATCTTGGAGGTCTTTTCCAACCTGAACCTTTCTTTGATTCTGTGTTACACTGATTAGAGGCTAGAGCCTGAGCTGGAAAACATTATGTGGGGCAAGGTAGGTAAGGCTGCAGTTTGCAAGGTCCTGCAGTTTTGCCACCTAACCCATAAACATGGCCTAAAAGAAACTGGAGAGGGACTCTACCAGGGAGTGTAGCCATGGAACAAGGAATAATGGCTTTGACCAAATGGAGGGGAGATTTAGATTAGATGTGATGTGAGGAATAAATTCTTCAGTCAGAGCACAAAGTGCATGTGGGAAATAGGGCTGAAGATGCACCTTGCTTCTGTTCTTTTCTGTACAGAATAGAATGAAATTACCTAAAAAACAGTGTTAATAATAAACCCAGGGCACAGGGTGGGAGGTGCAGGGCAATCCCGGTGGCCGAGGGGCAGCCTTTCTCTCTGGCAAGTCAAATGGCCCAGAAAAGGGGCTCTCAGCCCCCCAACCCTCCTCCTTCCACCTGAGGGCATTGTCCAGGCTGCTCCCAACACAGCTGCCTTTGGGCCACTCCTGTTGGGCACCACAGAGGCTGGCTGAGGCCACAGTGGCCACCACTGCCCTGCCTTTGCTGCAGGCCCTATAAAATAGGGCCCCTGTGGCCGGCCCACCACTCCTTGAGCTTCTGGGCACTCTGACAGCCGCATTGTGTGGCAGGAAGGAGAGCTGACAGGGGCCTGGGCCTAACCAGTGGCACAGTGGTGGTGTGGGGAGGAGGCAGGAGCATGCCCATAATCTGGAACGCAGCGTGGGACCCAGCCATGGCTCTAAAACGGATGGCAGCATCGAACCCATGCGTGAAAATCAACCACCATTTTCTTCTCTAGTCCCAGTTTGTCTTTTACGAAGCAAACACATGCAAACCTTAGAAGAAACAGCAAAGAAAGTGAAGTTACTGCTCTTTCACCATTTAAATGAAAGCCAATCCACCGGTTCTATCAGCGAGGGCTATGTTGATTATATTATCTTTGAATAGTGCTATGCTCAAGTAGTTAGCTGTTTTCATGCCTTTGAAACACACCCGTAAAATTTCTCAACCAATGAATGTCATTCCTTTTAAAGTTTCTTATTTGACTTGCATATTCTTCAGCTTTTTTTAATTCCATGACTGCGAGCAATTGGAAGCAGATTGTTTATTCATGCTCTGTCTGTAGCAGGAAGGAAATAAGAACACTTCATGTAATTGCCCCAAAGTGCATCAATTACGGTTTTAATAATATTGTGAGTTTAGTTATCAAGAATGCTTGAAACACTGCGTTTTGCTGACGGCGTTTCCTAGTCTTTGTTCTGTTTCATTATATCCAGCTATTGGACTTCTTCCTGTACTCGACGAGATTATTCCACACTAAAAATAAGCAGAAAACTGGCCATAGATCTGTTTTCATCAATCTGCATCCTCAGCAGCATGAGGGAAGAGAAGGGTGGTCTTTGTAGTGTGCTTGGAAGACTTCTTCAAGTGCTGGGCTCAGAATAGAGGTCCCTTTACACGTCACAGCAACTATTATGCTGTGCCTGTTGACTTTGAGAAGTGCATCACAATTTTTTAAGGCATGGTAGGCCTGTCCAAACAGGATTTCAGCCAAGAGACGAGCACTCCTCCATCGGTTTTGTGTGGTGGCAGTAGGATTATGTTGGGAATTAAGTTGATTTTGCACTGGAAGTACTTGATGTGCTCATCTGGTGCAGCAGTGCTTAAAAAAATGCAAAAAAAAAATAATAAAAGAACAACCAAAAGCAGGAAATTCTAACTCTAGCACAGCGTCTTTAATGCATTCCTAGTGTGCTGCTCAGCTCAACTGCTGTGGTGGGATGAAAGTTGTTTTTTAATAAGCTTTCAGGTGGACAAACTTCTAATACTGTGCTGGTTGGAAACCAGCTGCCCGAGAGCTGGACTCTTCCCAAGAACACCTGCTGCCAGCTTTGGGATTGGCAGGAATATTCAAGATGTGCTCTCAGTAAAAGTGAGGAGAAGCCACTGTAAGGGTGTTTTTGTTTTTTTTTTGTAGGCAACACCTTAGTCCCTTTCCAGGCTCTGGCTGTGAATCACTTATTTCACTTTGCCTAAGGCAGACACTTACACAGAACTTTTACCGTGCCAATTTACCAGTTTCCACATTAGAGCCCTTGAATCAAAGGATGTCTCCCTCATCAGTATTCAAGTGCTGCTTCAGAAATACAGGAATGCCCTTCAGTCTTGCTCTGGTGCTCCCAGAACTGTGGTCATTTGCACAAAAAACATAAAAATAAATATGGAAACCATGCCCGTTACTAGAAAGAAGTTAACAGCTTTTACAGGCAGGGTGGTCTTTGACCCTCTTTAAATGTATAACCAGATAATGGGCATTATTTTCTAAATGGCATTTTAATGACTTACTGGCGACTTGCTTTAGGGGGGAGGAGGGGAACAATCATAGCTCTGGTGTCAGCTGTTGCCTTTTCAAAGGTTTTCAATTCTGAGCTGTACTTTTCATTACCTGTGTGTTCCTGAGGTGGAGAAAGAACCATGTGTCTAGCAGAACTTTTTTTGTTGCTTTGGTTATAATAACTTAGGCTTTGCTGTGAATTGTAGTTTACTATAATTCTAAATATTCTGTAGTTAAAATAGTGTTATCTCATCTTTCTTACTGCTTTTATTTACAGCGGTCATAACTATTTCCTTGCCTACCTTTCTGAGCGTTTTTTGGCTCAGGTTAAAACTTCAAAAAATTGACTGAAAGTGTGGAAGTTATCATAGAAGACTTCAGAAATAAGCATTCCATGCTCGTGTCACTGACTTTGTGCAAAGAAAAGCACCGTGGTGATCTTTCCCTTTTTTACAGACCAGCTCTGCTAATTAAAATCCATTTAGCTTGCTTTCTTCTTGGGCATTGTTGTGGCCAGTGGCGTGTTCGGTCAACCTCTTCATTTACTAATTGCTGTCAGCTATGTACAGGTTCAGATCTGAAGATAGAAACACACGGTACTGCTGCAGTGCTACCAGCCTGCCAGTCAGAAAAGTAAAAGGCAGACTTCTCAGGTCCTTCAGTTCACCACAGAAAAGCTTACAGACGTATATAAAATCATTAGCTTCATATAATCAAGTCGTGGCAAGGCCAATCTTTGAAAGGTCACAGCAATCAGGGGAGGTTCCTGAGGGTGGAAAAAAGCAAATGTCACTCCAATCTTCAAGAAAGGCTAAAAGGAAGAACTGGGAAACAATACGCCAGTGGCTCTCACCTTGATGCCTGGGAAGGTGATAGATCAAATCCTCTTTGAAGCCGTTTTGAAACATAATGAAAGACCTGATGGTGATTGGGAGTGGTCTTCATGGATTTATGAAGGTGAAATCATGCTTAGCCAACCTGAAAGATTTCTGTGACAAAATGCCTGATGAATGGGGAAAGAGCGGTGGATGTTGTTTATCTCATCTTTAGTAAGGCTTTCAACGCTGCATCCCATAACAGCCTTGTAGACAAGCTTAGTGAAGTACAGACCAGGGAATTGGAACAGTGAAGTGAATTGGAAACTGGTTGAGCTGATGGGCTTAGAAGGTTGTGATCGGTGTCACAAAGCTGAGCCGGACACCAGCTGCTAGTGGAGAATCCCAAGGCTCAGCACTGTTCCACATCTTCATTAATGACTTGGATGATTAGGTCAGAGTGCACCTGCAACCAGCTTGTGGAAGATTTCCAGAGGTCCCCTCCAACCTCAGGTATTCTGTCAACGTGTTACATCTTCACTGATCTGCTTTGAAAAGTTTAGTTATTGCTTTTTCACATTCTGAAGTCTAGCTCGTGATAAATCAATAGAAGAGAACCTGGAGGGCAGGGAGAGGGATGAGGAGGGAGAGGTGTGAGTAAGAAAAAAAATGAAAGATTAAAAGGCTCATACAGAATAAGAATCACTGTGAAGAAGGGGCGATGAAAGGCAAAAGTAAGTTTTACATCAAAAGAAAACTTTTGCTGCTTATCTTGAACGCGGCAGGGTGAGAGAAGGAGGTCATAGTTTAATTTTCCTTTCCTGAGGAAAAAAGATTATGTATGCAAAGATGGATAGCTACGTGGCCATAAAATGGAATATATTTCTGTAGGATTGTCAATTTGTATGAAAATGCAGGAATTGGGATTTGGGAGAAGTTCTTACACTAGACTTTGGCCTGGAATTTACTGTCATGTCCTTTAGGATGCTAATTCAATACGTTAAACATTAGGAGAATTTAGGCTGGATATCAGGAAAAAAAAAATTTCACCCAGAGGGTGGTCAGGCACTGGAACAGTCTCCACAGGGAAGCGGTCATGGCACCAAGCCTGCTGGAGTTCAAGAAGCATTTGGACAATGCCCTCAAGACATATGGTGTTTGTTTTTTTTGGGGGTGTGGTTCTTTGGGGACCTAGGAATTGGACTTGATCCTTATGGGTCCCTTCCAACTTGAATCCGCAGATATTCTATCATTCTATAGTAATAAGTGACTTTTCCAGCTGCTTGCTGGGAATAAAAAAATAAAAACAAACTTGTCCTTATGTGGCTTTTCACTTCTATATTTGAACCAACTTTGGGTATGAAAGGCTTCCATAACAACAGTTATCTCAAAACCCAAGTATCTCTTCCTAGAGAGATTTAAAAAAATGGCCAATTCTATACAGATTTAAGTGTCACTAACTTTCCTATTTTAGACTTCTCTTGGATTAGTGCTCTCATAGTGCTCTATGTCACTTACTCTTGGGTGGAATACTATTCTTATTGTGCTAAAGTTAGTTAACATTGAAAGCAAATTGAAAAGATAAATGAAAATACAGTATCCACTCTATTTTTCTAGTGGTATTTGGTCTTTGTTCCCAGTGATTTTGCAAATTGGGTGGCTTTACAGACAGTGAATATATTTTTTTAAATTTATAGAACATGTCCATTTGAGCAATTGAATGTAATCTTTCACAGCTTTTTACAGGTTGATCAACTTCAAATCTTATAACCAAGTTCAAGGTCACTTAAGTTTTAGGTAAGGATTATAAAAGGAGAGAGTAAAACCTCCCTATTGATCATATGTCAGATCAACAGATAAACCTGAAAATAATTTTTTATCCAAACAACCAGTGTTCAGCAAAAATGGGATGCCAATCCTAAACATTTTTGATAATCTTTTATCATGAAATGGTGTTAGATTCCCATTAAGATGAAGTACTGAATAGGAAGACTTTTGGCAGAGATTTATCTGATCGCAAGTAAAAAGCGTGTCTGTAAAGTCGATTCCGATAAAAACAGGAGTGCAAGGGAAGGTCAGAAATCTCACAATTTCAAGAACATTTTCCATATCTATGTCCTTTACTCTACTGCTTTTCTTCCAAGCCATATTGACTTCCTGGTCAAGTCCAACCTTATCAGAGCAACATAAAGAGTAATTTTTTTTAGCCTTTCAATTTCTTTTTCAGGTATTTTGAAAGAGTCCAACTGTATCAGTTTGTCTTGTGTATTGATTGTTTTGTTTATTGGAACCTAAAATTAGATTCCACTAACTTTTTAGCTCAGAATTTATCTTCTCTAAATAATTTTAAAAATATTTAGCCCTCTTAAATGATAATAGCCCAGTCCAACAACCTTGTAATTTACAATTGGCAACGCTTTTTGAGTACATGAAGTTCTCACGTTTTGAGGGTACGGTAAACCCAGTCTTTGCCCAAAACTTGAACTGAAGATCAAGGTAGAACAAGGTAGAAATTAATAGAAGAACTTTAGTAATTAACCTAGCAAAAAGGAACAGAAGGAAAACATGTGGTGGTTTAGCGCTGGCAGGCAGCTGAGCACCACACAGCTGCTTGCTTGCTCTCCCCAGGTGGGATGTGGAAGAGAATTGGAAAGGTTAATGAGTGAGAACTCCTCGGTTGAGATACAGACAGATCAGTGGGTAAAGCAAAGGTAAACCAAGGAATCCATTCACTTCTTCCCATCAGCAGGCAGGTGTTCAGCCACGTCCAGGCAAGCAGGGCTCATCGTGTGCAATGGTTCCTTGGGAAGACAAATGCCATCACTCCCAACATCCCCACCTTCCTCCTTCTTTACCCCAGCCATCACAAAAGTGTCTGTGAAGAAAACTCTGTCCGAGCCAAAATCATGAAATAAGGCTGCTTACTTAAATCTGAGGATGAAAGTAACTTCAATACTTGCATAACAAAATATTACTTTTGTTCTCTCCTGCTTCCCCTCGAGCCCTTCAGTGCAGGCTGGAATCCTTCAGGAATGTTCTTTAAACCATTTACATCTTCACCTTACAGAGTGTTAAATTGAAGAAAGCCTCTTCAGGTCTTTCCTTTATGTCTTTCATAAGGAATTAAATTATCCCATTGTATTCGCTTTAGAGAAGTTTGTCCTTGTTCAGCTCAACATAGTTCAGTAACCGTACCACAAACACATCGATTTGGCTGCATACTGAGCACTGTTTTCTAAAAGTGAAAACAAGGTGGTACTTGAGAGCTTTTTCCAGGAGAATTGACAGCATTGCTACTTCAGTATCTGGAGAAATAGCCCAAAAATGCAAATGTTGTTGTGTGTTCCACAATAACAAACCCTTATGTTTGTCTCCCAAAATTGTGTGGCTTTAGGTTGGCTTCTTAAGGAAGCAAAGCTTACATGGGCATACTGTTTTTTTTGGCAGATCCCCACGTAACTTTTCTATCTATCAAATTTCCGAGGTATTTGATAAAAAGATATGACATCAAAACCATCAAGTTCGTAGAAACTTTATGAAAAGCAGAGGTCAAATAGAGGAAGGCATGCATCCTGGGAGAAATACTGACAGCTGTCCAAAGAGACTTCCAGTTCGCCTTGTCTTCCTTCTAAAGACAGCGGTTCCCTGCTCATTTATACCACATGCCTTTTTTCTTGCTTGATCTACGTGGTCATCAAAGCAAAGCAAGTGAGAAGGGAACTGGAGAATTCTGGCTGTGGGAAAGCAAGATAGAGGATGGAGCTGGAGGACGTGCAATTAGAAAAGTGGGAGAAGGGTCTAAGGCTCAGATGCTGAGGACTTTGTTTTCAGGAGCTGCGCCCATCATAGAGCACATCCACTTGTTGAGATGCTTCCGACTGAAGGATGTAGTGATGAATTAGGGAATGGTGAGCTAAAATATGGAAGTGTGAAAGATGACTATTTTTTTTTTCAGTGAAGGCTTTTAACAAAGGCTTCATATCTTTGCTCTTGAAACAGGAAATGTCAAGGATTTTTGTGATGAATGTTTTATAAGTATATAGAACAAATTTAAGCTTTTTCTCTTCTTCTACGAATACAGAAAAGTGTGTTGGAGGGTTTTTTGTTCCTCGTATTGCTTAGAACAGCAATCCTCTTGCATTCCATGTAATCATATATTAGTTTTGTTGCTTTTCAACGTGAGAGGAGAATTAGACTACTAAAAGGTTTGACAAGCTTCACCCAAATACCTTACTTGTGAAGATGTAGGAGCTCCTTGTAAAAATCGTCTTTGTGGTTTAAATTATGCAAAAGACTTGAGGTTTCTGTTAATGGTTCTCTCCTATGCAACTTTCATAAGTGAGCATTTAAAAATACAGTATTCTGAACATCTTTGGTCAGAAACCCAAGACTGTCAGACCGATGAGGGATCCCACCTCTCCGCACGTAGACAACTTGGCATTTTCAGTCACTCGTAAGTGTGTTCAGTAGTGCAGCAGTCTGAGACCATTTATACTGCCTTCATAAATGCTTCAGAAGAGAAAATCAGTCATTTGCAAGAGGGATGACAGTTAAAATTTGTGCTTGCTTCCTTCTGCCATCTAACACGCATCATGGGAGTAAGGGGAGGAAGCAGCAGCTGTTTAGATGTAGAGGAAGGTGGTCGGATGACCGTAGTGTTCTTCTACTTGCAGTCCATTTCCTGAGTGTTTATTTTCTGGGCTGTTATCATAATAAACATGAAGATGTGGAAGCTTTCTGTATTTCACAACTACTTTTTATTGAAATGTTAGAAAACATTCTGCTTTCTTGTTTTCAATAGCTGAAGATCTTTGCAGTATTCAAAGAAAACACCTTCCCACAGGTTGCTTTTCAGAAAGGAGGATGGCCACGTGCAGAACTGGCATTCTTTAATATGGTATCCTATCAAATTTGGATTTGCTAAAATGCATTTAATACTACTTTTTTGAAGTTTGGAAATAGTTTTTGTTTATTTTTGTTTACTGTATGCCTTGTTTTGAATTCCAGGGGATTGAAATAGATTAATAACTTAAATAAAATGATGTATTGATAATTATAAAGATGATATATTGAGGGATATCATTCATATACATATATAAAATCATTATCTACAACATTTTTCTATCCGTATTGTATGTGTATATATGTACCTGAGGATTTTTACATATAGATTGAATCTGTTTCAGTGTTTTCATTTGAAAAAGTTCTGTTTGAATTAGGTGAAATTATTGGGATGCAAATACATAAACTAGATTTCTTTCTTGTCTATAGCTTTAAAGTTGTTCTTTTGTTACTAGCCTGGGTTTTAATGGCTTTGATGGCTTTGCAGGATGGCCAGAAGGCCGATTTTGGTGCTGAAAAAACCTCCTGTTGCTAATGTGTCCACAGTAACCAGTCATCCTGACCTATGGGTAGGGTAATCACTCACAGCAAAATACACAGGAAATGTATTTGTGCAAGACTGTTTGGTTTAGTTTGTTACTACACATTTGAGTGATTTGTTAACCCTGTTTAACATGTTAGTAGAGTTTCCTACAAAGAAGATGCAGAAATATATATGTATAAATATAAAAATATATTATGAATTAATTTATTTACTTATGGTAATCCCCTTTTCTTCCTTGGGGAGTTAGTACAGAAAGTTGCACCTTCCTACTTCTCCTGTTCTACGTTTTTAGGAGCTGGGAGGGTTTGCCTGAGAAGTGCAATTTTTCTTTCAGCAGTAATTCAGTTCCAATCAAAATGATAGAAATGCCTTTGTATTAGACTATGCACAGGTTTTAATAAGTTACACTGTCCCAAGTTTTCAGTACTTGAGTGCCAGTAACTGAAGGAAATTCTTGGAGTGTGTTCAGAGCATAAAAATGTAATAGTGAAGCCAGCAGCCTTCATCAGGCTGCAAGCAAGATAAAATATGCTGATGGTACCTAGCAGAAGGCTTCCCTGGCATAGACGTGGCATCCTTGTATCTTTTATTCTGTCCAATACTTTCTGTACTTTGAACGTTTTTGATCATGCCTGCTTTTTTTTTTTTTTTTTTTTTTTTTTTTGGCTGCTAATGGTAATTTTAACAGTTCCTGGTTTAAATGAGAATTTTTAGATGCTTGAATGTTTTGTTTTCTTAAATGAACAAAAAGCCGTCTGATCTTTTTTTTATAAAATTATAATTAATAGGATGTATTAAATTTAAATAGATTTTAAATTTTCCAGTGCTTTTCAGAACTTGTGTTTTTAATTAAAGAGACTTTAATAGTTAGATTTAATACATGTTGGGTTTTGTGAAGCCATTGTTTTCAGCTGAATATTACATTGTTCGTAGTGGTCTTTTGATGATAATTTATTTTAAAGATGCAAATCAGTTAACATGATGAAAATTAATTCTTTATTTGTAAATGCACATCTTTTCATTCAAGGAGAGAAATGAACTTGAGAAAATTGCTGATACTATCAGCTGAATAAATGCATACTGGCATTTTCATTGTGCTTGAGCACTACTTAGCATTGCAGTAATCAGTTTTGTTCAAAATGGAAATGTAATTGAATTATTTTCTTTAAGTATAAAATGTTCAAAAAAAAAAAATAGTTACAATTGCAGAGAATGTGATATGAATGTGGGAATGTGGTGGGAAAATGTTTTGGTGTATGTTACGATGACTTGAAGAACAACCAAGTTGTTCACAAGCAAATGCAGCCTAAGAAGTGTGAATGTTCGGTGGGTCACAGACCATGAGAGGAGGGTGTGAATTTTGCCAGGACGTCTGAAGGCTCCTAGGTTTGTGCTGCACAGCTTTTCTTGTCACAGAACCTGTGAAGTGATAAATCACATTAGTATTTTAGATTTTTGCCTCTGTCACAAAAAATGGTCTTCCCAGAAGGTTACAACTTGACACTGGGAAGCCCTTGCAGTTGTCTTTCAAAATCCTTCTTTCTTTCCATGCCATTGATTTACAAACTTCAAAGCAAGACATTTTTAACTTGTTTTGTGCTTCTTGAGCACTTTCTCACATACAGCTGAAGAAGCTGAATTTTCCTACAATTATGGGGGTCGTACATTTGAATCTCTTCCTATACACTTTAATATAATACTTCAAAGTCTGAATAGTAATTCTAAATCTTAATGATACCATTGTTGAAACTGATTGCAAAAATGCAGGGATAAAAGCACTGTACTTAATATTATTCTTAAAGAAAACTTATTTCAAATGAAAAATGTTAAGCTTTTTTCAGTTATCTTGGCTCATCACAAGCAGAAATGTCAGTTCTGGAAGCTGGTGGCACGGCCACTGATGATGCACAGATGCTAGAGGTCAGCAGAAGTCACTGGTTTGAGTCACCCCATCGCCGTGAGCCTTCTTCTGAGCGGTGTGTTAGTAACCAGACTCTTAGATATGGGATAGTCCAAAGGAAAACTAGTTAGGATGATACTTAAACCTTATTGGAAGGTGCATGAAAACGGCAATACAAAGAGGGTCAGTCTGTTCTTTTTGTAAACACACATTGGACTACTGCAAATATTTAGTAATTGGCAAGCAAAAAAAGGTTGCTTCTCATTATAGTACCATAGATAGATCAAAGGAATTCAGGTTATTAGCTGATAAATATGTTTAACCTTTAAAACAAACTAGTTCATGAACAGCCCAATAGCCAACAATATGTGGAGTAGTAGTTTCTGCAGGCCTAGTTTGGTGTCAAAAGTAGTCACAAAGCACCACAGTGGCTAAGCTTTCCAAAAATTCTCTTGTTTTCCTCCTCACTGCTCTGATGAGTAAAACAGTGAAAGTAGGAACTGACTGAATGTTTTGCCTGGAGCACAAGAAAATGCCCTGTGATTTCCAATCACCTAGCATGTGGATGTGGAATAAGTAATCACCTGCTCTTACGAGTAACTCGTTGTGAGCAACAAGAATGATGTCTTTTTGGATCTGCGATTCCATCTCATCAAGACAGATTGGTATAATTTTCACATTGTTTGCATTTTGATCTACAAAATATAAAATGGAATAAGTTTCTAAGCCCAAATTTTCCCCCGACTGAACACACACACTTTCAGTGTATGTTCAGAAGCAATATTTCACTGTGATGTTTGTTCAAATGGAGGAATGTTTAAAAATAAATACAGTAACTGTCCTGCAGAAAAGATGTGAAGAAAATACCTGCCAAAAAAAATAACGTACTAGGAAACCCTGAGCAGAAGAGAGTTCTAGTCCGTATACTGGGACTGAAAAAGGAGTAGGTCATGAAAGATCTAAGAAGTTGCTCAAGTCTAAGGGGTGGTTGTCTTCACTTTGTGTTGATGTATAAGACAATGGATGGAATGTCATTTGTTGCATTAGAAACTGATGAAAATCACTGCAGTGGAGAGGAGTGAAGGAAGGGGGAAGACCGTGCAGCCTTTATCACCAAACACTTTAGGATCTGGGTAAAAAGGCAGTGGGATAGGGTCTTAGGTGAGACAGATGGAAGAGGTTCTGCCTGAAGTTCTTTGTGGATCTTTTATCCTGTCAGTATATCCTTCATTTCTTTCAGTCTTCTGTATGAATTTACCCTCTTCCTTAGGATTTCTATGCACTTCACAGCTACCAATAAAAAATAGAAGTATATGAAAATATTTCAGTGAGAATCTTTGTTTTCAGTGGTAATAGTGATTAAATGCACAAGAATAGGATTTGTCTGTAGGACTTCTTGACTGACTTCTAAAGCGAGATTTAGGACAAGACAAGATTTAGTGCTGTGCCATGGTCACAAGGCCATTCATCTAGGAAAATGAATTATTCCCTTGCTGCTAAAGGTAGAAGGTTTGGATGGGGAGGCATTTTTTCATTTGCTTTTTTTATTTTCTTAACTCTATAGTGATATCAGGAAGTTGTTGGTTAGTCTCCATGAAGTATTTGGCTGTACATTGCTGCATGGCTCTTCACATTTCATATAGGATCTCAACAACTTTCTTGTTTGCATTTGTCTGACCTGAACAATGTTTTACTTGAGGGCAAAACTAAATATGCTAGAGCAAAAAGAAATTACTTTTAAAAGTTGTTTACTAGTAGTTATAGAAAAGATTGCTGTTTTAAAAAAAATGTTTTTCCGAACACAAGATAAAAAAATTGCTGAAAGATTTTTCTTCACTTGCTTAGCCCAAATGATTTGAATAAGCGCTTTAAATTTTCATTTTCTCTGGATAATTAAAATGAAATGAAATTTTAATAAATTAAACCAAAGTTTGTCCAGATTTCTGCCTTCTGTCTCTAATGATTGCTTTTTTTTCTTTGCAAATAAATAGGAATTTCTAATACGTATTCAGTTTCTCCCAATCTGTCTTTTTGGGTGTTGTTTTTTTCTCCAGATGGTGGATTTGAGTCAAAGCTCTACAACAAGAATCCCTGACCCATGGTTTCGCTTTGTTAGTGGACCCCAATAGTTTTTGGGAGTCCTCAAATTGTGTGTTTAAGGAACACTAGCACTGTCCTTGTACTATTTTTTAATAGATATTCCTCTATGAAATTTAAATGTCAATAAACAGGCTTGTTTGGAAAATACTTTCAACTAACGATGTTGTTCTAATGTTGTTCCATGACTGTAGGAATGGGCATCTTCAAAATAAGACCTCTTATTTTAAATTTAATTGTTTTAATCTTTGACTTCACCTGTGATGCTGTTTCTCTTTACAGCGATGTGGTACGTGTGATAAATGTTGTCTGCAGTAAGAATCTTCTTTTTCAAACAGTGCTTTTTCAGTGAAGGGCTTTTGACTCTAGAAGGAGGTGAACTGCTATGAATGGTTGTTCAAGATTGACACTTGAGTTTTTTTGTAATTTGAGGCTTCAGAAGACTCCTACACGGATTTCTAAATTGTCTGTGGATTAAAACTTTTTCTGTAAATCTTGAGAGGGAAAAAAAAAAAAAAAAAAAAAAAAGAGCACGAATCAAGCTGTTGTTACCTATTTTGCTAACCAGTGCTGTCTCATCTCTTTGTGCTTTCTCTTCTCCTCTGTACCTACTTTGAACTTAGGGTAGGGGAAGTTTGGGACAGGAATTGTTAACTAGTGCTGTGCTGGTTAGTTGTTTGTCATAATGGAGTCTGTGTGTGAATATGGCTCCTATCACAATCCAAATAGTAAAATTAGTTTAAGGTAAAAGCATGAAGAGGATGTTATAAGCATTTTTTGTAACGAGTGTTACCAACTTGTGAAAATGCAGGAGGAAAAACTATACTTCAGATCCAGATCTGAAAAAAAATATCAGTGCCTGTGTAACCAATTATTAATTCTACCAAGAAAAAAAATATTAATTAGGCATGTGGCATATTAACAGCCCAGATACACTGAAGCAGCTTTCATGAAAGATACGCACATTTGCACTTACTAATGCATAGCAATAAAATGGCTTATGTGGTGAAATTCTATTTTACGTAGCTGTTTAAATTGCTTTAAACTTCAGTATTACCTATGAATTGGAAGGTTTATGAGGCTTGCTTATTTCTGGAACTTGTCAAAAACGATCAAAATTTGATGCAAGTTAAAAAGAGGAAAGGTGGGGGTGGAGTTGGTGGTGTGGGACACAAGTTCTTCTGCACATCACTGAGCTAATACAGCACAAGTCTGGTCTGATGAGTCGTTACTGTTTTTGGAAAGACAACGGGTCACGTCTTACCTCTCTGAGCAGGCAAGCAGTAACACTTGCTTCCTCTTTAGCCTGTCCTCAGAGAAGAGATGCAGCACCCAGACTCCTTTTACGTCTTTTGTACGTGGATTGTACAGCTTCAGAAATCCACGCTGGAGCTTTTCATAAGCTGTAGTAAATTAGTTTCTCAAGTTGTTTTTTTTTTTTTTTTTTTTTTTTTCCTGCGTTATTATTTTTCATCTCGTTTTGTGCAATATGAATTACTACTAGATCAGTGTTAAACTGTGGTCATAAAACTCTTTGAATATGCTTCTACCAAAGCCGAATAGATTTAATAATGCTCCAGAATTTCCTAGAGTATGTGTTTGGTAAATCACATATTTGTTCTCTAAAAGAGATACTAGAGTTTATTATTTTCATTTTCAGGCAGCCTAAACTATCTTCCTGGACTACTTTTTCATTTCTTCAGGTCTGCTTAAACTGGGAAAGCAAAGCCACACCTGTAACTCAGCCCTATTACAATTCCTATAATTGACAACTGATCAGGACCCCCTGTTTTGTCCAAGAATTACAGTATGAGTGGCTATTAAAAAAATCTGGTATAAATTTTCAGCTCTGGTAGTGAATTTCCTGCCTTTCTCCCTCAAAGTAAGCAGTGCAGGCTGGATTTACGTACAGTGTGTTGGCCTGTGAGGGGTCCGCTGGCTGCAGAAGTGGAGGCTGGGCTCTAAGAATTGAACTGCTAGACAGAAAATAAAGGATGGGGGATGGATTATGGATTGAGTGGTTATGTTTCTAAGCAGTGAACTCTAGCACAATCCTGTAACTCGCATCCCTAGTAAAAGAAAGGGGATAATCCGTATTTTGCTGTTAAAATAATGGAGAGGAAGACACTGTGAAGGGAATGCTTTCTTGTTTTGCAGCTCTCTGAACTGGTGTACACTTCTAAATAGGAATAATGTAGATGATTTCTGTCTCCCGTATAAAACTATGTGGTAACATGTTTTCTTCGTGTAACGTGCCTGCAACGTGCCTGATGATGCTGGGCCTAGCATGCTGCAGAGCCGAGCCAGGCCTCTGAGGTGAAGGGGCCATGAGCAGCCACCGGTCTTGTCTTCCTCGTGCCCAGGGCACCCAGGGCGATTTTGGTAGAAATCCGGGAGGCTGGTGACTGCCTGCTCTGCGGGGTCAGGACAGGCAGCAGGGTGGCAGCGAAGGGAGCACGGTGCTGGAGCACGGCCGTGCTGGGAGGAAACGTGAGGAAGAAGCAGTCAGGGAGAGCCTGTGTCTGGGTCCTTGCACAGCTTTACCATGACAGAGAAACTTGTCATTTCTATCGAAACAAATTTGGTTTAAAACTGGCAAAAACAAAGCTTAACTAACTTTTCAGAGACTGATGTTTAGGTTTATCGTGGTATATGTATTGTATATTTATTTTTTTTTCCACAGAAACCTGCTAATATTTTAGTTATGGGTGAAGGTCCTGAGCGAGGAAGAGTAAAAATTGGTATGTTTATATCTTTGATAAGTCCCAGTGTAGCATTTAAGCTAGAATGTTCTGGAGGTGCGGTTGTACCCCCTAAAGTAGTTACTGTCATACTAGTATGTGCTGGAGACATTGTCTAAATGCTGTTTGCTGAGTGACTGGCTTCTTCATACTAGATCCCCCCACCAGTTCTGATGATGAAATGCTGTAGCCTCACCAATCAAAAGTGGAAAATGTTGTTATATTTTGTTTAACGGGGTGTTTGTGTGGGGCGGGGGATGTTGATGTGGGGGTAAGGATGAGAGCTAGCTAGGGGGAGAGGAGGAGAAAGAACTGGGATTTAAAATTTTCCTCCATTTAGCCCTGTAACGTCATGACATTATTTTGCTGCTGCTTCTAAAATCTAAATAGGGAACCACTCACTACTACAAACCTTAAATTTTGTAGCAGAGTCAAAGGTGGCATTTAGCCTGCAAAACGTTCTTGAAAGGGTAGACAGGTCCCTTGGAGATAAGCCCAAGGGATCCTAAAGTCCAGAAAACACAGTAATTCAGATAAAATGTTTAGTGAGAACTACTACTAAATGCTCTAAAGGGCTGTAACAGGGTAGTCATGGCCCAACACTTCCCCCACTGCTGTAATGTTTTCTGGTGGGAGTTACTGAGTGAGAGGATAATTTGTAGAATTTCAAGTGTTTTAAATTAAAGTAAACAAATAACTAAAAATTAACTGTAGCCTAACAGTAATAAGCTATACCAGGCTGTGCATTAGTGTGGCAGTGCTCTGATAGCGGGCTGCTAATGCACAGCCTACTCACATTTGTTACAGGAATGCAGCCCTGTGTGGAAGGCTTTTTTTTAAGGATAGTTCATCTTTTTCACTTCCCTCTGGCTTTCCTTCATGAGATTACTCTTCTGCATTGTTGCTCTGTACTCTTACTGTTTTGTTCATCTGAACCATATCGTTAATCACTAGTATAAAGGCTAGGGGTAGGATTTTTCTTGGACTGCTCAGTGCCGCTCTAGCTTTTCCCTCCCCTTTTGAGATCCAGAGAAAAGACAGGCCAGGGTTGAACACTTCTGCATGCCCTACCCTGAAAGATTTTAATGCCCTTCCAAGGTTTAAAGTCGACAGCAGAGGTTGAGGTCTTCTATGTACATGACAGGGACAGCACGGACAGCAGAAGTGACAATTTTCTTCCTATTGCCATATTCGTCATGGAGCAGTTGCTTCCAAAATTGAGAACATAGGTTCCTGGGCACATGCAGTTTCAACTGTGGTGGTGATGTTTGCTGTACACAACTATTTGCTAGTAATTGCACATAGACCACCCATTTATTTCTTAATGGATAGTTTCAAATTAATTTGGGAATAACTTAGAGCACAACTAAATTTAGTCAGACTGTTAATGGACAGGTGAAGGATTCTGTATCGTACCACCAGTCCTCTGAGCCATCCATTCCCGGGGGGAAGAGGGAGGGGAACCCTGTATTTCTAAGTGTGTTATCAAAATGTAGATTTTTTTCTTATTTTCTTAAGATATTACCACAGCAGGAAAAGAGCGCAGAAGTTATACCCGTACCAAGGGCTTCCACTTTTCCAGTGTAACTAATTTATCTAAAAAATACATAACTGGCATTTAACTTAAAATAATTTTATAAGCTTTTTGTGTCATTTTGAGTCATAAATTCACTTTCTGCAAACAATTTTCCTTATTTTTCATAAGTACTAGTGACTTGATCATATCTTGAGTAATTGATAATGTAGAAAACTGTAAAATGTTTCTATTTTTAAATGCAATAAAACAATCATAAATAGGAGTGCATATGAAAAAAATATTTCATATTGTTTAGTCAAGAGACCCATATTTACACTGCAATTTTCCCTCAAACAGTGAGCTATAGCATGTAGTTTCTTTACCCTCAGAATGGCTGCTCATCTCATTTTAGTTTTCCTCAGCACGTGCGTATCCCTGCACCACAGAGTCCCTGTTTCTTGGGATTTGGGGAGTGGTGGGTAGGGAACCTGATCTGGTGGGAGAAGCTGCAAATTTTAGTCTCTGCCCATTTTTTCCTGTCTCACTTACATTGCCAGTTTAGACAGCTTTCTAGGAAGTTGTACATTAGCAAGTCTAAAAAGCAATTTTTAATGATACGATCGCCCAAACAGCATTTTAAAATCGTAGCCTAAATGGTATCTAGTACTGGTATCTTGGTGCTGGAAATAACATCGTGACAGAAAATTAGTAGGGAGGCAGGTGCCGTAGGCTTAGTTGCTTTTTTTTTGTAAGGGAAATCTTGCTACAGCTAACTTCACGAGGAGGTAGCTTTTGTGGCATACATGTATGTATTATAAATCATTCTAACCTTTGCAGAACTCTCATTTTGTTCACATCTAAAACGCTGCTTCTTGAAAGACCATGTGGTAATAATGGAATATTTTACTCGAGAACATCAGGTAAAATGAGTCGGGATTTACCAGTGTCCTGAGAGAAGTGAGTTGATGCGCTTTTTCAGAACAATGGTTAATTCTTCGTTCCAAATGGCTCATGTTAGTAATGATTTATAATGATATACTTTATAGGTGGTGACATCCAGTAACTTCTACAAAAGCTTAAAGAAAATGAAATCTGCTCACAGAATTCCTATCTGCTGCAGTCTGTGTTTGTGTTTTGTTTAGCACAGTGATGGTAGCAGTAACAAGTGAACTCAATCAGTTCATTTAAAAAGAAATGTGGTAATCTTCCTAAAATTTTAAAACGCCTCTCTTTGAATTTTGCAGCTGATATGGGCTTTGCCCGATTATTTAATTCACCTCTGAAGCCTTTAGCAGACTTGGATCCAGTAGTTGTAACGTTCTGGTATCGAGCTCCAGAGTTGCTTCTTGGAGCAAGGCATTATACCAAAGCTATTGGTAAGTAACACGGAGGATAACCTACTACATGCAAAATGCACCCAAATATTGAAGCATTGTTAAATAGTACAAAGGACAGTAGCGGAGTCAAAGGTACGTTACTGATTTCTCAAGGAAACACCAACCTTTGTTAAATTGTTCAGTTTACTGTGGTCTCAGACTAGATAAGGAAATTAAATATTTCTGGCTTTTGGCTCCAAATGCCCTGCAATGCAGCATAATTTGATATGGCTTCCACACAGGACTTTTGTAAATGCTGCTGGAAGTAATACACGATATGGATGCAGCTTCAAACTCTTGGTAAAATCCATATGATGATGCATAGTGCATCTTTTTTTTGCAGATGTTTTTACCTAGTTTCATAAATGCATGAAATAAACTTGTGAAAGTACAGAATGGAAAGCGTTGGCTGCACTGAAACTAATCTGTAACAGTGAAGCTTAATGCAGCCTGACATTTTATTTTATGTTCTACACTTTTTGTAAATGTGAAAACAGTACTGAATTTTCTCCTGAAAAATTAGAAATTTTAGGTTTGCTTTTTGGCGTGTGTTTGCCATCAGTAGAAGACGTAATTTTCCAGTAATAAGTCCTGCTCCATTCAAGCCTCTGTGTTTTGACCTCTTTGTGTATTTTCAAAGCACAAATTGGAGTCGCTTGAGATACTGAGATGTGGTCAGCGTCATGCACCAGCCTGGGCTGTGGTGCTGCACTGGGCACACCCAGAAAACCTTCATCCTCACAGAATGCAGATGTGAAGATGGCATTAGTTACGTCAGCTTAGTGCTGCCTACTCCTCGCCTCTTAATTCCTACTCACCAGTCTGATTGCTATCAGCTTTGGCAAGGTGTGGCTGCCTTTGCTTTGCTAGCCTCTGTCCTGGCCAGTTTGGTGGTCAAGCACCTCCGAAGGCAGGAGCAGTCCTGTGCTGTAGCTGGAGGACAGGGGAGAGTCCAGGAGCAGACTGGAGAGACATTCACCTTAATAGATGTGAGAGGCTTCGCTGTGGGAGTGAGTGAAGAGGACTGGGAAGTTTTTTCTGTCTAGAATAATATTTTTTTTAAAGATACATTAAAGCTTGACAAATGTTTCTGGGGAAACAATTTCCCCTGCAGCGCTCTTCTTATTTTACACAAACATGGAGACTGTATGTTGGCATATATCTTGTTATTTCTGTAACCTGGAGTTCCTTCCTCAGACTTCACCCTTGTTTTCTTAAAATCATATCAGAGTTTTTGTCAGAGATTGTAATCTTTGACTTAAATGTATTTTCAGCAACTCTTCTGTTAATGCTGCATTTCTTTTATTAAATATATTTTTATATGTTTCTTCAAACTGCTTTTTTTGTGGTAATTGCATTCCCTTCTGCTTGCAGCATGTAAAACTGCATGGATGGTCATGGCCTTTAGTACATAATTTCTTTTGGCATTGATAAAAACTGACTGTATGCAAACACTGAGTAATGGGGTTATGCTCTCTGCATCATTTGCTTTTGTCCTTGTTCATGACCTTTTCTTGTTCATTCAAGGCTCAGCGTAGCTTTACTTTATGTAAGTTAGAAATTGCATTTGTAAATACTGGAAAAAAATGGAAAAAAAAATCAGAAAAATTAGGCTGTCTTATTTTACCGGTTGGGACACAATGGTTACAACTGAAAGTATTTTAGTTTTAAAAATAATAATGACAAAAAACAAGGGGTAGAGGGAAAACTATCCACAGAGAAAAACACACACATATGTATTATATACATATATATTTAAATGAATGTTATTTTTAAGAAAGGGTGGTGGTGGGGAATAAGGTGCTTGGGAATGGAGCAATTTTCTTCCTACTCTTTTTCTGCAGAGTTTTATAGATAGCATTTTGCTTATTGCAATATCACTGCTTTTCAACTCGTATTCTTTAGGGATGTTTTACTATTTATTAAACCCAGGGGCTGATGAGAGAGAGCAATCGGGAACAGCCTGACCATGAATGGGCAAGATGTTGGCTAGCTCTTCTCTGTTTGTGTTTTGTGGACAGTTACCCAAATAGTTTACCTAGTTTTTTTTTTTTTTTTTTTTTTTTCCTATTTTAAATCAAATTCACTTTTTACAGTAGTGGTGACTGCACTTAAAAAACAAAAACACCAGAACAAAACACAAAACCAAGCAGGGAAAAAACAAACAACCCACAAAACCTGTATGTTTAACGTTGTGTTGTTAACCTTGTGTTGTTACTGAGTTAGGGACTTCTCTCTGTAGCTAACAGGGAAAGTCCAAGAAGTGTTGCCACTAGTACAACAGAAACTTGAAATTTGCAATGCAGGGACCGTATCTCTGATAACTTAACTAAATCTTACCTCACCAAGATGGTTTTGGAAAGATTCATTTGATTTTTATTTCTGTTCTCCTTTTCTAAAGATATTTGGGCCATAGGGTGTATATTTGCAGAGCTGCTAACATCAGAGCCAATATTCCATTGTCGACAAGAAGATATCAAAACTAGTAATCCTTATCACCATGACCAGCTGGACAGAATATTCAATGTAATGGGATTTCCTGCAGGTACATATTGTATTTTTTTTTATCAGTGCTGTTCAAAGAAAGATATCTGTATTACTTTCTTTGCATATGAAGGTGGCAGCTGACCGAAGCAACAAAGCTGTTCAAACACAATCTTTGTCACAAGTCATCTAGAATCTGATGCTATTATATTTTTTTTCCGATTATTAATGATAAGGTTATTTTTGCTTATAAATGTGTCAATATTTTATAATTTTAAAAGATCGTGTTTAATGGTGGGTGCTTAAAAATCGTAAGGAATATTTCTCCATTTCTTCATTTTGCTTTTTATATTTGTAAAGTGACTGTATGAAACCAAGAAAAATGTATACGTTTGGTGAATATTATGCAGAAGTTTAACTCATGCTAAATTAAGCATGATATATGGAAGTAGGGGATTCTTTTTATTATTATTTTTTGTTTCCCCCTGGTAGAAAGGTTATTATATGGAGCAAAAATCTTTCCTCCAAACCAGAACAAAGAACTGGTCTCATGAACCAAAATAAACTACAATGTGGTTATCTCCTGTGGCATTTTCCCCTCAGTGTTGGTCATATCTTTTTTTCTACAGGCATCTTTTCATTTAATTATTTGTTTTCCAGTGTTTACATGATTGTGGAAGCCAGAATAACAGAGGGCTTATTTTTTCCTTTTAGTCATCTTTCTCCTCACTGCTTGTGTTCCTTGTTGTCTATTCAGTATTAATAATTTTTTCCCTTACTGTTCTGATGGACCTTTTCCTTCTCATCACAAAAGTTTGTGGTTTTTATTTCTATGTGATTCTATAATTTCGTTCTTAAATTTGCTCTTACATTTCCATTTTACTTTCTTTTTCCCTGTTATGTAGTTCCTTGCTTCCATACTGCTGTATGAGATTGCTGAAGTGTTGCGTTTGCATATTAAATAGTTTTATTTTCATGAAAATCCCCCTTAATCTAGCTTCTTTAAGCAGTACTTTTTTTTTCCTACTTTTAGCCTGGGATTTTATCACTTTCTTATTCTTTCCTTTCTTCATTTGGATTTTATATTGTCTTTGTGTAGCTTACGTAAATAGATAATGCTCTCATTGTTTTCTGATAGGTTTAAGTAGTGCTGTCTTACAGTCTGCACTTGATTTGGAAAGTCTGTTTCTTACAAAGAAATAATAATTTTCAATTAACTTCACCATTCTTTTGCTCTTTAATCGATACTTGTCATATTTGAAAGTTTCAACTATTTATAAGGGATAGGGAAAGAAATAGAACAACTGGGAAAGAAGTGAACATACAAGGATTTATTTATTTATTTTAATATTTTTGAGTTTAGGATGAAATATTCCTTAATTTGAGTGTGCTAATAGTACTTCGTCTTAACTGGCAAACTGTATTTCTTTTAGGTTGAGACTGGCACAGATTTATGCAGTAACTCTGTGCATTTTACTGTAAGAAAACACAGTGCTATCAGAAGGAAAAATACCTTAAAATGAGAGTGTACTAGAGATCTCTGTTGTTCCTGAATAAATTAGGGAACAATTCTGAAGGCATCAAGCCTACTGGCTGACACATTTTCCTTCTGTGTTGTCTTTTGGGTATTTGGGATCTTCACTGTAGTTGGCAATTGCTTTTTAGAGTTCTTGAGTTAATCACACAACTGGAATCTCTTAGGTGTTGGAAGATTGATTGTGAAGAGGTGATAAAGCAATATGAGCCAAGGAATACCAAGAAATAAGTTGCTGCAAGGTTTGAGAAGATGAATGAAAAAAATAAGGGTCACAGTGATACTTTCAAAGCCTGTGTTGTGCTTTGGAAAAAGAAAAATGATTAATAAATACTGATTTTTGCAGATAAAGATTGGGAAGACATAAAAAAGATGCCCGAACATTCAACTTTAATGAAAGATTTCCGAAGAAACACGTAAGTCTGTGTTGAGATGAGCTTTCTTAAGGAAGGCTGTTATACTTCCCTCCTACTCTACATTTATGGTTGCTGAGGTTGTTTTCTATGTAGATACTAGGCAAGTACAATGAAATGGATATGACTTAAATTGTGAAGAAAGAGAACGTAAGTTGCTTTGTAACAGTGAACTCGGACTATTGAGTTGGTGTGAATCATATACAAGTGGCCACACATCGACTCATGGCAGGTGTGAAATTGGTGATGCCAGTAAGACCCCAGACAGCTCTTAAGACGGCTAAGCACAGTTTATCACAGCTGTTTCCAAATCTGTGGTACTGGAAATGATTTGTTTTCAAGAGATGTATAAAAGTGATGCAGTAACCTTCCAACAAACTGAGTAACGTTGTCTGTCTTGGTGTCTAGGGTTGCTTAGGAAAGAAAGAATATGGTACAGTTTTGCTGCCACATTGCCAGAGTCTAATACCTGCATTTAAGAGCCTACCGCTGTTGCCTTTTTGCTTCCCTGCTGATCAAGTTGAGGGATTTGAGGCTTTAGTGTTATATATGTGTCTTGCATCTGCAATATTATTGTAAGAAACCATTTAGAAACCTTATTTCTGAGCTTCTACTCAAAAAAAAAAAAAAAAAAAGGGAGAAGCTTATGGATGTTTGTGTGACAATCTGTGCATTGTAGGACAGTGTTAAGATTTATCTCCATGTGTGCTGCCATTAGAAATGCATCGAATGAAACTGTCCAGACTGATAGAGTAATGAAATGGCTAAAAGGCAATTTAAATCCAAATGATAGTTTGCTGTCTGTATGTGGGTTAAAAGTATGCTTTCTCTGTGGATGTGATATGTATTATACAAGCATGTAAGGGGAAACAGATGCATTTCTGTAGTATCTGAATGATTTTTAATCAGTCTTCTGGTCTTGGTAGTTGCATTTCTTCCACTGCTTAGTGGATTAGCAAAGATGACTATCCTGTTCTTATGTTTCCTGAGTACAAAGAAAGCTTTGCAGTACCAGTGCTTTGCATATTAAAAATTTCACTTTTTTTTTGCTTTTCTAGGTATACCAACTGCAGCCTTATCAAATATATGGAAAAACATAAAGTTAAACCAGATAGTAAGGCGTTCCACTTGGTAAGTTCCTGCATTCATTAAAAAAAAAAAAAAAAAGAAAGAAAGAAAGAAAGAAAAAATCTAAATCCTCATTCTGAGTCATTCATTGGATTAGCTTCTACATTAGGCATATTAGAAGTTTTCGGTCTTTAAATCATACTAAGTTTGTAGTTATATTTGCAGTATCACTGCAACTCATAGCTATTTTACTGCTTTGCATACTTTTAATAGCTTGGTTTTGATTTTAGTGTTCAACTCATTCATTTTTACATATTAATTATTAAGCTTATCTCTTGTGCACTATTGAACACATAACAAAATGAACAAAAACCCACCAACCAAACAAAAAAATACCGCCAACATTGTACTTGAGATTTGACTGTTTCATTTAGAAAACTCCTGTATCTCTTCCTGGTGCATTGATTTTTCTTACAAAAACTTCAGAGTATTCTTTAGTATTCTTACAGTAGTTGTCCCTAAAACAAACATTCTTTTTGTTAGGGCTCCAGTTAAAATCAGCCATGTAATTGCCTGTGTAATGGTGTTTTAGGAATTACTATATTGGGCCTTTTCTTCTATGTTTTAAAGAAATTCAAGTTCTTGAAACAAACTATATATATGAAAAAGAAAGGATTTAACTATATCTAGTTTCTGTGAATGGACATCTTGCCTTTCTTGATGCTTCCAACTCAGAATAAATGTTTCAAAGCTAGAATGGTAAAGTAACTGTACTATTTTTGGACTAAAGTGAGAGAAGAACAACAGAAGCTTCTTGATCTCAGAGGTGAGACTACTTAGTTTAAAAAGCTCAGTTTTTTAAACTAACCTTGAAGTAGTTACACCACTCTCCAGTCTGCAGTGGAGGTTTTACCACCCAGCTCAGGAAAATTCACTGAGTAGTTCAGGCTTTACTGCAGATCTTGGCAGTTCATAAAAAATAGTTTCTCTGAATGAGAAGCTAACTTTCCTTAAGAACTGTGAGTGCTATGGCCAAATTAACCTGAAATTTCTCTCCCAGTCTTGCCAGTTTAGATATGATTTTGAATAGGACTACAAAATTGGGCACAAAATAATCATGTGAGAATAGCTTAAAACACTTCCTACAGTGTTTTCTGTTCTCTCTGCAGTATCACAACAGGGTGATAATGGTTTGAATGTTTGAATATATTTTTATTCAGTATGTTTGCGTTTATACTAAGAAGCACTGGTGACAGTAAAATACAAATTCAAGGAATGTTGTTGTTTTCCACAGAGGTGCTAGGGTAAATTCCCATGGCAGCCTCCCTCTGCTCTTTTCAGTTTGGAGCAGGAGGCTGGAATGTTCTTAGTGGCAGACTGGGCTGTGGCCTCCGTACAGATAGGTATTATATCCTGGGTTGTAAGGGACTCACAAAGATCATCAAGTCCAACTCCTGGCTCCACACAGGACCACCCAAAACCTAGACTCTGTGTCTGAGAGTGTTGTCCAAGCACTTCTTGAACTCCAGAAATCTCAGTGCCGTGACCAACCACTGCCCTGGGGAGCCTGTCCCAGTGCCTCACCCCCCTCTGGGTGCAGACCGTTTCCCTAACCCCCAGCCTGACCCTCCCCTGTCCCAGCTCCATGCCGTTCCCTCGGGTCCTGTCGCTGTCCCCAGAGAGCAGAGCTCAGCGCCTGCCCCTCCGCTCCCCTCGTGAGGGAGCTGCAGGCCGCCATGAGGCCTCCCCTCAGCCTGCTCTGCTCGGGGCTGAGCAAACCAAGGGACCTTCTTGTACGTCTTCCACTCCAGACCCTACAACCATCTTTGTAGCCCTCCTTTATGCAGTGTCTGATAGTTTTATGTCCTCCTTATATTGTGGCACCCAAAACTGCACACGATGCTTGAGATGAGGCCACACAGCGCAAAGGACAATCCCTTCCCTTGCCTGTCTGGTAGTGCTGTGCCTGATGCACCTCAGGTTAGCCCTTTGGGCTGCCAGGGCACAGTGCTGGCTCATACTAAACTTGCCATTGACCAGCACCCTCAGATCCCTTTCTGTAAGGCTGCTCCCCAGCCTCTCAGCCCTCCATTCTGTACATATATCCAGGGTTGCCCTTCCCAGGTGCAGAATCCATCACTTTTTCTTGTTAAACTTCATACTATTGGCGATCACCCAGCTCTTTAATTTGTCAAGATCTCTCTTCAAGGCCTCTCTAACCTCGATGGAGTCAGCTGCTCCTCCCAATTCAGTGTTATCTGCAAACTTACTTAGTGTACCTTAAAGTCCTGCGTCCAAGTCATTTATGAAAACATTGAAGAGAACTGGCCCGAAAATGGAGCCCTGCAGACCCCTCACGTTTCATGGTGTTTAATACTGTCAGCTTTCAGCTGTTGATACAGGTTGGATAACTTTTGGACTGAAACTTACTATTCAGTCTTAAAACACCCACTGGTTAATAGGATCCTCTAAGTTTTCTGCTATCTGCTGTCTGTTGGAATAATACCCTGGAAATCAGATCCCATTAGAAAAGCCTGCTCTTTCTGAGGTAACATCTCACAGCTGTTCAGTGGCTGTCAAAACTGGAAGGTATCATAGGTTTATGCTCTCGTTGAGGCTAAACTGAACTGCAGGTGAATGAATTACATCCCTCCATCAGAGCCTGAAGTAATTCAGTCAATCTCTTGGCACCAGTTCCTGTAGACATACTCTAAGGTCTTCCTGTGTCACAAGCTGTCTTGCAACCATGTTACTTTCTGGATCAGCACAGATAAAATCATATTTTTCTTGCATCCACCTACAATTGTAAAATACTCCAGACTGATAATTCCAGGGCTGGTAAATGCATGGATTGTTGTGGTTACCAAGAATGGAATGTTTTTATTTCCCAACAAAAACTGGAGTTCTTCTTTCTTTACTGACTTCAGTGCACATGATCCCTTATCACATGCAGAAGTGGTGTTACATGAGGCAACATTGGCTCCTTCCTGCTTTCAGCTTTTTTCCACTCTTTATCTTTTCCTAGTTTATTTTTTCCTACTTAAATGTTTGTGCCCTAGAAAATAGGCACCCAGCTGTTGTTCCTGGTTATTTTTTTTGATACTTTATCATAGATTTGATTACAGTGGTCCGTATAAACTGCAATGATTGTCCTGTTGCTCATAGTATTGTCCTATTGCTCATCACGAAGTTGTGTAAAGCATACTGTGTTTTTATTATGTTGTTCAGTCAGGTGATCTTTTAGTTGACCAGTTCTTATTATAAAATATTTGTAATAGCGAGCGAAAGATTCACTTCTTTGCTGGCACCTGAACAAAGGGACAAAATAGTTTTGATCTCTCCCATGTGATAACAACGGTTGCACAATCTTTAGCCTTTCTTTGTGGTTTCTGCTTTCTGTTGCTGATTATGACCAAGTTTGTTCACATCATGTCAGTATGTGATGAAGGGCTTTATAACCCAATTGCTAGATACAGTGCCAGAATTTTGCAATGTTATTTATGCTTGTGATGTTTTTTTCAGCATGTTGGCAATTCTTTTTTTTTTTTTTTTTTTTTTTAATTTCTTTCCTTTTTTTCTGGCTCCTGGGATTGCTTTGAGAGAATTGTTTGAGAGAGCCATTCTGGTTCTCTCAAACTGACATTCTGCAAAGACTGCATGCAGACTCAGAGTTGAAAATACCTATTGTGCCTCCTTGTCAATTATGTGAAAAACAAAGCTGGATTGATGGTACTCATACGTATTTATTATATTCTTAACCATATCATTACAACTGAAGGCTGACGAGAGGAAGTGTAGTTTCTAACTCTAGCTGTATGGTGGTTTTGTATGCTCACTTAGTAACTAGTGAGAGGAAATGACCAGCTCAGACATACATTGTGACACTAGATATTTACAAAAATGTGTTTTTTTATTTTATTTTTTATTTATTTTCCCCCTCCATCAAAGTATGAAGAGCAAATGTGAAATAGATTGTTTGCATATGTAATATTTTGCACATCTGGTTAGATCTATGCATTGTTTAAACAAAATGTTATAGGTTTAAAGTGTAGCATTTCTTTTAAATATCATTGTCTTTGACAATACATCAGGCTGTAGTTTTGCCTTGGATGCTGCATTCCATGGTGAAACAAAGAATTTGTATTTTTATTTTCCAGTTATTATCTGAAGATCAGCTCCTTGTGCCCATATACCCTGCATGTCCAGCACAACCGTATTTCACAAAATGACTGGGTGGGTGGGGAGACAGATATGCATGTTCACCATCCTTTTGAGTAACAGACAATTTCAGAATGCATTACTGCTATTCAGTACCGGAGTTAAATAGAAATCTCTCTGGTCTGCAATTCCTGAACCAAAGAAAAATCTTAACACATGGAAAGAGCATGACTTCTCTCATATGCTTTTTATTGAAATTATTGAAAATCACTCTTGCAATGTCAGTGGCAGATGTCTAAAGGCCAGCAAGCTTCTGAAAATGTTAATGTAATTGCAAAATGAGAGTAGAACAGGAAACCAGTACAATG
Source organism: Anas platyrhynchos (assembly GCF_047663525.1). Lineage (NCBI taxonomy): Eukaryota > Metazoa > Chordata > Aves > Anseriformes > Anatidae > Anas > Anas platyrhynchos. The sequence goes on along the minus strand of NC_092587.1, from coordinate 186,157,744 downwards.
GTTGTTCTTAAAGCCACCTTTCAATCTCTAATGTGCTGAATTTAGACTTCGTGTCTGTTGCTGGTATTTTAAATTAGTGAAGGTGAGTTTCTGGCTATGTATCCTAAGCATTTCTCAAAGGCTGCGTATCTGAGCAGCTATGTTTGTAACTCTTTCCATATAAATGCTTCACTTTGTTTTGGCTAGGTCAGATTATTATTTTTAATAACTTTTCAAGTATGCATATTACTTGAGGATTTTTGTGCTGCTTTTTGTCACTGAAACATGCCATTTTTAAAAAATTTTTGAAAATATTTTTTCACGTAGCTGATACTTGATTCATCAGTTTTTACAACGATAAAGTCTGAGTTTCACTCCTAAACTGATAGTGAAACTGCCCCAGAGCTCAGGCTTGATATACTCATGGAGGAGGCAGCTTATTAAACTTCTCTAGAGGTTTGTGCATCATGTCATACAAACAAATCAACTAAAAGTGAAGATTTTGCACAACTGTTCTTTTGAGCAGCATGTAGCAAACAGATGTGAGCCCATGTTTGTTAGAATAGATAAATAGATGCAGGAGTGGGTAATAAGCTATCTGGCCAAGTGTTTTTTTTATTTATTTATTTTTGAATGTGCTGATTGCCACTTTCTTTTACAGCATAAAGATTTTTGAAGAGTGACTTTATATGGCATTTTTACATTACTATGGATGACAATGGAGATGTCCTAATATGGCAATACTAAGTAATGAGCAATAATCAGTATGGCACGACTTTTGCTTTTCAGTTGCTAAGTAATATTTTAATTTAAATGGTTTTATTGGTAAATTGCTTCCAATTTAAACGTTTTAAATGGTAAACAGCTTCCTGTTAAGTGCGGTGTAGCTGAAGAAACCAGGTAGAGTATGTGCGTGTTCCATCTTCTTGTGGGAAGTGAACAGACCATTAAAACTGATGGCATGTCATGGATATTGGAGTGTTTTAGAACATTTGTGATTGGAACTAACCATGCACATTAGGCTTTGAAAGTAAAAATAGGTGGTTCTTCAGTGGGAAATGGAGTTACTATTTTAACAAGAGAAAAGAATCGTGGTTACTGCCGTTAATGGTTAGGATTTTGACTTCAGACACATCTGTGTCAGTTTGTCTTTCACGAATAATGCAGTGAAGATTCTGTAAACAGTTTTGATGATGCCGAGCTTTTTATCTTTAATTTTGTTTAGCTTCAGAAATTGCTTACTATGGATCCAATAAAGAGAATTACCTCAGAACAGGCTATGCAGGATCCCTATTTCTTAGAAGATCCGCTTCCCACATCCGAGTAAGTGGTCAGTTTATTAACCTATCAGTACACCCAGAGATGTTTTAGAAATGCATGCTTTCTGTCTGCTCTCTGCTATGAACGTTTGTGAATATTGAGCCAAATACTTACTGTCTAACAACCAAAGAGAGCCATAACCACTAGAACGTTGTTTAAGGTTTTTAAAATTAAGTAGAATTCTTATTAGTCTCTTGCTTTATAGAACTTTGATCCTATTAGTCACAGCACTAATCTTGTTATTCACTGACAGGTTGATTAGGCATGCTACAGATCTGTGTAGACAACTGCTAAGTGCCCTCAGGTCCACTTCTCTGCTCCAGAATGCCAAATGACACTCTCTAATTAGTTTACATTTTTCTGTCTTAGCCTTTGTTGTAAATTCAGCGGTGGTGGGGAGTCAGCTCTGTGTCTCTGTGCTGTCATCCTTAACAACTTAAACACATTTCCCCTAGACACTCTTTTTTTGTTTAAGCAGGGAGATTACAAAAGGAAGAAAATTTAGGGACAATGAATGACTTCGTTTTTAATGAACAACACACACAGCCCCAAGGCTAACCAGGGAGCATTACTGTGTTCCTTTTTAGCAAAGCAATACTGTGTATCATTCCCTACCATTATTTAGGGAAGAATTTACAAAACATGGTATGTATATTTATAAGCAGTTAATTAAAAATGACATTATTTCACTAAAATCTACTGAATTATTTATAGCAGCTCCTGACCTGTCTCTGTAATTTAGTGTTGTAATGTGAGTGATTTGCTTTTGCAGAAACTGGTTTTAGGTCAGTGTTTGACTTTTTTCCTCATATTTAGGTTGGCATTTTAATGTGAATGCACAACGAATAATGCTAACAGGTGTACAGAGACTTTAAGTATATTCTACAGATTAAAGGCAGAGAAATCTTAGCTTGCACTAGCAGTAGCAATTAACCTGTTCCATTAGATACGAATTGACGGATGAAACTTCTAGATATTTTTAACTCTGTTACAGGTGATTTTGTTAGTAGTCAGTGGAGTTCACAGGACTATTTTAGTTAGTTCTGAGCCAGTGAATTATGCTATAGCTCAAGACAGCACTTTGTGCCCTTGCAGATACCTCATGCTACCTCTGTGGTGTGCTTTTCCAGTCACCAGTTACCAGAAACAGTGAAAACTCTTCAGAATTTAGATGAGTTTATCAAAGGTGATGTAAAATTTTAAATGTACGTGAACAGGTTTACTAAGTTTAGTATTACAATGGGAGTAATAATAAAGATGGAAAACTTTTTGGTTAGTTACAGGTATCAGTCTCTGACTCAGGCAACTTGAAAGTAGCATGGGTGGAGTATGAATCTGAATAGGTCTAACCTCTCTGTTCTAATACAGTGATAAATAGACTTTTTTGGGGGGCAGTGTTTTTGCAGGTTGTCAAATCCCTTACCCAAAACGAGAATTTTTAACAGAAGAAGAACCAGATGATAAAGGAGATAAAGTAAGTACTGGAAGAACGGTATCATCGCGCTTCACTGGCTTTCACACTATTTCCTGTTTTCATGTTTTTTCATGTACTGCTTTTGAGTTGAAATTTTTCTTTGTGTTTAAACAATTGAGAAGAACCAGCAGCAGCAGCAGGGCAATAACCATACTAACGGAACTGGTCATCCAGGAAACCAAGACAACAGTCACACACAGGGACCCCCACTGAAAAAAGTGAGAGTTGTTCCTCCTACCACTACCTCAGGTGGACTTATTATGACCTCAGACTATCAGGTATGTTGTTGTTTGTGTTTTTGTTTTTAATATCCTGTGCTTGATTCTCATGTTTGCAATAGTATTTCTTTAAGCTAAAAAAGTAATTCCGTAAATGGTATTTTTTCCATCCTCCAGATTACTACAACTTCATTTAGTTGATGGCGTGCCTGTTGATTGATATGCCATTGATTTTTAAGTTAGCAGTCAGTTTAAAGGAAATTAGGATCAGAAATTATTACAGCTACTGATAATTGCCTTCATATTAGGCAGTGCTGATTATGGTCCAGGAACCTGTTGTACTGCTCTCTTTGACCTAAAAATACCATTTCTGATTCGAAAACCCTGCAATGGTAGGCAGCAAAGGATATTACAATAAACAAGCTGTGAAGCAAGAGTCTGAACAAGAGTCTTAGTTGGGCAAATGGACTGGAAAAGAGTTTGGGATGGCACAGTTGATGTGACTGAAGACCATGCAACATTCCAGGTTGAGTAAGCCAAGTGTTACAGATCTGAGGAGACAGGGGAGGTGGTGGCAATCAGTGAGTGAAGAGGAGGAGGAGTGTACAGAGGAAAAAAAAATTGAGGAAAACTTTGCTGTAACCTTCCTGCATTTGAGCTTGTGGTCAAATGTTAGCAAATCAGAAGAGTCCAGAGTGGAAGAATATCTGAGTCATCCCAGGGGATGATATTTGAATTTATGGGATTGGATGTGATTGCTCTTGGAGACTAAAAAAGAGAAAAAAAGAGATGAAGACAGAGCCTTTTGTTAATGCAATCCTGGGAATTACAAGAGAGGAGCAAGGAAGATGATTTTAAATAATGCATATAGGAGCAGTCAGAGAGATGGCAGATCTTGGATGCCTGGGGAATAAAAGACTTCAAGAGGAGGCATATTTGTGGAAGGGTTAGCAGGCAGGGGCTATTCAGTACTGATTCATGTAGCACGCATGCTGTAGAAGGCCAATTGAAAGAGAGTCTTGGATGGAATTGAAAGATGTGAAAGTGAAAAATTACTGGCAGCGTTTTCAGTTAAAGATGAAAAAGGCTGGTTGCTTTTTTATTTATTTAGGAGAGGAAGAATAACAGTTTGGAACCCACTTAGCTGTGCTTACACGCCACAACAAAACTTAGGGAGAGTTAAAGAACACTTAATAAAACTGATGTGGTCAACTCTCTTTTCACAGTTTGATGGGCTGTTCTCCATAAACACCGATGGGTATTGGAATCTCACAGGTCAGGCTTTGTTCTTGAGAGAGTATCAGATGTCCTCAAAGGCTGCCTGGGGCATTGCCCTAGCTTAAAGAAATGTATCTACTTCAGCTTTGTACTAAACTTGCAAGTACCTAGGAATGTAAAATAAGGTCGGTTTCAAGAGCTGCATTGTGAGACCCTTCCTATAGTCCCTTGGTGTCTTTGCACATTTTAACCCAAGACACCAGTAGCTTATCAGTTCTCAGGTTCTTCTTGAATGACATAGATGTTGAGAACTGTTTGAAAGTGCGGTCGTCCTGTTGTGCAGCAGTGTTGGGTGCTTCTAAACATAAACACAGTCTGTCTTTTAGTCGGATTTCTGCTTCACAGAACACTCCCTTACAGGAGATTCATCTTTCAATTTGTCAAGCTGCAATTTCCATCACTTCTAGCTCTCTGTCTCTGCTACTTCTAAGCATTTATTTTTAAGTCAGCATATGCAGCGGTAACCCTCGTAATCTTCCTGTCCTGTTGAGTCACGCATCTGGGGAGCTTGATGCAGAGGTTGCATGTATTGTGTCAGGGAGCCCCATTTTCTTGCCCTATTTACACATTCTTCACCTCATTTGGCCACTGTAGCTTGGCAGTTTGAACAAACTCAGGCTTCCACCTTTGTGAGCAAGAGCTGAGGTTTGCTGGTTGAGAACACAGAAGACTCGAATTGCCTTGGCAGGACTTAAGGTTGTTTTGTTTTGAGTTCATGCTCATCCAAACTTCTGTAGTCTCTGATAGCCATCCCAGATGGGGGCAGCCATCAAACAAACATAATTGCAGAATACTTTTGCCTTGAGGTAGTGATAAATGCTGTTTCTTATCTCAGGAACTCTTACTAGTAACTTGACTGCTTCTGACTAATTGTTTTTCCTGTTTCTTTAGGAGGTGGAACACATGGCTGTTTAAAAAATAAACAAACAAAGCTGTGTTCCTCCTCCTCCCACCCCTCCTTTTGCATGAAGGAAATCTTACATGAAGGAAATGGGTGGGTTTTGCTTTGATCAAGGCATCTGAAAAATACGGTAAGCAAACTGAACTTGCTGTCATCAGAACAAAAGCAGTTAAAAGCTGCTGGTGTCAGGTCTCCCTGAAAAAATTCCTCAAATTTTCTGCTTCTGATCCTGCAATTTGAGGAGACAGCAAACAAACATTACAATACAGCCCTCTGTTTTGATCAAACACCTGTTCCTTTGTTCTTCATTTAATTTGCTCACATTCCCCACATGAAGCTTGTGAAGAAGGATTGCCATCTCCTGGGCAAGGCACACTAAGACAGCTTCTCCATCCACTCCGGAGTCCCCTGCGGGGCAAGTTGACCTTGTACTTCCTTCTGCTATACATAAAAATAGTAGGCATATAGCATACAGGCTTCATTGCCTTCTCCTTTAACTTCGCAACGTGTCACTTCTGAGGCTGATGTGACTAAATGAACTGGAGCAATCCTCTACTCTGAGGTTTTGCTCGTGATGAATGGTCTATAAAGAGTACTGGGTATTTGTGTCTTATCTTAAACACAAGCCATTTGTCGCACTGTTTCATGAAAGTGTGTGACTTCTTTAATTAGCCCCCATCTTGTAAAATCTGTTACAGAGATGCAGAAATCGTTTACACCTCACATGAATGGTCAGTTTTTAAGTGGTTATACTTGTGATCTTTTCCAGTTTCCTTTGTGAAAGTCACACTTGAGCAAAAAGACACTTGGGGAGTGACAGTCCATCTCGACAGAGCGAAGGCAGCTGTCACACAAGTTTAGTCACTGTGTTAATGGTGAAGCACAGTGGTGCTGATTTGTTCCTGCTGGCAATAAGTGCTGGTCCAGCCATTTCTTCCTCTTTACGCTCTGCACCCTGAGAGAGTTAGCTCAGTCCTGTGAGCATATGTTCTCAAGTAGAGTTTGGCTTTTGATTTTAGATTCTGTTCTAAATGCTGAATGGCAGGAAAAAAAAAAAAAAAAGAGCTGTTATTTTATGTTCCAGCTTATGAAATTGTTAAAGCTGTTTTAATATTTTGCTTTTTCAAGACATCGTTCAACCTTAGTTTGGTATAGACAGGTCTTGGTAGCTACACTCTAGTCCTAGAATATTCGCTGTGGAGACATTTCCCAGTTCAAGCTGCTTTTGCTAACAATCCTCATTTATCCTGTGATATCAAGAAGTTGCACAGCAGTTTCCAAAAACTGCAGTTTTTGTGTGTGTGCAAATGTTAATATTAAAGTGAAACAGCACAGTAATTGAACGAAGTTGTGTAGTATGTTAAATGCTACTAAATGGTCATATGCTGGCACTGAAAATCCCACACGCAGTCCTTTTCCTTTACACTTCATGTTGTGTCAATAACTTCTAGGTTAAAATTGAGTTAGTTTCTGGCTTGCTTAGAGCTTCTTGCAGTGACGAATGCCCCGCTTGATAAATATTCATAGAAGTACTGGTTGAAAGGCACCTCTGGAGACCATCTAGTCCAATCCCTGACTTGAAGCAGAACTGTTGATAATGCTAAATCAGGTCAGCCATGGCTTTATTTGAGTGCTGAAAGCTTCCACAGACACAGACTACGCAGCCTCTCTGCACAAGGTTGTGTAGTACTGTGCTGGCCTCCTAGTGGATGTTTTTTACCCCGGTGTCCAACTTGAAGCTCCCAAGCCCCAGTCTGTGGCTGTTTTCCTGTGAAATACCTTGTTCCACTGGGAGGAGGTTGGCTGTCATCTTTAATTCTCCTTCAAGTAGTTGTAAGGCTGCTAGATAGCACCTCAGCCTACACAATTACAGCTTTCTCAGCCTTTAATCCCACGTCAGACAAAATGAGTGGTAAGCATATCCTTTGTATCCAAAAATCTGAATAATGCCGAGTGGCTCATCAGTAATAAGATCTAGATATTGAGATATCAAAACATCTTCTCAGCTGGGGAAGGCAGCAAGTGGAGAAGACCACTGAGGTGGCAGGCAGTAGCTTTTTGTATCGTGCAGGTGTACCGTAGCTATCTAGAGGGCTGAGTGGAGGTTTGCCTATGATGGTTGTAGATTAAATCAGGGCGTAGAGTAAATCAGGGTGGATTACTGACTGGTGGTGACTGTTACTTCCTAATCCGGTGTTTCGGATGCCCGCATCTGCCCATGCTGTAGTCAGAGTAAGTGAAAAGCCCCCTGGGCCTGCAGGTGCATTGGGACTGTGTGTGTTTAGTACCTCTTGAAGAAATAAGCGGGTAGACCGAGCTGTCCTGCAGCAGTGTGTGTTATGAAGGGTTACCTTTCCTCTGCTTTCACCCGTCTGCAGCGTTCCAACCCCCATGCTGCCTACCCCAACCCCGGACCAAGCACATCACAGCCACAGAGCAGCATGGGATACTCAACTACCTCCCAGCAGCCGCCACAGTACTCGCACCAGACACACCGGTACTGAGCTGCGTCCGAACATTGTCAATGCACTGCTGCTAACGCCGCGGGCCTGGCTGCACAGCCGCCTGCCTGGAACCCGGCTGGGGCCACCAGAATGTACTGTACAACCACACCTTCAACGCGTCCGACCGCCACGTCCCACCACCCTTCACGGAGCGGAGCAGTGGCTCCCAAATTGTACCTGTTTTGGGGTTAGACTTGAAAAGAAAGTGCTAGCACAGTTTGTGTTGTGGATATGCTACTTCCATAGTTTACTTGACATGGTTCAGACTGACCGATGCATTTTTTTTCAGTGACAGTCTGTAGCAGTTGAAACTGTGAAATGTGCTAGGGGCAAGCATTTTTGTTGTCGTATGTGGTGAGTTCTCTTGATGTAACAACTTTCTCTGACCAATAGTACACAACATCTTCGGACTGGTACTTGAAGCATACAGTATGTGTTAACATGGCAAAAAAACAAAAACAAAGCAAACTATCCGTGACTCCAACTGAGATGATTTTGATAGACATTTATTTTTAGTGACTTTTGTGGGTTGGTTCATTTTCACATAGATCAATGTTTTACAACCAACACAATTGCTACAATGAGATTTTTTTAAGAACATGAAAACGTTTGCATTTTTTCCAGAGATTTCAAATGTCCCAAAGATTAATTTCCAACATGAGTTTTTGCTTTTGTTTTTAAATCTATGACTTGACTGGTATTAAAGCTGCTATTTGATAGTAAAATAAGTATGTTGTCATTGATATAAACATGTTTGGTTCAGCAAACAAGCAAAAATGATTGTCATAGACAGTGTTTTATTTTTTTCCTGTTGGTGTTAATGATTTGTGAGCATGCTTTGGGATTAAAAAAGCATGAGTGATATTTCCTAAAAAGGTGCGGCATCCATTCAGATATTTCGTCATGATTTTTTGAGAACCAGCTTGGTGTAGTGAATTTTAACTTTCATTCAGTTAATTATTTTTTTTTTAAAACGTTCGCACGTTGTTTAGGGGTGCCATTCTTACAGCAGAGGATCAAGGTGTTAGGAGAGCCTTAGAATTTATGAGGAAAAACTTACATACAATGTACTGTATCAAACTATTTTACATGAATGACGCAAGTATTCTGAATAAAAAAAAATCAAACATTGTTAAAACAAGGTGTTATGTAATAAATTTATTTTTCATAAATCTGCATATGAGCTTTGCCTGTGTTCCTTTTCATCGACAGCGCCTCACTCCCCATCATACCTACATATTGGGTTGTGTTTTGAGAAACAATATTTAACAAGGGGTTTTATTGTAGGTGGGCAGGCTTCCATTAACCCTACCAAGAAGCATTTTTTTAAATAGGAAAAAAAATATGCTATTGTAAAACATCATTATATTACATGGTGTACATCGAATTGATCAGATGGAGATGCACTGGGCATGGGTTTGTTGCTAGCTACGTTTTATAGATGAGCTTTTTTTCATCTACAAAACCTATAGACCTTTCTTAAGTGTTTTTTCTATGGTTTCTGTAACTCATTCTTACCTTGGTGTCTAACACCACACCGTAGTTTTACGACATCAATATCTTCTGCAATATACACAGGATTTTGTTCTGCAAGTGTTTCATGTGGGGTGAATATAAAGTGGTACGATCCATTAAAATGCACCGAGGTGCAGGTGAGGTGGGGGCAAAAGAAAAAACAAATCTGTAGCCAGCCTGAAATGCAAACCAAGGGTAAGTTTCAAGTGTAGATGAAATTATCTGAAGGCCAAGAGGTTTCAATAGGCAGGAGACTTGAAACTAAAGAAAAAGGGAATACAAAGTTGGCTGCTTAAAAAGGGGGAATATACTTTTAGTTCTGTGCATAATGGCCTTAGGATAGTCAAATCTGACTTCCCCGAACTTCAGAAATAAAATGAAGTACAGAGGTGTTGTGTGGAGCGCCTTAAGCTTCTTACTGGCTTTTGTTGTTTCCCCTTCCCCCCAGTAAAAGCCTTTTTTCCTCCTTCCTGAAATTTTCACGTAGACTTTGAACTGGCATGCTTGGTCTCTAGACTGTTACCAGATACTGGTAACAAGAGTAACTTTTGTACAATTTTTGCTTTTATTAAAGTCCTGTTGGCCTATTTTTTTTTTCCTTTCTTATTTCTGCATATTCATATTAAAGCGTGAGAGTTAATACTATTCATATTCATGCAAATCTGACTTGATACCAGTATATTGTGATACCTCATGCTTTGTTTAAAAATAGCCGGTGAACTTTAATTGCATTTTTCTGAAGGGAAATGCTGCCAACTGACACAAAGAACCCTTGGCATTTGTTTGCACTTGGAATTGATTTTTCCTATGAAAAAGGTATTTGAGATGAAGATGCAGCGTTATCAACTGATTCTGGTAAAACCAAATTATTCCGTGCATTTAGTTCTCAATAGCCTGCTACCCCATTTGCAGTTTCTTCATTCGTTTCACTCCATTTTAGTGGACGTTGTGGATTGCTTCATCAAGCTGCAGCCCTGCAGGGAAATCAGCTCTTTTTATTGGACTTGTTCCGATGCCTGAGCCAGCTGGTCATTCTGTGGGATGAACGTGATGTGTCTTTCTCTAGAGTCGTGTAAAGAAAAAGTTTTCAATGCTTGGTGTAACCTCTGCTAGATACCTTGAAGGCAGGGTATTTCTACTGCTGCTAAGGCTGATCTTGTCATGGTCATGGCAACTGCATTTGATCTTTCGCATCAAATAACGTTTCTTAACGCCGTCTTTAGGGATACCGAAGGCAAGGCTCTTCATTATTTTCCTGAGCTATTTAAAAACCAAACAAAACCCAAATCCTCCTGTCCCTTTTTTTCCCCTTGCTTTTAATATGAGGGCTATGGGAAGGCAAGGGTGAAGAATGCGTCTTTGGGAACGTTTTAGTGGCATGGTTGTGAACTCGTGTGAGGGAGCTAGCAGCGAGGCTCTGTCTTTCCTCACACAGCTGAGCGTTTCTTACTCAATTCCTCAACTTCTCCTGTTTTTCCTCAACAATTCTCTAGGCCAACCTGAGCGTATTTCAGCTACCTGCAGTCGAGGAGCCAGTCTTTGCTTTGATTAAAGAACAAATTATTTTCTAGGCTTATGCTGAGAGGGGGCTACAGGCCTGATCTGATCATTAGGAGGAATATGCTCCTGCACTTCTACCTTGGCGCTTGAAGCAAGCCTGGCTCTTTGCTACAGCAGAGGCCACGGCAGCCTGTATTTATTGTCCCTGGGAAGGACCCACCTGCTTTAATCAAAAATAGAAAATATCCTTTGCAATAACCCCTTTTCGAGCAGGTTTCAGTGTTAATGGAGGTGGGAGGAGCGGCCGAGGAAGGGAGCGAGAGACCCTTTGCCCTTTACCTTCCTGTGTGTGTGTGTGAGTGTGTATGAACTGAAAAGCACCTAAAAAATTCACTGAATGGCCTGGGGCAGCGCCCTGCCGGGTGCCAGGCCAGCGTTTGGGATACATTTTCTTTCAGTTTGCGTTTTCCTTCGTCGTGAAGCCGTGGCTGAGTTGAGCCTACTGCATTTTGGGGTGATTTGTGTGGAAATGGCAAGTTCCTCCTGCAGCTGGGGCAGCAGGCGGGGAGCGGAGCGAGCAAACCCCTGTTGGCTCTCCTTTTTTCCTTCAGTGCAAAGTGCCTCAGTTCATGCTCCAGAAGGACAAGAAGGAGCGAGTTCCTTCATATTCCTTCGCTGAGGGCCGTTAGCAGCCCCGGTTTCTCATCAGCTACCTTGTCCTCGGTCTCTTGGCCGCTCAGACCCGCATTTAAGCAGTTTTTAGTGAGAACAAGGCCTTGGGGTCGTGACGTGAAGGTTTTATGTAAAGAAATGACCTGTGCCCATCGATTTCTTTCTGCAGCTGCCCCCGAAGCAGAGCCCAGTTCTGCCGTTTCTCCCCCAGGCCCACCTTGGCTTGCCAGGAGGCGAGCTGTGGTGGCTGGTGGTGCTGTTACGGGTACAGGTTGGCACTTCCACTGTGGGGTAATTGCGATAACTGAGGTGGGACGGAGCCTGCAGGAGCTCGTGTTGGTTCTTGTGTATCCCAAAGGAAAGATATGGATTATTTCTTGGAGTTCATGGTGTAGTGGCAGCCCTGCCGTGACCAGGCATGTTTCCTCAGCCCTCACGCTGAGTTCAATCGGCCACCTGCTCCTCTGGGTCCCAGCCACGATGCTGAGGCACCCGGTAATCCCTGGAGAAAAGCCCCTCGGGGATAATTTCTCCTTTGGGTGCCGGCAGCATCGCTGTGCCCTCTGTGGATGGAGGCGCTGATGCTGCAGCCTGGGAACCTGGAAATCCCTTTGTAAGCTGCTCCTATCATTCTGCCACCTTCACCAGCGCAGGTACGTAGGGTATCCGTGCATTATGTTTTCATGCTGGACAAAACAATCTGTTTTTAAACATCTGCAATTTTGAGTACTGCCTCTGGGGCTCAGCTGGGAGAGCTGTGACATTTCTCGAAGAGCATGGGCAGATGGATGCGGGGCCACCTCCGCAGCCCGGGGCCGATAAGCAGCTGCTCGATCAGATCTCATCAGCTCCACGGTGCTGTCCTGGCCATCGTGTGCTCCTCCGGCTCCAGGTGTTAGCAGATGTGGGATCAGGATCCCCCAAATAAACAGTCACCCACACCTCCCACTCCCCCGGGGTTTGAGCTCAGACAGGGTGATGCAATAGGAAAAAAAATAAAGAAATCCACAAAGACAAAACAAAACAAACAAAAGATCCCCACCAAGCCTCATCAAAACAGAAGGCAGGGAAGGAAATGTGTTGAAATGATGTTGACTGTGAAAATACCAAAGGTGATGCCGTGGTAAGGGAAGCTAATAGGAAAGTGAGAACAAGCAATAATCTAGAGGAAAAGGCAATCCATGGCTTTGGGGATGCTCTGGAGCCAAACCCATCCCTGCTGTAAAATGTGGTGCTGCCAGAAGCTGTCCTCTTGCCATCGCTGGGGCTGGGTTAGGATTTGGGGCACTCCTCCTCACCTCCCCGTTAAAGCCCCTGCACTGTTAAAGAGCCCGATGTGAACGAATGTGCCTCAAAACCCATCCCAAGCCCCTGCCGCTCGAGCCTCACGCCGAGGATGTTATTTCTAATGAATATTTCAGCCGTCCTTCGGAGGCGGCTGCTGCGCGCCCGTTGCCTGCCTTCTCCCTGGAAGAAGCCCCATTAGCCACGTTGAGTATTCAGGCGCTTGATATATGGTGTCTGCTGCATGGAAAAGCGCCTCGGGGTGAAATGTGTTTAATAGAGAAGGGCTAACGCGTTCGTGATTTATCTCATTTTGGGAAGTTCATGCCTGTAATTCAATAACCCCGTGAGCTACACTTAACTGCATTCAATAAAGATGATCTAAGGGGGATGTTCGTGCAGGTGAAGGATTCAAGAACTGGAGGAAAGGATATTATAAATAAATGGACTCGAGGTAAACAAGGAGCTCAGGCAGAACCCTGCCCTGTGATAGATAGATGCCCCGAGTATCATTAAAGCAGTACAAATGGCTCCGCGAGATGCCTTTCCTCCTCCTGACAGGAAAAAGCTGTGCGAGAGACCTTCATTAAGGGGAAAATACCACGTTACGCTCTGGCCATGACCAGAGTGGTGACAGCCTGTGGCATCGTGCTCTGGGAGGCCTTTAGAGGAGTACCTGGGTGCACAAAGTGCTCGCTTACAGACAACGCCTCCTGCAGACCCCACAACAGCACAACAGACCCGAAGCTCTTCAAGGCTGGGTGTAAAAATACCTCGTGTGCTTAGAAGCTGTGAGGTGAGGAAGAAGGCACCGAAAGGTATCGCAGCATTGATGGTGGCTGCCCTGGGGCTCTGGGATAAGGTGTGGTGGTTGCGGCTGGTGGAGCCTGGGGGAGAGGGGCTGGTTGTGGGGCTCTGTCAGCAGGCAGATCTGACCTGCCTTGGGACATGGTTCATCCTGTCCTTAACCTCTTCCCATGGACATCTGGTCTCTTGGTCTGACCACACGTCACCCGCTTCTACGTGGCATGAAGTCTCCTAAGCTTGGAGGCTGGGTGATGTGGAAAAGTCCTGTGTCTGCAGCTGAAATGTCCCATGGGTGATTTCTGGGCTTTGCCCCAGAAAAAAGCCCCTCAGACCTGGCTTTCTATTGATGCTTGGCCACAGTCCCTCTCCAGCCCACAGCCTGGCCAGGATTCCCCCCATGACTTGGCCCCCACAGCTCCCAGCTGCGTGCTGCCCTCCGGCACTGGCTGTTTCATAGCCTTCTCCCGAGAGTTTATCTCACTGGAGTGAACAACCTGGCTCTTCTCAGCCCCTGACAAGGATCTGGTGATGCTGGGTGCCCACTGCCCTCTCAAAGACCCAGCAGCCTCCATGTAGGAAAACAAGATCAATTTTTGTTGTGTTTCACTGTCAGAGACGGAGCTGGCACAGCGGGATGCTCAACTTGTCTGGGAGCAGGCTCTCGCCGTGACTGGAAGGAATTTTCCAGAGGCCATGGCACAAAGCTGACCATTTTTGTTTTTCCTACTGCTTTCAGATGGAACATTTCCTGGGCAATGAGCTCATCTGTTTGTGAGACCCAAGGGGCCGGCCAAATGGCTCAACCCTGTGGGCTGCACGTCACCTCCAGCAGCCCCTACCCGAACCTCTCCAGCCCCCGGCCCTGGTGTCCCCACAGCCTCCAGCCCAGCTAGACAAAGGGGCTCAGCAGCTCAGCAAAACACCCAAATATATCTTAAATAAAAGTGGGGAACAAGCGTATGGAGGTAGGGAGTGTTAAAGGGCGGCAGCTAAACCCAAAGGAGCAAGTCAGAGCCCTGAGCCCAGGACAACCTCCAAGTGTTTCGCTAGGTCATTTTTGTGACTTTCCAAGTGTTCTGGTAAGAACATTCTTCTCAGCTGATTCAAACGAAAAAATAGCATCAATGTTTTTCCAAAAGATTTTCAAACAGGTTTTTGAGCAGGGTTGTACAGGACTGGATTGGGAATAACGAGCTTGCACGAAGGCCCTGGAAGGCAGGGAACTTTTTGTTTGTGTTGCATTTCTCCTTCATTCCTTCCAGAAAATAGCTCGTCGAGTACTTTTTCCCCTTTGGCTGTCATTCCCTTCAGCTGTTGCGATGTTTGTAGCTCCCATTAATGTAAAGCCCTCTCCTAGTGCTTTTCACAGCTGCCTTTTCAATCCAACGCCACAGAAATGCTGCATGTTGTGACAAGCACTGATCTACCACCGTGTGAGCATCCTCTGGACACTTTGTGTGTCTGTTTGCCTCGCCTTTGCTTGCTCTTTGTCCCATACACATGCTTTGCCCACACAGCACCACGCTGAGCGGAGGTGCCCAGAGTGAATCTCCCTCTCGGTGGATCTGAACAAACCGACCTTTATAAATATGCAGAGTAATAAAGCTGTTAATGCAGGATGATTAAAAAGTTATGGTTCCCCCAGCAACCTGAGCTGGGCTGCCTCGTGTGCTCCGAGGGGCTGAGACCAGGCCTCCAGCCACTGCAGCACCGCGAGGGTTGCCATGGGGATGGAGGTCGGGGTTGGTGCTGCTGTAAATGTGAAGAGAAGAAGCTCACCAGGCCTGCAATGGCCTGTCTGAAAGCTGCTGCTCTGCAGTGCCTGGGTGGATGTGATCAGGATCACAGGATCTCTGGTTCAGGTCGGCAGGGCCTCCTGGAGGCCTCTGGTGCCCCCCCTGCCCAAGCAGGGACACCCAGAGCAGGCTGCCCAGGCCCACGTCCAGGTGGCTTTTGGAGCTCCCCAAGGAGGAGACCTCACAGCCTCTCTGGGCAGCCTGTGCCAGGGCTCTGCCTCCTCCACCAGGCTGCTTGGAGTGCTGTGCCCAGCACAGGTTTGCCTGCACTTGGTGCCTCCATTTCAAACCCCATCTTTGTGTTTCAGTGCTCCAGGAGAACTCACATTTCCTAAAATGTGACTTTCATTTATTTCTTTCCTCCTTTTCAGGCCTCATCTCCTGGTGGGTCTTTGCTGACTGCCTCCAATTTTCTCCTTAATCATTCCCAGGTCAATCCAGTTACTCATTTCCCTCTCCTTCTCTTTTCCCTGTATTTCCTTATGGGGGGATGTGTGTGTGTGTGTGTGTGTGTGTGTGTGTGTGTGAGCACCTATAGCCTCTACACACCCCCACTTTTGGAAGAGGACCCAGGAAACTGTTTGTATCAAACTGTGCTTGAGGAATATTGTGAGTACATCTGTATTTCCAAAACCTGCAGATGGTCATCAGCTATAT
Source organism: Anas platyrhynchos (assembly GCF_047663525.1). Classification (NCBI taxonomy): domain Eukaryota; kingdom Metazoa; phylum Chordata; class Aves; order Anseriformes; family Anatidae; genus Anas; species Anas platyrhynchos. Next base: position 186,141,839 of record NC_092587.1, on the reverse strand, counting down.
TTTGCCTTTTGCGAGGGAGGTCTGCGAGTCCCATAACCAAAGGATGGCGGGGAGGGGAGAAAACCCAGAGTGAGAATAAGGTATGAATTCTGAGAGGATAATTAGCCTTTAGGAGATCTCAGCCAGGATATACGAGCTGTCTGTCACACCGGGGCTTTAATCAAGACAGAGTGTCTTTCTCAAAGCCACAAATTGCTGGCCGGGACGCAGGAATTGCTGGCTGCGATTTTACGGCAGGGTTGTGCAGGAGGTCAGGCCAGATGATGGTAATAGCCCCCTCTGGCCTTCCAATTTACGACTCTATGAATTTCAAACTGTTCATTCAGTCGTCCCGCTTGTAATGTATCTCAAATTAAATGTCAGCCAGTCGGTGACCAGCAACAACACCACGTGAGCTGGGGTGAGCACCCAGAGCCAACCCGGCAGGGACCAGGCAGCCGTCGGCAGAAAAGTGGCAATTTGCTGTGAGCCACCCTTCATCCACCGTGATCAGAGACCTCTTTGGAGGAGTCCTCATCCTCCCCACAAAGAAATCTCCAAGGTCCAAATGTTCCTTCCCCCAGGACAGGGACCTCCAGTGGTACCCATAGAAGGGGAGCATGGGCAGAGCATTGAGCCTGAGCTAAATGCTTGGTGATCTTCGTGAATCTCTTCACAAATATTTTTCCTCTCTCCATTTCCACCGCTGCCTTCCCAACAGCGAGCATCCTCCTTGCTCCCTCCTGAGCGTTTCTTTCTGCATTTTCCACGTTAAATTACAATCTCAGTAAGACACTGCCACCCCTGCTTGCAAGTGCAGCCTCTGAGCTGTACCATGACTATCAATTCAGTTCCATAACATCTCTGTGCTTTATTTCCAACCCTCACATCCCTCGACAACATCACCCAGGGATTGTTAAACCAGAATAGCAAATAATTTCTCAGGGTCTTTTTTTTTTTTTTTTCCCTATAATTTTAATGTGATCAGAGCTGCACCTTGTTAAACCATGTAGGTGAGAAGCTAAGTGAGAGGTCGGGTTTAAACTTCACCCAAAGGGCAGACAGTGGGAAGGGCAGAAGGTGGGAACGAGCCTTTGTCCTACGGAAAGCACACGGCAATGAGCACTGTTGTTTTATCCAGCAGAACCAGGAGCCTTGAGAACTCCTTGCAAATGAGGCTCCGGAATTCAAAAATAGCTTTCTGCCACTTTCTGCCTTGTTTTTCTGGTAATTAATGTGTCTTGGAGATCAGGGATTTCACATGAAAAGCTGCAGGGCTGGCGCGGGGCTTGCACACCAGCCGTAACAAGCGCAGCTAATCATATGCAGTTTCTCCTGGAAGCACTAGAGGGAAGATATCTGAGCAGTTTTAAAGTGATTTGCTTCCAACCCATCCTCCGTGTCAGCGGGGAGCCAGGAGGCAGGCTGCTCTTCCAAAAGTTTTAGCCCATGAAGTCACGTCATTATATAAGAAGTGCCGTTTTATTTATTTATTTATTTATTAAAAAGGGAAATATTCAGGGAAGGCTTGTAAACAAAAGACCTCACTGATACTGAGATATCCTGCTGGGAAGTGCAGCTCGAGTTGGTCTTGGTGCAAAATTCGCTGATGAGGATGGGGCCTGGGAAGTTGGGCACCACGAGTAGCATAGGGGATGTCCCCCGTGTGCATCTGAGCACTGTGCTCCTCCAGGTTGGGTGCCCTGAGGTTAACTCAGCACAAACAGCTTAAAGGTGGCACTCGAGCACTTGTGAGGTGGTCACCCTGTGGTGTAATGGGTGTGCCCCAGCAGGTGAGCACTGACCTGGTCTTCTGCACTTTTCCTGCAGGTCTAAGGATTATTTGGGCAAGCCTTGTTGACAGCTCTTTCCTTGAGCAGAGATCATGTGGAGACCTACAAGTGATCATGAGGGCGTAGAGTTGGGACCACAGAGATCATCATCTGTGATGGTCCATGGCATCTGGCCTGTCCAGCTCCTACTCGCATTGCTCCACCAGCCCCAGCCTCTCTTGCCATAAGAGCAGCCTCTACAAGACTGAGTGGATCTTCTGACATGTACAGAATTTTTCAGAGTTTATAGAAAACGATTAAGGAAACTCATGCAGCATTGGTGCTGATTCCTGGAAGGTTAACTCCAAGGTTCACCTGTCCTTTGGGCCCTGTTCCACCCACATCCCCAGCATCCTTCTCTAACATGAGGAAACACCCTGAGGAGGGACCACATGCACCAGCACAGCGAGCACAGCTTTAGGGGAAAGGACTTCTGTTGGATTTGGGGAGAAAAGGACTAGCTGGGAGCTCTGCCTCACTGATGCTAGTCCTCAACAGCCACAGGCAGTAGTTTTTGTGTTTTCCACCTGTCCCCTTGCCTGCTCCCCAGTGCAGGTGACCTTCCACCTCCGCTTGGCATTTCCAATCCCTGCCGGAGCAGGAAACATTGTAGAGCTTTGAAATGAACACGTACGTGTAGTACGGGATCACACCATAAGAGGGAGATGATTCCCTGTGGATTTTCTGGGGTCCCATAGCCCTGTCCTGACCGGTGGGTGCCAGTGTTTGGGCGGAAAGGTGGCTGATGGAGGCTGCAGAGGTCCAGTAGAGAAAGCGAGAAGGGGACAGAGTTCAGGATGTGTCCTTGTGTCAGGAGGCAGGAGCCCTGATGTCCTTTCCGTGGTGATGCTTCCACTGGAAACGCACCTGTGTATTTTTCGGTCTACCTTTTGACACCCACGAGGACTTATTGTGAAAAGCCTCTTTGTGTTTTTTCAGAACACTTTACTCTTCTCCATGCCACTTCATTTATTTTCAGGCCAGGGGCACAAGCTGGAGGAAAAGCACGGGGTGTGCAATCCTGCCTTCGGTCCCGCTCCGTTTGCTCTCGCTTATTAAGGATGCTGCCTGAGCACAGGCAGCCCTGGGCAGAGAAAAGGGCTCTCCAGGGAGCTGGGAACGGGCTCTGCCAAGCGGCCACCGAATCCAGGGCACGCTGTGTGGCCGCGTGTACATGTGTCTGTCCGTCCATCCCGACCTGGCTCCTGCAAAATGAAAACTCTGCCTGCCTGCAGCCCCAGGGCTGGAGCTGGGTTTGTCGCAGGAGGGGGTGGTCGGTGGGTCTGGGAAGGGCTGTTGTACCTGAGGGGGATTTTCAGGTTGTTTTAATTACTATTCTTTGTAACATTGGTTTCTCATAGCACCACAGAAGCACAAGCGAGTTTTGTCTAGCCTTCCTCCAAGAAGGAACATTTTTTCCCAATATCTGAAGTCCTTATTTATGCCTTTCAAATCATGTTTCTTGAGCTTCATCAAAAGAAGCAAAAAATAAAAAAAAAGATCATCTGAAAAATATGTACCAGCGAGGGAATCTGGCATTATCACCCACAGCTGTCTCAAAAAACAGCCCCATACTCCTCGGTGCTCATTTCTGGAACAGATCTGAATTCGGGGACAAGGTGTGAGACATTTCGAAAAAGCCTTCATTACAGTGCTGAGTGATTTCCCACCTCCTCCTCTTCTCCATTACACCTTTTTTTTTCTCTCCCAAGTCTTGCTGCGGGAGGTTAAGGAGCAGAATGACATCAGCTCCCTTTTCTTCCTGCGCGCGCCAGTCTCCCCAGCTTCAGACGCTGTTTTTGCCAAGACTTCTGGAAACTGGAAAAGGCCCAAACCAGGCAAAGCTCAGAAGTGTCTGCAGCAGTCTAAGATAGACATCTCCTCCCTGTGCACCCAGAGACAGCCCTGGTGCTGGTGTTATACAGCTCCAAGAAGCTCGCCTGGGCTTGCTGTTGTCTTTTCGGCCATAAGCACGACCTCCCAGGCCTTGTCCTAGCAGGCCATGGCTGCCGAGCCATGCCCACCAAGGGGATGGGCCCCAGTGCCATGGAGGGGGGACAGATCAAAGGGCAGTGTGCTGGCAGGACACAGAGGAGACCCCTCAGCACCTTGGCTGGGCAGGGGTTCGGGGCTGACAGGCCTTGAAGGGGTGGGAGAAGGGCAATGGGGAATCAAGATCCGCCAGAGAAGGTCAGTGGGCAGGTGTGGAGCAAGATGTCTCCTGTCAGGATAACGTCTCCTGGATGGCCTCCAGAGAGAGGGAGGGGAGCAGGAAAGCCCTTGAAGGTAGGACTGGGAGGAAAATATAGAGAACATCTCCCTTGGGTTTGGGGTCCCCCCTGTTCCCACCCCAAGGTGTCACACCAAAGCAGGAGGCAGGGGTTGTTGTGCCATAGCTGCTAGCCGGTTTGCTCAGCTAATGGAGACTAACTCGGAGATTTCTTCCAGCGGCTCCACGCAGTCCTGCAGCTCCCGTGTGACATAATGGGAGTGACAGCAGGCCAGGGACACCACAACATCACTGACAGAACTTCACAATTCATCTGCTACACCTTAAAAAGGAACAATGAAGGAAAAGAGCAAAGGAGGCAGGCGGGGGTGGCAGGACAGATGGAAATAACCAGCTGTGACTGTGTGGCCTCAGCTTTCTCTTTCCCTGAGGTAAGAGCAAGACAAGGCTAATCTCTCCTGAGAGAGCCATCAGCTGTAAGTATTCCTCAAGCTCTTTGGCTGTCCCCACTTCACCCATCGGGAAAGGTAAGTAGCTCAGTACTCGTTAACTTGTCAGTCACAGGAGACTTTTGCACCATTTTCCTGTATTGATCCATCTCCATTCCTCCTGCAAGAGCAGGAACAGGGCAGCTCCAGGAAGGTCCCAGGAACAAATGTTTTTCAGGCAGGACATCAGATGGGACTTCTGGAGCCACAGGAGAGTGACTGGCAGTATCCTGTGGCTTTTTCTCAAAGCAGGACAAGGCAACAGGAGCTGTAACTATTTTGCCAAAAAATGACAGGATTCTTCAATGTCCCTCAAAGAAGAAGAGCTTTCCAGAACACTCATCTCCTTTGCCGACAGGGCTGTTACTCTGTTCATTTCATCAGATTGCTCTTCAGATCTCTCTGCAGGACTGTCTCTAGTTCGTATGAAGTTTCTATATCATTCTGGGAGCAAATTAGGAATTACCTTGGACTTGCCTTCCCATTATGACCAGGATGCCACAGAGCTGTGAACACTTGTTCTCTAGAGCTTCAGACTGGCCTTTCTAAGGCAGCTCTTTTTTTAGTATCTCGTTAGAGTTTTTCACCACTTTTTCAGTATTGATCCATCTCCCTTCTTGCTGCAAGAAGATCTCATTAGAAAAAGCAGCTGTGTGAGCAGCCTACCAGAAGTGGTAGGATCACCCTGTCCCTCTAGTAAACATCTGTGTAGGTCAGAACTTTTTTACATTACATTCTCTTTACAAAAGCACAATTGCTTTTCCAAAGAGACAGTGGTTCCTCTAAGCAAGACAAAGTGATAGAGGGAAAAAAATCCCACAATGTAAACAGCATTTCCAGACTTCCTTGAAGGTACTCCCATAATGCTGAGGCCAGAGCACTGGTCAGCACGCTGGCTTCCCGTGGCTCCTCTGGGGGAGCTCGTGGGGTCGTTCTGCAGATCACAAATCCTGCCCCTCCCACAGTATCTCAGAAATCAGAGATGAAGTGGTCTCTAGTGGTTTGAGTAAGTTTCCTTCCTTTCTGGAAGGAAAAAAATAACGAGTTTCCCCCTGCTGGTCAGCAGAGACTTTATGCAGATGGACACAGGAAATCGGGATTTATTGGCCCCACAGCTCACACAATTCCTTGATTTAGATGACTAGAAATCTCTTAGCACTCCATGACCTGACTGGATCAGGTTGCAAATCTTTAAATCATGCTGACTTCACATTTGTGTTCCGTTTCCATGGTCAGATGAGAAAATTCACATTTTTTATTTAAATTCAGCAAAACAAACTTGTGGTGTCTTAGGATAAGATGCATCAGATAGCAAGCAAAACCATCTTCTTTCATTCTTGTATTTCTTTTTGCCTTTGTTTGTTTTGTATTTCTTTCTAGGGTCCCTTCTGAAACAAACAAAACCAAAATATTCCAAACTTCATTGTGTTAAGTGTTGTACAAATATCAAATAAAGGGTTCCTCCACGTCCTAACATGCTTACACAGTCAGAATACATGAGCAGTGACAACACGTGGATGTATGCAAGGGGCTTACTGAAACCCAGCAACAGGTTAGCTGTGGACAAATCTGTCTGGGAGTTGACATCAGTGCCCTGTTTCTTTCTCAGCAATATATCATTTTTATAGGCACATGGCCAAAATGGAATTGCTGGTCCAAACCCTGGAGAAGACCAGCCCAGAGCAGTGTGCTTCAGTGAAAGATGGCTGAGCCTGCTTCACTCAAGCAGTGCTTTTTTTTTTTTTTTTTATCCAATGAAATTGAATAATTTTGATGGAAGAAATGAGGGTGACTGCCCCCACTGGTGCAGGTAGAGCACACATGTGAAGCTCCTGCATCAGCGAACAGAAAGAAGAAGGACCCATTGAAACCCACGCAGATATAAGAAATCTGAAATCCAGCATGCATGGACTTTTGCATTGATCTTATTAGATAAAGAATAATTTTCACAGATGTTTTTCACCCAAAGATATTGCATTTCTTTTCACAAAAATACCTTCTTTTTAATTTCCAGGTGAATATCCATTGAGACTCTCTCTTTTCTGCCAAAAAAATAAAAAATATGGTAGTTGACAAACTTCTACCCAGAAACAAAAGGGAATGTGAAGTCAATACTTTTTCACCAAGCTGCAGTGTTCAGATCGAATTCCCCTCTCCAGCTGTGCCCTTGGCCCAGTTAAGGAATGATGGGAGCTGCTCAATAGTCTGTCGGCTGGACTGGGGCTCCAGTGACCCAGGACTTCATCTCATGTCCATGAGGAAACAGTTAGCACAACACTTGCTTGATAACCATGGAGTTCACAGGGGCTTAAATCCATCCCCACCTTGTCTGCCACGGCCAAGCCTGGTCCAGGTTCTCCTTTACTGGCATGATCAGACTTCATTGATCAGATGTTAGGGCTATTGTTAAGGAAGAACAAAACGTAGCTCCTTCTGGGAGTGAAGCAGTGTTTGGCCAAGTTTTGAAATGTGATGTGTTTTTTTTTTGGTTGCTTGAAAACCCCACCCTAAAATACAGAGGAGAATGCTGGGACAAATGTTCTCAGTATCCATGGAAAGCCTCATGAAGATGATCAGAAGAATCACTTCAAAAGCTCATTTGGGATACAAATCAAAACAGTAATGTAGAAAATAAATGTCCACTTTAAGAGGAGTAAAGCTGTCCACAAGAGCCAGAGACTGCCTTGACCGTAAGGGCAGAACAGGCAGGTTGCTCACAGACAGATCCTTGTAGGGAACACCCAAATGTCCCCTTGTTTAGCTGTGTCATAGCACGCACCTGAGCCCAGCTGTGTTTTCAACTCAACCCACAACTTTCACACGGAATACACTGAACAAGTCTGGCTATGTCTGCACTGATGCAAGACCAGAACCAAAGACAGTCTCCAAACCCTCTGAATACACCATGGAGGGCCTGTGCAAGGTCACTGGAGTCCTTCCAGATGAGCTGAGACCTCTGGGATATTTTTCGTTTTCCCTGTGCTCCTCATTTTCCCCTGGGAGAGGACATTGTTCTAAATGAAGCTGTTTGAGCCTTTCACAGCCCAAAACTGTGGCTGTGATCTGTACAATAACCCCCCTTGTCTCCCATAGATAGTGCCAGCTTCTCTTATTGTTGTCTGCATGGAGACAGTCATAAAGGTGCAAATTTCTCTGTGTCCTGAGGGAAACACAGGCCAGTCACGAGGGTACCACCATTTTGAGGAGGAGGCCACAGGTTTCACAGTGACTGAACAACAGCCATGTCAGGCTCTTGTTCAGCTGTAACAGCAGCTGTCTGACAACCAAGTGACCATCCCCAGCTCTGTTTGAGCTTTAGCTTCACTTTGTGCAAATGGGTACCACGTCCTACATGTGAGATACTCCCACCACTAACAGAGGAATACCAAGTGCTGCGTGAACTCCCCCTGACCCCAGATGCTGCTGCTTTGCTGCACAGCTATTTCACTCTGTGTTTGTGCAGGGTGTTTGTCTCCGTAGCAAATGCAATGCAGAGTTGGCCCCTAAAAGGCAGTTTAGGTCAGTGATAGAAAAGTTTGTGTTTAAATGTTCTTGCAGACAAAGGCAAACCAAGAAGACTCCCTGGAGTCCATTAATTAACAGCATTATGTCATCTATGAAAGTGCAGTAGATCAACACTGTGCAAGTTTTCTCTCACCGTTAGAGTGTCAGAGCACTGTGGTTTTGCTTTGGATAAAGAAAAATGTCTTTCTAGGGTTGCTGTCTGTTAATAAGGGCTCTGCTAGCACACAAAATTGGGCGAGCTAATTATTCATGCCTTTTGTTTGAAAGTTTATGTAACGAGCAAGTCAGAGTTTCTTTTCAGAGCGTTTCAATGGTATCTCTTCAAGAGGTCAGGGGAGGAAACTTGAGATAATAGAGCAAAAACAAATCAGATTCTGCTGCTTTCAAGTGCATCCAGGGGTTACAGTAGCTTGAGTGTGATTTGGAAACTGAAGGCTTTCTCAGTGGCCTGAAACTGGTGTAGTGAAAGAGGCAAAGATACAGGAGGGAGCTTGTGAATAGAAACAATAGGTGCTGCAGTGGCAGCTGATAATATCTTTGCAGAATTAGGACCTGATTCTTCCTGGCGCTCGAAGCTGGGTTGTGCTGCAGAAGCTGTTTTATGTATTTATTCACCTAGGGTTACAGCCTTGCTGATGAACAGTCTTTCCCTCTAGCTGCATCAAGGCGTATAATACACCACGTAGCCCATGTAGCTTCTTTCTTTTTCTAGCATAGGAGTAAACATATGAATGCTTTTAAACTGTGGATGTAATGTTCAGACTAAGAGCGGGGAGGGAATTTCACAGCCATTAGCTGACCTATGGAAATCAAAGTAGTGAAACTTACACAGGCACTCAAAGCCTGCAATTTTCTGAGCTGCATGTTATCTGAGGAAATCCATACACATTTACTGTGGAGGTGTCAGTCAGGAAACTCATTGTGTCTTTGAAAACCAACCTTTTCAAAACATGACTGTTTCTCTCTGATGACTGTGCAGAGAACTGGGGCACAGTTGTGTGGTACAACTGAGCTGCTGCGATACCTCGCCGCCACTGCAACAACTCCCTGCTCCACTTCTGCCTCTTCCCCACTGCCCTGTCCTCCACAAGGGTCGTTGTCTCCATCCTTCCCTGCAGGCTCGTCTGTCCCCTTTTAGAGTCAGTTCAACCCACTGGGGCAGCAGAAAAACATCCACTGCTTGCTTAGCCTGCGAAGACTGACTTCAGAGACTGGAGAACAGGGGGAGCTGGGCCCTGCATGCCTGACCCATTTCCTACTGTCATGTTCAGCCCAAGTGACCTAGAGATTTCACCCTGAGGTGTTAGCCAAAGCTGGCCCATGTTTATTCGACTGGGTTATTTTTCCTCCATGGTAATGCTTTCCAGCCACAGCCCATTGATAGTATTTGGTCTGCTTCATGCTATCAGAGATAAACAAGACCTTCAGAAGCTCTGCTCGGCTGGTTGTGACATTGGCTGGAAGGGAGGAGAAATAAAATAAGACAATATTTAAGTGGATATATGAGTTCCAAACATTCAGTAATTCACATGAGCTTCACAACATATTTTTTTCTGTGATCAATTACAGGTGAAGTACATAACAGCAATGTGTTATGTTACCTTGACCAGAGACCAGAGAAGAAATGGTCCGTAGGTATTTAACTAGTTTTCATCTCCAGCCTAAAACCTAGATGCTCAGCATTTGCCTTTGCATCTCTGTCTTCATTTCTAAGGTCTATAAAGCAGATCTGTGCAGGGGAAGAGGTTTTCTCTTTCTGTATGGAAAGGGATGACACCTGGATGGTGGGATGGTACTCAAGGCCTTCAGCCATTGCTACTAGGAGTGGCAAAGATAGGTAGGTACAAGAGCAAATAGAGACACATTGTGTTGTAGGGCTGAGATTAAAAACTGTATTTATGCTTTGCTGGTAACTTAATTTGCAACCTTCTAACAAAAACCTGACCTTTATCTTGCTGGGTAAGTGTTGCTTTGTCCTACCTGCAGTGTCTGTGTTGACTTTTGAGGAGGGCTCAGATGAGGCTGGCAAGGCGAGGCAGAGGTGCTAATCTGCAGGAATCACAAAGATTTGATAAAGTCGATGGCAGTTGTTAGGGAGCCTTTACCCGGAGAGACTGACTGGATCCCAAAACATCTGCTAAGAACTATTCTTAGGTCTGCTATCTCTTAATGCTGAGTGCTCATGGAAAACTGTCCTTTTCAGGCAGAAGTAAGTCTCTTTCCCAGCCTCTTTTCTCCTCCTAGGAATAAGCAGCTGCAATGTCTCCTATCATTAGCAGCAAACCTGAAGTATCACGGTCTAATCACATCACCCCGTGCTCTGAGTCATGCTCCCACAAGACAGGAGCCTTGTGAAGCAAAGTCTTCTGAAACCTATCTAAAGTGCAGCCTGACTTCAGAAATTTGCATGATCTGAGTGTCAGGCTGTGTTTCCCTGATACCTATTGTTTCATCTGAGAGCTACAATCTCTATTCAGGTGGGAGGTGGAAATCCCTGCTCGCTGGTCACCAGAAGGAGACCAGCATGTAGCCAGCCACACAAAGAGGAAGGTGAGGAGAGGGATAATTCTGGAACCATTTGATTATGCTTTTGGTTCATGCAGGTTTTGTGATGCCTGCTGCATTTCCTTGCTGCTGTAAAGCTCTTTCCTAACGGAGGAAGGATTGGCAATAGCCAGAACATAAAGCCTGCAAAAACAGACCTTGCTGCCCACAGATGCCTGATACATGTTGGGCAGCATGTGCCACAAAGCCACAAAAAATACAGACACCGTCTCCTGAAGAAACCAAAACAAATGTTCTATTCTGGGATATGCTAGAAGTACAATGAAGCATATTGCATTTATTAAATGACTTTGAGATGTAAATATGAATAATAAAAAGGAAAAAAATCACACAGAGAAAGCTTATTACTTCTGTTATATTGCAATGAGTTAGGACATGGGTAACACTTTGCTAGATTTACTCTTGACCAGTCATACAAAAATTACTGACAGAGGCTATTGCTTTCTTTAAGAAGAAATTGTAAAGCAGAACAAGCATTTTCTGCTACGAGATTTTTAAAGAAATCTTGCAAATCACAGTCTTGTACTGGCTTCTCTCCTTTGTGCTCTTGAATTTCTCAGTCTGGCAGAACAAGATGACAATGCATTTTGAAAAACAGTTTGAGCCAAAGAATTGCACTGAAAACACAACTTTTTTCCAAATCTAACTATCTAATATGCATTTTTATTTAAAACTACATACGATGATCTATCCGGATAAGCATTTGAATAATTTTGTATCAGTTAACTATGAGCTATCTTTAATTATATCATCTCTGTATTTAACAGTTAGTCATCAAATTAGCTTTATAACATCTTTCCAAACTTGTTCTTGAAAATTAAACACAAATTTACAAATGTCATATCCAGCAACCTGACTGCCAAGTCTAAGTTTATTCTACTTAAAGAAATTAGCAAATCACAAGTCTCTGTTGGCCTGCTGTTCAATTAAGTTGTGCTATTCAATGGTGTATATATATATATATATATATATATATATATATATATATATATATATATATATATATATATAAAGTAAATAATTCATACTTCTGTTTTACCAACTGAAGCAGATTCTACCATAGTGGCTTATCAGGAGCCCTGTTCCAGACTTAGAAAAAATGTTTATCAGATGAGCAAAGGTGGTGTCGGGGAGTACAGTCCAGTATCTACCAGTCCGGATCAGAGTTCTCCGTGAAGTCAGATGAGAGGTACCAGCTGCATGACCTCCTCTTTCCCCTGATACCAAAAGGAGAAGACAGACATGGGATAAAAGACAGTAGATTTGGGGTTACATTATAGAGTCTCTTTACAAACCCAGAGGATAAAATCATATTTTAGGGTAAAACACAGACTATTTAGAAAGGAAACAATATATTTTCATAGCACAAGAAAATGAGGCAGTGAATATTATTACTCTAGAGAAAAGGTATATCCTAGCTCGGGAAAAGAAGGAGCATGGAAGAGGAAAAACTAACTATTTGAGTGTAACACTCTTGTTGACATGTTGGGTACTGATGCAATCCAGAAGGACAGGAATAATCTGGGAGCCAAATACAATGTCACAGGTCCTGAACAATTGCCTATTGTCCGTGAATAACAACTTCGCAGCAGAGCTGAGTGCTCCCCCTTCCTCAGGAGGCCTTTCAGGACATAAAACAATGTTTCTGGATGGAGTCATTGATAGGAAAACTCAGCAAGACCAATATCACAAATCACAATAAATTAAAAGAACCCCACCCTTGTGTTTGGCAAATCAGCATCCCGTGTGGATTGGACCAATATCGTAATTAGAAGCAGACCTCAGCCTCTAGTCCCAAGAAACAGCAAACACGTCTGCTTTGAATCCTGCCTGCAAGGTTGTGTGCGGTGATCATCTTCGCATATCCCCATCCCTCCTTAGAGGGAAGAGGTGATGCATATTTGCCTGAGAAAGCAATAAAGTGCAAATCCTCCAGTGGAGAAATGGCCTGCTGTTGTGCGAGGGTACACTTCCCAAGCTCATTCGGTGCTGACACAGATTACATGCCCTCAGCTGAGCCTGAGACTGCTTTGGGTAAAGCCCATCCATTTAATCCAAATCATCTTCAGACAGTTTGATCAGGAAAAAGCTCTGAGATCTGGAATGGAAAAGTACATTTTGAAACAATAAATTACAGATCTCTGTTTTGCTTGCTAAAGCTATTTATATAGCCACTCGAAAGATGGCATACAACAGGTTTGAGTCACTGCTGAACAGCTGAATTATAAAATTACTAATCTCGGGTCTAATTGCACTGAGGGTTTATTATGTCAAATTTTATTAGACATGTGTGGCTTATTTGTTCCCTGATACAAACAAAAATGACTTTTCCTGGCACTACCCACCCCTACCTTGTGCTTACCGCCGCTAGGGACTTAAAAAATAACTGCAGTAATAAAATTTTAAATATTCTTACTGTAATCTCTTGCTTGAGGGGCTAATGCTGCTAAACACGGAAGGCTTTGTAAAGCATTGTGTGTAATGAAGGATGATCTACAAGGAAAGAATTGAAGTAACAATACCATTATCACAAATTGCAAACCTCTTCAGAGTCATGTTTGGCAGTAAATTGTAGGCTGTCTGCAACTTCCTTTCTGCAGCTGTGAGATGTTTACTATTTGAACACACAACCTTAAATTAGAGGGCAGAGAGGAAGATGGGAAGCACAACTAAAATGCATGCACATCGTAAAGGCCTATATACTGTGTGTAGAGGATGGCTCCTTGTCCCCGGTGACTGTCCTTCCCTCATTCAAATTCCCCTTTAACTCTCTTCTTCTGCAAAGGATTTAGGTGCTAATCTGCCAATAAAAAATTAAAAAAAAAAAAAACAACTTGTTAATAATTACATTTTTCCAAAAGCAACCTGAAAAAAAATATGCAGCAGACAAATTCGGCATCCTTTTCTCCAGAGGGTACTGTATCTCTCAGAGACATTCTGTCATTTCATTTGCCATTATCCTCTCCAATTTGTCTGTAGCCTGACATTTTTATATTGCTGGACTTTCAGAGGCACTGAATTCCCACTGAAGCTCCTGCTATTGAGGCAGACTCGCAGGTAGAAGCTTTGGAAATCCAGTGGATTATCTAGGTGTTTATGGAAGGAGATGCTGGAATTCTGTTTCCCAAATTCATCCATTTCAGCTAAGATTTGGAAATATCTAAGCAAATGTTGGTAGTGCTTAAATAATCAGGGAAAAAAAAAATCTCCAAGTAATGTGGTTAGTATTACAGGGAGGAGTAGTCTGAGGAGTGTGGGGTAGTTTTATTCAGCCTGTACTTCAGTCTAGATGCTCAAATCCCTTTGAAGCCCCAGGTCACTGCCTTCATTTCTTGGGGATGCTGCACCTGCTTTAAATGGCTTTCCTCAAGCTATAAAGCTAGTGCAGCCAGGAACTGAGTCTGCCTCTGCGGGCAAGAAACTGTTGTAATGCATCCTGCATGTCCAATATCAGCTGGGGATTTCTTCTGCTCTGTGATGCTCGGCTGAAGACTGTTTTGACAGAGCATACAATCATTCTGCTGCTGTGCAGAAACAAAGACGGCGGGGGGGTTATCTTGGGCTTTTTTTTCAGAACCTCATCCTGTCCTACACAAATCTTTTAAAAGCAGGAAGAATACATTAAAACACGCAGCACAGACCGGTAGGAGTCAGTGGGAATAATCTACATGCACCGCAGAGTCACGTGGGAGAATAATGTTTCTTGCAGGAGTTAGCAATTTATAGTAGAGTGGTTATGTAGGGCCTCAGTGAAGGTGCTACTCTGGCTGAGTGGCTGTAATGGGTGCTCTGTGACTGCTGAGCATTTCTTTCCCTCTCTTACTTGCTTTGCTCTTGGAGAACGGTGATAATGTTAGTGCCTTCAGGTGTCTGGTGTGCATAGCTGCTGGCAGAGAGAGAGAGAGATCTAAAATTGCCTGAGTCCCCGAAGCACCATGGATTTATTGCGTGTGTTAAGCTCGAAATCTTGTTACGGGTAAAGAAGGAAACGCGTTTCATATGTGGAACTAAGAATTTGTTGTTTGCATAACTCAAATCCAAATGATCCAATCAAGGAACTAATATTATTGCAGAAAAGGAAAAAATAATGTGCAGAATGCTTCTGTAGAAAATATTTCAATAATAATAATAATACAGCTAAAATTGTTATATCCAGTCCTAGTACATAGTCCATTTTCCAGTGGTTTGCACTGCCCTGCTGGGTGTTAAGGTAGCTTCAGTGGGGGAGTCGTCCCTCCTGAATCCCTTGCTATGCTGGTGGTTCCTTCCCCCTCACAGTTGCAGCCACTTTGGGTCATTTCTGTACGTTTGTTCTTTTGTTTCACATCTTGGTTTGCCAGGCTGCATTACACCCAGCTTTACTGTAGACAGTACCTTTTATTTATGTTAAATACTTGTTTTTTTTTACTGTTTGCGACCCCTAAAACACGCTTTGTCCAGCTCCCCGCTCTTCATTTCTTTAACTGACCATTGATGAGTTGTTTATAGCTCTGGACTCTGCCATGTCAGCCTGTGACCTTTTTCTTATCACCCCATGCCCGCACACTGTATCCTGTGTTCCAGCTTTCAAGGCCTCTGCTATCATGCCCAGCCTGCATTCCTCCACACGACTTCATTACGTGAGTCATGAATATTTTGTTCTGCATAAAATAGCTATTTGTTGCTACTGTCCATGTAAACACGATGGTTATACCATGCAAACATAAGCAAAAATAAAACTAATTAGGCACACCTGCCTGGTCATTAAAAAAATTGCAGATACTGATAAACAGGCTAAAAAAAAAGCTCTAGGAAGGTGAAGACAAGTTCAGATAAAATAAGCCTGATGAACCTTGGTCCTGAGACTTTGCAAAGTCATTAGAAAGCCCTCGGATCACTATAGGCTGCAGCAAAGCTGTATTTACAGGGCTGTGGGGCTACAAGTTGGGGTACTTGAAATGCTGCAGCATCTCAGGAAGCTTAGCACATGTATCCCGTCCTTCATCCTCAGCTTCATTGAACTTTGTGACACGTAGGTCCTTCCCAAGCTGTTAACACCTCAGCATGTGGGCATGAACTTTCTGCCTCAATCTGCTGTCCAGTTAGTTGCACAAATAAGTTGTCCACCAGAGATATGTATATGATAACAGCAAGCTAAGAGTAGCATATTAACAAGACAGAATCTGGAGGTCAGGTACTGAAGAAACCACACAATAATTCTAAGATGAAAATGTGTTAGCAATTTATAAAAGATGCAAAGAGGAAGAAAAGAGAAGTTGGCTAATCATTCAAATGCTAGAGGTGTATAAAAGGTGAGAAAAAAAAAAGATTTTTCTAACAGACAAAGTAGTTAAGGAACACAAATGAGGAAAGGTTATTATATTTTCATCCATTGATTTGCATTTCTGAAGCAGCCAGCTCAAAAATTTCTCTGTGTTTGGATGTGGGAGTGAGGGCAGCAGAGGTACTAAAGGCCATTAGAGCTCTCAAAGTGGAAATAGAAGTGCCCAGGAGGTCTAGCACACCAGCAGAATTGTTAATAAAGAAATAAAGGTCTCTAGGACTGTCTCAAAGAGCTCAGGTCAGACAAGCCTCCTGCAAAGCGTACAGGGATGGCAGCAAGTGCGGTTAGAAATATTCTGATCCAAATACAGCATTTAAAAATTCATTGGATCTTTAGCACTGAAAAAAAAAAAAAAAAAGGCTTCTGGTAAGCTCTAGCAACTTGTGCTAGAGTTTCAGATCTGATCTTTAATTCAAGTTACTTGCAGAAACCTGTCTCATTAAAACACTACACTTAGAAGGGCTGGCTGGAACACAAGTTTTTGCTCGTTAGCTGGTAGTGCAGGTACGTGGGTGACAGAATTGGTTGCGCTTTTCGAGGGCTGTGTTGGCAAAGCAGAAATGGCCAAGTGCTGTGGGATCACTCCAGGTTTCGGGAGCTGGCATTTGGCTGTGCTGCACTGAGGAGCTGGGCTTCATTGTTCATACTTCATGCTGGAAAAGTTGGGACTGTTTTCAGGCACAGCTGGATAAGTGCACCTTGTGCTCCTGCCCATGGTGACCTGTGGCACAGCCTAGCCATGTCTGTGGGGTGGAAGGGAAGCTCTATTCAGCCCTTTCTAAAGGATGCTGGCAGTGAGAAGGGACTTTGGGGATGGGGTGGGGGGTGGGGTGGAGCACTCTTCTGAAGACAAAAATAAGAATTGAAAAGGAAGGCAATTATAAAGCTAAAGCAGTAGGAGTAATCGGGGCCTGTGTTGTGCTTTCTTGGAAAACTTTCAAAGCCTTTTTAAGCAGTTGGCATGAAGCGTTCTTCTGGCTATAAAAATCTCTTTTGAGAATCATCTCCCATTTGTACTTTTACAATTCATCCTTTTAATATGAATATTGTACTTATTAAAAGTGCATACTTACTAGGCGACTGGAGAGAATGGACCAAGCAACATCAGCAGGTGCCTCTGCATTATTCCTGCCTTGTGTGTGTCAACGCTGCCTTGAAGGGAACAGTCCTGGAGAGAAAAGGCAGGTCTGTTTGTAAGGCTGTTTCAGCCCTTGGCCTTTCTGCTGTCCACATATGAAATGAGTTAGGGCTGTTTGTAGTGACTCTGAGCCTGGTATCTTTTCAGAAGGAACCGCAGAGGGCCAATAAATTAATTTTACACTGATACAGTAAGTTTAGATGACTATCACTCTTGGCAGGATTTAAGCCAGCAACCATGACCACAATGCATGCTGCATTCTCCTCACCAGGAAAGCACTTAAGTGTACGTTACATTTCACACAAGTTTCTGCTCCACTGAAGAGGATGGGAGCTCAGTGTGTAAATGAGAGTTCCTTTGAGTAAAGATAGATCTAAGTGTGTATTTAAGTACTTCAAAAAAAGTACTGACTGCTCTTTCTGAGCAGAAATGTCTCCTCATTTCCAACCTGACCTACCCTGGCACAACCTGAGGCCATTCCCTCTGGTCCTATCGCTGGTTACCTGTGAGCAGAGGCCGACCCCCAGCTCCCCACAGCTTCCTTTCAGGCAGTTGCAGAGAGCAATGAGGTCTCCCCTGAGCCTCCTCTTCTCCAGGCCAACCTCCCCCAGTTCCCTCAGCCGCTCTTCACAGGACTTGTGCTCCAGGCCCTTCACAAGCTCTGTAGCCCTGCTCTGGACACGCTCCAGGGCCTCGATGTCCTTCTTGTGCTGAGGGACCCCAAACCGAACACAGGACTCAAGGTGCATCCTCACCAGAGCAGAGCACAGGGGGACGATCACCTCCCTGCTCCTGCTGCCTGCACTATTCCTGGTACAAGCCAGGATGCCGTTGGCCTCCTTGACCACCTGGGCACACAGCTGGCTTATGTTCAGGTGAGCATCAACCAACACCCCCAGAGTCATCACTAGAACTATCTACATCTCAGAGCCGAGGCACCAAGCTGTGCCCCAGCACTCTCCAGGCTGTCTCTGCAGCAGTACAAGGGGCTTCCCTATGCTGCTGCAGTCCCAGTGTGCTGAGCTGACTCCTGAGACAGCTGAAAATAAATCATAGCAGGCCTCAGGCCTCTACTCAACTTTGTGATCTTTTTAGCTCACTAGGCTCCTTCTGTAGCCAATGGAGAAAGAATGGGACATGGTTAAGCTTCTGCTTTGGCTCAGCTTTAGGAGATGCTGCTGTTTCTCCATTCCTGATGGAAGTCTAATCAGACATGCTAACTAATTGAGTTGCCTAAAATCATTTGATGTGAGCATTCCTCCTGTGTTCCCAGATGTGCTCCTGTGCTAAGCCCTGCTTGAGTAATTTGGGCCTCTGTATTCCATCAGCAGTCCTTTAAGCTCTTCAATCTTCTCTTTTCAATGTAATGTATTTTTTATATTGCAAACATGAGTGTATAATTCAGTGCATATGTTTTGGGAGTGGGGAGTCTATGAGAATGCCAAGCAAATCAATAAAGATTTAGCACATCATTATTCATTGCTGCGATGCCATGAGGCATTTATGTGTGCCCTTTTGTAGCGAGGAAGGAAAAAAAAGAGGAAAACTGTTATATATGTACAGTAAAATTTGATTTGAGAGAAAGACTTTGCATCTGAATTGTATGAAGTCTATTAAAATTTTGGCCTTCTTTAGACTAACAGGATAATGCCATTCCTGAACTGATTGTTTCCAAGCAACGATGCAGATCCGAGTTTGTGTTTGCTTATTTTTTTAGTTTGTTGCTAAACCAGAGAAGCTTCCAAAGATAGCCATGCAACTGATGCTATTAGGTGTTATATATAATTTCAAGACTATGACGTTGTTTTGAAAAGATGTTGCATTTGTTCTCACTTTGAAAACTGACTTGAAAGAGAGCATTGGGACTTGGATAAGGTTACCAGCAAGTGGATTGTTTATTTATTTATTTAAATAAAGGAAACGACCTACACTGTCATCAGCATGGCATGCTCCAATGACACAAAAACTTCACTGCAGTCAGGGGGAATTGCTCTCTCTAAGGAGCAAATCCTGTACCGCAGCTATTAATAGTGGTGCAGGTCTTCAGAACCTGTAGTTCAGCTACATTTTTCAAGTGTTTTCAAGCATGGCTCTCTAAAGGTCCAAATCCTCCTCTTTTCACTAATTGAAAGCTCCCTTCATGTATTATAAAGGAATGCGCAGTTATAGAGCCATGTATAATAAATAATAAACAGCCAGTTGCAAATGACATTGCTATTTTATATTCAGAACCATCCAAATTGTGTGGAGATTTTGTAAGGTGCATTAAGAGGAGATTAGGGTAACTTCTCTCTTTCCTGTCTGCTTTTGGATTTGATGACTTCATGGAATAAATATGATTTACGAGCCAATGTTGACTATTTTGGCTTTCATAAAGGCTTCCTGAAGAGCTCAGTTGCTAAATGTCATTAATGCATTTTATTTAGAGTAAGAAAATTGTGCATTTATACATAATTCAGCATGAAGAAAGGGCTGTATAGAGCTCCCTGATGTCTACATAAAGAATATAGTGCAGCTCTGTGTACATCTGAATTTCCATAGAAGGAAACCGATCACTTCAGAAGAGAAATACATCAGCTATTTAGTGGTGCAAAGCAATAAAGCACAAAGTTTGGAAGTGGAAGTGAAGAATAGTATTATTGGTAGAAATTTTAGAAATAATTTATTATGTCAGAATGTAATTGTCAGAATTTATTATGCCAGAATGTCAGAATGGAGTTCTGTGATTTATATTTGTACCCATGTAAAATTCTTTGGGATGATTAACAACCAGTTCAATCCTTTACACTCATAACAACATTTCTGGCTGTGATCTGTCCCTTTGGCTATTGTGTTATTGGGTATATAAGATCCCCTGTGTTAGGCTAGCTTGGAGTCTTGGGGCTAGAGAGCAGGCAGATGCTGCTCCACTACTGTTTATTTTGTGGTATTACCAGAGATCCAGTGTGGCATCAGGGCCCTGGTGGGCTAGATGTTGAACAGTACAGAAATGGAGGATGGCTTTACATTTCAGAGTTCATAATTTAATTATGTGATGGGAAACTATAGGGCAGAATGGGAGGATTGCATCATAAGAGTTGTGACACTTCACATAATAAACACCAGACTGAGTCCATCATCTGTCTATATCTCTTCCAAGACCACTATTTGATAGAAAGTGAAATTATCTTATGTACAAGTTGAAGGCAGATAATTTCTTCTCATTTGTACTTCAGCATCAGCCAAAGATATGCTGAGATTCTACTGTTTGAAGTTTGACTGCCCAGTGAGTTGCAGTCAAGGTAGGTAATATATAACGAGTCAGACTCTGGAAACATCATGTAGAATATGATGGCTTTCACCTTAGTTTGGCTCTCTGTTTTTTTTTGAAGGAAGTGAAGCAGTAAGGAGAAGACAGAGATGCTTTAACATTGTCTGTTCCTTGACTGGTTTAATGTGGATGCACAACAACTAAACATAAAAATGAAGTGAGGATAACGTAGAGATTGATATAAGGAGTATGAGGCTGAGATGCAGACATTGGAGGGGCTTGTGAAAGGCCTATGATCATAAATGGAGAGTGTCCCAAGGAAAATTAACAGTATAATGATATCCAGTGTCTGATAGTCTTTGGAGGCTGTTTCTTGTATTTGTTTAAGCCAGTCTGGTGACTGGCTTGGTCCTGAGGCTGACATTTCCCATGCTGAACAAAAAAAACTTGACATTTACATGCAAAATTAATGGTTCCTCAAAAGAGTGATACCATGATTAGGATTTTCACCAAGCTAGTGAAAGAAACTATTATTTGTCAATTAAAGGAAAAATACAGTGAAGAAAGCAGGAAAATAAAAAGTGGTAAAAAATAAAAATCTGTATAAAATCACCACATTCAAGCTTGACTTCTTCAGCACTGATTTAAACACGGAAAAAGAAAACAATGATATTGAGACAGGCATCTGGATTTTGCTCAGTTACACTCGTGTAACTAAGCAAAAAATTGACTGATGTTCTCCCCCTTAGAAAGACAGTAGTTTTGAGTAGCTGTTTGGTTTGAATGGTCCAGCACAGGTTTTATTTTGTGTGTGACTTTTGGCTGAGGTTTTTTCTCTTGGCTGGGTGCATACTCCTCCATCTGTCTCCCTTTTTTAAATTTATGTTTCCCTCAAGTTGAGGTCCCATTCCTCTTTCTTCCCCCTTTGCAGAACTGCCAGGCTGCCAGATATGCATCGTTAAAGTAAAAGAAAAAAAAAAAGAAAGAAAAAAAACGCACAAACAATTTCGCATTGACCTTTTCAAAGGGCATGATAAGCTACGGAAAATAAAACCGAGGCTTGGCCATAAAAGCGTATGCAGTAAATAAAGACGTGTCATAAAGCCTGCTGCCCTTCACGGCTGGCTGCAAGGCGGCCTGCGCACCCGGGTTGGCAGCGGGGAGGAGGAGAAACAACGCGGCCACCCCGACCCCGGCAGCGGCGATAGGGTCTGGAGAGCTTCCACTGAAATGGTGCCTCCGGCCCGGCCACCGGGGCGCCCCGGGCGCGTTCCCCGGCGAGGGCGCGAGGTGCCCGGCGTGCCAGGGCCGCTCCCACCCCATCGGCTCCTCGTGTGCCCTGTCCATGGTGCTGAGCGGTCGGGAGGCAGAGGAGTGGTTTCCTTCGGGTTGCACGGGCTCGCACCTTGAATTCTTGCTGTATGCACTGTGCAACAGATGTTTGCCAGCCTGGATTTTCCTCTTTTAGCCACTCTAAGAAGGCAGGGAGATTAATTAAAGCCGGAGTTGCTGTAGGTGAATGGCTCTTCACGTGTTCGCGGGGGCTGTCTCACTTTTCCTGTTTGTATATTCATCAGTTGTTGGAATAGGATGGAGGATTAAATCAACACTCTGAAAACAGCTTCTGCTTTGATTTGTTTATGTATTTACTTTTATTTTTTAGGATAACTACAGAAATAATGAGAAACAGCGGGAAACAGGAAACTGATTGAGATTGATTGTTTTGTGTATTCAGCTTGTGATGACCTTTGGGGAAAGTGAGTGTTTAATTTTTACTGATGTTGTAAAGGCACAGACAAAGTCCTGACCTTTCTGATCCAGGGTGACCACTATGAGCATCCCACTGAGAATTAATTACAATTGCCTGGAGCTGCTCCAAGAAGCATTTATTAGAGTACTATAAATGTGGTAAAAGCGATCAGTATGCCTGGAAGAAGCTATTCCATGTGCCTGCTGTGATATCTAAAAGAAGCTCAGACTTGTCAGCTTGTTGTTTTGTTTCGTTATTCATTAAGAAGACTGAAATAGGAGACAGCATTAGAACTCCAGGGCAAGTGTATCCTATCTTTCTGCTCTCCACACAGATACTTTTCTATTAGATTAAAGCACAATAGATAGAAATAGGCAGAATAGAAATCAAATGTGTTCCCAAGAGGCAGGACATGGTGCAGTTCTCTCACTGTATAAAGCAGAATACAGCAGCTTCTTCTAGCAGCTTCCTAGAAATGTAAAGTGGAAGTGAACAGAGAGCCACACAAGAACTCCGTGCAAGGAAGCATTTAAAATTCAAGGTATGCTATAATGCCATTTTATTACAGCATCCAGCACAAAGCCAGGGCTGTTAGTCACCTGGGATTTTGTAGTCCTTTTCCCCAGAGATCAAGATAAAAATGGAAAATCTGAGAAACTTTACAGAGCGTTATTTCATATAAAATATGATGATTTTGTCAGATACCTTGCCAAAAGGACTGGAATTGAATAAGAATGTTTAAATAAAAATTGTAAAACCATCTACATTTGTTTTGGAGAAGTATTTAATTGGGAATGATGATGAAAAAGCCAGAAATGTGGATTAACCTAAAATGAAAAGGGCAGCCAAGTTACAGCAGATGGCTTTCTCTTGTACTTTAAGTGCCTTATAATAGGGAAAATATGCTACGTAATCACAGTTGTTTCTAAACTGCCTTTTTTAGGGGTGAGGGGTGGGGAGGGGGGGGATAAGGTTTCCAGTGAGGTATTGGTAGAAAAAAAAAAATATATATATCAAAAAGACATAGCTGCAGACAGTCTGTATTGAACTGTTTTTATTCCGGAGTTCCGGAGCTCAGTTTGATGTATGGTAGGAAAGACAGCAGTCTCTGATTCCAACTAAAACCCAATGAGCAAATAGCCTCTACTTCTGCCTTGTCTTCCTGAGCATCTAAATTTTGTAAGGGTTCTGTCTCTCTCATTCTCTCATAGAGCTTCTCAATAACCCTTTCTGTGGGTTCACTGAGATTTCTTTATTCTGACAGGTTTTTGTTCTGTCGTGCTGTGGCTGCTTTTCTTTCCCTCCTGTATCAGTTAAGAAATCCTCCTCTAAGGCTGTTATCCAAACAACAGATTTTCCTACAGCTGAAAAGCTGCTCTTAAGATTTACTAAAAATCTCCCCTTCATTCCATTTTTTCTTTTTAAATTTATCTCTACCCAGAATGGGGCTAAGGGGGAGGAGGGAGCGAAGGGAGGGAAATAGAAGAGACAGGCTATTGTGTATGACATATGCTCAATTTCTCAGCAAGGCTTAATTACTGTTGGGAGTTTGTGCTCCTGTTCCCTTTGACACACTGAGCACTCAGCGCAGTGCAATGCCTCTTGCTTATTTCAGTTTGCGTGCACATGGGTAAGATTTGCTTGTGTATCGGGGCAATTTATGAATTGTGTATGAGAACGGAGACTGCAGGCATCACCCCTGAAGACTGTAGGCAGACATGCACCTTTCAGGCAGAGTTAAGACCCATAGAAAATGCTGCTTTTCATGCTCTTGTGATACAAGGTTTAGTCCTTCAAGTAACTGAGCTCATTGAACCAGGAGGCACAGGTGTAACTTCTAAACCCACATATAGATTAGCCAAAGGCCCTACAATAATACAAGGGCAAGGGAACTTGGCTGTCAGAAGGACTGAACTCTTGACTGATATCTGAAGAGATTCATGCCTCTTGCTTTGTGGGTACACAAAAATGCATGGGTAATTGGAGACAACAGAAGGCTTGGGATATAACATGCAAGACAGAGACCTAACACAGTGAATTCATTTCAACTCTGCATAATGAAATGCACCATTGTGCTCTGAAGAAGACCATGACTTTCCTCACTTTCTAATGTAAAACACTAAATTATATTAGTTTCAGCCAAAAAGCAGAATAAAAGCTACAGAATTTAAGTGCCAAAGCTATGTGTTTAAGGCCAATTAAAGAACAAGTTTCATAAAAACATCCAAGAAATGTAACACTTTCAAACTGCATTACAAAGAAAAAAATTGTTGTTTCCAAAATTAAAAGCGTGCTTGCTTGTGAAAATAAACTTTTCTTTCCCGTTTCCAAGCTCTGCAATTTAGACTATCAGTTGCATCTCAGCTTTAGCTAATTTCAGTAACATTCCACACCATTGGGCAAGTCCGTTCTGTTGGAAGAAGTAATAAGTTGAAACTGTCTTGATAATTAAACAGTTTAGTTTTATATTTATTTGCTGAAAAATCCTCCAGTGACATATTAATTATGCATAAAGCTTTGCCTTGTAAAGAAGTTAGCTGGTTTTCAAATACCCATCTCATCTCTATTTATTTTTAGAAAGCTGATCTTTCAAACTGACAGCATTTCAACCATTTTAATACTTTGATGAAGATCTAACTTTCACTCGGATTATTTTTCAAAATTAATATCTAGCGTCTTTTTTTTTTTTTTTTTATCACAATACAATCACCGTTACTTCTGAAGCTGGAAATAGCTTGGATTTTTTTAATCTTGGTTTTCTTTCAGCTCTGCCTTATTCAAGCCATTTTCTTTCACCAGAGGGCTGCTCAGAAGATGACTTCAGTGTATCATAGCTGGAGCTGCCAAAGAACAAAACCTTTGAAGGGCTTATGGTAGAAAAATATGCATAGAGCAATACATCTCTTTGAGAAGAGTAAGGTGAATATTGAAATATCCTGAAGACTGCTAATTGTTCCAATTTATCACACCAGATATCACTGATCAGTCTTTGCAGTGATAATATCATACTCTTTATAAAGTCCAGGCAAAATTTTGTAATGTCAACTAACTTATTGCTGACAGTCAGGCTAATATTTTCCAGGAAGGCAATATTGCCTGACACTTTACTGTGGGATACTAGGGAAGCCTAGGGAAGTGATAATTTGCAGTATTAGAGATGGAAGGAGGCATTCCAGTTTGAGTAGAAGTGATATTGACCCTGAGTCATGTGAGCAAACACTCAAATACAAATTACGTACTGCATGCTCAAAATCTAAGGACCTTATGTGAGTGAAAATCCTGCTTTTGCCTACTGGTGTCCTAATGCCCAGCTTTCACCAACAATTTTGAAACATCATTTTGTGTCTCTTGTATGAATATGTGTTGTGTGTATACTAGATACAAGAGAGAAGTAATAGTCATTAACATAACCACGAATATTAAGGAAATGTCTAATTTCGGTTACCTTGAAAATGTTGGTATAAATAGAGGTTTTTTACATCGCTATGTGACATAAACAATATGGAGAAAACCTGGCTGATTTGCCTTCTTTTCAGAAGCTGGAGAAGACTGTTTGGAAAGCAATAATAATAGAATGGTTATCAAAGGTTCACTGTTACAGTGGAAAACTGTTGTCTGAGATTCTCCAGGGAGTTACCAAACCTGAGTTTGGTAATGTTTCGTATTTCCTTCAGTGACCTGGATGATGCAATAGAAAGAATGCTTATCACATTTACAGATGGCACAAACCTGGTGGAGTAGCAATCAAAACAATCTCTACAAATGGGGCAGCTGGTCCCAAAAATTAGGATGAACTTCAAAAAGGAGAATGCAAGGTCTGCACTTAATCTGGAAAAAATGAATGCATTAACACAAGATGGAAAACAGCTGACCAGGCAGAAGTTTTGCTGAAAAAGATGTTGAGGTTACAGTGACTCACAAGTTGAATATGTATCAACAATGTCATAGTATTACAGGAAAAGCAAACATGCAGCATCGGTATTGAGTGCTGCGTGTCTAGTTCTGAGAAGTGAACTGCAGCAAATGTGGAGGCAATCCGAAAGAAAGAAAGGAAAAGGACCAGAGAATTAGAAAACATGTCCTGTGAGGCAGGACTGAAAGAGCGAGGGGTTTAATTCATTGAATGACTGACTGGAGAGACATGAGAAGCCTTCAGACAATAAAAGGTTGTAATCTGTTGTCCAAGCCCATTGTTGATAGCACAAGAAAGGAACATGCTAAAATTACATCATGGAAAAATTATGTTAGACACTAGTAAAAAGTTTTTTGCCATAAACACTAGGCAAGAATGTGGGAGAAAATTGTGAAATCTCCTTGTTAGATTAAATTCTTTAAAACAACCAAATATACATCAGTCCAAAGTTTTCTCTCTCTTGTTTATCTAGCCTTGTCACGGGAAGGTGGATTAAAAGATGTCTTGATGTCACTTTTGCCCTCTTTTCTAAGTCTGTCTCACTAATATCCCCATTTAATTTTAGTATGAAGTTTTCTATTTGCAGTTAATTTATATACATTTTTGAAAGGTCGTCTAAATAAAAATCTGTCTCACCTTGTCCAAACTATTTGAGATCCATGCATTTGATTTTCTTCTGGTGTTCCCCTACTTTTACCTCCATACTTCAATTATTTACGTATCAGCTTTTTCCACTCTGGGACCCCAGATATCAAGTCCACTCAGAAAGAGGAGTAGGAGAAGGCATCCCAAATGGAAAACGTGGCCCTTAGCAAGGCACTGGGAGAAGTGCTTGCAGCCTGCAGCCTTTTGTCATTCCTTGTCGTATACCAGAATATAACAGTGCATGTAACAGTGCACTTACCATATGACTCTTAAACAGCTTCATATATTGGGCTAGGGAGAGGTTCAGAAGTGTTTTGTGCTAGCATTGAGAAAACTTAGACACACATTTGGTCCTTGCCATGAAGGCTGTAACCTAAGGATGGACTTTTAAATCGCTGCGCGTGTTTCGAATTTGATTTCCATGAGGTCAGTAATTGAGGTGTTACCATGATTTTTTTTTCTGATGAGTTAAGCATACTTCTATAGTTGAAAGACTGGTATTCTATTTAATCTTTCACATTTTTTACATTTTTATTCATTTTTGACTGTACTCTCCATATTTGTTTGCTATGTAATGTGCCTCCTAACAATTTCATGACCATATACTCTATTGGTACCCACTACGATTTTTACAGTTGAATAAAAATGATGGAAAATCATTTAACTTAACTTTCAATACAGCCATCTCCTTCACCATCCTTCCCTTAGCCTATCTTATACCCTAGACTGCAGCTAATGTCTGAAGAGGTAGGACACTGCTGTGACATTCCAAGATCTTGAACAAGTGTGGGTCTGAATCTGAACTTTTGCTGGAAAAAAACAGGGTATTTTTGACCTCTGTAGTTCCCATCTGCATCTTTCTATGGTTCTTGTTCTGAGCCACAAAACAAGGCAATACTGTAGATTCTGACTCGCTTGCTTGATAGTTTCATTAGTCCTACCAACTCTAAACCCTTGAGCATGGAAGAGAAAGAAAAGAAAGAGAAAGAAATGGAAACCTTGTGATAATATGAGATAGTTCTCTGCATGTGTGGACAGAGTTCCTACAGAAGTTGTATGGAAAGTAAGGGAGGGTACTTTGAAACTTGCTCTTTTGGGGATTGGTTCCTTGTATCATCCATGCATCATACCAAGTATGGTATCTGAGGAAAATGGCATCTAAGGAAAATGACAGAGGTTCAAATACAGGCCAAAGGCACACGATGGTCAGATAGCCTATCTTCATGCTCTGGCTGTGTCTAACTCTCCCCCTCACTTTGCTGAAGGGAAAGACGTTAGCGGAGTATAACATTGATTCCCTGATTCATTGGTGTGCTTCTGTGGACTAGAAGAGAGATTTCTAAAGGCACATATGTGAGTTAGATGATAAACTGTTGCTGAAAGCCCGTGGGAAGTGGATGATTGCAGCCTGAAATGGTAGACCTTACTCATGATACTACAAGAAAGACAGACAAATCAGATGGAGTGAGGCTACCAAAATCTATTGGACATCAGTATGGGAGCAATCATAGTTACCATAAATCTTTCAATATCCCTGTCTTTTTGTGGGCTCAGTAGAGTGAGAAAACAGCTATAGGCTTCCCAGAACTCAGCTGCATAAATCCTCTGAACACTGAGCAACATGCTGCTGCTCCTTACCCTTTCATTTTTTACCTGGGAGAGCCTATTTTTAACAAGTAGATTTCTTCTCCTTTGATACTACACCTCCATTATAATTAGTTTAGTAAAAGACTGTAAATAGCATACCTTGACAGTGAATCCAGACAGAAGAAATAAAACGTAGCTTATTCTTAGCTGTTGGAGAAGTGCTCTGTACAGCATACTTTGAAACTTCTCACATAGTCCTCCTCTCAGAGCTTCCCTTCCCTTCTCCTATTTCAGACTGGATATTTAGCCCATGGTTTTTGTTTCTTAGTTTTATCCCATTAGTCCCAAATGTGCCTTGCATAGTACAGCTCCTAAATCAACAGCCTATTCCTAGTTACAGCTTTCTGTATTTCATTTTTTAATCTCCAATGAACTTGGAACCGTGTCTTTTGTGTGCTTGTGTTTAAAAAGGGAGCTTGTTAACTGACAATGCCATAAAACTATTAAGAGACTATGTCCTCTCCTGCTATACATCACTGATCCCTGCTTCATGGGGTATCCTAATCCACTGCTGTACCAAAGCGTCAGAGCCAGCAAAGAAAAATGAGCATTTTGCATAGCAAATACTTTTTTATGACTTACAGTTAATGGACCTTACTATTAATTGGCAGAATTACAACTCTTGATTAGTTGATGAAAGTAGCTGTCTTGAAAAGTTATTAGCCTTCCTTTTGTTCTTGTTTTTCTACATTTTTTTTTTTCAGGAGATTGATTACACAGAGTGCCTCTTTGAACTTATATTGAATGTTTCCTTTGAGGATCCACTTGCATTGTGTTTTCATAGACTTTGTTAGTTTTTCATTATTCCAGCATTCTTGGTGTATTAAAAGGAAAAACAAAACAAAGCAAAAAGTAGAATAATTAATAGTCTCAGGAAAATATTCCTGAAAAATATGAATAGTATGAAAATATCAGTAATTAAATTTGAATATGCAATACCATGAGAAATACTTACACAGATTTATCAAGGCTAAACAGTTTGTGTTAATGGAAAACAAATTCCATTAACAGAGATGTAGTAATTCATGAAGCATCTTCTGTTGTGCATTGCATGCATCCTCTAGCTGTCTTAAATCAATTACCTCATTCAGGACTTGGAGGCCCTTTCTACAGGGTGAGGCTGTGGCTGGAGGGAAAGCAATTTATTGCAAAAGCTGATTCAGCAAGAAACTCTTCAGGGACCCATCAATGTTCCATTATTAATCAGAGATGCTGTAATGATTATCAGTGGTGTTGTAAATCATTTGCGTAACACTATTTATTTTAACATTACTCAGCAATTCTGTGTTTCCTGAAAGACAAAAAGATTTCCAAATCATGAAACATGCCCTTCAGAAGGAAGCAACAAGCAATATAACAGACTTTCAAAAGATTGTTTTGTCTTACACTTTCAAGGCCAGGCTGGATGGGGCTTTGAGCAACCTGGTCTAGTAGGACATGTCCCTGTCCGTGGCAGGGGGTTGGAATTTAAGGGGGTTGGTCTTTAAGGTCCCTTCCAACCCAAACCATTCTGTAATGTGATGATATGTTGTGTGAAATTGACTATTCAAGAAAAGGAGGTCCTTTTAAATTTGATCTAAGTCAGTGTGAGCAAATACTAAGAATATTTCATGCTCGCTTCCACTAACTCATCTTGACTTCAGTCTCCAATAACCCTGCCGTTTCATTACCCTCTGAAGCCTGATTCTACCTTCAAGAGAAATTAATAGCAGAAAGATCAATCCTGAACATCTCTTGGTGTGTCAATCCAAACCTGAAGGTTCTGGCTTCAGAGGGCTTTTCTGAAGCATAATTTTACTTGAAAATATTAATGGTTAGGACAAAAGCTTATTAAATTATTACTTGCAGATAATTTAACCACTTTCTTTGTGTGTGTGTGTATGTGTCTTAATGAAAACTTAATACGGATGAAATGCAAATGGTTTGGCAGATTTGCCTTATATGCAAATTCTAAGGCAAGGTCAAAATTGCAGTAATAAAGCTCTGCCTGAGTTCCATTTTTACAAGATTTAGATATTAAAAATAGCTATTGGTGCTGAAATGTCATGAATACAGAGGAGAAAAATGAAAGCTGAGAAGGAATGCAGGAGACTGGAAAGCAGGTGGAACAAAATAAATGTTGGTTAATATCTTGCACCACACAGGATACTTGCTTCTATTGATGGAGCAGAAAAAAATCACGGTAGCGACAGGTCTGTGAAATTAATACTTTTTCCAGCCTCAAGATCCCATTTTCTGTATGAAAAAAAAAGCATCACTGAATGAGTACGGTGTTTTAACAAGGCAAGGTCATTTAGCATGTTTTATTTCACAGTCTCTGAAGTTTCCTCTTTCTTGTTGCGGGTGTTTTAGGGCAAACAGCCTCCTTTTTAACAGGAGCTCTCTGGAAAGTTGGGGGCTGTTATCCCCTTACAATTTGCGTCCTGGCGAGCCGTGATGCTGGATGACAAGACCGCCACCTCCTTCTTGTAGGGTTGTGTTATTCGGTGATTCCTTTTCTGTTTTTTTTTTGCTGTATAACCTCCTGTGCCTACACTAGCGGCTGCCTCCTGCCACGAGGGGTGTCAGTGCCTTGCACACAAACCATTTAATGTAATTAGCGGCATTACCGAGTACTGTTTTTTTTTTTGGCGAGGAGCTGCCTGTGAGCCCGTCCCTGCTGAAGCCGGAGTTGAGCAAACTTCCAGCCCCCCCAAATGTCCGCCCCCATCACCTCCCCTCGCAGCCCTGACTCTTTTCCACAGCGCCCCGGGCCCTTAAAGTTCGCCTGGCGATTGTTCGGCGCCCGAAATGTCATTGGGATGATAAACCCGGGCTCATTCCCCCCCGCAGGCTCCACAACGAGCAACAAAAGCCGTTGTCCCAGCCACAAAGGCCGAGACCCGGCCGAGGGGGGACGCAGCGCGGGGGCAGCTGCGCCTCTCACAAAGCCCCGCTGGCACCGGGCAGGCCCCAAAACCCCCCCCTAACACTGCACGGGGCCGTTTGGGATCGGGATTCGCTGGGAACTGGGTCAGCGGGGCGGGCAGGGCGGCGGGGAGCGGCGGGGGCAGCGCGGCCTCTCCCCGTCCCTCAGCCCCCCCCCTGAGGGGAGGCTGAGGGGGGAGGCGGGAAGCCCCTCAGCGCCATCCCCCCCCCCAACTCCTAGCCATGATTGACAGCTCCAACCCCTCCCTCCCGGCCTTCCCATTGGGCGGCGCGCACGCCACTCACGAGGGGGGCCGAAGGAGGGTGGCGAGGGGGCGGGGCCAGCGGGAAAAGGGGCGGGGCTTGGGGGGGGGCGAGGCAGCGGCGGCTCGGCCCGCGCAGGGGCTCGCGCGGTGGCGGCGGCGCCAGGTGGGTGCGGGGCCCCCTCCCCCCCCCCGGCCGTTACCCCCTGAGGGGCGCTGAGGGGGTCCCGGCCCCATGGGGGGGGCTCCGGTTTGAACCCCAAAACCGAGCGGGTGGGGGCTGCTCTGCCTCCGGGGGTCCTCAGAGACCCTGGGGATAACCCCCGGGAGCCCTCGGTGAGTGAGAAGTTTTACAAAGCGCTTTATTTTTATTTATTTTTATGTTTTTTTTTCCCTCCCCCCTTCTCTGCTGGCGCAGATGAATTCCCGTGAGGTGTTTGCCCCGAGTGCCGCTGAGGAGGAGCGGCTGCAGCAGCCTGAGGACCGCGGATCGTCGCTGCCGAGTGCCTGAAGCTGGCTGGAAAAAGGTTAGAAAACGTTTACTTTTTCACATTTCCCACACAATTTACTAATTCCTGCGGGTACCTAACAGCTTGGGACCCGCTTTCATCCTCCTCACCAGCCCGTGAAGCGGGGCCGGTGCCCGTGTGATGGGCGCTGGGCTCGGCTGTGAGTTCCCTGACAGAAAACACTTCACAAACGGTTCAGTTTCTGTGCCCTGTGTGTGCAGGGGCAGGGGAAAGCGGCCTCGCTGCGCTTCTTTGTGCTGCTCTTCTGGACTGGAGGGAGCCAGAGGGGAAGCCTGCCTGTTAGAAAAAGATGGGAGCGAATTGTGGAAGCAGCCAGGAACTTCCCAGAGACTTTAAATTGAGGAGGAGGATGTTGTTTTGCCTCGCCTGTCACGCCAGGCTGGCCTTCTGTATTTTATTTTTAAAGCTTTACGTGGGGAACCAGAAAGTATTATTATGTTTATGTGAGGCAGACTGCTGTTTTGACTGCCCAACACAGTATTTTCCGTAGTAGCAAATAGTGTGTGCTTGAAGAAGGGAGTGAAGTAATGGAATAACATTTGCAGTCCTCATCCTCCAGCATGCTCTCCCGTGCTATGATCTGTAGTTCAGATGCAGAGATGTCCAGATACATGGAGATCAACATAACATAGAATAACTATATAGACTAATACCCGAGTTATTAACCTGTAAATATAAAGTTACAAGTTACAGTGCTTGCAAACTTAAAGATTCGAAGGATTCAACCCTCTATTTGAGCTGTGGAAACGAGCTTTTTTAGGTGTTATGTTCAGTTTCAGCTTACTTCTGTATTTAAGTTCCCATTCGAAAGAAACATTCATGTATATGTGGAAGGACCCATCTACACTACGATGAAGGCAATAAGTCATTTCTGCTCGGAGAGCATAGCTTTCATCAGGTCCTGAAGGAAGGATATTCAGTCTGCAGCTCTTCAGTTCGACACCAGGACCAGACCGGCTTCTCCTTAGGCAGTGTGGAAGCTGGATTTATTTCCAGCAGAATTCCGGGGACAAGTTGTGCAAAGCAAGCTCTTCTTACTGCTTGCTGAAGGGCTTTTTTGGTGTTTTTATGGCTAGTGGAAATATGAATGTAGTTACTAAGCAGTGAATGGAGAGGTTTTGTTGTACATGAAGTAATAGTTGAACAAGTCCTTTTTCTTTTTTTCCACAGCTATTTTCTACAAATAGAGAACAAATAGAAAACACTTTTTAATACAGAATACAGATACAGAAACAGTAGTCTTGGTTATACTCAATAGCTAATGAAATTACATGGTCTTTGCTAATTTTTCGGTTTGTCCATGGAAGTAATAAAACGACTTTATATGTTAGAAATAGAATTGCTTGTGCTTTAAAAAAGCATGCTTTCATATCAGGAGTACGGTATGGAGGCTGTGTGTTTGGTTTATATGGTTCAACATGTCCTACTCTCAATAGCAGCATAAACCTGCTTTGTTTCTCAGTGTATGCTGTCTGTACGCCGTACTTCATTTTCAGAGCACTGATACAAACTTCTTGTAGACTGGTTGCTCTTTGTGACTACTTTAGCTCAGGTATATACAGATGGGAAGGTGCAGACCACGTATTTATATGAAATAAGTGTCTGTGGGCAGTACTCCTCAGTGAAGGAAAGTGCAAGAAAGTCATCATGTGACATGGTAGAAACTTGGAGCTAATAGTACTTGTATACAGTGACTAGCAGGACAGGATTTCTAACAAGCAAACCAGAGCAGATATTTCAGAGCAGAATGAAGAGCTAATGGTAATTAAGTCGTTTGTGTTACCTGGGCAGTGGGTAGCTCGAATGCCTCTGAAAGTCTTAATTTCTAAATTAAATGTCCTGCATGGACCCTTCAGTCTTGGTGTAAATTGAAGTGAATGGAATAGTAACAAGCCTTGAAGAACCGCTCGTCTTGTAAAAAGATAAATGTATGCAGTTAGATCTTTGTTCTTTTGAGACCTCCCTTAGCACCACCTTCTAAATCTCTCCTGACTACTTTTAGTGAGGAATGAGCACGAAATTTGTTTCAGCTAAGGCTGTCCTTGCAGAGCTGTCTCTAGTTGCTGGTGGGAGTTCAGTTTGCATGGTGTGGTCTTGGTACTGAACCCAAATCTGAAACAGAGTGGATAACACAGCACTGTTTGTCTTTTTTTTTTCCATTCCAAGTTCTGTTCATATCTCAACTA
The DNA here is from genome assembly GCF_047663525.1 of Anas platyrhynchos. Taxonomy (NCBI): domain Eukaryota; kingdom Metazoa; phylum Chordata; class Aves; order Anseriformes; family Anatidae; genus Anas; species Anas platyrhynchos. The sequence goes on along the minus strand of NC_092587.1, from coordinate 186,107,668 downwards.
ATTGATACGTGGCGCCAGTTAAAAGTTTTGGGCTTCATGGACTTCATTGCTAAGACTTGGTTTACAATATTGACAGGGAGACACTGTCTTCATCTGGCTGTCTTAGTTCTCCAGTTCTGAAGCCATCCAGTATGTGGAGATGTTGATAGGACCAGACTGCAGCTAGGTGCCTTCCAGCCTTATCCGCAGCTGTACTCTACGTTCAGAGGCTTCCTTATGCAAGGGGTGCCAGGTCACAGGTAACAACTGCTTGAAAGTAACAACTTAGTCTCTTAAAAGAGCAGAAATGCAAAGAGGGAGAGGGTATTAATTTCTCCTCCATATGGAAGTCTCATAAACAGAATTTGTCATGTAGGAAAATCAGTGGCTTAGCTAAGAATCAAATAAAAGCACCTTGAACCTTAGCTTTGTTGCAGAACTGCTACGCCACACATTTTCTCCTGAGAACCTAGCCTGTGTTTAGAGATAATGATGAAAATAACGTGAAGTTACACCATATTTATTTGCTCAACTTTAACCTGTGAGCGCTTTCCTTCACACTTATTTTAGATCCAGCTGTTCAGAAGCCAGCCTGATGTAAAAGCTATTGAAATGTTGCATCGGAGTGTTTTTTTTAACTGGAGAAGCAGCGTGTTTTTTTCATCCTTCTCTTAGAAACTCAAGTTGCTGAAATATTTTTAGCTGCTGATAGATGTCATTTCTTTTTCCTCTGCCAAAAGGGGAACAAAACATTTGGGAAGAAATTAAGAAATTTGCGTGTAGAAACAGCTGAAGATTAAAATGGAAGACTTTGTGGTCACTTAAGTAGTGAAATAGGAGGTTGTCTTGCTTGATTTCTTTATTTTTGTCAGGTGACAGCACCGGAGAATTTTTGTTGAAGGCTTGTTAGTATGATGAGCATGTATTAGATGTGTTTGTGCTTCTGAAAACAAATCTAGTTTTAGGGGTTTCAGTGTTAGGTTTTTAAAGGGACTCTCAAACACTCAGCAAATCAGTTTTCCGATTAAATTTTCTGCCATTAAACATTTGGTATTTTCTGTGTCCAGAGTCAATTGTTGTATTTATTTTTTTAAGCAGAATTTTAGTTACTTGTCTTCAAGATTTTGGAGCGCCTTCCTGCCGGTTGATTACAGATGTCATCAATTTGTTCTCTTAGGGTTTTGATAGCCAAACATAGCCATAGGGGTCAAGACGGGGGGCAGTGGGTGTTAAGTATTAAGTGTGGAACATCTTTATGCTAAATGTAGTTTATTTTTGAGTTGTCATTACTCATGCCCCTTGAGAAGGCATGCTTTAACTCTGAGTTAATTATCTTTTGTAGTTTAAAGAATATATCTGAAAAGCAGAAAAGCTGAGTGTTACTTAGGATGAACTTGATTAATGTTTGTGTTATTTTTGACTGGCTTCTGTGTTTAAAACAAAAAAGGAGTGACATGTTTTCCCATCGCTTGCATGCTAACAAATGTGTTATATTTAAAGCGTGTTGTTTTTCTCCTAATCATTCATAGTTTTGAATCTCCTTGCAAGAGTGTTTTGGTTGTTGTTGTTGTTGGAAGTGCTGCAAAGAACTGGCACAAGAACTGTTGAGTGCTGAGTTACAGAATTGGCTAGGAATTAGTGAACACAGTAACATAACTAAAATAAATGTCTTGGACGTGGCCAGCATACAAATATTTTGGCCTCATTTTTTTGAATTAATCTTGCATTCTGTAGATAGTTAGGTTTTATAATAGTTTTCAGAATATGTTGCAGCCTTTAAAATGCTGGCAAATGACATAAAGTACGTGTAGATATCAATGGTAATTTGAATCTTTCCTGAGTTCATATTTTACAGTCATCCTAATTGTTACAAAGAGGAGTAATCTATGCTAAGGCTAACTTCCATTAATCTGTCAGAAACAGCATTTTAGGCTGACTCAAATTAATTTTTTTCTTGTCCTAGTAAAAACAAACAAACAGGGTTTCATATGTGTGCCTGTCTTTACTCTCTAGTTCCAAAAATGAAAATGCTATTTCACTGTTTCTTTGGCATGACCTTTTATTGCACATCCCTGTTGTTGAGGTTATCCCAATGTGGGAACTACAGAATAATTAGTTGTGGTAAAACTCTATCAAATGTTGTTTATTTACACAGCAGTACGCACAGATAAATTCATGTTGATGAAAATATTTATCCCCATGAAGCTCAAACGAGACAAATTTTCTTGGAGGCATACACAGTAGTTGTTTCTTCCCATGCTGTTGCAAAAGCATATTTAAAGTTGGTTTGACTGTTGTAACTAGTGTTAATATGCTTTTGGGGAGCTTTTTGGGTGTCTGAATATGCATTTGGTGTAGAGCTCTATGTGTGTTATGGTGACTTTTCAAGTTCTCTGTAAGCCTTATGCTGCTTGCTGATAGAACTTCAAAATCAGGCAGGAAAGTTTCTGGTGTAAGTAGTGAAAATGCTGTTTAATGCATGAGCTAAATGAAATTGGTAGATAAAGTCTTTAACTTCATCGCAAGTGTTACTAGTGATTATAATTCTTCAGACATTTGAAATTTTACATGAGCCTATTATATGATAATTTTCTGGTAGGTGAGGAAAGCTGAAAACTCTTCTGCTGTCATCTGGCCTTTTGTCTTTTTTTCTTCAACTTTCTTCTTCAAAGTCATTCCTCTATTCTTTTGAAGGCATTGTCCAGCTTTCGGGTTCTTGTCTACAAGCACATGTAACTATATTCTATATATCCTAATGCTGCTTGCTGAACAGTTACATATTAAAGCGGGGTGCTATTTGGATCAGGGCTGTGCTAGCAAGGTGCGGGGGCTTCTGCATCGTGTTGGCTTGAGGTGGTCTGCTTGGGTGACCGTGCTTCAGAGGGTGCTGCATGTGCTCTTCCTGTTGGGTTTGCCAAAGCCTTAATCTTTCTGGGGCACGTTTCTTAATACCTAACACAGTACTGCCCCGCTGTTAATGTGTTAGAGGTGGCTTGTGGGAATACTTCTTTCTGTGTGCTTGTTGGGAAATGGAGTGATGCTGTTTTCTTGGAGTGCTGTAACTTCTTTCTTGTGTTCATATCTTTCTACGTGCTGCTTTAGCATCCTGTCCTTTGGGTTGCTGGGTAATTAATTGGCTGTTAACATCCAGTAATATTATGGATTAAACTGTCATGTTTTCTTCATGGTTTGTGAAGCATGTTTAATGATCTTCTTGTGCTGGTAGATTATGAAGGCAGAGGTCACTGATGGCATAAGTATGCCCCCAGTGGATATCTAACATGACAGGTAGGATGTAATAACGTTCTGGAGGCCACAGAGGACTTGAGTTTCAGAGGCTGTTTATGAGATAGCGTGTGCAGTGTGTGTGATGATAGGAGCTTGAAAGTCACACGTTTCTGAGCTGGGATGTTAGAAATTTCTCTTTGACATTGGCAATGTTAGCGGTGTGCTTGTCTTCAGGAGCAGCCCTGGCATTGTGGCTGCCTGGCCTCAGAGGTGGAACTGGGTGTTGCGGTGTGATTGCACTTGACAGGAGTCCTGCTCTAGGCACTGGCTGTACAGGATGTACTTGGCCAATGGAAGAAAATTGGGTTTTCTTAAACACTGTCATTCCTACTGTCTTTTATGTGCTATATACAAAGAGAAGGCTGTATTTATTTAAAGGTAGTCACGTTATTTTCTGTATGTCATGGCAAACTGAAGAGCTAGTGGATGCTTGTGTGTCCACATCCTTGGGCTGATGAGGTCATCAAAGCATAACTGTGTGCTGATAAAACTATCTGCTTGTAGCATAGAAGTGCAAAAATATTTCCTTTTGTTGGTGATATATTCATAGAAACTGAAGCTGAGCGAATCACCACATCAGTGAAGACTGAAAACCTTGTATAACCTCATGAAAATGTTTTATGCAAGTCTAGTTGCTAATGCAAAGAGGGCAACGTGAATTAAGGCTGTGTGTAAAGGACATTGAGTAGAAGTTGGGAATTTCTGAGCTGTGCCATATTTATAGCTGGAGAACATTACATGAACTGTGGCCGTCAGGACTTTCTTCCGTTGACCAGTTAGCCGATTGTCTGTCCCTCACTTGCTGTAGAGGGACTGTTAGTAAGGGCTGGGCTTCAAAATGAATCCATGGGTGAAATTTATTCTGATGCTGCTGATGGTAATGGCCTGCATGAGTCTGAATACCCCCTCATGAGTGTCTGTAGTTTAATGCCTGCAGTCAGAGGTGCTGCATGCCGCTGTTGCTCACTCCTCCTTGTTCAGTAGCTTTTTCTTGCAGCCCAGAACTGCTGTTCCTGTTGCAACGCCTTCCTTTGGAGGTCAGAAAAGGGCAAACCTTCTTTTCTGTCTCGTGCTTCTTATGTCCGGTAAGGTAAGGACAGTTTGGAGTGCTGTTGTGCAGCTGAGCAGAGAGCAGCAGCACAGGTTAAGCAAGTGAGCAGTATATAACCTCTGTATCCATAACAGGCAATGGCTGGAGGATTTGTAGATTTCATTGATGACAGACACAAAATATCCAAATGTTAACAATATTCCAGCAAATGTTGGATTATTTTTTTTTTGTGTGGTTGTTTTAAAAACCTGTAGTGGAAAAGGTCACTATTTCATGGTGCCAAGCAAAACTGTTCATTTGCGACGGACTTGATGTTTTCCTACCAGAGCAGTAGGCAGTGGTGGAGGCCTGGAAGCTTGTTTTCTTCTGAAACTTCAAACAGATTGTTTGTTCAATCTGTTTCCAAACAGATTGGAAAGTTCTTCTGCATCATTACGTGTGAATGAAGAGTTGGAACTTCTGAATTAAATCAGGGGCTTTAGTGAAAATTTGGCTTCTTAGTTCTTTCTTCTAGTAGTTCGAGCTTACTGTTGAGCTTCCTAGCAAATGCTGAAATTCTCTGGAACTCCTAGCAGCATGGGTTTATTGCAGAATGATTTCCTGGGAAAGTAGTGCTGTTCATTTAAAGGTTGGCTGCTGCTCTGAATGCTTGAACAGATGCAATCGTGGAGGAGATAACACCACTTCGAATGAAGCCTACACTTGATTGTTTTAACTTCTGTGCCGAATTTGAAGGCACTCGTGTATTACTTTGTTTGCACACAGCTTGAATATTTAAATCCATTCTAGTCAACGTGTGCCAATTTAAGGGCTGGAATGGGGCTGCAATTAATCCTAACTTACATTTTAACAGGTTTTCTTGCTACAAATGTACTAAGTGGTTTAGCATCAGTTCCAGTTTATCCAACTTTGTCATAGGAGTTCAGTCATTTGCCAGGCTGTGCTAGCAAAACAGACCTGCAGGTATGTGGAAAGCCTCATCCTTTCTGTCTGCCCTTCTTTTTACAGCAAGCAGCAGGGAATAACATTTCTCTCAGCAGCTTCATTTTGTTCTTGATGGTGGGGATCCTGTCTCCTTCAGCTCAGCCAGCTTGTTTCTCTCGAAGCTCTCCATTCTGCAGATCCTAAAGGTCTTGCACATCCCCATTGCAGCGTTGCATCATATTTACAGCAAGCTGGAGAGCTGCTGTGTGGCAAGCATGAAATACCACAATGTTGAAGCGAGGAGGTACAAATGCCTTCAAGAGGAGAGTCTGAGAATGCACTAGGGTATAGCTGTCCAGTCCTGTGCAGATATGTAGCTATTACAACCTTTGCCTCTGTCATCAAACATTGCTCATGCTCTTGTAGAAAATCTGTCTTGAAAATTAAATCATTCTGTGATTTGGGCTGGGCAACTCCACAGGTTTGTAGATCAGATTAGGAGAATACTGGGTTACACCTCAACCTACTGATGCTGTGAAGACAGCCCCTTGTGCCTCGCTGCTGAATTTCTCTGCTGGATTTGCCCTGCTAATGACAGGAAAAACTTCCATGTTGGCAGACCAATAAGCAGTTGGGTATTTTTATCTGCAGGATTTTTATTAGGCTGAAATAGCTGCATCTGAAATGTTACTGGAAGATTGTTGGAATTTGATTTGCCATACAGCTGTATGCTGCACTTCAGACTCCTGCAGAAGATACACGTTTTGCAATAGTGTTGTTCTGATTGCTATACTAATAACTCTGATGGTCTTTATAAGCTCCTGAGGCTTCTGCTTGTGTTGTGTAGAAGGTGGTAGTTCTCGTGGTCACGCGTAGCTGTGTGGCTGAACTGCTGGCTGCCTGGCTGGGTGCTGGGACTGGGTCAGCAGCCTTCAGGAATCTCTGTACCTTCCAGAGCGATGGCAAGGTCCTGTATGAGGGGATTTACATCTCTAGTTGCAAAAGCTGCTGGGAAATATTAATTAAAATTCCATCGCTGGGGAGAGTTTCAAAACTTCATTTGTCTTAGAAGATGCTTCAGAAAGATTTTCTTACATTGCCTAGTGAATTGGTCCAGTTACCATTTCTGTGAGTAATTAACTTCTACAGCATTAATGAAGGATGAAATACAGTACTGCAGCAGCTTGAAATGTTGTCTTAATATCGTGGCTTTCTGAAATGCTCCGAAGTGTCTCTCTGAAGTACCTGGTTCAAGTTGCACACTTGTGTTACCTTTGCTGTCTCTTCATTAGCAAGTGTTGCAGCAGCAGTGGTGAAAATGCTTTTGAAAGGCAGATAGTGAGGTGGTATTGGTTTTTATTTTATTTTGCATTTTGTGGTAGTGGCAGCAGAAAACCCCAAATACAATCGTTTCCTCTCCCTGCCCTACATCGTGAGATAAAGCCGTTACCACTCTGGGTTGTGTGGTACTTCCTCATCTGGATTTTCTGTTCTGCTTCCTCAAGCTGCAGATTCACTCCTATGTGCTTCTTCGGAATTCTTCTTTTACTTCCCTTTCAGACTTTCTCTTATATCCTACTATTCCCTGCAAGAAAGAAATGTGTTGTGGTAAACTTCTGCTTTATGCCATTTCTGGTAAAAAGCCACAACCCACAGATGCTTTTTTTTAAAAGAGTGAAATGCTTGGAGATGTGTTTAAAAAACAAACAAAGAAAGAAGCACACAAAAAACCCCAAACAAACAAGAAAGTCCTCCCTCCCCTGCTGCAGTCATCCCAAAAGAAACTTAAGATGGGGGAATGTAGATGCAAGACTTCAAACGCCTTGCCAAACGTAAGCCCTTCTTTCCTCTGCCGAGCGAGCTGCCTACTATCAGATTTCTTCCAACCACAGAATGTTGTTTTTGGCAGGAACATCAGTAGGAGTATTCTCTCTTTTAAACAGTTGTTGTTTGGAAAACAAGCATATGTCTGGCATCATCAGGGGTTTCTAAAAGAGGAAAAAGCGACTCTATTTTCAAAATGTAGTAAAACCGTGTTCTCAGCAGAATCGGATGTTAAATGGTTTTTGGAAGCTTAAGCGTAATGGCGCGTCATTACAGCTGCCTGTCGGGGTTGGAGCAGGGAGCACAGTTAGACCTTAAGCTGCTGAGTGTTAATCACAGCCTGGCAGCAGTTCTCCGCTGAGTTACTGGGTTCTCAGGAAGCCCGGAGTCAGCCTTTTACAGAAAGTCAACTTCTTGTAATTTGTCAAAGCTAGAATTTAATGCTGAAGTTCGGATACAAACAAAGAAGCTGTCAATTTACAGTTGTTGTAATTTTAAAGTTACTTTAAAAACCTACGTCTATAAATCTGTAGCTTGAGCATCCCTACTCTCTGTTGTCTTGGTTAGAGCTATGGCTCTTAAAGCCTTTAAATAAGCATCAGGAAATACACTGAAGTAAGCCTTGTGTGCCTAAGGGGTGACAGCCTAAACAATGAACAGCTTGGATTTGTCGGTCAAAGATAACTTTATTCTGTTTTACAGGTGAATAAATACGGCAGGCAGCAGTCCCAGATGTCTAATGAAGTTAGCTGACATTCATTAAATGTCAGGATAAGAATGGAGAAAAATAATGTTTTAGTACAGGGAAACATTGAGGAGACTTAACTGTGAGGGTAGGAAATAGGGGTGTTGAACCTGCAGGAAGAAAAGCAGTGATGTTAATTGAGACTTACTGAAAGTGATTATATTCCCTTTATGATGTTCAACCTCCTGATATTTTAGAACTGAGATATATATGTAGAAAACCTTGACACTAAAGCTTGATTGAAATGCAGACCTTGAAGGACAAGCCTTCTTTTGTTAGAAATGCGTTTTTGAGTCTTCTAAATCCACTTTGAACAAAGCATTAATAAATGTTAAATAAATGTTATTGTAGGAAAGATAAGGCTGTAGAAATAATTGAATTCTATTGTGAATTAATTAATTCGCATGATACCACTAGCATTCCATAAAATACAACTTCGTACACTTGCTGAAGTGAGCAAAAAAGCAATGAAGTGTTGATCTTCTTCCCTTGTTCAAAGCACGCAGAACTTACCGATCTAAATCTAATTTTACAGGGTGTTGAAAGGAGAATAAACTTAGCCGAAGTGGGAAGCTTGAGTGTTAATTTTTTCTGTACGCTTGAAACAACTTCTGGTGATTTTTGAGTAAGGAAAAAAAAAGTGACTAATTGAACAGCTGGTCCACAAGGGTGAAGTAGTTTCAGGTACCTTATCTCCCCCACCCAAAGTGTGTTAGTTAATCGTTTTGTGTAAGATTGGGAGTAACAGCAGTTCTCTCCAGGGATGGCTACTGATACCATAAAGGGTTAGGAGAAAGTGAAGATCTCTCCCTTATTAATGCACAGTCTTTGCCAAAGAGATTTTTTTTGTAGCCAAGAAGAGCCTTCATATATCAATCAACTGCTCTAGTAATAGTTTTCACCCACTCTTTATCTATTTTTAATAGCTTTTGTTCCTAATGGACAAATAAATCGTGCTGGAGCTGTTTGTGCTTGGGGCTGAGAGCATATCATCACTTCCAGCCATTAAATCAGTGTCCTCATCTTGTGCAGGAGGAAGCAGCCAAGTTGCAAAGGGGCATGAAATCCAAAACCACGCCTTTTGTGTGGTCTTGCATACTTCTGTTTGAATTTTGCCTAATCCCTTTTATTTGGCTTCTTACTTCAGAAGTGCAGCTGGTACAAGATTACCAGTGGTGGGTGGTGGGCATTTTATTCTGCTTGTGGTTTTTGTTTTATGCTTTAGGGGAGGACATCGCTGGTGCTGCAGCAGCAAGGTGATATCTGGAAAGTTATCTTAATCCAAACTGTAGGGTGTTAAACCTCAATCTCGTGGGGAGCCCAGCAGGGCGAGTATTGCTCTGTGGGTTCTGGTGGTTGTTGCTCTGGCTTTTGGCAAGGTGCCCTCCTCCATGGCTGCCTACTTGGCTCTGGTTTCTTTATTTTGGCCTTGTTTTGAAGGACTTAAACATGAGGCTGTTGGCTGTCCTAACAATACCTTGTCTACTTGGAAGTGGCAAGGTGTCCTTTTAAAGTAGCAGTCCTGGTGCAGACCTTTTAGGTACTTACACGTGAACCTGATAATACCTACTCTTAAACAGAACCCGTTTTGGAGGGCAGGGCATCTTTGTGCTATTGCTGTCCCTGAAAGTGAGCTGGGTGGGAGGTTTGCTGCCTTGGGTTTTCTCTCATGCATGTCAGCAGCATGATTAAATCTTTCTGGAAGTCTTCTTTTGATCAAAAGACACCATGGATATAGCTGTCTGGCTAGTAAAGCACATGTGTATGTAGAGGCCAATCTTAAGTTTGCATTGGTATGGATGTCCCAGACATAAAGATAACACAGTTAGCACTAACTATTTAGTACCTGCTTGGCTTGGGTCTTCCCTGCGTCGTTTCTTTTTAAGTGGGGTTCCTATGGAAAATCTGTAACAAAACACCTAGAATAAAAAAGCCAATATGCATCTGTACGGTTAAAAGAGAAAAAAAAAAGGCAAAAAAACCCACAAATGTGTCCTGTGAAATCAGGAAACACTTTGTTCCTCTTTGTTCCTGCAAAAGATAATTAAGAAAAGGATTCTGCACCTTCTGGGATGACCTGGTCCATCCATGGTACTTGATGCAGAGTTTGCCAGGAGTTTTGTAACCTGTGATAACACAAGTGGTCAGCTCAGGTGATGGTGATGCTTATAGCACCACACTGAATTTTGCTCACAGACTTTAGCTATGAAGAGCTACATGAACATTTCACATCCAGATGACACGTGGTGGAAGAGCAAAGACCTGAGGAAGCTCTGAGTTCTCAATCTGCTGTGCCTGTACGTGCTGGCTTCCCCACATCCAGCATGCACGTGCCTGTGTTTCTGAGCAAAAGCTCAATGCACTTTAATACCAGCACTTCTCAGACTTTCAACTGACTCTCCCTTTTCTCTAGCAGTTCGTTCCTCTCCTGCTCTTGCGCCAGCCTCAGCAGCTGTTAAGCAGGAAGGAGGAAGCCATGTGTGTCACAGCTGTGCTGCTCCGTCCCTGTCCTCCGGGATATGAAGCCGCAGCCCCAGAGCACTGCGTGTTCCTATGGGAAGATGTGGATTTGAAGCTGTGCCACATTCCCTGCAGTCCTTTCCCTTTTTTCCCTTCCTGGAGCAGGGCAGTCAGCGTAACCAAAAGACTTGATAGCTTCCGTTTTCAAGCATGAGCCACACGCCTGCTTCGGACCTATTTGCTGCTGCCTGGCTGGGCATGGCATCGGCTTGGGCACGTGGTTCCCTTCCTTTCCCATCTGCTGAGTGGTACAGAGTAGCTTTTGCTCTTTGCCTGAACCAATTAATGTGGATTTCCAGAAGGTCACTGCCTTCCAGCAAGCAGTTATCCCTTATAATCTAATTTTTTTTCCTGAAGTCAAGATATTTCGCATCTTATATGTTGCCTTCACAAGTTAAATGCAGATTTACAATCTACGTGTGTCATTTTCAAAATCTTGAATAGAGGAAGGCAATGGGATAATTGCAAGCATCACTGGAATGGCTGTTTTTATGATTTTTATGGAAGACTGAAGGGGGAACATAGGCAAGAGACTGAGAATAGTGTGGCATACCTGCAGTTATATTAATACGAACTGCTAGGGGAGATCGAGAGTACACATATAATAGTGTACATACTAAGAAATTCAGGTGTTCTTTTGGAATATTAAATTTGTTCATTAGATACAGTGTTTTTCATTGTTTCCAACTGTCTTCATGGAAATTGTGTTTGTAAGATGCTGGTTGCTTCTCCCAAGCAGAAATGCCCTCCAAATAGAAAATACTGACCGTATAATACTGACCATATCTATGAAAATAATACTGAAACAATCTGAACAGTAAAACTTACTGGACTGGTGAAACAGGGAACAGGCCAACTTAATCTCTTGCTTGGTTGGTGTTGAGGCTGATGGTAAAGCAGTAGAGAACCTAGATGAGTTAAATGGTTAGGATAATGAAGTTCATGAACTGCTTTTCCTTCCTTAAACATTGCAAAGCAGAAGTGGTTTTAAAACTCCTTTTCATTAAAAGAGACTTTAATTAAAACCATAAAAATCTCCTAACAGCAGACATGATGGTGTTAAGCTACTTAAACTCTTTTTTTCAAAAGAAGTAGGTTCTATTTCAAGTGCTTCTCTGTGATTTGTTCAATCTTCCTGAACTGCTTCTCTACATTGAGTGAGACTAAGAAGGTCATAGATCCATGCAGAAGTGCTCGAGTGACTGGCCTGTAAGTAGAAATATTAGTAGTAAAAAAGGACCAAAGCAAACAAATGGTGCATCTGGCCTTCTTAAAATAGAAAGGTTTAAAAAAAAATTAAAACAAAACCCCTTGAGAAATAGGGATGAGCATGAACCATGTAGTTAATACTAAGGTATGGTAATCTCTTTCAAGAGCAGCTCCCTAGCTGGGGCGTAAAAGGAATAATTAAATTATTCCCTTTATTTTAATTAGAAACTTCAGCTGTTAAGAATACTGTCATTCTTCTTTCTCCCTTCTCACCCTCATTTTTTACACAGTAGTGCTCTTAATTGAACCTCATAGGTCACTGTGTCACTAACTATTTAATTCCATTGAGTTATAACTTTATAAGTGGTGGTTCTTCAGTGATTTGCAAGTACGATAGCTAGGTCTGTCTAAAACCAATTCAAAACACCTTTTGAAACTAAGGTGGGTTTCGTTTTTTTCCAATTTCTCTTCACAGATGTCTTCTACTATGTCCTGCTGACATTGGTTCTAAATAATGTAAATAATTACTGTAATTATAGAATAAGGGAATTTGAAGAGGTTACTTTGTTCACAAAGCGTTTTCAAGCACCTGCAGACTGTAGAATTTCCTTCTTTTTAGAAAGCATGCTGACTTTTCTGATTTTTTTTCAGTGATATACTTTATACACGCGTTTATCATTAAAATATGTATATGTGTAGATACTTCAGCCACTGAATAGTTTCTGTGTTTATATGCTAACGCTTTTAAAGGAGTTATAAGAACTGTATGGGAATGGGAATAAAGCAAAATGATTACCGTGGTGTCTTTTGATCGCAAGTTTTATATCAAGATATGCTGGATTACTGTGCTCTAAAATAAAAAGCTACAGGCTATTCTGTGGCACCTTTTGAGTGTTTGCCGTGTTGTCAGGCAACTAGAATTTTATTTTGGATATGAAACTAATCCACTGCAGTCAATGCCTTTTTTCTTAAAGTAACTCTTGTCTATGTATTGGATTTTCATCTGGTATGTATCTAGCCCTCAAATCTTTGCATCACTGAAGGAAAAAAATCAAGATAGCTTAATGTTTGTCTCGTACTTTTTGAATTTCAGAAATGTTTTATTTTCCTTCTTGTAAATGTAAGTCATCTCTCTTAAATATTAGGATGCCATTTAATTTAGGAGAGAAGACTACAGCACCTGCCTGGAGTCACTTTCAGTTTATTCTGTAGGCCTGATCCCTCTGACTGAAAGCAGGGCGCTGGACTAAAAAGTCAGTTTAGCTAATTCTGGCGTTTGCTGTAGTCTGCTTTTTCATTCCACATTCCTGCATAAAAACTAAGTGTTTGGAGTAGTTGGGAGATGTTGAGCAGATAGAATAGGTTTTAGTTGCTGTTTAGATGTTCTTAGGCTGCTTGGGACTTAGCTATCAGAAGTTTCAATACATCTTCTAGGTGAAAACTGAGGTTTACTTTTCTAAAAGTAGGTTACTAGATGCTATGTCTTGAATGAAATGGGGGAAGGGAGTGCACAGCAGACAGCCCGGTGCTTGCTTCAAACCTGAGCAGAGTCACTGACGCTACAGCAGCCCACTGCTGTAAGTCATTTTCATTAGCATATGAAGTGAGTAGATGAAGAAACTGGGAAATGACTCGTCGCTGATTATTGCGGTTTAGTTCTCACTGTAAAGGCCTTGTGTATAAAAGATGTGTGTACAGTGATTTTTATAGATATCTGTAGATATATCTATAGATACCTAAAGCCATGATAAATGGTTGGAACTAAACTGCAGTGATACATACATCTCATGCATACCAAAGTATGTACATATGAGAGAAGACTGTCGATAAGAGATGATAAATCAGTTTACAAATAGGTTTCTTATCTCAGCCAGGTGTTCAAATAAAGGATGTGGCCTCTGAGAACAGCACCAGAGTGAAGGGGAAATATTTCCATGATCCCAGGTCTATGCCACAAAGCATCTTTTCTGCTAGGGTGAGGGGTGTGCCTCCTGTTCTCTGACCAGTGTTGAACTGGAGTGCTCTTCTATTTCTTATACACTTCCCCACTACATGGAATTAACTATGGAGTGATGCGAGTGGTTACTTTCAGCTAAATCCAGAAGTGTAAATGTCTTGTCCCTGCATGGGGCGTGCCAGGGAGAGCAGCCGCTTTCCTGGTCCAGCCTGTGACCATTTTTATAGCTCTGGTTCCACAGAATGAAGCTGGCTGTTGGCTGTGTCCTGTGGCAGCACTACGATACCAATAAGGGCAGTCTCACTGCTGCTTCCTTCCCTGTTGTGCTGCTTCATAGATCTGATGTCTTTCCTTTAAAAAAAAAAAAAATCACATCAGTTCTGTTTGCCTTTTTTCTTTGGCATTCTGAAGCCTTCCAAACTTCACTTATCCCCTTTGCCACATCCACTGCTCTTTCTTAGTGGAGCATTTAACTTGAAGGCTTGTATCTCCATCTTTCTCACCTAGCCTTGGGCTAATCTCTTTAATGATCCCACAGGTTTTCTTTCTCTCTCGGGTACTTAAATATACATAGCACCTGCCTGGATGTTCATGCTTTGCAGTATCTGCTAACCACAAGAAATGAGCTTGCTCCAGAAAGCAGAATTTAATGGGTTGTTTTATTTTAAGAAGCATGTTCTTAAGTCTTAACTGACAGAACTATGCTATATAAAGCCCCTGTTGGGTGGGCAGGCAACAACTAAAAACACGGAGCCTCTGTCCTCTGGGGAAGGTCCATCAGAAGCAGCAGTGTTACTGAAGTGGATCTCCAGTTTGCTATAAAGCCAGCAGCACTCTTGAACAGAGTGCTAGGGGGCATCTCAGGGCACTGGGGTTGGAGCTAGGAGGGAGCTCCTTCCACTCTCTCCCTTTCTGTAAAGGTACGTTCTGCACGTCTCTGAAGAAGAGTGCTGGCTGTGCTGAGAGAAGGAGCAAGCTAATAAGATGGAAGAGTGCCGTGAGGTTAGGATTGTTCCTGATGAAGGTCTAGAGACTGTAAATGCTGCCAGAAAGCACTGTTAGGTGTTTGACATCATCTTGACATCCCAGTTGACTTTTTTTTTTTTTCCTTCTCAGGGATATTAGGCATATTTCTGTGTCAGTGTTTGGGGAATCTCTTCAGATTGAAGATGAGAGAGTGCAAGAGTTGCAACTGGCTGTTGTGTTTGGTACTGGTCTAGTAAGAGACCTAGAAGGCAGTCATATTTGTGGACTCTCTTTGGACTTGGCTTTGTTTGCAGCAGAGGATCGGTGCTGACTGCTAAGGAAGAGCACTGTCTTGGGCAAGCTCTCGTCACTGAGGTGCCAAGGAGGTGAGATCTGGGGGCTGCTCAGTGCTAGGATGCTCCTGACCTGCTTGGGATGTCTGACAAACCAGTGCTGATAGTGGCTGTCCTCTGTAGGTGGTGCAGTCTCTGAAGATCTGGTGGAATTTATCTGCCGTTAAACACTTCGTGTTTAAGATTTTGATAGCTTCTGGTTCAGACAGATCTCCTCTGTCAATGATGGTCAGGCAGGGAATATTTTTTCACCATAATCCAGTGATTGACAAGGGATGAAAGAGACACTGGTTATTCCAGAACAGGCTGAATGTTTTAGTTTTGTTGCCTGCTTTAAAGACAAGTTCCAAGAGCCTAAACTCATTTGGAGGGAATTTGTCACAGCATCCAGTGCTCCCACTGCCACCAAGGCATTTCTCAGAAAGATACAGAGAACAAAGTTGTCCGTGGAGAGCTCAGAGGGCAGATCACTCTCCGCAGTCCAAGGACGGCGTATTTTTCAACTGAGTGCATCTCTGGATGTCTTTGGAGGTTTGGAGTTCAGACTAGACAACAGCAGGTGAATCATAAGTTGAAGACCACTCGGCAAACACTGCTGTGTCTTCCTCCTTTGTGCTGCACCTCTGATATGCCTGAGTTTGAGACTGGGATCTTTAGACCTAGTCAAAACATAAGACACTTTCTAGTTACCTGTATCAATCTCAAACAAACCACTGAGGATGGACCACCAGGAACCCCCCTGGTTTGAAGTAATGACTTTTAATAGCTCTTCTGCAGGAAAGAAAACAAAAGCAAACAAAAAATCCCACAATGGAAGTACTTCAGACCAAATGGGACCTACTCACTCATTGATGTATGGTTCTGCCTTTCAAAGACCCCAGAAACTCTCTGGGTTTGCCAGATGACTGCTGTAGAGGTTCAGTAGTTCACAAGATTTTAGTTGCATGCTTTAAGATGGAATGCATGCAGGAAGCTACCGAGGCAAATCAGTACTGAAGATCTTAAATGCTTCCATGGTGAAATAGGAAAGCAGCTGCTGCTTGAATTCAAACTCCAGCTTTGGATGTCTGTATATGAAACCATGTTTCAAAAACCTTCCCCCCATCCTACAAAGCAGACTTGAACATAAAATCCTTGTTTTACCATTTTGATGATGACCCACTGTTTGGATACTTTTAATCCTCAATCTGTATAAAAGTTATGTCTTGCATTAAATCCTTTTTTTTTTTTTTTTCCATGGATTTCAGAGTTAATCCCCTGTATGGCATACAGCTCATTCTTTAGAGTGCTTACATACTAGGAGTCCTGTTTAAAAAGTTTTAAAGCATTGGTTTTAAACAATATTCAGCTATCTACACATTCGTAATCAAAGCTCAGCGTGTCACACATTCTGTACCTCTAAAGTCTTACCCTGTTGAAATTGTTCAGTACTTTCTGTAACTTAGTGACAGTAAATCAAATGGGACACTGAGCAGGGGAGTCACTGATACACTACATAATAAGCATGTTTTTTTTTTTTAATGCTTTTGTTGGGGTTTCTTCTTGAAGATTTTATGGGAAAGAAATAATCCATTCATAAGGGAGTGTGTGCATTCAGTTGTGCCAGTAGATGGACATTGCTGGGTTGTAAGGGTGTACTGAGATGTCTGTATCTCACATTGCGTGCACCTGCAATATATTTGTAGTCATAGTTGTGTCTTAATTATAGAAGACAATGAGAAAGTCTTGTGTTTCTTCTCTTATCCCCCTCCTGTGTTCTCTGCCTTGTTTTGCGTTTTTAGTTTAATATTTTATTTTTTTAAATAAATAAAAATCAGAAAAATGCCCATTGAGCACACAAAACTTACTGACATTGGCCATGTCTTGATTTAACTGTGCAAAGATTTATACCTACCCCTGAAATGTATGTATGTAAAGATAGTTAACCTCACTTCCCCATGAAAAATGAACAAAATTCGCATCATCACTGTTGATGTGGTAATTGTTGGCATCCTCCCCATGGGAGCTTCATGAGGACCAAAACCTTGGCCACCTGGCAGATGTTTGTAGCCAGTTAACAAGGGGGCAACGTTGTCTGCAGTAGGTGTCCACTGCACCACCACTTTCTGTAACTGAAGTGGGGGCACCATTGTGTTAAAGCTCTGATATTTTGAGGATGAAGGAAGCTTAGGAAGGGTGGTGAATTATTCTCTTGGAGCTGGGGTCTGCAATACTTCCATGGAAACAATTCTTAATTTTTGTAACAGGGTCTCATGTTTTTAGGTGGTTTGTTTTAGTGAGTATGTGTTTAGTAATATTTAATCTAGGGTGAAGTATCTCACTGGGACTTAAGCCTGGTGTTTTTATTATGCTTGACTGTAGGCCATTATCTTCCATTCTCCTATCCCCGTAGTCTTTAAATGGGCACATCATGTTTTCTCTGTAGATACTTCCAGTTAAAAACAGAGGCATTGATTATAAACTAACACAAGCAATCTTTTGACCTTTAAAAAATATAATTAGGCTCTAGCATGGTGTTAGTGCTTAGCTCAAAATAGTTAAAAGCATGTGTAGAAACTCATGCATGGTTTTTAATATTTTAATGGATCAATGATCCTGTGTGTTTGTTTTTTTTTTAATGCATATCTTCAGATTGTCATTTTGATACTGAAAAACAAAGTTAAAATTACTTTGATTTTGTCTTTCTCTTTTGCAGATAAAGCCACCTGAGTGCGCTACCAAGTTACGGAACAGCTGTCTTTTCCAACGTATAAACAGAAAGGATATTTTCTGCTTCCTTTTTTAAATGGTAAGTCGTTCAACTGAGCTCTTACTGAACATTGTCATGTACGAATCTGTTACACAAGCTTTGGAACTGTGATAAGTCCTTAAGCTGAAGACCAACGAGGAAGTCTAGAAACTGTCCAGAAGGTTTTGAATCAAGATTGGAAAGGAAGCTTATTTCTCTCATGTCGAAAATATGCTGTATTAGGCCGAGAAACAAACGTCAAACACTGCTAGCCCAGGAGACTGGTATAATCTAAATGCTAATCTTATTGTGTAGAAAACAGAAATACATTTGTGTTTGTGGATATTAATGAAATATCAGATTTAAAATTTGCATCTGCTAATTACTTTTGCCCTATATATTCTGTGCTTTGCTGATGTGTCATCATAGGGATTTAACCCAAATCTGATGAAGTTATGTTTGACTGCTTGCCTCGAAAAGTGTTAGCACATAATAAATTACTTAAATTTATTGATATTAAACTAGCTTTCTGTGGAAAAACCCTTCATCCCCCAACTATCTTGGCTGGGGTGTACATATCCCACAGACTTCTAGATGGGGAATACCTTTTGTGTTGGTGAGAGAGTATGGAAACAGCTGTGGAGCACTTTCTTCATTGTGTGATGCAAGATGATGCATGCTGATTGGCAGAAGTCCTACGTTTAGCACCAAAGTTTAGGCAATTTTTTTTAGCATAAGTAAAGCTGATTTTTTTTCTTTTAAGGGACTGCAGGTCTGACTACTACTGCAGTGGGAGGTAGAGAAACCTTTTAAGCAGGGGGATAACGTGGAAGGCAGGTTTAGTGCCCTTCTGCAGGGAAGGGGAGGTTAAAGATAGTATTAACTACTTCGTAGGAGAGAATGCTTTGCTTTCCTCCAGTCCTGCACCAATTTGTGTGAGCACAGGTCTTCCCTGTAGTTAGTCCTTACACATGGTCACTCCAATAGCTGTCTTTAAGGCACCTGATCTCTCCAGGATCTGGCCCCCGGACTCTCTAGTAGCTGATTTTACAGACTTCTACTGTGTATGGAATTAAAGATGACTGTCACATTAACTTTCACTATTTAGGATTTTTTTTACTACTATAACCTTAAATTGTAACAAAATTCACTTCAGATGTATTTCATCCTTTGCTTGTTTTTATTCATGGGAGATTAGAGATGGTTGTTACAGGAATAAGAACCTAGTTTTAGGATTTTTTTTTTTTCTATGTAAGTCATGTTTATTCATAAAACTTTAAGAATTATTTTGAGATTTGCAGTTCATACTCAGTGTAGTATTACAAAATATCTCGTGCAGGTTAAGCATGATTTTCATGTGGAGTTTAAATGAAATGTATCCAGAGTTCAACAGTCTGGTGTTTAATATAGCTGAAGGGTATTTAAAGACAATGCTGAACACACTTGAAAATAATCAGCCTTTTAACAACAAAGAAATGTTTTTTAGCAATTAAACATCACTTTGAAGGAAATAGTTTAAACAGAAAGGAACAGAAGAATACTAAAAGCTAATTATAGTAAACATAAATTCTAATTCTTTGAACACTGATTGTTCATGCATCACAAATGCTCTAATAGAACATACATTTGGCAACTCCTCCTGGTCAATAAATGACAGGCCTGTAGTCAAATTAATGACTGATTTCTAAACAAATGTAGTTATTTTCAGCTTCCAGGGATTTCCCTTTTAATTCATAATTTTTGAAGTGTCTTAATTGGCCTATTTTGCATATATAGTAAGATGTTTTCATTTTAAATCAAGTAATTCTTATTGTCACTTGGATTGCAATTGTGCCTCGTCTCTTATTTCTCTTATTGATTCTCTGGATTTTCTAGTGTACTTAAGTAATATAAACACCCCCAAAAGTTGTCAAATTATTCAAAATGAAATACAACTGTTAAATGTTTGAAAAAGGTACTGATTCCATAACATGCCATCCTATGTAAGTAGTGCACACTTTTTTTTTTTTAAGCTTCCATTGTAATCCTACAACGCTACACTACAAAAGTGAGTCCCTTAAAGAGCATGTAGCCAGGAAGGAAATATAAAATGTAGGGCTTGGAAAAAGGATTGTGGTGCTTACCAGCCCCAAATGTCAATTCAGTAGACCAGCTGAAGAACTCCTGTGTCATCACATACAAGTAATTCTAAGAAATAAGTGTTTATAGTTAGTATGGCAAATACAAATGTTTTGTATTTAATTAAATTTTATGAAGCCAGATGTTAAAATTTTGTATGTATTGCCATGTGGATAAGACTGTTCCAGTCTTTAGAAATGCTTTTATTGTGAGAGTACATTAGATTTTTTGTCAAGGTTAAACCAAATTTATTTGCAAAAACTTCTGCCTCTGCTGTTGGACTTTTCAATCATATAACCTGTGTTCTTCATGGTTGGCAAATTACAGAATTATTTAGTAACTTGTGTTCTTGATTTAAAACAAACTGTTAAGCAAAGCTATCTCCAGATCTTCTTCGGAAGACTACAATTAGCATATTCCCAGAAGGATGAAGCTTTTCAGCACAGGAGAGAACAAATGTGAGGCAGGTTGTGTAGAGGAGACATAGGCTTCTGGGAAGTAGGAGGAGGGTTTTGGGCTACTCAGCCAGCAAAAAGCTGAAGGTCACTAATAATGTAGCAGTGTATGGAGGGAGGGGTAGGACAATGTTACCCAGATGGTGTCCTGTTGGGCAGGGAGGGGGAAAAAAAGCTGTTTGAAAGAGGACCACGTATCCCAAAATCCTTGTGGTAAAGCCAAAATGAGGTGGAACACTTTTTGGGTAGAAATGACCTAAAACATCAGAGAAGTCTGATCACAGATTCTATCTTAATTGAGAGGTGCATGCGTTGTCTGTGAGCTTTGCTGCTTTCTGTCTGATTTTGATTTTAAGAGACTCAGTAGTTGGGCTTAACTGTTGTCAAAATTGGGTTAGAGTTCTATTCAGCGCTCACTTACTTGCTTTAGACTTGACTGATGCTTGGAGTTGAGGAGCTTTATATTTTTAAACTGCAGCCTGTCAAAATGGATTTGATGGTAGTACACGAGGAATAATTTGCAAAAGCTGGCATCTGCGCAGTGAGTAAGCCCATACTTCTCAAGATAGTGGTTTGAACACATTCTGCTTTATGACTGTATGTGGGCAGTTCAACGCCACTTCTGTAGGTCAAATAAATGCAGTCACAGACCTCGTCTTTGAACTTTCTGTGTGATTGGCATCATTGTAATTTCCCTTCTGAATTATACAGCTAGTGTTTAGGGATCTGCTTGAAGATGAGGTTTAAATCTTGGTTGTCTGTGCAGTGATTAACTAAATCAGTTTCTAAATTTAACTGATGCAGCTAAATTGCTTCTTCAACTGCGTGTAGATTAGTCTCTAGTGGCTCGATTTTTTTTTTTTTTTTAACATACATGCAGCTTGTAGTTTCTGTAGATTGCATTGACTATTTAAAGAGCAGTTGAATAGCAATGTGAGTATTGATTGGTGCATTACGTAACTTTGTGGTGGGGGTGTGGAGGGTCCATGTGATCTTAAATTACTTAAATGACA
Source organism: Anas platyrhynchos (assembly GCF_047663525.1). NCBI lineage: Eukaryota > Metazoa > Chordata > Aves > Anseriformes > Anatidae > Anas > Anas platyrhynchos. The sequence goes on along the minus strand of NC_092587.1, from coordinate 186,086,538 downwards.
CTTTCTGAATCAAAAGGGTGTCAAAGCTTTTGTGCCTAGCTAGTATTAACCTTCCAGTACACAAAAACTCTGGTCTGTAATGCAGTTGCACAAGTTCTGCTCGGTTTGGTGTTATTCTCAAGCAGCCTTAGGCTGGCTGCTGGCAGTCATGACTCTGCCTCATGGTGCCTCATCAGAGAGGTGGCGGGAGGAGTACTCATCGTGCTCAGCAGCCAGCTGCTTAGGGCTATCATCAAGAAGTCCCCTCTTCTTGGATTGTGGGGCCTCGCTGGCTCAGTGGGATTTAAACTATTTGTGTTTTCCAAGAGAATATCATACTCACCAGGATAACAGCAACAGCAGCACTGGGATAGAGATGTGCTTCTTAGCTTTTTGAGGCTGTGAGGTTGGGAATGCATTGTTTGAAGGGAAGGAAGAGGACCTGACTCTGCTGTCTGATGAGGGGCGTCCTTGCGTCTAACTTTTGCTCCTAGAACTGTTCACGTATCCTTCTTTTAAATAATATGTTTGGATAAAAATGTAGCCCTGGAGGGGGGAAAAAAAGAGTCTGCATAGAGGTTTGAAATATGGACAAGATGTTTTCAGATGAGCTCACTTTGGGGGAAGTGAGCAATGATGCATGATGATGTTGGGAACTGATGATGATTATCTCTGACCTGGTGTACAAAAAAAGATTGTTGTGTTGCATCATCTTAAGGATTTTTTTTTTGTTTTTAAAAGGCATGCATTTCACTAAAGGGAAAATATCAGCACAAGTCTTGTGACAAGATTTGTGTAGTGACCAAAGGTCACACAGGAGGAGAGCCTTTTGACTATCTTTGAATCCACTGGAGACCCTTTGTCTAGGTCAGCTGAGAAAAGGAAAGCTGGGATGTATCATATGTGTGGAGGTTAAACATTCCTGAACTGATACGAAAACTGTATGAAGCTTAGAAAGCAACATTTATATGTTCAACTCTATCTTTTTTCATAAGGCTTGGATTGCTATTCAAGTGCTAATGATTTGTTCAATGAAAAATTAATGTAGTATGAAATCTTAATGTATGTTTAAAAGGATTTAATTATTTTGTTTCACTGCTTGCAGTATTGAGTAATGAAGCCATACCTAATTTTCGGATGTTTTGAGATATGAAGGGTAGAACTAGTTAGGCACTACAATGAATGCATTTTTATAAAACTTTCTTCGTATGGGTGGATAGAGGCAATCTGTAGTGTAGTGCCCAAGCCTGAAATCTGTATCAGCTGACAAACATAAAACAATCAAACTTACTTTGGTGTTGCAATTTTAATGGAAATGATTAAGTATTTTAAGTGAGTAAAATGGAGTAATGAGCTATTGGAAGGGAGAAAATTTGAAAGGGCAAGCTTGTAGTAAGCTGTAGAGTTCTACATCTTGCTTTCTGTTACTTCAGGGTGTGGTTGTTAAAGTAAAACAATGTCATAGACATTACAACTGCAGAATTTAATTTTTTTGTTGTTTCACTTCAGTGTGTTTGGGTTCAAAATGTACTTACTGGTGTTAAGAATGGGCATCTGGTTGTAGGAGACATCTTCTCTTCAAAACGTTTTCATGATAGATGAATATTAAAAATGTTTTGTCCAATATGCAAAATATGTTGAAGCAACTCATGGCAGCTTTAGGACTAAACATTGTGGTGTGGGAGTGGGGAAAAGTAATCAAAACTTTCTTGGAAACAGCCATTTAAGAGTAATTTCAGTCTACTTTTCACAAGAGCCTGCAGTGATTGTCGGGAATCTAGATGGTTGCTATTTCCTCTTTAACTTCAGGAATGCAATTAAAGCATGTTTTATCCATGCTTGTTGCAGTCATCTGCCTTTTCTTGTAAATAAAACAAGCTTGGAAAACTTCTTTACTGTGCAGCTTGTTAGGCTTTTACAGAACTACCCTTAAACTGTGTTCATCTGATCGCAGCTACACAGCATTTTCATGTAGCTGCCTCAGCTATGTGTTAGAATGGTTTAAAAAAAATCCATGTTAATGTTTATACTTTAGACAAATAATTTAACATTGCTCGTAGGAAGCATTAGTTCATACCTCTCCTGTTAGATCCCAGTGGCTCCAGCTCCTGTTGGACCAGATGACAACTGCTGAAGGAGCTGTGAGATGTGGCACTGCCAAAAGCAAGGAGCACAGAGCAGAGGCCCAGCTAGTAAACTCTGCTGGGTAGAACCCAGGGGCTGTGGGGTGCATGAAGGGCACAGCAGCCTTCCTTGCTGTGTTGGAAGCTGGAGTGGAGAGTATACAAAAGGCAGCGGTCCTGGAAGTGAAGGAGAAGAGAGGCCTGTCGGTAGGGTTCCTGTTGAGGAGGAAAAAGTTGGGCTAGTGCTCTGAAATGTGGGCAAGGCGCCTTATTAGCCAGTAGCGTGGAAGTGATTGGCTTTTCGTCAGGTGTTTGCTGAATTTCGATAGATGGAAGTTCTCTCAAAGTATGAAATAAGAATGATCAGTTTAACATGTATATACTATTTGAAGATATTTGATGACTAAATAATGGGACACAAGTTATGTTAAGAAATGTTGTGTTTGCTGTGACTTGGAAGAATTGAGGTTTTCTAGACTGGTATTTCAAAACATATAGTGAGTGGGTTCCTTTTATTTTTTATTTATTAATTTTTTTTGAACGGTTTATTGTTAATTCAACCCCACACATTTGAAAGTTTTTTTTTTTTTTAAAAAAAAAAAAAAGGGCCATCAGACTTGAGCAGGAGTGACGAGCAACTGCTTTTCTCAAGATGTAATGCTGCCTTTCATCTGACTGGAGACGTGCTGTTCCTGAAAAGAAGGCAGCAGTTTCTGCTGAGTTTCTACCCACCCTTCTCTTTCAGGGTACTGTCTGTTTATTAGGGGGAAAAAAAAAACCACAAAATGAATCTTTTAAATAATTTGTTTTAAAATTTTTATAGATACATGCTTTTTTTTTTCCTTGCAAATGAACAGTTGAAATCAATATATACCACATTAACATTTACCAAAAGCACCTTTCTATGAAAAAGATGGAAATGATGCAGGTATGAATTTTTCATTTGGCTAACAAAAGACATAGCATTTGTAATGCATGCAGGAGAAATGTCACGTCCAAATACAGTCCTTACAACATGACAGATGTCTCTGTGACTCTGAAGAATAAGTGTATACAAAATGCCTATTTTCATATGTCTGATAAGATTTTATTGGCTTCAGAGTTTACTGGGACTCCTAGGTGGTTTTGGTAAGTGTGACAGCAGAGGGTGACAGAAAATTGCAACAACTCTGAGCTCTTTATTATAGTTCTGTTTTCCTACCAGTAAGGTGGACGAGACTTGAATCCTCTTTGTATGACAATGTGAAGAGTTACTTTCTTGTGGAAAGCAGTTATTAATCTCTCAGACCAATACATCTGGCAGGTCTAGTTACAATATTGTAAGTAATTGTATTCATTTAGCTTTCTATTCACCTGTGCAGCTAAATGTAACCTTCTTTTGAAGGTCTCCCTTCTGTTTCAGTATGAAATGAGGTTAACTTGATTCACTGTTGTTTTCCCCTTCGTTCTGAAGCAGATTGAGTGCTCTCACTGTCACTTACGTGTCTCAGCCATAAGGACAGTAACTCCATAAACTGCTTTGACTTCTTTCCCCCGGATTATGTTTCTGCTCACATGTGACTGATTCCAGCCCTGAAAGCAGCTCAGCCAGGAGCAGCAGCTTCAGTGGGAGAAATGTTGAAATGGAACGGGAAGAGGAATCCGTTTAATTAAAGCAAGGAGTGGTTGGCTTACAGCTGTCTTAAAAAGCACAGCTGTAAGTGGAGTGGGTCCTAAGGCAATAGCTGGATTTTGCTTTTGAGAAGGAAACACAACTCATCTTGTGGTTAAAGCTGCAATGCTAAGGATCAGTGTGATCTAGGTCCAATTTCCAATCCTTACACAGGCTTTGTGTGCTTCTGAGCATCAGCAAATAGCTTTGTTTCCCAGCTGTGTAGCTGAGATGCTGTCTGTCTGTGTCAAATTTGGAGAGAAAATTTAATGTCTAGGTGTACAGATCGTGTAGTAACACGGGTACCACGTAACCTTACTGTAACAGGCTTTCTGAAGCTGTTTTTTAGGCAGTCCATTTCTTTTTCTTTGCTGTGTTTTAGTTGGCCTTATTTCCACGGCTTTGGTGTGTAGCTTGCTGCCAGCAAGATGAGTGAGGTGAGGTTCTTCCCCCAACGTTTGGTGGCCAAATAAGTTGTAGGCAAAGAGAAGGTAGATAAAGCCATGAATTTTGCTTAGCATGGAATGCCTTTATTCCTTTCTTTCCCATGGAACCTTTATTCACAAAAATTGGAGGGAGATATATTTCAAAGCTACTGTGTGGCAGGTTTTCAGCCTTCAGATGATGGGATTTTATCATTTCAACCAGTATTTTCCCTTCCTATTTACCTTGTCCCCAGAAAAGCAAAAACAAATGAAAGTTCTTTTTTGACCTTTATGTAGTGAATAGACTTTTAGGGTGCATTACTATCGCCTTAGTTTGGATCATGTTGGAGATCTGGGGACTCCAAGTGTGTAACACTGCAAGTTGAATTTACATTTCAGAAAGAAGCTTTAATTATGACTCTAGTGAGAACATTGGGACAGCATTTCCCCCTCTGCAGTCACTTGGGAGAGAAGAAGGGAGCAGAGACCCAACCTGTATGCTGTTCCAGAGAAAGAAGGAGGTGAGGAAAAGCAGTCATTGCATTGTTACCAAGGTCAGATACACATCCCTGGGAGAGGTGTACTCCTGAAGGAGCTTGCTAACTGCCACAAATCCAGGACGGGATCAAAAAGTGAATATGGAGAGATGCACACCCAGTATTATCTGAGCTCAGAAGTGGGGGGTTGGAAACAACCACGGACTGTGAGCTTTTAGGCAAAATGAAAGTTCTTTTAGTAAGTATGAACTTCTTAATCACACTTCTCAAATTTTAATAATTTTAGCACCATAGTCTGGTATTTGTTGATGCAGCTGTGGAGTGTATCAGCTATTTTTGGTGAGTATCAAACTGTAAGGTTCTCTCTAGGAGACGAGAATCTAATGGGCTGTGATACTTTGAGAGCTAGTTGGGAACAGTTAGAGAGCTGTCAGTCAGTACGATGCTTCCACATGCTTGGTGTTAGGCACTGAAATTTCGTAGACTCATAAAATCCGAAGTTTGCATCTTCAAAACTGTGAGGAGTAGGAGTGTGTGAGGGGTGGGAGGAAGTGGGTGTGATAATTATATCAACAATACCCACGTATTTAAAAATAAGTTCCACAAAATATATTTGAATGCACCCATTTGAAACAAACAAAGATGACTTCAAAAAATGCGTTGGTGTTATTGGTCATCTCTATCCCCAGTAACTAACTGGAAAAAGTCACTTAAGCTTCTTCTAAGTGATAGGTTATATATGCCAAGACTTTTTTATTCCTTGAAGCTGGTTTCTGGGGCACTTCTACCCTGCCAGCACCATGGAGATGTGTTGATCCACTGCCAGATTTCACGGAACACAGCTTTTCAGCCTTCCGAGCCTTGAAAAGGGATTCTTACAGAAGGCCAACTGCTGTATTTGGTCTGAGACTCATGATGGTTTTATAGTAGCTTATTTGTCTCACAATGGGAGTTACTGTATGCGTAGTGAGGAAATCTCTTCAGTGCTGCAAATCAGATTTTGTAAGCCAGTATTGCTGTATCAAAACGTTACTTTTTCTAATGCCTAATGTACATTTTAGGCATTATTAGAAAAAAAAAACAAACACACACACAACCAAACAACAACAAAAAAGAGACAAAGATTATAGATTGAATTATTAGGAAGCTAAAGCAGAGCAGAATGTTGACGTACATATTTTGGATGCTAGTAAAAGGGAGAATGTGTGACAAAAGAAGCAGAGACACCAAGGGGAAGTAATGTTTTATATCTGGGGAGATGCAGCTGCTTTTGATCTTTGTATATTAACATGCTTCATGTACTAGTTAAATCAATGTATCACATAATTCAGTTTTTTTTGTGCTACACTGCAGATTTTTCTCTTAGTATACTGTTCCTGGTGGAAGATGTGAATTGGTATCTGTCCAGGTAACTCAGTTTTTGGAAAATGTCTTCAGTAGTGATGAGGCAGGAAAGGGGTATGATCCCTTCTGATCTCTGCTGGACCCCGCGTGTTATTTGATTATAATTCAGTTATTGATGTATACGGATTTTGTGTGGTTCTAATAACTGTGTGCTGTGCCATCTGTATGCATTATTATTTTAATTTATGAACTGGAAAATTACGAGTTGCTATTTTCTTGTTTCAAAGATGAATGGTTTTTGTGGTTAGCTCGAAGATGGTAACCATGTGGAAAGCACAGAAGAAGGTTACCTCAGAGAGGAATTGCATCATGAGTGCTCGAGTTACCAAACTGTGGCAGATAACATGTAGGAGAGATGTGAAAGGTACCCCTTCTCCGGGCAAACCTCTACTCAGAGCTCAGCCCTCCGTAGGCACAGAGGCAAAATAACCATGCAGAGCTGCAGAACACATGGCTGCATTAATGCTGGAGCTTAGTTAAGACTGCTTCGTGTTTCATGGGTTGTGTGCTTGTTTTCCCCACTGTCTTTTGATGTACTTCTGACACTCGTGGCATCTTTCTTGACTTACGCACCAGACCTCCATCACCCAAGGCTTTGTGATGTGCTGCAGTCCATCTTCTGGTGACTGGCGTGCTGTGTGGGAACAGATGGTGTGCTTGGCTCGGGATGGAAATAGTTGGGAGTTTTTACGTTGCTTCACTTAGACTCAACTGTTAATAACAAGATGTAATCACATAATATTTTCCCATTTTTCTCCCTTAAAATGAACCCAAAATAAACTTTTTTTTTCCCCACATAGACTTATCAGAGATTTGGAAGGGGCACTTACCTAGGGAAAGAGGAATATTGGTAGTAGTGTCCTAATCGGGAGAATTAGGGAAATCCAGAGTTCAGTGCTGGAATCCCTTGATGGGAGTGGGTGGGAAGCTCTGCCTTGAGGAATTTTAGGCTTGCTGGTTTATGTTATGTTAATGTAAATCTTCATGAGTTGTCTTATGCTGCGGACATGCCAGGAAGTTCATGCTGCTGTCTCAAAGGCCTTGGTTGTTCAGGTGCGCCCTGCGGTTGCTTGACTTCGAGGATTTTTAGGCATTGTGATGTACAGTGGTGGCCTGAACACTGTTAGAGATGCTTCCCAGTGGGAAAGTCTGTCCTGCCTGGTGAGATCTGGGACAACGGGAGGCACACTAGGAGCTGAGGCGAAGATTAATGCTGAATTGTCAGGGTACAAAATGGGTTTTCTTTTCCAGTTTGACCTATGTTATTGCACTCTTCCATCATCCCAGCAGTGGCATGTGTATAATAAACATATGTATAGATGTACACAGATATATATCAAATATATACATGCACATTATATATATACAACAACTAAATGTGTGTGTATACATGCATGTTAGATTTTTGGTCTCTTTTGAGAAATAGCTACGAGAACTTAGCACTTCCCCATGATATTTTAGAATAACTGCAGAGGGAAAAGTTTGAGAACTACATACTTTTCTGAAAAAATGCAGTCCTGAAAGGATTCCGATGGTAAATAAATACTGTATTATAAAGGAAATAGGGAACACTGTGTTGCTGTGAAATGGGTGTTATTGGACATGGAGTGGATCCTTCATCGCTTTTGTACTTTCCCCTGCAATTTAGGGTTAATTGGAGTCCTGAGAAGCAAATTACTGAATTCACTTCTGGTTTAGCTTAAGGTGATTTGAGGATTTGGACTCCGTGTTCTCACTGCGGGCTGGATCCTGAAGGTCTTAATGTTATGCCTTTGTCACATGGGCTGTGACCCAGACAGGTATTTCAAGCACTTTAAATCCAGTAAGGCTCTGTTAAATGGGATCAGGGTAAGTCAGCAAGGCCTATCTGCAATTTACATTTTCTTTAATCAAGGAATTAGCTTCTGATAACAGTTAGTGGTTGTGAAGGAGGAAGGTTGGTACAAGTGTGTTCTAAACAGGCTCCAGGAGCGATTTCTGCATTATTGTAGTTTAATTGTGAAGAAAAGGCATGTTTAGCAGTGCAGTTTGTTAGTATTCTCTTAGAGAAGTTGTTCCAGCATCCAGCTGCCTAAAGTAGCCTGCAATACCTTACAGTAATGATGCTGATGTCCTCATATTACCGAACTATTAAATTTTTGTAATACACAAAAAAGGTGACTTTCCATAATTCAAAGTAAACTGTTAGAAGACTATGTATTGAAATGCTTGCCTGAACTCTGGTTTGGTTGCCTAAGATACAAAAGATTCAAGATATAATTGGTTGCCTAAGATATAAATGATCATTATTCGGGAGACCTTATTGAAAGAATTGCAGTTAGTTACAGAATTGCAATTACTATAAACTCCTGGTAGTTTATAGTAAATTGGAAAGTGGTAAGCCGCTCTGCCCTTTTTTTTAATCATCAGATGGATGAAGAGGGAATCTGTGTTTTTAATGATGCTTTTGGGCTGAAGTCCTGTCAGATCCTGAAATGAGCAGGTGGTGAACAAGACAAACCTTCTCTAGGTGGGAAGGAAATGTCCTGGTATGCTTGACTGTTAGCTGAATAGCATTATTTGTGAAATAATGATTTTCTTCTTGTTGGTGTTAGATTTTACTGCCCTGTAAAGAGCAGAGTAAAAGAAGCAGTCAGTAGAAGAGAAAAGAGTAGCAGTATATGCTAGAAAAATTAACAGGTACTGTGTAGGTAGGAATCAGTAGTGTTTTAAGTGTATCACAAAGTGTTTGAGCCATGATTTCCTTTAAGGCTAGATTTATCTTAGCTATGTCACGGGAGTGCTGCTGCTGGGTGATATGACACGTGGATACTTTTCCAGATACCTGGGCTGCCGAGTTTCCCCGTAGTGAGGGTGAACTCTGTGACTTTATCTACACAATTAACTCCGTACTCAAACTTGATGAGATCCGTAGAGATGACATCTGGAAAGAATTTTGACCTGGTATTGGATGTCGGTTCCTGACCTAATTAGCTTGGCTGTATAACTAGCTCTCCACTGCTTTGTGATTGTGCTACTTCTGACCTCATACAGCTCTCTGTCCTCGCTGCATGTCATAAAGGTGAAAAGAAAATTAGATTTTACAAGATGCCGTTTTTCCAATCAGTGCTCTTTCAGTACTTGCACATTTTCATATGTGTAATCATTGGGTTTTCAAAGTAGCAAGAGCTGAATAAATCTACCCGACGTATGGTCTGCATATGCTGAGATGATACAGAAGCTGGGGGGGAGGGAGGAGATTTTCAAACCAAGTCTTTGTTGTGCCCTAGGACAAAGCGTTTTTGCTTTCTTAACTCAGTGCTGAGTTCCTTCTCCTTGTTCTGGCTGAGTGCTTCTTTTCAAGAGATGGTATGTTTAAAGGCTTGTTTGAGAGGTACACTCCAGTGCATGCAATGAAGTATCTTTGTGTTTAATTCTTTCACCTCTGCTTAAAAAATGAAGAGCTGCCACTATTTCTAAAATGCACAAGGAAAATATTTTTGAGTTGCTGTACAAAACTATTGAATAAAATTTAAACAAGCTTCAACAAATGCACGCTGTGTATATTTTCAGTAAAGTCAAACAGAAATAAAGAAAAACAAATGGTGACTCAGTTCAGTTCTGTTTGTTTGAATAGGAGAAGGGATGATAAATTCTTGGAGTATGATACAGATTTCAAGAAAGGTCATATGAAAGAAAAATGTTTTCAGTGCAGCCTAAGTACTTGCTTTATTGAAACAAGTCCATTTTTAAGATAGCAAAACCCAAGCAAATGCTCTTGTGTGACTTGAAAAGCCATTTTTTCTTCTGCCCACTTGTAACATTTACACTGTAGTTGGTGTTAGCGTAGTAGTATTAAGTTGGAAGAGTAAAACTGATGGAGGCAGTAAGGTTTTCTTTTTTTCATGTATAAAGGAAGCTGAACAGATGTGCAGAACAGTATGGGATATTCCTTCTTCCCCAGCCCACCATCCCTCTCACCCCACGCCATCTGGAGAGGACTGTGCAGGATGAGCAGCCATCACACTAAGCGCACCACCGACGTGTCAGCATCTTTTGTTGGTGCTTTACACTGGTCACCGTGTATTCAGGGGAGAGCAACAATGTGAGTTGTTGTTAATTATCCACCCGGATATGGAAAGAAGATGAGAAATTTTTGTTTAGACTGAACAATGAAATACACTTCATGGTGGTCAGTCTGGATTTGCACTCATGCAGGCACAATTCAACCTTTTTTTTTTCCCCATTGTTTACTGTGCTACAGTGTTGCAGCTGGCCACCTTTTACCCTTAAACACAGTGACCAGTTAAAACAGATTTAATTTTACCCATCGTTACCATTCAGTAAAACTTTTGTATGTTTTTCCAGTGCTTTATTCCATGCTTTTAGTATCCTGTTCTATTTTTAACTATTTTCCAGCAACCAGTGGTGGATGCCTCCCAGTTTACTTTGATTTCTCTAGTATCCTGTAGCCTTCCTTAATTTGAGAGAAAGCTTGATCAGTGTTTTGGCTTAATGAAACAGATTTTGGTTAGAGAAGGGACAGCTTACGATCTTAGAAATGAGGGACTCTGGTCATGTGTGAAGGTGTCCTGGATCATCTGTTTCCTTATACAGGATGAGTAGAAAGGAGTAGATGCAACTTGTACACGCAGAGTGATTGAATTCAGTACAGCGAGCACTTGTATTGTGCGATCTGTGAACCTTTACTGAATTTCAGGGGTGCAAATCTTTTCCTAAAGAGATATCTCAGTAAAAAGGAAGGTAACAAGGAGGACTGAATTATGTTAATGGATGAGAAATCTTATTTAAAAATATAAGAATTTCAGTGGGACGTTGTTGTTTCTTCCATTGTTTCATGTTTCTTTTTATGGAAAATATTTTAAAGAATGTGAATCTGACATTTGTTTCAAGAAGGCTACTCAAAAATGAAATGTTTAAAGCCTGAAATTAGTAATAATGTAGTACAATAAACTACTTTAAGTGAGAAGGTGAATCAGAAGTTGACTACCAAACAAATATCTCAGGTGGCTTTTGGAGGAAAGATAAAACATAGGGGTTGGGGGAAGGATAAAATTGTCTGGGGAATATTGTAAAATCCATTGATTTGGATGATGAGAAAACTTTAGTACAGGAAAAAATGATATTCCACGGATAATGCTGTAGTTAGACCTAAAAAGAAAAATAGTGCTGTTCTCCAGAAATGAAGATAAAAGCAGTAACCTCAGTCACACTGCTGATTGTCTGTATGCTTGCTTCATTAGCAGAGCATGAAGTATCTTTTATTTCTTCCTCTTACAACTGCAAAGCCACTTAATTGTATGAGATGAATGTGATCCTTTATTTTGGAGCAAAAGATGAAACATCACCATAATTTGTCTGTACTTCGTATTGTCACAATTTTTATCTCCTTGGAAACTGCTGGGGAAAAATGATTTGGAGAAAAGTTAGTGTTAGGATTGTGCCTCCAAAATGATTTATTTCTGTTGGGAAGAAAGAATGTAAAGCAGTAACATCCCTCGGTCTTGTTCCTTGTGGCGTGCTTCGTGGACTGTAGACACAATCACGAAATCATGGAATATCCTGAGCTGGAAGGGGCCCACAAAGATCATTGAGTCCAACTCCTGTCTTCACGGAGGACCACCCAAAAGTCAAACCATGTTTCTGAGAGCGTTGTCCAAACATTCTTTGACCTCTGGCAGGCTCGGTGCCATGACCACCTCCCTAGGGAGCCTGTCCCAGAGCCCGAGCACCCTCTGGGTGCAGACTCTTTCCCTAACCCCCAGCCTGACCCTCCCCTGTCCCAGCTCCATGCCGTTCCCTCGGGTCCTGTCGCTGTCCCCAGAGAGCAGAGCTCAGCGCCTGCCCCTCCGCTCCCCTCGTGAGGGAGCTGCAGGCCGCCATGAGACCTTTTGTCAACCTGCTCTGCTTGGGGCTGAGCAAACCAAGTACTTAAGTGGAAGTTGTTTGAGATCTTTGATGCTATTACATCTTGGGAGATTAATATCTTCTTGCACTGCAACCAACAGATAATGCAAAGTTGGGGTTTTAGAAAACTAAGAAAAGAAAAAATCATCTGTCAAACTTGAGAGAATATAAGGCAGATTTCTAACTTGCCTTCAAAGATGTTTTTAATAGTTTAAAACAACTTTTATGTTATAATCCTTAATTTAATGGAAAAAATAACTATTCAATTTCAGGTTAACCCATTCTCACAACTTTTCCTCTACATTAATGAATGTCATCTTGTGTATGTTTGTTTAGAGTTAATGTTAGTGTAAAATCCAGGTAATTGCAAACTGAAATGTTCAGTGCTGTGGAGATCTATTTACATTTTTTTTTCCACTCCCAATGCTTTAATTAGAGGAAACTTCTGAATTAGTGTGTTCACCTTTTAATGACTGAGTAAACTTTGTGTTGCTGGCCCATGGTGTTAGCACAGGTAACTACTGACTCAACAATTTTGTTACGCTTTCCATAGGATTTTTGGGTATGCAGAGGGTTGCCTAGAGAAACAGAGGCCCATAAAATAGGTTGTAAGTAAACAAAACCAAACTCTCTCCTTCTCTGTCCTTTCTCTTGTCGTTACTGAATATCTTTTTCCTTCATAATATCACTGAACCATACGATATGCTCTGAAGAGCTCAGTGCAGACAAAACCCCAGCCAAATTATAAAAAAAAAAAAAAAATAAATCAACAAAACAACACCCTCTAAGTTTATAAAACCTCAGAAATAGTTTACTGCAACAACTATTACAGTAAGAGCTCTGTTAGCATGGAGAAGGAGAGCAAAAACTGCTCTGGGTTCATTCATCTTCCTGCTTTCCCCCCTTCTCTCATTTAACATATGCAAAGCATCAAGAGTTATAAACACGACTAGGAAAACAGACAGTACTACCGAATTGGGTGCAATGCACAGATGGAAATGTAGGGTTCTCGGTTGGGATGGAAATGTAGGGTTCTCGGTTGGGTGTCAGGACAGCGGGTATTGCAACATGTAGCTGCCTGCAGACATCTGAAAAGTTACAGCACCCTACGCATAGAGGCAATGGGATTTAAGTAGGAGGCAGTGTGATTTAGAGGCAGGGAAACCTCTGACATTTCTGTCTTGAGAGGTGGAATTCATTCAGTTTTCCATTCAGCCACCTAAATTCAGGTGGCTGCATAGCAGAGCTTATGCATGAGGAATGCGGGCTCTCCTTATTGTGCTTGTAGCTACCCATCAGTAGATGCAGTAATGTAGCTCTGGGCTTCTGAATTCTCATGAGAGACACAGGCACGGAGCTGCTGTGTGTGTAATACAAACGTAGGTGTTTAATTTTGAATGGGATCCCATCCACTCCATCGCTTCCAATGAGCTGCATAATCAGCCATCTCTTTCTTTGCCACAGAAAGTGAATTGTGGTAGTTCCTCCTTTTTTATAGAGGGCTGTGAGATTCATCAGTGAAAAGCTCTAATGCTTCCTGACAATAATAGAATGTATTCAGAGAAAAATTGGGATGAATATATGGGAAGCTCTTTTTTTGTGGCAAATAGGTTCAGCTTTGTTGTATTCTGCTGGAGAGTAGAAGAAGTAATCTCCTCTCAAGAGCTTTAAAAAAAGGAATCGAACAATGTCTTTGAGGAAAATGAAATAAGGGAACATTCACATGGAGAGGGACTGTATAATAAATTGGTGTTCATTTCACAGAGTTAGTGATTATATAAAGAACTTTAATATTGTAAGAATCGTGAAACCCAGTCGCCTACTTCAGATGTTGGTGGGATGTTTTTAGTGTAAATGGCAGTGCCTGTGGGGGACGTGGAAGGGCAAAGGCAGGTTGTAGGAGCAGCTGTTGGTTTGAGTTTTTGCCAGTTCAAATACTTGAAAAACCCGGCCTGCCTCTTATAATAGCGCGGCTCTGCTGTTGTTTAGAAAGATTGCACATTGTGTTTGTCTTCTTTCATCTTTGTTACTGTACATCTGCTTCCGACTCGATTTTTTAAATCTGCCTCGCCAAGGCAGCGTCAAGCTCCTTGCACGCAGTTTAACAGCTGCTGGCCGCAGGGAGTCGGTCTGAGGTGACCTGGGGCGATGCTTTGGAGGAGCAGGAAAAGCACAGGAAGAAAAGCACCGATTCCTCAGTTATTGCGTGTGGAAATTGAGTTAACTGTGCTCTTGTTGATGTCTGTAGGGTTTGGAGAGCAGCGTCTGTTTGTGCTCCAGTCAGAGTTGGGTCCAGAGAGATGTCTCTGGTCTGCATCCAACACGCCAGCACACAGAAAGCATCTGTGGATGTAGGGAGATGTTAAGTGATGCCCACCCCTCTTTTTCTTCCTCCCCTGTATCATTGCTAGTGATAAGCTGAGGCTGAAGAGTGGCCTGAAAAAGGATAGAGAAGAACGTGGAACTCAGTGAGCCACCGTTACCATCACCATATTCACTGCATGCCACAAACCCAGGGAGGCTGCTTTTAATTCCCTGAGATTTCCTTGGAAAATACTACATCTTAGCCTGCCTAATGACTCCTAATGCTTAAATTGGGAGAGAATAATCTTGCTGATGTTTATTTTGGATACAGAGACTTAGTTACCTGTACCACGAGTTACAGGCAAGCTTTATTCTAGGACAGAATCCACTGTAGATTATACATCTAAAGCAAATGTCTGATCTCTGAAAGTCCATCCAACGTCTCTGCAGGTGGTTGTTGTTTGGGGATGGTTCTGCAGAACTGAAGCTAAAAGTGTGCTCCTCAGAGGGGCAGCGTGCACCCAGCTTCTGGCTAGCCCCAGCACCTGGCGTGGGTGGTGGGAAGAAGCCTGCTAACTGCAGAAGGTGAGAGGGGGCTGGCTTGGGGCCAGACAGAAAACCACAGGAAACCAGGTTTTATTCTGCTGTTTTGGGGTCTTTTTTATATAATATAAGTAAGACCAGTTTAAAAAAAAAAAAAAAAAAAAAAAAAGAATGAGCATGTATAGCAAATATAGCAATACAAATTTCCAATAACTTGAAAAACAAAACAAACCCACAACCCTACAGTATCATGGCTGCCTTCTTCAGTACTGTGTTTTAGTGAGGAGTTGCACGTGAAAACTTTTTCCAAGGAAAAAACACTTCGTGAAGGTAAGTCACCCATCAATATTTCAGAAAGGGCTTGTATTTCCCCCATAGTTGCAATGCTGCGTTCCTAAGATACTCCTTAATTATTTCCAGTAATACTCCTTAATTATTTCCAATAATTTCCAATTTTCAATTTATACCTATTTTGCTCAAGTTCAGCAAACTGATTGTTGGACATTAAGTAATACTTCTAAATATCTGTGTAGAGGAATCCAAAAATAGAAAACAGAAACAAGCATTTAGATGGTCTAATAGAATAAAAATTGTTCCTCTGTTGTCTTTGTTATATTACTTAAAAATTAGCAGGCTCAATTGGCTTTAAATTATGCTATATTCAAATGAACCATTTTATATTAAATATAAAATGTGATTCAAGACTGCTGCTTGGAAGTCATGAGCCTATTTCTCTCTGGGCTGTTATGAAGTCATCCTATAGTTCAAATAATTTGCTTTTTACTAATTAAGATTTGTCAGCTTTTTATAAGTGTCCTTGAGAAGAAAATATTTTAAACCTTTGGGGGAAAAAAGTCATTACTAAAATTGCTGTACCACATCTGAAAAGCAAAAAGGTCCTTTTTAATTTACTAATATGATTGTAATTATAGAAATTGGAAACCCGTTTTAATTGCTTTAGTGTAATAAAAAAGAAATGTTAGTTAAGTCTCTTCCACATGAACTTATGCCCTTGACAGTACTGTGAATTTGTCACTCCAGAATATTTTAGTGCTTCATGGTCTTTAAATGGGATGTTATTCATATTTTCATGGGCATTGAGTTGTTAGTACTGGAGCAGGCTAATCAAGTCGACTCCTAATTGTTTTAAGCGGTTTTGTTTAAAATGGCACTACATTTTTATTTTTTTTTAACATGCTCACCTTTTACCTTTTGGAGGAATTCTGTCGAAGTTGGGCATTCTTGTTGTCAGTGTTGAAGAGACATTTGGGCAATGCCCTCTGCAATATGTTTTACCTTTGGTTAGCCCTGAAGAGGTCAGGCAGTTGGCCTTTGATCTTTGCAGATCACTTCCAACTGAGCTTTTCTATTCTATTTTCTCTATCCTAGTTTTTTTTCTGGTTTTCCAAGAAGGCCAGTTCTAAAAGCCTTTATTTTCTCAGAAAAATGTCTTCCCTCATCTGGCTTGTGTCCAAAATCTGGTAAATACCCGCTCTTACCTGAGACTGCTGTTCAACAACACCGATGGAGAGCTACCTTTCTCATCACATTGCATTTTCTTTCTTAATCTCACCCGGTGTATTTCTGCGTAGGTGCAACGTCCTTATCTGTCAGATGAGTTTATCATTTTGATTGAAAACCTGTCGGAGCAAGGTTTGGTCAGCATCTGACGCAGTTACAGGGCTGTAAAGCGTGGATGGTCAGCCTGGGGCCTGCTGGGCAAGTGCTCTGTGCCAAGGCAGTGACCCGGCTCGCTCCAGACAGCATCCATTCCCGTGAGTCCTGGGGGAACTGCCACTTTTTAATAAATGCAAATGTGCTCTGAAGTCCAGTGATTCCACGAAGCATTTGTACGCTGTGACACAGGTCTCTGTATGCAATAAACAGGATGCTGGCGTTGGGTTTTGTGCACGTTATCTATGTTGACTGCATCCTCTGTGTGTACCTGCACACCTCTCATCATGTTCTGGCTCGAGTGCGTGACTCCCGTGTCTCTGTAGGAATGGCACAATATCTTACAGCAATATCTTAAGACTGAAGTAAGTGCTTTAAAAGAAAGATTAAGTTTTGTAGAAGAACACTGGATGCATGCTATGTAAATTCCTAGCTCATATTTCCATTGTTGTAAATACACTCTTTTTTTTGTGTGTGTAAATTCCAGGTTGAGCCATGCCTTTGGTGAAAAGGAATATTGAACCAAGGCATCTCTGCCGAGGAGCTCTGCCAGAGGGAATAACTAGTGAACTGGAATGTGTAACGAATAGTACCCTCGCTGCTATCATCCGCCAGCTAAGCAGCTTAAGTAAGTATCTGTATCTTCCTGCAAGCTTTTGATTGCTGATGGAAAAACTGAATAAATGGAAAGTGCTAAGATAGCTTGTTTTAAATAGCAGAACTACGATACAGGACACTGTTACTTACAATAATAAAATGCTACTTCATTGCTTTTATGCTCTCATGAATTTTCAGTTTTGTACAAGCAGACCCTCTCTAGGTTTTTTAATTTTTTTTTAAGGGAAAAAAACCCAACAACTATGGATAGTAAACTAGTGATCTGTTTTTAAAGTGTAAGAATTTGATGCAGGAAACAAAGCTAGCACTTGAGTTGTTCTTGGCCTTCAGTTGTATGAGATGAAGGCAGCCAAGTCTTCTGCTTCTTGTCATTAAATGACATTTGACTGAACTTTCAGTTTAAAGTGTTATTTCTTAAGACTTCTCTTTGTGTGTGAAGGATTAATATGAACAGAATAAAAAACATGCATCAGAAGAATAGAATTCACCATAACAAACCTGCAGACTACACTTAGCATTATCTCCACAGAGAAGAGCCTGCACTGTACACCCATCAGTTGACCCTACAGCTAGCAATTCTAGAAGCATGTCTGGAGTGCGTGCAAGAAGAATAATACTTCTTAATGAGAAGACAGACTTGTTCACAGAGTGTTTAACAGTCAGCAGCTGTTGTTTGTGTCGATAATTCTGGTCCTAGAAAAGAAATGATCACTTCATCAGTTTTTTACTTTGTAAATGTAAACGGTTTAAGAGCATTAGAAAGTCCCTGTGGTTAGACTGTGGGTCCCACTAGCCCGGTGTTCAATTTGTGATGATAGCAAATAGCCTATGATTAAGGAAAGAGTACAAGAAACACATCATGTTCCCCTTCCCAGTAGTCAATGATTAGGGAGTTTTCTAAGCTGGAGGTCTATCTGAATCATCCTACGTAACAAGCATTTGTAAACCTGTCATCTGTGGAATTGTTTAGATGTGCTCAAATAGGATTGTACTACTTTCACGCACGGTGACCTATGGCAAAATGTCCCACAATAGAAATTGTTCCATTTCTTTTTGATACCTACAAAAAATAATGGAAAGTGATTACCTCCCACATACTTCTGTATTAGCTGTGATTTTATAAATCATTATCGCGTCCTACTAGTGATATCTTTTAAAAGTTGGAATGTCCTGATCTGTTAACACTTTTTTTTTTTGGATTAGAAACCTTTTTTTGTAGTTCTGATGGTGGTTATTTCTGCCTTGTATATCAAAGTTATATTATTTTTAAAATGAGGAGCCCCATCATATTCCAAAGAGTGTCACAGTGACCTTTTCTCATAAGTTCCCTAGAAGTTTATAAATTTTTTTTCCCTGCTAAACTTCGAGCTGATGCTTTCAGAAAAGTCTCTAAGTAATTGTCAGATCTTTTTTGAGCAGTAGCTGCTAATTTAGAGTCTTAAGTTATTTATAGTTAAAGTGCATTTGCATTTACTGTCACTGAGTTTCACTTACCATTTTATTAGGCAGTTTCTCAGTATCAACATCCTTCAGTTTCAGAAGATTGAGAAGAAAGGCTGATGCCTCCTGATGACATTCAAGGATATCTGACCTTGTTTTGGTGCTATGCAATGATGGCCAGAGTGTGGGTAGTGCCTTCCACTTCTCTGGCTTGTTAAATCTTGCTAGAAATGTCTAGCTTTCACTTCTTCAGATTTGATCTTAGGGCTAATATTAATTAGTTAATGTTAATTTGTGTTTTCAGATCCTTTTATGACTTCTGCTGGGGAACAATTCATGCCATGCTGTTTTCATTTAGCAGATTTTTCAGGTTATCAGAAGTCTCTTCAGACAACCCTAATGTACTTTATTCGTGTCAAGTTAAAGATCTATGCAGATAATGATGCGTTGTTTGTTTTAACAGATGAATTGTTTTTTTTTTTAACGAGTGAAGTCTACAACCAGGCTTATCCGTGGTCTAACAGTAAAATCCGTCATGTTTGCAGAGGTCTTTTAGTGGACCGCACTTGTTTTGCCTGTTTCAAGCCAACTGGGAGCAAGGAAATGATTGCAGAAAAACATTGTGCTTGAGCTTAAGGTAGCATGTGCCACTGATGGTATCAGAGCTTGTGGGTGTTCCCACAGCTTGAAGAACAGGGAGAGAGTGAGCACAGGTCCATCTCGCAGCCGTGCTGTGTTTTAGTGTTGTACTGAGTCTGCTGTGGATTGTAAAAGCTGGCAGATCTGTGCTGTTGTGTACAAATTTGGCTTGCTTCTGCTCTTTTCAGGAGACATGAATAAGTTCCCATCCAAAGGGAATGTGCTCTCAGTGGAGCTTTTTTTTTTTTTCTTAATGTCTTCAGATTTGGGTTTGTTAGCAGCCAGCTGGCTTGGAGCACTGGCAGAGTGAGCAGAGTTCTGCATGAAACTCTGCACTTTTATGTAAGGCAAAAGCTTGCCTAGGGGAGTCACCTCCTCTGGGGGGAGAGAATCTGCTGTGTGGGAGGACTGGGAGCATTTGCAGCCTGTACTTTTAAGCATTATGTTTGCTTTACCTGGTAAGTGCACAGAGTGAAGGCTTTGAAGAAGCAGCCTATGCAAATAGTCCCGAACTTTTGGCAGTGGAGATGGACCTGGAGACAGCAGGGCTCTAGTCAATGAAAAAGCTGGACTCTGCAACAAGGTCTGTTGCACCATGGTTTTGTTACCAACTTGAGCTTATGTGGATATATGGGGAAGAAATAATTACATCTGATTACCTTTGAAGAGTGAATATTACCCTGTATTGAGCATTTTAAAATTAGATTTCAGCCTGTACATTAACATACTTCTTCCAAGTTACATTATCACTTCCTGGCTTCTTTCCTTTCCGTGAGTCTGTAAATATCTCTTGTTTTTTATCTTTGGCTTCTCCACTGATTCGCATACTACCTCTGAGGCTGAAGTCTTGTTTCTAGATGGACAAAAACCATAGCCAGTACAGAGCTCCTTTCTTTGAGCCACGTGCAAGTCTGATTGTACAACATATAAAGGGGAGACGTGTCATCTGTGGGGAGCTGAAAAACATTTTCTTCCATGGAAGGAGCAGTGCCCACCCAGTTGTTTCCTAGTATTTTCTTCAGGCTGTTGGCTCAGAATTTGGCTGTTTTGCACACAGGCCCGAGTACACCGTGTCCTGCTTTGTGTGACTGTTCTTCACTGCTAAGCTGGATGAAGTTATGAAGCTGGTTATTTTGGCATTGGTTACGATGATCTAGGTCCTGTGAGGAGTTGGGTGATTATCAAGGCCTGGTCAGTAACAGCCTGCTACTTCTGCTTATTTACACACAAAAAAATAGAAAAATGGAGAGTGCTCTGCTAATGTTAATTAACCTGGTTACAAATGGGTGGATGGAATCACTGTTTCCTGCTCCGTGTTATGATGAAGTGGACGCATCCTGGGTGAATTCCAGCTTACAAAGTGCCAGCTAGCTCTGTGGGACTCTGGTCCTTCTCTAGGACCCAAGGAGAGCATTAGGGCAGCACCAGCTCACCTGGGGGCAGCGCTGGTGTCATCTCTCTTCTGGTGTCCTTTAGAACTGACACATGAATGCCAGGTGATGACATGGCTCACCTTTTGTCATTGCTCACGTACGTTCATGGTAAGAAAAATTATAGGCCTTTAAATCTGTAAATCTTAACTGGAATGTGTTCTTCAGTGTCCGTGTGCTGTGGAGCAAGGAATGGAAAGGAATGCTGCACTTTCAGGATTTGAATCTGTGAAATGGAGGTAGCCAAAGTAATAACACAGCTGGGTTTCTGGACCTCAGATAAGCCAGCATCATTGTTTGATTTCTTCTGTTACAGCACTGCATGCTTTGATTGCGGACAAAAGATAGCTTTGGGGCAGCACGTTCAAAGTGTTAGTACCCACCTTTTTGTGCAGTGTGTGTGAAAATCAATTGTAATCAATTTAGATGGTGTCATGTCTCCACTAGAGATTTCATAAGGTGATGTGGCAAGATGACATTCCATGTAATCACTGCAGAACTTGACTAGAGGTATTATGGTTTCAATTATTTTGGAAATCGTGACCTCCAGACATATCTCACAATGCTTGGAAATTTATTTTTGTGAGCAATCGAACATGTAGCTGTATGGTGATTATCAGTGGAAGTGCTAGAGAGAGGCACTTCTGTTAGTTGATGTTAAAACCTTTTGAGAGCAGGGATTTGGTGAGGCAACTTCGTGACTACATTTCAACTCAACTATTTCTGTGGGTGGAGGAAGCCTTAAAAGGACAGACTATGTAGTCCTTTGGTGGTGGTTTTTTAGTTATTTAGGTTGCCTATACATTGAGATGCACTTAATGGTTTTTAAATGAAATCTTACGGTACCAAAACCAGCTCTTAAGTTGCAAGACGTATACTTGTAACTTAGGGTAGTTTTTCTGCTCGTTTGTATTGTTAAAAGTAATTAAAAAGCTGGTAGTATGGAAAACGCTAAGGAAGTATTGTTTTCTTCTTAAGTTAGAGGATCATGTTAATCTGAACAGCATGTTCCAATATTAATTTACCATGTTGCTGTGGGTTTTTTTTGTTTGTTTGTTTTTTACTGACAAGAGCAAATATTCACTTATTTTAGAATAGGAAGTGGTTTTTTAACCATCATGATGAGTGCATTCTTTGGGAGGAGGTAGGAGTAGGGAAGGAATGGGCAAGCACAAGGACCTCTGGACCAAGAAGTGGTTGGTGTTTACATATGGCACTCCTACCCACTGCAGCACTTCCAAATAGGATAGGATTCAAGGCTGCTGATCTGGACTTCACTATTTACTGTCAGAGTGATTAAAAAAATAGGACAGATGAAGGGAAGGCTGAAAAGGCTGTAGGCTTTTTTTGTGCTGTGTCAAGTCCAAACAGGCCATGGGTAAATGTGGGCAATGTTACCTCAGTCTCACAAAGGAATTCAGTGATGGAACAATGTATAGGGTGAGCATATGTCGAGGGAAGTGCATGAGGACTCTTGCATGAGGAGCCTCTTCTGGTTGTTTCTCTTTGCCTTCGTTTTGATGTTGGCTTGTGCTCACGCATATAATGAAATAAATCTTAACTGTGGATTACTAGATCTTAGTTCTCCGAATTTACTTCAGCAGCTTTTACAGAGAGCAATAACTTAGGCTCTTCCTTTTCCTTCTGGAAGCAGGTCTTAATTATCAGTTGTATGAATGTTGGCAGCCCCCCTGTGTGTGGGGTTGTACGTTTGCTTCATTCTTTCAGATGGCCAACCAGGAGAACAGACTTCAGGTAGCAATTGGGGTGCATTTTGAGATTTTGTTCAAATCTATTGTCCCAAACTTTGCTGAACTAAAGAACTGTGCTGTCATAATTCTACACATACTGTTTTATTATAACTGCAGGATATTAAAGCCATTTGTCTTATGTTTTATAAGTCTCTAGCAAAGGGATTTTCCTGTCTCTTTTCTTACACACAGGCAAACATGCTGAAGACATATTTGGTGAATTGTTTAATGAGGCTAACAGCTTCTACATCAGAGCAAATTCCCTTCAAGACAGAATTGATCGCCTTGCTGTCAAAGTTACCCAGCTGGATTCAACAGTAGAAGAGGGTAGGTAATTGCATGGAAGCGTTGAGCCAGAAGTGATGTTGACAAGTCCACGGTATTTAATTACACAACAATCTCTCTCTTTTCAAAGTAATCCTGAACTGATATTTCATCTTTTCTTAGTAAGACAAGCTGGGAAAAATCATGTTAGCAGGGAGGTGGAAGGGGGAGGGAATTCTTCAGCTGTATAGCTGTCTTCATTTTTGACTTAGCATTACTTGAAGAGCCCCTGTAGTAATGGAGCCATTAGCCTGCCTTTTTCTCAGGGAGGACTTTTAGTCTGTGAATATAATAAATCATAAGTGAATAATCATACTGGAAACAGATCGGTAAACTGGGAGAAGTTTGAGACAGTAAGACCTATTTGTTTCAAGATAGAGCTGTGACAAACTAATTACTAGTGTCTGTTCAGGATCGCTGATTACAGTTACCTAAGATCTTAATAACACTCCTTTCTAAAATGGGTCATTGCATGTTTGCCCTGACCAGCTGAAATTCTCTAGGGGGTTCTAGTTGCTAGAAACAGCAGTTTCTGCTGTTGTGTCCTCACTTGCTTATGTGTTTGGTCACTTATATCATAAATAGAGCAAAAATGAAGAATTTAGGTAATGCCATTTCATTGTTTGAAAGCACTTCACCGAGGTAAGTAGAACATATTTCTCTGTCTAGGCATAAAAGCTGTAATGTGCATGTTTCCTGACATGCTTAGTTTGCCTGTCTGAGCCAGCCATTGCATGCGTGTCCTGTTCAAGTAATTTCTTCTGTCTTCCAGAAAAATAAAAAATCTTGACATTTATGTTACATCAGGACAATAGTTTAATTCTTACACAGTAGTAAATACTACTTATAATATATAAGCTGTATAAATAGTAGTATTAAATATATTTAGTATTGCTATTTATGCCAATATTAAATGGTACTATTGGTATTTAACAGTATATTTAGCCCTCCATTTCTAGCTAGCTGGTGAGTAGAAACTCTTATGAGATGTATGATTTTTTTCTGTTTTAAAATTGTTAACTGGCAGAGTATCACAGTTGATGCTAGCACCTCTCTTTGTCTAGAGAGGTCATGAGCTACGTGGAACATAAGCTAAGCTTACAGAATCACTTTTTAGCTTAGATTTTGAGGCATGTTGTGGTAATACGAGCAAAGTAGATGATATTCGTAGAGGGAACTTATTCCATGCTGAGATGGATGTTGTCTGTTTTCATGACTTTCAAGTACATGATTTTTGGGAACACTGTCCTCATTGGAGGTGTTTTTTTTTCTCGTTTGAGCACCTTTGTTTACTTTTTCTAACATCTTCTCATTAGTTTACAGAGTTTGAAGTTATTAAGAGTCTGCTGGAAGGGGAAACTAGTGAATGGACTGAGATTGTCATCAGATTTTACATTAAACTGCCATCAGTTTATATTTAATGCTAATCATCTTTCATGTTAATAAGCTGTATGTACATACATATGTTTGTATGTATTATATACAATCCATTCAAGAAATGGTTAGTGTCATTGTAGACAAGCCAATGAAGACTTCAGTTCTCTCTTTGACTGTAGTCAAAACAAACACACACCACCAATCCATCAGTATTTTGGGTTGCCTAAGAATAGAAGATAACACGGAGAGCGTACTAGCACTGTTAAATCGTGATTGGCATTATCTGGATCTTTCTGGTGTTGGACATTCCATCTCAGGGAAATATCTAGTAAATGAAATATGTAGTAAGAATGAAAGAACAAGAAATATGTAGTAAGAAAGGAGAAAGAAAGAAATACATAGTAAGAAAGAAAGTCTATCCAAAAGTGCCAGCAACTTATATCTTTCATTCGAACAAATCAAGGAAGAGGCTAGTATTATTTTCCCCAGAATTGCGTACCATAAAAAAAGATGGAATGAAAGTATGTTATTGGTCTGTATGAAGAAGATATCTATTCCTCTCTGTAGAGAGATGAAGAAGACTTTAGATTGAAGGATGATCAATTATATGGAAAGATTGGGAATTTAAAGATTGTAAAAGATATGGAGCTCTCTCACAGGAATTGCAGAGGCCGTAATTTAGTAACCATAGAATGGGATTGAATGTGGATGGATACCAGATGTAACTATAAAACATGCTGTGAAAAAAGAATATCAAACTTTGTTCCATGGTTGAAGCCAGTCTTTCTACTACTAGAAACCCAGTTTAAACTTGCTAAAAGGGGAAATAATTGCACAGCTGCATGTGACAGGATTCCTGTCACGACTTCCAAGACAAACAGTTTGTGTTCCTGTTATTTTAAGTGAAATTCTGGATCAAGAGGGATGACGATTCTTATGTGCTCTTGTACTTAAATATCATGATTACCCCTGAAAGTAAAAACAAAACTTTGTTTTCCTTCTACAGTTTGCTACAGATATTTTAAATAGCTATTATTATTATTATAGATATTATTTTTATGGATATTTAAAAATTAATTTTCACTTAATTTCAGATGTGATAAATGTATTTCTGTTTGTAACAGTATCTTTACAGGATATCAACATGAAAAAAGCTTTCAAAAGTTCAACAATTCAAGATCAGCAGGTAGTTTCAAAGAACAGCATTCCTAACCCAGTGGCTGATATTTATAATCAGAGTGACAAACCGCCTCCTCTGAATATTCTTTCGCCTTATAGGTATGCAAACATTCAGTGCTTCCATTCTTCTGCTTTTTATATAGAGAACAATTACAGCCAAAGAGAAAATCTTTGTTGGTTATTGAGGTATGTTTTTGAGGACTTCCATGTTCATGAAAACAAAAATTGCTGTTACCACACTGAAAGTCATAGGCTGTACCTGACAAAAAAATCATCGTATTTCAGCATAGCAGTGTTACATGGCATCATGGGATCAGAGAGCAAGTGCCATTCATCACTTAAAAAGTTAAAAGAAAATTAATGCTACAATGAACAATGATTTCTTTGGTTTATTTATCTAGAAATTAGGATTTTCAGCTTTTGCTTTCTCTTCCCTCCCAACGTAGACATATGTGCCTGCGCACCATCTCTACCTTTCTTTCTCCTGTTTACAGACTAGTGAAGAGATCAGCAAGCAGGATTTATTTCACTTCCCGTTTCCTTTAAGTTTATAGCTGTTCATG
This sequence comes from Anas platyrhynchos, assembly GCF_047663525.1. NCBI lineage: Eukaryota > Metazoa > Chordata > Aves > Anseriformes > Anatidae > Anas > Anas platyrhynchos. The sequence goes on along the minus strand of NC_092587.1, from coordinate 186,060,710 downwards.
AAGTCAGTATCATCTGTCTGAAGGGTTGTAGGCACCGTGCTTTTACTGTGTCCTTTAACATTTGAAAAGTACTGGATCACCAGATTGGTGAGTTTATCTGTAATAAAGCAGCTACTCAATCTGCAGTTAACTTACTGGATTTTTTTTAGTAATGTTGTAGAACACTTGCAGTGTATTTTTTTTTATTTTTTTTTACAGCTTTTGCTTGGGAAGTAAAATTGTTAGACTTGCAGCTGAAGTACAGTTTTTTCCACTGCTGTGGACAATTGTTCTGTTATTTACAATCACCCAGTGAGTTGTTATCCATCAAGTGTTTGGTACAGTTATGGTCCAATATGTGTCTGGATGATACTGCCAGTGAGCTTTATTGCGTTATTCCTTTTATATTAGGGATATGTTAGTGAAACTTACTTTACTTTTATTTCTTAGTAAGTCTTACACCTACTGAATTTAAATTATTTTTATTTGCCTCGGCCAGAGTTTACAGACTCTGCAGTGCACCAGTTTAGGAAGCTAGACTGGCATCACTGTTACATGCTGTTCAAGCCATGCCAGTTGCTCCGTCATGTTGACCCCCCTCACACACACACCTATTCCTTCTTAAGCATGTAGGACGTCAGAAGTTTTCATATTTCTGGGCCACCTCAAATTAGGATTTGATAGCATACCCTTTCTGTGACCTCTTAGTCTGTGTGACCATGGCTCCTGCTGCTGTTTGGAGCTACCAAGCCCAAATCAGCTCTGTCTCAAATTCTCCTGGAACAGTTTGGTAGAACTGTGGCAGAACTTCAGTTGTCACCCCTTTCCTAGCCCTTTTCCAAATTCAGAGTAGCGAAAATAAGTGCTTCCTGTCATAAGGGTGAAGGTACTCAGACTTACCTTGTTCCTAAATTTGGATCCAAAAGCCTGTCTGGATTTTGAGCCAAATTCCCCTTTTCTGTTTTCTTTTGAGTCAGTTGATTTCCATTCATAACATATGCTCCTCTGTCCCCTGTGCATCCTGTTTTGGCACGGATGTTCTTGTAGCGCCAGGGTAGTTCACTCCAGCAGTCAGCTCCTGCCTGGGAGCATGCCTCCTGAAACGCTGTTCATTCCAGCCCTTTTCCTTGAAATTCTTGGCATGAATTAAGCCAATTGCAAGCTGTAATTACAAAGAGTGGCACTTCGTGCACTTGGCATGCTGTCATTTTTATGATGAAAAAACAAAACATTTTGGATGATCTTTGAAGGTAAGTTTTGCAGGTTTAAAAATGCTGCTTGATATTTTCTTAGCTTTTATTCTACTGTATTTTCAGGGATGATAAGAAAGATGGATTGAAGTTCTATACCGATCCTTCTTATTTTTTCGATCTTTGGAAAGAAAAAATGTTACAAGATACGGAAGATAAGCGAAAAGAAAAGAGGAGGCAAAAGGTAAAAGCAGAAACAAAATAGAAAAAACACGTATTAAAATCCTGTGTACACTTGTCCAGGCATAAAAGTCGATAGGGCATAGTTTGTGTGTGTGGAAAGACTGTCCACTGTAATACATGGTTGTGGACTCTGAGTTGGTTCAGTTTTTATAGCTCGTGTCTGTTTTAAGTTGGCAAATTGAATGCTAGGAGAACTATAGTTATCTTCCAACATACTTCCTTTAATCCTTTGCCAGTATCTGCTTATTAATACTCAGTGAAGTAGCCCTGTTGTGCTTCACAAAAAAAGACCCTATGATTTAGGTGGTGGGGGGAAGGAATTAGAATTACAGTTTCATTTTCTTAGTTCTTTATCCAGCAGCAGCAACTGCTCTAGCAAAGCATGGGCTTATTCAGAAGTGCATATTCATTTTTAATTCCATTATAGTGACTCTTCACTTTTCTATGCATAACAAGCTAGCAAGATGTTAATACACAGCAAAAATCTCTGGTTTAGCAACAAGAGACGACTCACTCAGTAAGTTGTTCACTTCCTAAAAATTTGAAAACAACAAAAAGGCTTTTTCATAGACAGATGTCTTCAGTCCTGGACTCTTTTCAGCAGTTTGATCCAAAATGTGCAGTTTGAAGCAATCAAGATTTCTTCTTTTAATGGTTTTTAGTTTTGAATGAAGAAGTTGCTACTGCTGCAGCTTCTTTGCTGTCAATTTTTTGATCAAATCTGAGAACCATAATAAGACTTTTGAAGATAATTCTAAAAAAAAAAAAAAAAGTGAAGAAGGGAAGTTTGATGAAGCAATGACTGCCTATCTTATCCAGCAGCAGGTGCCCTTCTAGATGGGTTCAGTGAGAGATAAGGGATTTGAATTGAGAGGAGTCCAAACAAGGTGGAAAGACTGTTCAGAGGAAATAGAAAGAAGTTACTTAGTTTTCAGGACATATATATACACACACAGACATTGTAGATGAAGACTTGCTTTAACTAAAACAGTTGGTGAATTTGTGATTCTAAAAGTTTTGGGAAAAAAACAAATCAGATCTTCCTGTTAGGAGAATGAGTCAAGAAATGTTTACTGTTTTGACAGGTATCTCAGTATTAAAGTATTAAATATAGTTGAAAAAGCTAAGAAAACATTTTCAGTACGAGATACTGTCTGAAGTGTCGTATTGGAAAATTTTCACTTGGTTATGTGTATAATTGTAAACAAATGTATATGCAGGGTTATAATCCTACTCTATCCTTAGCATGATAAGCTGTAGAGTTGATAGAAAGATGGGAAACAATTACAGCAGCTTCTGTTTTCCAGTTCAGTTGTCTTTAAATTTAATTCAGTATTTCTATGTAGAAAAAAATACATAGTGGTAATTAGAATCTTTGACTTTTTTTTTTTCCTCCCAGCCTTTTTTCCCCTTCAAATTTAAAGCTTGTCACTAGAGAAAGGGATAAAAAGAAACTATTAACCGCTAAATTTTTCATTCTGATTTGAAACAAAAAAGGGGAAAATTACAATAGTGTTTTTTAAGCTTTAACTAATTTCATTTGAAAACACTGATAGCTTTAGAGACATTTTTACAGAACCCTTTAGAGACTTGCTTCCAGACTACTTTACGTAATACATCTCACTTACTTCCACCCATGGTATATTTTTGGTAGATTTTAATTGCTGTATCACAGTCTACAACCAAGATGCACAATGTGTTCAGTTACAGGATTATCAAGGTGTTTTTGTGATATATGGCTATAAGTTCTACCTGAAATGCTGTTTGGATCTTTTTTTACACGTATAACAAGACCATCTGAGAAGAAAGCAACACACAGATTTAGACCTGCATACATAGGTATGACTTTAACAGGTAGAAATCAGATTTCCAGAAGTTGGTGTGCAAATCAGCGTATTATTATCTGAACCTTGGTGGAGCTGCAGGGTTTGGGTGAGATGTGTCTCAGCCACTGTCAGATTCACAGGTTGATTAAGACTGGCCTTTTCTTTTGCTCTTGGCCCTACAATAGCAGTGAGTGGGAATGAATCCAGGGTATCTAGTGACATTTTGTGGCTAAAGTTATGTTTTGAATCTATGAACTGACACTTCCACAAACAATTTACATTTTACAGAAGCACAAAATATAAAAGCTGTTGATAAACTGTGTGCAAAAGAAATAGATATGTATAGGTTAGTATATTATAAATTAAGCATCCAAATGCTGTCCTTTTCAGCTGACCAAATATAGCTGTTTTTTAGCCTCAACTTTTTGTGGGGTCAGTGAAGAACAGGCATTGCACTGGAGGATTTGTTTTCCAATTTTATTTTGGTAATTCGTCTTAAGTGCTCGAGTTACTGTGGCAGGTTTATGAGGCATTTCATTTTCCTGCCTTGAAATATCACACTTCGTGTTTAACTATGGAGAATTCTAACAGACTTTCTTTGCTTTGACTCTTTCACATAAATGTTTTCTCCAAAGGAAACTGTGATTAATTCTTTTTAAGTTGAAAATCTGTGGTATACTGCCCATTTTTTAACTTCCAAGCTTTCAGTAGGTCAGTGCGTAGGAGGTCAATGAGGTTAGTTTTGACTTGTAGCTAACAATAATATTCAGAACTGAATGTCTGCAGACCGGTTATTAATTGCTGGTTAACTAAAGGTGAGTTGTTCTACCTCGCTTTTTATTGTTCTCCATATTTTCACAAGGAGTGATTAGTTATTTAAATAATTAAAAATCTTTAAATTTGAGTGTTTATATGCTTGCAATTTAAAAATTCTTGATGACTTGAGTTTGGTGTAGGATCCTCTAAATTTCCGAAGTCAGGAAAATATGCTAGGCTCATGCTTCCATTCTTTTTTTGTTTTGAAAGTAATGAAAATACTTGATGAAGCTCCTTTTAGTTACCAGTTATTCTTTATAACAATGCTTGATGTATCATTTGCTAACACTTGATGCAAATATGAAACTTAAAGTTACTTTGAGGGCACTAATACACTTGTGTGGCTGAAACCACTTCCTGCCAACAGATAAATCTTGTACCTGCTTTCTGGTTTAACCTGCAGCATCCATTTGTCTACCAAAGCTTCTACTACATTCAACTAAAAGGGAGTAACTCTTAACAATGCTTAACATTCCTAAAAAAATGTTTCTAATTATAGTTATTTTAAAGGCTTCAGCTCCCCTAGAACTCTGTCCTTGCTCTGTGTGTTAAAACTAGAGCTGTCACCATTGTTCTAGTCCAAAATATAAGAACATATATATTCCTTTTCCTGGAACAACAGAAAGCTGCTCTACTAGAGGTGTATATGGTTTTGTCTGCTGCAAATAATTGGCCTGCCCCACCATTTGGGAAGGAATTAAATGTTTTAATGAAAATAAATGTCTTTATACAGTACTCTAAAAATCAATACAAGTAGGGTCTACTACTGTTTGAGTAAAAAGGGTTCCAGCATATTCATTCATTACCATACCTATGTTTGGAACAACCTATCCAACTGAAGTATGAGCCAGTAAAATCAAACTACTTTGTATTTACGAGACTAAGTATTTATTTACTTATGCGCACAGTTTTATGAAAAAGGTAAATACATAGTGGTCTCTTAAAAGTTTGCTCCTTTTTAAAAAGGGTAATCATGTGTAAGCAGTCATGTAAGCATTCCTGATTTGTATCAAAACGATTCTCTTCCAAGGAGCATTGTAGATGGTTCAGAAGTCTGATACTTATATCAGAAACTTAAAAGAAATACATAGTAGTGACCTTCAGAAGATGGAGCTACTATCCTGTGAGGAGAAATAACTAAAGGAAGTTTTCAATTAACCTAGAGGTTTGCTTTTGCTTCTCCAGTGTTATGAATTGGTAACAAATTCTAAATAAATGAACCAGGATAAAAGATTGCAAATTAAATTTTGCAGTGATCAAATGAAAAAGACAGATGTAAAGCATTTTGTAAGCATATATTCAGACATGGGGATTAGAAAAAACTTCATATATTTAAAATAAAGCATGACTGATTCTACCTCCCTTGTGCTCTGATTCCTGTATTGGGAAATTTCAATATGAAGAAATGGTATTGAAGGAGAAGATAATGTTGTGTAACCTGAATAAATAGTGGATTGATGCTAAAAAGTTTGGGAAGGAAAAAGAGTTAATAGGTGTATAAAAAAACAAACAACTGAGGTACTGATCTTTACTGATATTAATCAGGTCAAAAATCTACTCCCTCCAGGATATAGGAACGAGCAAGTGTTGTCAGGAACATTTAGATGTTGAACTTCAGAAGGTTTTTTTTTTCTGTCATCCTTAATGCTAGCAAACATGGATCAGCAGGCCCAGGACATAGACATGCACAAAAAATCCAGAGGTCCAAAACAATGACAAGCATTTATTTGGTAATTTATTAATTGCATAATGCCAAATAAATTATTTCAGAATCTTTTAATTGGTGGTGTTTGACAGCTGGAGAAGTACCAGTGTGCATCTGTGAGCTATCATTTTTCCTTTTTTTTTTTTTGGTGGGACTGTTTGGCTTTCCAGCCATCATCCCTTACTTTGGAGGTAGAGACTCAACGTATGCTTCCGTATCAGTGTTTTTCTGAACTCCTGTCTAAATGAAATTGAGTATGAGTGCGTTATCAGAATACCAACATAATGATTTCGTAAAAATCTTCTTGTAGCAGCTGAAAGGTTAATGCCAAATTAGAAATAGATGAAGAATCTTTAACCTGTTCATGAACTAGTATTGTAAGATGTGGGATCTAGAGCTGGTTTACAAGGGCACTGGGTTGTTTCTTTTTTTAATGTTGAGAGAAGAAGTAGCACATAAATATGTTCCTGTTTGGATTGTTCAAACTTCCTTATTTTCCAGCTGAAGCACCAGTATGATCTTATATTCAAACTGAGAAGCTTAGAGGTAGGTGGACTTCCAGAGGTGTGAAACCACTGAGTCCTGCTGTTAGGGGAGCTGCTAGATGATCACTGACATTGACTGGGCCTGAAATGATATAGAAAAAGTCCAAAAACTAAACTGACTGCTTTGTCATGAAGCTATCAAGCTGTAGTATACCACTGGCCTGAATATTATTGACATGTTGCAGAGAGGATTACTGCAATTCATTTTAATTTATGATAATCAGAAACAAGGATGAGGAAAAACTAGGAGAAATTTTGGTAGTTTACCAGATCCATGAAGGGAAGGCATGTTACAATAAAATGAAATAATTTCCTATAGAATCTTAGCATGTGACAGAAGAACGTGTTTCTACTTTTTCTTTACTTATGCAGGGCCTCAGGTGTTTGTGACCCTAACAAATAACCAAAATATCCCTGAGCACACTTAATGTGAGTTACTTGCAGAAGGAAATCATAGGTGCTTCAGGACAGTCTAAATAAACAGTTGTCATATGATGTCAGAAGAAGTTAAACTTCTGGCTTTTAAAACAAGTCACATTCCTGTCTATACTGGGAAAAACAGTAAGTCAGTATCACACTGGCATGTGCATCCTACAGAAGAAGGGCAAAGCAGAGCAGTCTTACTAGTAACGAGGTTCATAGTTTTAAGGAGATAATCTCGTTTTCAGTCATTTTATGAAGACTTGGCTTCATCTGTAAATCTGGTCTTATTTTCATGCGCTCTAACTGCATTTTAACCTGCTTTTTTCCTTTCCTTTTTTTCTCTCTTTGCATGCTTTATTTCTTTGTTTGAACATCAGGAGCAAAAGCGTATAGATGGCACCACCCGTGAGGTGAAAAAGGTTAGAAAAGCCAGAAACAGACGCCAGGAGTGGAATATGATGGCGTATGACAAAGAGCTTAGACCTGACAACAGGTTGTCTCAAAGTGTGTACCATGGAGCATCTTCCGAGGGATCCCTGTCCCCAGATACTAGGTCTGTTTACAACAAAGCTGCTTGTTATGCCACAGTTGTATGTTCAGAAGCACTGAGTAGATTTAGGTGTTTTTACAGGCTGGGAGTAGTTAGAAGGGACAAAATGTACATTCTGCTTCTTAAAGCTCTTCTCAAAAATTATTTTAAAGCATAACTAACGTAAACTCTGTAATTAATGATTTTTTTCTTCCTCAGCATCAGATGAGCATTTTGTTGTCATAATTTGCTGTGCACTGGAATGAAATAAGTATTTGCTTTATGTTTTATATTCGATCTTGACTAGCTGTAGTTGCAAAAGCATTTAAATTGGCTTCAACCAGATAACGTCAATGCCTCTTTCTTCATGACTACTTGTCACAGGTTACACTGCTGATAGCTTAATAAAGATTTTTTTGTGATCAGTCCAATCAGGCACACTCTTGCCTTTAACAGAAAGCTTTAACAGGGGAATAGGCTGCTCAGCTTTATCCATGTTCTGTTTGTCTGTAAGACAAGCTACAAAACCAGATGCAACATTGCTGCTTGTGATATTCCTCTGAAGAAAAATCTCTGCTTAGAGAGAAGCAGCAGAATTCATCTGCATTGTGTGAGTTTCCCTTTGAGCTCGGTGGGAGTTACCTTCTCCTGGCGTGTACAGAAGTCTGAGTTTGTTCACTGAGCTGCTCTCGCTAAAGGATTTTCTCTCATTTTATTTCTGTTTGTCAAGGTTAATTGCTAGCAGCAGTGTTAGGAATGAACCGAACCTAGTGGAAAACTTGGGCAATTTATGTTTAAATTGTTGAATGCTAGGATAAGGAAACAACTGAACTGCAAAACTATGCACTAATACCTCAAATCTGCTGTCCAGCTGAGCTAAAGAATAGAAAACAAAACAAAAACAAACCTTCTGAAATCTCTGTAAACCTCGTATTTCCATGTTTTTGAAGATTCTAAGCAAAACAAAATTTGTAAAGACAATTTCTACCACTGTTTCCATGTGTTCAGATCCCACTCTCTCTAAAATCATGTAACCATCTTTTTTTTTTTTTAAAGTTTCTAATGCAAAATGTTGTCTCCTGGTTGTTGGTCTGTGGTATTTCATTAAGACTGTGCTTTCCGTAGGTTGATCTGATAAGATGACATTGATGTTCCCCTGTGAAATGCAAGATGTGGATTTTTATTATCTCTGAGCTCTGCCTTTCACATGTTTCAAGTCTCTTTTAGGGCTTAACACTTTGCTTCCACAGTTCCTGAGTTTAAATAGGTGCATTGGAGTTACTTGTTTTTCTAATCTCTGGGCAATGTCAAAGTGTATTTGACTATTTGTAGATACCCCTAATAGTTGCCATCTGTAGGATTTTAACTGCAACAGTTCTAAAGATCATGTTGGGTATAAATTTCGTGGTATGGTTGGATATTGGTGCGTATTATAAAACTTCAAGGGCTTATAAAGTGGAGAACTTCAAGTTTCAGTGAATCAAGTATCAGTGGTTAAATCCTAAAATCTATTCCATGGGTATGAAAGGTTAATTTTGTGACTAGTACCAACGTGGAGAGAAGGTTTCCTGTTGTATCTTGGGGTAGTGTCAGTTGTAGGAACTAAGCTCTGGAAGGCATGATGCATACAGAAATACTGATTTCAGAGAGGTTTTCATGCTGACAGCTACTGTGTGAGCAGTGTGTAACGCTTCTTTAGAACCTTATTTGTATTTACTTGTGTTGTTTTTTAATGTTAAAAAAGGCTTATTTCTCCTAGTTTGCTGACTGTAAAACTTGCATGTTAAAGGTTGATGTCCAAGTGTCCAGACTGTGGCAATTTACAATGTATTTGTTATACTTATTGTACTTTAGAGAGAGAAACACAAGCTGAATCCAAACAGAAACCAGCAAATTAATGTGAGAAAAGTAAGAACAAGAAAAGAAGAGTGGGAGAGAAGGAAAATGGGCATTGAGTTCATGAGTGACGCAAAGAAAATGGAGCAGGCAGGAAGCATGAAAGAGGACAAAATGCCCAAAGGGTTTGTCATTTTGTTTTACTCAAAGCCCTGGCTTTTTGTTGCTTACCTTGCTTCCAGTCTTACAGATAAGTGCATCAGTTTACTGTGTTCACTAAAAGCCAGGCTGCACGATTGCTTGATACTAATACAATACAGCTCTGTGCAGTAATGGGACGAAGAGATCCTTTTGCTCCCTCTCTTGGGCTTATTCGACAGAGCATCCTAGACTTTGTATCTTTATGAACTCTCTGCTCAACTAATATTTACGTTTCCCAGTTTCTCTAAGCCTTTGCAACAAAATCATTTGTGCAAACCAAAAGCGTTTTCTAACTTTCAAAATCAGTTGTCTCTGCTTTGGTAAAATATATTCTTCTGCATAATTGTGAGTGCTTGCAATATTGCTTTCCTTTTTCTGCTGCTGCTGTTAATGTGAGGCCAACCTGATAAGCATTAGTACTTCAAACAATGGACTGTCAAAGTCATCGACCAAAACAACGTGCTTCATCGTGGCTACTAAACAATTGTAAAACCTGGATAACTTCTTTTCTTGCGTTTTTAAAGTCTTCCCCTATAAGGGAGCATTGTGCATGCGGTTAGTATGCTGAAATATTTAGAGATTTAGTCCTTTTATGCTGACTTGTCAGACTAAATTTATTTTCAAGTCCTGTTAAGCTGAACCATGATTTTTTGTTGCGTTTGTTCTTGTGCTTTCCAACGGACTTAGATGGGAATGGTGCTTGACAATCAGGGAGTCCTGCTGCAAGAAAAAATAATTCTGATTATATTTTTAGGTTTTCTTGTGAGCTGTTCAGATAATGCCATTACACTTACATAATCTGTTCTTCTACATCCATTTACTTTAATTTTAGGTCCCATGCATCTGATGTTACAGATTATTCTTATCCTGCCACTCCGAATCATTCCCTCCATCAGCAGATAGCAATGCCTTCATATGGAACAGGAGATGGTCCACAGTACATGGGAGTATCCCAAAGCCATGAGCATGAATACAGACCACCTTCTACCACAGCCCGACATGCTACTTTAAACAGACCTCAGCAACCACCTCCACCTCCACCCCAGCCTTCAGATGGCCAGCATAGCTCAGTACCTGTGGTACCAGCAGAATATGGGTAAAACTCCTGATTTACTCCAGTGAATTCTTGACAAAGCTAGAGGGATGCATGTTTTTCATAACCATCAACACCAAATGGCATGCACAAAAAAAAAAAGTACTTCAATATCGAGTACATTTCGTTGAGGAGAACAGAACCAGTTTGATACAATTTTTATATATGAGTTGAAATTGAGTGAGGAAAGGGTGAAAGCAGAAATAATTAGCTTCATATTGAATGTGGTGAAATCAATATATTTGTAACACGTTAGAGGTCCCTAGTATAATTTAAAAAGGGCATAATTTTCCTTTGTAGTAAAAAGTAGTTACAACATAATTAGGATATTTTAAACTCCAGGAAAAGTATAGGGAAAGGTACTGCTGATTGTGATTAATATGACCATTTTTATGCTGCATCACTGAAATGATTTTTAAAGGAGCTTAGGCTAGAACAGGCAGGGATCCCTTCAGACACAGAATCAAGTTCCCTACTGCCACAGACGTCTTTGTAATTCTGTTTATGCATTTATCAAACTCCTTCGTAAATATTTTGCCTGAAAACATTTTGAAGAAAGACTTGCTCCAGGGTACTGGTTCTCTGATGGCAAGAAACCATTTATTTTCTAACAAGTCTGTACCTATTTTTTCTTTTGTCCTTTTGTTCAAGTAACTTACAGTTTCAGGTCACAACCCCAGTAAAGTTGTATTTGTTCTCGTCTGTGTCAGTTTGAGCTAAGCTAGCCAAGCTTTTTCAACCTCACTTGATGCATCCCGGAATAGCATTTGCCTGATTAATGACAATATCATGCTGTAGATGACTCAGTTATGCTATGAGTGACTGCTCCAACCTGCATTTTCTCTCTGTTATTTCCAGTTTTAGCAAAAATACTTGTGGTTAGTCCCCAGGTACATGACCACTGGTGGTGTGTCATTGCTGTCAGACACTGACATCTGTTGCTGAATGTCATTGACTTTACTTCATCTCCCGTATCTAGTTCTTTACCTACTTTGTAACTCTTATACTAATTTCCCATTTTTTCTGTTTAACTCTGTTAATGACATTTTAACAAATAAATTAGCTCTTCCCTGTTCTCTTCCCTGCTTCTTTAAATTATCAATTAAATTTACCAATTTAATTGAATGATACTTACATTGATAAACTTGACTAAAGAAGCACATGAGATGCATGATAGACTCTCGGGTAAATGTTGCCATTCCTACTTTCCTTTTTCCTCCATGCCCATCTCGTATTCTCTCTTAATATTCGTTCCAAGGTTGTGTTTTATGGAAGTGCTATGCACAGTATGCAGTTTTCTTGGTCCCTTGTTAATCATAGGCACTGTACGTAATATTTTTACAGAGTAGACGTTGAGTAACAAACATAGCTGTATAGTTAGCTAGGCAGCAGTAATAAGATAATTCTAATTTTTTTGTGGACTTCTAAAAGGAGGTTGCCCTTTACTACTACTTCTGCTTTAACTTTTGATATTATCAAGATTTGATAATTTACGTGCCTGTGGTCATTTACATATTTAATGCACCAGTTGAAATTCCTTTCAAATTTTTGGTTTGAGGTAAGGCTGGGTGAGAGCAGTTTTAAGGGGGTGATGATTCTGTAAATCCTAACTTCTGATGCATTCAAGATTTTTATTTTGTTTGATACAGGATGGTTCCAGCTCAGATCGTGGATTATTACAATCCTACGGGGCCTCCCCCTCCTCCTCCCCCCCCAATGATCCCTTCAGCACAAACCGCGTTTGTGAGTCCCCTTCAGCTTCCTGGGCCACCTTCCCATTCCGGACTGGTGACGGGCTCTACATACGCAGCTACTCATCCTCCTCCTCCTAGTGGGCTTGTTGTCACTGCTCCTCCTCCTCCTGGCCCACCTCCCCCCCCTCCAGGCCCTCCTGCTGCAACTTCATCCCTTTCTTCCTCCCCCATGCATGCTCCTCCCGCTGCTGAGGCGAAGCGCCATGACGCTGCACAGCCACCAATAAGTGATGCGCGAAGTGATCTTCTTGCTGCCATACGGATGGGTGAGTGAAGGCTGAATCTTGGCTATTTCTTTTTTTTTTTTCTATGAAAGCACTATTTTCCAGTGCTCTGAGTTCAAGGTTTCTGTCCTTAGTTAGGCTAAATTTCATCGAGAGAGTGAGTTGACCACAACAGGTACCCCACACACATTCTGACATTTGTCAACTTTGATCCGTTTCTAAAACCTAATTTTCCAAGATCTTCAGCTTTGTTAAAAACGTTCTGATATTTGTGTGGATGTAATAAAACAAAAATGGTATTCATGTTTATCAGGTAGAACTTCTGTTAGAAGCACATGGATCTGTTCAGAACTGAGTTACCCAACACCAGGTTTCAGCCTCGTGATTTTTAGTCCATGACCAATGGCTGTTCCCCAGTTGGGTTATGCTACAGAGCTGTACTTCTTAATGGTTTTTCCAAACACTTGTGAAAAGTGACCTCTTCAGATCAAAAGGATATGTATTGGGTATAAAGGACATTCAGTCTTGAATATTTAATTTTAACATACTGTTGGCAATTTTTGAAATCTAGAAGCACTTAGGCTCTGAGAATGGATCCCAGTCTGCCTTTTTTTTTTGTCTTTGTCTATTCTTTGCTTGGGAAAACCCTCTAATTCAATGCTTGTTTTCTTTTTCTTCCTGAACATACTGCTAGAATACAAAACTCATCAATAATGATGTGAAATGAAAAGTCTGAAAGCTTAATTTCGGCATATTTGTCTCCACAGGAATTCAGCTGAAAAAGGTGCAAGAACAACGCGAGCAAGAAGCAAAGCGAGAGCCTGTGGGCAATGATGTGGCAACCATCCTTTCAAGACGCATCGCCGTGGAATACAGCGATTCTGACGACGATTCAGAATTTGATGAGAACGATTGGTCAGATTGAACCTGCTCTAAGCACACTGGCAAGTTCGTGAAATACTTGGCTTCAGTGGTTGCTTTCTTAGCACGACGTAAAGCAGGATGTTGACATGTATTAAGGCTAGTGATTGAAGTGCTAAAATTGAGTTGGTATTATTCAGAATGCTGTAGCTTAGCAACTCTGGTAATAATGTGATTATGCTTATGCAGATCAGAAACTTGTCTTACTTTCAGTATTTACCGCATAATACTTAAGTGCCACTAAATGTAGCAAATCATGTGCTGCGTGCAAAATACGCTGCAGTTGTTGCACTGTTACAGAACCAGCATTTTATTTTACTTTCCTGATCTTAAGGGATAAAATATATTTTTTTGACTTTGCATCTTACTCTTTTAATTATGTAAACAACTTGGGTACTTGTGAATTGGTCTGCTTGTTAGTCTTTGAGGCCAGTTAACCGTATGACTGGGTGAAGTGCTGAGTTCCATAAACACACAACTTTTAGCTCTTTATTAGATGCTAATTATGCCCATGTTAAAATGCAGCAGACAGTAACTAAATACCTACTTAGTCTATTTTTAAGCACATCTGGGCTTAGTATTTTGCATACGGATTTAATTTTATATAACTCAACCTTTTTTAATATTAAAAATGTAGCAGATGATGAAACGTGTGCTTTGAAGAAAGACTCCACGTGATCCAAAATTAACTCGTTATGAGCCGACTGGACAAATTTGTAACAGTAATAGCCCTAGGTTGCTGCCTGCTTGTTGGGTAGAATGCTGGGAAGCCTCAGGTGGGTAGTGAATGTGTGTCGGTATTACAAAAGAGGGTTAAAACACCTGCACAGCTTTTCAGTTTTATGATACAGATCAACTGGACACAAAAATTTCAGGATAGACCCAACTGAAGCCACGTGGTTGTTGCAGTGTAGAAATGTTGTGCTGTTACTGCTGAGGAATGGAACTCTGCCAGTCTACATCTAGCAATCAGATACATTTCACAAGTATTAAACTCGGTCCTTATGCTTGTAGGTACAAATATTTGTAAATAAGTTTTGTTGGTTGATTTGTGTATGTATAGTCATGACAGATTGTTTTTGGTTTCCTGTAGCACATTTACTCAAAACTACCATTAATTTGAATGTATTTCTTTCCTAGTACATCGCATTTATGTAACAGTTATTGGCAGATAAAGCAGTTTTAATGGCTGTTTAGGTACTGTGCTGTCTGTGTGCATTCTTTTTCTCTTTCCCCTGGAACAGTTGCTGACATAGTCTGCTTCGGCTGTTTCCTTTAAAAGTAAATCATATTTTTTTTCTCAGTACAATACAGTATTAAAATGTTTTTTTTTTCTTTTGGACTGGGAGTAGGGCTGCTGCTTTGCCTAATGAGGCTTTTAAAATGTATTAATAAGAAGAGAAAGTTATTTCATTAACAGATTAATTTTAATCTTTGTTACAGAAGTCAGCGTAATTCCAGGTCTAAACATTTGGTAAAACACCTTTGTTCTGCGAGGCCCTGTCTGTTCTTAAAAATTACAAAGAAAAAGAGTATATAAAAATGAAAACAAATAAAATGAAATGGAAGATGATTATCTAACCTCTGTTTACACAATTAACAGTTTTTAGTCCTGAGAATGTAACAGCCTAACATGATGTTTGCATGCAAGCTGCTGGATATTTCATTGCTGTTGAACCTGCATATATTTTTTTCAATTTGTGATGGTTGTTTATATGGTAGGGTGGCAACGTGCTGCCTCAATGTTGATGTTAAAGATTTATCTTATAAAGTACAACCGATCTCTGCATAATGCAGTCTGCAACTACAGTTCCTGTTAATCAGTGGCAGCTGAAGGTACTCATCTCAGTTTGCTAGATCAGTTCTCGTCTTTGCCTTAAATACAAAGCTGACTTTTTGCTTTATTTTGTGCACTGGAGTCTGAGGTCTGCGTGTCCACAGAGGCCGTAGCTTGATGATGGTTTCATTAATGCACGAGGGATGGTTCATCCTGATCATAACGACGCACTTGCATGGTGGCTTGCAAAATGGTTCTCCAGATGAGTCGGATCGAGGCGCGACTCAGACTGCAGTGTTACGCTGCTGTACAGGTGGGGAGAGCACTCAGTATTCTTTTACTATGCGTTGAAATATATCAGCAGAAAATTCTTTCCATTCTCCTGAAGTTTGATATGACAGAAGATTTATTTTATGAGCACAGAGGCTGGGTGTATCTGAAATTTTGTAATTTGTTGTTTTTAAATAATAAACGTTAAACAAGCAACCAGTTGTGACCGGTTAAGGTGGTGTAGATTTTTCAGTCTTAGTAGCCAACCTGTTTTTCTGAACCTGCTATGTTGTCATTTTCCTTTCAGTATTAATTAATAAAAATGTGAATTTAGTGATGTAAACTAACATTCTAGGCTCTTTTTATCAGTTTTATCATACTTTGGGTTGTGAATAAGTAACAGATATGAATAAAATCTCACTTTTGAGCCTGTCTTTCTTTCCTTAGATTACTAAGATTTTACCGTTAAACGTCATCCCTTTGTTGAATAACAGAAATGAAAATAGAACACTTCTAAATGCTGTCTGTGATCCCAGGAGCCACAGTTTTATTGGGACATAGGCCAGAGTCTGCGAATACAGACTTCATTAAGGCACTGCTGTGCCTAACTAATGTTTTTTTCCTAATTCACTTTTGTTTTCTTTTCAACCTGGATTCAAACTCTGAGTTACAGTTCTTGGCTGGTGTATACAGGTATTAATTTCCCTACAGATAGGTTAATTTTTTTTAGGGAAACATTAAGCAGCACCTTGGCTCTCAGAGAGAACAGGGCAGAACATACCAATGGTATTAATAAGCCCCTTTCCCCCCACCTTTTTTATAAGGAAGAGTCTTTGTAGATTAATGATACCAAGCACACTACTGTAAAATGCAAGGCCATGTTTGCCTCCTACAGAGCATTTGTAATTAAATTTTTTAATCGAGTTAAAACCTCACATGGTAACAGGATAAGCTTTTCTATCATGATGGGAAGAACTCACATAAAACTATTGAGTAACCTAGTAGCCTAACTGCAAGTTAAACAGATTATTTGTGCATTTTAAACTTGGTTGTTCCCTGGAAAAATGAATTCATTTTTACTCAGAACTGAAAATTCCGTCCTTCTAGTGCACATTTTTTTCTCTGATTTGAACTTAATTCAGGTAATTGAGAGCAGAGACACCAGTTCTAAATACAAACTGAATATATGGACTTGCAACTCTGATTCAAAGGCTCATTTAGTAAAGCCAGCTGATACCAGTATTTAAACACGGTAAATACTCATGTATCAGTTGGACTGATGATTGACATCACTCAGCTTACTGTTCTCTACAGCTTTTATGGCTCTTTTTGGATATTAAATATTATTTAATATTTTGAATGTTAAAGAGTATTTCCCTGCAGCTAACCTGACAGACCAGTTGGATTGTTGGTTTTTCAGATTTCTCAGAACCAAGATGAACTGAATGGAGATCTTTATTGTAAGAGAGGTGCATGCAGTTTCAGAACAAGCTCAAATCTGATCCAAGTTTGCGGTGTGTGAATTGATTCAGCAGGAAAGGAAGAGTCCTTGTTGGAAAATCTGTTTTTGGGATGTATTTTTCAGGTGCTGCCTCATCACGTGCTGGGCATTGTTTTTAAGACGAAAGAGGTGTTCCTTTCCACTTGACACAACACACCTAAAGAGTGCAGCGAATGTGTTACTTTAAAACATCAACGTACGCTGAAGGGGGTATAAACCTGCAGATAATGGAAATTCAATGCCAGTCTTGCGGCTGAGAGCCATGCAAAGATTCCTCTGAAAACTACACAGAGCTCCAACCTGGTGGGGTCAACTCTGGGGAAAGTTTCTTGCCCTTTGGAGGGCAGCCGGGCTGCCTTGTTAATTCTGAGCGAGTTTGAGGGGTTTCTGCTACAAGTACTTAGGGATGTGCACACACACACGTGTACAAGGAGCTTCTGCAGCATCTTGATGCAGCTTTGTGTTCAGGTACTGAAGCATTATCAATGTGCCTGGCGATGTACGGGGATGGAAATAAATGATCCCTGCTGGAAGCCCTCAGGCCCTGGCATCAGCCACAAAAGAACGAGCAGAGCTTTGGGCAGGTTGTTCAATGAGGACTTGAAAGGAAGTGTGGGGACTTAGAAGGACTTGCTGTAGGTTTCCAGTCAAACATCTTTCTTTCAAGAGGGGAATAGAAAGAAGGGGAACACTGGAAAGAAAAATGTTAAGTGCAGGACAGGGAGAAGGAATTTTGTATTTGCCTTCTTTAGCTGGAGGCAGTGATTGCTCACGCGCTATCCAATATCTTCACATCTCTCTGGAGCTGTGAGTTCTTGTCCGGGTGATGCGGGTGCATGCTTGTACGTGGGGGAAGCAGTCTCAGATGTTTGTGCCGGGCTGGTGTTTTTTTTCAGTGCCGTAAGAAAACAAGTAGCCTTTAAGACTCTTAGCTAAATATAGTAGTCTCTGGAGATTAATCCTTAATGTCGCAGATAAATAAAGAAGTTCTTATCTGATTAGCTGGAGCAGGAGGGACTCGTGCTCTGCGCTCCTGGGGAGGCCACATGCAAAGTACTCCAGGGATTAGGGCTGAGGGCAGCCGCTCCTTAGAGGTCTGAGCAGCTTGGTGTCCTCTGCGTGGTGTGACAGTGCTGCTGAGTGCCTCGGAGGGACACACAGCTGCCGTCCCGCTCAGCGCTCACTCACACCAACGTGATGCAGGGGAAGGGAAGGAAATGAGGGTTGGGAATCTGGCGAACCTACCCTAAAGCAATAATCCTGGGCTGTCCGTCCCAAGTGTCTGTGAGAGCAGCTCTAGGAAGCAGGAGTCCCACAGTGTGTGCTGAGGGATGTGGCAGAGCTCACCTCGCTAGCTTTCCTCCAGTTCTCATGGAAGCTGTGATGCCTCGCAATGGCAGCCAACTGATTCATTCTTCATTCATTTTTCAGGGTAATTCTGCTGCTAATGCTTTGTTTCTGTAGTAAATTTTCTAGTAAAAACTTCCTAGTCCCTTATCAGTTACCTTTCTCTGACTTGAGTTGCCTGCAGCTCTTGCTTTTCACCCTTAAATTGGATGCAGTCGCCAACCCTTGCAGCATTACCTTTTGCTTTTCTGAAGTTACTAGTCCACTGCTGATTTTCGCCAGCAGCCTGTCCCTCTGCACCATTCTCTTTTCTTCCTTCTGGTGTTTTGTTTTCCTTCCAAATTTAGCGTACTTCCTAAAACTTTTTCTTAGGCTGGTTTCAAGCAGCAGCCTAAACCGCTTCTGATTTCCATTATGCTGTGGATGTTGCTTCTGCATTTGGGCAAGAAGAATTTTCTTCTGTGTGTTTCATGTTCTTCAAAGGGCAGCCAAAGGGAGGTGGTTGCACACCGATGGGCAGCAGAACCCCACCACAGCCCGTCTCTCCTTGCCCCTCAAAAGAAGAGGGAGAGAAAATATGTTGGAAAAGGGCTCAAGGGCCAAGATAAGGACAAGGAGATTGCTCACCACTTACTGTCATGGGCAAAACACTCAGTGTAAAGGAGCTGCAGCGTGGAGATCTGCTCCATGTGGGACCCATGGGCTGCAGGGGGACAGCCTGCTCCACCAGGGGCCTCTCCACAGGCCGCAGGGGAACTGCTGCTGCCTGCCTGGAGCACCTCCTGCCCTCCTGCTGCACTCACCTGGGGGCTGCAGGGCTGCTGCTCTCTCAGCTCTCACCCCTCTCTCCCAGCTGCCGTAGCTCACCAGATTTTTCCCCCCTTTCTCAATCTGCTCTCCCAGAGGTGCAAACATTGTTCATGGCTCGGCTCTGACGCGGGGCAGTTTCTGGATTCTTCTCACAGAGGCCACCCCTGCAGCCCCCACTACCAAAACCTCGCCACATAAACCCAATACACATGTGAAGTGCTATGCTTCGGTTTCTAATTTGAAATACTGACATACACTCAGCTTTCCATTATTTATAAATGTCAGTGGTTCCTGGGAGCATTTGGAGTTTACTCAAAATCTATGGCTCCTGCTGGTTGCCTCATTGCTTCTCTCGGTGATGGATCGCTGGCTTCCTTCCACTGTTGAAAATCACCACTGTGACATATCACAAACCTTTTTTTTACAAAGATACCCAAGATCGCCTTCTTTGTACCCACCTAACTTACATAAGACAAATTCTTATCTGAAAAATAAAGTTGTATTTTATCTCATCCTCCGTATTCTCTTCAAAACCCCTAGCGGCTGTCAAGTCACCCTTTGCTTTTTAAATGATTTAAGAGCCATCTCCATTCTTTAAGTTGACATAATCTGTCTGGAAAACTGAATTTAGGCCTACCACATGCTCCAAGTGAAGGGCATTCCACCCCTCTCCTCTGCTGCCCCTCCTGACCTATATTCCTCGATACGTTTCTAGAATTTGTATGAATTATTTATACGGCTTGATAGATTTACTTCATTCTTTGCTGAAAGAGATAATAAATCCTCACTTTGGGGATTTCTAAATCTTGTTAAAATACACCAAATTGGGAGGCAGCTGCTAACAGCTACGGTTGTTTGCGATGAGACACGGAGGCTTGTCTGGCTTTTCTTAGATGCTATAGGAAGAGAAAAAACATTGAAGTGCAGGATGCCTCAGTTAAACGGGGACAATAACACCATAAATTCAGGGTGTTCTTTCCTGTCTTAAATGGCAAATGGGAAAATAGAGATTTTAGGACCGAGATGGGGAAGAAGAGAAAGGCCAAGATCTTTCCTGTGCTAAAGAAGAGGTGAAGATATCTCAATGAATAATTGATGCCACGTTGTATTTGTTTTATCTCCACACCAAAATGCCCTCTGGATGGCGAGGCAAAGTTTTAACCTTCTCCCTGAAGGTCACCTTACATATTTTATTCTCTTCACCTCATCAGTTCCCGTATGTAATGACCTTTCCTTTCAATCCAGCCATCTGTGTGCTTCAGCCTTTATTTCTTTCATTGATCATACGAGGCGTGGGAGTACACACAGCACTGACACGCTGCTGGCCTTGCTACCCGATTAGGGCGAATAGATTAAGATGGCATTTAAATAGTAAATAGATCTTTTCTAAAATTCATGAATGCAGGAATTATTAAAAGGAGTGCAGTGAACCAGGGGTGTTTTCTGCTCGCAAAGTAAAGCACGGAAAATCAGGGTGGATGTTTAAGGAATGTGTGGGTAAAATGTACTTCCAAAGCACAGCTCAATTTTAAGGCTTCCAGGTGTGAGCTTTGCACGATTGCTGTAATTACCAGCCTGCTGCGGGCATTGCTTCTGTTTTGTTGGGCTGCAACCTATCTGTTTGCTAAATCCAGGGATACTCCAATGCTGCCCAGGAGATAGGGAGTGCAAAAAACTGTAGGCTCAAGAAGAGTAAATGCAATGGAAATGGAGAAGTATTGGAAGGTAAAAGCAAAGCTGACCCTGTAGGACACCTGACTTCTTGATGGGACAGAACCGAAGGTGTCAGGGCATCGTTTGTTTCTTAGAACAGAAGTTAAAAACAGGGATGTGGATTTGGGGGGTTCCATCTCTTCGGATATGTGGCACTGGGGACGGTCACACCTAACCACGCTTAATGCCTCGCGTTTTCTTGTTGGCGCCTAATTTAGACAGACGGATGGGTAAAAAGAGTCCTTGATAACATTAACGAGCTGGTCAGACCGTGTCTGTGTTCAGTGAACCTCACAGAGCGTGTCTGTAAATCCGAGCAGTGAGCACTGGTCAGCACTTCGGACATTTCAGGAGTTCTGCTTCATCCTGGTTTTAGTCTGGTTTGGTGAACAAAACCCAGAGAGGGCAATGTCTTAGGCTTAGCCTCACCTGGAAGGAGCTGAACTCATGCACTGCTCCATCACGTGAATTAAGGGATGGTGAGTGGGAACAAGCAGATTTGCTTCAGAAGCACTGGTGGCCCAAAATATTGGTATGGACAGTGCCCAAGAGCGGCTGTGATTAGTGCCTGACTGCCAAAGAGTTTTGCAGCTGTCCACACTTCCAGTACACGTTCACTCTTGTCCACTAATGCTGTCAGTCCTCAACACCTTATATCTCTAAGTCTGGGAGAGGCAGAAACCTGCATCTTCGCCCCCAGTGCCTCGTAAGGTGAAGCAGCGTTGCTGTCGTGCTTCTGAGGGCGATGTGGTGCAGCAGAGCTCTCCGGGGCACAGCGTGGCTGCCTGAGCAGGCGGCTTCCCCGGTGCTAATCCCAGAAAACGAGCCAAGTAGGATTAACGAGATAGTGAAAACCATCGTATGGCCATTACGTTTTTGAGTTTGGTTCAAATACGAGGCCAGATAATGAAGTAAGCCTGGAAATATCTGAGCGCGGTGTCACCAGCTACGAGCTCCCCGCTCGGTGAGGTGCTGACAGAGCTGGGAGGGGAGCGAGGGTTTGGCTCCCACTGCAGCTGGGAGAGGGCCCTGGCAGCCCCTGCCCTGCTGGAGCCTGCCCAGCACCTGGGAAAATGATGAATGTGGGCTTCATTCACTTCTTTGCGTCAGGATATTCAATCCTTAGCTTGATGGAGAAGGGAAGTGTGAGTGGAGATCTTCCCCTTGAGCGTGATGGACCCGCACCAGGCTTCTGCCTTCATCGCATTGCACCAGGAGCCTCAAAATCTGGTGTCAGAACTGGGTGCTGCTGTGATGCTTCTGTCCCCTGCAAACCTTGACACCAGAGAAGAGGAGCGGTATTTCTGTAGAAAGATGCTGACCTCCAGTGGACAAAAGGGGCAAGCCGAGGAGTTTCTTCTAATTAAGATTTAGCCACATGAGAACCCAGCCAAGAGATGGAGATTCACACAGCTCACTGCTCCCCAAACTCTTAAAGCCTGTATTTAATTCTACTGCACAGTCACAGAGTAAATGTTCCCGTGTAACTTGGTAAGGTTTCAGTTTCTTTTTTTTTTTTTTTTCCCCACAAATTAGTTGTGCAGACTGCATTTGTGCAGCAGGTTTCACCATCAGACTTCTGATGTCCATACCAGAGCCTAAAATGCCCAGCACAGACGACCTTGGTGGTCCCTCCCCAGCCTGGTTTGGGAGAAGCGCTGAGGATTTTGCCATGCTCACAGAGCTCCTAATGCCAGCCGTGGGTCCTGTCACTGTCTCCACCACCATTATGAGGAGGACAAAGCAAAGGCTTCCCGGTCTCCACGGGAAGAGCCTGTAGGAAGCACCCTCACCCGTGTTCCTGACCACACACTGTTAGGGGAGAAGCCAGCTAGCTGGGATTTGGGATTTGCTTCGTGTGAAAGATCCTAGCGCATTTATAGTGCTGCTTCTCTTGCTCTCACTACTCTGGAACTTCTCCAGTTGCTGGAAGGATGTGAGAAGTTGGTAGCTGGAAGATGTTGGCACCTTCTGCTGTCCCCCTCCAGTGAAAAAGGGGGATCACTTCCCTGAAATAAGGGTGACTGATGCTTTTTGCAGCACCGCTAAGTACACCACTCGTTCTTTCATAATAAAATAAAATAAAGTCCACCCACAATTTTCCTCAGGAAACCTGATGGTGTATCCAAACCCACAGGTGTTAATACTCGAAGGTGGGACCAGGTTTCATGAGGCGTGTTATTGTCTGGAAGCTGTCAGCCTGCTGCTGTACGAATAGATCAGGGCTTGAGTGACAACAAATCCATAACATGAAATATGTTATAGAATCTTTAATTTACATAGAGATGAAGCCTGCTTACGGGGAATGAAAATCAATAGCGGCTTTTATATCATCCTCTGGGCAGAATATTAAATCTGAAACTCCGTAATGTCTAAACTGCATCAGGAGATTACAAGCCAATAGTGCTAATAACATAAAAAGGATCAGTTTTGCCTTTCTTAATAAACTTGATAGATCTGCAGTTTCCAGATGGGGTTTTTGTTCTTTCAGAACAATAAATGGGTTGCAGACATTTCCATTTTATTAGCATTTGAGGTTATGGCCAGAAGCTTGCGATGCCAAGAGCCGTATAACCACAGAAAAATAAAAAAAAAAAAGATGAACGCTGCAGTCTAGCCTGAATTTGAGGGATAATTAGCAGGCAGCTTTGTTACCTGAACAGCAGTCTGGGAAATTTCATATTTAAAAGGCCACCCATGAGCAGAGAGATTTGCTATGTTAATTTTTGTGCTGCAAGGACACAAGGCAGGGAGTGGGTTCGGACTGCAGCAAGTCATCTCGGCACGCTCCGTGCTGTCAGTGCATGCGTGTGGCGTGGTGCCCCGTGCAGCCTCCTCCTGCTCTGGATCTGTCCCGGGAGTAACCTCAGCACCAGTCTGCGCCGTGTCTGGGAAGGGAATTGCTCTGTCTTGGTTGTGGTGTTCATTCCTTGGGGCTGGCGGGAGCCCCGTAACAACCTGCTTCCCCCGGCTCTGTTCCTCCGCGATCTGCTTTGATCTTGAATAGAAGGGAAAGGTGACAACGAAAGAAAACATTTCCATCAGAACAATGTCTCTTTCCAGGAGCTTGTCACAACACGAAACGCGATTAGCACTGACTGCACACCCACGGGAGGCACATAAAGCTGCGTGCTGAGCAGCTTGTGGTGAGTCACGGGAGCAGCGCGGTGAGCGCGGCACGCCAGCACCTTGGCTGGGTCCCCGCACCCTGTGCTGCAAGTCTCAGCCTTGCTATTTCACCTCTTTTCTCCCCTCTCTGTCCCTCTGCACAATAAATGCAGTCATTAGTGCCACGAGGAACTTTATTTGGGCTCTAGACATCATTTTTTTCCTCTGGTTTTAATCAGTTTTGCACAACTTGGGTCTGTCTTAAATCTGAGGGACTTAGGGAGATGCAAGAAGAAGCAGCAGGTGCCAGAGGGCAGAAGGAGGTGGAGGGAGGAGGAAAGGTGCGTGGTGCCATCCCTGGAGGTCTTTAAAAGACGTTTAGATGTAGAGCTTAGGGATATGGTTTAGTGGGGACTGTTAGCGTTAGGTCAGAGGTTGGACTCGATGATCTTGAGGTCTCTTCCAGCCTAGAAATTCTGTGATTCTGTGATTCTGTGCGATGGGAGAGGTCGGGCTGGCCGCAGGGAGGGGATGGGGATGGTTGGGCAGGGGCCTGCAGATGGGAATGGCTCTGGGGAGCTTGGAGGGCTGACACGAGGCCTGCTGGTACAAAGTGGAGATACCTGGAGCATGCAGAGACCCAAAGGACAGGCATGGGCCTCGTAGGCAAATCATCGCCACGCCTTGGGGTGGCACCCAGAGCCCTTCTGGGACGGGTCCTGGGGCCCAGAGCCCCCTTCTCCAGGTGTCAGTCCAGAGGGAAGGTGACCACAGGTCCCTTGGGAGGGCATTTTGGAAGGTTCTTCAGGCAGCCTGACTTAACATCTTGAAAAATTACATTTTTTTTTTCAGAGTCCCTACAATGATTTGCAAGAGGATTACTCAAAATTACGACGCTTCTGGACTAAGCTTTTCCCTACAGAATCTCTTGGGGGATAGAAATCAGCGTTGAGCCAGCCTGGTTTGTAACCATCCATAACACAGCTTCTGCTCATCCAGCAGACACCTGTGCAGGCAGGCTACTGCTTCTGTTCTCCACTGCGGCATTTAAAGGCCGTATCTCCTCAGCATTCCTTCTTTCCCCATTTCTCATGCTGCTGTGGGGAAGCCCTTTGATTCCTTCGGTTGTGCCCTATCTAGGCAAATAAAATAGGAAAGAAAGCTTCTGATACAGCAAATTCCACTAAACAGATTGATGCTTTAAAGAACAGGAGAGGGATTCGGATACCTTTATTTTTTTCTTTTTTTTTTTTTTTTTTTGAAGATGCAGCCCATTTAATTAGTTACTGCAATGAATGATTTCTTTCAAGGCGATTTATTTCATTTTGCCCGCAGATAATTCTATTGAAGCGCCCGGAGTCTGAATTGTACAATTATCGTATCATCCCATCTCTGCAGATATCCAGCCAAAACAAATTCGGGGGCTGACATTTTAATTTGTGTTTGCATTTCAGCTCTGCCAGATGACTGCAGTTTTTTGAAGTGAACTAAACCAAAAAAGCAAAAAAAAAAAAAAAAAAAAAAACACACACAAAAACCCCCCTCCTGTGAACAGGTGGCAAAAATGCAGCAAACAGCCTTCTTTTCATCATTCTCTTCCCATTATCTTCCCAGCAAAGAAATCTTTCTTAGGATCTGATGCTGTCAGGAGTGCACTCGCTTTGCTGCATTTTCATTAGCTTCTAGTGAAATCTTTTTTTTTTCTTTTTTTTTTTTTTTTTTTCTAGCGAAATCTAGTGAATCTATTTTCTCTGTTGAGAGAGGCTGCACAGTGCTGGGCACTGCATGAGCACTTGTACACATGCTTATCATGAAGCGTGTATTTGACACATTCCTAGCAATGTGCTGCTTGGCCCTGACCCACCAGTCGTTTTAATAATTCCAGTCAAAATTAAGAATGGACATGAAAATAGCCTTATGCACATCAAAACTTGTCTTTTTTTTTATTATTATTTTTATTTTTTTTTCCCCAGGCATGTTAGTTTTCAGTAGAGTGTCCCCTTTTCCTACAACTGTTTCTTCATTTGTAAGCACTGAAAACCTGAAGTTTTGGTCATGAAAACGTGGCGTAAGAACAGAAATGAACAGAAGTGAATTCAGCAGTAACCTGACATGGTACAACGTAGTCTGTACCATGACGGTAAAGACCTGAAAACCTCTTAGCATCAACCAAAAAGCTAAATATTTCTAAAAAATCTGTTTTGCTCCATACATGATGGAAGGAGGCAGCTGACACAACTGCTACCAACTTCTCATGGCTTTAGTCTGGGAGGGGTTCAGCGATTTGGTTTGCTCAAGGCACGTGGGCTGGGCCCAGAGCAGCGAGCACGGTGGGGCAGCAGAGGAGAGGCCAGCTGAGCACTGAGCATCAGCCCGTGCCAGAGAGCCAGCGTGCATCAGATTCGGGCCTCAGCCTCACACAGAGAAGACAATAAGCTGAAGTCGTAGCTTGAGTGTTGCAAGAGCAAATATTGCTGCTGGTGAGTGGTGTCAGGAGGCAGAAACCACTGCACGTCCCCAGCTGTGCTGTATCTCATCAAGAGGGTGAGCCTCTGCTTGCCACCTGGTTACGGTGCTGGTCTGCTGGCCTTTGGCAGCCCAGGCCCGCATCTTTACAGGTGACGTGTTTGGTATTTTTCCTTTTTTTGTTAATTTTTAACTATCTTGTAGACTTCCTGGGTGTTCCTTCAGTTGTTGGCTCTGGCTGTGCCACAGCCAGACTGTGTCAGACACTCTGTCAGATACTTGTGGTAGATGAGGTGCACCAAGGCCCAAGACTTGCTCTGAAACTCAGATTACCAGGCAGGAGAGTGAAAGCCAAGCAAACAAAGGTGCCTTCTGATTAAGTGTAATGACAGGGAGGCCAGAAAGTGTGTGTGACGAGGAGGCAGGAGGTTTGCATGAGCAGGTCTTGGCTGGGTGGGATGGTGGTGGGCCTGCGGCGAGCAGCCCTGGTGGCTTACGTGGAGATCTCCATCAGGTGGTTTTGAGTGTGTAAATGTGAAAGAATTCATGTAAAACATAACTCAGGAACAATTGTTGCAGGCCCGAAGCTTTCAAAGACGCTTTTCAACAGGACAAAACCCTAAAATCAGATGCAAAAGTAGTTTGTGAACAGGCCTCCCAGCAAGGGTTTTATGCAGTCACCTGGGACCCTGAAAAGCAGGGTGCTCCTTCACTTACTTGGGCGTTTTGTGTACTGTCAAACTGGAGCAGGGGGGAATTTCTATAAAACTGTGGGCTCACGGTATTTTATTTTATTTTATTATTTCAGCATTATATTTAAAGATAAAACGCCAGAGGTGCTGGAGATCACATGGAAAATAGCATTAGGGAACATATAATAGTTTAGCAAAACATTGGCTGCCATAGGATTTTATTTTTTTGATAAACATCAGTAATTGTTCATCAGTACTAGAACTAGCAGGATTTGAGTTGGTGGTGATTTTGTTTTTGTCTTTTATTCCCCTGTGCCTTCAGTGTTTCTGAGGATGCCATTTTGGTGGTGCTGGAGCTGGAAAGCCACACCATCCAGAAATTGTACACGCTTCTCCCTGTGCCTGTTACAGAAGGACAGAACACCTTTAACTAAATTAGATATACTCTGACGTTTTCCAGTCTGGCACTGTGAATAAAAGAGCCAGATGTTAAATCTGTTATGGGTCAGTCCCAACCAAATAGACTGAGACCCCTGAATGATTTCGAGTGGACTAGTAAATCATGGTTAATGGATAATTTTAAAATTTGCATTAAGTACAGGTTATCTACAATTCTAAGGTGAGGACCAGGGTACGTTGTGCCAAGCATCCTGCAGACACAGCACCTTACTTTGACTGATTTAGATGATCTGGCCTTGAGGACTGCAAGTATGCCTGCAGGTGGGGCTGGAGCTGAATGGCTGTGAGCCATTTGGTTTCTCAAAGGATACACTCCTAGTGGTATCTTTCTACCTGTTCTGGTCCATCTGCTGGGGAGACACTCCAGTGTTAACTTTTTTTTTGTTTTTTTTTGGTCACCTGCAGAGACCATTTTATAGGCTCGTTTTATTTTACACCCATTTATTGCTCTACTGAGTCCCATGGCTCAAGCCACCCCATCAGCAGCTACAGGAACCCCCACTGCCTGGGGACTGTCACCCCATGCTCACCTACCTGTGTGTTGCAGTGGACCTACCATGCTTCTGCTTCCATCCATGAGCTCACCTTACATCATTTTCTGATTGACTCACGGGCTTCTCACACCTCCAATTTTCTCCAAATGGTATTTCTGATATGCTATACTCGTATCACTTTTTAGCTCTCTTTGAATAAGAAAAATAATGTGTGTTCTTAATCCTCCCAGTGTCCATAAGCATTCTTCTTCAGACTCCTGATGTAAAAACTTACTTTCACAAGCATGAGAACAGACTGGGTGATGATGTTCAGTGCTCATTGTCACCTCAGCTGAAGGGGAAAAAAAAGGCAAAATCACAGAATTTCTAGGTTGGAAGAGACCTCTGAGATCACCAAGTCCAACCTCTAACCTAACACTAACAGTCCCCACTAAACCATGTCACTGAGCTCTACATCTAAACGTCTTTTAAAGGCCTCCAGGGATGGTGACTCCACCACTCCCCTGGGCAGCCTGTTCCAGTGCCTAACAACCCTTTCGGTAAAGAAGTTCTTCCTAACATCCAACCTAAAACTCCCCTGGCGCAACTTTAGCCCGTTCCCCCTCGTCCTGTCACCAGGCACCTGGGAGAACAGACCAATGAAGCCACCTCCCAGCTCTCACTCATGGCACCTCTCATTCCAGGACTTTTCATCTGACCTGAATGGTGGGACAGGATCCATGTAAGCTCGCAGATGACACCAACTTGAGAGGAGGAGGGGGTACACTGGAGGGCAGGGCTGCTGTTCACAGGGATTTTCTTTCTTTCTTTTAAAATCAGTTGGAAAAGACCTTCAAGATCATCAAGCCGAACCATCAATGTGATTTACTAATCCCACCACTAATCTACGTCCCTTGGTGCCACATGCACACATCTCTCAAATACCTCCAGGGGTGGGGACTCCACCACATCCCTGGCAGCCCACTCCAATGCTTGACTGCCCTCTACATGAAGAAATTCTTCCTGATGCCCAATCTAAATCTCCCCTGTTTGTAAAATGAATGCTTAACATAAAGAGGCAGCACAATGTGTTGATTTGATCAGCCTGATCAGAATTCAGGTGTCAAAAAGACTTTGCAGGACAAAGCACAGAGATCTATACCTTTCATGGAAATGCAAAAGCTTCCCCTCAGCTCCTCCCTGCTGCTAATTTTGATGTTGTACACTGGGAAGATGTTGTCTGGGGCTGCTCCTGACGGAGAACCAGAGGGAAAGCAGAGCTGGAGGTTGTTTCCTGAAGCCTTTTACAGCGTTCACCAAAGAGAGGACAGGCTCTCAGATTATACGTGGCTCATTACTCCCTTTATTTCTGAAACACCACATCCTAAAAGCCTGGCCATGATGATGTGCACGCCTGGGTACAGTCCTGCTCTTCTACTTACTTGCTCTGTGAGCAGCAGCAAAATCCCTCTGAGCCACAACCAGCCTGAGATCAGGCTTCTGGTTTTACCGTCAGCAGCAAACCCGTACGCTCTCCTGGGCAGGATTTTGTTCCTAGTTCGGATTCACACAGTTGGCTGCTGCAACCCAGGGGCAGTCGCAGGGCTCTGCACAGCTGCTAGGTGGTTTTCAGGTGGAGTTTTAAGGTTTGGTTTTCACTCAGAAAACTGTAAGTGGCCTTTCTGCTGGAAACATCAGCTCCGCTGCAGTTGAACCAATCGATGCTGGTTGCAAAATGCCTCTTGGGCTGTCTTCACTGGGAGCAAAATGAAGCCGTCCTTCTTCTGTGTTAGCAAGCACCTGGCAAAACCCTACTGGAGATGAGCCTTTTTGTAACTTTCTGTAAGTTAAGGGGTCAGGTAAGCCACATGCTTCTCACCTGATGCACTAGCTAACAGTTGCTGCATCTCCTGGTCGATTTTCACTGGTTGTGACTGGAGGCACATCCACAGCACAGGACAGAAGGTGGTGCCCAGACCCCAAACCCCCACAGAACCCACCAAGCATCTTCCCCACGGGCTGTCACTGGAAGCCCTTCACACTCCTGGCTCTTTTTCACACCGACATTTGCTTCTGCCTCACCAGAAGGCTGACGCCAGGCTGCAAGCTCAACGTGGTAACTTTAAGTTTTCAAGTTTCCACACAACTCTCTTTTGCAGGAGTGGAAATTGCTCAACACTTTTAAAAAGATGTTAGACTCACTGTGCTAATTTCTCTTGGGCATTTATCCCACAAACAGAGCTAGTCTTACCTGCCACCTTCTCACAGCAAGCACTGGGGCAGGAGCAGGAAGAGCAGCAGGTATTTGTATTTCCTACATGCTTGACACGACCTCTTTCTGTTCGTGTTGCCATCTGCTGTGAAGTGCTTTACGTGTGTTTGCCGAAGCTTTTTTTATCTCTGAAAACAACACTTTATCATAAATGGCCCGAATTATTCTGCGTACGGCCTTACCTTTCCATGTGTGCTGACATCCTTCGAGGCACTTTGCTGCTGTTCAGGATTTTTCCTGCTGGTTCCCACCGTGGGCATCAGCGCCCTGCTGACTTTTATCTCAGAGCAGCTTTCCAGAAGGAAGTGCTCTCCGCAGCGATATGATATCAGGGAAGCTTCACCTACTGCCGCAGCACAGCTCTGTCTGCTGTTAAATATGAAATCCACAGATATTTTGACACACGGAAAAGACCTGCGCTTGGGGAAGTCCTTTATCACACGATTAAGCTGTCATTTAAATGGTGTAAAAAATAACTTCTAAGCGGAGGAAAAAGCAACAGTCGTTTTGCAAATCACTGCTGAAGGTGAGATGATTGAAAGGGAAAGGGAGCGGCATTTTGTTCTGTTTTTAACTCGACTAGAATGAAGTGTCGCATCGCTTTGCACAGCAGCGGAAAAGATGGAGATTCCGCCGCTCAGATCTCTGGAGACAGATGTGTGCTGTAATGATGCTCATTAAAACAGAATAACAGAATCAAGCAGAAGCAGAAAAATGCTAAACAGAAGAGGGGGAACTACTGTCTGATGAATGCTTTGTCTCATCTCTGGAGAGGAATACAACATTGCCTCGTAAGAGAAATTAGGAGCAAAATGCAAAGAAAACACTGAGCTGACATGAGCTGGAGATCAAACAGCTGCTGTGGCTCTGCTGTGTCCATGGGATGAGCCAGGTTTAGGGCATGTGCCCATCTACCCGGGTGGCTTTTCTCTCCAGGAGATGCACCAGAGGAGCTCGAGCAGTGAATATATCCTGGACAGGCCGGTGGCTATTCCTGCAGCTGCTCACCAGCTGCTATCACACGGCAAAGATCAGCCCCTCTGCCCAGGACCTGTGCCAGCAGCAATCAGCACCCTGGGACCACTCTCCGGCCTCCTCATCTCACAGAAAAGACCCAATTTAGCGAATGCACAGAGGGGTGCTGGGCCAGCCTGAGCTGTCCTGTGTAAATTGTGGTGGCCTTAGCCAGGAGCAGCTGCTGGCAAGGGTGGCTGCATTTTGGTAAAGCTGTGGCTCGACTTACAGTGGCCGGAAAGAGCCTGATGAATGAAAGGGACTGAGCACTAAGGAGTCACGACATTTTTCTGTGACTTCTTCCTAAAAGAAAAGAAAAAAACACACAAAAAAACAAACCACAGAACCAGCCTCAGCACCCCGGGGACTGAAAATACGCTGCTTAATTAAAACTAAGAAACAATCCTCAACCGCCACAACAAAAAACCATCTGCTTTATTACTTCTCACTGAAAGCTGGCTGAAGGGGTTGGGAAGCCAGCACCGACAATAAATCCTGGAGTCCATTTCAGCAAGAAACCAGGCTGCGGAAGCAGCCAAGGCATCAAGGGAGAGATGAGCTGCTGCTGCGTGGCCCTGGCGTGGTGCAGCACATGCTGCCGTGCCAAGCAGCAAACTGAACCACATCTGCAGAGAAACAGAGGCAGCAGTGGGCCAGAAGGGTGTGCAGGACCTGATCCTCCTCTCCAGCAGACTTCCCTGCCTCTTGGTCGGTGGGAGCGAGGTGGGAACTCGCCCTTGCTCCTCCTCTCCAGAGCAAAGAGCCCAGGGAGAGCAGGCAGGGCTCTCCTACCCTAACTCGCCACCCTCTGCATCTTTCTGCATCCCCCCTGCTGTAAGCTGAACGATTAGGAGTGTGATGAGCCTTGTCCTGGAAATCATAAGAGGATGTTTTTGAGCTTGACAGCTCAAAATGATGATGGCAAACTTACTGCGTCTTAAAAACGTACTTATTTGGGCTCTGACAAGCATCATTTAGACCTCATACATCATGATAAAAAAATACGGATGAAACCAGTTCACCATGCCTCTGATGTGGAAGTCAGTGTCCTGGTACAGTAAAATCGCTTTTGTTGCCAGATAAAGGATCCTCTGAGTTGGAAGGCAATCATTACAATTAGCACAGAATAAAGGAATGAAACACTTTAGCAGGCATGAAAGAATAAAAGCCCGGTAAAGTCAGCAAGCTGAAGATGCTCGGGTCAGAGCTGACCTGTGTCTAACAACCAAGTGTTGGCTGTTACGTGCTCTACAGCACTGCGTTTGCTCCAATCGCATCCCAGGTCAGACGAATGCAAAAAGTAACAAATCAGGAAGCATTTAAGAGGACCGTATTTTCAATAAAAAAAAAAGGGGGGGGGGGGGCAGGGGGAAGGGAATTGGCTTGTTTTTACAAGCAATTCTAAAAAGAAATTTATTTCGATCCATATTATATAATCGTGGATCCTTTCAAAATAACTTTAAAAGGTATAAATGATTTGGGGTTTTTTGAAAGCCTGAGTATCTGCAAATGGAATTGTTTTTGTCATTTATACCAGATCAGTGCTATTTCTATGCAATTTTCAGTGATGAGGGTAGAATACCCATTAACTGCACGGGCCTTACACTTTGGATAGACATCAAGGATTCTGGCTACACGACACTGGTGAGGTTGTAGACACTCTCTGGTCTCCTGCCATTCACAGCAATTTAGTGAGATGATTTAGTAAGAGAATTGACAGTTTGGTAAGAAGGGGAGATACGCTCTACTTAGCCCAAATGTCCACCTAACCCAGCGACTCGTCTCCGATGTGACCTACAGGCACTTCAGAGAATGCAAGAACAGGCACAGGCACCTGCACTGCTGCAGCTGAGTCTCCTTGAACCAAACTCTAACACTGCGCTTTCATCTCCCCTACTGAACCCAATGAAACTCTATTTTGCTCACTACAGCAGGGCAATTACTTCATGTGCCTGACAGATAGCTTTCAATTATTTTATCCCTGCAAATATGCTGTTTACTACTGGCCACAAAAGTTTTCTGTTGCATATCCATTATTAAAAGTTCATCTGTTTCCCTCTGCTTAATTGCAGACACAGCTGACAAAGGTATCTGCTGTCCAACTGGAGTGCACAGAATGCTATCTGTTTGGAAAGGGGGCACAGAGTTGTGGCTACTGGGTGGTCTACGCATTGCCAACATTTTCAATTCCCAGTTAATCCAAAACCCTCTTAATAACGCTCTGTTTCCTTAGCCTGTGATGCTGCTGGATCACTCTGTGAGGAGGAGGACGTTATCTGTAAAAACGCAGCCAGGATATCCACCAGTTCTGTAACACCATGAATACTTCCACCAATTTAATAGGGAACCCTTTACAGGTCTGGCTGAGTACCATTAAGATTTGGCAGCTGTGTACAGTTTGATTTATTGATTTGGTCAGCCACTTTGCCCTCCTAATGATATTTCCATTTGAGCCTGCTAAGAAGCCACTAGGACGATGCCAGTGCTGTCAGGTTTGGAAGAGGCACCAACCTCTTGATGCCAAGACACTCAATCCATCCATCCCTGCTGCTCCCCTGCCAGCCAGGGCAAACACCCCGCTCGTTCCTGGCCCTCTTGAGAAAAGAGAAGTTAAACACACGTGGTGTGGTCAGGACAGGTTGGGTTTGTTGTCCTGCTTTAAGATCCTGATAAAGACCCTCAGACAGCCCTGGTGATGTGATGTGAATGTTTTTTGTCCGTTTTCCTGCTTCGCCATCTTTTCCACCACTTGTTTGTCCCACCTCATTCTCCACCCCAGCAGACAACTCCTCAGCTTCTTCCCTCTGCAAATAAAGTGTCCAGCGTGTGGATTCCTAAATCCCTTTTAGAAGAAAAAAACACAACGCCAATGCAAATAATTCATTTTACTTTCCTCCACAGCTTTTTTTTTGTGACTGTCTATTTTTTGTAAAGCCCTTACCGTATCCACAGATTGTCTGGGCAAGCTTCCTGCTTGTGACAGTTTTTATCAGAGGTTTCTTTATGCTTTGGCAGGCTGCTCTTCAAAGTCTTTTAGGATTAGCCTTATTATGGCTATCCATTTAACTAGTCAGAGGTCTTCACTTTGCATATTTTGTTTCTAACAGCCTTCATAACCTCTTGTCTAATCTCACACTCTTTTTGAGAGTCTTTTTTTGAGAGGAAGAATACATTTATTTTGTGTACCTTATTGGGGATCTAGGAAGAGTCTCTGAGCTGCCTGCCACCAATTCAACATTTTAGCTGCTCCTTTAATTGGAAGTAGAATTCATCTTTACAGCACTACCTCTCCTGATGCTAAACCTCATTGAAATATTATGGCTTCTCTTCTCTTCTCTTCCAAGGGTGCTGAGTTTGAATAAACAGTCATTATTGCAGAGCATTTGATACTTGCATGTTGAATCTCTGCCTTTTTTCTTCTTCCTGTTGTCTCTGTCAGCAACGAGAGAGAAAATGTGCAAAGCAGAACAAAATTTTAATGAACTGAGCCTTTACCCTTATGGAATACATTTGACAACAGTGGGTGTGGTACCTCCACTCCACTGTCTATTGATTTTCATATCTATTGGAACATGTTTTATGACACGTTGTGGCTTTTCTGTTAGGTGAAACATTTCTTTCTCCTCCCTCTTGTTTTTTTTCCCCATTGATTTTTATTAATTTTCCAGGTTAGCAGATAGAATGGCTGGTAGATCCTAAGGGTCTACATCGTGTAGTTGTGGTCATGTTAACTTAAAACCATTTGTTAAATACCTACTGATTGCCATCATGCTGTTTTGGCTGTAGTTTAACTGCAGAAAGATAACTTGGGCATGCCCCTGTTTGTCCCCTGCTCCGCTCCATCGTACTGATTTCTTCCTCTCTAGAGAAAGCCGTTAGTGCCTGTGTGTGATGTGATGTGGAGAGGCCAGCTGTGTCTGGTGGAAGTGAACATCACCAAGGTCTTCTCCAGATGTGGAGGCAGAGGAGAGTGCTGAGCTGCAGCACTGCAGCCCTGCCTCGTATAAGGGAAGCAGCCTCGCTCCATCACTTACCTGGTTATCTGCCAACCTCTAGGCAGGTTCAGAAGCCACATTTTCAGTGACTACAATAAGGACTAGCCAGCTTTAAAGTTAGAGATGTGGCTCTTTTCATCAATTTATGTGCCTGGAAAACAAGTTAGGTATTCAAGAAAATCATTCAGATCACTTGTATATATAAATTTGTTTTGAAAAATGAGACACTTCACCCTTTTCTTTTGGCCTGCCTGTAAGAGTCAGACTGGAAACACAGAACTCTGATCCCGTATCTGATTTGCAGTTACTTAACAGGAAGATCAGGACAAAATTTAAACTAAAAAAAAAGAAGGAATCTTTAGCAAGATCCACTGCAGATCCTCTTGCGCATGGCAGCTGATCTTTTTCCACAAAATTGAGCATATGCAACGAAAATAAATGGCAGTGGGTCAGAAAAGAAGTGCAGTAGAAGTAAATTAATTTGGATAAATAAAGGTAGACTTAGACACTCTGGCTTTCATTTACAAGTCTACATTCAAGAATTCCTGTTAGCTATTCTTTCAGACATTTTGTAGAAAGCCATAGCGCCTGGTATTTCCTTCTGCGGTGTTAGTGGAATTACAGAAGTTCAGCTGATATTTGCACATCTGAATTTAATCCCCCAAGTTTAGTTAGTAGCTACTGCCATCTTTTGCTCTAGAACATATGTAATTTTTATATTTTTAGTGAGAATACTGTTTTTTTATTTGAAATAGAATGTGAAATTCAATGAAATGGACAACCATTCTTTTTTTTTATATAAAGGAAAATTTATTTATAGTTACATATACCACATATAAAATTAACATTTAATTGAAACATGTAATCGTTTCAATCATTTATGACTAAACACTTACAATGTTGACTACAAAACTGTACAGTTTATTAACCGATTCTTACAGCATAGTGCAATTGTAACATTTTATAAACAAAATAATTTGTGCCTTTTTTAAATAAAGTGCATTAAATGACTATCTTGTATACAACAAGAAGCTCTGTAGTTGCAATCCAAAGCTTTAATCCTAAGGGAAACTGAGGCGAAGATGTTTCGCTTCCCTTTAAAATCACTTGATACACTGGCAAGCTATGGTTCAAACTTCAACCACAGTTAAATGGAAAAACCTAAACAGTATAAGAAATAACCACAGGCCCCTATTTACTAAACCAGTAATTGGTTCTCATACGAAAAGCACAACATG
Source organism: Anas platyrhynchos (assembly GCF_047663525.1). Lineage (NCBI taxonomy): Eukaryota > Metazoa > Chordata > Aves > Anseriformes > Anatidae > Anas > Anas platyrhynchos. The sequence goes on along the minus strand of NC_092587.1, from coordinate 186,024,290 downwards.
CAGAATTCAACTCACTGGTTTAAAGCCGCCTGGCTCCTAATGGGACGTGGGGAGTGCAAACTAGCACCGTGCAGCTGCTTTTGCTAAAGCTTGCGGAATTCCAGATGGAACCACACTGCAGTCAGTAGTATCAGGAGTTCACGTGCATTGCACAATGTTTCCTAGGAACAGCTCTCTCTGAAAAAATCATAGATGAGCATGGTAAACCAGAGGTTATTTTTAATTGCATTTGGCAACAGAAAGAAAGTAGGGGTCTAGTTAGTATGTCTAGGAAATTATGAGTGCTTCTACCAGCCAGAGTATTCTAAATTTCATGGCCTGGAGTTAAATACTGAGTTTTAAAGCTTTTTTTTTTTTTTTTTTTTTTCTCCAGAGGCACAGTTATAACGTTTTATTCTACGAGATTTCTTTTTATTTGTAAACACATTTAAGATCAACTTTTGTAGGTTTGGGCTGTGACAACGAAGCTGAGACCAAAGTACAACGTGACTGTAGATTTTAGCCTCAGAGTAAAAAGATGTAGGCATAGAAATTGGATAGATGGCTGATGTGGCTACTTCTAGAAATAATGACAAAAGAAGGGTGCCCATCTCCTAGAAGAGCCCATGTTCTCCTCCTCTATACATGCATAGAGCTGCTATCAGCTCCGATGGAAAACACATTTCAGCACAGGCAAGTGGCCCTAGGGACTGCAGGAATACTTTGCTGTGTATGTAACCCATTTACCTGCCTCTTCAGCTGCAATACCCATTCCGCATTTTTGAAGCTGTTTCCAAATCCTGGAAAACCACATCTTGCTCCTGTACACTCCTATACTGGTGGGAGCAGCCTGAGTTCAGGAGCAGACTAACACACGTTCAGCCCCTCTGCTCTGGGACAGCTGCTGGGTAACAATCTGCGTGCTGGAGCATGCTAATTCCCAACAGCGAGCTCCTCCCCTCCTCCTGGGTAAGGGCAGCCTCCGCTTCCAATGCAAAAGAGATGAAATTTGGTTGAAATGTCATTGAAGAAGGCTATTTTATATCTCGTCTTTAGAAAGGTCTCTGCTGAGAACTGAGCTTATTCCAAAACCAGGCTGTGATTAGCACTGCTAGAAATCCTCACCCCATGCTCTTTTCTCGTGGGCTCCCCGGGGCAGAGGCACCACAAGGTGGACTGAACGCTGCTTGTGTATGGAGGGAGGATGCTGTCAGAGAGAAACCAAGGAGCAGCAAAGCAAAAGCCCACAGATGGAGCACAACTCCCTGAGCTCCACAGGACACAAAGGGACATGGGTATCTCTTGTTTTCAGAGGGCCAGCTCACGCTGCTTTCACTTGTATACTATGAAATACCTCTTCCCTGAAAGCAGAGGAGGCTGAATTCCCTATTATTTTTGCTGTGTTTCATCTTAGCAAATGCTGCAGTAAGAGGAAACTTCTTTGAGGACCAAAAGTAACCAATGCATTAAGAGCTCCACACCTTGGATCCAACTCTTATGGATCCTATGAGCAGAGGCTGGGAGAGCTGGGGCTGCTCAGCCTGGAGAAGAGGAGGCTCAGGGGGATCTCATCCGTGTCCCTAAATCCCTGACGGGAGGGTGCAGAGAGGCTGGAGCCAGGCTCTGCTCAGTGGTGCCCAGTGCCAGGACAGGAGGCCATGGGCACAGCCGGGCACCCAGGAGGCTCCCTCTGAGCACCAGGCAGCACTGCTGTGCTGGGCGGGTGACGGAGCCCTGGCACAGGCTGCCCAGAGAGGCTGTGGGGTCTCCTCCTTGGGGAGCTCCAAAAGCCGCCTGGACGTGGGCCTGGGCAGCCTGCTCTGGGTGTCCCTGCTTGGGCAGGGGGGCACCAGGGGCCTCCAGGGGCCCTGCCAGCCTCAGCCCTTCTGTGGCTCTGTAGTGCCTTTCCTGGAATGCCCCTATGAGAAATGTTCATTTGCTGTATCCTTTAAAAATAAAGGTGAAAGAAGTTTTAGTTACTGCAATATCCTGCAGGTTAGCATCAGTCTGTGCAAAATGCACACCTGTGCCATGTGACTGTGTGGCACATTAGACTCGTGATCTGAGCAGTCCTGTTTCCAAAGCATCTGTGAAAGTCAGAGGGAGAGAAAACAGGAAACAGCGGTAAGTAGGAACATCTAACTGCTCTACAGGCTTGTTTTAGTGATAAATATCCCTCTTGTATTCTGTCCCAGATGTGGCCACACAGAACATACCTGCAATCACAGTTGCAGTAGGACACATCCAAATTAAAGACACAGGAATTCACACACAACCACACAGAAGGGCTGAGGCTGGCAGGGCCCCTGGAGGTCCCTGGTGCCCCCCCTGCCCAAGCAGGGACACCCAGAGCAGGCTGCCCAGGCCCACGTCCAGGCGGCTTTTGGAGCTCCCCAAGGAGGAGACCCCACAGCCTCTCTGGGCAGCCTGTGCCAGGGCTCCGTCACCCGCCCAGCACAGCAGTGCTGCCTGGTGGTATTCAACAAACAAACACCACCAAAAGCCTAGTTTGTTGGAGTCTGTTCCTTAAAAGTGGAAGGCCCCTCCATTTTCTAAGGTAAATCTTTGTAGCACAGAGTTTTCAGCACGCGTAGTTAGTACTGACTTGTTTTTATCTTGAGAAACCAGGACCAGGTCTGGGCTCAGACATCACAGGACATCGTATGTTTGGGATCAAATGGTTTGAGGGAAAAAAAAATAAATCACCATTATAAAGAAAACAGTGACAGTTTGGTCACTTTTTTCCCCTGAAAGTGAATCAGGTATATTTCCATGGTAAAGCAAACGCACAAAGGTATTCAGTGAGATAAAGTCCTGATGATGTATTTGAGAGAGTTACAGCAAACTGTAAAATTATGGGGTTAACAAACATTCTCTAAATGTTATTAGTTAAGAAATCTATTTGTGAAGCTTGCACAGAGCTAAGAATTTATTTTAATGCTTTCTTTGTTTGTTTTTTAAAGGCTCTTCTGAATAGAAATCTATTAAAACTTTCCCATACAGGACTTTACCTAAGAATGCAGCACCATGTTTATGGGAGAAAATAAGAGGCAGGTTCTTGAAACAAAAAGGACTGTGCCAGACATCTTACTGCTGGGAAAAAAAAAAAAAAAAAAAAAAAAAAAGTAACCCCATGGCCATCAGTTGGATTACTCTACACCTCTACACTATCAATTTGAGGAAGCCCTTAAATGTGCAGGAAATGTCCCTAAGTACTCCAGGCACAGAAAAGTCTCCTCCCAACCTGGGGGGAAACCCCTAATACTGTCTTGTCCAATTAAATACTCAGCTCTTCAGCAAGGGTTTGTAAATGCCTTCATATATGCAGAATGCAAAATAAAACGTCTGAGGAGGTGAGGAAAATTCCCTCAAAAGGCAACTCAAGGCATTTGGGATGGCAGGTTTAACCGACCTCTGATTTCAAAATATGAAATTTACTCTCTACCCATTTGCAAAACCTCCCCTAGAAACTCTCCCCCTATCCTTCCGATGGCACGGAATTACTCAGCATCACAGCAGCGAGGCACTAGCTAACCGTAACACGGTTTCATCTAACCTACATTCAGAACTCTTCCAGAAGAGGTCTGTATAGCAATAAAATACACAATTGTTTCTTCTTTTTGTCTGGCTTGCAAGACCCACAATAACTTTGTGACTAAACCTCATTGCAGGCATTTTTAGTGCAAAGGCACATTGTTTGCAAAGAAACAGGGACTGTGAAGTTATGGGCCCAGCTGGTCCTCAGAAGAAAAGGAATAGACAATGACTTACTGCGAGATAATCAGCTCTCGGCTCTACTTTAATATTTTCAATATTTATCCACAAAAATCCTCTGATTTCGAGCAGGGCCTTGACAGACTATAATAATCCAAATAAAACACATGAGGTTGTTGTTTTCAAGGGAGGAGCAGCTCACTTGTGATTGCATTTCCTCCTTTCTGTTCTCTGGACACCATCCAACAACAACAGCACCAGCACCAGCCTCAAGGACACGGGCACTGCTGCCCTGTGCCCCGCAACAGCGGCAGCTCCAGGGCATCGTCCAGGTGCTCCGTGTGTGCCATGGAAGGCTCAAAATGCACAGCTCAAAACAACCCTCTCACAGGGGATGCCTTCATTCAAACATCCTTCCTATCCGAGCTCAAGCACCAAGCTCTTGGCTGAGTCCCCAAGCCATTAAGGCTTGCTTCCCCTCGTCTGTCATTATCTACTTAACATGAAAGCAGACATCCTTGAGGTACACCCAGATCCGTGCCCATTAAAAGGATCTGCAAATTCCTGGTCTCAAGCAGCCTTTCAAGTTTGCTGGGCATCCCATCACTCTTTTACCGAGCGACAGGGGGACATGAGCATGCCTCAGTTATCTTCCCCATACTATTTTTACCTTAGTACGTATAAAGCACGACCCTTCCTTTTGGTTTCCTCTTCATAAGCAGAGATTGAGAAGTCTTACTGTCACTGCACTGCACATCTCTGGACTTCCACTAAGCCAAACTAAATGTGGCACTGAAAGAGAGGATAAACCACTGTTTTATGTAACAGCATTCAAAAAATGTAAAAAAATCAGAACATTCAAATATTATTTAAAACTGTGCCTCCCAATTACAGTAACACATTTATCTGCAGCAGCCTCTTAGTTCTAAGCACCAAATTTCACATGATTTTGGGAAACCCTGCTGCCTAACATCAGGCAAGTTACAGGGCTTCTCCCTAGCATGCAAGGACCCACTCTATTAGGACTTAATTTACAGCGTGCAATAAGTTATCTCAAAATTCTGTTTTTCAAAGCTTATCACTGAAGTTATCAAGCTCTTTTCTTAAGGTGGCTTCCTGCGTATCATGAAACGGATGCTTTGTAGTGGCAAACAGTCCTGACTGCAAGTAGCTGTTTGCTGCTTTAGGTAAATGCATAAAGGACAGATTCCTTCCTGCATTTAATGCATGCATCGGAGCAGCCACGTGTTCTAGAATGGGCAGCTCCAAAAGGCAGCCAGCTAAAACATCAAGATGATGCTCAGACCTTCTCCCAAACAGATGTGATAAAACTGCATGTAGATATTTAACATTAACCTTAATGAATCCTTTTACAAGTCTGGCTGAACTCCCCAACCCGCCCCCAACCACTGACACCACCTCCACGACAGCTGGCCAGCAGCACTCTCTTTAAATGTTCTTTAATTCCTGCCCTACAGGATCTGTATTCAGAGGGAGTGCACCCGATACAGCCTTCTTCAAGGAAATGCTGTTCACCTATTTCTGGTGCTGTCCCTATACACCTAGGGCTCGATCTGTCTCAGCTGGTGTGCAGATATCCTGCCCCTGTGCCCTCTTACAACAGAGCTGTTGTGTCAAACTGCTTTGTACTGGAACCATGGCAGTCCCTCGACTTTTGCTGCAAAAGCTTGTACGCTGACTCGTGGGCACTTGGGATTTTCAAGACATTTGCCCGAGTTAGTTTCTGTTTGAAGGACAGAGAACCATTCAGTACCCCAGAGGTGGCTGAAGAGCTGGTGTTTCTTAAATAGATTTCTTTCTTTATTGCACATAGAGAAGCAGACCATACTTTCTCTGCATCAAAGTCAGGGCCAGCATTTTGAAAATAAGGCTCTGAACATTGCAGAACACTGAATTTAAAAATACCGAGTGTGCAGTTATCTGTCGGGGCCTCATTTTTAGTGAGGCTGTTTTATCCCAACCCTCACTCACACTGCAGGTTGCTCAGAGCTTTTGAGAAATGAATCCACAGCTATCTTCTTTTTAAAAGCTATGTGACCCCTAAGAAAATGAGGCAATAGAACAGAAACTCTTTGGGGATGAAACAGCAGCGGGCCTAAGCCAAGGCTCACTGATGACTATGGAGGGGCTTCAGAGACTCCAGGATATTTCGAGGCTGGCCAAGGAACGCAAAGGATGGATACAATTGCTTGTATTGTGGAGCATCCTTGCTAGGAAGACCCAGCGACTGCAGCAGGCCTTTCATCTCGCTTCCAAACATCCAGGTATCGGTAGGGGGTTTCTTCAATGGTATCATAACCTTGTTCTTTTAAAAACCAAGCTGGCTTCAGAAGGGGCTAGCACCAGTTATCACATCCATCTCGATGGGCATCTTGGATTTGGGTATTCTCAGTATTAGTAACAACCAGAAATCCTAAACAATTAATTTATCAAGAGACTGCTGTAGAACTAAATGCCCGATGCTGAAAGAGTACAAATCCCTACTGCAGTACATTGCTTTCTCTAGCAAACAGCATGAATTCAGCATCCAAAACCTAAGGTAAACAGTTATTGCTGAGTAATCCTATCCAGTAACTCTGTGGCACAAGCCAACCAGAAATAATGTCCCACATCAGTCCTATAGCAACTGCTTAACAAAGGAAGACTTCTGCTTAAGTCCTTATTAAAATTACTATTATTATTTTTTTTTGCCTAAAGAATATATTGCTTCCTTTCTATTGCTCTGAGTTTACTCAGCAGTTTATACTACCTGCAACATGGAGGATTTTATTGCTGTTATATTAAAAAACATTCTTTCCTTATTGCTGAAATTCTTACTGTTAGGAGAAATGGTTAAAAAAAGACAATTAAAATAAACCTTTCCCTAAGCTTTGAGGTTGAACGGGCGACAAAAAATGACTGCAGTAAATTTTGCCCATCAAGACACAAACCTGTTATTTAACTTAAGGTCAAGTATGCCAATAAATTAAAATGAACTTTAAATCTTTAAACCGAGTTACTCATTCATTAAAAAAATCTTTTGTCACTATGATTAAGATACTTCACTGCACATAGCATTCTGAGTTCTACAATGGCCTTACGCACAGGTGCTGTTAAGTGGGGCCATGAAATGACAGATTCCTGCACGCTGCCCAGATTTCTGCCAGTTTCAGAAGGATTGTGGATGGACACTGGCGCCTCACCATAAAGAGGCGAGGCCTACGTGCTCTGAGGTAAGAGCACTGAGATGTTTAACTCAGAAGAGCCAACATCCTCAGTGGTCACAGCAGTAGCTCGGGAGGCAAAACCACGCTTCTCACCTGTTTGCAATGAAAGGCAAAACACGCGCTACTCATCAAATGAGGGCAAATCCCATCCCTACGAGCCAGTCGTGTGTGACTTCTATAATTAATCCTGCTCTCCTCTGTTTGACTCTGACTGCTCCTCAGGAGAGGAGCTTCCAATTACAAACCTCTCTGCTCTGGTACACGGATAAGGTCGGCTGCCCCAGCACTCTGGAGAGCCTCCGTGGAGTTGGGCAGCCTGTGGAATGAGGAAGATGACAAGGACATTAGGTGAACCAGCATTAAAGAGGGGACAACATCATTCCCTCCATGCTTTTTCTGGTTTGCCTACCACCCAGGTAGAAGAGAGAAGAACACTAGTGCCTGCGAGGTGATCCAAGATGAGAACAGGTCTTCATAAGCAGCTGAACAGTTGCCCTCGGGACTGAATTATGGTCGCAGTTGTAGCTGCTCATCCTCATAACACTGCTTGGCAATTTGATAGAGGTGAACAATTACAAAAAGAAAGAGAAAAAAACAAAAAGAGGGGGCTAGACCTTGCACGACTTCAACACACCTCATTTGTTATTTAAAAAGTGCCACTCCACATTATTCTGCCTCTCTACATTATTCAGTTCATGACTTTTGCTGCCATTTATTCCCAGTACTTTGCATACTTGCAAAACTGCACGCATACAGAGCATGGATATTTATGAAGTGATTATTTCTTATACAAAAATCCGTAGCAAAACAGGGACTTGGCAACGACTAGAGTTTCATTAGCATTCGGAAGTAGATAAAGAACACCAATATCCTACGCAGAGTAGGGGCCACAGTCTAACTGTGCTGAGCATCTGTAAATTGCAGCGAAGCCAAGGGAGCTGCACGCTCACAGCTCTACTAGACCATGCCATGCAATTATTGAACTAATCAGATTACAAAGTAAGAGCCAAATATCAGGAAGGTTGAATCAAGTAGATAATGGAATTTGAACCCAGCATTGCAACTTAAATTAGTTATTGCTCATAAAACCTCTACAGAGCCTCGTTTACAGACAATTCATTCACATTTGAGATTCAGCTTTGTGTATAGCATATGATTCCTAACATCACAGAAACTCTGCCACAAAAAGCTACAGTCACCCAAACACCCATGTGAGAAGGACAGATTCCATTTGGAAAAATCCAGACCAGCAACACAGTTGTCTCTACAATCTATACTATACAGGCATTTTTTTCTTAATTGAACTGTAAATATTGCTATTTTTACACTTGAGATTTTTTTTTTTAAACCGTAATGGAAGATACTGAAGCAACACCACAGTACACTGACTTTGACATTCAAGGGAGTGTAACCTCCTGCTGATGCCAGGGCATGGCCACAGCGAGCTCCCATGAACGCCAGTGGAAGCGGTGCCATGGGCTCCCATGCACTGACAGTAGCCTTAAATTTCATGAAGAAATCGCCCAGGAAGGTTTTCTCTCTGACAATCAAGTCTTCAGATTAGAAAACAACATTTTATTCCTATTGCATTCTAATGTGGCTTCAGTAAAAGGTTAGAAGCAGTTTTAAATTTAACCATGAGAGGAAGCTTTTGAGACCAGAACTATCGTCCTATAACGAAGTGAACTGCCATGCATACAGTGCACAGAATCACAATCTGTAATGGATGAAACTGCCAGAGAAGGAGAAAACGTCGTTTCATGTTGCAGTTCTGGTTGCATACAATTACGGACCAGATATGCTCTGAGAATTTATCAACTTCTGTATTTCAAATTATAGCAGAAGAGCAAAAAACAAGTGTAGTAAGTGCAAATAGTTTTGACTTGATAACAAACTTCGGGGGAACCATTTCATGCAGAAATGAACTAAATACATGTTGCAAGTAATTTGTAAGTGATTTTATTTGATATTTCCTTATTAAAAGGCAAACTTGTCCAAGAAGCTTGGAAGCGTTGCCTCTATTACAAATGCACAGCCGAAAGAGGCCATATTGTTTCATCAATTTTGAAACTCCCCACTGAATTCTTTTAAAATTAATAATATAATGAGCTCTGATGCCCCACATCTAAGTGAAAACAGAAGCCTGGCTTTTGAATAGGGAGACAAAGCATATCTTCTGTTTCAACATCCAGCCAGAACTCAGTAGAGGGCAGGTAACTCTTCAAAAATAACGATTGAGCTAATTCATGCTGAGACATAAAGTAAAAGCCATACAAGTACTTCCTCACTTAGAGCAAATTTGCTGCACTGAGATTATTACAACACATACCATATAAACCAGTACAATTGGCCATTATTTTGAAGAGTATTCTGATGATATACGTTTGGGTTTGTGGTAACAGGACATGTGTTTTCTTTTTTTTTTTTTTTTCCTTCTGCTTTAGTGAGAAAAAAATGAGGGAAAAAATACCCTGACAACAGACTGTAACGTGCAGTATGGCTGAACTCAATCACATAAACAATTTCAGATGAGGTATGCTGTTTCAATCTATATTTAATTAGCAAACTTAATGTAAAATTATGGCAAACGTGGCAAAGTCTGGATTATATATTCATAACAAAAGACCCTGAGCAACATTATAAATCTGTAAGAACACTGATTATTTTGATTTTGGAGATCTCTCTTAAACCGCTTGATTCATTTTGGTCTCTGGGGTTTGCTGTTTACACAGAGGTCAGCACATTCTGTGGTTTTTATACGAGCCCATCACACACCAGTTAATGAATGCATCTAAACCAAAGACAGTGTCGCAAGAATGTCTGGGAAGTAACGTGTTAAGCAGCGTGCTCCTGGCTGCCAGTCAGACATCACTGGGCGATCTTGCTCTCTGGGACAGGTTGGAAGGAATACAGCCACAACAGATGAGCCAAAGCGCTTTCTGGATCTCCTGGTTTCTAAAAGCATATATTACAGGATTGATGATGGAATTGTAGGTAGCTGGCAGGAGGGTGGCATAGGTGTATATAGAAGGATAGGTGTAATCTGCTATTAGAGAATAGAGTGTAAAAGGCATCCAGCAAGCAGCAAAAGTCCCCAAAATAATGGCCAAAGTAGACACTCCTTTTCGGGTGGTCACATAGTGGGAAGTGGCCAGGAAATGGTGTTGCAAGGCAATCTGATGGGCATGGCGCATCACGATTTTACAGATCTGAATGTAGAGCTGCAGCATGAGGGCAAACATAAGCAAGAAAGAGACCGAAAGGACAGCCGCGTTATTTTTAGTGAGCGGTCTGATAACACTGCAGGTGGATTCATCTCTGAGGCAGTTCCAGCCCATTACAGGCAGCAGTCCAATACAGATAGATGCTCCCCAGAGCAATATAAGCATGACATAGGTAAAAGTGACAGTCCTCTCCGAATTGTAAGTCAAAGCGTAATACAGGGAGAGGTAACGATCGACAGTAATGGCCAGCAAGCTGCCGACAGATGCTGAGAAAGAGGCAACAATCAGTCCAATCGTAACCAGTTTCGTAGCTTCTGATTGCAGCAGGTACGCGAAAACGAAATTGATGATCAGTCCAATTCCCGCTAAGAGATCTGCGAGCGCCAGGCTGCCTATCAGGAGGAACATGGGGGCGCGGAGACTGGGGTTATGGAAAATGATAAGGACCACAACGGCATTTTCGCAGGAGATGAGGGTCCCTGAAGTGCACAAGACAATGTCCCAGGGGTTTACCAAGAGCTCTGGCTCTGGGTCTACGACAGGAACCAGGGAGGAGCCTGCAGCTGAGGCATTCTCGGGGGAGCTGGCTTCTACATGGTCCTGAGGCAGCCAGCTCAAATTAACCTTCAGATCTTCATTCATTTTAACCCCTGTCTTCTTCAACAGAAAGACATTTTTTTTTTTTTTAATGTTCAGACACACAGCACTGGAGACAGCACCCCGAGAGCATGCAACGCCCCAGAGACAGGCGACACCAACCTAACGTGCGGGGCAGGCACTTGTTACGTAAATGTGACAATTAAAAAATAAGCGAGGAAAAAAAAAAAAGAGGGAGAAAACCCTGAAAACCGCCTGAGATTATCCGCCAAGGGGCCGACACCCTGAGGGATCCTCAGGGCAATTCCCTTCACCTGCAGAGGGGAACAGGCACAGGACAGAAAGCTGAGAGCCCATAAAAGGGGTTAAAAAAAAAACAAATACACAGATTTAAGGAAAAAAAACGTACAATCACACCCCAATTTGAGGGTGTAAACCCGTTATTCCGCAGCCCAAAGGAGGGGGGGGGGGGCTCCTTCACCGACCCCCTGTGAGAACCCCGCCCGGGGATGGGGATGGCGGGGGGGGGGGGGGGGGGGGAGGTATTTTTCCTCAGCAAACTCCCCCAAAAAACTCCGCGCAGGTACCGAAGGGGCACGGCTCTGACACCACCACGGCCCCCCCTCCCCACACAGCCCGGCGGCGGTCACCTGCGTTATCCCGGAGGAGGAGGAGGAGGAGGAGGAGGAGGAGGAGGAGAAGCCGAGGGTCGCCAGCGGCGCCCGGCCGCGCTCGCCCGGCTGAGGCGCAGGGGGCCGAGGGAGGGCGCAGGTGCGCGCGCGCCCCCCCCCCCCCCCAACTGAAGCCTTGCGCGAGCGCGCAAGGGTTTTCGGAGGGGAGGGGGCGGAGGGGGGGGGGAGCTGGCCTCGTGCGCGCGCGCCTGCGCAGGTGCGCCCCGCCGCGTGCGCGCGCGCCTGTGAGGGGATGGGAGGGAGGGAGGGGGGGGGCGGGCGCTGCTGAGGGGGCGGCGGTGGCGGTGCCACAGCGGCCCCCGCCCGGTTGTTTAATATTAAGATTGGACAAGACCTCCAAAATGATCAGTTCCAAGCACCCCTCGACCACCAATGTCACCCGCATGTCCCCAAGCACCACGTCCAACCTCTCCTTGAGCACCCCCAGGGACGGTGACGCCGCCACCTCCCTGAAGTTCTGTGGTGCTGCGTGTTGTAACAGTGTGAAAATGAAAATATTGCATAAAACATGCAGGGACCGTGCAAAGCATCTGGGCAGGAGCAGGTAGCACCCCTCAGAGAGCATATGGGAGGTGAGGGAAGCCGGCTGCCACCCTCCTAGGACATTAGGGACGTCACGTATTTAATAGCGCAGGTCAGCACTGTTCGGGGTTTTTGCTGAGCTGGAAATTGCAATTCCCCTGAGGCCACAGGGATGAGGAACCACGCCACCCATGTGTCCACACCACGCCACGCACAGATGTTTGCCTACAGAGGCTGGCCTCCCACCATCCCCTGTATTACCAATGGACAGAGGCATCTCCTCCAGGGCATGCCAAAACAGTGGGGTCAGTTGGGATGCTGAAACATCTCTAGAAGAGCTTGAGCAATTTTAAGAAAGCTTGCTTTGTCCTCATTTGCACTGGCATATACCTGCAGCACGTTGGAAAGCCTGGACCTGGAGTTGGCAGAGAAGAATTTCCTCCTCCCTTGTTGAGTAATGGGCTCAGACCTACCCCCGCCACGGTGCTAAGGCTTGTGAGGCTCTGCAGGCTGATTCACGATGATTTATCCTTACTTCTGGTGACCCTCCTGCTTTGTAACGAGGATTAAAGATGGATTTCACCTTGCTGCTGATTGCGGTCTTTGTGATTTATCTGTTGATTTCTTATGTGACAGTGTAACAAATGTTTTCCCTTCATCTAGACTGAGTATGTCTGTTGTGTTTCAGCATCCGTCACTCTTTCATTTAGAGCAGTCGCATTAAAAAATGGCAAAAGCTTTTCTTCATCCAGCTTCAACATTTGTTTCACAAATGGGGAAAACCAGCATTTCAATTAAATATTTTAATTTAGGACTTTAGAGAGCTGTGTTTATTCACTTAGTTAATTTGCGAACGATTTCCATTCCAATTAGGACACATTATAAACAAGCTAATGTTTGTATCCTGTATTGCCAGGTTGTCACTTTTTAGAGAGACAGTGGACTGTCTTAGTCATTAGGGCAGATGGCATTGGCACAGATTTCACTCAGCAGCACAACAGAGCAGCTGTAATTTAGAGGAGGATCTCTCTTTTTTTGTATCCTGAAGATTAACAGATGCAAAAATTAGCGATGGGTCATAGTTAAAGAGCTCTTGTACCACTGTCTTAATCCTGATCTCGGTCTCTCTCTCATGAGCATGCTCCTACAGATGACGTTTGCTTGACCCTCGTGCTAGCACAGAACAGCCTGGTCCTGGATCAGGAGACCAAGGTCGGGCTGTGCTGGCTGTGGATATGAGGTAGGGATGAGGTAGGATCCCTGTCTGACGCTCTGACTGCCATGGTGATGTACAAAGATGCTCTGGCCTGTCTCAGGTAACACAAAATGGCTTTCATAACATGGGTGTACCCAGAGGCATGGGAAGTCTAGTGCTTTTATCTATCTCAGGGCATGGTTTGGAAGTTATTTACTCTTCAGGCAGTCTCTGGCCTGCTGTCTCCAGGACATCTGTGTGATTTTGGCCACCCAGTCCTGTGACCTCATGGTCTGAGTGGAGGGAGCATCAGGCTTTGGGATGCATCCTGATTTACCCAGTGTGTAAATACAAAGCTGACCATAGCAGCCAAACAACCCCATTCAAAGAGGAAAAAATGATCCTTAACTAACACAAGATATTCCTCACCTGAAGCCTGACCGCTTTGCAGACCTTCCTTCAGAAAATCCAGCAGGGTCCCATGCCTTTGTCTTGCTTTTTCCTAAGCACTCTGTCTTTTTAATGCCTTTTTATAGGTTCCATTATAGGTTCCTAGACTCTCACCTGCATAGCCAAAACCATCAGGTCAATTGACAGTCTGGAACTCTTTACTTCAGATTTTTCCCTATGCGTAGTTTCATAGTAACCTAAACCAAAATATTAAAAAAGTTAATATTCTAGTGACAACTCATGCAGATAGTAATGGGTAGTTGAATAAAGGAAGCATGAAGAACCCAAATATAGGACAATAGCCTTTGTGTGTTTTAGAAATGTCTTTTGTTAAAATTTTCTTTAAAAAGATTTAGAATCTTCTTAACTATCCACAGTGAACTTATTGAGTGTAAAATTCATTGAAACCCAAATATTTGGTAAAGCAGAGAAATAACTTAGAATTCTATATACTACTGTACAAAGAGTTATAAAAAACATCGTGTCACACTGAGCTATACATAGTGTTAAAGTACATACCGCTACCTTATCCCTGAACTTACCTCTATAATTTCTCTAGTATGGAACATTAACAATTTTAGACAGCAATAAAAAGAAGGATAAGTTTTATTTTTAACTGTGTATCCATCTTCTCCACCTAGCTTTGGCCTGTCTCTTAATTACTTTAGAGATTCCCTCCTGCAGAGTGAGAAGTGACTTGAGGTTCCACAAATGAGTTTGTCACTTCTTTTTAATTCCTTCCTCATTGCCAATTCAGTTTCTATTTTGACAGGGAGCTGGCTTTACGTTGATTTAATCTTCAGTGTCACATGAGTGTCATTTAGATGCTCCGACAACCTAAAGAGCCAAACACTGCCCCTGCAACAAAACTGTCCAGTTATCACTGACCTTTCAAAATCTTTGAGCTTTTATTTTGCTACATTTTTTTTTTCTCCTTCTGGTGGACCAAGTGTTGAGGTCTTCACTCATTTTATCTCAACTACTTAGACAAGCTGAAAGCAATAGGAGCATAACTAAAGTAAGAATTATATAGAGGATGCTTTGGGTGCACTCCTTTAGCCCAAATCAGTCCTTTGTCAATTTTTGAAGGAAAGAAAGAAAATGGAGAGTAAAAGAATACTTGCCAACATATGTCAATTTAATGGAAAATAAATCTTGTCAAACAGACCTGATGTTATTACAAGGGGAAGATATATTTTATTCCTCCATAGGTGCAACAGATTTTGAAAGGCATTTGTCTTACTGTATGGCACCATAATAAAAGTGCCAATTTTAATTAAAATATATGGGAAATACCTAGTTTAATAAAATCTCTTAAAACACTAGTTGGCTGTATATGAGAGTTCCCCATGCAGGGCTGTAACAAAGAGGGCTGCTGTGACCTAGGGAGAACCATGACCAGAAACACGGAGGTGATATTAACTCTGGACAGGGCATTGATGAAATCAGTATTGGAAAGCTGGATACAGTTCAGACTAAAGTATTTTTAAAAGGTACTGAGAAACAAATGAGAATTCAGGAAAGAGTCACAGGTATGATACTGAAGATATGAGAAATTGTCTCAGATTAAGGACTTACAGAATTTACTGTTTTCAGTTTCTCTGAAAGAAGATTGAGAGATGACTGGGTTACAGCATACTTTCACCACACTTCGGATGGCTCTGGAATCTAACAGAATAGCATATCTTCCAGAAAATTCCTGGAAGCCAAAGTCAGAGAAGTTCAGATTCAAAATTAAGCACATTTAATAGCATGATAATTATGCACTGGAACAACTCATCCAGCACAAGAATGGATCCTTTACTCATTTCCTCTTTACTTTTTTTTTAAGAGGATGCCTTTATCAAATACAAGTTCTACATAGGCACAAGCCAGAATAAAAAAGTTACCTGAAAGTAATACCAATTTATTTTATTTTATTTTTTTATAGCTTACTTTAGCAAGGAAAAAATTCCTCTAACTCACAGTTTGTTCTCTTCAGGTAAACAAACATGATATTCTGATGGATTTAGATGTTTGAAACCCTTTTTCCTTGGGTGCCAGCTGCTCTCTATAGCCATGGCTAGTTTGAGGAGTCCTCTGCCAAAGGGCACTACTCTTTCCTGTCTGGTAAATAGCTTGGTATTCAGTCTTCACAAATTGTCCGACTTGGGGACATGTTTCCCTGCATATACATTGCCTGTTTTTCCCTAGCTCTTTCTTACTTCCTTTAACAAAACACACTGATTTTCTTTTACTTCTTCTGCATATGGTATACATTAAATAACTTATTTCTCCTATTTTTTTTGATGATTTATTGTGGCTGGATTATTCTGGAACTGGGGACAGTGTACTTTGTTTCTGCTTTTGTGCAGCTTTCAGCTATTTTTGGTTACATCTGCAAAAAGTGCTTTCATGCCAGTCTCCGTTTGCTAATTGGGAATAAATCTTGAGATGAGCATGAGATGCACTGAGCTTCTTCAGGCCACCATAAAGTACCTGGAGTTCTTCAAAGCACCACAGAGAACATTGCTGGCATGCTAACTTCTCAGGGTTTCTAAAACAGAAAACAAGGCAAGCGTAATAAAAATACTAAAAGGTGTATGCTATTATGGCAGAAGTTTGTACTACAAACCATTGGCTTGAACATGCTTAAGTGGAAAGGTTGGCTTGCAGCTATATTTGGTTCCTCTGTTTGCTGGCAAAGTAATGTCCCACAGCTGAAAATGATTCAAGGCACATTGATAATTTTAGTTATTTAAAATGAGATAATGGGCATTCTGACTCTTAAAAGCATGGGCAATATTTCTGAGAACGTTTCTGAAAAGTATGTTCAGTTATAATAGATGAGATGACCAACTTCTCTGACAGAAAGGCTAGTGCCTATATTCCTGCAAAATGTAGATGATGATTTAAATGTTCAAGCTTGTACATTGGTAGAAATTGTGGTAACAATGCTTAAAGATTATCTTATCACATCTGAATGTTGGAACTGGCAATTGTTGGAGGCAATGTAGTCATAGTGTCTTAACAAGCTGTATAACCTATATGATGCAAAAGAAATAAATGGCAGCTAAACATGTTCATAGTCTGAGCATGGTACAACTGAAACTGTTAGTAAACCCACAAATGTAATTAAAAAAATGTCCAAGTTAAATGTATTGCAGTGCATAACAGCAAAAATTAGCTGTTAGGATGTTGGATGGAGGCATTGTCCAACAAGATGCACTCTTTATGCAGAAACATTAGTGTTCTTGCCTGCTGACTGCTTTTTATGACATGTGATGTTTGATGAAAGAGCTTTCTTTAACTGTGAGCTTGGTAGGTAGCCAAATAAAGTAAATGGAAAAGTTGGACTTCCTCTTTTGTATCAGAGGAAACTATCTCAGAAATTATTGACAGATCCAACATGTCTTTCACAGAATTAATACCTTTATGAAAGGGATGCTCAAATTTAATCCATGTAATCAAATGAAGTTAGAATTTAGTCTAGGAGGAATCCACTCGAAAGAAAAAGGTTGCAGCTATACTCTGAGATACACTCTGAATGGAAGCACCCTTCTGAATTGCTGCCTCTCAAACTTCAAACATAAGGTGCTTATTGTCTCTTTCAAAGCTCCTCAGGGAGTATTTCATTTGATATTGAGAAGTGTTCATCATTTTTGATTGGCTTCGGGTGCCAGCCTCCACTGTCTATTGATTAGGTATAGTTGAGCAACTCACTTTGCACTTTTTCTTGTGCTCCCTTTGGCACTCAGCAGCAGCCTTCTATAAACATCTCTGCCACTATCTCTGCATTCCTTTTCCAGTGACTTGTTAAGTATGTTAATTGATTTATTAAAATCTAAAGAGTATTAGAAGTCGTCTTATATTAATTGGACTTGTTGATCCAAAGATACATCTTTGTCTTAAAATACCATGAATCTCCAAGATTTCTGAGTTTTATTTGTTTGTGCTGAATGCTATTTTTTTCCATATCTGTCATGTAAGTGGCTGGAAATGTTTGTTATGCTTTACTTTTGTATATCGTGTTTCCAGAAGTGTTATTTTCTACAAAATTGAGGTAGTTATTGAGCCTTTTCTGTACTCTTCACATAGTTAATATGACATCTAATAAACCAGCTTCTTCAGAATCCTTCCTGCTCTTCTGTCTGCCTTTACTTTACTACATTTGTCTAATACAGACCAAACTGATACACAAACAAAACTGTTATTGATGGTGCTGTACATTAGACAGAAGAGCTTGATCCCAGTGACAAATAATCAAACACATGGGCTTTTAACTTTTTAATTACTTCCAGAATACCCTTTCAAAGATAAAGGTGCAGTGACAAGGAAAATCTGTGTTTCCTATTAGCTGATCTTATATTCATTTCCACCCTGCAGTTAAACAAAAATTAATAAAGCTATTAATGTACTTTTCATTGATGCTCTGACCATAGCTCCATCCTGTTTGAATCCTGGACTAAATGCTGTTATTCTCCCTTTTAAAATGCAATTAACTCCTCCTAGCCTACAAAGCTCTAATTCCACTAATGGCCATGACTCTGGCCTTATTCCATTTTTCACACCTTTCCCTTTCCTGAAATACCTCGTTAGGATTCAGCTGGGGACAAACGTTTTGTTAATCTGAAAAATAATGTTCTTCCTCTACATTAAATATTCTTTTGTCTTGTTTGCCTATTCATAACCAGTGTTACTTCTTCTGTGCTGTAGTCCTTGTTCTGAATGGTCTATGAGAGCTGAGGAACATGATCAAGAGACAGTAGTTTATCAGATTCCTGTATGTACTAACTGCCCATTTCCTTGTTCTTAGACCCAACTGAGTAGTTATATGACTTAATGTAGTTTATGACCAAGAATAATTAAATGGCATCATCTTTCATTTTTCATGGTCCAAGACTGATGGCACAGGCAACTCCAGAGATATTCGGTGACTTATTAATCATAGAATCATAGAATATCCCAAGCTGGAAGGGACCCACAAAGATCATAGAATCACAGAATATCCTGAGTCCCATAAAGACTCATAAGGATTCTGTAAGGATCATCGAGTCCAACTCCTGGCACCACACAGGTCCAGCCCGAACCCAACCATTTGTCTGAGAGCATTGTCCAAATACTTATTGAACTCCAGAAATGTCAGTGCCCTGATCACTGCTCTGGGTGCAGACCCTTTCCCTAACCCCCAGCCTGACCCTCCCCTGTCCCAGCTCCATGCCGTTCCCTCGGGTCCTGTCGCTGTCCCCAGAGAGCAGAGCTCAGCGCCTGCCCCTCCGCTCCCCTCGTGAGGGAGCTGCAGGCCGCCATGAGGCCTCCCCTCAGCCTGCTCTGCTCAGGGCTGGACAAACCAAGGGACCTCAGCTGCTCCTCATGTATCTTCCCTCGTAGACCCTTCACCCACTTTTTAGCCCTCCTTTGGATACTCTTTAATAATTTTATGTCCTTCTAATACTGTGGCACCCAAAACTGCACCCAGTGCTGGAGGTGAGGCCGCACAGTGCAGAGAACAATCCCTCCCTTCGCCCAGCTGGCAGTGCTGTGCCTGATGCACCCCAGGGTATGGTTGGCCTTTTTGGCTGCCAGGGCACACTTTTGTCTCAAATTCAACTTGCTGTTTACCAAAACCCCAAGATCCCTTTCTGAAGGGCTGCTCTCCAGCATTGTCCTTCAGGTATTTTTCAAAATTTCCTCATTCATCCTCATGCATCCTCATCGAGCAATGGATCAATGTTTTCTCTGGTCTTCCTTTTTATTGTACCCCACAGTACTGGCCAACTTCAACTCTATTTGAGCTTTGGATGCATGAAAGTTTTTCCTTGCAAAGGCCAACAGCAACCCTGTAATTCTCTCATGTTGCCTTACCACACTTCCAGCAACCATACACTTTCTTTGTCCACCAAAACTGAAGAAGATCTCTGCTCAGCCAAGCTGACTTTCTTCCCCACCTAGTTTGAATTCTTACATTTTGGAATTGCCTGTTCCTGTGCTTTAAGGAGGTGGTACTTAAAAAGTGACTGGCACTAATGGACCCCTATATCTTCAAAACAGTTTCCCTGAGCAGCTTGAAGTCTGCTCTCCCCACATAAAGGGTTGAAGTTTTGGTGGCAGTTTTCCTTCTATTAGCAAAGATTTTAAACTCAACTTCTTCACTGTCACTGTGGCCAAGACAGCCGTCAATTGCCACTTCACCCTTGAGCCTTCTCTGTTCACAAACAACATGTCTAGGAGGGTACCTTTCCCAGTCAGCTCCCTTAGTACCTGAACCAAGAAGTTATCAAGGTGTTTTAAGAATCTTCTGGATCTGTTTGTATGAGCTGTGTGATATTCTCAGTCAATGTCTGGCAAGCTGGAATCCCCCATAAGGACAAGGACAGCTGATGTAGAGGTATCTCTTAGATCCTTAAAGAACAATTTGTCAGTGTCATCATCCTGTCTGGGTGGTCTATAGGAGACTCCCATAGTAACATCCCCTTTATTTGCTTGTCCCTTAAGCCTTACAAAGAGGCTCTCAACTGTGTCATCACCAACTACAAGCTCTTTACAGTCCAGCCCCTCCACACCAGTCCAAGAACTCTTCCCACCAAGTTTCACTTATGCCAATGTGATGTTGTAGCTCTGGGACTGAGCTCTGGGACTGAGCCAAGACTCCTATCTCCTCTTGCTTGTAATGGTAGCAATTTGTCAGAAAATCAATAGGTTAGAAATTCTGGAATCAGTCAAAGAATCAGATTGGCAAGAAGGGCCCCATGTAGGTCTCTGGACCAAACCTCTGCTCAAAGCAGGTCTGGTTATACAACCAGTCACCCAAGGCTATGTCCAGTTTAAATATCTCCAGAGATGGAGATTCCCCTGGCCCTCTGGGCAACAAACATATGAGCTGGAGTTTCACTAAATATTGAAAAAATGTAATAGAAACCCGTAAGACTTGATAATGGGCAATATTGCATTGCTTTTTAGCATAATAGAGTAATAAATGTTGCTAATTTTCTTTTATTTTTTGCAAATATGCTTTTTTATTTTTTCCTAGCAGTTAAAAAAAAAAAAAAAAAAAAGTAAGAGATCTAAGATACTGCTAATAACTTTTTGGGCTTGAGAAAGAAATAATTTGTTTTTCATTTAGAATCATGGAAAAGTCTTCACAGTAACACCCGTAGCATAGGACTATCAATGCAGTGACTATGGATATATTCATAGTGATGTTTGTTTAGTCTATGTCATGTACATAAGACTTAAAGACAGTAAAATTTTATTTGCCTAGTTAGGTATTTTTATATGTTCAACATGACTGAAATTTTAATTTTTATGAGGAAATGATTGGATATATTGCCATTCATTTTTCTTTTTATGTCCTTGGGAGCAAAGCAGTTATGGGCAGCAAGCATGTAAGTCCTGTGATTTGTTTTTGGTTTACATGCTAATTTCTGCCTCATCTAGACATTAATTTTTGGCCTTCCTGCGCTATCAAAACATCCACTGATGTTTCCTGAAGAACTGTATACCCATGGAATACACTGCTGGGCTCAAGTATTTCACTGTAATTGTATTGTTAGTCATACTGATAATGATTATCTCATGCCGAGTTTCCATGTGTTTGCAGAAACACTGAAATTTTAAGAGCTAGCTTCATTGATGCATTTTCTTTTGGGATGTACATCTCAACTAATCAACAATTTATTCAAGTATTTTCTAATTTACAGGCAAATATTAATCAAATGATTGGGCTTGACATTTAAACTTTAAGCTGCAGAAGTCTCTTGAGCAATTTCAGTTTCAGGATGTGCAAGAAAATGATTTTTAATATCTAGAGGGCTAACTATAACCTATGATGAATTATAAACTAGATCATAGGCTTCTAATATTTTACTATCTGGACAGTGACCCAGAACAACCTCTTTCTGTAGCCATAAAAGTGATTAATTTTCATGGCTCATTCATCCATAGGAATATTTTCAGCTAAGATAACCAGTCTCTGTAATGAGAATGATTTTAAGTAACAGATTTCTGAACTTCACAGAGAATACATCTTCTCAAAAATCAATTATTTGTAACCAGTGTCAGTTCATACTGTGCCATACTGGAATTTATATGCACACATGCTAATTGTGCATTTATGCATATTTTTGGTTCAGTGATCATGCTGATATGTCATTTTTTTATACTAGCAACAGTTCTCATTTAAATTTTAAAATGCTTTAAATTGGTGATTTTAAATTATGTATATTAGGGTTGAAATTAAGGCTTGAAAATTACATGCTTATTAGCAGCTGTTGTCTGAAAATTAGTGCATGGTCATAACTTTGGAGAGTTGTTATAATGCTGGTGTTTCCCTAAATGTCAAGCGCTTTATACAGCTGACATTTCAAAATTGTGAAGGAAAGAGGAATGGCAAAACGTATGACCACAAAGCTGATAATTGAAAGCTGGCCTTAATAAGTCAGGTCTACAGGAATGCTACCCTGGTCATAGATGCAGTAGGTGTGTGATTAAGTATCTGAACCTGTGAAGATTTATACGAGCAATCATTATTCACAGCAGTCATATGAATAAAGAGGATATAAAAGAAGATTTTAGGATCAGCAGGAAAAGGGTGATGAGCAGAGCTAGTAGTTCATCATGATCTCATTTACATGACTATAAATCTGTAGCTTCTTGGTGTCACTTTTACATATCTGAGATCAGTGCCTGATATTTAATCATCCAGCAGTTCTGGTAGGGAACCTGGGGCTGATACAGCCACAATATAAATAGTGCAACTGTACAGCTGCTGTACACATGTACCACTGTATATCATCTGCCTGAGAACATGGGGCTGCACTGGCTTGCCCTAATTGGACAGTAAATACATGCCCAGTAGATACAGCTAGTGTTTCTGTTCCAATAAAGCACGGACAGCTCTTCCTTACAGTGTGTATTTAGAATACTTCAGTGATCTCTGTCCCTTGCCGTTTAAGGGGAATGAATATTCAAGAAATTCCTGAGATGAAACAGTTGTGAGAGCGATGCTTGATTATGATGAAGGCTCTATCCTTCAGCCTGATGGTTTGCAGTGTAATTTTATCTGCTCATTCTGTTAAAAATTGCTCACTGGGGAAATCACAACCACTAAAAGCATTTGGGGATTTCAAGCCTGGTAGAAGGATTTTTCTCTCATTTGTCTCTCTCTGGCAAGAGCTGAAATATAGCACTTCTTTCCAGGGCTGAAGAGGAGGGGGGATGAGCGGGACAAAAGCAATTGGAAGTGCTTCTCCTGGGAGCCTTCCTTGGGGAGAGCACCACTTCTGAATCTACAGCAATGCTGTTCCAGTGCCTTTGTGTAAAATTAGTCCGTACTGATAGCTTAACACTCTGTAACAAACTCATTCATGGAGCTGAAGAATCTCGCCTCATTTTTTTCTATCTTTGTCTCTTCCTTTGATGTGGGGTTGGTGTGTATCTTTCCTGGCAGGTCCTGAGCTCTCTTTTTAACAATCTTGCTACAAAGGCTGCTATAACCCATTAGGTTTCAGCTGATCCCAGGCGAACTGCTATACATGCCAATAACCACCCTAGCAGTGGCCTGAAAAGAAGCTATAATAATTCTCTGTCCTCGTTTATGGATGCAATGACCGATACATTTCTTCTTTCCATCTATTTCTTCCGAAACCTGTGTGGCACAGCGATGGTTTGTAGCAAATGAATCAGGACAGAAGATAGCTAAGTGGCCAGATGAAGAAGTACAGTGCTGACTAACTGCAACATGAGAAGTTTCTGAATTCCAGCACGGTGGCTGTTGTATGAAAAAAGTAGATGTACCTTTGTTTATGTCTTTGCAACTGAAATGTTCCTGTAGTAGAAATGCTCCAAGCCATGAACTGCAGACATTCTCGCACAAGTATTTCTTCCTTTAAGATGTTTTTGAGTAATTCTGTGGATATTTGTTGTCAGCTTGAGACCAGCCTGTTCTGCTTTTATTACCATGTGTGCTAAGCAGTACAGAAGTGAGTATAGGAGCTGGGACAGCTCTGAGCAACAGGCATGGCTTAGATCCATATCCAGGAAATATCTGAGTGGTGAATCCAGTGGAAGGACCTTGATGTTATTGCCACTGCTTGTTGTAGCACTAGTCAAATTCAGATAGACAAGTTGCAGGAAAATATATTTTGAGGGTTGTTGGAAGTCTTCTAGTATCAGAGAACCTCTTGGAGACATTTGAGACAAAATATTTTGAGGAATATTAGCTTCTTTTGACATAGGCCATAGACTGAAATGCACCCCAATTATGACTGTTATTTGCTACTTAAATTGGGCATTTGGAAATATGACAGCTGTAGTGAGACAAGAAATATAGGAAATGTGTTATTAAGCAAGGAATGAGTTAGAGAGCATAAGCCTTGCTACCCTGATTGTAGGTGGCTGATAATGAATATGAAAATGTATGGTAAAAAAAATAATAAATGCATACAATTACAGCTGGAATGCACAGCAGTCATTGGACTCAAGCTGCTGGACAGTTCAACCTCTTTGTGTTCATTTTGCTTCCTAACTTGCCATGTTTTGTCTCAATGTAAATTCAGTCTTTGTTTCCAGATAAGTTCAGATCTGTGACTGGTGAAAGAGGAAAATTTTGGACCACTCAGCAGCTAGGCAGAACTTGGTAAGAGCCTTTACTTACAGGAGAAAGAGCTTTAATAATCCGTAGATGACCCCATACATTTTCAGTTATGCCTGGAATGTGTTTCCTTAATATTTATTTTTTCTCTAAGTATATTTTTCTTGGTATTTGTAAGAAAAAGGAGCAACATAATAGACTCTTCATATAAGTGGTTAAAACACACTTGCATCCCTTTTCAGGAAACAAATTTTGCCCACTAAAGAGAAACCTCCAAGGACTAGCCCACTGACTGACTTGTACTATTTATGAGATATATATTATTTATTTGACCTAAATATTCTTGTATGACTTCCCATCTTGTAAAAACAAGCACAAGAGATTGTATGGCTGGTGTATTGACAAGTTGCCTGGAACTACTCATCTAGACAGTAGGAGCACTCTGCTATTCTCTGCTATTCTTTTTTTTTTTTTTTTTTTTTTTTTTTTTGCTCTGTAGCTGCTGTCGTGTTGTTGTGTATCGATTCCTCAGACTGATTTCTTTGGTCTGTTTCTTCAGTGCTTTGACATTTCATTGCCTGTGCGGTGTGTAAACTGTGATTGCCAGAGTTAAACAGTGTTCGGCATAAATTTATTTTAAAGCATTTCAGTTCCTCTTTAAATTAGTAGATATATGAGCTGGCTAATTAGAAGGATTTGAGAATGAATAGAAATATTGAAAAAAAAATCCAGTTTTGTAAAAGAAAATAAAAGATTTCTCCTCCTAGATTTCTCTGCTGCATGCTTTCACAGCATACAAAGACAAGCCCAGCAGAAACCAGATCTTTATCTGAATTTCATGATTGATTGCCTTGTATGTTGTCAAACCATTACAAAAATGAAATAAATAAGATCACTATGTTAAACCCAAAGCACTTTGGCTGCAACTTGATTTCCAAAATGTGGAATACATTTTAATACTAGTTTAAATAGACTTACAGTTTGGCCACCCCTCTCCTGTCTGTTCTAAACACCTGCTTTCATTTAACTGTATGAGATGGACAAAATTCTGCACTAACTTTTTGCTCCAAACAACTTCACTGAAATCAGCAATACCAGCTGATTTTGAACACAATCCATAGTATCACACTTCATTGCTTCTGGAAAAGAATGGTTATGGAAAAACCACAGTGCAACTAGCCAAACTGATGGGAATTTTACAAGATGCCTGTAACACTGAAAAACCAACCATGCTCTTGTGGATTCATTCCCTCCCATCTCTTCAGATGCTAGCTCATTTTCTCCTGCCCTTGTGTTACTTTAAAGCTGCCACATTTCATGCGGTAGCTCTAGGAAAGATCTGTGATAGAGGATTATTTTAAGGAAATAGAAGGAATATAAATGGAAAAGCGAGTAAAGCTATGTTTAACAAAGAACCCCGATATGTTCTTAAATATGTGAAGCGACTTGATGGGTACATTTTAGTCCAAAAATCCAGCCTGTTTTTTGACCTTAAATTTTCATTTGTTGTCCCAGTGGATGCAAAAGAAAAAACAGTTGCATGAACCATCGGTGGGTTTCATGACTTACTGAATGAAGTTTCGAAACATTTTTTTTTTGTAGTCTTGTCACTGTTTTTACCATTTTTATGTATAACAATCTTTTCATGCATTGCTATACCTATCAGTTTCAGCCAAGCTACTTCAGTCTGCATCTCTAATAGATGTGTTGTAGATTTAATGATAGATTAAACCTATTTCATAATTTCCATATATATTGCATCAAATCCATCCAAGGAGATTTTTAGCAAACGTATTTTACTATCTTGTCCAGTTTTGAGTGTTTGGACACAGTTTTTTGTGCCTCAGCAGTTAAGATTTGGGCTCAGCTCTTGAGATGAGTGCCAAATCGTGTTGATTTTTTTTTGCACAATTCCTTTTCAATCCCAGTAAGTCTGCATGTGTGGGAATTATCTAAACAAATTAATGTGTTGTCTTCTGTAGCAAATAAGTTTCCTTCTGTAGCCAGCTTAGGCATAGATGATCTGCAAGGATAATTTTAAATTATTTATCTTAGGAAGGACCAGTCACCCTTTGAAAGTGCTTACTTCTCTTTCTGTTCATGATGGAAAGAGCTTAAGTTACTATTTAAGACAAAGTGTCTAACTTCTGGATGCTTAAAGACTATTGAGATGAACCACAGCCTTTTGGCTCCTCCTTGTAAAATGAACATAGCAGCATCACCATGCCTCAGGAAGCCACCACGAGGATGTTAGTAATTGTAAATAAAGTACAGTAGAAGTTATATGAAGATAAGGATTTAGCTCATGGAAAAATGAGAATTTCTATCTCTCCTTAGGAGAGACAGAACTCTCCATTTCTCCAAATGGAGAATGGATTCTCCATTTGAGAGTCCATTTGAGATTTCCTTGCTCTTTTGCATTTTATTAAAGATATGTTTGCTACAATTTAATGTAAGAAAGATTTTTACACATAGCATATGAAAAATACTCATTTTTACATATTGATATAGGAAAGATTTTTAGAGGCTTATTTAAAACAAAAAAAAAAAAACAAAACAAACAAACAAAAAAAACCCAACAAATTTTATGGCATCTATTTTACCAAACCTTTTAAAAAAAGCTCAGGCCCTTAAACTTTCTTACTGCACCTTAAAAAAAAGAAATAGCAACCCAACTGCCATCTCTGTGAAAAGTACAAGGAGTACAAGGAGCCACTACCAGTCCAAGGAGCCACCGAAAGGAAGATTTTGAGACTTGCTAAATGACACTATGGAGGTTTTGATCTAGACTGCAGATTTCCATGGGCATTTGTGTTCTGCTTTGCCATTTCTAGCAGCAGTCTGTGAATGTACTAAAATGCAGGCAGCTTGAAGACCTCACGTCAACTTGCAACAAAGATGGGATGCTGCATAATCAGACAGTGTGTTAAACTGAAGAAAAGTAGCTAAGTATCACAGAAAACTTTTTCCTAAGTTTATTTGATCTCTCTCTCTTTTTTTTTTTTTTTTTTTTTTTTTTTTAAATAAGAGAATTTAAGAGAATTGACTCATGGAAGATGAGTCAATCAAATGTCTCAGTATGAATCACTGCAGCCAAGGAAAATAATTCATGTAGTGGCAAAACTGATGGTAACCTCACAAGTCTGTCCAGTGGGCTGTGTTGCTGTTCCATATAACTTTCTCTCTGTGTGTGGGGGAGTGGATCTGTGATAAATCTGGGCTGTCTGAAGCTGGTTCTTCCTCAAAGTGAATGGTAGAGGCTTTGAAAATCTTTACAAGCAGGGGGTTAATATTGGTGCAGAGTGCTTAACAGGTTCTCCTGCATATGGTACAGCATTCACAGTGCTGTGTCGCTTTGCATTATATCAGTTCTTGCTCTCTTTGTCCTACTGCAGCTCACCAACTGATGAGTTTAGAGTTAATGTGCAGCAGTATCTCCCTGTGGAGCAGATATTTAAGACCAGTATTTCAATATCAGAATCCCATAGGCACAAATTAAAACCAACCTCACTCCGTGCAAGATTTACAGCTGTTTTTCCCATTAGCAAGAGCCAGACATTGTTTCCTGGAACGTCAGTGCTGCTGCAGCTCAGTAATGGCTGTGACACTAATTAAAGAAAGCAGAGGAGACAAAAGCACTCCTGTAGCAACTTTAGCAAAGCCACAGACAAATATGGATTTGACCCTACTGTTGGATTTTGGACACTTGCACAGAGTAATACTTGTGTCTGTGCCAGCAGTTTGTAACCCCGCTTACTTCTCGTTGGCTTCCTTACTTTTGTATTACCTATTGACAATGTCAGAAGCATTTAGTTTCTTTTTCTGTGGAATGAGCTGTGTGACGCAGGGAAAACATTTTTTATTTCGTGTGCATTTTGTTAAGGAGCAATCTGCTCTTTTGTCTTCACAGTTTAAATGAAAGAATTTCAGAAAAAAAAATATGTTAAAAATAAGTTTTCATGGTTCACATGAAAAGTAAAGTAAACTTGTGATACAAACAGGATGTAATAAGTGAGAAAGAAAGTACTGACATGCAAAATTTGAGCATTCTATTTCTTCATAACTATCTACAAAAATGAGTTGAAACAATCAGGATTTTGGGAGAGGGTCTTGACCCTGATAGCTTCTCTTGTTCTACAACACTGACCTGGGGCTGTCAAGACGTAATCTGAACTTCAGAAAGTGCCAATAGCTCCGTATGAACAAACTGAATGCGTATCACAACATTGCTGTGAGGGGGGATTCACTCCGACCTTGGAGTCTGGATGCACCTTGTTTCAGCCCCTCTTTATTCTGTTTGGAACAGGATGGTTCCCTGTGAAGTGCTGCCGTGGAAACTCATCCCATCAATCAATGAGTATTTTTTATTTTTATGGTTGTTGATATGCCATGGCTTGTAAAAGATGGGGAGGTTAAGCATAGCAGTCATGATTATGTTCCTGATTATGCAGCTTTTGTAGGATACATTGCTGAGCTGGTAAGTGTTTCAGAGGTTGGACTCAATGATCTTGATGTCTCTTCCAACCTAGACAATTCTGTGATTCTGAGTGTAAGTAACTGGGATTTATTTGGCTGTGCCAGCAGCCAATGCTGAGTGAAACACTGGGATGGACACAGGTTCTAGGAAGCTGCTGTGCTCTCCTCAACAGTCTTCTGTCTTTGTCCAAATAGTTGGGTTACTTTAGAATTGATGTCAAAGTTAAGAGAATTAGTTACTTCTTCTGGGAATCAAAGACTTCCACACACAGGAGGAGAAATTCCTTATTTCAATGTTACATAAAAGTATAAAATAACAAAAAATTCCTATGGCTTAAGCTCCTTTTTCTAAAAGGAGAGGGTTACAAATATTCAGCTTGCTTATTCACCTTGGCCTTATGATGTGGCTGGGACAGATGGAGGAATTGCAGGTGGTTCCCCAGTTGCTTTATATTGAGATATCTACCTATGTGGACATATATAACTACATCTGTGTAGATGTGGGGTGTACAAGGGACACTCCTTTGGTCTCTAGAGAAGGAACCAAAACCTCCAGACTTCACAAACTCTTCCCTTCCTGACATATTGTGCTTGCAGCAAGCAACTGGAAGTGTGTTCAGTACTACGTTCTCCACAGAGAGATTACAGGGTTAAATGTTTCGTTCAGTTCAACATCACTGTCACGTTTTTCAGATCGTCTTCTGGCTGGTCTCATTGCTGGTTGTCACAGCGTGCTGATTACCACCACAGAGCAAAAGCAGGCCCGTCTGTTGTTACCTACCAAGAGGTCAGCGCTGTACTGAGCAGTGCAGCAGAGATGTGTTGCTGTGCAAACGGAAAGGTTTAGCACTGTCAGTAATGGTAGAAATGGATAAAAGAGCCAAGAATAAAAATCCTGAATAAATAAAAAGCTGTGGTATCAAGTTTGTTTCCTTTTGGTGAGTGAATTTACCCGATTCAGATGAAAATTGTGCTGTTCCAGGGTCTTGTTATCATCACTCTACTGCTAACTTTGTTAATGCCTCAGCACTGGCACGTGTCATTTTGTGCTAATTACTACACAAACATGTAGTACATTGTACCAGCGAAGGCAGTGGAAGGCACAACAGATGGAAGGCAAAAAAAAAAAAAAAAAACAACAAAAAACAATACTCAAATGAGCCAGCAAACAGGCAGTGAGTGTGAGGAGGGACGAGATGACATTGCAGCAGATTTTTCTATACCTGCTGGTTAGCTGGGCACACATCGCGCTATGTGAGATGTGCTCAGCTAGATCTCACAACCGAGCTCAAACTCAAGGAGTTTAAGGCTGTAGTGGCTTGATGAAGGAGAACTTTTGCCACATGTGAAGGGCAAAACCAGAGATAGTGCTGGTCCTTGAGGTGTGTAAGAACAGCGAGGAGGCAGTGAAGGAGCCTCTGGTTTAGGTGATCAGGAAGGTCACTCTTACTTGCTGGAGGGCTCTTGGATCTTTTGTTACTTGAGGACGTGAGTGGCAGCTTTCAGTCTTCTGTTTCAGTGTTTAATCAATTCTGCAGGCGTTTCAGATGGAGATTCACTACACAGCTTGACTCTGAAGTTGGAATTCCTTTTTCCACGCAGCTGGTGCTGATGTGGCTTCTTCTGGCACCGCTGTGTTCTGGAGCAAAGTGCACCTATATCCTGTTATCAAAGCAGCAGTTGATGAGATGCAGTGTTATGTACCAAAAATAAAAAAGAGAAAAGTGAGGAGAACAAGGGGATTGTGACGAAAATACATTAGAATTCTTTTCCTGTATTCAAATCCTAAAGTGAAGAAAAATTCCTCCTCTGTTCAGCCAAGTAAGCAAAAATTCCTGAGAGGTAAGAAGCTAGTAATTCCCACCCTAAATGAATTACATTTGCAAATAAAATTTTTAATTATGCTTGGCACATCTGAGCCTCCAGCTGGTGGGAGCCCAGTGCAAGAACCTGTAAACAAGAAACCAACTAGTTCAATGTTCATCTAGAGTTCGTCACCTATTATTTCAGGTTAAATTGGTTCTCCTTCTTGATGAAGGAGCCATTCTCTAACAGAAAAAGAAACATGTAAGAATTTTGCAGATTCATACTTTTAAATGTACAGATTTTAAGGATTGCAGTTCTTTACACACTGCAAAATAAGATAAAGAAGGCTGTCAGCAATGGGACTGCTGCCCCACTCAAAGGCAGCAGTAACAAAATACAAGGGCAAAGTCTGCGGCTCCAAATGTTCAAAACCATGACTCACGCATCTAAAACTACTGAGAATGGCCTGCATGCTACAAGTTTTTGTTTGTTTACTTTGTGTGTTTGTTTTGTTTTGTAATAAATTGTTTGTTGTTGTAATTGTTTTGTTGTTTCATATTTTTTTATTCACCTTGTGTGTCTTTGAGCCCTTAGGATTCACAGCAACACACAGCTCGTGTTTATAAGTTACTTGCTAGGGCTTCTGCGTACAGCATTGAAGCTGTGTCTCTGGAGAAGTCTTTTAAAATCAGAAGCTATTTAAGTCTGTAGCTCTCACTATTTTCTATGGTAAATACATGTCCAAGTATTCTGAGCCCCCAAATCACTGTTTTAAAGGTGATAAACTGAGGTGGAGAGATCAAGAGCATCCTCCCTTTTCGTTTCGTTGCAGGCTATAGTTATGACTATAAGCTCTATGTTGCGAAGAGGACTGATTTCATCTATATTGCACGTTGTACTGTATACACAATGCCCCTGGTATATAAATAGTAAACAAAGATGATATACAAATTCAGATAACTAAGTAGCTGTCTCTGCCTTTGTTGCTTTGAGAACTGGGGATCTTCTCTTTAGCATGGGAATAAGGCAGACGTAAGAATTGAAGCGTTCCTTTTGAGAAGAAGCTTTGTACCTTATGCTTGAAAGATATTGTGATTATTAAGACCCCAAGAGAAATTAAATTGTGTATGGCTCAATTTGAAAAATTGCTTCTTCAGGCATCCAGAGAGCCATTGCCAATTCCAGAGATTTTGTTGGTGTTAGGGGAAGGCAAACAAACAGAAAACTCCAACTTACATTGCGAGAAACCCAGGAGACAGGAAAAAAACAAAACAAAACAAAACACCAACAAAACCAACCAGCCCCCACCAGACTAAATCTCAGAAATACAGAAGATTTGTGAGCTGCTATAGAAACAACCTATTTACAGTGATCACATTTTATAAATAATCTACCAAATTCTGGTGTGTGTTTCCCCATCCCTCGTCCTCATGGGGCTTTGCTTGGTTTGGTTTCTGCTATTGTACGTAAGTCAGCTTGACCTTCTGCTGAAATCCATGTGACCTGCCAGCCCGCAAGGTCCAGGAACAGCAGTTTTAAGAAAGCAGGACTGTTTATGCTGTGAAAGGCATGTCTGAATCACTTAAAACATTACAGAAGGAAAAAAAATAATAATCCAACGCTTTCATCCAAACAGCTAAGTAATAAATGCAAAATGCTGAACCCTGAGCTGGACGTCACTCAGTGCAGAGCTGCTGAACTCTCTTGTGCTGGTTACCAGGATAAATACAGATGTAATGCATATTTCTGTTTGTTTTTGTTCGGATCTGTCTATTTTGCTAACGGGAGTGCTCTCCCCTGACCCAAGCATTTTTATAATGCATGCAAATAGTTATTTTCATGCTCAAACAATTTATTTTCATATTACTGAAAGCATTACATAGATATATATGGCGCACAAGCTCTGAATATATGGGAGCTTTAACTAGATACTACTGTAAGCTTTGAAATAAACGTGTTTGAACTGAGAAGTTGTAGAAAGCCTTTGGTGTAGAAAGATAGCAGTAACATAAAATTAAACTTATTTAATCTTAAAGTTAATTCAGTTTGTTCTCGAAGATACGTCACTGAAACTTGAATGGCTCAGATTGGAAGGGACCTTAAAGATCACCTAAATTTCCTTTTAGTGTGTTCCTAGATTGCCTATTTTGCTGTACCAGCCTTCAAAGAAAAATAAAGCAATAATGAAGAAAAAAAAGAGGACAAGCAGGGTTTGTCATGTCATCCCCATAAACATCTTTATGCTTTTATTGGGAGTGAGCCAAGGGTCCTGTCTGACAGCTTTTCCTCTTGTATTGAATCAGTGCCCTCAGAAATGCAACCACACCATCAGCCATTATCTTCTAGCCTCTGTGAATCCTCACAGTCCCCACTGAACTGAGAAGCACCTGTGTAATTTTTCTCTCCATGCCTGTCTCCCCCCTCTCCTGCCCCTCCCCAGCCCCTAAATCACAGCCAACGTTTCCTTCCCACTCCATGGGTGCTTTCCTAGGCTCTCTGCCAGCCAGCGTTCGCCAGCTCCACGTCTACATAAACACTGCCAGGCTGTCCTTCAGATGTGAGGGAAGTGGAAAAATTATAGAAACATGCTTCCAGTCATCCACAGGCTGTGTCTACACAGTGCCTGTCAAATCAACCAACAAGAAAAAAGCCCAGGCAGGGTAAAAGTGGACATGACCTCCTCTCAGCTGAGTACAGCAACAGTGCACATCTTCTTAAGGGCAAAAGCAAATCACAGAATCCAGTGTCCTTCGTTGCACGTGTTTAATGACATGGGTGCACACAGCCATGGCAGGGTGGCCAACACACAATGCCTTGTCACCACGCAGCAACCTGTCTGTGTGCCTGGGGCTTCTCATTTTTTGGCCGTGTTGCTAAGCTACATGCAAGTTCGCCAACGGGCAGGGAAGAATAGTGATGTTTGAATCTGAAAACATGTCCTGAAAATGCAGTCTCTCAGAGAACAGCATAAATTCCCTGGTTTCTCCACCCATTAATGCGTTGCAAGAGGAGCATATGCGGGGGAATCCATCCTGGTGCAGGAAACCAGGGAGCAGGTAGGCGAGCAGGGATATAAAGCCATTTCAGGGTGTGCTGTGCTGCAGCAGCAGCTGTGCTGATCACGGCTGTGCAGGGAGTGTGGGCATGCACGACCTCGGGGAGGGAGCAGCATTGAGGGAGCGATAGATACAGCGCTGCAGGCTCCGGGGAAATCCCTGCTGTGCAGCTCCCCTCCTAGCCCAGCACATCAGGACCGCAGGAGCAGCACCTTCACCAGCTGTGAGGAACAAAGAATTTGTGGCAGTAGATTTTTGGTGAGACAAGACTGTTATGTTAGGAGAGATACTGGTGTCCCCAGTCTGCACTGAGCGCAGCGCATGCGTAATGTGCTGCATCATTTTTTACTCTCTGCGCACCATCAGTTTGGCTGTGGGTTAGCTTTTCTCAAGCCAAAAACTCCCATAGAAGCAAACAAATGACAAAAACCCTAAGTCTCCGTCATGTTTCTGAGAAAATAATTTTTCTCTGAAGTTAATGTTAATCTTGATTTTGAAGATTGGCTAGTAACTTATTGAGAGGGTAAAAAAAATAGCAGAAGTAGTATTTTTTTTTTTTCCCCATGCTCTAGCCTAAAATTTAAAGCCCCTTTTGTGTCCAGATCATGGATGCATAAAAAAATTGCTAGGACTTGGTGTACTTCAGTACAAGATGTGGGCAGGGGAGAGTAGGGTCTGCTGTAAGTAGGACCTACTGTCACTAGAGGAGTTTCTATTCTGTATTACTGATTGCTTTTGGGGGGTTCACATATCAAAGGGGAAGCCTCTGGTTGTTCACACCTCCCTTGGCACTCTGCAGGAGCTTTCCACAGTAGAACAGCCCCTTGAAGGGCAGATCTTTCCTTCGAGCAATGGGGTATTGAACTTAGATTAGAGCTCCCAAAGAGCCCAGGGAAACCAGTTTCCATGTCATGCTAGAGGGATTATCTTGCTGCCCCACTTCTGAGCCCAGCAGAGCAGACTGCATTCTTGCAGTACACGCTTACACTGGAACTGCCCCCTTAGCGTGCTTTGATTCACATCTAAAAGTGATCTTGGAGCACATGAGTTGAATTCCTTTCAAAGGAACTAAACCAAAAGACGCCCTCCGGGAGCATCCCCAGTGCACTGCTGCTGCTGGCAGCATTTGATCCATGGGGCCTGGATCTTTGGGCTTGTTTTAAGTAGGTTTTCAATCCTGCCAGGTTCCCTCTACAAATCCATTCCTTTTGCTCCTCACCATGCCACAGGCAGATGTCACTTTAGCATCTGCATAGCCAGTAACAAACTTTCCTACAGGTTTTCCATCTTGTCTATAATTTCCTTGTTTGAGTAACAACTGCAAAAACAGAGGTTCAGGGAATCACCTTTATTGGCAAAGTCTGGAGAAGTGCAATATCCACAATATTTAGTAGAGGTATCCCAGTCACTACCACCTTAGGAGAGGGGGAAACAAAAATATTATTGCTTTTTCGGTGGGAGCTTTGTCATTAGTATTGCTAAAGTACTACAGTTTGTTCAGGCTTAAGTCTGCACTGAGAGGAAGATTAATGAGAATCTTAGTGGTGCTTTTCAGAGGCTTAATTAATAGATTCAGACCTCATGTGACAAATGAATCTTTAGCATAAGGGATGAGGATAAATCCATGGAACAAATCAAGGAAATAAAGGATGTTTAAAGTAAAGAGGGGATAATCATCTACCTGATCCTGAAACCAGCTTACTATTGTATGGGATCTATAATGTTTACGGACTCATCTTCAAGCTGTTTTATTTGATTTTGCTAATTTTATTTAGATTTCTAGCTCACACCTAACTTTCTGATGAGCTAATTTGTTGTTCTTTTCCCAATT
Source organism: Anas platyrhynchos (assembly GCF_047663525.1). NCBI lineage: Eukaryota > Metazoa > Chordata > Aves > Anseriformes > Anatidae > Anas > Anas platyrhynchos. The sequence continues at coordinate 185,988,951 of NC_092587.1, read as the reverse complement.
AATTTTGCAGTCACCTGGACACTGCATTTATTTTCAAAAGCTGGCAATAGCGTTTGTTACATTTCATCTTTCATTTTCTTATTTGTCTATATTGATATTATTTTGGCATTTTCTTGACATGTAACTTGCTTTTCTTTCATGTGCTTTGACATAATTTTGTGTTTTCCTGAAAGTATCAGGTGCTCCCCATGGATCTCAATTAATGTTGTTTGAGGTTGAGTTTCTGACAAGACGCAGCTGTTGTGACAACGCTGTCATCTTCAAGGGAAGGCGGATGAAGGTGGCTGTAGCTGAGCAAACATCTCCAGCTGCTGTAGTCACCACTTGAAAGTCAGTCTTTGCTCAACACATGCTACCAACTCCAGCTATTTCTTGTCCTATACCAAAGAAATGAGCATCAGATTGTGGTTACTGATAGCAAAAATGAAGATTTTCAAGTAGGAGTGTTAAGTACCAAAGCTGTTTTTAAGTGGGTGATTGTCATACTTGAAGCCAAGCTGAAATCAGCTTGGTGTTACACATAGAAGCTGTAATGCTTCCAGGCTTGCCTTGAAACCATTTTGCTGCAGCCCAGCTATTGCTAGTCTAGAGTCTTAGCTCGCACCAGAGCTCATCTAAGGCTGCTTTATAAATGTCTTCAGTTAGCTTTTGTGATGGCCAAGCTAGCAGAACACTTAAATGCAGGCTGTGCTGGAAGCCCAGGAGCAGTCCTTGAGGAAACCGATCAGACAATTCACGAGTTTAAAGCTAATCACTCTTAAATGCCTTTGTGGAGTGAAGCCTAAAATCACCTTGATAACTTCTATCACTCAGTATGAATGGAATCTCTCTTTAGCTACTAGTGATTTATATGCTTATAAAACCTGACTTTAAATGTCATTTTTAATGGCAAAGGACTCTATTTCATTCACAGTGACCCCCCCAAGATCTCCCACCGCAACAAGTTAGGGAGAAAAATTTCCTCTTCACCAGAAATCTCTGGATAAAATTTTGCTGCTTATACATGCAGAGGTTATACAAGAGGTAATATGGTCCAGATGATGCCAGAAGTCCCTTCAGGCTCTAAGATCTATTAACCCACTGGATAACTTACAAACGGAACAATTTATGGAGTGAGAGGCTGTCTATTGTGCGTGAGGAATGAGACGCTGAAGTCTGCATCATTCATTCTGACAGAGACCCTGTTTACACAGTGTGTGCGTGCTTGTTGCAAGGCAGCAAGAATAAATTAGTAAAGAGTACCGAGTGCTGATGTAATATTGTTCAGGCTATCCAGAAGCAAGGATCTCGTTTAAATTTCGTGTTGGTCTGTAGCAAGTGTGTTCCCCGACAAATGCAGCTATGTGGAATTTTCCAAAACACGAGGCAAGGATAATGAAATACCATGGGTGGGCAGGGTGGGGACACTGACAAATGGAAGTAATTTTCAGCAGTGGTAAAGGTTTAGGTAATTGCAGTAGCCTACAGCACTGCGGGCTGGATTCTTCAAAGCAAGCCGTTCTCGTAGCTGCTTTCAAGGATCTGCTTACAGCAACAGACTTTCAAATTTCTAGAAAAGGAGGGCGAGAGACATTATGAATAAGTATGAGTTTATCCCATTAGTTTTAATGAAATCTGATAAGCTGGAGTGCCTGAATATTTACAGCTAAGCTACTGTCAGGGCCCTGAGGGCACTAATAGCCCTTACTGGCCCTGCCTGCCCTCTCCTGTGGCTCACCCCACCTCACAGGGCTCAGGGCCCCATTTCAACCTCAGGCCTGTCAGCCCCTGCCCCAGAGATGCTGCAGCAGTGCCAGGCTCCAGGTCCCCACAGCCCTGCCCTGCCTGGCCATGGGCCACAAGGGCTCGTGTCCCAGTCTGTCCTCAGACTGTCCCTATCCCCAAAGCCCTGCCTGGTCATCCTGGAGCTGTGTCTGACTCTGGGTAACCCCACAGGTCTTGACACTGACCTGTGAATTGATTTTCCAGCTCCGCTCTGGACCTGCCCCATCACCACAACCTTGCCATCCCCAGGTCTGTCCTGCTGGCCTGCATGAGCAAGTGCTAAGAGGAACAATTTCTACCACCACTGAACTAGATGATAGAAAGGAAAAAACTATCCCAGTGATTTTACCTGCTCAGTCTCGTGTTACCTGAGAAATCAGCCCATTTCCCAACCTCTTTTTCCAGGTCTGCTCTGAACAGAGCTGTATTGGGCAAAATTAGACTTCCACAATGAGCTGGGTTTGAGGCAGGTACCTTCAGAGATGGCTTATCCCAGTCTGAGATGTAAAGGTTTCGTTTCTTCTCCATGGGCTATAGTTTCCCATCTTCCTCCTTAAAGTGCCTACAGTTTGGTCTGGAGAATATGACTCCAGTATTAGTTTCCTGGTAGGTCTAGCAGTGTTTTCCATGTCCTTTTTTTGCTGTAGTTAGCAAAAGTAGTTAGTTTGACTTCTTGGAGGTTTGACCAGGCCTGGGTAGCTCCCTGCTGGTGTGCACCACAGGCTCATTTCTGTCCTGCCCTTGGAGCTGGTGTGATACTCTATGTGTAGGCCAGGACTATTCCTTCATTCCCACCCGGAGCCTTAGATATAGTGAATTGTTGTGAGAAATGAGGTTTCTTGAGGTGCTGCAATCCTTGCCTACGTCTGGACAGCCCAGAAGCAGATGGCCACCTCCTGATCTGAAGGATTCAATTAAAAGAAAGAGAGTGCAAGGGCAGGAACAGACACAGCCTTGACTGTTCAGTGGTGGAAAGTGAAGAGAATTGGGATGGAGGAGGATGGAAGGAGGAGGAAGAGGAGCAACATGAAAAAAATAGTTTGATCCTTTCAAAATGCCATAGTTTTAATTACATAGAGAAAACATTGGTGACTCAAGGTCTTTAATTCTGGTGTCTCTCCCTTGACGCTGCTCTTGGACTGTCACTGTATCTTCATCATGGTAGATGACAAGTAGCTTTAGGTGACAACTAAAACGTTGTGGGCAGTGGCTGACTGTGGGACTAGCCAAATGCTGAAGGCTCTCTTGTTTTCGATGCCAAAGCACAGCATTGTGCTCTCTCTGCAGGGGCCTGCATTGCACTCTGGAGAGCTTTCTCTTTTTTCTCTAGCGAAATGAATATCTTCCACTTTGACTTCCTTGGGTTGTGCTCAAAAGATTTTGGCATCATCCAAATTGAAACTGGAAAGTAGACAGTTTCTGCCTAGCATTCAGCCTAGAAATAAAAACACGTGGGGAAGTCTGACATAAAGATTCAAGTGGCTTTCATTTGCTAATGTGTTCACCTAGTGCTTATGATGCTAAGCATCTTCCACCCCTTCTCTGAGGCTACTGTAAATTAAACGATGTGTCCCCGATTTTGCTGTCAGATATCGCTACCACAAGCTCTTGGAGGCTGGTGGGTCTCTGGTGACTTCAGAAGTCTCTCAGTGCTGGATCTACCTGGTCACTGGAGCAGTGAGCAGGTCTAAATGCCTGTCCTGCAACTGAATGTGAATCCTTGCCATGTCATGGTCAACAGCTCAATGTCCAGGTGGAGGCCTGTGATAAATGGTGTCCCTCAGGAGTCTGTACTGGGACCGGTGTTATTTAACATGTTTGGTGGTGATGTGGACCACCAAACTCGATCCATGAGGATCGAGTGCATCCTCAGCAAGTTTGCCAGTGACACCAAGCTGTGTGGTTTGGTCTACACTGGAGGGAAGGGATACCATCCAAAGGGACCTTTGGTAGCTCATGGGGTGGGCCCATGCAGACAATATGTGGTTCAACAAGGCCCTGTGCAAGGTCCTGCACCTGGGGCATGAGTACAGGCTAGGTCATGAGTGGGTAGAGAACAGCTCTGTGGAGAAGGACTTTGGGGTATTGGTGGATGAAAAACTGCAAATGAGCCATTGATATGTACATGCAGCCCAGAAAGCCACCCATATCCTGGGCTGCTTCAAAAGCAGCATGGCCAGCAGGGTGAGGGAGGGGATTCTGCCCCTCTGCTCTGCTCTTGTGGGACCCCACCTGGAGCCCTGCATTCAGCTCTAGGGCCCCCAGCACCAGAAGGATGAGGAACTGATGAAATGAGTCAGGAGGAGGGACAGGAGGATGATCAGAGAGATGGAGCACCTCTCCTATGGAGACAGGCTGAGGGAGTTAGGTTGTTCATCCTGGAGAATAGAAGGCTCTAAGGGAGACCTTACAGTGGCCTTCCAGTACCTAAAGGGGACCTACATGAAAGCTGAGGAGGGACTCTTTGTCAGGAAATATAGTGATAGGATACAGGGTAACAGCTTTAAACTAAAAATGGGTAGATTTAGCTTTCATATGAGGAAAAATTTCTTCACTGTGAGGGTGATGAGGTCCTGGCATGGGCTGCCCAAAGAAGCTGTGGATGCCCCATCCCTGGAGGTGCTCAAGGCCAGGCTGGATGGGGCTTTGGGCAACCTGGTGTGGTGGGAGGTGTCCTTGCTCATGGCAGGGGGTTGGAACTGGGTGGGCTTTAAGGCCCCTTCCAACTCAACCCAAACCATTCTGTTGCTCTACGAGTCTGTGAGGCCTTATACAACCTTTGGGAGGTTGGGAGAGGGGTGGAAGGTAACAACACAGAGCCCAGATGAAGCAAATGCAACTAAGGATCAGGTAAGCTGAAGTGCTTGACATAACCATGATACTGATAAAGGTGGCTCCACACTGGTTGGGCTGTTCCCCTGCCATATGAATTCAGTTGCCACTTACACAACGTCTTTGCAGTGATATTAGTGTTTCTTTGCCTGTAACAGGGGACAATGATATAAATTATTAAAGATACCAAGCACTGAAATTGCTCCTGATGTCTTTATTAAGAACAGGCAGTTCTGAAAAGCCACCCACCTCTGAAATGACAGCCGAGTGAGGAAAGGTGATTGACACGAGAGCTGGAAGATCCACGTGTGCCGCTGTCACTAGCAGGTACCAGCAGAGACAGGGAGGGGGTTTTATGCCCTGGGGACTGTTTGTGTTCCCCTCTATGTGACAGTCCTGTGGGAGGTGGCCTTGTCTTATACAGGTTCATAAAGCATTTGTGTGGGGTTTGGTTTTTTTTTGGTACTGTGATTCTTTTACTGGGAAGGTAATTATCCTCTGTCCCAGAGAAAGCTATTGAGGACATACCTGCCACGAGAACAAGCTATCGCTACAGGATCCCTGTTGTCCCTATGGGCTGGTGCCAGCATAATAACAAAGCTGTGTGTTTAAATTATACAGAGGCAGTTAATGAGTTTTCACCTTGTCAGGAGAGCAGCCCAAGGTTAAAGAGTGATGTGTCCCAGAAACCTGAGTGACAAAAGCTGAGTTTTGAAAATATACAACCTACTGGATGAGCCAGTATTTCAAAACAAAACTGTTATAAGGTTTCCCTTTTTATGGAATAAAAGTGCAGAATTACAAAAGACAAGAGAGGGGCACTCCGATTGTGAATGCAGTGTGGCAGCTAGACGATATTTAACGTGTTATTATGTTATCAGCAGAAGTGTTTAATGAGATTTGGTAGAGGTTCCCAAGGCTGTATTATCATGTTTATATTATCAGACAGGAGGTGTATGAAACGATGTGATTTATTTGGTTAGGAAGCCAGGGCAAAGGAGTATTTCACTATTCCAAGCTATATATCATCAAGAAAATCTGGTTTCATTTTTTTTTTTTTTTTTGCTGAGATCATAAATATTGCAAAGGAAGGAACTAGAGCAGATGTAGTTTCTTTAGGTTTTGGACAGCATTTCTATTATTTCCCACTTGTCATTTTGACTGCAAGAGTAGCTCTGCACATTATGAAGAATGTGTGTTTAAATAGGTTAGTAGTCGATTAATTGGTGGAGACCAAAAAGAATCATATTCACTCAAAAATTAGTAAATTCTTGGGGAGAGGAAGATTTGTAATTATTTGGGAGAAAACACTCTGACTATAAGGGGGTCACATTCTCAGAGCTGTGCTTCCCACACCACCTGTCCTTTGTGCACTTGGATCTGAAGCTCTGTCCTCTTCTCATAGGACAGAACAAGACCCCAAATCAATGTCCCCACTTCCCTCACTGGTACCCCTTGTCCCCACAGCCCCAGCTGATTTTGACTTATTTTCTGTGTCCCTGATGTGCAGAGCTTGTGGTGGGCAGTGGGCTGGGAGCATCTGCTTCATGCTGGCACAAACTGCTGTTGTTTTGTATTTGGCACTTGTTGCCTGTGTTAAATGTTTTATTCTCATCCCATTCACACTCCTGCTTACTTTATTTCCTTACATATTACACTGTGGTCCATTCTGGTTTTGGCACAGCCATATTTAAGGCCAGACTCTCCAGCAGGCATCTCTGGATTGCTCATTGAAAGCAAGACATAAGCAGGATATAAGATGTATTCTTCCAGCAGTTTTCCTAGAAACACCTTAAATTGTCTTGAATTTGTTTAAATCTAGAAGCTTTTAATAGTGAATCATCATCAGAATAAAGCATACCTCATGAGAGTCTTCACGGTTCTGTACAAGACTCAGTACGACTCAATATTTTTAGTACTCAGCTGAAAGCCAGGATAAAACTTGCAGCTCCCACAAAGGCTGTAGAAAACCCCATAGAGATAAGCAAGCAGACCTACGACGCAGTCTAGATTGCTGGATGAGTTGGGCTTGCTGCACAAAATGTATTTAAGTGCAATCAAATGGATGCTCTACATCAGGAAAACAGTGCTGCTGTTAAAAGTTTAAGAATCACAGTGAGACTGTGGTTGAATATGAAATCCTCATTTCATGTTACAGCTAAAATGGTCATGAGATGTACAAACAGAAGACTGCTGAGTCAAAAGGGAATTGAACACCATATTTAGCACCCAGTTTATGTATTCATGTTTCTTGAAAGAAAACCAAACAAACAAGCAATAAACAATCTCAGGGTTGGGAAAAAAAAAAAAGAAAAAAGTCACATAGTTTCCTGAAGAAAATGCTTCACAGTGAGAGTAACCATGAAAAAATCTGAGCTTGTGAATAATGAGGGAGTACATACCGGAACATCTTGTGGTTCCCTGAGCCCTAAAATCTTTATCTGCTTGCAATAATAAAATCTTGAGGTGAATTAAAAAAGCTAATTTCAACGACATGTATAAGGGCCTGACTTTATCTGCATGGTCAAGGGACAGCTTCCTTTAACCTTTTAAAGGACTTTTCACCTCCTTAATTTTTAAGTGACAACACCACTGAGCAAATGACACAGAAGATGACATGACTACACCACCTCCTGCTATGTAACCTGGTATCTCTTCAGTGTTTGCTTGTTCTTGCCTAGAGAGGAGCCCAGAGATGCCTCTCTGCTGCTGTAGAAGCAGGGCAGGGGTTGAAACAGGTTGCTCTTCACTGCCTCTGTGCAGTTTGCTACTGACTGCAGTGCATCCTGGTATGAAGTGACCAAGCAACCAGAGCCACGGTGCTCCAGGGTGGTAAAAGTCAGGTAATTTATTGTTCGTGTCCTGTTTCCAGGATCTGGCACTAGCCTCATGGTGCTGTAATTCCTCCTCTGTCTGGTGCTGTAAGACAAAGGGGGTAACACGAGCTTAAATAAGTTATAGCCGTTACAACAGGTTAATTTGTGAATTTGTGGGTAACCCAGTTTGGTGATGGGGACCTTGCAGTGCCTTGGGCTAACAACTCCCCAGATCAGCTGCCATCTCCAGCTGTGACACAGCCTGGAGAGAAGAGTTAAGCAAAGAAACACAGCCATCACAGCCATTTTACCAAATGGAGATGGGGAAAAAAAAAAAAAACAAACTCCTATGATCACACTGGAAGCTTTGTTTTTTTCCATTTGGAAAATCTTCTTATAAATTTAATGAGTCCCATAGAGTCAGAAAGACAGAAGGGTTCATGGAAGAGCTTGATGGTGATAAAAATCTAGATGTAACGCTTCTAATGGAAGGGTGGGTATTCATGGTGTCTCCTCTCATTTCTTTCCCTGCAATCATAATTAGCATACCTTAGTCAGTGTCACCAAAGATTCATGGCCAGACACACTGGGGAAATTGTGTGTGTCACTACTACTTCCTTTAATTGTATCAGATGCACATTAACTGCCACTGTCTAGACACTTGTGTCCTACAAGGCAGCGTTTAAATCAGAATCAGAGAAAAAAGCACAGCTGTTAAAACACAGCCCTTTCTCTCTCAATTCATCTCTGCATTCAGTCTCTGCATTTTAGAGTACGTTGAGTTTTCTAACTGTTGTGATTTTACAACTTCTTCTTTAGTGCATAGTGTTTTATGATGCTGCCTTATGAATTAGTTATCAGTGACTGCAGAGCTGTTGCAACCTTTAGTTTTGACTGTACTGTAACCATATAATAAATGCAATCAGCTATTGCTTTTATAATCAATTTTTACTGTTCAGGTCACATTTTCATTAGTTTATTTTATTGCTATGTACCTTTTCCAGCTGGGTTTATGTAATTTTCCAACCATTATCTTCATAGATACGGTACTGAATATTTACCTTTAATGTCTGAAAGGCATTTTTTCTAATGGGGAAGCTCAGAAGGATGTTTTTTATGTCTTCAGAGAATAAATTAGAGAAAAACGTACGACAGAAATGGATGATTTGCTGAGTGTCTATAGGTGGAGAATCTCAACAGAAACATCAGAGACATTTCTGGAGTCCATTAGCACCTCTCTACAATTTTGGCTGCAGGCATGAGAGAGATGGTTAGACACATCAGAAAGCTGCTGATTCTTGAAACTGAACTCTGCAATCAGTAATACAGTTTTTTAAACATCCCATTGAAATGCAGAAAACGCTAGGAAATCTCTTTGAATATTTTGTGAACCTACGTCTTGTTTGTTCTGTCTTTGAGATTTCAGGATGTAATTGCCACAAAGAAAACATGGTCCTGTGTTGTCTGTTTAGGCAATGAGAAGCAGTCAAAGGTGCATTAAACCTCTAAACACCACAAGGCTAAGTATGAGACATAAATATTCACAGCTAAACATTATTATTTGACCCTTGTGTTGTATGTTCATTAGGAGTGAAACTTGGAGAAGTGTTCATATTTTTGCCGTATTCCACACTAGATTGGAATAATAATGTTGGAGCTTTATGTTTGGCTTGTGGACAGCTCCCCAGCAAAAGGCTTACATGCCTGGACAGCAGTTTGGTTTCCATATCCCTGGCATCAACAACAATTTGGGACTTGTTTGAAAAGAAAAAAGAAAAAAAAAAGCTGAAGTCTCTCTGGTAAACAGTCACAAAACAGCTTGACTAATAGGTGCAAATCAAATAACACATCTAACACACCAAATTCAATGCTTATTTACAGGTGAAACAGGCTGTTTAATCATCTGTTATTTTCTAAAGGGTATGTTTTCCATGACATTCAGTGTAATTTAAATGAGTGAGGGGAGGTTTGGAAGCAGTTTGCTTTCAAGCTTGTGGGAAGATTTGTACTTTAATTTCTATGAAGTTCCTATTCATGAGAAAGGAGTGAGTTAAAAATATGTTTTATGCTCATTGGTTTACAATATTTACACTTAGAATGTGTCCTGGCCTTTTGGTGTTCCTATTCCAAATTATTTGCATGAAACACTGCAAACCATGGCTTAAGGCTCAGCTGGGCTGGAAGACAAGAACTCCATCTCACGAAAAAAAAGAATAATAAAATTGCAGTTCCAAAGTCTGCTTTCATTTTTGTGTCAAAATGAAACTGTGAATTTTTCAAAATACATTCACTAAGATTGATGAGACGCATAGTGACAAGAGGGCTCTCTTGGGATTCAAGACACGTAGACGTCATTGCTTCATGATTTAGGCACAAGCAGGGCTGGAACCTGGGCTTCACATCAACCATGTTGATTGTTGGTTATTCTGGGCTGTGGTGCTGAGTCCTCTTGGATGTGGCATCATCCAAGGCATTTCAGCCTTACCACTTGCAATGGACAAGCACCATTCAGATTTTGCAGGTCAAATGAGGACTTTCCCTCTCTCTGGCTTTTATTAAAACATCCACCCTCACTTGGATTTCTTGCAGGTTCCTTGAAATAAACACATTTCTGTAAAACCCCTTGGTCTTGCCAGACTGGAGTTTTCTCCATAAGCTCTTGACTGTGTTCCACAAATGGCTTGGATAAACCACTTGTAAAATCTTCCAGCAAGTAACTTACTTGTAAAATCTTCCAGCAAGTAACTTCTCATTAAGCCCCAGGCTTAAGAGAGGGTGTACGAGAAGTTGTGAAGTTACCTATGGAAGATTACTTGTTGGATGCCTTCCATGTGTGAAGGAGCTCCAGATGAATAACAGCAAAGTCACCTCGCCATTAGCACTCAGAATCCCCTCTAAACCATTTTTGCTGCAACATTTTCAAAAATGCACGTGCAAGTTATACAGAGGGTGTGCTGTGGCTGCTCCTAGCCCTGCTTTGTTTCTCCCTGCTGTCTCCTCTACTCCTTTGCCAGCTAAACCTGCTTCCTGTGCCTCATCTGTGCATCACAGGGCAGGGGCTGTCTTTTTGTTGTGGATCTTTACTGTTTCTAACAGACTAGCCCTAGGACTTCTGCATGCTAATAATGACTTTCCTGCTAAAGCGAAATGAAATCAGGAATCTCAGCTTAGTCACACTGCCAGGTTTGCCTAGTTTAAGCAAGTACAGAAAAGCTTTCCTAGGGTAAAGATAGAACCACGTGCCTGATTTACATTGCAAAAAAAACCCTTGTCCCAAAATATCCTACTGTGTGCCAGAACCGAAATCTAGATAGACGCAGCCTCAAATACTTCACACAATCCCAATCTTTACAAGTGGTTATTCTACAACAGTTTATTTCTGCAGAAATCTGAGAAAAAACATATATTCATTTCTTCTTCTTCTTTTGTGTGTGTATGTGTGTGTACATGCACATTGTCATTTTTGAGGCTTTTAACCTTTTATATGAAAGACCTAAAGCTTGTTGAAGCATGTTATATATTTTTTTTGGTTTGTTTGTTTGTATTTATGGCTTGCATTTGTCAGGTACACCAGAATGGATGTTACTTACACCTTGTTATGCTCCTGGGACTCCTCTTCCCAGATTCAAGCAAAAAAACAAATCATTTCATCTGGTCCTTGGCATCTTGCAACGGCAAGAGGCAAATTGTATTTTAGTACACTGGGAAGTGATATTACAACAGCTCCGGGTGTCTTGGGACTGCAGCAAGGGCAAGTGATGGAGTCTAAAGAAGAAATAAACAAGCCACCCCATCATTCTGGAGAGGGCTTGGTGTGATTCATCTAATACCCTGAAAAAAGAAATCATGAAAAAAGAAATCATGAAAAAAGAATTCATTTTTTTCAAAATAAAAAAGAAATCGTGAAGATATCATTATCTCCTTATGTATTTCAAATGAATCCAGTGAAAACATTGCCCAAAAGCATAGATTTGAAACCTGACTGGATGCATTACCTCACTGGATACATTGCTGAAAATCTGTGGGGAAAAAAAAATCACGACAGACTTTGTGGGATCTCCTCCCTCCCACTCTGCACAGGAGCTGTGGGAAAACAAGAGGAAAGTCAGCCAGACACAAAAAATGAAAACCCAAACCCTGAATTTCCTGTGATGATATTCATAACCAGCTAGGTATAAATAGAGAGGCAGAAGAACTGGAGGCCTTGGAGTAAGATGAGCAAGACAGGGAAAAGACAAGTGCGGAGTTCTTGTTACTCCTATCCATGTTGTAACAAAATGCCTCAATAACCCGAAGAAGGAGAATGGGGGCTCTGAATCCTTCCTGTCTGGGTGCCTGGGCTCCTGAGCACAAACTCATGTTCAGCCTCGATTATCGTCTGCTCTCCTTTCATGCAGCACTGAATGTTTCCCTGCACTGTGGAGCAGAAAACATGATGGGAGCAGCAATAGGAGCAGCCCTTTATGGAGGGGAGGGGAAAATCAGGAGGTCAGGGATCAGGAAAGAAGATGCCTGGGGAGCCCCATGGGCAGCAGGAGATTGTAGTGGTGCTTAGCAAGTCCCTGATCCTCCAGTGACATGGTGACACGTCGACAGCAATGCCTGAAGGAGTGAGGAGCATCAGTGGGACATGGTGTGTGGAGCTGGTCGTGGGGCAGTGCCCCAGTGGTGGTTCTGGGGGCTGATCCCAAATCAGTTTGCTGCAGCTAGCACGGTGCCAGGGACAGGAATGCTGCTGCCTGTAGCTTGTAAATAAGAATTCACACATAGCACTAAGCCAATTTGTTGCTGTTATTTCCGTGTTCCTGTTCTTGAAAGCTAAAGGGATTGAAAGGGACAGAAGTGTAAGGAAGAATTGCCGATGCTAAAGTAAGCGTTTGAAGGGCTTTCTTCTTCTGCATTGAGTATAAAACAGCTTTCATTTTTATACAAGCACCGATGGACGCAGGATTTATTTTGTGGACGAAGAAATGAATTGGAATTTACCTGCTAGTGGCTGCTTCTGCATCCCACATGTGCAGACAAGTCCTGTTGCCTTTGACAAGGATATTAACCGAGGAAGGTGATGGTCACAGACATGATGCCTCACTGTCTGCCCAGCTACTTGCAGGGTCTTCTTCTTAACAGACTCTTTTATGCTTGAGATGCAGCCTTTTTGGGTAAATTCATCATGTCAAGAAACTAAACATTCAAGCTTTGCAAAGGCATTTTCATGCTCTTATTTTGTTTGTTTGTTTGTTTCCCCTTAGAAGAACCAGCTGGGACTGGAAGTAGACCTTTCAAGATGTGACAAGACAACATTTGCTCTCCCAGTCTTCTGCTGATTTCACTGAGGGCTCAGTTATGGAACAGGCAAGGCGAAAGCAGCAGTAATTGTGGTGAGGGTGATGCAAGGAAAACACTGGGAGATGCACTGGGCATCAAAGCTGCGTGTGAAGCATTACTGGGGGGTGATGTGCAAGGCAGGGATCTGTGCTGGAGCGATGGCCTGTGCACATCAGAGAGGAATGCCAGGAGAGTAGGGAAGAAGGGATGATGGACTGGATGTGCTGGGAGAGGTCACCACAGGTCTGCTCAGGGCCAGGGAGAGCATCAGGACTGCATTTAGGCTTTACAGCCTATTTATCTTTGTTTCCCAATCCAACGCTGGTGTGGAAAGGCACCAGAGGGGTCCATGGACACCCATGTCCTGGGCATGGACACCCATGCTGTAGGCTAGCATGGCCCAGAGAAGCATGGATCCATCCCTCTTCCTTTTTTAATTTGGCAGCAACTTTCTGAGACTTGGGACATCTAAAGTCACATTGATGCTGTGGTAATTGTTGAAAGGAAATAATTTACAAACTGACGGCAGCACCTTAACCTTCTTAAAATACCCACGCACTTTCAAAGCACACAAGGTTAGCATGCCACAGAAAGCATGCTCAGTGCTAGTTTGGGATATATAGCCAGGCTATTTCTCTGCCAAGATTTGTGCTCTGAAATGCTGCCAGTATTGAGTTATTCAGGTGGATAGAAGACACTCTGATGAGACAACAGTTTATTCACGCATTTATGCTTGTAAAGTGGCTGGAAGTTATCTTCAGAAAACTTTTTAAACCAGAAATTGTTTTAAAATATCATGTTTAAGTGAAGGTTAGATGGTAAGACAGAAAATACTTCAAAATCCATACAGGAATAGATTTTTTGTAGTAGTAGAATTGATCAAACAATATGTCCTGTTCTCTTTCAAAATCATCCACAAAATTTATTTCCTTTGATTTCATATAAATTAACCTGAAAAGTGATGCAAGGATTATGGCTGCAAACCTTTCTGTTTCTGTATGGGTATTTGTATGGGCAGGTGTCGTGGTTTAACCCGGCCGGCAGCTAAACACCACGCAGCCGTTCGCTCACCCTCCCCCCTCCCTCTCTGGGACGGGGGAGAGAAATGGAGAGTGAAGCCCGTGAGTTGAGATAAAGACAGTTTAATAAGACAGGAAAATAATAATAACAAAATAATAATAACAATAATAATAATAATGATACAATGGTGATAATACGAAAGTAATAGTATGTACAAACAAGTGATGCACAATGCAATTGCTCACCACTCGCTGACCGATGCCCAGCCTAACCCCGAGCAGTCCGGCCCCCTCCCCCCGGCTAGCCACCCCTATATATTGTTTAGCATGACGTCAGATGGTATGGAATACCCCTTTGGCTAGTTTGGGTCACCTGTCCTGGGTCTGTCCCCTCCCAGCTCTTACTGCACCCCCAGCCTGCCCGTTGGCAGGACAGAGCAAAAGGCTGAGATGTCCTTGGCTTGGTATAAGCACTGCTCTGCAACAATTAAAGCATCGGGGTGTTATCAGCACTCTTCTCATCCTAAGCCAAAACACAGCATTCCACCAGCTACTAGGAAGAAAATTAATTCTGTGCTAACTGAAACCAGGACAGCAGGCATAGCACAGCTAGTGCTAGGAGATGGATTCAATGATTAAAACCCGTAGAATGTAAATTTTACAACCGAGCTGCTCCTCTGGGCTCCATTTACAGTTCAAGCAAAGCAGCAGGATGTAGTTCACCCCATCTATAACAAGATGAAAGCCGTGAGATAAACCATTCTCTGTAAGTGATGTTGCTGCTCTTGTTTTGGAGGTCCCAAAAGAGTCCCATTGCTTGGACTGGCTCCACTGGGTCTCCTGCACAGCTTCACCCTTGGAGGGTATAAGCCACCATTCAGGCCTTCATCCCTGAACCCCAGGTGACTGCAGATATGTTTGGAGAAGGTCATAAAGTGATAACAGAACCTGCTTTGGAAGCCACTACAGAGAGTAAAGCATAGTTTGGAAGCTCCTATTTTAGCCCCGTGGTAGTGCAAGATGCTGTCATGTTCTCCATGGGGCCAAGCTTCCCCAGACAGTGAGACCAGGCATACAGCAATGCTACAACCCGAGCAGGAGGTGATGCAGTTGCTTATAACTCAGGCCATATTTCAGGCTGTTGGGGTGGGACGCAGCCTCTTAACAGATCAGCAAGTGAAGGAGAGCAGCCAGACCAAACTTTGCTAAGCCCTGAAATAGCTGTTCTGGAAATCAATGCTATTCACACTCTCCCCGTCCTCTGAATGGTATCATTTACTCAGAATATAGCATTGCACCTAGTGCTGCATCTTGCTGTCATTGAAGAATTCCTCATTGTATTTCTCAGTGCAAAGCTTTTATAGAATAGGAACCTGAGACTTAAAAGTAAAAGAAGAAGAAAAAGAAGAAGATGACTGTCTCAGAAAACCTGCCAGTTCAAAGGTATATTTAGAATATGTGGTAACAAAAGAACTGTCAAACCCAAAGCTTTGCTTCTCGAGATTTAGCATGCCCATGGTTCATAGGAGTGAGAATAGAGCAGGACATTTTGGCTCCACTTACACTCGTAAATTAAACAGGTTGAAGAATGTCCTCTGGAGCTTAGGTCAGCTTGGAAATCATCCTGATAAATTCCTTCTGTCTCAAAAACAGGAGGGCTGCATGAAAACTGCCTACATGGGATTGTTGCTGGCAGGACGAAAATTAGTCCTTTAAAGTCTGCCCTTTACCTGTCCAGCCAGGTCAAGTCCCCAAGTTTACCATTGAGCAACGGTGGGCTCAAAACCCTTCTGTGCAACTCCAGTGACAGGCCAGTCATTAAGAGGTGTGTGTCCTGTGCACATATCCCAGTGCTGATGGATCTCAACACACCTCTCAGGGGTGTGTAGGTCCAGCACAGCCAACTGGTGTGCGGTGTATAGAAGAGGCACTGGAATAAGCCGTGATTTTAGCCACGTCTTTTATGCTTTGAGATAGCAGATACTGCTGGATCTGACACGGGGAGAGGCAAAGAAAGTGTAAGGTCTGAGATCTGCTGTGACAGCTTCAGAGTACCTCTGTTCTTCTCCAGACCTCCAGTAAGTCCTGCTGCCACTCTTGTGAGACAGAAAGGATGTCCTGTCAGGGGTGCCACACATCACGGCTCCTAGGGGAACAATGACAGATGAGTCCAGAAGATTGAGAGAGCTGTCACTCGTATGTGCGAAGGCACATATCTCCTGCCCCAAATCTGTTCAGATGAAATCCCAGGAGGTCTGTGCAGGACAAGCAATCAAGCTGACCCTATAGTAGTGCAGATAGTGCCAAATAAATTGATTGACTTATGCCCACTTTTTCTGAAGGGATGATGAAACAATTTTCTGGGGACAATTGTGTCTCTGTCTGTATATTGTGGCAGGCAAATGGGTTTTTGTTACACTGCTTTTCATGCTTTCAGTACCATCCCTTACTGCCAATAATAACTATTATTTCTACTGGCATAACCTTTCCACTTCAAAAAACCATAAATGAAGCTAGGTTCCCGTGACAGGTACTGTGCAATACAGAACCTAAGTGAAAATTCATGATAAGAAAAAACTTTCCTGAGATTAAGAATAATCTATTTACAGACATATTCAATTATGTGAATATAAAAACAGGTATTTCAGTTGATGGGAAAGATTAATCTTTGTTGCACACCTGTTTTTCTTTACAGTGTTCCCAACTCTACAACACACCTCTCCTCATCTATTTTTCAGGTTCTTCTCTGTCTAATGAGGCTTAAGAACAACAGTGATTTCTTTTTACAGTTAGCACCAGGTCGCCAAAAATAGATTAATTACCAAATGATAAAATTAGAAATATTGAAATGGACTAGCTCGGTGGATTCTAATTAATTATGGACACCAGTGCTATAATCAGAGATTGTTCCTTGGATAATGGTGATATTTGATTTCAGCTGGATAGTCTTTCCCCTCCTGGTTTCACCCATGCAATTTTAGAAGGCTGAACTGGGGAAACCTAATTCAGAATTAGGAACAGCTTTATCCCTCGTATAATCATTTATGAACCTTTATGAAATTTTTGAAGAGTGGTCATTTTGTGCAGGCAGCGTGCATGATGTTGGGCATGTTTGTCTATGTCTGTGACTCAACTAGATATTATCTTGATCTTCAGTGGGCTTAATGCTTAGCGGATCTGCAGCAGGCAGTGTAAATGTCTCATCCCAGCAGGGAGAGAAGGTGGAACATCTGCATACATGCGACACGTCCTGCTTGATGGGATGCATTTACCCACTGGGGCTGGCTAAAGAAACAAGGTTTATATTTTACAAGGAGGCACAGAAACAGAGTGCAGCAAAGTGATTCTCCAGGAATGGAAATCAGGGTTCAAGTCCCAGAATATCTCCTGGCCTTCAGCTGCTGTGTTTTCTGTGTGTTCACTTGAAGGCAGAGCATGATAAGTAGGGCCAAGAAGACTTTCACAGCTTGAGCATCCAGATGTCATATGGAAGCCAAGATCCACTGAAAGCACTGGGGCAGGCGCAGGTCACCTTCCCGCTTGCTGCTGTATATTCCTGTCACAAAAGTTTTTATGATGAAGTCTTATACAGCCTAAGCATGCATAGCTTCCCAAATAGCACAGTTTTATTATAATACAGCTACATTTTTTTTTTCTTCAAAAGTGACAAGTATTTTGAATTAAAAACATTTTGAGCCAGATCAAAAACCTCTGCTCTTACAATTCTGTTCAGCCTCCCTCTGAATGTGCTGGCTTCAGCTGAGCCCACAAGCACAGGGATGTTGGAAGATCTCCTTTTCTAAGAATATTTTCATTTCAGCTAAAGCCAGTGGATAGTAAAGTCTTGTCAGAAGCCAAAACTCATGAGATTTCTGAGCCAAGAAAGGTTTTGACAAGTTCAGCTCTTGAGCACTTGGCTGTTCTCCTGAAACCACCCAAAATCAGAGGTAACAGTTTTCTGTGACCAAAAGTGAAAGTGACAGGAGAGTCACTACCAAGTCCCCCAAAACGTTTGTAAAGCTCTTAAATTTGGCCTCATATCAAACTCAACTGAGAGTTGGTTGTTTTATTTTTTTCCTAATCCTACAAAAAAAAAAAAATCTCAGTGTCATGAGGAATGACAGAGAATTTAATACATAGTGTATATTTTTTCTGCACGTATCTGGGTTATAGATGTGATAATATTAACTATTACTTAATTAAGTTAAATGTAACATGTGATGTTTATTTTCCATAATATTGCCTTTTATTTTTTTAACCCAAGAAAGATGTTGACCCTTTGCTGTGGGTTGTGATCTGTATTTCTGTATAGATTCCAGTGAACAGCCCTCCTGGCCCTCCAGTGGGCATTTGTGGGTGACCTGATTTCCTAGCAGTGTGTTGTCCAGAAATTCCTAGAATACTGAATAAACTACTAAAATGCAATTTTACTCCAAGATGCATAGAAGCACATTACATTTATATCGATTGGAGACCTGTGGCGGTCTTCCAAAGTACATATTTCTTTTTCATTTGGTACGGACAGGCAATTAACTTTACTTGCTTTAATATAAATTAGAGTTTAAAATAGCTGCTTAGGTTCCCTGCCCCAGAAGGTACAATTAATTACATCGTTGCAAAATACATTACATACCCAGATATTTGAGATATATCAGATCCAATTCTCATGGCAGACCACTACAAATGCAGCATATATAGCAAACCGAAACCTTTCAGAGAAGTCCCAAATGTGCAACGTTATGCCAGGAACCAGGTTCTTTGGGGGAAAAATGCAGCCTTCCCAGATAAAGCATCATCTCAGCTCAGAAGAAGGCTTCCACAGAGCTTGCTGGGGTGAGGCAAGATGGTCTGTGCTCATCTGAGCAGGACCCAGCTCCTGCTGCTGCAGTGTGCAGATTTTTCTCCCTCTTTCTCCTCTCTTCCCCTGCCTAAAGGTATTGCTGTACCAGGTTTCTGACCTTAAAGCAGGGGTGCAGCCAAGAGAGGACATGGCTTGTGGGGAGAAGGGTGGGTTTGCACAGGGTATTTGGCCACCCAGTAAAAGCTGACATTAAGTGGGTCCTTCCCAATTCCCAGAAGAGAAGCAGAGCATCTAAGGTGCAGCTCAGCCCATCCCACGGCAGTGTCAGGTATTGAAATAATATGGGGTCTCTGTCCTGCACTGAAAAGTTACTGAAGGGCAGCCCTGAGCAGCCCTAATTAGACTGTAACCCACCCCTTTCCAATTTGCTGGATCCCCTGATGAGCTCCAACGGCCATTTGTGATTCTGCAGGGACAAACAGGCTGCTGATGTTTTGAATGCGATGTGGAAGCAGCTGGGAGAGAAGCTGGACCCCTCCCTGAGGTGCCATCAGCTCACACAGCCTGGTATTTCCATTGTGGGAAGGTGATGAGTGGGTCTTGGCACTCCTGAGCTGTCTGTCAGTGGCATAATAACAAGAAGGTAGAACTGTCTTCCTCCCTCGCTGCACAGCGGTGATGAAGCTGTAGTTCAGGGCTGAGTGCCCAGGGATTAAAGACATTAAACCACAGCTTGTAGAGCCCTACCTGGTGCTGTTCCAGTGATGCTCTCCAGCTTGTCTGCTGGTATGCTGCCAAGAGGAGGTGTGCAGAGACGGGAGCAGCCCCAAACCTCACTGTTTATCACAGAATCACAGAATCACAGAATTTCTAGGTTGGAAGAGACCTCAAGATCATCGAGTCCAACCTCTGACCTAACGCTAACAGTCCCCACTAAACCATATCCCTAAGCTCTACATCTAAACGTCTTTATGCCCAGGCTTTTCTTCTGGTGGGCAGAAAATGAAGGAAAATTGTTTCTCGTTATACCTCTGATACGCAGCCTGACCTAGAGATGTTCACAGACATGGAGATGCCAAGATAGTGAAGGGACTTGAGCATCTCTGCTGGGAGAGCTGGGGCTGCTCAGCCTGGAGAAGGGGAGGCTCAGGGGGATCTCCTCCATGTCCCTAAACCCCTGACGGGAGGGTGCAGAGAGGCCGGAGCCAGGCTCTGCTCAGTGGTGCCCAGTGCCAGGACAGGAGGCCATGGGCACAGCCGGGCACCCAGGAGGCTCCCTCTGAGCACCAGGCAGCACTGCTGTGCTGGGCGGGTGATGGAGCCCTGGCACAGGCTGCCCAGAGGCTGTTTCAGGAGATATCCAACACTTACATAGTTTTAATGACATAGCAGCAATTTGGTTTATTATAGTAAGTGGATTGATATCATTAATTCATAATGATGACAAGAGTCACAGTGATTAGTCTATTGCTAAATCTCAACGTAAATCAGGTACCTTTAAAAATTTAAGTTTCACTCACCAGCCAGCATAGTTAGTACGGATCTGTTGACCTCCAGGAGTAACCTTCAGAGGTGTCCCTGCTCAGGGGGAGATCACTGCTGCGCAGCCCACTGCTTCAGCAAGGAGACTTCAAATTAGGCTTTCTCTAAAGATAAAATGACTTAGAATAAATACAGGTAATTAAAAATGACTTAAAATAAAGATAAAATATCTTTCTTCGTAAGATAAAATAACTGGCTCATAGTCAAACTTAGAGTCTTATCACATTGCTCTCGAGCTTTAACACAATATGTTATTTCCCCACAGGGGTTTTAAAGGATCACCTGCTCTAGGGCTGTACCCCACATTGTTTGTGGTCATGGCCATGAGCACCCACCTGGGACTCTGTTTTTAATAAGCTGGCAAGTTCAAGGAATGGTCACATCGGAGCCTACTGTGGCTCACAGGCCTGAGCAAGACATCTTTGACAGAGCTGACTGTGTCCATTACCCCGTGTCAGTTAAGACCCAGTTCCAGCCTGCTCCAAAGGGGACCCACCTGTCCTCACCTCAACCCTTGAGCCCTTCCCATCGTATTTTCTCCCCTTTTTCCTTTGAGGAGAGGGAGTAAGAAAGTGGTTGTGGCAGAGTTCAGCTGCGTAGCAGGGTGAAACCACCACAGATATTCAGTTCCAGTTTATCTTTCAGGTGCCAGAAACACACAGTTCCATGAGGAGAAATCACCGAGTTCCCCCATGAGTGATCTTTATTTGAAATGTGACCGTGACCCCACAGCCTGCTGTCAGTGCTGGAGTGATGGACACGCTGCTCCTGCATCTCTGCCCCGAGCTGTGGGGCTCTCGCAAAGCTTTGCTTCATATTCATGGCACCAGTGCTCTCAAGCCAACAAACTGCATCATTAAAGAAGCAGAACCATAAAGATGTAAATTAAAATTGTATCAGATGGAGTCTTTCTGCAGGGAGCCGGCAGTCAGGAGGAGTCTGCACCACATGCAGATGGGAAGATGGAGGGTGCCAGGCTCTGGGCTTAGCACAAACCAGGCACACTCAAACACACTCAGTCTGTCACCAACAGTGCACACTTCATGGGTGAAAATTAGGCCAATAACTCATCTCGGGGTGTTATATTTCTCCATCAAAGCCATAGGAGGTGATTCAATAAGAGGTTTTCGCTTTTTCTCTCACTTAGGCTTTGAGGCCTTGCAGGCTTTGAGTAACAAAACAGGCAGCGGTCTTCTTGGCATGGAGGGTCTACTGAAAATATACCAGTGCAGAACAAAAAAGAGGAAGGTGCCGTAACACCAGGGGTTGTAATACCAAGGGCTCTTCCCCATCACAAGTCCTTTGGCAGCAGGGCAGTCAAAGAGGCTCCTGCACCTGGAGGAATTTCATCCTTCCCCACAGGCTTCCTCCCTCCCGACTGGGCTGCTTTGCTTCTTTTGTGTCCCTGTGCCTTGCAAAATTGGCAAATCTTGCTCAAGTGCTCCAGCAACTTGAGCAGGATGGACCTGCAATGACTTCTTGAGCCAGAGGTGGAGCCTCTTTATCACCTGTTAGAAGAAATTCTCTCTGGATCTGTCCAGCCTTTCTGGGAGCTGTGCAAAATCTCTCCACCTGCCATGTCCTGAGGCATCTTTTTCATCCCATGTAGGGCTTGGGGGTGTAAGGACGAGAGGGCTCCCTCTCCTCATAGGATGAAAAGTCAGAAAACTGCTGAAGTGTTTGGTTCAACCAGATGAACTCCACAAGTCCCACACAACCCCAATTATTCTACATTTTGGAAAAAAAGTCAGGCATGTGTTTGGAGAGGGTAAGGCTTTTTTATTTATGCATTAGCTGTCAAGATTTATTGTATCACTTACTACGCTCTTGAACAACAGCCCTAGTAAAGCCTAGCGGGGTGAAAAGGAGCAGAATGAATCCACGGCACCTGTGCTTTTTAATGTTATTTGTTACTTGGAGAAAATGTACTTTACTTGTTAGCACCAAAAGGCATGTAAACAGATGGTGTACTGTTAAATATGGGCTTTTGCATGAGTGTGGTTTCTAGCACTGCCCTTTCATCAGTATGTTTTCTTTTCCTGTTAGGAGACATGACCCTATAAAGCCCTTTTTTTGCATTACTTGTATCAGTCAGTGGTGAAGCAGGCAGCTGTGCTCGGTCAGTAGCTACCCTGCAACACTGGGGAGCAAGCTGAAGAACCAAAATGCCCATCAGTAACTGGTATCATCGAAGGTGGGGATGGTGTTCACCAGTGCTATCCACGAAGCACCTGTGATTCAGCTTCACAGAATCACACAGAATCACAGAATTTCTAGGCTGGAAGAAAGGAGCCTGATTTAGGAACCTATGTGGGATTTCTTTGTAACAACAACTGGGTTTCCATTTGATGCCTTGCTGATTTCACATGTACTATGGATTTTTCCTCCTGCACACACTGCAGAGGAGCTGGCTGAGCCTTTCTCATCCTAATATTGATCTAGCATCTGCTCTAATAACCAGCCCTTCGGGGGTTGCACAGTCACTGTTCACAGCCTTCCATGTGCTAAATGGATGAGGATATCCTGCCGTGGCATGGGACCTCCTGTGCTGCAGACCCCGCTGCCATCTCCATCCCCTGCTCCCCGTCACCTCCATCCCAGCCGGGGCCTCTCTGCAAAGGGCTCCTTGGCACATCCTCCTCGGTGCTGGGTCCCCTCCCTGTCCTCCCTGGCTCTTTCCGATGCATTCACTCAGCGCAGATGAGTTTTTATCGCCAAGCTGGCTCTGCTGTAGGATCACATCTCCCAGCTCCCCAACAGGGATTTCCTTGGCTCCTGCCTGCCAATTCCTGTGCTGCTGCCTGTTTTCTCCACACACCCTCATGATTACTGATACTGCCTCCTGTTATTTTTTCCTGGTGGAGGAGCCTTGAATAAGGGAAAATCAGATTATTTCTGCACCTCGGGGGCTGGCCATGCACTTAACAGACCTAAAGTGAATTTTCTGCATGTGATTTTCTGCACAGCGGGCTGAGGTTGTGGGTGGAAACAACGGCTCTGAGTCCCCGGCTGGGAAACTTGCAGCTTGGGTTATGTGTGAGTGGCAGGTCTGAAGCAAAGGAGACCTGGCTTGCTCGGATCTTGCTCAGGAGGTGGGCCTGTACTCTCTTGTTTCCAGTTACTGAGAAAGAGAAGGAGAAAAATAAAATCTTTCCCCGGTGGAGGGTGTAGAATTTGAAAACGTTTTATTTTCTTTTCACAAAAATTACATATATGTGTGTGCACATGCAGGATACCACAAACACATATATAATTTAAATGAACGTTGGCTGGAGAGAGGTGTGGGTTGTTAAAGCATGTATTTTCCAAGATTGCCTTTTTTTTTTTTTTTTTTTTCTAAGTCAGACACGTCCTTCCTTCAAGGGGAGGAAGGGAATGTTTATGCAGCAATTCCACATGACCCAAAGCCGAATTGCAGGAGGATTTTATTGACACATTGAGTTAAAAAAAAAAAAAAAAAAAAGGAAAAAACAGAAAAACAGATTGCCATTATATGTAAAATTCTCCGTCTGGGTGCTGTCCAAACATTTTTAATCCCCGTTGTGCCATCCCGTACTGCTGAGTGATGGATGTGTGCAACAGACCAACAGACTGCTCATGTGTGTGCAGGGCTCTGCAGCTGCCTGCAGCTGGCTGCCTGCAGAGACGCTTCTTGCAGTCACAAAATTGGCCAGGGAGCAGTCACAAAATTGAAGCAGGGAGCTGGTACCAGAGAGATGTGGTGGGCATCCCCAAAATGCAGTTTACAGGAAGGGAGGGGAGCAGTGGGGGCACCTTCTGCACCCTGAGCTGCAGTGGGCAAGGAGAGGGAGCGTGTGGGACATCCCAGTCACTGCGGGATGTGGCGAGTGGCAGGAGGAAGAGCTGAGTCCTAAAACACATCCTAAGGCAGCAACAGATCTGCAGAGGCTGCTGCTGGAGTGAAAATGCTAATTTCTGCATGTCAGACTGGGGCTCTGGACAAGGCAGGTCTGATTTTTATCCCAGTGTTTTAGCAGGCAGAGCAGATGCCAAATTGCAGTGCCTCAGAAAAAAACAGCAGAAATCCTGGGGGAGGGTTTACTTGGCGTTTGCTGGTCCTTAGATAAAAATAGGAAGTATGGCTTCTAGGAATGGTTTCAGAAAGGCAAAGTTTGGAGCAAGAGGCAGTAGCTTTTATTAGATAAACAGATATAGCTGGAAAAAATGGCCGAGCTCTTCTCACAGCTCCATTACTGCTGTGCCACGACACATTTATTAATAAATATATTCTTGCATTTTGAAAGGAGGCTATTCAAGGCGCTTGCAAATTGATGTGAATTGTGCCATTACTTGTAATGGCAGTTGCTCTCTTATACTCAGAGATGGCATTAGACTTGCTCTTTAATTGAGGACTGACTTCTTTCATCAGAAAGGTGTTTTGTGGCTGATTATATATGTTCCTCTGCGCCAAATGACACCTGCTGTCATAATAGCTTCCATTTTTATTGCAGCGTATTACAAATGATCCCAAAATGCTTCATAAATTGCTGCAAGATTTACAGAAGGGAACAAGATATTTTTAAAACCTTTTGTATGAAGTCTGTTTTTCTGTCTTCTTTGAGAAAGTACTTTTCTGATTTCATTTGTCTCCTTGAAACTATTGGGAATATCAAAGCTTTTTTTTTTGTTTATTGCAGGGATAATGAAATAATGGACATTGGGTGGTTTCTTAGCTTCCCAGCAACAGAAAGGATGGGATACTAAATACCTGAAGAGAGTCCTTTCCTTGTCGTGCAGGTACAAATTCAAAAGAAATTAAAAAAGAGATTAGTTCAATAAAAAATATGTCCTTCCTTAGCTTGACTACCTTCCCCTTTCCTAGTCCCTTAATTTTCCCACTTGTTCATGGGGCTTTCCATATTGTACAATGCTTTGATTTCCTTAGAAAAAGCAAGCAAAGTCTTTTTGCCTCCCCTACGACTTTAATAATAAATCTGTCATACTCTGCCTGATGATCATATAGAAATGACAAAAAAGAAATTACGACCTGTTCAGAAGATATTGGCAGTGCTGGCAGGAATTCAATTTGCCCATGGGTGGACAACTGAGTAACATAAAAGCCGAGTTTATATATGCTGCTGACAATAGCTGAAGGCTCTCCTGGCACAGCCTGAAGGTTCATGACCCATAAATATTTCTCTCCTGGCAACTGCAATCTCAGCCTCCTGCTACAGCAGAACTAGTAAAAGCTGTAGACAGTCTATTGCTCTCCTGGGACTTATAGGCTCCCCTTGCAGATTTTATGAGTATCAATCACAGGCATTATCTCATAAGACTCACAGGTTACCAGCTGGTCTGGTGTGTAAAAGTGCTGGAAACTGTAAATGCCAAGGATTTTAACTATTTCTGTTTATGAGCTATGCAAGAAAATTACATTTTCCTCCTTTAGAACTCAAAGGTCCTGTTAGCAGGGCGAGGATCTGATATGAGTTTCACCTTGCACATATAAAACAGATTTGACTTGCCCAGCAGTTGTTTTCACAAGGCTTCAACCCCCTTTGCAAGGTTCCTGGTAGAGCTGACGGGGCTCTCAGGGTGCTGAGAGGTGATCAAACGCGGGCTTCCTTTAACAATACGGGCACCGACATACCAGTTAATGGAAAAAGACAAAGTAAAGAAAACCTGATATTTTTTTTATGGATCAGTCCCTTTATTTCAGACTGCTTGGGAGAGCTTTTCAAACACCTGTCTGTTGGAAAGGGAACAAACCCTTCAATATGGAGAGTTTACTACGCTACATTTTTTTGGTGTCTTTCATTTTGGGTCTGTTCCTTGCATTTGGTCATGGCAGATTGAGGCTGCAGAGACATCTGTGACTTCAGTGTATTTATACATAGGAAATAAAAGTCTCTGAGCTCAATTTCTCCATATGCCTCTCTCAGCTATCTATTATTAGAAAGCAAACATCTTGGATGGGTTGCCAGCTAGCTATATTCAGGGCTGCCAATTGTCCTTATTTCATATTCTAGGTTGCAGATATTTTCAGGCTTGTCTTTTGGTATCTTTAGAATCTGCCTGGTGAAAAAGAAGAAAAAAAAAATCAGCATTTCACTATTGGCTTGTATGAAAGAGTCATTAGATTTGATAGAAGACATGGAGAGTGCGTTGCAGTGATGCAGTGATCCACTCCTCACTCTACCTCCTTTCAAGGCAAGACTGAGAACATTTTCCTGCTCCTGACATGGAAGAACATGGCTCCTTCCTGTGTTTGCCAGGAAAATAAATTAGATCACAGAATCACAGAATTTCTAGGTTGGAAGAGACCTCAAGATCATCGAGTCCAACCTCTAACCTAACACTAACAGTCCCCACTAAACCATATCCCTAAGCTCTACATCTAAACGTCTTTTGAAGACTTCCAGGGATGGTGACTCCACCACCTCCCTGGGCAGCCCGTTCCAGTGCCTAACAACCCTTTCAGTAAAGAAATTCTTCCTAACATCTAACCTAAAACTCCCCTGGCGTAACTTTAGCCCATTCCCCCTCGTCCTGTCACCAGGCACATGGGAGAACAGGCCAACCCCCACCTCGCTACAGCCTCCTTTAATGTACTTATACAGAGCAATAAGGTCACCCCTGAGCCTCCTCTTCTCCAGGCTGAACAAGCCCAGCTCCCTCAGCCGCTCCTCGTAGGACTTGCTCTCCAGGCCCCTCACCAGCTTCGTCGCCCTTCTTTGGACCCGCTCAAGCACCTCGATGTCCTTCTTGTAGTGAGGGGCCCAAAACTGAACACAGTACTCGAGGTGCGGCCTCACCAGAGCCGAGTACAGGGGGACGATCACCTCCCTAGCCCTGATGGTCACAGTGTTTCTGATACAAGCCAGGATGCCGTTGGCCTTCTTGGCCACCTGAGCACACTGCTGGCTCATATTCAGCCGACTGTCCACCATCACTCCCAGGTCCTTCTCTGCCTGGCAGCTCTCCAACCATTCCTCTCCCAGCCTGTAGTTCTGCTTGGGGTTATTGTGCCCCAGGTGCAGGACCCGGCACTTGGCCTTGTTGAACTTCATGCAGTTGACCTCAGCCCATCAGTGCAGCCTATCCAGATCCTCCTGCAGAGCCTTCCTACCCTCGAGCAGATCGACACACGCACCTAGCTTGGTGTCATCTGCAAACTTACTGAGGGTGCACTCAGTGCCGTCATCCAGATCATTGATGAAGATGTTAAAGAGGACTGGCCCCAGCACCGAGCCCTGGGGGACGCCACTAATGACTGGCCTCATGCTGGTGTCCCCCACCGTGTTCTGCTCCTGGATGTGGTGGGAGGAAAATGGAAGTCTGGCATTTGAGGAGACGTTCACAATTTGTATCTCCAGATTGTATCCAAACCCAGACTGGTCTTCCCACTCTCTTTCAGGAGAAAAGACAACATGTACCCATAGAGCCAACAGCCCCCAGAAGGAAAAGCAACCAAATACATGTAATTTAAAATATACTTGAAAAAATACTAGTGTATGGAAATAATGACCTCAAGAGTGTCTCCTGCCTCATTAGTGAGACCATGGGATTCTGCTGGGAGAATGAGGACACTGTCCCAGCTCTTGTCTTCACCTTTATGTTCTCCAGAAACTGGACCTACAGAGGAAAACACAAAGAGGAATGTATCACTTCATCTTGTATGGGAAATGCCGCATGTTCTTGGACGGGAGCTATGGCTTGGGATGTACCTCTGTTTGGTGGAGGGTATGGGGGTATGGTGCTGATGGAGCTGCCACCCCATGAGTTGAGCACCACACGTGTGGCCATGGAGCACCACAGAAACTCTGCCCCGAGCAGAGCTGGTGTTTCCAACCCAGGCCAGCATCAGGATGCTTCAGAGTGCTGCTCTCCCTTCCAGAGCCATCTGTCAGGGCTTGGATGAGGGTTAAATGAGCTCCTTCCCTGGAGAAAGCATCTCCTCGCTCAGGCAATAAATCACTGTCTTGCAGTGACACTAATGCACAGAAAATACACTACTTGTGGATTTAAACAGTAAATACTGATTCTGTGATAACTGTGCTACAGGAATGCCTGAAAAAGCAATCTGAGAGTGGGTCTGTCCCTGGGCAGGTGCTGCGATATCTCACCATGCCCACAGGATCCGCAGGGTAAGATGGATAAAGCTGGCAGCAAAGGGGGAACATTATCATTTCCATTTTCACAGCATTGCTAATGCACCATCTTGCCCAAGGTCACCTGGGAAATCAGAGAGTATTGATAGATTAAAAAAAAAAAAATGTAACGAGCTGATTTTGTGATTAAAATATTTGCTCTCTGGAGCCAGATGCCATTCAACACTTCCAACCTGCAGTGCCTGTGCGTGCTGCAAGTTTGTGTGGGTTACCTCCAGATCAGAGCCACACCATCCCTCTGAGTTCAAAACATGGGCTGCTCCACTCCTTTTACTTTGAGAGTAAATGCGATACAGTTATGCAATGAGCTCATTAGAAACCTCCTGGTTTCCCCCAGGGATGCATGTGGGATGTCCCGGCAGGAGCAGAGTTTTCTGCAGAGATGTATGGAAAAGGAGAGCAATTGCCATTCCCTGGATGGGGCTCATCATAGAAGGGGTGGCAGAATGGGTGGCCTTGGTTCAGACACTCTGTAGCCCCTGACTGGGGAACCAAAAGCAGCTCCGAGCCAGCAGTATTACATGTACACTTGCTCCTGGGGTCACCAGCGGGAGGAAAAACAGGGCTGTGGGGAAATGCAGAGCTGCCTGTGAAACACCAGATATCGAGTGCTGCCTGGGGCAGGTTACTGTCTTCTCCCAAGAATCTTGTAAGAAATGAGTGGCTAAAACAAACAAACAGACCAAAACCTGCATCAAACTCCTGAAATCTTTGGGTTTTGAATCTGCACTACTGCAATACCCCAGCAAATACTGCTAACAGCTCTTGAGTTTTGCCAAGCGTTTATGCATTATTCTGGAGCAGGTACCGCCTGCTTGGCTGTGGTGGAGCTGCAGCCTTGTTTCCTTCCCTTTGCAGTGCTGTGTCCACATCATTTTCACATCTTAATACAAGTACAGATGTATCTCTGACAGCTGCACAGAGCTTATTTTTAACTGTTTTCCCTTAGCCAGATAATTATTCTGTTAGTAAAGATGGAGCTGATTCAGCAGGAGCGGATCTGATGCTCTTTCACAGTGTTGTTATATCTGCTGAGTCCTGGACAATGAAGTGGGACGTGGACTCTGTGGTCTGCAGGAGACCAGATGTCCTGGGCTTCCCACGTTCCTAGCTCCCATTTAGGGGATGACCTGAGGGAGAGCTGGGCTTGTTGTCCTGGGAAGCTGTAGGAGGTGGCAAACACAGACTCAAGGGAAACACAGATCCAAGGGAAACACAGATCCAAGGGAAACTGAAATTTCTGGTTCTGGTGTGCAGGGAAGAGCTGAAAATGCCAAAATATCAGAAAAACCTACACAGATTTCAATAATACAGATAATTAATACAATCTGTTACCTACTAATTGTGCTTTTAATGAACATTTCTTACTGCATGTACTAACAGCATCTAATAGTGGTAAATTAATAACATCTGGGCTCTAAACAGTAGATGTTGGATATCTGATTTAATATCTGAAAATATTTTATACCTTGTTGCTCTAGAACATGTACATGTCAGAGGCTAAGTGGAATATATTTCTTTTTAGCTTTTTATCCTTTCTGGAGTCCTGAACAATGAGCCTCCTAATACATTTAGCAGCAGCCATATGGTATAATGGACCAGGGCCATGTGTCCTGTAAAGTAGAACAATTTAAATGAAAAAATGGTGGAAAAATACCAACCAAATATGTCATGTTTTGGTCTGGAGAGGAAGGGTGCATCCTGTAACTGCTTATCAGGCTTTTCTCTTTGAACTCGGGATCTCTGTGCTTGTCCTTTGCTCAGGTCCTGATGTGCTTGGCTGCAGAACAAGGCACACATCTTAAGCATCATTTTCTGATGTTGATTTTGCAAGAGACAAAAAAGCTTATTCACTCGAAGTGAAGCCAGGGGAACTGCAACCCCAAAAGAGATGGGCTTGAGCTTGAGGTAGTCCACCTTTCTGGAGAAAGCCAGCGGGTGGAAATGTGCCATCACGGTGAACATTCATCTTCCTTTGTAGGCTGGGCAAGACAAGCTACATGTCTCAGGTTTTAATTTTGTCAATTTCTGCAGTAATTTTCTACTCTATTTCACCTTTGTAAGATGACTTTCTGGTGTCTGCTGTTAAATCTTCCTCTTGTGTGGCCCTGGAGGCTCTTTGGCTCTACTCAGCACTGGTGGACACCCATCTGCAGAACGTGACTTGATCTTCTCCAGGACATGGATGGACTCCCTTCTTCAGCTGGTGTCACCGAAATTCATCACAGTTCATACCACGCACAATGGATTTGGGGAATGAGGTATTTTCTGGACACCAGGATGCAGAATGACCCCAGGGTAAACCTCCTGCACTGGTATAATCTGGAGAAGTCAGGCAGAAACAGCCATCAGCAGCCTATCCCCTAGGAGGAGATGAAACCACTGGCTCATTTTGTTTCTTAAACGTTTCTGTACCTTCAGCCACTGCTTTAAGAGAATTACATGCTGGGACAGCAAGCACAGTAAGATATTTCCCAGCTAGGGAAAGCCACTATGCTGTCTGTAATTTTCAGTAATTGTGACTAATGTTTTGTTTATAGAAGGTAGATTCAAGATTTGCAGCAAGAAGCAAAAGGTAGAAGTCAAACAAAAGCTCAGAGGCCAAATCTGCATGTTATTGGGTGTGTTATTGTCTAGTATGCCAGTCTTTTGACTTTTAGTAGTCAGGCTGAAAAACAGATAACTTGTTTTGCAGTAGGTGAGATCAGTAGAGGAATACGTGTTATGATGACCTTGAACAAAAACAGAGGCTTCTGTCTGCTAGGTCAGGCGGTACATAACATACCAGAAATAATCAAGGGACTCATTCTCTAGCTAATTAAAGACTTGAAAATATAATTTCATGTTGTGATTGTTTGCAATTAGTCACAGATGCTACTGATCACTTGCTGTGCCGTTATTTTTCCTTGAATATACTAGGAAATGCATTTCAAAGTAAATCCAGCCAAAGGTTCCTAGAATTTAAGGTAAGATTTGACAGAACTCCAGCTTTCATGGATTTATTCGGGAATTATTAACTGGAGAAAGTTGTTATGAATTTCTCCTGAATAACACACACACACTAATGTTATATATGGATATGGTATGTGGTTTACACACTGCTAAGTGCAGATATCCACAGTGTAGCTTCAGGCTTCCTTCATAGTCAGAGGGGCGAAATAGATGACTTGCCCGATCACCTTCAGATGTCTGTCATAGGAGAAAATTAATCACAACACACACAAAATCCACAATTTCTCATTTCACTGCACGCAGGGAGCCCGGTGTGATTATCTCAGCCGTGGAGGTGTGTGTCACACACAGGTGAAGGTAAGTGAAATGAATCTGGCAAAGTGCGTGACTGTCATTGTTAGGATTGGTGTGGAATTCAAAATCCTGATTTATGCCTCTTGAGAAATCTCCAGCAGTTTGCTTTATGGAGAGCCTAATGCCTACAGGAGTAAACACAGCAGGTTATGGCTTCTTAAAGGGCTTCAGCATGTGATGGGTACTAGGTATCCCAGACTGACCTGCTCCTGAAGGCACCAAGGCAGGACAGCAAGCAGACCATAGCAAGTGTCTGCCAAGAACAAAATTCACCTGGGAGGAAACTGGAGAGCCACCTCAGCTAAGTCAGAGTTCAAGTAATAGCATCACAGAATGGTTTGGGTTGGAAGGGAGCTTAAAGCCCACCCAGTTCCACCCCCCTGCCATGGGCAGGGACACCTCCCACCACACCAGGTTGCCCAAAGCCCCATCCAGCCTGGCCTTGAGCACCTCCAGGGATGGGGCATCCACAGCTCCTCTGGGCAACCGCTTCCAGTGCTTAAGTCTGCTGTCAAAGTCTGAGCTAGTCACTCCAACATATTCCTGAGATTAGCCAAAATAAATATGCATTTCAGAAGGGATTGGCTTTATCCTTGTGCAAGTGGGAAGAGTATCCTTTGGCAGTGCCTGTTTGGCTCCATTGGGTGGAACAAGGCAGCCCAAGCGCACAAAGTTAGGTGAAAAATTTCAGGTGTTTGCAGGTCCGTTGGCAACTTCACAGGAATTTTGAAGGTACAGTTTTGAGAATAAGATCCTAAAATAATCCCTCATCTTGGGTTTAACTCTTTTCATTAAAACATTGGAATGGGATGCCCAGGGAAGTTCCCATCCCTGGAGGTATTTAAGAGACTTGTGGATGTAGCACTAAGGGACATGATTTAGTGATGGGACTTGGTAGGTTAGGTTTATGGTTGGACTGGAAGATCATGAAGGTCTTTTCCAACCTAGATGATTCCATGATTCTAAGCTTATGATGTAGCTTAATAAGAGTCAGATAGAGGAGACAAATCCCATGGTTGAACAGAACAGCCAAGATGCACCCCAGCAAGTAACTGCACGGTCTGATTGCCATTGCCTTTGTCTTTCTCATCCTCTTTCATTGTCAGACTATTGCAAACCCCCACATTTTGTGTGCACTTTCACACTGATGGCAGGAAAAGGCACTGCTGTTACATACCTTTGCTGCATGTCAGATAGCACATTTCTTTTTAATCTTCAGAAAATAAATATGTTATGGATAAAGTATTTGACTACATAGTTTTCTGACCGATAAAATTTAATCCCTAGGCTTAATAGCACATGTCCCTGCAGAAATGACTTGACACAGAAAGTCAGTAATGACAAATGCAATATTAGATCATTGTTGGAGGGGCCTAAACCCTCCATCTGAAGGGGAAAGGCTGGATGGTCTCAATGGGTTTTTCATAATTAACTCTTCGGACTGACTGTACGATGTGTCTCTAGACACTGTCTCACCACCATTACTTAACGTTATAAAATGAACTGCATGTATCTGCATTTAGGTCTGTTGGCTTAAAGGAGAGCTAGAGAGGTATACAAAAGAATGAAGCAGCATTGATAGCAGCTGTATATCCAACACATGCACCAAGGGCACTTTTATAACTTTCCATCCTCAAAAACTATCACTGTAAAACTGGGGATTCTGATAGAGAATATCTGTCTTTTATTTATTTATTTATTTATTTATTTATTTATTTATTTATTTATTTATTTGTTATTATTATATTTTAAGACAGTATTTCCTTTACTTTCTGCACTTTTACATTAAGGATTAGTCATCTCTACTTTATTTAAAAGAAGTTATAAATGACCTGTGGGCCTGCATCAGGTTGCTAATGTGACATTCACCTGAACAAATTGTAGTTCATCTAACATTATGGTCATGGCAGACCTTGGAGAGAAACTTCATCATCCTCTACGCACCAGCTGAGTGGACATTTTTCTCTTGGGATGGTTGTGCTGATATTTTCCAGTAGTGGTTCCCGCGATTGATGACAGTGTCCTGAGTGCAGAGGGACTGCTGGAGCAGGGCTGTATCAATGAACAGTATCACAGGTCATGCTTAAAATCCTTCAGGATACAAATTGTGGTAGCAACCAAAACAAAATGGGTGAAGAATTGTGAATAACATTCCTGTGGGTGCTGACTTTGGGCCTGAGGAAATAGCTTGGGAGAATGGGAACCAAATAAATGTCTCACTTCTGGTCCTTTTTACTTTCAGGTAGGAAATACCAGAAAATGATTTATCATTGTGCTAATGCAACTCCTCTGCTGCTGGTTCCTCGACTTGTTTGGGCAGGACCAATGCTTACATCTTCTCACCTCTCTCCCACTGCACAGCATCACATAACCACAGGCCTGTGCTCACTCCCCATCAACTATGGGGTTTTTAGACATTTCTGGTCCTTCTGCTGTGGCTGCTGTGCTGGTGGCATGGGCTCCGGTGGTTGCTCCTCATGTTGAGGGTCCATGATCTGGTGGTTTCGCCAAGGCTGCTGCCAGCTGTGGTGCAAAGCCTGGGCAGTGAGGAGGTAACCTCTGCCTGGAGGTTCCCAAAACTTCTAGAGGTCCCCAAAACTGCTGGCAAAGTGGTGAGGTCCCCAGCTGCCATGGTCACCTGCCAGCCATGCCCATGGCCACCCCACATCTCAAGGCGGTCACACATCATGCCAGTCCTCTTAAGTGCACTGTGGAAATCAAG
Source organism: Anas platyrhynchos (assembly GCF_047663525.1). NCBI lineage: Eukaryota > Metazoa > Chordata > Aves > Anseriformes > Anatidae > Anas > Anas platyrhynchos. The sequence goes on along the minus strand of NC_092587.1, from coordinate 185,954,692 downwards.
GGTCAGTGGTTCATAAATTTTAGACAAGTAGGGATTTTTTTTATTATTGTTTTTATTTTTTTTTGCCGCTGTGCAGATTTCAGAGCTGACAGTCAGTGTTTATAGCAGCGATCAAACCACAGAGCCAGGAGAGCTAACATCATTGTAATGAATGAGTTTATCTAGAGGAACACACTCGAGCAGTATGCATCAAATGGGGAACATAAAGAAAACACAAGGTGACTTTTTGAGAGAGGAATGGAGGATATAATGAAAATCTGTATGAAAGCTGGTATGATAGTGAAGGTGAAATACTCTGTGAGGATGAGATGTTCTTCTGAACCTCCAGCATGAGCACACCGCCCCCTGCTAGTCCGAGAAGATGCAACGATTCGCATAAATATCAAGGATTATGACTTGTAGGTTTGCAGAAATACTCATTATCAAACCTGCACCATTTCCAACAATTTGAAAATCTGCTGGGAGTAATCACAGAAGAAACGGGAGAAAAAGAAAATTGCTTGGGGGGAGCCCTGGAGAAGAGGCAGATACTGGACAAGTGTGAGGCAATTAACCAAGCACAATGTTGTTAAATCTGAGCCTTTGGTGCCTGCACTGCTATTATGTGTTGTGCATCACATCTCGACTCCAGGGATGGCACCGGTGCTGTTTTATTGTCCCAGAGGCCATTTTACTTCTTGACTTCCTCTTTTCTCCCTCCCGAGCATCATTTACATGGGGAGAATGGAAGGTGGGGAACCTTTATGAGCCATTAATGTTAACGAGGGCAATAACCAAATGATGAATCCATGCACATCCTTTGCAGAAGTGAGTCTCCGAGAGCTGCTCGGTATTTCACATGTGGCAGAGATGAACGAGCGAGCAGCAGGAGCACATCACAGCTCCGGCACAGCTGGGTCAGGAACAAATCTGCACAAGGCAGCACCCAGCACTGCCTGGCCAACCTGAGCACACGCAGGCTGGCTGTAGGAGGAAAGAGGAACCGGAGACGCTGAGTTACATAAGTGAAAATTGCCCCTGAGTGGCTAAAACCCTTTGCTAAAAATGCCAGACATTTGCAATTCATATAAACAACAGCTCCGTGGCATATTATTAGCATCATCCACGCGTTTTTCCGCGTTCTTGCAAGGGCTCCCTGCTTAATGGGGGCTGAACAGCCGTAGATGTTGCTGTCATTTCAGTATTGCACAAAGGTTTTTTCATTTCTTTTTTAGTTGCTTGCAGGGGTTAACAGGTTTTTAGGATCTCCCATAGCACTCGCGGCAAGGATTTTTTTGTGATGTGCTATTAGGATCAAAGTAAAACCCTGAAAAAATCAGACTTTTTATACCATTTGTGCTCCTGTGAGCACTGCTGGAATTTTTAGGCACAAAAGAGAAAAAAAAAAAGGCAGTTTTCTCTTTTGTATTAACACAATTCTTCATTTCCATCAAAGTTCTGAGTTTTATATCCTACTGAAGGCATGATATAACTTACCCTGTAGGAAGGAGACACCTGGGCTGCAGGCTGGGTATCTCTGTGCCTCCTGCACCCTGTCCTCCCTGGCACATGGGCTCAGGCTGGAGCTGGACCATGCCTTGGGTGCCCTGGGTCTCACCTAGGTTTGAAAATTTGGTGGCTGGATGCCTCCCATGTACACGCTGACACCGAGTAGTGTGTCTGCTGGAAGACTGCCTTCCTGCAAAGAACTTTTGGATTAATTTCCAGGCTTACGTGAGAGGATGAGCAATATAATCCATGGTAGATCCTGCTATCTGACGAGCTCTCCACTATATGCAATTAAATAAAGTGAACAGTTCGTAACGTTCTGTTGACTTTATTTCAAGCTCATGTGGTGGCACTCTGAGAACATGACATATTGCATGTGCAGAGGTCAACCTAAAAATGATGAGCAATCAGAGTAATGGTGAAAATGACAGAGAAAATCGCCCCGGTTATACTTTTTTCTATCTGATCCCCTTGCAGGACTGTGTATGTCAGTGACACATCCCTCGGATTTTCTAAGCACAGGCTGTCCTGGCCTCCCTGGTAAATCTTGAAGCCTCTGTTCTTGTCAAAGTGCTCCCAGGAGACGGATGCGCCGCGCTCCATCAGTACAGGCACTGCTGTCCTGCATCCCTGCCATCTGTTTCCTGATCACTGTGCCTAGTCCTGGTTAATCTGCTCTTGTAGGGTACATCATGATGGAAAAACCATGCTAAGAGCACAGGCTCCTCAAAGATGGTTTCTTGCTACTATGGCTAATGAATTAACGGGACAGAAACCAGACCCAGCTGTCCCCTTGATTTCCAAGGAAATCCTAACAAATTGAAAACCTATGAAGTGGAGGAAGTTATTTGAATGTCCAAATGCAGTTTGGTTTTGGGAAAACCTAGTATAAGAAGAAAAGAGGGTGAACCAGCCAAGCCTGGGCTGAGCCGGGGCAAGGGTCGCAGTGAGGAGCATCCGCTAACCCCTGTGGTCTGGCTCCTGCTCTCCTCCTGCACAGAGCTCCGGTGGGAGCTGCACACCTCATAGCCATGGTGCTAGGTATTCCTGGATGCCCTGGCTCTGTTAAATGAAGTTTCAGCTTTCTTTTTTTTTGGTTTGGTTTGAATTGGTTTTCCTTTAAATAGAAAGAAAAAGGTGGGGTTTGTCTCCCACACCCTTCCAGGTGGCCACAAGAAAAAGGGCTGCAGCTCAGCTGTGCAGCCCAGGCTCCTTCTGTGGCTCACTGAGGAGAAATTACCACTTCCAGCATCTCCACTCTAACATAAACTACATAAACTGAAATGCCTCCCATGGCTGCCTCCTTAATTGTAGTGTTAACTTGTGATGCTCTACTTCCCAGGTAATATAGTTATAACACTCAGAGTGCCTAAGCAACATCCTTTTCACAGAAAAAAAAAAAAAAAACAAAAACAAATCTTACAGATTTTTTTCAACACCTTTTTTTTTTTTTTTGGTTTAAATGCCAATCAGTTCTGTGGAGATTCTACGGGTTTCTTTAGATGCAACAAACCCCATTACCTTGATTGTGATTTCTTATATTTAATTCTCTCCCTCTCTCCCTCCCCTCCCCCCCTGTTTTTTTTTTTTTTTTTTTTTTTTTCCTGAAAACACCTACTTCTTGAGTACGCCACACTTCATGGAAGAACAAAGACATGTCAGCAATATACCCTGAACTTCCTAATTGCACTTGCTTTTCAGCTGCCGATTTGAGAGCATGGTGGACTCCCCTTTATGTAGGCTTCATAAAACACTTGAAATTATTTCAGAGAAGGCTGAGCAGAATTTGTTGTGCAGCGAGTTTTCCAAGCAAGGAGCATTGAAGCGTGATGATCCAACCCCATCTGCATCTGTATTTTTTTAGGGAATACCATTTTGTTCCCTACACAATCCAGCTGACTCTCAGTACTACTTTTTCTGGACACTTCTGTTCTCTGTTTGAGGTTATCCTTACCTTACTTGTTGAGTTTTAGTCTGGTTCCTCCTTCATAAGAGAAATACTGCAGACAGCTTATAAGAGAGCTTTTGCTACATCTAGTGGCAAAGCCTTTGAAGTGCCTGATAAAAAGGCAGTTCAAAAAGCCAATCTCCATTTAAATCTCTTGTTATAATGAAGCCTGATGTGCTTTCATATTGCAGTATGTTTGGTTTTGTCTTTCTTGGCAAAGCTGTCTTAATATTGCCTAGTATGGCTTATCTTGATTCTGGCTGCTGTCTGAGATGGTATTGGCCTGTATGGGCTGAGAGTTTCACAGAATCACAGAACTGTAGGGGTTGGAAGGGTCCTCAAGAGATCATCGGGTCCAACCCCCTGCCAAAGCAGGTTCCCTGGAGCATGATTCCCTAGAGCAGGTTCCTTATTATTGCAGGTGTAAAAATGCGGTGGCAAACCTGGGAGTGGATATTGGAATATCGGTTTGAAGGTCTTAGAGATCTTCGTTTTTGCCTGAAGTATCAGAGAAAGGCTAAGACAAAAAAATATTGGTCATACATCATCCACACCTCTGGACTTTTCAAGCAGAATATGCAAGAGTTGTGCATTAGCTGAGAGATGATTAAGATGAGGAGTTATCCCAGTCTCAAGGTGCTACTTGCTCTTGTGAAATAGCAGGAAAATAAGGAACAATTTCAACTTTGACAGCTCATACTTGAACTATCGTTTCATCTCAAAAAATCTGCAATGAAAGGAGCATCCATCCCTGTTATTTACCACTGGCGTGACACCACGGGAGCAGAAAAAGATTTGTAACTTTCTTGAGCTAGAGGCTATGATTTGAGAAGATAAGTTTTCTAGTGTCAGGAATTATTTGTACATGACAAGCTTGACCTGATTCTGTAATATAAGGTGGGAATCACTCCATTGCTCTCGGAGCTGTTCGATCAGCCCCATGCAGGGCAACCTCTCTGATACCTGGGGTTCACTCCCGTGCAGAGACATCATCCTAAGATAACACCCTGTCAGAGTACTCTGAGGAGCATTACATTTCTTTTTAGAAGCAAACATAAAAAAGCTCAATAGCTCTCAAGACCAAGAAAATACTTTGGAAGGAAAACAATCAAAATGGGGAGTCAAAAAACATGATTTTTCCTTAAGTTTTTGGAGCCCTCTTCTTTCAGGTACATAAAAATTGACACAGGATTTTTATTATTATTATTATTTAATGAACATTGTGCTTCATTTCTATGCATGAAACGTGAGCAGCAGATCTGTCTCCTTCAGAAATGGGACCTGGGTGTTGGGATGCAGGGGAGAGCGTGTGCCCCTGGAAAACACCCAGCAGCATTGAGACCGCCAGGGGTCTGTGAAATGGCAAATGGACATTTGGAGAGCCTGTGCTCAGCAAGGGCAGCCCCAGTACTCCAGCACTGACATCTTTCCCTGTCACTCAGGGTGACATTTCTTCGAGGCTTTGCCTTCAGGCAGCCCTTCCTCCTCCCTTCCCAGTCCAGGAAGATGGTTAGGGGAACTCTGGGCTTTACTCCAAACCTGTTCTGCTTGCTTAAGTGGCCACTTGAAGGGAATTAAAGACTTTATCAGACAGGCATGGGCACAAGAAAAATGGAAATGATGGCATTTGGTGGAGAGGTAGGAGTCAGAATTATTCAGTTTTCTTTCTAAATGTTACGAAAACTGCAAGTTGAAAATAAGAGTACATGGAAGTTATGTGTTTTTCCACTACATTAAATCCTGTAAAAAGTCAAACACTGGATATTATGCATTCCTGGCATTCTACCTTCAATACTTTCTGCTAGATATAAGCTCATGTACTACATAAAACGTAATACAGAATGTGAAAATGGTGCATTTTAACTTAAAATGTATACTTTGGTAATGTTTAAATTCCCTTTGGCTGTTAACCTGCCTTCAGCCTCTCTGATAGCTAACAGGAACCTCTGAAGCCCTGTTCCCCCAAATCCAGAAGATCACTTCTGGTCTAGCTCTGTTACACCAGGGACAGACAGACATCTCTTCAGACAGTCTTAATTCTGGCATGTCCTAACTTCTGAGCATTTCATGTTTCAACCTTAGCTCTCTTATTATGAATTATTATGTAATGAGAATTTTTTCCTGAAAACATCTCTGCCCAAAGACACGTCTAAGACTAACCAGTACGAGGTGCACATAAGAGCACAACAAATGACCAGGCAGAAGTCTGGGAGAAGTTGGGCTCTGCTGCTTCTCAGGAGCCCCAGAGGCAGAACTCCGCCCCTCTTTAAACTGTATAACCCATATGGTTAATCTGCTTTTTTTTTTCTTTCTTTTTTATTTTTTTTTTAATATGAAGGGATTGTATTGTATTGTATTTTATTTTATTTTATTTTATTTTATTTTATTTTATTTTATTTTAATTTATTTTTGTAATTAGATCTGCCAATGTTTTTGCCTTATTAACAATGTTACTTATCTCAGAGCTCAGGATATTATTAGCAATTTTACATTCGGCAGTTGGTAGCTTTCTTGACTATGATTATTAACTTTTTTTTTTTCTTTGTTTCATAATACTTCAGGATAATCTGAGATGCAGGGAAAGACATCTGACTTTCCCACATATCCCTCGAGGGAGGCTCCGGATTGCTCATTTATGTTTTAATTGCTGTTTTATAGCTGTATATTTCTAGATGACTTCTTATTTCCATACCATGCAATCATTCTTACAGACAATCCAAACACAGGGATCTGGTGCAAACCAGATCTGCTCAAAGGTTTATTACCATCATTAAGAGATGGAGAAATAACATTTAACAGCTAACCAGGATTTTCCATGAGCACTAATAGAGCCTGGTGTTCCCGGAGGAAGCCCCATCACAGGGATCCCAGGTCGTCCCCAGCTGCCCACGTCTCACAGCCCACATTAAAGCCCTCCTCTGTGCCCACCCACATGGCAATGGCATCATGTGCTGGGGCTGGTTGGCAGCAACCAGAAAGTCACCCAGACCTTCTGGTCAGGTCACCCAGAAGAAGGTTAGAAGATCACCTTGGCTGGTGGTGCTGTGTTGTGGGAGGGATTGGGCTGAATTGCACAGACATCTCCCTCCTGGCCTGCATCAGCTTTCACTCAACGACCACCACTAAATCTTCACGAGCTGTTGAGCTTGGTTCAAATAGGCTGGAGGTATCAAACAGTCCTGGGCGGTGGCTCTGCAGAAAGAAGAAATCTCCTCTGGAGACCGGGATAAAAAATCTTATGAAATCTATGGACAGAAATGGTTAACAAGAGAGCAGGGCAGGACTACCCCACCTCACAAGTGAGCCGGTCACACTTCTGTGATGGAGAAAGGCAAGTATTTGTAGGGCACAATTTTTCAGGTGTGCTTTTTCAGATAGAAGATTTTGTCAGATGACGTTCGCTCTTGTTCCACTCAGGGATCAATAATCCCCACTGACGTTTAAGATACTGTAATTCTGGGAGCTTTGTAAGTGAAAAAGCAAGTCCCCTGAGAAATATTTTATTTATCTTCCTTCATGCAGGAAAGCTAGGTAAAACTCTTTACCTTGGGTTGAGGATTTCTTGCCCATTGTTTTATATGCCCCATGATGAATAAGAACACCATTACCAAATAAATCCAAATCTATTTCTTTATTAAAAGAAGCTATTTACAAACACACCATGCTTTAGCCAGCTTCCTTGCCCGCCTACCAGAACCCCTTGTTCAAATGACCACCTGCAAGAAGATGAAACAACTTCTGTCCAGATGACATGTACGAATTTCCTCCAAGCTCTTCCCCCTTTAATTTCTATTTCTCTAGCTTGATTGCATGCTTAGGAACAAAGAGGAGTCTGTGAGCATGAAGAAATGTCTGACAGAGTTAGTGCTTGATCATGAAAATGATAGGTTGATGGAATAAAGGTCTGTCATACCAGTTTGTTGCTACTTATTCCTCAAGGTATCAGTCTGAATCAACATCAGATGTATTCAGATGACATTTCATATCTTTTAAATCCATCTGTTCCCATGCTTCAGGAATCTTGTCTGTGGTTTAAGCCTCCATTTTTTCCTACAATGACAGATTTTCCTCCTTCTGTTGTGGGGCCTCTCCCTTCCAAGCTGTCTTTCTGACAAGGAAACAAATATCAGAAGGAACTTTGATATTTTGTCTTCAATCACCAGACCATGAAAAAGAGCCAAACACTCTCCACCCGTTTCTCAGTTCCTTTAATTTTTACGCCTTCTCTTTAATTGGTGTTTGCTGGTCCCACTGGCTCCAACGAGTCAACAGGAAACATGTAGCAGCCCTGAAAGACTTTGACAGGGCTGTGAAGTGGTTTCAGGGCTGAAATAGCAGCAGCTGCTTCAGATCAGAAAGCTGAATTGGCTGAGGAAGAAGAGGGGTTATGTTGTGCATCCACAGAGGCTGAGGCAAGTTCAGTTTTCCAGTCTAAGATTGTTCAGAGCTGATACAACTCAGCCTCACCTCTGCAGCAGCTTTATCCATCAGCACAGTGTCCAGAGTGTGACTCCATATAAACACTTCTTGGCCTTGTAGAAATGCTGTCAGGGAAAATTTATGTCTGAGAGAAGTATTTGCTACCAGCGAACTGATCTCAATTGTGTCGATATATGGAAGCTAAGCTCTTGTCCATAAAGGGGAGGGTATCTTTATTTATTGGCTTGATAGAAAGAAATAGAGGCATGACATTTTGTATGCATGGCTGAGTATGAGCCGTGGGGGTGTTGAACAGAGTGATTAGTTTTTAGATAATAAAGTGGAAGGTTAGTTTACTATTTTTTAAATGACAGCATAGAAGATTAATTTATGGTATGATGTATCCCTGATAAAATGATACCAGGTGGTGGAAAAAATTATAGATTAATTTATCAACCACAGTAGTAAAGGAAGGCTTAGGAACAAGCATGGAAAGTAGCAAGAATAGGATCTAATAGGTGTGCTTGAGCCTAAAAATAATTTCCTTTAGTAAAAGAAGAAACTGTTGTCATCTTAAGCCACAACATTGTGCTGCAGAGATGTGGCAAAGGAAAAGGTGGAGCTCAAACACACATGGTGATGTCCTTGAATACAGATAACCAAAGATGTAGATGTAGATCCTATTGTTAGGAGAGAGGAACTCATGTGGTGGAAGGGATTTATATAGCTGGGGGAGACCAGCTACATACAAAGGTCCAGCTATTCTTCCTAAGGTCCCTCAGGGTGGAGAAAAATAGATATTCCCAGAGAATCATCTAACATCCAAGCAGACACCTAAAATCAGTCAATGAATCATGCCCCACAGTGCCTATTTCTTGCTTTTGGTTATAAAAGGCATCAGAAAAGTCCATCAGGGACAGATGTCTCATGTCTGGGTAGTGATATGAAAAGTGTTGCTCATAGTGGAGCGGGCAGGTCACCAGCACCTGAGGTGCCCTGAAAGATTTTCCCATAATCTGTGTTTCACCCTGTGTTTAGTCATGTTTTATTGAACAGCTGAATACTGGTCTCCAGTGATCTGGCAGAGGATGGCTTGACCTGGTCATTTTAACCCACTCAATTCATTGCAAACTTGGTTTTCGGAGAAAATACGGAAACTCAGAAAGAGGCAGAGAAGAAAGCCACAGAAATCAGAAGATACAAAGCAGAAGCCGAAGGGAAGAATGGAAAAGACCTAGTCTAAAACGGAAAAAAAAAAAAAAAAAAAAAAAAAAAAAAAAAAAAAAAAAACAGTGGCTAGAAGGCTTAATTAATGTTGGCTAGGAAGGTAAGGAATGAAAAATGAAACAAAGAGCAGACCTAATGCTTATGAGGGTGAGAGAAGAAAGATGCTGAAAAGAAAGTTGCTGGGGAGAAAGAAACCCAGTAAATTAACCAAAATGCAACAGTACATGCTGCAGAGAAATCCTTTCAGCATGCTCAGAGAATCTCTCCATTAAAGTTTCATAATGGCTCAGTGGGATTCTCAGGATTTCAAAAGTCTCTCTGAAGGTAGCAAAGGGGAGCTGCACTGGTAGCTCCTGGAAGGCTAATGCATTAAATTTATTATGTCTTCAAACAACATGGGCCAGTGTCTAGCTCTGGGTTGCTTTGGGAGAGCACTCAGGCATTGCTCTGCTCCCCACTGTCGTTAGGATGTCCCTGTTTGGGGTGCTTTCCATCCTTGGCTTTCCTCTCTTGCGATCACTGGTGAGCAAGAGGTGGGTGCAGGAGGGTGGAAGGCAGAAGCTGGGAGTCACGGGGCTGCTACAAATCCCTTCAGTCCCCTTTTGGGGCTGCTGCAGGTCCCTCTGGTCCCCTTTGGGGATGCCGCAGGTCCCTCTGGTCTCCTTTGGGTGGAATTGGAAGTACAAAGCCGTTGCACTCCCTCCCTCTTCCCGCTCCCCAGGTACCAGGCGAGCAAACCAGCTACCTGGAGGTGAGAAAAGAAGACGGTGCAGCCCCAGGGAGATGCTCTCCTCCTTCCTCACCCCTGCCTGGGGTGGCTGCACGGCCCCGGGGTGCTCCCGCATCGGTCGGGCCGTGCTCCCGCATGATGGCAGCAGCGGCCCGCCTGCAAAACCCGGGGGCAGAGGCTCCACCTGCACGGCTTTTGCCATCCACTGACACAGCACAGCGAGAACTGGAAGCAACCAGCTGGAAAAAAGCTCCCTTAAAGGCAGCTGAGAGCCGACTGCAGGCTCTGGCTGGCACCGATGTTCCCTTTGTTGCCATGAGGTTAATTAACTTCATTACGCTCGCATTCATTTTGTGCCCTTGCGAACTTATAAGCGTTAAACAATTTATAGAAGCAGCACTGTGTATATCCTGGTCCTTGTCTAAGGAGCTTAAATCTCTCTTACTGCCTCCTGTCCTGGAGTGTGCTGGATTGCAAAGCACTCGGGAAAGGCACCGGGTGGCTGGCTCTGCCGCTGCTGCTAGATGGAGGGTTTTGGTATCGCCTGCTTTGTGGTGATGCAGGGTGCAAGATGTTGTCTATTGAATGGATCAGAGGGAGCCACGAAAGACAAGAAAAATATATAGAAAAATAAGAAAATAACAAAAATAATAAGTACTGAGAATGTTCTGAGAAAATGTGATCTGCTCCTTCCCTGGAAATTTAATTAGCATGCAGATTGAAACTCAAACGAGATGTCAGACAAAGCTTGAAAAGGCCTGGGAAAGAGCACTGAATGTGTTTCCATGTGTTTTTTTCATCATAAGCTGACTTTTGAGTCACAGTGGCCAAAACTGAAACCTGTTCTCCTTTGCATGGCTTCCTATGATGTATAATGCTTTCCTTTAGGTATCTATAAAAGCAGTTCAGAGGTATTTTGGACCCTTTTACCCATGAAAGAGACAAGCAGGCTATTCCCAAAAATCATCTGGCCCCAGGGCAGCCGGCTGGCACAGCTTGGGGTCCCACGGGGCTGCAGGAACCAATATTTGTCACCCTGCCCAAGGGGGCGGCCTTGGAGACCACGCCACCACCGAGGCAGGATTTGTTGCTGCCTGCCCCAACAGATATGTTTTCTCCCTGATAAGCTGAATGGTTTTGACCCAGATAGTCACCTCTGGTTTGACCTTAGAGATAAGCACGGTGACAGCAGCTTCGTGCTGAGGCTCAGGACCAGCTCGTGGCAGCCAGGATGTGTCCTTCCAGGAGGCTGGATGGGTCCCGGGGCTGGGGAGAGGATAAACACCAACGAAGCTGCATTGTCAGAGGCAGGAATAAAGCTAATTCCAGGTACTTAAGGGTTTACAGCCACAGCAGTGGATTTAATTATCACTTTACTGGGCTTTAAGTGAGCTGTAAGACTAATCTAAATTTAACTTGCATTGCAGGGTCGGCAGCCTCTTTACAAGCTTCCTCAACAGGCAAGTGTCAAATTAGGGCAATATCAATAGATAAAGGGAAAAAAATAAAGACATAGATGGCCATAGATTTCCTAGCTGATATCTTTATACTCTGCTATAAAAGCCTATCACTGTTAATTTAAAGAGAAAATTGTTGACATCTCTTTCAAACTCTAATCATTAGGAAGCAACTTGAACCAAATATAACTAGAATCAAATAACGTGCACACTTTATTGAGGAGTAACAACACTCAGGGAGGCAGCAGCACCTTATGGTATTTACTCTTCCAGATAATCTCAGCCATTAGTTTGGGGCCAGATGCTGCACAGGAGTCCCTCTGGATGACACAAGGCAGCACCTCTGCCACTGCCACAGCCAGGCAGGAGGTGTCGGTGCCATCAGCACACAGTGGTGTGGCCAGGCTTTGATTTCAAGCAGGTTTTGAGCAAGGCAATGTGCTGATGAGCTCTACATGAGCGAGGGCTCAGCTCTCGCCGCCGGCCTGGAGCCACCTGGAAGCACGGCAGACCTTTGTGCGCCATAAAGGGGAGGACTTTGGCAAAGTCCTGCCCTTGGACTTTCACGCACGTGGACCTGCTGACCCTGGTGAGAGGAGTTTCAGGCTCACAGCAGCTGTGACATGAGTGGGACGTGGGGTGCTGCTGGGGGACAGCGCTGAGCCCCGTGAGGCTTGTAAGACCCATCTCCTGTCCTGAGCCAAGGGCCATCCATGGGAAGGAAATCCCAGCTGGCAGCAGAAGGAAGGGAGCAGCCCATGTCCACGGCTCCTTTGTAGCCACCCCTGTGTTCTGCTTATGCAGGTTTTTTCCTCCTGGTTGGTTCTTCATGGGACAGGACCCACACTACATCACGCATCTGGTCCAAGCCAGGCCTTCCTCCCTGCGTGGTCAGGGCTGGGTGTCTAGGGGGTTGTTAAACCTGGCCTCTGATGAGCTGCCTTCACATGATGCCTGTCTTTCTCAGAAAGCTCAGCCTAATGCTAAATACCTCTATTTTATAAGATTGAAGCTAGCCATCTACTGACATGAATCCTCTGTAACTGTGGAGAACACTACGTGACAGGCACAAATTACTCTGAAAAAAAAATCAAATAAATAGAAATAAATCACCTGTTTTAGCCCTCTCTGTACATGTTTAAGAATATATCTAAGCCTAGCACACAGCATACCCAAGCAAAACACTATCTGTTTCTTTCCACCTTTATCCCAGACCATTCCACTTATTGTGCTCTTGCCATAAATTACTCCCCTTGGCAGAGCTTAGGCACCAGCTCCTCGCTGCTTATCTTTCTGGCACAGAAAAGAGGAGCTGGAGCTGCCCTGGGTCTTTGCAGAGGGTGAAATTATGCCCACCAAAAGAGCCGGGGTGAGGGGGAGCGCCCTGTTATCTGTGGTTTGAAAGGAGGAGCATTTCCTGCATGAACCCCGTGCTCCGTGTCTGTTTGCACTGCTGAGAAGTGCTTCTTATCTTTTGGACTTTCAGACCGCAGAGTTTGAAGACGTACTGGAGCGAAACTATAGCTGCTGATGATCGAAGTACTATATTTAGGCTTCACTGTAACTTGAACACTGGATTATCAACTCCAAAATATTTTTATATAAACTCTCCCCTCTCCCAACAGCAAGCCAAATACCCAGTTTATTCCATTGACTTCAACCAGGCACAGTACAGTTCTGGCTACGTGTTGGCCCTGCTAGATTTAGAAGCTGGAATTAACCACGGAAATAGAGAGAATAAAATAAAATGGCCAATGAAGATGTTGTAGCTGTAAACCTCTTGGTTTTCCTGCTGATATTTCTTATTATGAGGAGCCATCTGGCTTCAATCAGTGTTCAGGTTGTTGGTTTTGTTGCTTTTTTTTTTTCTCAGAAATACCCCACAAAATTTCAGTCATGTGAGGCACATCACCCAAGGTGAAGTGCCTCAATGGAAATCTGGCTTGAAGGGATTTAGCCCTGGGTCTCAGGTAAATATTTTAGGTAAAACAATGTGGATAAAGCCCTGCTGAGCCAGCTGACCTTGGGGGAGGCAGACAGCGTGGTTATCTGGACTCCACTTATCTGAAATCCCCTGTTATTTGATGTGGGATTATTTTGTCCAGCACGAACTGGGAGATGGGATTCTGTGTTCCTCGATCGACCCAAGGTGCGTGACCTAGTGTCCACAGCTAAATCTTGGGAAGGCGAGTGACCCTCTTCTGGAGAACAAGCTGTTTTAGGAATGTGAAGAAACAAGGTGTTTTAGGAATGTGTGATTCGGGATGCACAGTTCATATGCAGTCACGCAGGGAAGAACCACACCGAGGAAAGAAAACTGGAACAATTTTGGGTAGGGCTGAGCAGAAATGCAGTCAGTGAGGTGGTCTGATAGCCCCCAGGCACTCACAGAGACTTTTGTGCCTCCAGGGTTTTCCCAAGGGCTCTGTGAGTGCTATGAAACACCAGCACAGGTATTTTGGCATCCTCTATGATTGCTTTTTATCAGTCACCTCCTAAAATCCTGCTGGTTCTTCACTCCCTCACAGGAACATGGAGCACCCTGTGCCTATATCCTGCCAGGCTTCTCGTGGCCCAGCAGAGCAACTCCCTCCTTGGGGAGCCTGGACCTGGGAGATGCACCAGCTCCACCTCAGCTAGCACATAAAATGGACCATGGTGAGTCCTCAGGCCCTGAAAGTCAGTGCCAAGGCTGGTTAGAGTCTGTGTAGCTAAACCTCCCCTTGAACCATCATTGCCCACTAGGAACTGTCCCAGGGATGTGCTGTCCCATGTGCCTTGCCTGGGCGCTGTTTGGGAGGTTTTATTTTTTTGGGAGGTTTTATTTTTTGGGGAGGTTTTATTTTTTTAATGATATTTTCAGTCCTTCTGGTTGCAGAGAAAACCATGAAAATGTGAACCAAGAGGCCCATAAAGAAACCTGAAATCTGTCTGCCCCCCCAGCCAAGGGTGTCTTGAAGTTTGAACCCATACATTTTTTGGAGTCTGACTTCGAGAGCCCACATTTCTGGTGCCTTGTACAACCACTGAGCTGATGTGGTACAGAAAAGGCACTGTGAAAGCCAGAGGTGTCTTAGGTGTACCTCTGGAGCTTGTAGGCCTGATGGTGTCTCCTGTTGTACTGATAACACAAAGGGTTAAGTTAAAAAATGAAAAAGAAGCACTGAAGAATTATTTCTAATCCCCTTTTAACAATAATAATAATAATAATAAACAATAAAATCTTTTCACAAAAGCAGCAGTAAAAAACAAACAAAGAAAAAAAAAAAACAGTGCAGTGTGTTTACAATTAATTTTCAGCTTCTGAAAGCACCTCGTGAATGAAATATGTGTCTGGGCTGCGGGGGAACCAAGAAGCGAGAAAAGATAATGCTGGTGACAGGAGAGCAGATTTATATAGTGTCTGCTGGTTCCCTTTCATTTTCCGAGCAGCAGGAGGAGATTAATGATATTGTCACAACAACATTAATGATGCTGTAAAATCATAAGGACAAAGAGAGCCAGGATTTGATAAAAGTGAGATTTACAGCTGCATCAGTCAATTTAATTATCTTTTACTAGGCTTAAACTAAGCAGTAAGACTAATCTCCATTTAACATGTTTTACAGGGTCTGCAGACGCTTTACAATCCTCCTCCATTCAGAAGTGTCAAATTATGGCAATATTGATAAAAGAGTGGTGTAAATGGTTGTCTAGTCAATCCCAGAACCAGTTAATATCTTTTTTACTGCATTGTAAAAGCCTATTACTCTCAAGTTTTGGAGTGAAATTTGTGGACAGTAATCTGAGTTGATAATGTTTAGGAAACAAGTGCAGAGGAGATAAAGATCCGCGTCCACCTGCCTGTGCTTGCTATAAAAGGCTGTGCTCGCTTTCCCTGCTAGGGAGCTGCTGCCTGCCCTCCAGCCCTGCAAACCCTTCCCTAACTGGAGCTGCTGCTCCTCGTGCAGCCCTGGAAGCTCCCTGGGGAACAGCTTTTACACCCCAGGTGAAATGTTGGCTGAGAGGCCATGGAGGTCTTTAAAAACATCCTTGGGGATTTCCAAAATCCGCCTGGACGTGGGCCTGGGCAGCCTGCTCTGGGTGTCGCTGCTTGGGCAGGGATGGCACCAGCCATCCTGTGATGCTGTGAGGATGCCAGGGCACGTTTATCACCGCCAGCGATGGCCAAGACCTGCCGCAGGTGAACGGGAAGAAGCAGCCACAGCACAAAGTCTCAGTGAGGCCCAGGGTGGTAGGTGTACCACACACCCATCAACAGGTCACATCATCATCACCGCAGAGGGATGAAAACTGCATCACCAACCCCCTCCAGAGTCTTACCTCTATTTCCAAGAGCAGCAAACGAGCACGCAGATTAAGTAATTGGATGCCAAATAATTACCCAAGTGTGTAACAGGGTATTTGTCCTCATTAGCTCATGTAAGACCATGACAGATTACATGTGTCAGATTTCCATCTGCTGTTTTTTTTTAAAAACAAGTCCCTTGAGGACTTCAGGTCACTTGTTTTGATTTTGTACTCTCCATCACTTTGTGGAGTTGCTCACACTTGGACAAGGAGTAAAACCGAGTAAAAACTGGTGTAAAACCCAGACCTTTCCATCTGATGGACTTTTCTGTAGCCACTGAGCCCTCCTTTTCCACCGAAGCATCCTTCTTTGAACTACAGGGAAGCAAGGTTCTGGCATCAAGGACAGAGAAAAAATGCTTTAAACTTGCACTTTTTTTTGATCTTTGATTTTCAATGAAACTGAAGAAAACAGAACTTACAAAACAGGCAGCAACCCCCAGCAAAGTACTCTTTGACACTTGGCAGCTCAAGAAAATCTAAGTCTTTCTAATAGGCTCTCTTTGCCTGCCCTCCAAACAGAGGAACATCGCTCTCTCTGTGACCAGGTATCACTGGCAGTCAAGAAATGGATTTGCTGCAATTCACTACAGGGTCTGGGTCTGAGAACTCAGGGTTGGAAATTTAGACCTCACTTTACCTTCCTTTATCTCATGCTGTTGCCTGGCTTTAAGTGCTGTGGGCTAACCTATCGTTTCGGGCCATCTTTTCTGCAGCTCAGGTGGCTCTGAAATCTATTTTTGGGATATTATGGTCTTGCTAATCCAGTCAGGCTTCTTGCAAAACCAAGGTCTGGACTCAGGCATGCCCTGTGTTGTTGCATTACAGTTGTTCTGGTCATGAATTATTTTAAAAAGTCAACAAACCCAGAATCACTGACCACAGTGTTTCTAAAATACTTTATTTTTAGCTGTCTCATAATGTCTGTCCATGAATAGTGAAAATAAACTAAAAATAGTTTTCTTACCAGGCCAGGAGAAGAAGCATAAATATATATATATTTAACAATTCACTCGGTTTACAGCAAAAAAAATGTTAACAGCAATCAAGTCTTCCTGCTTCAGGTTATGTTTGAAACACATTGTAGCCCTGCCTTACCATTTGCTTTCTTTAGCTTTTTCATGCATCTAATATCCTAAATTACAGTGCATGCTACATGCTTTTGACAGCACTGGGTGCCCCCCTCGTGCTGTAGAACTGGAGGGTCTCATGGAGATGCCCACAGAAGTTTCCTTCTCCAGCCCAAATATCACCTCAAAACCTGGCACATTCCAACCCCAGGACGTTTTCCATGGTGTGGGCTCTTAGAAAACCAGACCTATTAAAATCAGGTGTGTTGTGTGTGATGGGCTCAGTAGGCCTCCACCATGCAGCCTCCCATTCCCAACCACTGCCCCCACAAGGCTCAGGCCGTGGGGCACGGCCAGGTGGAGATCCCAACCCACAGGACCACAGATGGGGACAAGCCAGCTCTCTGCCATGGCTGGAGGGAGGCCTTGTGCACCAGAGCTTTGAAAAATTGTGAAGTTAGCAAACGCCACAGCTGTTCTCATTGATCTTAGCCCACCAGTGTCACCTCAGTGCTTCCCTGTGCAGGGAGCCTCTGAGGGAAGGATTCCAGTCCAGGTGGTGGCTGGCCCTAAATCAACAGTGGTTTCAAACCTCACTGCCCATTTCAAGGATTCTTCACTAAGCCCAGAATAGAGGCATTGCCCTGAGAGGCTCCCTCCTTGGAGATCTCCAAAACCTACCCGGACCTGGTCCTGGGCAGCCTGCTCTGGGTGTCCCTGCTTGGGCAGGGGGGGCACCAGGGGCCTCCAGGGGTGCCTTCTCAGCCACCCTGTGGCTCTGTGAAATCAGTAGGAGCGTTGTCCAAACAAGTTTTCAAGACTGAGTCGCCAGTGGCAGAATTGCTCTGTCAATAAGTTCTGCAATGTGCTTGTCAGTGCAGGAAACGGGGAAAAAGTCAGTTCGGGATTCTTATCCATCCCATCTTATCAGGGTGGTAAATCTGGTCTTTGATCTTTTGTCAACAACGCACAAAGTTGGAGGCAGCTGCCACCACCCTGCTCAGCGATGTAGTCATCAGGGAGTCATAAAACATTTATGAAACCTGTAATAAACAAGCCTGATAAGGAGCAGGACACCGGGTTTCGGGAGTCAGCAGCTTCTTGGGGAAGATCTTCCTCTAACTCCAAGGCTCCTTTGTTTGAACAGCAAACACACACCACCAATTGCACCCTGCCATAAAAGTTGGGAGCAGGGAATTTTCACCAGCCCTTGTGCTTGCTGAATTTCTGTGGCATGTACTGGCCTTCAGCATTTGCCTTTCCCACTTGCCAACTCCCGAATAGGACGGAGAAGAGGGGGAAAGGAGAGAAATGGAAAAAAAAATTCTAACTGATGAAGGAAAATTAACTACAGACAGTGAGAATGTTCCCAGAATGAGGAAGAAATTGAAGTTTGAGCTGAAATATTTTTGCTGCTTTTATTTCTAGTCTTGATGAATTTTGTGAGATTCTCTGGGTTCAGTGCATGGGATGGCAAATAACAAAACTTCCCTTCTGCTCCCACCTTCCCCATTACTGCTGCTATGACTTTCACAGTCCCTCTCTCTCCCTTATTTTCTTTACAATGAAACCAGGTTGGGCTGCCTTGTATGTCCTCTGTGCATATGTTTTCTTCCATATTTTTTTTTCCAATAAAAGTGATATAGCTTTAGCACTCTGGCGACCATGTTGATCACTCACTGGGCTACTTCTTGTTCTTTGGAAAAATTTTGTCCTGGAAAGTTTCGGCCTGTGTTCACAACTCAAATCCCCACTTCTGGTTAGCACCAAAATCAATCTGTTCTCCCTTTGCTGTCATGAGACCACATCTTTGACGTTAATTCCAGATTTTATTTTTTTCTTCTGCAAAGACACAAGATAACATATTGCCTGGAACTCAGAAACACGAGGTTTTATCTGGTATATCACCTGACTCACCTGTATTTTTTAATTTGCTTGTGTTTTGTGTGGTGATATACTCCCGAAGTTGGGGGACAGACCACCTTTTATTTTTTTTCTGGTATCTGACTTCATAAGGAAGTGTAATTGTTTCTTATAAGTAATTTAAAGCGTGCAGACTATTCTCTGCTATAACAAGATGTATTTACAGCTACGTATTTATTTTATTGTGTAATCTCCATGAGATAAGCAACTGTGATGTTCTGATTGGTATTATTTTATTATTTACCAATTAAAATACTTAGGAGTTTGGTGGTATGATCATTTTTTCTACCTGTTAATTGAGTTGTGTTTCAGGACATTGAAGTAACTAATAAGACCAATTATTCAGTGCTAGCAAATAATTTGTCAGAACAATTCTGAACAACAGAGATAGATACAAAGATACCTTAATTAGATGTGTTATCAGTTGCCTATAGTAATAAAGTACTAATTCAGCCCTTGAGTATAACCGCAAAGTAACTGTAATAAATTTCATATTTGGTAATAACCCGCTGCAATATACCTTAATTAGGTGATAAACTAACAGTGACTGTGTGGAAATATCTCAAAAATACAACATACTTCTAATCCAAAATAATTATTTGCCTGTGAGATTTTGGATATTGCAGAAGTGCCTGCATTTTCCCATCAGCAGAAGTGATTGATTGCAGTGGCCAGCGTGTGTCGTGCACCATTTAGGTGACCTCTTTCTCCTTGCTTCATTGCAAGCAACCTTGGGATGGAAGAATCTCTACTTGCTGCAGTCCTACGCAATTAGTCAACTGACTGATCAAACGCTGTCACTTAGTAGCACGTCTTAATTGTGTGAACGTGCTTTGCTTCTGCATCAGGCTATGTTTTTCTACCAAACAAACATTTTTTCAGTGTTCACACTTTATTTAGCAACACTCAGAGGGATACAGGCAACGCACTTGCTCTGTCCTATGGTAGTTCACAGAAAATGGGTCAAATATGGCATTTTGTGCATCCTGGTGCAAACTTATCATCCTGCTTGGGTGGCCTCCTCGGTGACCCTCAGCGGTCCGAAGGTGACCGTAGATGATGAGCCTGCAGTTCTAGGGCTTGCTCTCGAATTTGAAAGAAGGGTTTGAGTTCAGTATTTATTTTATTTTTTTTAAATAGGTACAGATTCCAGATAACACACCCCTACAGCATGTCTCCTGAGCATGGCTGAGAGGGGTGGTGCTGTGGCAGAGGTGTGGGGATGGCTGACGTGTCCGATGGGGCTCTGTGTGATCAACAAGAGGGATCCTGCCAGCCATGGCACGAGCACCTCCTGCGCCGTGACCAGGCAGTTCTGGAAAATGAAAGCGCTCTGTGACTAAGCAGTTATATCAGTCCCATAAATCAAAGGATGGGCAACTCTACCATCTATTCCTCATTTCTCTGCTCTATTCAGCTCTCGTCTCCAATCGCTGTTTAAAGAAAACTGCTACCAACTTCTGCCTTTGCTTTCCTCGGCCTCTCATGCACTTCTAGACTTCCACATCTCAATGTCTAATTCTTGCTCATCTGCTCCTCTCCACAACACTGCATTACCTTGGCAATATCGTGTCTCTGATACCATTTCTCCCACTTTCTTCCCTTATACCTTCCATACTCTTACTCGCCTCTATCCTTCTACACTAAAGGGGCTACACTAATAAGCATTTAGGATGCTTATTCAAAATGCCTTATTTAAGTGTTGCCATCACCCCAGGAGGAAGGTAATGTCTGGCAGCCCCAGAGAGCAGTCTGGGCTGCCCTTTAATGCCTCAGACACCACGGTGGTCACAATAACTGGGCTGGGTATGTATGCCAGAAACAAGAGTGCATCTCTGCATGTTGTGCTCTGGGGGATGCAGCTACACTGCTCCCTCCTCAGGGGCAGAGTCAAGCAAAATGCAGCACCCTGGTCTATCCCCTCCTCTAATACAATTTTCCAGTGTCATTGTGTCCATACTGATCTATAACAAAAGAAGATAAAATATATTTTCCCCATGCCCTCAGGAGTTTAGCACAGTGCAGATTGTTTTCTGCTTTGCTATATGCCAAGAGGGTCTCTGTGCCAAGTCCTAGTGAAAGCTAAAGGCAGATGGTTGAAATATCTGGAACCAACATAGTGTGCAGTCCCACCAAGCATCATTCCAGGTGATGGGATCACAGAGCTGCCAGGGCTGGTTCATTACAGAGCAGAATTTGAAACCATTTGTAGAGGGCCCGCAGCTCTCTGTTTAAGCCGGTTTGATGAGTTTGGCCATTTTGTTCTGCTGCTCAGAACAGTCCCCCTGTCAGAACAAGGGAACAGTCCTCACAGGTATTTTTCACAGAGTTCATCTCTCCATCCCATGGGTGTTTTCCCTCTAGAAGGAGGGTGGCCTTCGGGAAGGCCCCAAGTCATGACAACCCACAGAAATTCATGGCTCTGCTGCTTTGAGTGCTCATTAGTAACCCTCTCTCCACCCATGAAACAGCCCCATCCTCAAGATATAAAGATGGCTACAGTGAAGGTTTTACTCCCCGTGTGTCCCCACTGGACACACGCTGCCTTTTGTTAGGCACCAGAGAACCCCCAGAGCAGAGAGATGCTGGCAGTGAGCTTTGTTCTTGCATTCATGACACAGCTCTTAATTTGCCTAAATTGCTCTTTCCTGAGCACACGGTGCATTCATAGATTATTGACTGCAGTAAAATAAGCCCTCGCCGAACATGTATATTTTATACCTTAAAGATGACTGCCTGTGATGTAGTTTGGTGAAAATGAAGCGGAAGCACAAATGAATTACGTTCATTATCCCAAATGAGTAAAATTTGCTTACTGCAAACTTCTGAGTAACACCAAAGAAGATGATGGATAAATGTAACCCAAGTGATTCAGCCCCCAAAATTTCAAAGGTTTTCAGAGCGTGTACCCAGACAGCTGGCTGTAAGCGATGAAAAGGCTTTTGTCAGCGGTGCACAGCGTTCTTTGTACTGGTTAGTTCCCAGTGATTTCATGTAGCACAGAACTGTCATTTTGTTAAAACGTTGGGATTCAGACCAGTGAGACAGCAGGGAAGGAGCAAAATATTACTGCTGTTTCAGGCATGGAGAAATTCAACAGAGCCCTTTCCTGGTCTCATGAAAAAGTGACACCTTGCCGTGCTTTGAGGAGAGGAGGATTACAGCAGATAGCATCCTGATTGCAGCACACCTCCCTGCAATGGCTCAGCCTGCTGGAAACCAGCCCCCATAGTGGGCTCTGGCCCACCAGGCAACACCTGGTGCTCTCTGGAAGCTCCTCCAGGGTTTCGATTGACTCGAGCAGAAGCCAACCTGCCTGGGTTTGCTGTCTGCAATTACATGCTCATGCTTGCCAGAGCTCAGTGCCTTTTGTGGGCTGCCTGTAAGTTGGTGGACCATAAGATCTGCAAGGATGGAGATATGACAAAACCACTGAAACTGGGTAATGGTGGGAAATAAACATCCTTCCATTTCCTAGCACCTTGAAAATGTAAAAGAATGTCTTGGCTTGAGCAGCCTGTCACTAGTCAGAGCAGAGAGAACATGGTCTTCAGGAGGGCAGCCAGGGTCTGTAGGCTCTCTTCTGCTGGAAATAACTATCACTGCTGGCTTCTTTAGACACCATGGAGATGTTTTCTGTGTAGTATGGGTGATGCTCTTTTTTAGACTTGATCCAGAAGATGATTTCCATGAGTTTTTCAGCCATGAGAAAAAGGAACCGTTTTCTTCATTTGCGTCCTCTTGGGAATGTGTTCCAAAGAGGAGCTTCTCTGAGGGACTGCATGGTCATGAAGCAGGTGTCCATGCTGAGAGTCACCAGCTAGAAAGGGTATGCAGGAGCCAGCAAGATGCTGGCTAATCAAACAACTGGCAAAATTGTTCTGAGTTTGAAATTACTTACAATTCATGAGAGTGGAAATAGGACAGTACTTAAATTCAGAGTTCAAGACTTCAGCAAATCAGTAATGGTTTCAAATAAAGAATCCAGAGTCCTGAGCAAAGAAGGAAGGTAAATGGACATAAACAAGACCTTTAGGAGAAATCTTTCCTATATGCATGAATCTTCTAGGACTTTAGCCCAAGATGCCATGTGCTCAGAACAGCCAGAATTGTATTTTTCTTTGAAACCAGCTATAAAACTCCCTTCAATTTCTATGATGGGGCAGAAGGACAAACCGTGGATGTGAGCTACAGCCGGTATGTATGCAGGACATGCTTTCAGGTGCCACGTTAAGCTCGTCTCCACACTTTTACACCATCCCACTGACAAGAGGCTCTCTTTGCACCACCCGTTGCTTGCCCGCAGGCCGCTCCTCAAGTTCCTGCACCCGTAACTTCCACCTGACCTCGCGATCACCCAGGCCGGCTCCTTCCTCCTCACCCCACGTCCCCTGGGCCCACTCCCACCCGGCTGATAGAGCAGGCGTTGCTCCACGTCCCCGCGAGGCCGAGCAGTACAAGCGGGCGGCACAGTCCCACCGCGCGCCGTATCGCCGAGCTCTGAACCGCGGCCAGCTGGCCGGCTGTCAGCACGCAATCCAAACACCGGCCAAGGCCTCGCTGGCTGCCATAAACCCTTCAGGGCTGCAAAACAGGTCAGAGATCTCAGAGAATACAGCTCGGCTTCGGTAATGATTAACAGGGTGGTGGCAAAAGTCCCCGAGGCTTTGGCTGGCTCTGCGTGCACACGTGTGCACACACCAATGGGAAAATGGATCTGCCCCAAGCCCCGAGGAGCCCTTTGCAGGGGCAAAGCCTCCCTCATGGTGGGCTACTCACTCAGCACATACCATGGATGAGTGCCCCTGGTTTTCCCTGGGTTAGCAGAGGACTCCCTGCTGTTAGATTCAGGTCAAAGAACAGAAGCAAGGGTGAGGGATCAGGCAGGGTTGTCATTTCTCTCATTTCTGCAGTGGACCAATATGCCAGACCAGATTCCAGTCTCCAATTCATACATGCAAGTCTGGAGATTTCCTAAATTTATAACCCTTGATTGAAAGTAGAATCTGCAGATCTGACCTGAACTGTCACAACAAAAACTTCTGTGTTCTGTTCTGCATCAGTGCACATCCTAAAAGCAAGCGGTTACCTGTGAAATTGTTTATTTCCAAGGGGAAATGAATTTCCAGTTGCTTGTGGATCCCACATACATTTTTGCCTTGTTCTTAACTTCTATTTGTTATGTTTTAAAAATCATAAATTAAGTCTAGGATTTTTTCCCATGTTTTACAAAGCTCACCATTCTAACTTTTTGGAAAACAGGTGTTCAAAAGAATCTGGCTGTCCTACATAAGCTGGTTATGTATATATAACTGTGCAGTGTCTGTGTATATGCACACTCATATAATGGATTTATAATGCTATGTAAGTGTGTTATGTTGTTAGATGGACTGTTGGAAAGAATAACATTCACAATGAGATCTGAATCATTAGAAGCACCTGTTGTCACTCTCTCACTACATTAAAATATCTCCCCAAAGGTGGAACACCAGGGCAGATGAAGGGAGTGTGGTGGGGACAGAATTCCCTCCTGTCCCCTCTCAGCTTCCCTTTGGTGTAGGGATCTCAAAAGAGACGCACAGAGATACTCCTGGAGTTCAAGCCCGGTTCTCTTCTGAGTGGTCTGAAATATTTCTTCTAGTTCTAGCAGCTGAAATTGCCCAAGCATGCTCCCAGCAGATTATCTGCAAGCCAGGGCAGATGCCCACTGGCCACGCACAGGCTCTGCTCTGCGCTCCGGAGGCACCTGGAGCAGGCAGCGGGGCAGTGAGGAGGGTGAGGAATGCCAAGTCGGGTCCAAGGCAATCAGAGGCCATTTCCTTCCTTTGTCAGGATCTCGACTGGCAATCTGATCTTTGCATGAGTTTCCTCTACCCCAAGCCAGTGTCAATAGAAAAGCAAATGGATAAAACGTAAATGCAGACCACAAAACTCCCGAGTAGAAGCGGATAACATTCCTTGACCTTCCCACTCATAAAGCTCCTTTACTTCCTCCTCGGCAGTGAAGATTAGCTGTTATATAGTGTTTGCACTAGTTTATATGGCTACATCCTCCAAGCCTTTACGCGGCTAGGGGAGCCTCTGCCAAAGGCCAGGTGCAGGTCTAAAAGGCGGTGGGAGCTGTGGCCTCCCGCTAACACCTCCTGCCCTGGCACCCAGCCTGGCCCACGTGCTGGAGGGGGCTGGAAGGCTGCAACGGCAGAAATACACAGCTCCTGTGGGCAGCCACTGCTGGGGGAGGGCAGCCCCGTGAAGTCGTCTTTTATGAACAGAGGAAGACAATATCCAAAGAAGCGTTTGCTGGAATTGTGACTCCATCTCTCTACGTGCTTAGACCAGCTTGAAAAAGCAGCTCCTCTAAGAACAGTGGGCTGAGGCTGGTGAAACACTGAAGGGGAAAACAAAACAAAACAAAACAAAAAAACAAGCCTTCCAAATTCATGCAGTGTAACCATTCCACTCATTCTGCACATGTCCTTAGCAGAAATACCAGGAAGTTTCTTTATTTTGGCGAAATAAGTTGAACTCCGTAACAATTTCCCCTTTTAAATTAACAGCCCAAGAGGGAACTGATTATTATTATTTTAACTCTGCTTGCCGGTTTATCTCTGAGTAGATAAATAATTTAATTTGCTTTATGGTATTATTTAGATTAACTGGCCGGCGTTTGCAGGGCACACTAAACATGAAGAGCACTATAAAAGCTCATTCCTTATGTAGAAGTCATTGCATGCAGCGTGGAGCACTTGCAGGGTATTCGACATGAAAGGTTAAAATGTTCTGGACTCCATCCTTTTCTTTGCTGAGGATCAAATGGATGTTTCAAACCCTACTCGCTGACCACTTAAGCATTGCCCAGTAATAAAAAATATGAGGGAAAAATTTAATGTTGCTTCAGGCAAACTCAGTGCCTTGCTCACACTTCCCACATCCCTCCTCTAGCCTTCCAGGAAGGTCTCTGAGAAGTAGCTGAAGTCACTGTTGAATTGTTTTCCAGTTACTTGCTGATTTCTGCTTAGCAATTAAAATATTTATTGATGACAGCACCCGTGTGTTAGGCCCTTAAAGAAAAATGGCTTTGGGATCTTCCTGAAAGCCAAGTTTTAAACCTTATAGTAACTGATTTTAGGAAACTATAAGCAGAGCTCCTTCCTTCCTTCCATTGCTGTGCTTGTGTTTTCCCTTGCTGCCCCTATTTTGCAGCTTTCAGCCTCTTCATTTGCTTCTTAGCAACACATCTTCAAGGCAACAGTGCCCACACTTCTGTCATTACGCCTCAATATTCAGGGTGTAGACACAGAAGTGCGTGGTTTTCAGTTTAGCTGATCTTTATGCCAGGTTAAGAGAAGCAACCAGAGAGGAAATAACAGCATGTCCAGGTGCAAGGAAGGAGCCAGGCTGGTCACCTAGGACCAGAAACACTGCCCCTGGCCCAATGACCCTTTCCTATAAACCTGCTCACTGAAGCCCTTCAAGATACACCCAGGTCACTTCCAGCTACAGGGGAATTCCTGGTGAGTTCCCATTTCCCGTTTCATTCCCATTTCCCTAGAATTTAAACATTTCTGTCATACTTTCTCCCCTTTGGCCAACTCTGCTCCTCTTGGGCCAGGGCAGAGTGAAAAAAGAAGGAAAAGGGTTGTTTGCTTGTCAATGCATTAAACAGAAGGAAGGAGTCTGATGGTCCAGCTCACTCTGGTATTTTATCCAGAGGTTGTTCAGTACAAAATACAGAAGGAGTTATTGTTGCTGGACCTAGAAGTGCTCTGTTGCACTCCTCTTTCCAATGAGGAGGCATGAACCCTTCTGGGAAGATGGAGACGTGGGCTGATGTGCATTCAGGCAGGGACTGGGCTTGCATCTCCTCCACTTTTGAGATGTGCTGTAACCACCAGCTGGACAGGTAAAACTGGGGAAAGCATTAGAGGAGGGTGTCATTACGGCTTGATATCTGGTGTCACAAGTGTATGGTGTCTGCAGAGACACCCTGAGCAGCAGATGTCTTTTCTAGCTCTAGGATCTAAAAAAAAAAAAAAAAAGGCTACGATTTGGGTGTAAAAGTGTCAGTTTTCTGTAGTTACCTACATCCAATGACCTACATCCAATCTACTGCATATCAGCAGGGGTTATCAGGGCTCCTTTGCTGTGCAAAGGGCTCATGATCCCTTCCTGCAGCCCAAGAGCTGGAGATGGCAGGGAACAGAAGCAGCAGGGGATGTGGGTGCTGCCTCTCCCACCTGCTTCACAAGCCCCACAGCCTGGCTTTTAAGCCAGGAATCATTTCTCTACCCACAGCCAGGGACTGGGAATTTAAGGCAGGTGCTTAATGTTGCATTTACCTGTAAATGTCAGCACAGACTCTTTGCATTTCATTGCACACATATTGGAGTTTGCAGAGTGGTTCAGCTCCCTGACACAGCTCATCTCCAGGGTCTGGTTCACGGGAGCCCTAGAAATGCGGTTTGTCACTCTGGGGATGTGTCCAACCCTCTCCCACATTTAACGTGTCTCCCTCCAGGGGTTCAGCAGGTGCTCTCTGGTGTTTAGGGCCAACAGCTATTTGAGACATCATTCTCCTTAGCCTGCCATGGTCAGAGAAATGTGTGAGTTGCAGTCGCTTGTTCCTAACAAGCATTTCATGTTTCTTGTGTTATTCCAGGCTGTGGCAGGATGCTGTGTCCCTGCAAGGATGAGGATTTGCTCATTTTCCAGTCCCACAGATATTTTCTTCCACACTGGTCTCCACTGTCTGCTCTGAATCTGCACGCCCATGCACAGGGACATGCTCTGCGTGCACCTTTGTGTTGTGGGGTTTACACACCTCTGAAGATTTCCTTTGGGCTTAATGAATGGTACACATTGGCCTCTCTTAGCATTTACACAGCATTAACAGGCAGAAGACAGAGGATATTGCTTTATGGCTAGAAAGATATGGAGAAGGCTGACAAAGGTGATCAAAGGTACAGAAAGGCTTCCGTGCATGGAAAAAACAGGTAGAGAGGACACCTCAGCCCAAAAAACACAGACAGGAGGATACGTTAGAAGGTTATAAACTACAATCAGAACAGAGAAGACGAAGAAACCACTCGTCACTTTTTTAATACAAGAACTAAGGTGACTCAAGCAAAACCAGCAGGCTGCAATTTCAAGAAAAAACAAAAAGAGATTTATTTTTATGGTGTGTACATTTTATACAGCTGCACAGTGCTTAAATCTGTGCAGCTCCCTGTGACAGGATGTTCACCGGTTCCAATCTCTTCTGGACATCCTCATGGAGGTGAAATCCATCCCAGGTACTAAAGAAAGTCACAAGCAGGGCTCTTCTGAGTATTTAGAGAGCAGCTCAGTGCCTTTAGGAACTGGGTCGGGTAACCCCCATGATACTTCAGCTGCTGGATTGGCAGACTGCTAATTGCAAGTAATTATACAGCTGAACACAGGATTGGACCGAGCTGCACTCTTACCCTGCCTAGTGACTGGTGGTACTCCTTCAGTTTGGTGATGCGTGAGGGGAACACAACGCCCTCGACCTCTTCTCCTGCCTCCAACCTGAGGAAAAGGAATTTTCTTACTGTGAGGTTTTCCCTTTGCATCTCCATCGTCTCTTTTTCTCATCCCCATTGTGCTTTGCAATGCCTATGCACCATGACCAGACTGACAAAGGTAGTACCTGCTAGGCAGGTGGATTTTTAGGAGCAGATGATCGGTGACTGGTATTGGGCAAAATAAAACTGTTCTTGTCCTGCCTCAAACAGTCTGCCACTCAGAGCTGAGTGCTGTTTTCTTTCTGTCCCATTTCTCCCGAAAGTGAACACTCTTTGCAATACCAGCAAAATGTCAGCAACCTCATTATATTTTTCCCTTGCAGCAATGTGCGATCACAAAACTCATAATAATTAAAACTGCTTGAGTCTGGCTGCTGGTGCTGGCTTCGCAGTCCCACTATTTGTTATGAACAATAAGATGCAATCACCGTGTTGCCTGAGCTGCCCCTGTTGCTGCTCTGAGTGCGGCTGCCAAGCAAACCACGTTGAAGCAGCTCGGTAAAAGCAAGTGTAGCTGCTCCCTGTTAAAATGAGACGGGTGAGGGCAGCAGGTGTGGAGAGCCTGGCTGGGGACAACCAAGGCTCATTTTATAAAACATCGTGGAGAGAGAAATTATTATGCAATGAGGGCCAGGGCAGGTAGGATGAGAGACATGAGGGAGGAGTGAGACTTGCTGGTTGTTGGCTGAGGAGGGATGAGGTGGGAGCACAGATTGCCCTGGAAATGAGGTCTGGGCAGTGAGGCCACAGCCAGTACTGGCAGCGTGGTGCTGAGCCTCAGCACATGTGCCAAACACATTTGTTGAATTGCCACAGACAAGGACGTGCTGAGCTGAACAGAACCCAGAACTTTCCTTTGAAGGGATCAAAAACCCCTTTCAGCCTTCCTCAGCCACATGTGCTGCTCCACCAGCAGCCCCTCTCACCATCACTGCCTCACAGCGGGGCGAGGCTCACCGCTTTCAGTCCCTTTTGACCAAAATGCTGCTTTTGACTCTGTCCAAGCTTGGGCTTTTCCAAGAAAAGGAGACGCAACAGTGGCAAGGCTGATGTGGAGCTGCTTCAGGAGCTGTGCTCGGCTCCATCAGCCTGGGGCCTCACAAAGCCTGCCTGACCATACTCTCTCTCCCAGCAATAGGACAGAAGTAACCTGGCTCCTGTGAAAGCTGTGGGACACAGGAACACTTCCCAGGCTCATGAGTCAACTGCAGGTTGTGATGGGATCCTGGTGCACATCTCCTTCATTCCTTGGTGTCCTGGTTTCAGAAGGATGGCCAGGCACAAGGGACAGGGACAGAGATGTCACTTATTCCAGCAGCTCCTGTAGCAAATGCACCGGCTTCACTGTGAACACCCAGCCTGGTGTAAAAAGCCATTTGCTTTTGAAATCAAGACTTTTTTTCCCTGGGCACTGATGACTCAAGGGAAATTGTAGAATCCATATCTAGACCACAGCAGGCCAACTGGAGGTCTTTGAGAAACAGGATAGACAAAATTCTGTCAGAAGGCATTTAAGTGGCTGAGTTACACTGTTATCTCCTGCAGTCTATTATATTTGATCTCTGCTTGGTAAAAAGCCAAAACCAGAGCTTTGCCATGGCCTGAAAAAGGACTTCGGGGATAAAGGATCCTTGTGAGGCATTTTAAGAGCAATCTGTAGGCTGGTGTGTGTTTCTGTGCAGTTTTTGTTCTCATTAGATCCATGTATTTTGTTTGAGGTTGTTCTACATGCCTGCATGTAGAAAAGTTTTATTCAGCTGGGCAGAATCTCCACACATTTTCTTTTCTATAAACAAGCATTTTATTTATTAAAAATAAAAAATAAAAATCACATCCCACTACTTGCAACTTGCCTTTGACTTTAGGAAATCATGATAATGCTGGGAACCTCTCTGTTAATTCTATCACTGCTTGGAAACCAAATACCTTGGGGGCCTTAAAAATGCCATCATCAGACAGACTAAATAGGTAAACAGACATGATGAACCAGAAAGTTGGCAAGATGCATGTAGTACAGAAGTCTTTAAAAAGGAGATTGCCTTTAATAAAAGACAATTATAACAACACGCGACCATAGCAACAGTGAACAGAGCTGCAGAATGGAAGAGGTAAATATTCCCTTTAGCAGATAGATGGCTCTCCCATCTTCCATGGAAATCGCATGCTGAAAGGCTAACATCAAAGATTTGTTCAGAAAATTGTTCTCTCTGAACCCCCTGCACACACACAATTCCCCTGAGCCTCAGAAAAGCTTTTTCATTTTGCAATGTGAATGCTATTACACAGGGATGTGTCTGTATTAGTTTTTTTTTACAGCAACCCTGGGAAATCTACAGGACAGCAAGGCTCCCTCTTGTTTGATCTCCTTCAGCAGCGATGCCTGGTCTTCCCTCCCTCCCCAGGGAGATCCCTGCAGTTCCCTCCTTCCCGTAGCTGTGAACAGTGGTTTGGTCCCTACATCTCTGCTTATCATTGCCAAGCTGGTGTGAAAAAGGGAGATCATGCAAAGAGGAGCAGGGAATTCTGTGAGAAATAAATACTATAGATGCCTGTTTTGTTCAGTACTACATTTGTTCCTTTTTGAACGAAAGAGGGCACAGGAGTTTCTTTTCCTGTGAGAACAGAGCCATCAGCCACGGGGCTGGGTCAACCATTCCCACACAAGCAGAGAAAAACTGTCCCACCAGCAAAACGAGGTCCTGCAGGCCCTTTGATTTCAGTATTTACTCTTCCCTTTTGATTCCCTGCATGAAGTATTTCCAGGTGACCCTGTGTGGGTCAATAAATAATATATCATCCTCTAATGAAAAAACCTAGCTGCGTCAAAGGCGCCTTTCAGTCTGAGGCTGGCTGGAGTTTATCTCTTACCTTCAACTGGCAGTTTAGAAACATTACGACAATCAGATAAACAGAAATGAATAAGCACTTCGATGGTTCAATATCTCACTCCACAAGTGACAATAAAAAGCTCATAACTTTTCGAATGGCACATTTATACATGCTGCAAGAAGAGGAAGAGGGACTCGCCCCTAGGAAGCAGAGTAGCAGTGTGCTGATCCCAAGGAAGTGGCACACACTACCTGCATGCAGGTTACACACCTGCAGCTTAAATAGAGAGCCCACAAATACAGTTCTCCACCAAATGGTTAAGTGAGCCTCAACAGCAGCCAATGATTTTTTCTGCAGACCTCACTAGGCTGCAAAAAAAAAAAAAAAAAGGGCTCCCTTGTTCTTACCATTTTGCTGGTGGAAATAACGAGGGTGACTCATGTGCATGGCAGGACAAGATTAGAATCCAGAACCTGTGAACCCTGGTGCACTCCCTCCCTGTGTCCCGAGTTTGTCTCTCCTTCCGACTGACCTGACTTACCATGAGACCTACAATGGAAGATTCATAAAATCTCAAGGAAAATGCATGCATGTTTCTAATTGAAACAAGAAAGAGTCATTTGCAACAGGCTATGGTCAGCCCTGATGCAAGCAAGAGAGCAGGAGATCTGCAACAGCTTTGACAGCTGTGTTTAATTTCCCTGTGTGCAGATGTGCTGCATATAGATAGCAAGACTTGAAGGAGAGGAGATGAGAATCTCACCATGTTCCAAAAAGTGCTGCCTGGGATTGTGCAGGAAGTGTCCTGGGTTACATTTTATTTTGGGGATCTACAACAGAAGAGTTATTTGGCTGCATTATTACTTATCATACTCAGAGTCACCTGTATGGAAGGACACATTATGCACATTCTGTAAGCAAATAAATTGATTTTCAAAGCAACCTTTTCAGGCTTGATGTACGGGACAAAGTGGTATCTATTTGAATGGCAAATGGGAACTAGGTTTTTCACATCCAGATCTTCTATTGCCAAGTAGTGGCGTTACTATGTCCCCAAAGCCACATCGAGTTTCTCTCCATACTGCGCAGAGCTGGTGAATTGTGCTGGTTTGAGTACATTTTAAACAACACGATGACACAGGATGTGGGGATTAGTGATGAAATTCAACAGGATAATTCTCTAGACTGTATGTAACTGGGGGTCTCAAGACCTTATGGATCTGCAGCACGTACTGAGGCGGCACAAGACGTGGCCGCCTCACTGCCACCCTGACGTGCCAGAGCTCACCTCCGGCATGGAGGGCACAGGCCAGCACGGCAGCCTCTGGCTGTCTGCCCCAGGCTCGGATTTGTCACCCAGCCATGGTGGCGGGCACTGGCGAGCACACGCAGAGTCCAGAGTCAGAAGACGCCTGGCAGCCACGTGCGCCCGGGGAGCGACGGCGCCCTTTGTACCAGGGCGCGACCGCTGCCAAGGGGCATCAGTGCCAGCGAGGCGGGGTACGGGGTGCACAGAGGAGCTCGGGGCGAGCCAGCCCATGAGGCTGGCACCATCCCGAAGGCTGGCACCATCCTGGAGGCTGGCACCGGCTTTGTGCACGCCTCACCCATGCCATGGGCCAAGGCCTGAGCCATCAAGGCCTCCTGGAGGAAGGCAGCAGCCCGCATGGAGGAGCCGTGGCCGCCCAGCAGATGGAGCCGTCGGGCCATGCCTTGTGCCCTCATGGAGGGCGAGGTCCCTTGTGCCTCTGCTGGTCGGGCTCGCAGTTCCTCTGCCAGGCTGGGCTTTCTCTCGTGGAGCTCCTCAGCTGCTCTGAGCTTCCCTGGTAGAGGCACAGGGATTGCTCGTGGAGTGAGGTCAACGAGCATACAAGCAGCAGCTTTAATTAAATCTCCTTCGTAAGCTTTATCCCTGCTCTGTAGTTAAAGCAGGGCCTCAGCTGTACTTATGCTCCTTTGCTGAGGCGTGCCCTGTGTGGGACACTCGATCTCTGG
This sequence comes from Anas platyrhynchos, assembly GCF_047663525.1. NCBI lineage: Eukaryota > Metazoa > Chordata > Aves > Anseriformes > Anatidae > Anas > Anas platyrhynchos. Next base: position 185,921,711 of record NC_092587.1, on the reverse strand, counting down.
TGTTCCTAGTGCCCCTGTTCAGGAGGAGACAGACATTTAGATGTAGAGCTTAGTGAGATGGTTTAGTGGAGGACTTGTCAGTGCTAGGACAGAGGTTGGACTAGGTGATCTTGGAGGTCTCTTCCAACCTAGATGATTCTGTGATTCTGTAAATGTCACCCCACCTGCCTCTCAGAGCCATGGTCACCCACCCCTTCTCCTCCAGCCCCATCAGAAAAAGCAGGAATTTCACCTGTGACTTCCAGCTGCTTCCAAAACACCGCTTGTCTCTGACATCTCTGTGTGAGCCTCCCTACAGCAGCAGAGCCCTGGTTTCTGGGTGCTGAAACAGATGGCATGGGTGGCTGTGGCCTTCCCCTGCCAAGGATGCTGAGACCACCAGAGCTGCTGTTAAAAGGAAGAAATTTGAGGGTGGTGAGGCCCTGGAACAAGTTTCCCAGAGAAGCTGTGGATGCCCCATCCCTGGAGGTGCTCAAGGCCAGGCTGGATGGGGCTTTGGGCAACCTGGTGTGGTGGGAGGTGTCCCTGCCCATGGCAGGGGTTGGAACTGGGTGGGCTTTAAGGTCTCTCCCAACCCAAACCCGTCTGTGATTCTGTGAGGCTATGAAAGGCCTTGGACACAACCGCACAATGTCATCTCTGTGGGCAGACAAAGGACACATGCACATGTGCACACAGGCATGCACACTGACTGATTTGAAGGAGGTGAAGGACAAGGGAGAAAGAGGATGCCAGCTTCTTCAGACAGAAGAGGGAAGAGAAGGAGAAAAAGAAAAATGTCACCACACAGGGAAGGTAGAAAATGTTTCCCAAGAGCAAGGGTGGGTGGCTAAGACCAGGTGGGCACAAGAAAGCTGTAGGGAGGGCAAGAGATGGCATTTGTGAGGTGAGGCTTCCTAGGGTTTGGAGGGGAGACAAGTGGCTGTGGTAGTAGATGTGCCTCCCCAGAGCTACATTTTGGCCTGCAATGTTTCTTTGGTAATACCAAGTGTACTTTGTCTTGAAGTACCAGGAGGCTAGTATATGAGGCCAGAAATATTGTTCTGTTACCCTTAGCATAGGTCCCCACACTCCCTTCTAGACCACTTGAGCACAAAATGAGACCAGCTCAAGAAATGCATCTGCAAGCACGTGAGAGACCCATTTTTATTCTCAGGAACTGGGATTCTTTTCTTGAGAATTATAAAAACTTATTAAAAAGAAGGCCTGTGGATGTCCTAATCTGTCTTTCTGACAGGGCTAGATTATTCTTGGAGCACATTCCTATAGCTTTATTTAGTTACAGTTTAAATGGTCAATAAAACAAATTTACTCTCTAATCCATCTTCCAGAAAGCTCCGCTGATATGCAGCTTAAGTTTGAAAATTTTCAGCTCTCACAAGTATTTCTTGTTCTTTTTGAGATAATTTGGGTTTAAGGTTAAGCAAAACAAGAACAAAATTAGTAGACTCATAACTGGGCTCTCGGTCAGTCTGGACTTTAAATATTGGCAATGCACTGCTGTTGTTTAAGTGCAATCTGCTGCAATAACTCTAACTAACGTACAGTAATATCTCTAAAAATATTCAGTGTTACAAGTACAAGCAGTAGGAAAACAAAGACGAAATCAATCATGCTCGGACTGTCAAGCTATTGCTTCTCTGGGGAATCACCTCTTAGTATAGAGGTTGCCCTCTGTTTATTACATGAGGTATCCTTGACAGTGGAAAGCTCAAGAGTAAATGGGCATAAACTTGAATAATTTCAGGCTTGCAATCAGAATTTGAAGAGTGCTCTGAAAAGTAGGAGTGCAGGACAGAGTCTGCCTGTACGAGTAGGAAGAACAAAACTCAAGTTGTTTTATGATGCAGCAGGAATGATTTACAGAAAGGATTAAGAGATGGTCAGCCGTGACAGCAGGGGACTTGTTACAGGCCTCCGCTTCTGGAGTCTTTCAGATTTACTGATTAAAGAATTGGTTTACTCAAATAAGGAATAAAATGAAAAAGGATTGTTCCTACTCTCTTAGGAATGGAATGGAGATTGTGTGGGTGCTGGTATTTCCCAGATGCTATTAGTGTTCTCAGCAGTGTCTTCACTGTCATTTCACAGGATTTTTATGAACCCTTCTCCCTTTCCCCCCTCCTCTCTTCCCGTTCTCTCTCCAGAGCACGTGCCAGCTGTAATTCCTCTTCTCTGAACCCCAGGGGCCTCGCAGAAGCTTTCAGCAGGGATGTGGCAGCTGACGACTGCATGGATGTGTGGCCAACAAGCTGCAGACACCACAGGGGATGTCCATGTGCCAGTGCTTGTGCTGCCCAACTGCTAACCCGATGCCATCTCCACCAGCTGATGACAGAGCTGTTGTTGGTTGCAGAGGAATGTAAAGTCTTGCCAGTGCTGGGTTCTGTTCCAGGTTTCAAGAAAGGAGTGTGCTGTGCTGGTTACAGACTGTTCTTCAGCTGCTTATGCCCTACAAGCAAGCTTGACCCCTTCTGCCCATGCTGTCTCCACTCTGTCTGTCTCCCAGTCCCCTCCTTCTCCTCCCCCCATACCTTTTATCCTTGGATGAACTTATTTCTGTCGGGCATGCTAACAAAGATATTTCCTTTCCCTTGCAGGAGAAATGTCAAAAGCGGAGGATTGAGAGGCTTTCTGGCCTCTGCTCCGTGGCACGCAGCGGAGGAAGTCCTGCTCAGATGTTGACCTGCAGAGGAAGCATGCGTCATTGTCCCCCTGAGATGGCCTGTGTGCAGGATGATCAATGCACCAGGGACACAGCAGGGCACAGCAGGCTTGGTGCAGGCATAAAATATCCCCAGATATGCTGATTTCTAAGAAATCTCTGGGGAACATGAGGAATGAGAAATCAGAGGCTAATAAATTTCAAAAACATTGATGATTTGTGGTGGTGTTATGAGCCCAGGACCTCTCCTGTTACATCCTGCAATGTACAAAACAGCCATCTGCAAAACATTTCCTCCTAATTTAGTTCTTGGAAACAGCCGAAACACCACAACCCTGTTAATAACAATAAGCTCAAGGCAGACCACCAGCAAGGGAAAATTCAGTTCGAGTAGTGGCTTCTTTGCAAAATTGTAAAGGCACTAAAATCCCTGTGATGGTGTAAATGAGAGCCTAAGCTACAGGTGGCAGCGCTTAAAACATGCTCTGAAGTGACAGCCACAAGTCTGCTAGATAAGCTAGTGCCATAATGCTCACTTCATCCTTGACATCCACTAGCAATGAGTCAGTAACAGCAATTATTTAGGTAAATAAAACAAAAAAAGAAAACAACAACAAAACAACACAATACGCACACACACAAAATAACCCACACAGCTAAACATCCCTTTATTAAGTCATCAAAAAACACATTTTCCCCAGCTGATTCACCCCTGAATGACTGTTCTTCTGACTAATGAGGTTCTTATGCCACAGCCCCTGCTGCAGGATCCCTGCTCCACAGATCTTTCTGCTGGTTTATCCTCTGCTGGCTTTCATGTGCAATGAAAACCGAAGCGAGGCCGGGTGAAAGCCGTGTCTGCTCTGAACACCAAACATGGTGTGGTTTGTGGTGGTGCTTATCAGCCGTGTGAGGTATGCTTTCTGGATGGGACCAAGAAAGAAGCAAATAGAAAGAAAATACAGCTAGTTCAATTCTGTGTCTGTTTACTTACGCAAGACAAAACACAGCGCTCTTATTCATTTCCAAAAGGAAACAAGGCAAAATGTCGTTCCCAATCTGCACCAGTGCAATCTGCTTCATCCCCCTCCTTGTTTGAGAAGAGATGTGCCACAGCTCAGGACAGTCCTTTGCAGGCAACGCTGGGCCTTTCCTCACTGTATACATGTAGACAATTCCTGTCAGGAAGCTTTTATTGGTGTCTCAGTTTACCAGCTTTAACTCTGTGCTGATTTTTTTAGGGTAGGTATTAGATTCAGGAACAGATTGAGATAAAATTGCTTCTCCCCATTTCCAAGCATGAAACAAGGGAACTATCACAGTCTGCACCATTACCAGCTTCACAGAACCTGCTTCTGGAGAAACTTTTGCACCCCTGAGGCTGCTGGATGTAACCTGCATGTCAGGGGTATTTATATGGCTTTTGAACACCGGGCTAGTGGGGTTGTGGGGTGCTGAGAAGGAACATGAGCACACTGAGAGGAACAGGGACTGCCAAGAGTTATTGGCACAGACAGCCTTCAAGCTGATGATTGCTCGCTTCTCAGTAACCTGCGTGTTCTTCTACCTGAGTGGCTTCAGTACGCGGTGTTTTTGCATAACAAATTTTCTCAGATGATCTCTTATGGTATTTCCTGTAAGGGCTGAGCGTAATGGTCTGAGTGCCGTTTAATAGGACCAGCTTTTGAAGGGATAAGATGTACCTTCAACTAATTGCTTGTGTGCTCAAATTCTCTCCTCATTTCCGAGCTCCTCAAGCAGTGGCCTTATCGGGAGGGCAGAAGTACTCATTAGAGTTTTCAAGGAAATGATACAAGGAACAGGCTGACACACGCACACACAAACACCCCCTAGAAAATCCTGCTCCAAATAACATCATTAAAGGCTCCAATTACTAATTATGCTTTATTTGTTGTTGGGCACAAGTTTTTGGAAGAGGCAGCACAGGTAGAAACATTGCTTACACCAAGGCCAGAAGCACTGCTGTGAATATTCTGTTAGCACATGCCGTGTATGGCCGAAGGTTAACAGCAGCAAATGAGAATGGGGTCTTTGTTTGAAAACAAACAAATCTTTTTATTCTTTTTCTCCATTTTCCCTTATGCAGTGAAAAAATCAGCAGGAGTGTCACACTTCTGTTAACATGTATGTTCACCAGCAGAGGTCTGAAAACCTTTGCTCATCTAAAGATACAGAAAGGTACCTGGTGCTTGTCCATAAAAACATTAAGTCCTGCTCCCGTGGACGTGTGTGCAATCACATCATCTGTATCTTCAGATACTGAAATATCTTGGAGGACTGGGCCTTGGAAGGCTCATACAACCTATTTGAGGTTGGAAGGGATGTCCAAAGGCCGTCTGGTCCAACCCCTCTTCTCAAGCAGGGACAACCAGAGTAGGTTGCCCAGGACCATGTTTTTTTTTTCCAGTTTCTCCTGCTAAAGTTGTTTCATTTTGCAGCAAAAATCTTAAACATTCCCTTGGGTTGGTAAAAATGGAAAGAGGAAGCATAACCCTCTCCTCTTGAGCTTCGGGTGATTGCCTCAGAGAAAGATAGGTGTGGTGCTAACCCCAGTGAAGGTAAAAGTATCTATGAAATGTCAGCCAGTCTCCCTGAGCATAGACCTCCTTAAACTTATGACACTTAATAAATAAATAAAAATCTTTGGAACATCTGAGACAAATTTGACAATTGATCTGGTAAAATCAGAGTTCGCTTTGTGAACATTTCCAAACTCTGAAGCAGCTTGGTCAAAGAGCCACAATGGATGTGTCTTCCTGAGTGAGAACCAGTGGCCTTGGCTCTGAGCTTGGGGAGCTTGGAAGTAGTGGGACATGGGCTGTGAGATTATTCAGTATCATTTCAATATCAATATATGTATTATATATATATATATTAGGTAATATTTCATATCAGTATCAGCTGCTGGTGGCATTGCCTCCAGGCCAAGTGAGGGAAACCCATGTAAGCCAGCCAGTGCTTCGGGTGCCACCTGAAGGAACAAAAGCTTTAAGCTAAGGAAGGACTTGAAGTTGCTTGTGCAATTTGTTTGTTGGGTTTCCTTTCTCATCAGATCATACCATAAAGGGTTCATTGTGTTATGCACTGGGATTTCTTTGGAAGAAGGCATTTTCAGAGACAGAATTGGCCGTGGTTGTGAGCAGGCATCCCTGGATTCCCCCCAGCATTTCTCTGCCTGCCTCCGCACAAGCAAATCAGCAAAAGAGGAAGCTGGCTGCTTACTGGGTGTGCTCAATAAGCCCAGCACCTCACACATAAATCTCTGCCCTTGTCTGATTTAACAATATTTTCCATACAAGCAATAAGGGCACATCCCCTGTGTAACGCAGCAGAGCTGCTGGAAGCCTGCATCTCGCACACGTCACGGGAGCAGGCACGGCTCTGCCATTCCCACACATCCCCAGTGGGTGATCCTATCCCACGCCGCTGGTGTCCCTGTGGGCAAGGAGGGCTCTGGAGACCCAGGAGAGCTGATGTGGGGTTTTCCCTTCCCCAAGGGAAGGATGAAGGAGGTGTGGTGAGGGAGAAAAGAGAGGGTCCCTGCTGCCTGCAGCAAAGCGGGTTTGCCTGCACAGCTCTGAGCCAGCTCTGGTGTTTCTGAAGCTGCTGAGAAGCAGTTTCTTGTTGAATAGATGTGCTTATGAAAGCAAAACCATTACCCAGATCCCTGAGGGTGGGGAGACACAGGCGCATTTTAAAGTCCACCAGCTAAGAGTGACGTGCTTCACACCTCCAAACACAACTCCGGGCTTGTTCCTGAACCCAGCAACCTCACAGTAATATTTTCTGTGGCATCATATTTTCGAGAGAGCCACTCCAACCCTCCCCCCTGCCACACACACACTCTTTGCTAATTCTCTTTCTGCTGGTGCAAATCATTAGTTAAAATGCAGCTTTAAAAAATTCTAAACAGATGAATGGAAAATAAAAAAAAAAAAAAACAACACTACCCATGACATCAGCAAAACATACTAATAGACAGATATCAAAGGGATGCTGCCTTCAGCTACACACTTGAAATCCTGCTGACGTCAATCTGGGGCACATTTTAGCCTCCTGTGCTTTGCGTTTAGGAAGCTGAAGCCCATTACCTATAATTGGTTCCACCTACATGTAATTTGTCGAGGAGAGAAAGCAACAAGATGCAGATTCTCCCTAGGATCATGGGCACGAGGTGTGTTCCTGATGGCCTTGCAGCTCTCCTACAGAGAGGCTTTGGGTGGGTGTCTGTGGGGAATGCTCCAAGGAGCTGCTGCAGCTCCCAGAGCTGGTCCTGAGCCGTGGGCAGGGGCTGACTTCAGTGTGCACCCATACCACACACAGCAAATGGAAGGGGGATGAAACATTACAGATCCCTGAAGAAGGTCCCAGTGCCTGCTGGCACTGATGTCCTGGCTTGGACTGGGGACAGGGGGTATCTGGTGGGCACAGGACCAAGAAGAAGGCACAGTTTGGGGCACGTTGGTGCATGGATCCCAGGTCTCTGTGACTCAGCTAACAGCATTAGCGATGGAAAAAATGTGCTGAGGGCCTTGCTGATGAGGTAGGTGTGTTGGTCACTCTCATCAGGAAACAGGTTCATGGCACTAAATACTACGGCTATTGTATTTATAGCTGTGCTAATGCCATCCTAGCCAGCAGGTCAAGATCCTGTGTGAGGTGATGGGAGGAAAGGGAGGCAGGCAGGAGCATGCTGTTCTGGTGGAGAGGAGCAGGGATTGCTCTTAGCCAGAGGATTTGTGCTGGAAGGGACCTGGAAAATACTCCGGCTTGCTAATGTCCGCCACTCCTAGGGGGTCAGGGCATAAATGGTATATATATTTACAATATATATCTATATAGATGTTGGATTGCTCTGAAACTGGCAGAGGAGTAGGAGAGTCCATGATAACTGTGAATTTTTTGCTGAATTGGATGAACCCTTTGCTTCATATGGATCTGGTGGGGATGTGGTAAGGCTTGGTGCGGTATGTACCAAGGTATGTGCCTTAAAATAAACATGCTGGTTTAGCAGATTTGGGCTAAACCTGACCATCTCTTCAGGGAAATGTTCGCCACTGCGCAGGATGGGAACACCACTGCTGCCCTGTCCATGGAGGGGAGATGCTCGCCCTCCTCCAGAGGAAAACTTGGAGACTGAGGCATGGGCACAGGGCAGCAACAGGGGCTTTAGGGGGCTGTAGAAATATGTGCCTGCCTGCGGATGGGCCCTGCTGTCCCCTGTGGGCACTCCCTGCAGCACCAGACCTCTCGTTCTTTAATTAAGCTCTCTCATCACATACCTGAAGTGAGGACATTTCATGCACTGTGGAAATAACTCATGGAAAGGTCCTGTGAGTGCCCAAGGCGGTTGCAATCTGGGCTCCCAGCTTCTGTCCCTGCTTCTCTCTCTTGTCCCAGAGGAATAAAATGTGCTCTGTGGTGGCAGAGGAGAGCAGGGAATAGGCTCTTGGATGTGGGGCTGTAGGTTTTGCCCTCCCAGCAGGTGGCTGCATCACACAAACTAGTAAAAAAGGCTGCAGGGAGCAGTTGTTAGCATTTCTAATACAAAGAGAGGCTCTGTCATGGGAGAACATGGCTAGCAGCTGTGTCAAAGGCCATCCGTGTTACCAATGCTTGGATCAGCCCAGAGACCTTTTCTTGCCATCGTATTGCCACCTTGAGCAGCAGATTCATCCATCTCTATATTCTGGTAATTTGGAAAACATCAGTCAGTTAACTAGAAGGTGGGTTAACCACAAGGACCTGAGACGTGCCAGGCTGTCGTATTGCTGCCTGCAGCACTTCCCCTCCTTCCCAGCACCCGCTGATCCTCTGCGAGTGTTTGCCAGATGAACGGGTTACGTTTTCCAGAGTGAAAGAGGGGAAAAGTCAGCTCTGCTAACAGCAGCACTCAGCCCTCAGCTGCTTGGAGAGCTACCAGGAGCCCCGGTCCCTGCTTCTGCTGCATAGCACTGTCTGTCTGTCTGTCTGTCTGTCCCTCACTGGTGCTCCTCTGAGTGCCTGTGGGGCTGGTATGACCCCGCAGATGTTGGCTATGCCAGGAGGGATCCTCAGACACGGCCAGCAAGGATTTATGGCTGGAAGTCCGAGTCACTGCTTACTCCAAACAAGCCAGCTGTGGAAAAGTGGCTGAATAATTCATATTAAGTGGAAAGATATTCATGGATGCAGAATCCCTTCCATGGGTTTATCATCAGCTCTAAAAATAAATAACTGCCTCCTGGGGTCTTTTTTTTTTTTCCTTTGATTACGGCTGTAATATTTTGGGACGTGTACCTACGTTTAGCCTCAGAGCAGGAGGTGCGAGGTAAGGGGCTAGAGGAGCACCTGAAGACATGCAGGCCGTGGCCAAGGTATTGCAGGTGGATGCAGATGCTGGCTGTTATTTCCTCAATGCTGTCCACAGCTCAGAAGTAATGTCATATTTATTTATTATAGGATATTTGCTTGCACCAAGGGCACGCCGAGCTCAGGATGTTTCTCAGAGTTACGCACCAGGGGAGCACTGCAGGGCAGATCAGCCACAACTGCCCCTATCGCCGGTACCAGGGTTAATGTTTTTGTACCAGGAACAAAAACACCCTGAGCTTAATGAGCCCTGCCCCACCTGTGACCATCCTCCCTGTGATGAGCTCTAAGGGCCCGTAATGGAAACTTCTCAGAAAAGACCCGGTGTAAAGGCAGTAAAGGGCAGCAAATAATCAGCAGAAATGAGCGCTGATGTGTGTTTTGATAGAGCTACTGGAGGAGGAGGTTTTTGAGAAAATTGTAAATACAAACGTGGATGGAAACAACGTGGGATTCAGCCTACAAAAGCACAGTCCTCTCTGGACTGAGGAAAGGGCTGTAATAAAAAGCTGAACTATTTGGAGAGGGTGGGAAGGCAGGGACATGAAGGAGACATCCCTGGGACTTGGGGCAAAGTTACTGACGCTTGGCAGGGAGCTGAGTTTTCCACCTTCAGCTCCAGATAACAGTTTTCACTCCCCACCACCTCAAGGAAAATGAAAACTACGGACACTAAAAGAAAAAAAAAAATAGCAGAAATGCTAGCAGGCATGAAGCACAGAGACAAAGGATGCCCTTTGAGATGCACCTCCTGCCCACGCTTGGAGATCTGGATGCTGTTTGTACACAAAATGAGCCCTGGCCCAGGTTTCCTGGATAAATTGTGGAGTTTCCTCCTTGGAGATGTTCACAAGCTGCCTGGACGTGGTTCTGGGCATGATGCTCCAGTGGTCCTGCCTGTGCAGGGGGTGCACCAGGTGCCTCCAGAGGCCACTTTCCAACCTCAGCTATCCTGTGGTGCTTTGAAACATCAGGGGAAGCTGCTCACCCCTAGTTATAGGCTTGCAAAGCCGGGTAACATTGCGCTTCTCCGGGGCAGGTCTGGCTGCAGCTCTGCAGGGAGCCACAGGCAGGGATGCTGCACGGCCACAGCCCTGCCAGAGCTCCCAGTTGTTCCCACCTGTGCCCAAGGACAGCGGTGCCAGCTGGCTGGGTTTCCATCACTTACAGTTTCCAAATCTATAACTTGGCAGGTTGAGCTCTTCTGGCTTGGAGGACCTTTCCAGCACGTGTGTATTTGTTCTCAGATGGAACAGAAAGGAAATAAAACCTCAATACCAAAACCTCCTACAAGCTGCCAACATCCATTTTGACCAGCCCAGCAACCACCAAAGCACAGGAAAAGGCTGTTACGGTGAGTACCAGCATCTTCATCCTACCTACAAATTAGAAAGCGTGGCGTGCCCGTCTCTGCTTGGATTAATCCCAGGCAATTAGCACAGCCCTCCAGTAACGCTGTGCAGGCACCAGCTGGAGCGATAAATTACAGCTCCGGAGCTGATTTCCCCAACAAGCCGCGGCGTGCAGGCTGGGGCTGGAGGCTGTCCAGGCGAGGAAGAGCTGCTGCTGCCACGGGCTGCAGGGAAATAACAAGTGCAATTTTCAGTAACTGTTTACCAAGGGGAGAGCGATATATTGGTGTGCTTCAGTAAATTGGAACGAGCCCTCTCGACTTTGCCAGGGACTGTTCCTAGATGTATAACGGCCTAAAATGAATGGGCTTTGCCATAACTTTTCGGTGATTACAACCAAATGTCACTTTATTTACCCATCAAGGTGGATTTGTCGGGGGAAGAGTGTCACGTTTGGAATTATCGCTGCGGAGAGCTGTGCTAACAACGGTGCTTGGGCTTTTAGTGCCCAATTAGTAGCGTGCTGCAACTGCACCTCCCCTCATTACTTGCTATCATTTCATTCTGCAAAGAGTTAGCACAATGTTTATAAAGCCCTTCCTCCACTGAATACCGGTGTGTCCAACTGGATCGAGGTTCGGGCCATGCCAGCCCACTCCTGTGTTCCTGCTGGGCAAGGCAAAACAATAAATTGGCAACACACTGCACGGAGCCGGGGACTGGGTGGAAATCACCACCGCCACTAAAGGAGGAGAAAACTAAAGGAATTAGAAATAATATCAAATGGGTATCATCACAAAATAAAAAATGTAGTTTCCATCACTGCAATGGGGAATGCAACACCAGTTAGGAGCTCGACAGTCATGAGTGCCTCCTTTATGCGTGTCTGACAGCCTCCAAGTGTAATGACTGCTGTGATTGCCCTTACACAGCTTATAATACGGCTCCAGCTCTCCTTGGCTTGTCCTGCATAAACAGATGATAATAACCTGGTTCACACCATGATTTAAGGACAAACAATTACTCACGGGGAGGTATAAACAGATGAGAGAGGTAAAATTTAAAATTAGAGATTTAGAGAATTATGGTACTATCGGATGTATCAGTACATCTGATGCCCCTGAATTTATTGGCCTTACTTAGGGATCATTTTACAGGTGAGTTTCAAGGATAATTTTGCTTTGGAAGAAGATAATGATGCACCTTGCTGATGCATTTGGTTTACAAATGACTAATTTTTAAGCAGAGCACTCAGAGTATGCATAAATGGAGATGAAGGAGAAGGCATCATGACTTTGTTAGGGAGATTAAGCTGATGTTGCTGTCCAGGCCAGAAAGCAGATAGAGGTGAGGGGAAAGGAAAGTCCTGAAGCTACAGCAAGTGAATTTGTGTAGCACAATAATAACAGTGTGGAGGAGAGGGGTTTGCAGGAGTGGCAGCATCCCCTCTGGCAGGCAGTGCTGCAGGGTCACCCCACCTTGCCCAGCCCAGCTCGTCTGTGAACCCGTGGCTACCAAAAGTGGGAATCATGAGTCACAAACCAGGTGCTGGGGCTGGGTTTAGTCCTGAAGCTGTAAGGAGAGCATCCTGCGGTTGAGCCTGGGCAAGTAATTCCTAGTTTGAAAGCTGAGGGAACCCAAAAAGCCAGAGGAGAGAAGAAAAGAGTGGGGTGGTGGGATGAGTCGGGGTTGTTGGGAGTCGAGGCTGAGGACAAAAGGGGAGCAGAGGGTGGGACCATGTGGGTGAAAAGATCTGTCCTGAGAAGCAGGTAGAGTTGGGAGGTGGGGAGCAGGTCATATAAAATCTGAGACTCACACCCACTAAGAAGTTAGGACCGGAGTCAGGGAGAGTGAGGTGGGGCTGAGACGAGTCAGAGGGGAGGGGAGGGAACTGCTGTTAAAGGCTGACCACTTGTCAGGTAACACGAGAAGTGTGCAGGCTGGAAAGGCACCAGGAGAAGGGTGCCGAGTTCAAACAAGTAGCCTGGTTAGAAACTCCAGCAAGAAGCACCTTACATGAAGAGTCACGCACCACTTAGAGGTGCCCCGCAGCAGCAGCTGGAGAAAAATTATAGCTCTGTGGTACACGAGAGGCCGCAAGGAGAGATAAGTAGGAAACCTCCTCCTCCGGCCTGAGGAATCAGAAAGTTCTTCCGAGGTCATTTGTTTTCTTCAGAAAGTCTTTGTGAAGTCCACTTGTGACATCATGTGGCTCATCTCCTCTCATGCCAGACTGCTCCAAAGATAACCATCACACATCTCGCTCTGTTAGCTCAAACACCCGGTTCTTTTACGCAGATCTCCAAGGGATGGTGACTCCACCACTTCCCTGGGCAGCCTGTTCCAGTGCCTAACAACCCTTTCGGTAAAGAAGTTCTTCCTAACATCCAACCTAAACTTCCCCTGGTGCAACTTTAGCCCATTCCCCCTCATCCTGTCACCAGGCATGTGGGAGAACAGACCAACCCCCACCTCGCTACAGCCTCCTTTAAGGTACCAGTAGAGAGTGATAAGGTCGCCCCTGAGCCTCCTCTGAGGACACAACTGCACAAACATGGCAGGAGATGTTCCTCTACAGATGCACCATACCCCACTAGTGGCTTTTGCCCTGGACATTGCAAGGTTGGCTGTCTCCTTTACCCTAGGCTCTCATCAGAGGGAGAAAGATCAGATTTGAGAAGTCAGATATCAATATCAGTTGGTTGGTAGGTGGCCCACTGCATGCTCAATGTACTGGAGCTTCTTCAAAGCTCTATCCTGCAATCCCATCGTTTGCTTGTGCAAATGCCTAGATTTCATTTTTGACACTGAAAAAAAAAAACAAAAAAACATTTCAACACCATCAGACCCTCTTCTGTCCAAGCAGCCCTCCTTTTAAAACCACATGCCACTGACATGAACCTAGCTAATTTTGCTCACACAACAGCACTCTAAAACAAACAAACAAAAATCCATAATGCAGAATTAGCCCTTGGTGAAATTCCAGCTGACAATCACCTACTTAGCACATATCGTAGGTGGTGTGGCCCTGGCAGGACTGGTTTAACTGCAGTGTTTGAATTCTGCAGCAGAGTGCAATGTCCTCCCTCCCACAGACACCCAGAGCTGTACCTGAGCCCGAGTCCTAGCATGGTCACCGACCCTGACTGCTCTGGGTGGCCTGGAAGCAACTGAAGGTAAAGCGCAGGGTGACCCTTCAGCTGTCTTTGCATCTAATTATGACCTCGGTAAATCTGTTCCACAACCATAGTGATTCAGGTTGTCTTGTGTTTGAATACTATGGGGTGGCACTTACCTTTGTGTCACAGCCTGCGTAAAATTGAGGACACATATTATGCTACAGGCTTGGGGCAGAGCAGGGCTATGAAGCTGGTGAAGGGCCTGGAGCACAAGGCCTGTGAGGAGCGGCTGAGGGAGCTGGGGGTGTTTGGTCTGGGGAAGAGGAGGCTCAGGGAGGACCTCATTGCTCTCTACTACCTGAAAGGAGGGTGTGGGGAGCTGGGGTCAGCCTCTGCTCACAGGTAACCAGTGATAGGACCAGAGGGAATGGCCTCAAGCTGTGCCAGGGGAGGTTCAGGTTGGCAATGAGGAGACATTTCTGCTCAGAAAGGGCAGTCAGGCACTGGGACGGGTTGCCCAGGGAGGTGGTGGAGTCACCGTCCCTGGGGGTGTTCAAGGACAGGTTGGACGTGGTGCTTAGGGACATGGTTCAGTGGGTGACAGTGGTGGTAGGGGATGGTTGGACCAGGTGATCTTGGAGGGCTTGTCCAACCTTAATGATTCTGTGATTCTACAGCAGTCAGTATTCCTCTTTGCTTACTAGTTCTAATCCAGCAGAAACGCTAAATTTCATTTTTAATCTTGGGGCTCTTTGAAAAGAGCACAAGAAAGGCATTAGGAAAGGCCAATATTTACTTCTGGCAACCAAAACAATTTACAGAAACTAACCAAACACCAAGCCCTCCAGTCAGCCAGCCATTCTGTAGCTCAGAATTGCACTTTATTAAATCAACATCATGAATGTTTATTTCAATAATTTTTCAAAGATATATACAGTTTCACAGAATTATATATTTATATTTAAATTATTATCATTTGTAATCTAGTTTATTATATGGGGTTACATGTGTGTGTGGGGGGGAGGGCTTTTCTTCTCTAGTACCATGTATATATACCAAAACAAACAAAAAAGGTCAACTGTGTAACAAAACAGAATCAGCACAGTTGGCCAAGTACTATTAATTCAGTTCTGAAGATTTGAATTTCTATATGTAATGAACAAAGTGTTGGGGAGCTGTGAATGAACTAATCATGACTGTGCTTGGCTGCATTCTTCAACTCAGTTTTAGTTTGAAAAATTGTTCATTTGAATTTATAAAGGAATAAAAAATGTTTTCAAAAGACTATTTAAAGAAGATAGAACTTGTCTCCCACACTTAGTATGTTAAAGCTCTTGCTGTTGATGTTGATATTTCTGTATGAATAGCATTAATCATCCATAAACACAGATCTGTGCCCACATAGGTTTGAATGCTCTGTGTTATTATGGCACACTTGGAACATTTTTAAAGCTTTGACCATTGCTATTATTAGCTCCATTGATTTTAAGATGACTGGGATTTAATTATGGGAAAACTTCTTTTCTGTTATATGTAGCTGTGCATTGTCATTGCAATCTATGACACGGATCCTTTACCATATGTGAAGCTATTGAAAAATTCTTTTAATAAATCGAGCCCAAATTGTCAAGTCTATGTAAAAAGTTACACTTTCAAATTTGAATTAGACACCTATATTAAAATAACCTACGACCTTTCCAGAGACACTGAAAGTATGTAGCTCCTTTTTTTTTTTTTTATTATTTTTTATTTTTTCTGTTAATAGTGAAAAATATTTAGCAGACAAATAGAATTTTAATTCATAGTGAGACAATTGGCTCCAGGCACTTGCATTTCAAAAGCTTTTGTTTTTAAATACATAGCCTGCTTGCCAGCATAAGAGTAGCAGTCTGAAAACATCCATGCTTAGACACTGCAGAGTTGAAGCATTTCCATGTCTGCATTCAACTTCCATTGGCACGAATGTGTCAAAATGTTTTTCAATTCCTCCTCCTGCTCTAGGAGAAACATTCAGGAACTGACAAATTTGTAGTAAATAACCCTCAAGGTGGCCATTAGCAAGAGTCGGGATTTACATATAATTATCTAAACATCCACAACAGACCAATCTGCCAAAGAAATGGAGTGCCAAATGTGAAAGCTGACTTCTGATCTCCAGATCTCCCGTCCTATAATTAAAAAAGTAGCAGCAACAATGGGAAGCCAGCACTGATCTAAGTAGACCTAGAACTTTATTCACCAAATGTAGTAATTTGTGAGAAGTATTTCATTAAATTATTAATCACATAACTTCAAACTAATTTTAAACGAGAAAGAACTTCAGCCTCAAAATTTATGCAGACCCAGCTTGCAGAATGAGAAAAATGCTTCATTGCCCCTCATTTCACCAGAAAATGTTGCTATTTGCATAGAATCAGCTTCTCTAGGACAATGCACTGGGAGAGCTGTTGTTTTTTGAAGGTCTGTGTGCTTTTATGGAGCATTTGGAAGGTCTGAAATATTCAAGAGCACAAGCCTTCAGTACTCCTTGCTTCTGCAGCTTTTACAGTATCCTATCTGTGTTCCATATCAACAAAGGTATTTAAAATCCACAACTCCTATTAAATGTAATGATTAATTGGATTTTTCTAGTCTCTCTGCATGTTGACCCCTACAATCTTGGCCAGCCCTCGAGGGAGCTAAGCAGAAAATGCCGTGCTGCTCTTGGCACTTAAGTAAATAGCCACAAAATGTCAGAAAGTCTTTCCTATCCATGCACTGCCAGCGATGGAAATTGGAGTCAGATCACGATTTAATGAAATTATCTCCATGAGCAGATGCTAAATGCCCCTCAGTTAGAAACCACCAAATTGAGCGTGTCACAATAAGGATGAGTCGAATATAAAAACCAACAAGGTTACACTCCAGTCCTAAAAGCTGCCGTACCTGTTGCACACAAGCAGAAGAACAAGCAAGCAGTTTATGTAGGGTTTTACCCAGTCTTGCTGCCAACTTTGTGAGGATTTTTTTTTGAGATTCAGTTTTTATGTGCACTTCATGTCTGGGCACAATGCCAAACGCAACAGTCATTGCAATGTCAGACTATAGGCAGGAGTCCTCCACAGGAGATTTTTGACAGCTCTCTGAAACACACACATTTTCTTGAAGGGAAACACCGAAGCAGGACTGGATTATCCAGGACTCCACAGTGACGCTCTCAGTGACTTGAAAAGGGGAAACATAACCCCCATTTTTAAAAGGAGAAAAAAGGAACACCTGGAGAACAACAGGCCGGTCAGTCTCACCTATGTGACAGGCAAGATCATGGAGCAGATCCTCCTGGAAACTGTGCTAAGGCACATGGAAAATAAGGAGGTGGTTGGTGACAACCAACAGGGCTTCGAAAAGCTCTGGGGAGACCTTATGGTGACCTTCCAGTAACTAAAGGGGGCTACAGGAAAGCTGGGGAGGGACTCTTAGTCACGGGGTGTAATGACAGGACAAAGGGTAACAGCTTTAAACTAAAAGAGGGTAGATTTAGACAGGATATTAGGAAGAAATTCTTATCTCAGAGGGTGGTGAGGCTCTGGCACAGGCTCCCCAAAGAAGCTGTGGATGCTTCCAACCCAAACCGTTCTATGAGTCTATGACACCAAGCATTCCCATTCTTCATTTTTAAGGACGTGGCAGCTGTTTTTTTTTTTTTTTGTTTGTTTGTTTTTTTTTGTTTTTTTTTTGTTTTTTCCACATTTTTCCCTTTCAGAGCATTTCTAATATTCACGTTGACATTGAAGTAGTTAAAGACAAATATTCACACGCTGTAGCTGTTATCACAGGTATGTTCTTTAAGAAAGTTTTCCATTGAATGGCAAGCTGTGTCTTCTGGTGGATTTGAATATATCTGACATACAGCACAAACACTAGAAGATGCCATTTTTGGACTTGGAGGCTCATAGTGCAGGCTGATAGGAGGCAGCATGTTATACAGACTATCAGCCTGCACAGCTTTTTTTCTTTTGTTTTATTCTTTGCACACCCCCTCCCTCTCCCCCCAGTCTAGCAGGATGCTCATTGTTTTCAGATTTCAAGTGTAGGACTTTTTTCGTCTCCCTCTAATCCTTATTAAAAAGCTTACAATATTCCAGTTAGTTTTACTTTTAAAAGTTACCAAATTTAGCCCAAAGCAGTGTTTTGCTGCTTTATATTCTTTAACAATTACTGTTACTCACTGAAGCATGAAATTATCATGCACTGTAATTTTTCTAAATGCTGAAGTTCTTTTTTAATATATATTTGGGGAAAGAAAAGGTTGTCTTGCACACAATCCCATAATGTAAAAAGACTATAGACAGCTTAGAAACTGTAGTCATTTTTGTCTCAATTCTCCTCTGGTGAATTATGATTTTTTTCAGTTTGTAATATAAGAGGCTAATTGGTGTTTCAATATATGTGTGGAAAACAGCTCGTGGTCTCAGGCTGGGTTCCCTACCACCAATGCTTTGCAATTCAGTGGAGAGGCCCCTGGTGGAGCAGGCTGTCCCCCTGCAGCCCATGGGTCCCCCATGGAGCAGATCTCCACGCTGCAGCCCCCCCGTGGGTGGAGGAGCCCCCGCTGGAGCAGGTGGATGTGGCCTGGAGGAGGCTGCGGCCCATGGAGAGCCCCCGCAGGAGCAGGCCCCGGGCCGGAGCTGCAGCCCGTGGAGAGGAGCCCACGCAGGAGCAGGGGGGCTGGGGGGAGCTGCCGCCCACCCGTGGGGGACCCGTGCTGGAGCAGTTTGCTCCTGGGGGATGGACCCCGGGGGACGGAGCCATGTGGGAGCAGTTCCTGAAGAGCTGCTGCCTGTGGGCAGCCCCCGCAGGCTCAGTTCGGGAAGGACGGCATCCATGGGAGGGACCCCACGGGGAGCAGGGGCACAGAGGGACCGTGAAGGAGTGGTGGAGACGAAGCGCCAGGCACTGACCGCAGCCCCCATTCCACCGCGGTGGTCAGGGGGAAGAGGTGGAAGAGGCTGGATGGGGGAAAGGTGTTTTTGGTTTCTTTGCTTTGTTTCTCACTTCTCTAGCTTGTTAGTAATAGACAATAAATCTTACTCTCTCCATTCCTCTCCAGTTAAGAGACAAGGATATCATGCCGGACAGGGTCAAATGCTGTGCACAAGCCCAGGTAGATGATATCATGGATAGAGATATCCCTTAGTAAAATTTTTGTCCTATTAGAATATGTTGGGATTTCCAAATAGAGTAAGGTATCAAAGAAATCTTGGTATCTAGCTCCTAATGGATCTGTTGCTCATTCTGATAGACCCCTGATGTAATAGGGCCATGTCACCACACTGAACTCAAGCAATCTCAAAATAATTTGAAGCTACCTTCTGTAAAAGCATATCGTTCAATTTTCAGATATATTTCATGTTCTGTAACAATGTTAAGGACTGCTTCCATAGTTTTTAAAAATAGGAAGAAAGGGGTACATCACGGTTGTCACATTTGTTCAATCCCATGACCTCAAAAAATCATTTTTGCTGTTGGAGAACCTTCACCATAGATGCATAGGGATTAGAAGACAAAAAACCTCCAACTCTTTTCAATGCAAAAATCTTAAATACTGATCTAATCTCTGAAATACTGTTCACTAATTTAGCAGACATTGCCTGCATCTATGCATCTGCAGTCTTGCTTGACATGAAAGATGCAGAGAGAGGACTGACATAACGTTAGGATAATCAGTTCCTAGAAACACAAATAAATGTGCTCACATGGAAGTATAACTTGAGTTGAATGTCATTAGCACAACTCGTAACAAGACGATTAAAACAGCCTTTACAATAAAGCAACATTTAGTGAGAGCTGAAATAACATAATAATCACACTCGAAGCAGCTGATACATGATTGCTTTATGACGTGATGACATTCAGACTCTTAAGAGCCAACGCTTGACAGCAGCGAGACTTTTAGGCATTCATGGATATTGCATCACTGAATAATATAGCATGCTAGTAAAGTATTTGGAGATCTTGAGATTTTTATTTTTTTTCTACCTTAAAAACAGTAACAGGAAATACGAAAATGAAAAATACTCCTAGCGAAAAGCTGAAAATGCTTTCGGGATCAGACCGCTGCAAGATTATACTCCGTTCAGCTGAAACATACACATAAACTGTTTCTGGAAGAGCACTAAGTAATGTAGTCATATCGACCTCACAAATATGTGTACAAGTAGAAAATTTTGAATTTAGACTTAACAAATTTTAACAAAGTACACACATATAGGCATGACCAATTAAAGCAACAGAAAACGAGAGCATGGCAGGATGTTTTGGATACACCCTAAATTCTTCCAGCACCTGAGATCTTCATTAAATTTAATATTTTACCTTTTAGGAAATGTTGCTTTTCTATCTAGTATTGTAGTGAATAATTGCAAAGTTACTTCTCCATTTTCTCTGTAAGATCTCCACTCCGCATACTCTCTCCTGAATTGCATAACCTGTGGAATGCAGATCAAGGACATGACTGATGATCCTTCTGTAATTAAAGCTCCCTAATGCTGCCAGCACAACCTCTATACAAAGAGCTAGGGAGGCAGTACCTCTGCCCTTTTCTGAACCCTTAAAATCTCTTGTGAAGGCAGCAATCACAAGCTGTTAGAGGGAAAGGAAGAACATAATCATTTGAACTTCTGGGAAGAAACTGGAAGATATCCTTTAGTTCATTTCAAAGCTGGTGATGTCTGCAAACAATCCTCCTTACGTATCCAAAACACACTTATACAAGCTCCAAAAGGAACTCAATGACCATAATAACAGATTTCTGAGTGTTAGCCTGAAAATTAACTCACTAAAAGCAAAAAAGAAAAAGGCAGACAATTTTGCAGATGTTTTTGAACATAAGCCAAACAAAGTTTATTTCTGCCTCACCAGACTCCATCATTAAAACTGGAAACAACAGATTTCAGAGATCTCCATAGTAAAAAGATGAAGCCAGTGTTTGTTTGCATGGTAGTTGACCTGCATAGTTCAGTTGTAACAACTGATCAGCAATGCTGCTGCAAAATGAACAGCCCTTGAATACAGATGATGTAGAATATTAATTTTGGCAATAATTGAGTACTTGGAGGCTTGCATGTAAAGAGACAAATGTATTATACATCTCACATTACACTGTGAGAGGTTAGAGGATTTTTGAAGCCTTACAGGACAGAAACCATAAAATGTGCACATTGTATTATCAAGAGGGAAAACAAAGACTGAATTTCAAAGACATACAATCTTGAGATCAACCCAGACAAACATGGGGGGAGGGAGTGAACAACTCAGACTATAAAGCCCCTCTATGAAAGCAAACAAACCACATCTGGATTATTTAAACTTCTGGAAAAAAAGTCACATAAACATTTGCAATGTAACGCTGCAACCCACAGATTTAACCCATAGTAAGATTTCTCTTGTACAGGCAATTGGAAATTTCTGTGCAAAAAAATAAGAAATAAAGCTAAGGAAGTTCTGTTAAATGAAGATTGAACATTTCACATAACAAAATTTCTATTTAAAGGGTAATCGTAATAATAACTGATCATCTTAAACCCACAGCTGAAAGACTGGACCAAATAGAACATAAAATTCTTTTAATTTTAATAAGGGAATTAAAAAAGTAACCAGAGGCCTCAGAAAAGTAACGAAGTGATAGAAACTTTCATCTTTATATGCACCAAGGAGGGCATATGCAACAGTGCTTGTGAAAATGCTGAGACAAAGACATGGGAAACAAGCCAGGATGTCCTGTCCAGCCTTAAGCTGCTGCTCCAGAAGGATGCAGATCTTTTGTAGGTCTTGTGTTAGATCTGCCAGTCCTACGCAGATGTCTCAGGGTATGGCAGTAGATCTGAAACGGCATCACGTCTCTACGTGCTAGCATCTGAATGTCACCTAAACCTGACTTATGAGTAACTTCTCACAACAGAGTTCATTTTAGTCATCCATACATGAACCTGAACACCTTAAAGTCACAATTTCTGTACACTGAAAGACCATGGATGTGGTATGGTTGTCACAACTACAAATACGGCAGGGTATGATCTTTATGATCTGTTTGTAAAAAGTACATACATTCATTGCAAACAGCGGCGTATACTCCAAGTGAAAATTAACCTGATACCAAATCACACATAGATAACAAAAAGAGATTTTTACTAAAGTAATGCACCTTTTTCTGCTGATGGTGGACTCCAGTTCTTTCGTCAGTCTCTCTCTTATGCTAATACTGTAAGCACTCCTATTTTTCTTTCTGTTTCCCCTCCCACAAAGTGGCAACCGAAGAAATCAATTAGGTAACTTGAATGCACATTTTGTAGCAACATAAAGATTTTTAGAGGAAATGGAAGTCAAGAAAAAATGGTATTTCAAAACACTCCCTCTTCTCTGCCTCAGAGATCAACAACTGACTTAAAAACTAGTTTTAGAGAAGTAAGTGCACCACCAAAAACATTACTGCCACCAAACCATTATTTGTAACAACAGACAGAGATATAAAATGCACCATATTTAAACACGCTTCTCCCTCCATGGCTAAGGGCAGTTAACTTAATACAGGAAGCTCCAGATACTTTTTAGGTTTGAAAACACTGAAAAGCACAAAAGACAGCAGACTGACCATCGGGGCTCTGCAAAGGATGCAGTACTTACCTTTAGAGAACATACTTTATTTAATAGAAGTTTTTTGCTCCAATATACAAAATAGGGGACTGCAGTCCCAATTAACATTTACATAGGTACACCGCAAATCATTTCCACCATTTACAACAACTGACGACTTTCCCATACTCCCCTCTGTACTACAGCCAAGAAATAATCCTATAATGCTTTACATACCAATCAGTCATATTTTGCACTTCCCTGCCTCTTTTCTTTTCTTTTTTTTTTTTATGAAGTTGCAGTTTCTGATAATAGTTTAATTGAGAACTTTCAATTATTTCAGCTGCACTAAAAGTAAAATGAAATATATAATTTGGAATACTATCTCAAAAACCCTATACAAAACGAAAGTCAGCGCCTTATAAAAATATGTGGCAGGAGTAAAACCAGTGAATAAAATGAAAATGTTTTGAATTTTGTTAGGGTATAAAGTATTTAGCAGCTAGTCTCAGATTTTGACTACACTAGGAAAAGAAAAAAGAAAGAAAAATAACAAAAAATTGTCCATTAGCAAAAAGTAACATGACAGTTCTTTTACAATGCTGTACCTTTAGTATGCAAAGGACTTCATCCTTCTAACATGCACCATTAACCAACCGGCTCACTCCTCAACCCTTTTCCCACTGAGGGCTGAAAAAAGGTGTTAAAATTACTTGAACCCTTAAGAAAAATCCAATCCTATTTCTGCATCTCCCACAATATTTGAGCTTTACTTTACAGTGCTGGTAGTTTAATCATGATACATAATTTTATACAAAAGAATTCTAGCCAAACCAGGGCTTTAGAAACTTTACATTTTACAAAAGCAATTTGTTACAGCATGACAGTTGCTAAATAGCCCAATTTATTTAGTGACCCTGTTAAAGATTTGTTCAACTGAGCGGATAGGTGAAGTCATTTCCTGAGCTAAAAGATACAGGTAAGTAAATAGTCAGTTATAGCAGCAGACAGGAGACATTCTTGTCAAAAGTTGTAACAGTATCAATAAAATAACCTTAGAAAACTACAATAATGTAAAAATCACTAGCTGAAGAGGGGTGACAAGGACATCCAAGACCTGATTGCCATCATCTGGAACATATATCCCCTGACTTTCCAGAAATTACATTCAGCTACTGTCAGACAAAGTACTGTTAAATGGAAGAATGTCAGTCAGATCACAGTAGTTCACATTTATTACAGATCAGGTGTTTTGTCAAGAGTTAGTTCTTAATGCTGTTTCGTAAACCTAAAGCAGGGTAAAACAGCTGGTTTCAGTGAAAAACCCTACTTTTCATTCTACTTTTAAAGGAATGCAGTATCTTCAGTCTCACTGAATTTTAAGCTTATTTCTTTTTATTACTTAGAAAAAATTATACTTGAAACCTTGAGTGGTTTTTGAGACAGTCACCCATGTTATTGGTAACATAAGTGGATCTGTTTTGAAGAAAGGGAATGATATTCTGAAAACAGCTTACTTTGATCCAAATCATTCTAATTTGCTTAGAGTACAAGATATTAATAAATGATTAAAGAACTATAAAGACTGGTATACCACCACTGCACCATCATTTTCTTTTGATATGCATTCTTAAAAGTCTTCTGTGTAGTATTTGTTCACTTTTTTCATCCATTAATGGAAAGATGATATTCTAGTTTAATTAAATCAAGTACCTCACTTAGATACCAGTTCTTCCAGAAGGAAATCTCTCTCCTATGTTACTAATCTTTTTAAGACATTGTAGACACTGTTTTTAGAATTTATATTGGCTCTTATTTAACATTTTAACATAGTTTTAATTCAAATTAATATATAAAATTCTCAATACTTGTTAGAATAAAGGACAGTCAGTACACAAGATCCTAAGTTACAATAATTTATAAATAAAAATAAACTATTACAAACCAAACCTTTCCCCATACGGAGATTAAAAGCCATAATCTTGACTGATTGTTCCCGATCATACATTATAAATAACGTAAGCTTCTTCAGAGAAGCAAAACATACTTGCCTCCCTGACACCAGTTTATATCTTCAGTTAAACTACTACCATCAAGAAGGCAATTGGGCCCAGATATATCTTCTTGCTTACATGTTAACCCTCCCAGCCTCATTCTTTCAAACTTAAGCACAGGAAACTAAGTTCACAAAGAGTCCTTTACTTTTTATATGCGAAGTCTGTATAAAATACAGATTTCTAATGCTCCTATTGCACCAACCTGGCAGTGCAGTTAGAACCTGACTCAAATTCCACTGAAGTCCAAGTAAGGTTCTCCAGTGAGCTTAACGGGCTTTGAATTAGGACCACAGAAACAGCATTACCTAATGGAAAGCTCCTGCAAGAGCGGTTGGTATCTCTTTTTTGCTTACGGGATGCAGTGAAGACGTGTAGTCAGCGTGATACCTGAGCAAATAAAATGGTAATGATATGAAGGGTTTAAAAATCCCAAACTCTTTGCTTAGTTGTGTGCAAACTGTGCTACCACCCCTGGAGCTTCCTGCTTTTCTTCAGTGCTTGCTCCATTCCAAGATAGAGATGCGAGGCATAACAATCTCTCTTCGCTACAGTTCCCCCTCAATCCCGAGACTGATAGAAGAGGATGTAACCAGACTCAGAGTTCTTTGAGATGTCTGATGTCAACCCATAGAATTCTTCAATAGCTTGTGCATCAATTTTCTGCATGTGAAAATCCAAAATTTTAACGTGAGATTACCTTGCACAACATACACATCACCTTACGTACCGCTCTAAAATATGTTCTCAAACAAAAATAACTTTCACATATTAAATAGAATAATCAAATCCCAATAATTCTTAAAGTTGCTATGTTTTCAGTCTGTCATCAACTGCACAGATGGTAGAGTATACATATGTTTATGTATGTACGTGTGTGCAATTTTAAGGATTAAGTGAATCTATGAGTGTAACCCAAGGTGCATTTGTGCAAATTTCAAACACAAAAGCTTTAAGGATAACAGTATCTCACTAAGACTTTAAATTCACAATGAAGAACATATGTACAAGACATCATTTCTCACTCTAAGCAGTGTAAGCCAGTCAACTGCAGATGAGAACAATGAGAAGGCAAAAATGAAGGCTGACTTTTTCTTAGTTTTTCATACAAAGTTTGCCTGTCATCCTGCCAGCCTGGAAAGTCTCCTATAGCCAAGATTTTTGGGGAAAGACTTAAAGTGTCTGCCAAAACCAGACATTTTTGAAATTAGTATAGTCTGGTTTTCTTGTCATCGCTTTTTATACAAAAGAAATTGAAATTAAAAGCAAGCTCTCTTGCTGTATTTTAAACCAAGGATGATTATGCTACAAACAACAAAAAGGTGGAAAGATGAACTTTCCTTCACTTAGGCAGATATTATTTGATCTCATTCCTATTATTTGAAATGAAACCTCTCTCAGGAAGGAGCAAGTCATTCCAACTTGACTAACCATGGGCCAGGTGTTACTGGTTTGGAATTGGAGAGATTGTCCCTGATGTTTGTGAAATCATACGAGATCTACCACAGTGGCCTCTCTTTTCCTTGAAGGAAATTGAACTTCTGACCCTATTGAGACATTTCAATTTACGGTGTATCGTGATAAGACACAGAGGCAATCCTTCTACCTTCCCAGCAACCCTGTGTAGTTCCATTTCTGTCATTTCCTGTGTTAAAAACGATCCATAATGTGGCTTGGAGATAAGACTCCTTAATACCCTTGACTTGTCCTGCCAATTAACACAGTAAGTCCAATACCTGTCTCACTCTTTTTTCTTCTTTTTAATTATACAGTATTTTTATAATGTAACAAAAAAATGTAAACTATTCATTGTACTGGCTTAATTAAATCTAATAAAGGACATGGACAGCACAATCATACTTCTGTTCATGCGTAGGCATAAAAAAAAAGGAAGATGACAGAACAAGCAAAAAAACTAAAACAGTACAAAATACAGACACGAGCAGTTTCTGCTCTTTTTCTCAATGAAGAATAAAAAATAACTGATGAAACAGTTGACAAAGCAAAAACTGGTGAAGGGATTTTTTTGTTTGTTTGTTTGAATACCACGAATTCCTGGAAGCATGGCTAATACTAGCAAGAATACCAGAAGCAAAAGACTCCTGTTTCAGGGACTAACTTCTAGATTTTACACTGAAACTCAGTTTGTCTACTTTGATGCTTGTTGCCCTTTTTCTGAAACAATCCAGGACATTGTACAAAACAGATGACCAGACTGATCCATTCCAATAATTTATAACCTCTTAGAAAATACGCACAAATACATTCCTCCAAGAAATTATTTACTCTTAGAGAAGAACTGCAATAAAACCAATTTATCTGCACCTGTATTTGCCATATACTCTGGCCACAGGATCAGCTTACTAAACAAAGGTGAAAGACAATGGCCATAAACAAAGAAGCTTCTTTTCAGAAATATACAAAACAAAATGCACTTAAACTTACTGTACAGTCAAATTGCAAGGTGCAGCTCTGCCCTCACAGTTATTGATCATTTAGATTGGGATTGAATAACTCTTCTCATTAGCGTATCAGTCTTTTTACTTTAAATAATCATGCACACAACAAGGGCTGCAAGTGCTCAGGTTGGTATGAGAAAAAAGTCCAGAGTATACACAAAGCTTACCTCAACAATATCATCATCAAAAAGCAACCAAAAATCATGACTTTTCACTATTGCAATATAATGTCCTCTGTTAGGGCCACTGTAAAATAAAATTAAAAAAAAGAACACAAACTATAACACATGTATGTATAAACATATTTCATTAAAGTGTTTTTTTCTTGTACAAAAGCAGTATTTAACAGTAATTGAGATGGGTACCAACACAATTTCTGCTTGGATGTTTTTTTTCCGTCTTCCACTTAAATTATTTTCATAACAATGTCTCACGTATCTGTATTAAATATTGTGCTAAAAAAAGGATTATGCATAAACTGAGAAATAAGCAGCACAGGCATGAAAATATAAATGAAGGGAAATAAAAGAGAGACAGAGAACTTAAATCAATAAATGATTCTGATGCTTCATAAGGACAGGATAGATCTCACACCAGTTCTGATCTTCATAAAGAGAATATGTAGAGCTGTTGTTCACCTACAGGCTCAATCAGGAATCTCTTCATTTGCTTGACAGCAAATAAAAACTGAATTAAACTGGCAATTTAGAAGTTTCAAGAATTCTTACAGCATGGAAAAGTCTCCCATTTAAACTAAAACAGTTCTAATGCACAGCTCTTCAGTTTGTGGCAGACAAGAAATTTCTCCACAACCATGACAGGAATGAAATCTGTAAAAGTGTCTTACTAATTAATCAGATTTCAGGTAAGAAGATGATACACTTTCCAAACTAGCTACACCTTAAAACTGAAAGTGGACAACTACCTAAAGTAGTTCTGAAACTGCCTGAATCTGCTAATGACACTCATACAATTTTTGTGTTTGTATCAGGGAGGGAAGGCTGCCGTCTATGAGGGACATGTTTGCGTACCAAATTATACAACCCAAAGTAAAACACAACTAACCTGACATGGCTGTGAGAATGGGTACGTTTCCAAGATTGAGCATATGTAGGGCTGTACTGTTAGAGTGATAACTCCCTGCTACTCTGCACTCTGGGACCCAAAATTGGACATTGAATTCCAGACACTGCTTGGTCAATGCAACAGAGAGACTGATAAACTGGAGCAAGGCCAGCAGCAGGTTACTGCATTTGTCAGAGAACTACAGCACCAGGTGGGGTAAGAGAGGCAATGGTCACAAAGCGTGAAAAGGGAAATTCTGATGTGACATAAAGGGGAAAGAAAGTACAGTGAGAATGTTGATAGACTGAAACAAATTGCCCAAAGAGGCAGTAAAAATCCCCATTCCTAGTCATAAAACTGAACTGGGTACAGCCCTGAGCAACCTAATCAAGTGTCAAAGTTAGCTGTGCTTTAAGTAGTTGACCTCACAGTGTAAATTATTCTATGATTCCAGATGTTAAATCATCTTTTTCCACGTTGGCGCTTTTATTTAGTCGATAAGTAGTTTGTACAGCAGCCCTAATTTGAAGACTTGAAACCATAAGAACATCTATGGAAAACAGCAACATCAAATTTTCTTCTATCTGGGGGTGTTTTAGGAAAGGTTGGATGTGGTGCTTGGGGACATGGTTTAGTGGGTGACATTGGTGGTAGGGGTATGCTTGGACCACATGGTCTTGTAGGTCTTTTCCAACCTTAATGATTCTATGATTCAAATACAAGTCTAACAGTCACATTCTGAAAGCAAGGAAATAAAGTAATCAACAAAACTCATAACATATATTTCAGAAAATGTTGATAAAGTCTGTAAGAAACACACAAAACCCTAAAGAAAAGCCTTTATAAAGCAGTATCTGTTCTAAAACACTTTCCCTCTTCCTTTTTTTTAATGATCCTATGATCCTTAAAAGTTATTGCTTATATGACATGGGGTATTTTTATTTTATTTTTTTTTTCTTTTGACATAGATAGGCTCATACAAATAAACCTATGAAATATACTGCTTCTACTTTCCACAATGAGCTGTCATGGCAACAAACCCATATATTACCAGGATTCGTAGCATCTCTTCACAATGCTTCCCTTGCTAATAAACTTTTAAGAGATCTTTAAATGCTATTAATGACGTGATACTGGGTGTTTTGTTTTCATAAACACAGTTAAGCTTACACAAAAATCGCTTACATAAAATATATTGTTATTACCTTCCACAATGAACTACCACAGCAACAAGGTCATACATTCTGTCAGGATTGGTGGCATCTCCTGAGGTGTTAAATAAACGAAGCTCTAAAGGAAAAACTACTCTATAAGAGAGTTTTGTGTATCGATGCAGCTGATCCATGTATTTAAATCTCTTCAAATGGAGAGCTAGAATCATAGGAAGCTTTTTTACTTTCATCCTGAAAAACACAAACATAAAAATGCAGTATTTCCAATATTGAGCCAAATCCTTCAGCTGATACTGACTAACAGAAAACGTATCTACTGAGGTCTTTAAAAAAATTAGAAAGATACTAAGATCATCAGCCATCTTAATAATACAAAACTTCCCCCTTGTTGCTAAAGTAAAGGTGGATTTTAACAATTGAGAGAATTGTAAATTTATTTAGAATAGAAGCTAAATGAAGACCCGTGAATAACCCATACAATAGTTCAGACATAGAGGCCTGTATTAGGTTTATGAAGCAAGGTTTTGGTAGTGGGAGAACTGCAGAGGTGGCCTTTTTGAGGAGCCCAGGAGCTGCCCCACATTATATAGGAGCCACCTCCAGCCAACTCCAAAAGGAGCCCACCGCTGGCCACAACCAAGCCAATAAGCAATGTTGGCTGTGCCTCTGGGAGAGCAGATTTAAGACAGGGAAAATCTGTTGTGCTACAGCAGCTGGGAAAGAGAGAAGTGAGCAGCAGCCCTGCAGCCCCCAGGTGAGTGCAGCAGGAGGGCAGGAGGTGCTCCAGACAGGCAGCACAAGCTCCCCTGTGGCCCGTGGAGAGGCCCCTGGTGGAGCAGGCTGTCCCCCTGCAGCCCATGGGTCCCACATGGAGCAGATCTCCACACTGCAGCCCCCCCATGGGTGGAGGAGCCCCCGCTGGAGCAGGTGGATGTGGCCTGGAGGAGGCTGCGGCCCATGGAGAGCCCCCACAGGAGCAGGCCCCGGGCCGGAGCTGCAGCCCATGGAGAGGAGCCCACGCAGGAGCAGGGGGCTGGGGGGAGCTGCCGCCCACCCGTGGGGGACCCGTGCTGGAGCAGTTTGCTCCTGGGGGATGGACCCCGTGGGACGGAGCTGTGTGGGAGCAGTTCCTGAAGAGCTGCAGCCTGTGGGCAGCCCCCGCAGGCTCAGTTCGGGAAGGATGGCATCCCATGGGAGGGACCCCACGGGGAGCAGGGGCAGAGAGGGACCATGAGTGAGGGAAAGGAGAGGAAGCATCTTGGACTGACCGCAGCCCCCATTCCCTGTTCCCCTGCACCACTTGGGGGGAAGAGTTATCAGAGGGTGGATGGTGGGAAGGTGTCTTTACTTCACTTTTAGTTCCCACTGCTCTAGTCTACCAGTGATAGGCAATGAACAATATTAATCTTCCTTACTATTTTGCCTGTTACAGTAATTGGTGAGTGATCTCCCTCTTCTTACCCAACCCACAGAACTCTCCATTGTATTTTCTCTCCCTGTCCTTTTGAAGAGGGGGAACCAGAGACTGCTGTGGTGGCGCTTAGCTACCTCCCAGTATCAAACCACCACAAGGCCATGTAGCACAGAATTCATTTTTAAGACATACCTCCCTAGAGCTCTCCCGAGTTCCCAAATGCAAATCCTATACCTCACTTGGTATACATTGGAGGTATCGCAACAAAGTTGTTTCAGAGATCCTGTGCCAGTTGAACTTCCCATTAAACTGGCCAAGTCAAATAAGAATTTTAAAATAGGCAATACCACTTTGCCACATTTCTGTTACTCCACGTTTTCCTACCGAGCTGTTCATTTAACATTGCCAAGGGATACAAACAGCACACTGTTATTCAGCCTACCTGATGCTACCAAAATAAGATAAATGCTATGCTCTAAGCGCAATGATTTTGTATACATGTTGCAGCTTCATTTTATTGAAGTCAAAGCCAGAAAGTGATAACTTAATTTTACTGAGGACTCACCGCCCCCCTTCTCTAGTTTGAGGTATTGAGATCTCACGTCAGTGCTTACAAATCCTCATCAGCCAAACACAGCTGGCCTGGCAACAAACAGAAACTTGCACCCTCTGAGCGATAAATTTGCCAACAAAATAAAATAAATTTGCCACAAAAACAGCTGCCAAGTTAGAGTGCAGTGCTTGTCGGCATGGCTTATTACCTTAGATTAGCACTGTGCAGAACTTGTCAAACTTTAGCCCTGAAAGGTAGCTCAAACGTCTCAGCAATACAGCTCAATGAAGGCTTCAGATGTGTCTAAGACTGTATTTTCAGAATGTCAGTAAGTATGTTTGTACAACATAATCCTCTTCCAAAAGATAAGGGACTGGGGACAAAAACCTTGAAAACACACCTTCCTTTTCTTTTCTCATTAAACTTAGACTTGATAGTAACTGAAAAAACCTGCTAGACTCAAGTTTTCTCTTTGTCCTGCAAGGAAACTAGGAAATAAAATGTTGAAGGGGTGGAAGATGACAGGAGCAACTATTTTTCTGGACAGTTACTTTATGTTATATTACTGAGATATGGATATAATTTCTGCTCCAATTTTTTCAAAATGGATGTCCTCTTTTTAAAATGCAGTTGTGTTTGACAATAGGAGCTCTTTCACTGGCCAAAAATTCACTTTTTCTAGTTGAACAGACACTAACATGGATAAACTTTATGATATAGAGAAGGAAGAATATTATGACTGCAGTGAAACTGACCTTAAGGGTCACATGAAGAGTAACGTATAAACAATAAAAGCTGTGTTTTGCCAATACATCAGTGCCTACAGTACAGACTTATGTCAACACATCTTATTATTGGTCAGGGATCATGTTGCCTCCCACACAGAAAAAAAGCTAAGGCAACAGAAAACAACAGGACAGACCTTGCTTCACAACCCTCTCATACACATCAATTAGTAAGCTTATGCAATGTGTAAAAGCAAACTTGGCAGATGAGATATGCCAAAAGCCACGTGTTCAATCTACGGTAAACCAAATAACCAGAATCAGTGGTATAACCAGTAGAGCATGTCAGTGTTCCCATCCCTGAAGCTCATCCATATAAGCAGACAAATACTTTCTTAGGTAATAAATAAATACAGTGTATACAACATCAGAGTTTTTTCAAAGGTGTAAACAAGACTAAAAGAAATATTAGACAAGAAATGTTTTTACACAACATAAACTACAGGCTTCCATGGAACTTCAGATGCTTTTCAGGAGCACTGTCATGCAGATGTTTAGCACAACTAATCAAAATCTCAGTTAGCAAAAAGTGTTAATACAAGCATCATTCAGACTGAATCAATAAAAAAAAAGTGCTATCAAACTGTCCCTTGCAGAAATTGTAACAAATATTTAATTATTTAGAGGAAAACAAGCTTAAGAAGTCCCATGAAATCAGTAAATTTTCATTACTACCCAGAATTTTTAAATAATTATTAGTAGTTTTAGCTTGTCTTTTTATCTTATCTTTGGTCTTAAGACCATTATTTTTGTCATTCTTAAAATAATAGGCCTCCCAAAACACTTGACATGGATTCTCACTACTCATGGAAGTAGCCTCAATGAATTCAAGCACGAGGAATGTAACCAGGTTATTCTTAAGTGGAAGAAGAGTGAAAACAGTTAAGAGAGACAGAACTTTCTCCTCATGCCTCATACACACAGAAAAGGAAATACAAGAGTATTTTCAGGAAATAGCTGTGTTTTTTTTCCTTCCCTGAATCTGATGTACCTTTTATGTGCTTCTTGCTTACTGCGACATTCTTCACAATAATATTTGTATTCACTGCACAGAGTTTCTGTATTGCTGAAACCCCTGAATAAAAAAGATAAAATTATATAGATACTAGTTTCTTACCATAAATATATATATAAACATACATAAATAAACAGAAATATGATTTTATTACATTTACATAAAATAAAATTTGCTACATAAAATGACTATGAGTTTTACTTCCTGCTTTCATAGTTTAAAAAACAAACAACCAAAATATGGAAGTTCAGATTTTTGCATCTACCTTAAACAGTGAGTGATTGAAGTATTCTGCTCCACATCAACTGAAAGGTCTAAGAAGTCTTCATCTTTGCTGCTTATCTGCAGGAAGAAAAGACAGGCAGATTACAGCTAAAACCTGTTACACTAATTTACCTCTTTTTCAGCATCATTTTCTATTGACAGAATGCATCATTGCCCTTGTAATAGCTTTCAAAAATTGCTACAAGTGAAATGTCTTTGCATGTTAGAGATTTGCAAGATCTGTTTCTGATTTTGTTCAGAAAGAGGAAGAAGGAAGCATGTATGTGTCCATGGAAGTATACAGTGCCAGTGATTATGCTGTGATTTTAGCTCAACAATAATTCCAGGTTCCTTCTACACCTCAGACTTTTTGAAAGAATATAATTACTAGGATTTTTCTCCTACATAATGCTCTCACCTCTTCTCTTCCCCTATGATTTCCTCTTATTGACAGATATGTATTTGCCTACCATAGCATTCCTAATAAAGAGCAGAAATGCTCAGAAGTCTCCTGTCTAGATTCATAAGCAACAGATGACATATTTGTTGGTAAACAAGAGCTTGGGACTTAGTCTGATAGAGGCAGAACTGTGGATAACAACTACACCACTGCACACAGCATGGGAAACGAGCATGGTGCAATTAGAAAACTATGACCTTACTGCAATCATGGAAACTTGGTGGGATGAATCACACAAGTGGAACACTGGAATAAAGGTCTACAAGCTCTTCAGAAGAGACACGCAGGGAAGGAGGGGCAGGGGTGTTGCACTCTATGTTAGGGAAGAGACTGATTGAAAATCAACCGTGTTATTAAAATGTTTAGGAAACAGCAAACTGCAACCTTAGCTTTTGTCTGCTAGTGTTTCCACTTTGTATCTAGAGATACTTGGTGTCACTGGTGAGAATGTCTACTGCCTTTTATGGCTCCTACATACAAAAGTGAATGCTTTCAGAAAAGGTGCCCAGCTGCAATTTCTTGATTGAAAGCAGCTAGAGCTAAATATCTACAAGAGAACAAATTAAGTTCATCTTTAAAACATATGAGATTTGTGTTCCCTAAGAGAAATTTGAAGCTTTTTTCTGATTATCAAGAGAAGAGAAGCACACAGTTCCTAAGGGCAGCAGACATGGAGAATAAAAAGAAAAGTACAGCTGGTCAAGACAATTATTTCTGAAAATTAACGTAATTGGGCAAATCAAAAGAAAAAAAAAAACACTTATGAAATTAAGTTAAAGCTTTCTCTAAATATCTATGAGAGGACTGGAGAAAGATTTGTCCCACTATTCTATAATCTTTCCAAGAATAAGCATACACACACAGAAAATATGCCACTGTGCCAGTATGTATCATGTCTACAATAACTTTCAAATGCTTAAGTGTAATGTTTAGACTTCCAGAATATATGCAGAAAACTTCCAAGATGTTTTTAGGGCAGGCAAAAAGAGCAACCAGCACCTTCAGCACGTTGCTCATTTCCCATTCTCAGAGTTGTAATGCAGTTTAGGTGTATGGAGATAACAATTCTTCAAAAGATGTCATTGCAAGCCATTTTCAGAATTACCAATTTGAGTTTGGAACACTAAGAACTCTGGTGGAAATCACTGTAGCCTAGGAATTAAGAATGGCTCAGAAAAAAAATCAGTTCTAGAAAACATTCTGCTGCAGTCTTGAGTGAGGACAGCTAGGATTAAGGTGCTGTGTGATCAGTGTTATTCAGACATGCAATTAAGATATTACTTCCTCTCTGGGTCTAATCAAAGAAAATTCCACGAAAGAATGAAAATTTCATAGGTGGCTTTATCACAAGCAGAAGCTGTAAGGGCAGGAAGGCAAGTGGGGAAGAAAAAAAGGATGTATTACAGTTGGACGAAAAGGAAATAGGTACTGAAATCAGAAGTTTGCAAAAGGAATTTTTCCATTCTTAGTGATAATATTGATATACTGCCTTCAAGAACCTCTCTCAGGTTAGCCGGTCATTGTGCACTTTGGATCATGAAGAACCATTACAGTTTTTATTGAAAGAATAACTAAGTGGATTTTTTCCATTTAGGCTGGTAACTTAGAATATGCTATTCTTCATTTTTAAGATTTTTCATGGAGTTTTGTTTGAACTGTTAATTTATGTGTACAGTTTTACTGAAAAAAAAAAAAATCACCTCTCATTCTAACCATGGTCTCTTCTTCTCTAGAGGTTATATTTTCCAATAAACATCACTAAATTCCTTACTAAAATGATCTCATTTTCAAAGCCATGTATTTCAATCATCTGTAGAATGAAAGAAAACCAAACCTAGAAACAGACACGATCATCACTTGCAGAGCAAAGCCCAGATGTATTCAAAAAGCCTTTTGAGTGCTCCTAGCACAATACATGCATCCAAACAATGATGTACCGGAGTGTTCCAATATTCTGATGAAAATGCATGGCACATTGTTCTCACATGATGGACATAATCTCCACTCAGACTGCACATCTGTAGTCTGATGGCCAACGCCACACAGAACACAAAACCCAGATGGCTGACACCCAAGGAATCTGTATTTCTTTCAGTTGGGAATTTTGCTAGCAACGTGAATCAGCTCGTGGACAAAAAAGCTTTTGCAGCTGTAAGCTCCCGTGTGTGCTAAGACAGAACCTATTTTTAAATTAAGCTGAAACAAAGGGCATGATTTGTTGTGGGGGAGGGAAGAGAAAGTAGGACATAGTTAAGTCTTCAATACAACTCCTGTAGAAAGACCACTGAGTTATTCCTTACTGCCTTCCCTCAGTCCAAAGTAGAATTTTTTATGTTGATGAATCATACCAAAACAAGAAGAAGACCACCAAGTGAACTAGAAAACCCTTATCAATATCAGTCTGATGCTTTTGATCCAAGATCATGTCCCCCTTTGTCAATTCCATTATTGTATGGTTCACTGATATTCTTTCCTGAAATGTTGAGGAAAACTCTGCAAAACCAATGAACTTCTAGAACATTTTTATCAAGCAGCTACAATAAAATTGTAAAATTCACTTAATCATACTTCGTATCTCTATCATGGAAGGGGGAATGCATCATGACAGGAAATCACATTAAAAGAATATAAAGACAACTTACAATATGCTTTGTAACTTATTTAGTTTCTATTGTAGCTTGACCCAAAACACTAATCCTTGTTAAATAATCATATCTATGTTTCTGATATTCCACTGACCATATTTAAACTGAGGATAAACCTTTAAATAGTACGTTAACTTTTTAGATCAAAGGAGGGCTAATGAGACAGTGTGTCCTGGAAAGAAGCTCTATAATCAGGACAATTAAAAATACAATAAAATCTTTCCATGCTGGCTTTCAGGAGCATCTTAAAATATGTTCCTTCTCACATGGAAGAAAGATTGCATTTTGTATTTTAAAATGCATTAAGTTCTACATTTAAATAATAATAAAAATTCTAAGGTTGTTTTCTTATCATTAATAAGCACTAAATCATCCCTTATTGCTGGGTAAGTTATGCAAAGTAATGCAATGTAAATCTCAAGTCATCTGCTACATGAGTTATGTTCAAGTACTCCTTACATTTTAAGTTCTTTTTCTAAAAACAGAAGGACTCTAAATACCAACAAATTCATAAAAAAATTAAACCAATCCTATATACTCACTATATTTGAAAATAAGACACTATTCACAGTACTATTACCTATTTAATAAGTGTAAATGTGTTTCTAAGTGCTTATTTTCAGGTCATTGTGTTTTAATTAGAAGCTGATACACTGAGTAGACAGAAGCTGATAAAATAGTTTCCCAGCTGTTAGGAGTTAGAATACAAAAGCCCTAGTATACAAAAAGCAATGTGTATTAAAAAAAAAAAAAAGGCTTGTGATAGATATTCTTTAAAATTCAATTAGTCAAGGAGGCATAGCTGTGAACAGCCGTGACATATCTTGTTCTGCAATAACTAACAGATAAATAGAACTAAACAATATCAGTAAAACTCAAAATTGTGATAGGTCTGATAACTAATAATTAATGCTGGTAAGTAACATATCAGCACTTTTTTATTATGTTAAGGACCATACCTAAATCAAAATCCTGCCAGGTATTATTCACTATGCCACGGTGAGGAAGCGTTATGACACTGGTCATTAGACTAAGCTAAACTCATGTTTCAGGAAGAAAAAAACACAACACAGTTTAAGAACTAAAAGAAAAGTGATTGACAGTTGCCATAAGGTAATAACTAGGGAGGAGAAATGTACCAGAAAAGATTGTAAGTAGAAATCAGCACTTAAATTACTCAAAATATCGTGACCTATTGAAGTCTGAAGTTGCATTATATATGACGTTAGTAAACTTTTTTTTTTTTGACATCAAAAAGTGGTGGGATTTCTAGAAGACAAAAAAGAATACATGTGAAATATATATATTCAATCTGACTAATTCCTCCTTTCCAATGTCATGCTGAAATATATGCATTATGTAATTAAAGAAAATAGGTATGGAGAGCCACACAAAAAAATGCAGTCATTTAGCTTTTTACTATATCTAAGGCATAGACCGTGACAAAATTACTGTAATTTTCAAATTGTGCTGTTTTTTCTTTCTCAAGGAGGTAAAATTCAATTACAAGTTTTTCTCTGAAATATATTCTTTCTCTTACTGTAGAACTACTCTCAAAGAAATTTTGGTATAGCTCACTCAAAGAGGGAGTTTATTTATCAGGGTTGAGTAGCAGCAAAATACCTGTGGACAGACATTTAAGTAAAGATTACTTTTCCTGTATTTTAGGTCTTTGAGTATCCCAGTCTAATGCCTCAGTGCCAACTGGCATCCACAGTATGCTCATACAAATGTAAAATTTCTAAAGAAAGAAACTAATTTGTTAGTCTGTTAAGATAAATTCTTCATGCTTCAGAACTTTGTTTCATCATTCATGTATTAAGTAAATACAGACTTACAGTTTCACATGTAAGACATCTGGTTTCATTTGTTAATGTTCCCTGAAAGATTTCATGAACCCAGGTTGGGTCTGGTGGGCTGTTATTTTCATTATCAATGTTGCCATTGGGTAGGCGACCATTTTGCTTCTCTTGTTTTCTTTCCTCTTGCAAGATATCCGCAATTGTATTTAATAGATAGTTCAAGAACTCATGTGCATCCTGCTGCATGTAGTTATCAAAAAGCTCTAAAAGATTAAAAATAGCAATAAATTGGTTAGTATTATACTACAAACAAGATTTTAAAAATGGAAATTTCAAAATCAGTCTTTGTTTCAGGTCTTGAATCATTTCACAGTAAACACTAAAATCAGTACTTCACATATTAAGCCAAAAATATAGCAGGGGGGTGGGGAGAAACTCAGCTTACATACACATAAACATCTCAACTGATCAGAATTACCAGAAAAGTGAACCATTCTGCAAGAAAACTAGAGCACTATTCTGGTAACTAAACATTGGTGTACGTATAGTGGCACCTGAAATTTTACAGATTTTAATGGTTTGGATCTCCTACAGGGGCTACGCTGTTTTAGACAAACTTAGGTCAACGTGTTGGATAACACAAGGCATGTCAAATGCCATTAGATGTTGATATTTTCACAATGAACTCAGAACTTATGACAGGAAATATTTCATTGTTTATATATTCTATCAAGGAAGAACATGAACAGTAAATGTTCAAAACATTCCTTTATTGATTTTTACTTTTAGGGGTTTAAGGCCACCATTGCTCTGTCATAAATGCTTTGCTGTCAGAAACAGCAATGAAAATAAAATTCAAATGTCAGTATCTCAAGTTCTTAAACAACAATGGTTTTTGCAGATCTTTTTAAGGCAGTGTTTGTAGGAGCTATGTCACATTAGCCTGAATATCTACCCAAGGCAAGAACAAACAAGCTTTTTATTAGGACTTGAAGTAATAAACAGATCTATCTTTTAAGATCTGAAATATTGCTTCCAGAGATTGGTGTATGTAGCAACTTTATTACTGACAGACTTGTTGGACAGATAAAAACACAGTCACTATGTTTTGCAGTTCACATTGGTTTAACAACATCTCTAAGCATAACAATCATAGAATTAATTCAGTTGATGGGAAATAGTTTTGCTGGCACATACTTGCAATGTATAGCAATACTACAGATTTAACTCTCTTACAAGTCTATTATCTTGTTTACGTTCAGACTGGTACCACCGTGAAAACAGTTTATTGTAGCCCCTTGAAATACCACCTTGAGACATCCTCTGCTTCTACAAATCCTCACTTACGGACTAAGAAAACCTAAAGGGCATTGAACCAGATTTATTAACAGATACTTCTCTCTGACCAGGAATTCTTCAAAGGAAATTTTCCTATCAGTTTAACAACCATGCTATATTATTGGCTAATATCATACATATTTGGTTTTTTTTTTAGCATTCACATCAGTTAACTGTAACTTTCAATTTGCTCTTGATAACACTAAGAGACTGGCCTTAACAAGAGGAATAGTTCTTAGAATTGGAAAGATGAATGAAGAATATCCTCAGTGATGAGTAAGTTTTGAAATGAACACAGGGACTACATCAAGGCTTTACTATTATTCACTATCATTCACATTGATGCCATCCAGGAGTAAACTTTGAACACACCAAAAAAATCCTGAGTTATTAGCAAAGTAGGGAGAATATGATGCTAGTCTGTATCATTTGGTTAAACAGTGCAACAGGGCAGCCAAGAATATGAATCAAGTAGCCTATTTAATGAACTCCTACACTATTTTTGAGAAGAAAAAGTTCTACTGTGAATCTAACCACCTACAAGATCTTTATTTAATCAAGTAAATCACGGCAGAACAAGAGCTACAAGTCTCTTGAGGTAAAACACTCCAGAGGTTCCTCACCATGTTACATCACAGATCTCTCGGGGATATCTGCCCAGCCAGTAAATTAACAACATTGTTCATTTTATGATTAGAAGAAATTTAAGTAAATGTAACAGTATTCCTTCAGGTGGCTTCAAGGCAGTTGCTGCTTCACAGACAGTTAAGCTTTAAGGTCATTAATATATGTATGTTGGATTCAGGCTTGGAAAACAAAGATTGAATAGCAGCATTGTAGTGTGGAATACATCAAGTTTATGTTCTCAGTCATCTCCCTGGTACAGCTGGATACTGACTGGAACAGAATTTTGATTGGTATTGCATACCTATCTGATTCTTTCTTAATCCTACCCTTCTCTAAAGCTCAAAATTGTGTACAATAAACTTGTAATAGTATATACAAAGTCCATGAAATCACTGCTCAACAACTTAGCCATTTAATTCAGTAGAAAAGGTGAGAGCTTCATCATTGAAAGACTCAAAAAGCCAACAAGAGCTGAATTTTCACATTTTTTCTCTCTGAATATCTTCCAGTTCCTTATCCTGTGTAGAATTTCAGTGTCATGACATAATTAAGCATTTAAAATAACCCTTTTTGTAAAGAACGTAATGTTTTTCTTTCTGCTTTACATTTGAACCCTTCTCCACATTTGTCATAGTCAGTCAACATTCATTAGCCAACTAATGAAATAATAATGAACGATTTCTGTAAATACATAAAAATACAAGGACAGTTACTCAAGTACACTTACTGAAGAACTGAAGGATAGTTTTCTATTCTGCTTAGGTAAGACATTTCTTAATGTCTTACTTAATGCTATTCAGGTAAGAAACAAGAAATGTTAAAAATCTCTGGCAATCTCTTAAAATTTGGGATATCTATTACAGCAAATTAGATTAACAAACACTGGATTTTAAGCTAGATTCTTGCAGGGATGTCTCAATGTCTGCTCCATACATTCAATTTGGCATTCAATTTTACATTAAAAGAGTAATGATCTTTTAAACACAAAATAAAAGCATTGCATTTTGGATTATAAAATTACAACTCTTAGGCAATATTAGCAGGCAAGTTCAGAAGCAGTCTCTGACAATACGTTGATTTCTACACAAAGAGAAAGAGAAGAGGATTCTCTCAAAATAGATCCAGGGTTACACCCTCATTCTAGGGTCATCTCGTTTTTACCCTACAGCACCAAGAACACTTTTCATCCCTAATAAATATGTAGGTATTCCACTATTTCAACTTCAGAACCAAATCATACTTGCTATTACACAAGAAAAAGAAAAAAAAAAAGTTACCATTTTCTTTTCGTAATCTTGTTATAAATTTCTTGGGAGGTATAACTCCAACTTTTTTCTTCTGGGTGGCTATACTGTGGAAAAGATCAGCTAAGCATGTAAGGAGGTTCTCTTTTTTTCTTGGTTGACTCTTGTACGCTAAGACTTTGTCTCGAAATGGGCGACAGAAATAAAGTGCCTGAAGAACTGAGTTGCAGTAGCATGTATTTCCAAACTATAAAAGAAGAGAGACATTTATTAGCTTGCATTGTATTACTATAGACAGGTAAAATTAAATCTGAAGTATGAGAAAATTCATAAGCACGGCAAATTTTCTGCAAGTCATTTATTCTTGACTTTACGATGTTAAAGCATATTTCTGTTGTGCAAAGGATTAACAAGGACACTAAGTAAATGCAAAAAAAAAATGTAAATTTGAACAATGCTGTATCATTTTGTCCTACCTGTAAATTTAATTAGTAATAATATTTTGCATTAACTTGGGTCAAAACGTGCAACAAATACCACTGATTTCACAGCTCCCAAAACATGGCCAAGTAAAAATATGTCTATTGCATCTATCCATCTAGCCACAACAGCGAAGAACAGGCACAGCATGACCTTGTACTGTGAAGAAACTCAGCTGTAAATTAAGAGAGCTGTTCAGGCACTTCAGAAATTGGATTCTCCAAATCTTATTATTTGTGATCAATGTCAGAAATAACTGCTTTAACCTGTTTCTGTATTTTCAATTCTCATTTTAGGGTGACAGGACTGGCATTCCAGTTTTCTTCAAACACTGAAACGTGGCTTGTTGAGGATCTGAAGCTATGTCACAGGTGGTAGTTT
Source organism: Anas platyrhynchos (assembly GCF_047663525.1). Taxonomy (NCBI): domain Eukaryota; kingdom Metazoa; phylum Chordata; class Aves; order Anseriformes; family Anatidae; genus Anas; species Anas platyrhynchos. The sequence goes on along the minus strand of NC_092587.1, from coordinate 185,879,835 downwards.
CAAATGGAGATTAGAAGGAAAAGGACACACAATTTGGACATGGGCAGTCTGAAAGAGGCACGCCACTGAATTGAAGTGGGGTAAGCAGAGTCAGCTTGAAGAGCATCCATAACTCCCTTTGTGCCAAGATGCTCTCTCTGTTCCTCTTCCCTGAACTCCTTCCAACTCTTAGGCACTGCTTCCTTTGAGTCTTGCAATCACTGACACTATCGCCAGCTCACCCCAACATGACAAACCTCCCCGTCACCTCTGTGAAGGCATCATGAATTGTCAGTGGTGAAAGTCGCTCTCATTTTATGCTGCCCTCCTGCAGTGAAGCCCATTATCTAACACTGAAAGTGTCAGAAAATTCTTTATAAAGCCCTCAGCAAGTAATCCAACCTTTCAGCTGCAGTCACTCAACCTGCAAATTGAAGCACATACCTACTAGGCGCAGCCTGTAAAATGTGAAAATAATGTTTTTATGCTTTATATAAAAATATTAGCATATACGGGTACCAAATTATATTGCGATGGGGAGACTGTTACACAGCAAACAGAGTCCATTTAGAGGTATTAAGAGCAGCTTCCATCAACAGAGAAAAAGCACTAAAAGCTTTTACATCTTAGGAGTAATGGGGAAGTAACTGTTTTCTGCCCTCTACCAATTGAGACAATGACAAACAAGAGCACTATGCAATTTAATCAGAAAGCTGGGAAGGAAATTGTTTTTTTTTGTTGTTGTTTCGTTTTGCTTTTAAAATAATGAAATATGGCTTCCTAAATACCCAAGATTCACTCAAAGAAGGAGAAGTGTATTTTTTTTAAAAAGACATGAAGAAGTCTTAAGATCTCCATATTAAAAAGTGAGGAAAATAACACCTGTTAATTTTACTTTTTAAGCCAAGGAAAAAATACAAGCTATATCAGCTTCTCTGAGGCCCAAATCCACACTCAAACAGGTTAATGAATTTAAGAGGAAAAGAGGGCTTTTTTCCTTATAGGAACAGATGAAATTATGCATTAGTTTATGTCAAATCATTTAATATTATAAGCTATTTATGACTTTATAATTAGAAATAGCAATATACAAAAGTAACACATTAAAATGTTTAAAAAGTTCCAGTTAAATCAAATGGAAAAAGCGCTAAAAACCTCTATACCTGATGTCAAAAGATGAAAAGGTCGTAAATTAGAAATTTCATAACATTCCCATTTCAAGAAGGAATGCTTTGATTAGAAATTAATTACAGTGACAAGCATGCAGTGAGAGGCAAGCAAATTATTAAGCAACAGGCAACACTGAACAAAACTGTGGAGATTAAATGCAACGTGAACGTATGTTAACCTACACGTCTATGGATTGGAACTACAAGCAAGCAGATCAATTTCATACGGTTTTCTCCTACCAAATTCAAAATGACAGCAGGCAAAAGAAGACAGTTTGAAAACAACTGCCTGAAGACAATTTTATTAGATCATGTTTATTTTTTATGTAAAGCATCAATCTCCATAGCTGCAAAACCTGATGTATTTTTTTTTAAATGCAAGGTTCCGCTAGGGAAATGGGGAAAAGGTGGGGAGGTTTCTCTACTAAGTAAATAGGAAACTTTGTTAAGCAAATAAATGCTGGTCTTACCATCATTATTACTTTACACCTCACTTTCCATCTTTGACTCCAACCCAAAAGCAGACCTCTAACTTCAAAAACAGCCAAGACCTTGCTGCAGTCCTCTCATCCTCCCATCACCAATTGAATAATGTCAATCTGGGCCTTTTCAGCCTCCACATTACGCATCACTTTCTAATTCTCCTCCTTCCATACTCAGCTCTCCTGCTACCCTGGTCAACTGACACCTTCCCTCTCTCCTCACTTTCCAGCTAACAAAAGCCAGTTGCCTCGGAAGCTCAATGCTTGTACAGAGCAATGCTTGCACATCTTTTTACAATGAGAAGTTTGTAACCATAAGCTCTATGTCTTTAGTGTTACTGTCAGCACTCCAGCACCACTCTGAAATAGGAAAATGCACAGCACTGAGCACCCATCCAGCTATTCAAAACAAGAAGGGTATTTAGCTTGGTTTATTCAAAAGACAGCTGTAGGAAAACAAATGCCTTTGTAGTTTGCATCAGAGTAACAGTAGGAAAATGTAAGAAAATACAACGATGGCATTTGTTATCTTAAACTTTCAGCATGTACAGGACACTGACACTCCTCCATCTGTCCCTTTGGAGACACTTAACAGAGGCTATATACAGGGGAGTTATCTTAACGGGTATTTTCAAGTGGTTTATTGTTTGTCTCCTTGTTTCTGTGAGGACCACCTTAAGATGTACATACATAAGAAAGGCTATTTTCATAGCCCATCCCAATCTTGCTTCCTGGTCCCATTCTCCTTTCCTTTGACAGCTGCACAATCTTTGCTGTTACCCCTTCAGCTTACTCAGCTGACAAAGGAGCAACGTGCTGGCTGCACTGGGAAAAGTGTTGTCCACAGGTCAAGGGAGGTGATCTTTCTCTTTATTCAGCAGCAGTGAATCCACACCTGGAGTGCTGTGTCTCATTCTGGGTCCCCCAGTACAGGAGAGATACAGGAGAGAGTCCAACATAGGGCCATGGAGATGATGAACAGACTGGAGAATCTCTGCTGTGAGCAGAGGCTGGGAGAGCTGGGGCTGCTCAGCCTGGAGAAGAGGAGGCTCAGGGGGATCTCATCCATGTCCCTAAATCCCTGAAGGGAGGGTGCAGAGAGGCCGGAGCCAGGCTCTGCTCAGTGGTGTCCAGTGCCAGGACAGGAGGCCATGGGCACAGCCGGGCACCCAGGAGGCTCCCTCTGAGCACCAGGCAGCACTGCTCTGCTGGGCGGGTGACGGAGCCCTGGCACAGGCTGCCCAGAGAGGCTGTGGGGTCTCCTCCTTGGGGAGCTCCAAAAGCCGCCCGGACGTGGGCCTGGGATGTAGTGTTCCTGATTAAGCAGGGAGGTGGACTAGGTTACTTCCCCTGAACCCTTCTGTGATTTTACGGAAGCTGAAATGTTTCAGCAGCATGACAAAGGTTGGCCAGAGTTGGAGAAAGGAATGAGACAGGACTGCAAATCAGCAGTTTTCCTGATAAAGCCTGGAATTATCCTTAAAAAATAAAATAAAAGGAAGAAAAACAAAACAAAACGAGCTAGATTTGCATTTGGAATGGTGAGACTACAGCTTTGGTAAATACCATAATACATATACCATGTTAACGTTTAGCTTATCTACTTGAGCCATGTCTACATAGGCAATCTATACTTATTGAATCTCTTACGTAAAATCTCACTTCAGGCAAGAAAACTTTCTCTGAGCTGCTATTAACTGTCATTCCTATGAGTTCAGTCCCTCCAGATCACACTAGGAACACGAACTTTATTTTTCTTTGTACTTAGCATTTGGCTCTACAGGAAGCGAGAAGGAATCAGCAGCAAGTCTGACATGCACTAGGGTTTGACCCCAATCGGGCAATCAGATTTAACTGAATAAAGTGCTCATGTCAGGCATTTTTAGAGGAGTTGCTACCTCTGACAGATAGTTCACAAAGATCTTCAGTTTAGTGGATGCAAATGGCAGCACTTCATGCTACCAACGTTTTGATCTTACCACTTACCTAAAATATTTCCTGCTGATTTAGTGAATGGTATTGTTCTTTCAACTGTAAGCTGAATTTTCCATGTAGAGCTTTCAGTTACAGAATCAAACACCCCATGAGCCACCTGTTTTCCACATGTTTAAAGTGGAAATATATTAGCATCATATACTTACCCAGCCTAACATCTGAATTGAGGTGGTTAGAGAACTGAAATTTCTAATATGTGGTCTGCAGGTTGATCTCGCATTAGTTTATTGATTACTTGGGTCATTTTAAGAAGAGTTAATATAGACACATAACCAAGGTGGAAGACAAAGGCTTAAGCTGAGCCATTGTTCCCCTCCAAAAAAAATAGAATAATACTTTTACACTTTATTTTACGACATGGCCAAGACAGCATAAGCCCTTTGCATACTACCATAGATCATGGGACAAACTTTTAGAAGTGCTGTACTCTTGAGAGAAAGGGTGGGTAGTATCTAAGATATCTGTTTAAGTTTACTAAGAGGACATCGCAAGATTTAAATTGCCTCCTGTCCTGGCACTGGGCACCACTGAGCAGAGCCTGGCTCCGGCCTCTCTGCACCCTCCCTTCAGGGATTTAAGGACATGGATGAGATCCCCCTGAGCCTCCTCTTCTCCAGGTTGAGCAAAATCTTATAGGGAACAGTGTACCCCCTACAGTAAGTATTAACACCTAAACTCTTCTATTTCATCTTTACACAAAAAAAAATAAAAAGCAATGCATCATTTTGAAGAAAATTCAACTTCCACAGGAAAGGAATAAATTACTAATTTAAGCCATGGCAGTTAAGCTGCATCTAAATCAGCTTATCAGTAAGAAAATTTAATGACTGCCCAGTGGATGCCGGGATTTTAGACTCCTAAACCATCTTAGTGCTAAGAACCTAGAGGTAGAGACATATGCTGTAGTAGCAGGACAGCGTTACAAGTAATTAGTTTCACTACAAAAAGGAAGATGCTATCTCATGTAAAATCCACCTGGTTTAAGTACACACTTTCAAAAAGCCCCCAAAAGAAAACCATTAATAATTTGTTTCAGACAGAACCATGCAACTTCAAACAAGATACACTTTTCATGGGTAACACCAGAAATTAAATTTTAAATTATTCCTGAAAACTAAGAAATGAATTGAACAATTCAGTGTGTTTTTCCACACTTGCTTTCCCCTTTGGGCTCAGTATATTTTTTTAACATCTCAATAAAAATAGCAGATGTGAAGGCTTTATACTTTCAACAGCTTCACTGATTTTTTTCTTTTACTGTATTTATTCTCTTAGATTGGCAAATTACCAACTACGTGCTATATAATTCTAAACAGATTTTTTAATACTTCTACATTTTAGCTGCAAGTGGTTTAAAAACTATCTTACAATAAGTAAAATGATATAAAATATTAAATAACTAGCCCAATTTCAACTATTATTTCAGTAACCTATTTCAACAAATACGCTGATAATTAAAATCCATTTCAGTAAGTGTGTATATTCAATGTCTGTATATTTCAATGTTTTAATTATTGACCCAGTCAGTCTTGCAATTTAACAAATCCAGTCACAGCATTTCAAAGCAATCGAGTTAGGAACTGAAACTTACATTAACCAAACCAAAATAGTGTTCATTAACTGGAAATTGTTCCGGACCAATCTCTTTCTCCAAAGCTGAGGCATTGGCGCCCTAGAAAAATCAAAAGCAGAAAAACATTAGTGTTGCAACTCTGTATACAGGGAGTTTATCTGGCTGAGAAAAAAAATCTAGTGTTTTTTTTTTCACAAGGATAAATGACTCAGATCTGAAAATTGTAAAATGAACAACTACAGCCATGAGTGGCAGCTCATACACATCAGAGACATCAAAAACACAGTCACAATTAAGAGTCTGACCACAGCACACATCTGGGGAAAAGAGCCATTGTTCAAGCTATGTTTTGTATCATGTGTACAGACCTTAGTTATGCATTTCACATTATATTTCAATCCTGATTCTCACATATGCATGCTGGACAGTTAGTTCAAAGATTTTTATCCCCCAAACAATCACTGATTTACTTCAATTTATCTGTGCTTGCACACACACAAGATTACTGGTCGCAGCTGTAGACCTTTCTATATCAAACCTGCATCTTCAGATCTCAGATTGTAAGGCTCAGATTTTACTGAATTTACATATACTGAAGCAATCCCTCTAATCAGGAGAGAGGAAGACAGAAATAAATACAGACTAAATACAGAGAATGAATGAAACACCTTCCTGCTTGTACTCCAGAGGGGGAGAGGAAGTGGAGTTTGTGATCCAGGTCAATAATCATACATGGCAAATTAAGAAAACATGTTTAATTAGTCTGTTTCTTAATCCAAATACAAGCTTATAGGCAGGATAACAGTACTCATGAATGCAGGAAAATCAGTCCTTTGAGTTCTCTGTTGATCTGCACTCTCAGGATGTTTAGATTGGCCACAAAATTGTTTAACTCAGATCTTAAAAGCAGACAGGTCACCCAGCAAGAAGCTGTGCCACAATATAATATTTACATGCTTATGATGAAGAACCTAAAACCCTTTCACCACCAGAATTTTATTTCTACATTATCCAAAATGCCCTAGATAACATATTTCCAAATACGTTCTGTTTAAGAACATCTCAAAGTAAGTTACATCATTTTTGTGTATTTATGCAATCACACTGTTGGTGTGCTGTATTTATTAGTTTCAGAGTGTAGCTTCTTTAACAGCAATCACATTAATATAATATTATGAAGTAGATGATAAAAGGCCAAATGATGCTTCCCTCAACAAGCATTAATTCTCATACTCAAGCAATGTATCTCACACAAAGTTAAGAAATGCAGATTGTTCATAGGAAGCAGACTGGACGGTTCCACTTAAAATGAAAAATATAAAACGTTTAAACTGTTTTGTTAAATACCTTGACTTTTGTAACATTAAAAGATAGCACAGTACAGCTAGCCTTGATGTGCATTAGAAATGCTGCAGATTTTGCCCAACACATCTGTTGGTTTTGATCCTCAAAGAGAAGTCAGAGAAAGTAACTTTGGTTACTCTGTGGTTCCAGCTGATGACTGTAGACTAAACTGGTGCAATAAACAGTGGATTTCAAAGGCAGGAGATTTTTAAATTATTGTTATTTTTCATTTAGAGATAGAAAAACCTCTGCTCTGGAAGATTCAAAGAACAAATAACTTACTTTCTAGAGGTCTCACTCTAACTACTTTTAGTGAAAAGCAAATATAGCCAACCCTTTGTTGCATAAAACATTAACATACATATGCTCTCTATCAAACTAACACATAAGCATGGATATTTCAATCTAAAGTCAAGCCTAAGTGAATCTAAAATAGCTCATACTATAAAGAATCTTAAAAACAGATGCAACTCCTTCCCAACTAGTTCTTTTCATTTGTTTGTTTTTACACAAAAGATGTAGCAAATGGCCCTGGACATAACACAATACAACTGAATCAAAATCACAAACTGCATTAAAAATAGCAGTTAGGATTTCACAACTGTTCTCAAATGGTGCTGGTTTTGATAAGGAAAAGTTGTAGAAACCCTCATTTAAGATTAAAGTGCTCCATGGCTTCTGAATATTTGGTGTTGCAGTATTATTGAAATACACCCATGAGTTCTGGCAAGGTGGATATTATTTACAAATAAATAGGAAAAATAAAAAAGGAAAGGCCTTTTTATCCTATTGTTAAAATCTCTACTTCATTAAAAATAAATTCAAGCGGTTTAGGAAATTCTTTCTCTTTTCAAAGCTAGGGTGGAGTAGCTACTCTTTTCTATCTTTGGAAGGGAGAATATTATGATATAAACTTTGATGTTTCTGTTTCATACAGACCTGACCACTGTATTTAGATTTCTAGCACAATAAAGATCCCGACTTGTCAGTAAGTAAAATGTGCTAAGGCAGGCTGATACTAACAGTACAGTTTTCGGATTATTCAAGGCTGTTTCAATCGAGGCTTAGGCGTTCGCATGGTTTCAGAGCACGGCATTACTTTTGTTTGAATGCAGTTGTTTATAAATGTTTTATCAGTACAAACCAGCACGGATGTTTGATACCAATATAAAAACCCACAAGTTACTAAGACTTCCTTCTACAGCTCTCTTTTTGTCTGTCATAAGAGGATGTCATCCCTCCCCACACAGTAATCACTTATCCTGTGCACAGCGGGCTGGCTGCAGGCGGGGAGGACACAGCATGCAGCAGGAGCTTGCAGAATGTGCTGAAATAAATACATCTGGCACGTAAGAACTATTTTAAAACCTAACTATCCCTCACTCTGAGTGGTTTCCCATTTAATATTACAGTACACATTATCAGTTCCAGCTGATAACATATCAAATACAGATCACAGGATGGTTTGGGTTGGAAGGGAGCTTAAAGCCCACCCAGTTCCACCCCCCTGCCATGGGCAGGGACACCTCCCACCACACCAGGTTGCCCAAAGACCCATCCAGCCTGGCCTTGGGCACCTCCAGGGATGGGGCAGCCACAGCTTCTCTGGACATGTAGTGGGGAAGCACTGTGACACCACCAAATAATATGGTACCATATGATATTTTGGACAAGAGGTCAGCAGTGGTTTAAAGCAGAAGTGGAGTTGTACCTTTTTACATCAGCCACGACAGATTTACTGGACTTGGGACTAATGGACTTTCAGTCTATGATGTATGATGTAGAGTATAAAAGTTCTTCCTCTGCCATCTAACTGGGATATGGGAAGATCCCAAAATGATTCTCTTCTTCTTGGGGTTCACTGAACAACCCGTACAACTGGTGCTGGAAGGATGTAGTATCTTTAATCAAGAGATTAAATCAATAATTAATCTAATTCTCCTGATTTTCAAGTTTTACAGATACAGGTTCTCTAAAAGTTCTAAAATAGACAAAAACAAAAATTCCGTAACATTGAGCATTTCAACAGGAAAGGAAAAAAAAATCTAACATGCAGTTATAAGATGGGTTCCCTTTCTTTTTTTTTTTTTTTTTAAACTTGCTAAAGCAATAACTTTGCTAAGTATTTCCACTTTTATCATTGCCTTCTCTCACTGCCCCGGAGGTCACACTACTGTGGTACCACAAGCAGTGGGTCTCAGAAGCACTAATTCTAACAGCTAACATATGGATAAGCTTACAGCAGCAGATCTGTAAAGCACATCAGTGGGTGTTTATGATCTGACATGCACACTAGTTGAGTTTCAGATGTTTTTTGCCAGATTGGTTTTAGACTGGCTGTGTGACTGAACACTCAGCTGTGGCTGAACTATGCTGCTTGATTTAGTTTCCACCAGAAGGAATTTAATTTGTGCACAGTAAGATGACTTCAAGATGTAAACCAAAGTATGGTAAAACTCAGATGCCTGGAGGAATCAGTTCAGAAGTGCACACTGAAACACTAATGTGAAGGCACTCAGCACTTGTCTGAAGAAAAAAAAAATCTACCCTGCACTGAAGTACTGTCTAAAAACATGTCAGTGAGCAGGCAAACACGACCAGTTTTCAAGTGTCCTACCCTGTTGTTATCACTCAGCCTAGCAGACAGCTCTTCTCTTACAAAGATTGACTCACAACCAGCCTAATGTGCTTTGGAGATTACACTGGTGTCAGTCTTAGAGGGAGGGGGGATGCCGATCTATCCCTTTCTAGAATAAACATCAGTTGGTAACGAATGGCTCATCTTCTCAGTAGTTTGCTGTAATAGTTTTATTCTTTAGATTTACTGGGTTTTAAGTTTCCTGAGTAAAACCAATGATTTAACTTTTAAAAGAAATTTCTTACCTCAAAACTTATATTTGTTGTCAAAGTTCTGAAAGTGTCTTTCTCCCTTCATTCATGCTCTATGCTAGATCCTTGCCCACAATGCTTTCTACCTTACCCAAGAAGCAAGGAACAACAAAGACAAAAGGTGACTGATGTGACTAACCACGTTACATAGGTATATATAAGCCAAAATTTTCCAACTTGACTTAGCTATAGGCAAGTGAAAGACTATTGTATTAGAAGATGCTTCCTTGTCTGTGCCACTATTGCAGCTGTACAGAATTTCCTAGTCTAAACTAATTAATGCATGGTGACTGATGGAATCTTCTATGGAAGAAGAAATACAAAATCCTACTCTTCAAGTCAGATTTTATTAGAATATGTAAAATCACACTTTTCCATCTCCTATATTAGTCATGACTAAAAGCAAACACTACAGCTACATTAAATCAGTTTATATCGGTCTGTTCAACTGCAACCAAAACGGAAACACATTTCTTATAATATTGTTTCTGGCCCAGGAAGAAGCAAAATATGCTGAGTGGGCTTCAGTACTGCTTGTTGTTAATTTATTTGCAGAAGAACATGCTCTAGCAATACACAACTTGATAATCTAATTTGGATAGCTTCAGTTCATGCTTTTAAAATACTTACAAATAGTATTTTTTTCCTTAATTAATTGGTTTGAGACATAGTCCCACGTACTCTAATCATACTCAACAGTATTAACTCAATAGTCTAATTGAGTCCATAGTAAAACATCCCTACACAGGCAAGGAAGATGATTGCACAGCATGAAATTACCTTCACTTCCCATTCATCACGTCTACCACACCTGTCTTTTTGAGCCTCACTGAGCACACACAACATATTTTCCTTCACAGCATGCAGACAGACAGACAGACACTCATACTTCCTTCTGTATTGAACACTGAAGTCAAACCTAAGGTATTCCCATACACGAAGCTGAGAATCAAAGAATTAAGGCTCTGGGCTCGGCTCTTTCATGGAATGAATCTTCAAAACACAGAAAGATGCAATTCTTCCCAGGTTGCTGCCACACTTAAAAATGGATTTTGACTGTAACCCTCAAAGCAGAAGGAAATCATATCACAACAAATTAAGCACTGCCAATGCAGTAAGCCGCATTTATCTTGTATAATTCCAGAAAATTCCCGGGATAACGCTGTTCATGATATCTGGTGATTTTGCTACAGGTTCTTCCTATCAGATGGATTTTTGCTAGCATCAATATAACAACTTTTATGACACTTATTAAGCAGGATCCTAAAAGGCCAACACTAGTACCTTTGTAGACTTCTAGTTAAAAGTTGAATTATACATGGACAAGACAGGAAGTCTGTGCGATGTATTCAAAAGAGGATCTGACAGTGACCTTAGGAACCTTTCACTGCCTATAAAGACCAGGTAGTTAAAAGCATTATCCCCATGTTAAACCAAACCAACTAACCAAACAAATCCTATCACCCAAAATAAAGAAGGGAAAAAAATACAGTAACACATTTGCTCAAATGATTTTTTAAACTCACACTATAGTGTATTTTGAATACTCTTTTAATCCACATAAATTCCTGTTTAATAAAAAAATGTTCCTTTCATGATTTCCTATTTTCATGTACTTATTAAAAATCTTGAATTTAAAAAAAAATGGTAAAAAAAAATATTTTCCAGTTCTGTAATATTTATGTTAATATACCACCTCAATGTATTTATGCTAGTACATCATTTATGTTAATAAAACATTCTGGTTATAGACTACAAAAGTTATCTAGGGTTGTTTTTTTGTTTTGTTTTTTAAAGATCAGATAGATTTTGAAATATGTCCTTTGTTAAAAGCATTTAATTTATGAAACTTCCTAAACGAGGAAAACAGAAGTTACTCCCAATACAGGCCTTTTATCTTCCTCCTTCCTTCAACAGATTTGAGAGAGAATAACAAAGAATGACAATTCATGGGCATTAAGCCTTTTACCACATTTTAACAGAATCATTCCTACAAGGCTTAATGCAAATTAAGACTTTCATTAAGTCTTAATTGTTGTTTTGCTAGTTTAAAAAGTAACAAAGACTACTTAAAAGACCAATCTGAATAATCAAGCTTTATGTAGTAATGAGATCAGTTGGTCCCACTGACACAGCTAAAAATTCTCACTGTTCGAAAGACGAGAGTCCAAGTTTGTATTTTATCGTTTCTTCATGCTTAGAATGTACAAAATGAATGTATGTTTGCATACAAGTAAAAAGACAAAGAAACATTTATATAATTGAAATTATCCAGCCACGTAATATGCAAACTAAGTAATCCTCTGTGCTGGGACAAATACTGCTTTATAGCTACACAACTTCAGTACTTTTTTCTTCATGTCTCATATTTGACATTTTTTTTCTATGTATTTAGAGTCAATTTTGTCTAAATTAATTGGTATATTAAAATGAGCCGTAAAGACAGTGTTTTAAAGAGCAAATGTGTAGACTTTTATTACTGTACAGTAACGTTACATCTACAAGAATGATGATGACAAATGCCACAACCACGACTTGAGTCTTAGTGTCATATTCATCAAGAAAAGCTCTCCCAATTAGAAATCCAACCCATGAGTGAACCTCCCTGCAGCAGTGTAAGCTCTTAACCTAACTGTCTAACACACACTTCTCCAAAAATGAATGTGCACTGCAACAAAACCAGTGCCTGAGCGCTCCAGCCTGCTGATCGAGGCAGGTCCAGGCCACGGTGCCAGAGAGCAGCAGAGCGGCTGGGAGGCAGCACATGTTCTTCATGTTGTTTCTTGCCAGTCCTGCTACATAAGCAGGGCAGACAGCCGGATAAGGAACGCCACAGTGCTGCTAATTCCTCTGTGCTACTTCACGTTAGCCCTCTCACCCACTGCTTTCCTTCCGATCATCTCCTCTCTTTGAAGCTTCCTTCCTTGCTGCTACTTGCTTCTTCCAGCATGAGTCCTCCTCGCACTTTTCTGTGGAATCTCTTAAACTGATCATCAATTACTGTTGAAGTATTGTAATTTGTGTTTCAGAGGAGATGGTAGAAAGCAAAGGAGCCACAGTGAGTACGGGACAGCCATTTCTAGCTGACTGCAAGCTCTGGCAAACATCAATTCACATTAAGTGCGGATTTCACAATCAGGCTTGAAATGCCTATTGTAAACAAACAGCTCCTTGAGCAGTAATGAAGCCTGTGTACGTACACCTACCTCAGAGTTAACTATAAGCTGCAATTAAGGGTTTTATAAAGCCTCTCCACCATGACATCTGAGGCAGGCTGCACTGCGGCCTTCCCTCAGCGGGGCGCTGGCAGGGGCTGTTCCCCTAAGCAGCCTTTCCCCACGTGCGTGTACGAGCTCAGGTATCTCTGAGACCTCTTCTTCCTTGTCAAACGGCGCGAGGGTACTGGTGGGATAAGAAGGCAGGCAGGCAAAGGGCAACAGCCAGGCATTCACTGTGATTCCCCTTACTGCTTTCATAAACAAACCTATAAACAAGAATTCAGACTGTAAGACGCGCAAACTCCTCACACAGAGCACACTATTACATTATAAAAGCCAGATTTACTACAAAGTATGTGTTTGATGTCAGTTTTTGAGCTTTTAATTGATTGCTGAAGACAGTCAATGGCCAAGTACACTGACCCTGTAAATAAAATGTTAATCTAGCAGATAGAGAAGGATGGTTTAGACAAATACCTGAAACATTAAGCAAAATCTTTTCGTGTCTAGCACTGCAGTTTACAGATTAGCAGTTTGTAAATTTCATTAAGCTTTTTTAGGTCATGCTAACATAATCAACCAGTTTCTAGAAGAAACACAGAAAAACAAGTACTGCTACTATCCTAACTTCCTTCTCTATGTCTGAGCCTGACACCTTTCAAACTGCAAAGGTAACTTCTGTCCTCTCCTTACCAGCCACTAGAAGGCTTGACACCTTCCACCCACTGAGAAGTGCTTGCTGGACTCTAGACAACAAAAGCAAAAGTCAGAAGGACTAGATTCAACCTTTATTTTATGGCGAGTATAGCTCAGGGCACATCTTGCTGCAGTTAACGTGGGTTATTTTACCACTTCCCAGAAATGCATTAAAAACCCAATATAATTCAGTCAGGTAAGACTTTGATTGCAGGTCAACATGTGGATGAGGGTGAAAGGACAGGTTCTACTTCTACTGTAAAGACATCAAAACCAACAACAAAGCCCACCTTATAACCTCATCCACTTTGCAACAAGACCGGTGACTAAACCAGGAGCAAAGGTGTTTTCCAGTGCTCTTCCACAATCTCCAGCCATGTAATTAGGACTTATTACACCACAAGAGCTGTGATAGAGAGAAGACCAAAGGGGTAGAACAGCAGAAAACAGCACTACGGGAAGAGCTCTGGCATAATTGATATGAACACTGGAGTATAGATAACGAACTAATGAAGGAAAAAAAGTCCCCTTTGTACACAGAACGTGCTCCTGCAAGATCATCTCCGAAGGCACTGTGGCTAACAGAGTAAAACTCCTGGACATGATCACTCTTCACTGTATCTACACAACCTGGCAGTGCTGCAAAACCTGGTTTATTACTTTCCAGTATTCAGAGCTTGAACAAGGGTAAAACGCATCGAATATTAGTGAGTGAGCGGAAGCGAAACTAATTTGGGTGCAAAAAAAAAAAAAAGAAAGAAGCCATAAAATGTGGGACTGAGATGGAAGAGCTTCTTCAACATCGCTCCAGACTGCAGGTGTACGTATGTGTTAGTCTTGTGTAAGCACCAACTGTCTCCTGGCAAAAATTACCTGTTACTGGTTTTGTACTATCCAAATCCAAGATGGGAAGCAACAGCCTGAGAATTCTTTTAAGAGGCATGGGCAAAGGGCAGGGAAACCTTGTGAGAATTTTCAGAAAGCTGCTGAGAGCCTATCAGACGGTGGGTAGACACAACTAAGAATTGCCAGGAAAAGAAAAGTATTGCTCAGCATTTATATTCCTTTTTGCTTTTGAAAAATTAATGCTTAAGCGTGATTACTATATGACTGAAAATTAAAGGAGTCATTCTGGACAACTCCAAAGTAAATATCAAGCGCTTCTTCTCACTATCTTTACTGAAATATTTATAAGCACAATCCTATATAAATTAGTGCCAAACTCTTACATCCTATTCTAGCTACCACGAGTCTCACTATTAAAGCTTAAGCATCAGAAAGGCGCAGGAAAAATCTTATGCCCACAGTTTATCCACTTCAGTGCACATGATTACGACAGGACACATAATATCTAATTGACATCAGAATTTCAGCTTCACGGGTATAGACGCTTTAGTTAATCATAACATTCTTAGTTGAAAGCCTTGTTTAGGTATTGGCCTGCATGCCAGTGACATATAATTTCTAATAACCACAGATATACAGAATAATCTGTAACTAGCTGCTTGGCCCATCCAGACCTACAACTTCCACACTGTGATAAGCAGAGAAGCATTGTCCCATACTGGACCTAAATGAGGGGACCAGCACTGAACCCATGCTGACACAACAGGCAGTGGTCAACTGTAGGTAAAAAATGAGTTAGCTACAACTGCACTACAACCAGCCTGTCCTAGCTCAAGGATCACTTCGGCTCCTTGACAGTCTTAACCTGAAATGTGAGTGCTTCAGAGAATGGAAACTCCTGGTCCTGCATTTGGTCCTAAGAAGACCTTGGTGGTAGCTCATGAGCTCAGGAAGTCTGGCCCTAAGAGTCCAAATGAAAAGATGTGATCTCCCATGTCACCAACACCATTATTCCAGCTGATCAGCACCCACCTGAGCAACCCCACCCCACGGGCTTATGGCCACTCACTCCAAATTCTCAGAGGCCAACTCCGAATTGCCTGTTGGAGACATTAAAGACTCTTTGCTGTAAGATTTATGAAAATCATAAATCAGTTTCCAGTTCTGCACGCATCAGCATTTCCCACTCCTTGACACCATGATACATTACAATCCCCATTCAGCAAATTAACAAATGGGAGGACACGCAGAGAGTGTTTTTCCCCTAAACCATATGTTTCCCTGTGGAAACACATTTGGGAACAAGGATTTTGATCTGTCCATAGAAGAGTTAGAAAAGAGCCCAGTGCAAGATAAATCTTGACCTGCTGACACATCTCTTCTATGACTTGCAGTGCCTTCTACTTGTTTCCTTCCCCTAAATTCAGCATTCCCTCATCGGGCAGCCTACTGAGCTCCCCACCCCTCGTTACAAAGGAACTCCAGGGGAGCCTCACCACCTCTGCAAGAGAGCCATGAAGAAGCAAGCCTGCTATCGGGACCCGGAGTGATGCCCCAGTGACACCCCAATGTGTGGGATGCCACCACTCCCCCAGGTCCCCAGCACAACACCCACCTGCCAACAGCCTCTCGCAGCCCCACAGCACGATCAAAGTGCTCTGATGGATGGGGACCAGCAGAAGGAAGCCACACAAAGCCACCTGAGGCAGCGTCCCGGGGCTCCCCCATCCCTGTTTTTGGTATGTTTGGGGGGACAAGCTGCTCCCCAAAGGCAGCCCAGCCCCAAACACAGCCCCAATCCCAATCCCAACCCCAAACACTGACCCAATCCCAAACACTGACCCAATCCCAGCCTTAATCCCAGCCCCAATCCCAGTCCCTGTCCCTGTCCCTGTCCCTGTCCCTGTCCCTGTCCCAGCCCCAGCCCCAGCCCCAGCCCCAGCCCCAGCCCCAGCCCCGGCTCTCACCATGGTACAGATGGAGGCGATTTTGGAGACTGTCATTAGGATTTCCATCCGCCCAGCGCCATCTTCTGCCCAATCACAGCTCCGAGCCGAGCCGGGCCGGGCCGGGCCGGGCAGAGGGAGGAGGAGGAGGAGGAGGAAGAGGAGCAGGAGGAGGATGAAGGCAGCGGGGCCGGGCAGCCCGCGTCCCCCCCGCCCGCCGCGGGGACGCGCACGGCCCCAACGGCCCCAACGGCCCCAACAGCGGCCGAGGGCGCGCGGCCGCACACGCACGCGCGCACGCTCGCTCGCGCGGCCCCGCCCCGCCCCGCCGCCGAGCAGGCCACGCCCCCCTCCCTGGCCACGCCCCCTCCCTGCAGCCGCCGGGCACGCATGCGCAGAGGGGGGGAAAGGGGGGCGAGGCGCTTGGGGCCGTCGCCCGCCAAGATGGCGGCGGCGGGCGCGGGGTGGGTGTGAGGGCGTTTGGTGGCTGCTCGCAGCGCTCCAGGCGCTGCAGTTCTTAACGTTTCAACCACCTTTTTTATTTATTTTTTTCATCTGTGCCCATGGGTTTCAATTCTAGGGGTTGCTGGGTGCAATTCTAGGGGTTGCTGTGCGGAATGGGGAGATTTATGTGGAGCCGTGTCACTTTCCCACCCCTTGGGTTCAGCTTCCTTCTCTCTTTTTTTTTTTTTTTTTTTTTTTTTTTTTGCATTTTTTGGTGATGAAATGTGCCTGCCTCTTGGGTTCTTTCTTTTTTGTTTATTTTTTTCTTTTTCTTTTTTTCTTTTTGGTGGTGAAGTCCACAGCCACATCCTACGTTGCTAAGGCTCCATTTCATTTTATCAGCTGAATTTGCTTTTATTCACTGAGGAACAGACTCGATATAGGGAGGAAATAGGGGGGAAGAGAACTGAGGGGAGTAAGGGCGAGCGAGCAGCTTCCTTAGTGTGGATGCTGAAAAGAAGTGGTTACCTTGTGGCATGGGGAGAATGGAATTAGGCACAAATCCCAGCTAAGCAGCAAAAGCAAACTGAAAATTGAGCTAAGGAAACTCCTCTCTCCTATCAACATCACTATAATTGCAGGTTAACTATGGGGTGATTTCTGCTTCCAAGCAGCAGCTGTTTGTCAGAGCCATTACTAAAGGGTCACTCATGGGATGAGGGGTAGGGATAGTCAAGCACATAAGACAGACATTTGAGATCCTCTTTCCTTTCCTTTTTCTTAATCAGCCTGTAGATTAACAGCTCTTTGCCTTCACTGAATCTGAGGTTTGCCCAGCCTAGCTTCAGACGTCTCCAAAATGAACTTGACCTGTAGAACAGGCATTTATATCAACTGCTTAAGGTGTCTGCTTGGGAACGAGGTGAATCATCTCCTAGATGTGCCTGTTTGTCTGAGGACTACAACGGAAATCTGGATGACTAGTCCAAGATGTTCATATCTGCATTAAGGAGGCCTAAAATTAGCTGTCTCACCCTGGCTTTTTTCACATATGGGAAACATATAGCATATTGGGATGCATTATTATTAATGATACTATTTAATAGAACCTAGATCATAAAGACATCACTGAAAAAAAGATATTTTAATAACTATAAATTTAAATTATCATACATCTGTGATTCCGTGGTTTTCAGAAGTAAACATTTTGTAGCAACTAAATGAATGGAAATAAAGATTAAGTTTTCCTTCATGTGAAACATATTATTTATGTATTTTAAAAGGTTTCTATCTGAGCTATTTATTGCAACCTGAGATATGCTCAAGCATTTCTTTTATATAATAGACATGGTCCAGAAGTGTGTATTTCATAAGTACAGTGTTTGAGAAAATGAATACCTCCTGGATGACTACATTCAGAAACTGTTGCCACAGAAACAATGGGGGAGGACAGCATCAAGGGGATGAGAAATAGAAACAAAAGAAGTGGATTGGCCACCCATGAGCAAAAAGACCAAGGGAAGATACATGTATTTGACCAGCTAGACACGCCAAGCCATCAGATACCCAGCAATTCATCTATTGAAATAGAAAGCTGCAAGATCCATATTTAATAAGACTCTTTTACAGTATTAGGCTCTCTACAAAAGAGAGTCCTGTATAACATGGAGTGGACAAAGTATTCAAAGAAGGACACAAGGATTGTATGGCAGGATGCTGTCTCCCCGGAGCAAGAATGCAAAATGTGATTGCACTACTGCAGAATTCTACAAGATTATCTGGGAGATAATTCAGTTTGCAGCCAATAAAGTGGCACCGAGTGGAACCGTACGGGCTGTAGAAAACTGAATACTGAAACACTGTCACTGCCTATTAAAATGTGAAGAAATTATTGGAGGTTATTGCTTAATTGTCACAATTGGGATTTAAAGTTAAATATTCCATTATTTTGACTGGTTTGGGTAGGGTAGACTTAAGATTGTGTGTGTGTGCATACTTGAGGAGGCAGAGCTTTGAGAAGAGCCACAGAGTTGCTGTAATGTGTGTAGATCAGGATGGTAACTAACCCTGTCTGAGAGGAGATATCAGCTGTATCTTGTATCTCCGGGGAGAGACAAGATCCTCCTGATAAAGTGAGACAAGGGCATCTTTACCGGCCGGCCAGCCAGCCTGGACAGGAGAATTTTCAGCTGGGGACTATGGGAGGGAGGCTGTGACACATGGGGAAGAGAAGAAACGGTGATCACGGGTGGTAAGAAAATGGTGCAGCATGCTGGGAATAAGAGAGACCACAGGAACGATGAAACAGGGTGTGAGGGGCCACCCACCCCAAGGGTATGTGCACAAACGCCTACAGCCTGGGAAACCAGAGCTCTGCAGGGGTGGCATGGTGGGAGTTCAAGATTACCTCATTAGGCAAATTAAGCCTTCTTTAAAGGATTTTTGGAAGTCTCTGATCACAGGCCCCGGGTTTTAGAGGGGATTTCAGCCTACCTGACATCTGCTACAAGCACAACACATCACAGTCATGATTTCGGAAGGGCGTCGGGAATGATTTATTGGTAGTGGATGGACCAGCCACAGGTGGATCTGCCACTTCAGCAAGGAGGAACCAGGGGATGTGGCAATCAGTGGCTTGCTCTTCAAAGCCTTGGCCAGGAGTGGTGTTCATAACCCTGATGAGGCTGAAGAAGGAGAGCAACAGACTGCAGACCCTGCACTTTAGGAGAACAGGGTTTAGGTTATTCAAGAAACTGGAAGGTGGCATCCACTGGGCAGCAGCTCTGAAGCAGCTCAGGAGAGCACAAGGATGGTCTGTGCTAATACTGAGGAAAACAGATAGGATTTTCAGCTATGGGAATGCAAAACTTGTGCACTCTGAGGAAAAGGAGTGGCTAAATGGAAAATTAAGTTAAGGTCGGGGTTATCGTAAGATCTGTATTGCTTGGTAAATTCATTCCATTCAAATGTAGGCACAAGTAGAGTCACTCAAAAATACAGTGAGCAGGTCACACCTGCAGAGATGAGCTGTGTTATGGAGAGCAGTGACTGAATTTACAACAAAAATTAGTTTCCAGTCCAATGTTACAGCATAGATAAATAGGGGAGTCTTTGGCTGTATAACCAGGGATGTGGCAAGCAGCAAGAGACGTTGTTTTGTCTCTGCATATGGCATTGGTGAGATTCTTGTGGTAATTCTGCACCAGCATCTGGTCTCCTTCTTGTCGAAAGAATGCTGAGAGGTTGTTTGAGGCCAGAGAAAATTCTTGATGTGGGGAGACTTAAAGGACACGATCTGCCTGCCTGCCTTATCAAA
The DNA here is from genome assembly GCF_047663525.1 of Anas platyrhynchos. NCBI lineage: Eukaryota > Metazoa > Chordata > Aves > Anseriformes > Anatidae > Anas > Anas platyrhynchos. The sequence goes on along the minus strand of NC_092587.1, from coordinate 185,859,938 downwards.
AAGAAGACTGGGAGGTGACCACAGAGATCTTTAATCTTGCACAGCAAGAGGTGTAACAAGAAAGAAAAAAAAAATCTGTAAACTCAAGCAAATTAGAATTAGAAATTACACACTTTTTAAGAGTGGATTGTGACATTAATGGTTGGGATATGCTGCTGAGAGAACTGCTGCTTTCAGCATCTCCTAAGGGTTTCAGCTGAAGAATAGGTGCTTTTCTCACAGAAATGTATTAGTTGAGTAGATAGAATTAGTTCCCTGCCCTTAAAATCTATCCTACTACATGGTGGTTGTTGTTATTATATAATATTCAAATTACCATGGCACCTGGAGACACAACTCAGAGGCCAGAGCTCTTTATCAGTCCTTGTATAAGACATAGAGAGAAAATCTGTTCAATCCTCTGAAGAATTTACAATCCAAATATATAGAGGAGCAAAGAGAAAACATGGCAGGTACGAACTGCTGCTGCTCACCCCGTGCCTCTCCTTGTTTCGTAATCTCATGGCTTGGCAGGAGCCCAGCTTACTCTGGGGTGTGTGTGTAGGTTGGCTTGAAAAACTGAAAAGTAGGCATGGTACACAGGTATGTTTGTTCCCGTATCGTGTATCTGCAACTGCAGGTGGTTCTGCCGAGGCTGGGGCACGTCAGGTTTTTGTTCCTGTTGGCTGACGGCAGGATTGGTCCCACGAATCTGCTCGCCCTGTCTGCTAACCAGTCAAACCACCGAGCAGCCAGACTGTGGCTGCAGTGTCTGAATGCAGACGTATTGTGTCTGTTGTCAGAGCAGTGTGTATTATGACCACAGGATCATAACCTAACAGGACCATAGGATAATTCGGGTTGGAAGGGACCTCTGGAGGTCTCTCATCCAACCTCCTGCTCACAGCAGTCAGCTCTGAGGCCAGAAAAGCTTGCTTTCTGTATAAACCTCTTTACTTGTTCTGGAAATGTAATTTTAGATCCAGACATGATAGCATGGAGTTCTAGTCCTTGCAAAAAGATCATCTAAATTCACCGTCTGGATTTTTACTGACACATAACCCAGTGAAGGTCATCCACCATCCTCGTGGCAGAGTAAGCAGCCCTGCTCTGGCAATACACCTTACCTTGTGGGCAACAGGTGTTACAGGGTTTGTGCTACGAGGTAGTAGAGTGAGACATGAAAGAAATTTTTCCTCAACTTTTATGTCACGAGTCCAAGAAAACCTGAAGCTGAATGCAAATCATGCAGAACTGGAATCTTAACCCATTATGTGAGTGAAATTGGATCCTTCTTGGGAACAGCAGAGACAAACAAGAAATATATTTTAAAAGTCGTATCAAAATATCTCATATTCACCGACAGAAAGTTAAATTCTGGATTAGTAGACTAATCTTTGTAAACTATGTTGGTACATTTTCAAAAATACTTATTTTCAGAGCAGCTGAATGTGCTCTTTGGGAGCCGTGACTGAGGGGTGATGGCTGGCCAAGTGAATATGGGAGGATCCAGGCAAATAGTTAAAACAGGTGAGGTGATACATTTTATTCACAGTTTCAAAAGAAATAGTTCAATCTTAGTTATAATCATAAACAAATTGTTAATAAATTATCACAGAAAACTATACAAACTATGGAAAATTATAAAAACTATACTTGTACTAAAGACAAATATTATTTTGTTCCTTACACTTTTCATTGGTAAATCCCAGAACATTTTACAGAGAAGTAATGAGAAGTAATCATTATTAGACCAATTTTGTAAACAGAAAACACTGGTGAAGGAGAATTCTCTGGCAGAATAAAACTGGCTCATGGTGATTTATACCTTATGATAATTTCAGAAGACCAAAGCTTTCCTCAGTCATTGTGGCTTTGTTTTTAAGCAGAGAACAATATTTGTTTCTTGCGGAGTTCACAGATGAAGATATTTGGGTGCTTGCATTTTTTTACTGCTCAGCTGATACTGGCATCTTGCCATATGTATAGCTGGCAAACAATTAACCTTTTATTATGCAAAAGATTACCAACAACCAAAAAGTTAAAAGTATGAAAGAGAAAATAAAATATGCTGCTAAACTGAATACAAATTTCCACCAACAGAACTTAAAATACACATTAGGAAGAGAGATGTCCAACAAGGCTGTAAAATAAAATCATTTATTTGTGCTGAAATTAACAGCAGATTTGTAAAATGTTATCACACTTTGATTCTCCAGACTCCTTGAAGAACGTGGAGTTCTGCCTGAGCCTGAGAGTAATGCAGTCATTCTTAGAAAAAGAGTCCATTTATACAATGATAATGTTTTTGAAAGATGTCGTCATATTCTCCAAGAGAAATGTGTATCGTTTGGGTCTCCATGATCTCAATATGAAAGTACGCAAGCTAGGGATGGAAACAGCAACCGTGTGCTTTTTGACATTGTTCTGAGCATCTGCAGAGGCCTCTGCAGAATTCTTTGGAGAAATAGGGCCACAAGTATAGAAATACGTAGAAATAAGGCTGTTTAATATTGTATAAAAAAACTTTCTATTATGGATTTTTTTTAAAGAAAATTAAATGGATTTGATCCTTGACACAGGCACCAGGGGAACCATTGTTACCAACTCACTTCAGTTTCTCCATAGAATGAGAACCTCAGAAGTCAGTGACAGTTCCGAAGTGCGCTAAAACTAATTTGGAAAATCCATTGCCAGAGGTGAGAAGTACAGGATGCTGCTTCGGTGCGTGTGCTCCCTACCAGAGCACCAAGCAAAGCTTCCCACCGCAGTCAGCAAGACAGTACTTTTGTGATCATTGCAGCATTTCTCCAAAAGCGAGATTAGCTGTCATGTACTAACAACACTGACGCACAATATGACAACAGGCAGCCTCCAGGTAAGGAGCCTTTGTATAATTTCAGCCTCCCCCACTAATCAGTTCTTTACAGCACCAAGATATAAAGGAAGCTGGGGAGGAGTATGTAAAGCAGCATGCATATGGCAGATAGTTACGTAGTGGAAAAAATGATCAGTAAGAAGTGGAAAAAATGCTCAATACGGCTTTGTGGAGATAATAAAATTGCTAAAGAATGTTTACTGTTAATAGCCTGTGTTTTTCATGACACTAATGGGTGGTTCATTATTTTTGTTTTAATTGAAACATATGTCACAGTTAGCAATATTTTGTGCTTCCGCTGATCTGAAGCTATTGTTCAAGTGCGTGTTGCAATCAGTTCTCAAACAATGCTCTCTTTGTCAGCAAGACAGAAGTAGAATGATTTTGGTTTCTTCTCTTGGAAGATTTATACCCTGGAAAATCCATAGTTTTCCTCTGTACTTGCAGATGGTCAGTTAAATACTCCCATCTGGTTATACTTACAATTACTTTTCTCTACAAACTGAAAACAGGAAGGTACACAGGTTATTGCATGTGCAGCAGAACTAATAAAGCTCAATTTCATATGGGCTTGTGCCCTGTGTCTTTACAATGCAGTAACACAGGCACCACCTCTTTGTCCCAGATGACCCCATTGCCTCCTTCCATTTCCCCTGTGCTTTCATTTCATCTTCCCCCCCTGCAGCACTTCTTCTAGCCATTTGACCTCTATTTCCTTGGCCTTCACCTGCACTGTCCCTCTCCCATGGATAAGCTTTGGCTGCCTTAGAGGGGCACAGATGCTATTTATCTCACATTACTATTTTACTTATTCCACGAAGGACTCCATAGTTTTCACAAATATTGATTAATTGATCCCTAACTGCAACCCTGATCCATAAATCTGTGGTATGATTTCCATTTTACATATGGGAAAGTCAGTCAATGTTATCCTTGGTTGGTCACAGCTTGGTCAAGTTTATCCCTTGCTAATTCCCAGTTTCACTTCTCCTTGACTCGCCATTATTTTGTTCTTTTTTGGCTGTACATATTTGTTCGGTACAGCTGCTGGTGTCTCATGGACAGGGGTTGTCAGAGCGTAGCTAACTCGTTATGTTATCACAAGCCTTGTGATAATTTGATAGCTCCCTTCCAATGCCAGCTCCTGGGGTCAGGAGATGAGGATTACTTGAGAAAATCACCTTTTGCTTCTTACAACAAGTTTCTAGCTCAGTAAGCTAGAAAACCGAAAGATGTGAGAGCAGATCATTGAACATGTTCAAAACACAGTGAAAATAAAAGCACGTGCATTTTTTTAAAAAAATGCAACTGTTTTAAAGCATCTGTATCTTGTGATACCAAGGAATCAACTTCAGGTTAATGATTTAGGAAACTGTCATGTGTAAGACTTCAAATGCTAAGGACCATTTCACGTTTTAGAATGCAGGCTGGCCTGCAAAAAGCAAATCACTCGGTGAAGGCTGAAGCTTGCTGAGCACAAATTCCAACAAAGTCCTAGGAAAGAGTATATAATTGAAATTATAAACACATGCGAAGCGCCTTCATGCAGAGCACAGCGTGCTTTTTACTCCTGTGGTTTCTGAATTTTATTCTTCTTTTCTTCCAAGAAGAGGCTACGAAGGCAGAACAGGATTTTCTTTTAGCATCCGGAAGATACGTACAAGTGCAGTAAACACAATGATGTTTGCTGAAAGACTGTTGCAATCTGCTCAGTACTTGAGTTTGCAATAACTCTGCTTACTTCATGCATTATTAAAAAGTGCGCTTTGCAGCACTGTTAAAATCATGTACAACTTCGTATGTACTCACACAGCAAAGCAAATTTAATTTGGTGGAATTTGAAGATAAAATTAAATTTGTGTTTACTGGAATTCAGCTAAGGCTAAGTAGAAAACATTCCTTTTCTTGAAATAAAACTACCAATATTTTATGAAGCCCTTTCCTTCCAGCGAGACTCTTTGCCATTTCATAAGCAAAGACAATTATGTCAATGGCTCTGATTAGAACAATTAAAGAGAAATAAAAATGGCTACCTCAGATGCCAGTGAACCAATGCAATTTCATAGAGTACTTATGAAATAGAGAATGATTCCACCAACATTTTTACTTTACTGATGTAGAGAAGTCGGAATCACAGACTAATACAATCTTTGGTACCTATGGAAGTCTTTAATTCAATCCTCTGCTAAGATTTGCTCCAGCTCAGTTTGCTCAAGACCATGTCCAGTTGAGTTTTAAATAGCTCCAAGGACATAAATTCCACCATCTCTCTGAGCAACCTGGTTGAGTTTTTGACCATCCTTACATTAGAAATGTTTTAATTATTTTGAATCGGAATTTTCCCATGTTCTAACTTGTGTCCATTGCCTCATATCCTTCTCTGGCTCCATCTTCTCTACAGATGAAGTGGAAAACAGAGAGAAAATCCCCCCTTTGCCTCCTCCTCTGACAGCTGCCAAACCCAGCTCTCTCAGCTTCTTTTCTTATGTGCTTCAGCCCCATGAACATCTCAGTGGCTCTTCGCTGGGCTTGCTCTGTAAGTCTACGTTGTGTTCTGGGGAGCCCAGAACTAAAAACAGTCCTCCAGATGTGCTCTAACAAGTGCTAAAACTGTGAGAAATAAATCCTTGCCATGCTGGCCGACTGGTGCCCTGGATGTAGTTGCAATAAGGGCACATTGCTGTTGTCCATCAGGATCTTTTAAAAAAGCTTTTTAAAACTGGGAGTGCTGTTTCCCTTTTCCCAGTCACCAGGGACTTCACCTGAGTGCCAGGGCTTTTCAAACACGATGGAGAGAGGCTTGGCAGCTCCATCAGCCAGTTCCCCGGGACCCTGGGATACACGGCATCGGGCCCCACAGACTTGTACCTGTTCAGTTCCACCAGGTGGTCTCCAGCCTCCAGCATTTCAGCAACAAAGCTCATATTCAGATCTATGTAAAGCTAAATCTCTTTGCCCTCCAAATGTTAGTTTGCCTTGAAAAAAAAGTAATTGGCATGGCCAACCTGGCGTAGAGCTCAGGCTGAGCTTCTGTTAAAATTATACTTTATAGTGAATAAAATAGTCACATGCTAGAAATCAGATAAGCAAAAGGTAAATTAAGTCTGGCCCACACCAGCCTGCAATTTTTCCTATTGTACTTATTTTGGCCAATCTATTTTAAAGCTATTAATGGCCAATTCTGCCCATGTCTGTTTATTCCTTATAGACAAAAATTCTTTGAAGACACCAAGAGTTTTGTCTGAGAAAAATCATCACTACTTAAGAACTGATTTTGTGCCACTGAAACCACCAAGAGGCCTGCTACTGAATGAGGGTTAGATTAAAAAAGTGTCCCCTAGCTCCCAGCTAGCAAGTCAAGGACAATCACTGAAACATTTATTGCCAGGGAAAAAAATCAACCCCCTGACCTTTGTATTTCATGAATTGTGATCATATTCTGTAATAAGAAGAAATGTCTCAGAACTAATCAGCGTACTATAAATAAGGTCACTGGGACTGTTGTGTACAGCTCTGATCACTGATACACAAGAGCAATGTGTAGGAACGGGAGCAAATATATAGCGCTTGCTGTGTGTTTGGAAGCTCCAGGAGCCTGGGTTATGAGGCTTAGTAAAAGAAAGGTGTAAAGTGGGTATCACTCTTCTGTGTAAATAATTACAGAAAAAGAAACAGAGCAAACATAATTGATCTTCCAGCTAAAAGTACACAAAAGTTCAGCTGTAAACAAATGAACAGAAAATAACAGTATGATCCTAACCATCAAGCCCCTTACTTCTTAAACTGTAACTCCCCAGAAAGATAGGGAAGGGCTTAAGGGGGACTGTGAAAAATTAGATTTAAAAAAATATATATATATTATATATACATTATCAAAACAGGATGCCAACAGAGACCCCCACATTATGCAGATTTGCTGCTCACAGCAGCTCAGTTCCTCTACAACAGAGGAGTTAAAAGGATCTGTAATTATCAGCTCTGCTAGCTAATGAGTGGCTAATCACCTTTACTCCAAAAAATAAATATATATAGCAAATCTGATGCTAACCATATGAGGAATTGTTTGTTCCACATTAGATGGGTTGGACTCAGAGGAGGTTACACAGAGACAGGTGACCTCAAAAAAATTAGTGGCACTTACAAGAACTCTGAGGAAAAAAAAAAAGTATTAATGAAACCAGTTTCCTGAGAAGCCACTCCATTAGTGAGGGAGGAAAGGATGCTAATTGCTTTTGAAATGATGTTTCATAAATGGGAAGTTTGACGAATGGATTGTATTGTTTGGTGCCCGTGAGAAGCTGGTCTCAGTTACACGACAGGCTCTTTGTACGTTCCTAATGATTCCTAATGGCCAATAATGCGGTACTCGCATATACAAGCAGAATGCCATGTTATTCAAATAAGCAGCTGAATGACAGAATTTGTTCAGTATTTCAGATTTTATGTGGCAATCAAGAGATAATGGTGGAAAAAGGGCATTTGCTTGGCTTCAGTATCAGTCTAGCTGTATCTAGTAACACTCTGAAGCAGCAATTAATGCACAAATAACAGCAACATACAGAAAACTTTCACCGATGTGTGATGTGCTGACCCCATCATTATTTTTGCTCTGCATATTATTATTTTTTTTGCCTTTCCAATGTTCTAGAAGCATATTGTCACTATTCTGCATTCCCCTCTCCATGAAATGCCTTCCTGGTGATGCAGCTCGGTTACCGCACCTGCACTGGCACTTAAGCAATTCCACAGTGAGCCCACTCAAGGAGTTTGTCTGTAGTCATCTTCTTGCAAAGCGATTGCTTGCTCTGATGCAAATTTTACTCACTTAAAGCTCTGACTTTTCATATCTACAGAGTGGGTTTTGTGGATGAGGAGTTGGACCAACTACCAGAAATAACCAGGCTGGTAGAACCAGAATCATTGGGAGGCTAGAGACCTGTGAAAAGGGGACAGAAGTATGACTTTGCAATGTAAGAGGATCATTTTGGAAAGAGCAAACAATGGAACAACACGATCAGCTTCAGTGGTGGCACATAACTTTGGATAGTAACTTTTTGATCAATGGCACAGGGTAAATGCAGTATGGATGGGAGCCTGCTATGGGGTAACCAGTCAACTTCATAATCTTGTAATTTTTCCCATTTAGACTCTCGGTATTGCAACGCTATCACGAGAGGAACTGCAAATTTCAATCCTCTTTATTCGACACCTAGTCTCAGTTATTTCTGTTAAAATTTTGCTCATCATAGTCAGTGGTGTTTTTTTGCTTGTTTTTTTTTTTTTTTTCCCCCACATAATGAACGTGTAATGAATGTGAGACACAGGGGAAAACCTACACCCTACTGAAGGGGAATGTATTTCTTTTCACCTCAAAGCAATTTACAAACTCTCATTAATTTAAATTCCTTCCGCACCCCTGCTGAATAACCTAACATAAATGGAATGTCACACTCCACATCCTTGTGTATATCATTTGGTCCTCTGAGCTTCAGAACAAGACAGATCCCACTGCGCATTAGAAACTCAGTGAAGAATTCCTGACAACCCCATGTGCAGAATCGTCATAGATCATTTATTCTGTAGAGAGAGCTGTTGTCCAGACAGATGCTGCAGAGAAGTGTCAGAAACAAAATGGGACTCTCCCAAAGAAGGTATCAGAATCCTGACTATGGGAACTCAATGACTGGAAATGTTTTTCTGGTATGTTTTCAACACTAAAAAAACAAAGTGATGTTTATCTAGTCCCCACTCCTCTCACTTCCAATGGGCCCTGCTTTTCAACATGCTCTCCCTAGCAACTTTCAGATTTGTTCCACCTCCAAGCCAGAAAGACTAGCATGGAAATTGGGTCTACCACAGTGTAGAAATATTTCCAGGGTACATTAATGGGTGGAGCACCAGCCTGGGACTGGGTTTAGTTCTTCATGGGATTTTAGAACTTCATGCTAAGCTGGGTGTAGGAGAAATTGGAATCAGAATCCTACAATTGCATTTTGACCAAGGAAGAGCAGTTTAGCCTGAGATTTTGAGGGGATGAAGCACGGCAGTAAGGGGAGCACCTGCAGTGTGGAATACAGAGCTGTATCTCCCCTACATCTGCTTGCCTGCTAGCTCTGGTTTCCAGACCAGGACTCACCAAACACCTTGTGCAGCTTTATTTGCTGGAGACAAACATTATTATTTATTATTTAGTGAGGTGCTTATAAATGCTCTGCAGTCTGAGTGCTCAGTAGGCAACGGTTTTGTGACAGTGCGTGTAGAGTGTTGGTAGATACGACAGACTTCTGGATCAAACCCAGACAGCATGGCCAGTGAATGATGCTATGATAAATTCTGAAACACAGTGGTTTCTTTGAAATATTGAGTTAATTAAGAATCTTGGGAATGTGTTCACCAAGCTGAATTTTACAAATGAGAACATCAGTGAAATTTCAAATAAACCTATTGTGCAATTTATTCGGAAAAAAAATGTAGCAAATCTTGAATGTCTTACTTGGCCCCAAAGTAAGCAGAGTTCAATTAAGTTCGCAGTTAGTGCTCCCTTTTGAATTATATTTACCTGCCCTGTATGTTGAAATAAGTTTCAACATGTGGATTTTCTTCCCCATTCTTTCCTGCTTGATGTGGAGAAAAAAATTACCCTTTATGTAATTTACCCTTTATCATTGCCAAGAGTAGAGAGTTCAGCTCACTGAAAATATCTATCTTCATTTATTTAATAGTATCTTTTAGGATTTGGCTTCCTGTCTTCACTTTGCTTGATGTCTTTCCTGAAATCTCTGTCTCTCTTGCCAATGTGCTTCTCCACTTAGGAGCTGTTCAGGCTCATAACTACCCTCAAGCTTGGAAAAGATCCATAGCACCTAGGCTGAAGGTATATTAAACAATACAGATTTCCACTGCATAGATACCAGGTGCTGTGAATTCTAGTTTTGTCATGGTACAGAACCGGAATACATTTTTTTCTAAATATAACAATGTAAGAGATTTTGTGTATAGACAAGGCCTTTATCTGTCAAAACATGTCAGCCAGCTAGTTTTGCAGGCAGAACCTGATAGCATATTTAATCCCCCAAATCCATTCTTATGATCCATAAATATTAAGCTAGCTTTAAACTGGTGACAGAAAGGACTTGGGCCTAAGCCTTGCAAGACAACATTAGAGTAACTGTGAAGTTAGTCAGAGGATCAAATATGTTTTTATATATCGCTTTAAGTAATCATCCCTCCCCCAAATTAAATAAGTGCTTCTTTCATTCGAAACAAGAATTCCTGCAGTGGGGCAAACTTATAGCTGAAACAAGTTTTGAACTGTCCCTGCGTGTTTGGACCAAGGGAGGGAGGCTCTCTTTTGAGTCACTCCTGCCTACAGCCCGCTTCCCATTGTAATTCCTGTCTGCTCCGACATCCACGCTGCACAAACACCATGAGTCACGCTGCCAGCTCGGGAAGCTGCCCACCAGCCCGCTTCATTTGCGGGCACCACACTGCTGATGCAACCTGTGGCCATACAGAGGCTCTTTGTTCAGGATTCACACGTTATCTGTGTGGGAAAAAAAAATAAATCACAGAAATTAGGCATTATAGCATTTAATAATATGTACATATAAACGAACCTGAGCAGCCTCTTTACTTCTGATGGCTGAAGAATCCTGCTGGTTTGTTCCTCACACTGGATCTTTTTGCCCAGGACCTTGATTCTGGCACCTGCGGCTGACACACAGTACCAGAAGGCTTGCAGTGCTGGAAACTAACGCAAAACACTTTATTTAACACCGTGAAACAACTTTTGACCGCTATTTTCCAAATTAAGAGAAGCTATTCGTTAAGGAGCTGTATTTCAAGCTAACAAAAGCCCTACCCGGGGCGCGCAGAGCCCCCCACTCCCTCCCCGTCCACCTCAGAGCTCCCCCCGCCGCCATTCCCCTCAGCCCCCTCCCGCCCCCCCTTTCCTCAGGCCCCCCCCCGGCCGCCATTTTCCTCCCTCAGGCGGGCGGGCAGGCGGGCAGGCAGGCGGGAGGGTGGCCATTCTCCCGCCTGTCTCTTTCCGTCAGGCGCGCCGCGGGCAGCCCCGGCGAGGCCCCCTATTTAAGCACGGCCGCGGTGCCAGCCCCCTTCCTTTCGGGCCGCGCCGCCATTTTGTGGGCACACGGGGAGCGGCGCCGGGCCCACAGCGCCCGTCAGGTGCCGCCGGGGAGCGGCCGGGGGGCTCCGCTAGAGAGCTGGGGGGCTGTAGGAAGGACCTTGAAGGGGTTGGGGGTGAGGGGGAGAGTGGAGGGGCCGTGGGTTGGAGGCTGCGGCGTGGGGTGGTGGGTGGAGGGGTAGGCCGCGCCGCGCCGGGAGGCTGCTGAGGGAAGGAAATAATAAAGGAATAAAAGAGGGAGGGTTTGGGGTAGTTTTCCAGTGTAGGTCTCGTCCAGCAGGACATGGGGTGCGCTAATGTGGGTGTTGAGTGCGTAGTGTGAAGGGCCGGGGCTGAGGGGCGTCTGTGGGAAGAGGCTCGAGATGAAGTTAAAAAGCATTACTGAAATCAGAGAAGAAGCAATAGACTGGTTAAATTTATCATAAGTAATAGTAGTATCTGTAATTACCTCGTAGTTTTGGTAGTAGAGGTCTTGTTTTTTGGCAAGCTGTGAGGAGAGCCTGAAAGAACTGGGCTTGGACATTCAGGGCCAAGAAGCCGTGTTGGGGGGCACTTAACAGCTGTTACCAAGAAGATGGGGCCTAGTGCCTAATTAGGGGCACGTGACAGGAGAGATGTCTGTCATAAGGCCGAATGGGAGAGGTTATAACTAGATGCAAGGAAAAACTTTTGTGTTGTGAGGTGTCAGGCCTCTAAACTGGCTGTTCATCAGTCTGCCTCCATCCTTGAAGGGTTTCAGCACCTGAGCAGGCAAAGCCCAGAGCCACTTGGCCCTCTCTCATAGCAGACATCGCTTTGAGAAGAGAGAAGGTGCAGGTGGTGATTTGCTGTCATCCCATGTTACCCCAGCTGTGCGATTGCTCTATATAAATATTGTATTTCTTTCCTGTTAGTGTCTGATAACCTTGTTTGGTCTGACCCTGCCTTTTGGAAATGGCATCATTCTGAAGGCTTGAAGGCATTCTTTTTCTAAAACTCATGAAAACGTCATTAGTCAATTTTTTAGTGAACCAGGAGTTCTGAACAGTCTTCATTCATTTTTGCAGTAATCATCCAAAATGACGAACACAAAGGGAAAGAGGAGGGGAACGCGTTATATGTTCTCAAGGCCGTTCCGCAAACATGGTAAGTACGCAGTGTGGGGAGAAAAACTGCACTAAATTACTGACCCGCTGGATGTCAGCAGTCCCTAGGTAGTATGGACACACCAGCTTACATCAAAGGATGGGTATCTGGCAACTTGGGCCAAAACCCACAGAAAGATACACAAGTAAACTTGCAGTCTTAAAGATTATTTATTAGTCCTTTGAGTGCTGGACAATGATAACAATACTATTTCTGTCACTGCTTGAAAGCGAAGAAGATACATCAAAAGTCATACTTAGTTAAAATGTGCGGTTTCTTGCCTCTAAGTGATAAGTGATAGCAGCTGTATTCACAGTGAGATCATAAATAGTTGTAATGCTTTTTCAGTTTCTGCATTAGGGATGAGATTAAAATTGTAGTTTTCTTCACTTTTTTCTTTAATTTGGAAAGTGAAGAGGTAATTACTTTAAAAATGTTTTTTTGTTATTTAATTAATTTTGAATTTAAGTTTTTAAATCAGGTGTTACGAAATGCGTGGTCTGTGTCTCCTGTCCTCCCGCCCCACCTTTTTATATGTGTGTGAAATTGGGAGCTTCATAGTGTACATGTTTGTGTCTCCCAACAGGAGTTGTTCCTCTGGCTACATACATGCGCATCTACAAGAAGGGCGACATAGTTGATATCAAGGTACTTTCTACAAAGCAGTGTAATTAACAGCAAAAACAAAACAAACACAAAAAGCACAAATACCTGAAGCGGTGTTATCCCTTCCATTTCTGTTTTTTGTGGTAGTCTTTCTGTTACTCATGTGTCAACACAAGCAGCGGCTTCTGTTGGAGCAGTACTGGAATGACAATGCTGCTGAGTGATTTACATTAGGCTGTGCTCTGTTACTGTGTGCTCAGCTGGAAAAAAGTGAGTGAGGCACGCAATATCTAATACTTGGGTTGCTGCATTGTGCCTGCTAGCTCACAGGAACCCCATGTGTCATTCTAGTAGATGCTGTTTCGCCTGATCGGCACCTGCTACTCAGAGGAGCCATAGTTCGTGCTGCATGGTTTATGCAGCATCATTTCCCATAAATCATTTTTTTCTAGGACTTGTCATTTGAAATCATCCGTACTTTCAACATGAAATTGTATTAAATTTGAGCATTTCACTAAGAACTCCTATTCTGTTGAATCCTTGAATTTCAATTTGAAGTGCTGAGTTTTCATAACTCAGAGGTTGAAGTGTAATTTTTTTTATTTTTTTTTAAACTCCTGAAGAACTGTAGCATTCAGGAATTATCACTTCTTGACATTCTGGAGCTTGATGATGATTGTCTCCTGTGATTGCTTGCTAAAGACAAAGTGATCGAATTATTTCACCGACGCTGAAAGCAACAGAATGGTCATAGAAGAATTTAGTAGTCTTCAGATACAAAATGTGTGGTTAGAAATTCTAAGGTATGAACAAAACAGGAGTGTATTTAAATCAATCTAGAGTAATGTGGTATTTGTGCTTGAATTAACTTCTGAACGGAAAGCCCTCGACATTGCTTGAATGTTTTAAAGCTAAAGTTGAGGCTTGATTCTTATTTTACCTCTTTAACAGGGTATGGGTACTGTTCAACAAGGTATGCCCCACAAGTGTTACCATGGCAAGACTGGAAGGGTATATAATGTCACGCAGCACGCTGTGGGCGTTATTGTTAACAAGAAGGTGAAGTAAGTAATGAAATTCTGAGCATCTAAAGTTTGTGCTGGGGGAAGTTGATCTGCGGTGGCACCCTCCTTTCACTTTGCCAGTTAGACATTTTTTTGTCTTGATTGGTCATTCAAGGTGGGTAAAGTACGTTTCCTTTTAAAACCCAAGCAAATGATGGTCGTTTGACTTGGATCCTGTCAGAGGAAACAGTTCGTTATTCTTCTCAGTTACATTACCTAATGGGGACTTTCACATTTATATTGAAGGCTGTTTAAAGTACTGTTTTTCAGCTTTATTCATCTTTTTGTACAATTTAGTTAGAAAAAGATACTTCTTTTTTCCAGAACTGAGACTAAAGTACAGTGGTGGTTGTTACTTGTCTGTATGCTCCAAGGTTAAGGTTAAAATAATTTATTCTCCAGCAATTTAAGGCTGAATTATCAGCATATTGTTATATATTAATAAGCTTTCAGTTACATAAATTAACGCAGACTTGCATCTGCAGCAGTGTATTCTGAGTGATTGCCACTTAAAGAAAACTGATCTCTAATTGAGCTCATGGAGTTACGTGTGGAAATGCCATAACGCTGGCCTTGAAATGGCCTTTTTGCAAGTGCAGGAGATTAAAACCTGATTTCTTTTCTTAGGGGTAAGATTCTTGCCAAGAGAATTAATGTGCGTATTGAGCATATTAAGCATTCCAAGAGCAGAGACAGCTTCCTGCAGCGGGTGAAGGAGAATGAGAAGAAGAAAAAGGAAGCAAAAGAAAAAGGCATTTGGGTTCAACTGAAACGCCAGGTAATATTTTTATTGTGGTTGATGCACTGTTGATTCAGTTGACTAAAATGTTATTCTCTTCCAAAACAACAAAACATTATGCTGCAAACTGAATTTATTTGTTAAAAAAAAACATTAATGAAGCTGCTTACAGTACTCTGAAAAATCCAGGTCTGTTGCAGATTGTGTTGGAGGTGTCTGCTACCAGCCTCACTTAGTTTGTGTTCTTTTTGTAGGAGGTTCCTTCTTTTTCTTCATTTAGGGTAGAGTGACAGCATGCAGTGTGTCTGCATCTCAGCTGTAAGATTTGGTGCCTGAACAGACGTGCACTGTTCCTGGATGAAAATGATGTCCTTGGCTGTGAACAAAGGGCCAGATGCTTCCTGTTCAGAGAGCACTGTAGAGGGTTGCTAATCTGGAGCAGAAGCTTTGGCTGATTTCTAGGAGTGATGTCTCCAATTTAGTGGAATTCAGCTGCTGCAGTTTCTGTTAAAACCCTTTAAGAATGACTTCTAGAGAAAGTAACAGCTGTTTCTTCTAGAACCCCAGGCTGCATCACTTCTCGTTAACTTAGGTTAGTAAATTGCAGAGGATGAAGTGTAGTTTTCTTCATTCAGCAGTGGAAGCCAAGTAAATTTTCTAGCAGACCTTTTTTTTTTTTTACAGCTAATCTTCGAAACAATTTTTAAAGAGACAAGGAATGATAAAATTGCTGTGATGTTTATATAGCAATGCATTAAGTGTCACAATTAATTTTGTGTAAGGCTACATCTGAGTTTGTGTTACAAGTTCTTTCTCTTTTCATTTACAGCCTGCTCCACCAAGGGAAGCGCACTTCGTGAGAACTAACGGGAAAGATCCGGAGCTGCTGGAGCCAATTCCCTATGAATTCATGGCATAATGAACATTTTGAAAAGATTAAATTAAAGATCTGTTTTTGGACAAGTGTATGCGATTGTGGCTGAATCATTTAAGTATTTTTTGAACAGATTCTTTAGAAAAGCTTCTCTTAATTAAGTTTATTTAGCTTGCTTTACGTGATAATTGGTCATTTAAATGACTGGCAGCTTTTGCTGGTCAGTTTGGTCACTGACAGACCATAAATTTTAGGGACGCTGAAAGTTGCTAATGCTCAGTGGTGATCATCCTTTGATTACCTAGTGGGGTACTAAGAGAGGACATCAAATATTTCACTGGCAAACTGAGAGCATATATCAAGAGCCAAGTGTCACTTGAAGAAAATGGTTTTTGAAAATAACTTGGAAAAAAATAAGGCCGTGGGCAGGCCTTTTTGTTTCATCACTGTAATGTGTAAAGGGATTCTTAGAGCATCCCCAGGCCAATAAGCATTCTTAGAAAAGAGTAGTTTAGTAACAAAGCTTTTATGTCAAAACCGTGCCTTTGTCACTTGTTCTTTATTTAATGGGCTGCCATAGTTCAGCTCTTGGATTTCGTATGTTTATTACCTATCTGTTGGATCTAAGCATCTGTCTGGATGTCCTAACGCATTTCTCTCATCCAATTAACTTCAGTAATGCTTCACAAAACCTCAGTGCTAGTTGCCCAGCGTTTGAGCAGAAGAACAGCCAAGTGTGTGCTAACCAAGACTGGTTTTGTAAGTTTTGTTTGAAACTTGCTGCAGAATCTGCTGAAGGCAACGTGCTTGGCTTTGAAAATGAGTGAACTCAACTGTAGCTTCGTGATAGTTCTGGATTATCTTTTACCTTCCGAAGTCTGATCTAAGGCACTGCGTAGCTACCTCAAGTAGATGATGTAAAACTAACGTGTAGAGGTGAAATACCAGAGAAGCTGGTGATCTCAAGCACTTTGTAGGTGTCAATCACTGAAAATGACTGAACAGTCACTTGTAGGACAACTATTTTTTGAGGGGGAGTAATAAATGGAGAGATGAGGTTTATTTTTCTCTTCTCAGGTGTTTCAAGCTGCATGCAGGCTGCTTAGAAATTGGGATTGATGCATGTTTAACCTAACACTTGCCTTGCAGGAGGTGGAACTCCTACCTCTTAGCAGATTGATGAAGGGTGTTTGCTGTTTTGACATGGCATGGAGTGCGCCACCATCACCCGAAACTGGGCTGATGAATCTGTCCTAACTTTTACTGATTCATGCACTCAGTTCTTACAATCATCTGCGTTTTTCTTGGAGCAGTTTGAGGTATATTCTAACCTTAGATCTTTATCAGCTTACTTGGCTTGTGAACAGCAATTTAAAATAAATATTTGTCTAGCAGGATAAGCACTTTCCATTAGGCTTCGCATCTGAAGGAGTTAAGTGGGAGGCTTTAGTGGGTGTGATCTTCGGTGCTGACCTTTTCATCAATTTCCATCCATTTCTCTTATGCATGCTTGTCTAAGTTACCTTGGCTCTGCATTTATTTTGTGCTTCCCTGTCAAGACGCAAGTGGATCAACTAGCACCGCGATGAAAAGTTTAACAAGCACGAATTAAGCAGTGGGTAGCTTTCAACTTCTGGAACTTCCTCAGCAATTTGGGCTAACAGGAACAGGCAGCATGCAGAGGTCTCGTTTGAGAGCTGTGCTTCTGCAGACCCTATGCATTGCGAGTTTTCCACTTAGCCCCTGTCCTTCCAAGGTCACTCGGCGGGTGGGAGATGCTCTAAGTGCGTGTTTGGAATCTGCGTGGGCTGGGAGGGGAGGGAGGGGATGATTTCCTCGGTCTGGGTTCCCAGAACTGACTGAAAATGAGGTTGGGTTTGTGTAGCAAGAGTCTCTTTATGAGACTCTTACTCCAATCTTTGGAAGAAGCACAAACTGTCAAAGGTTTAACCTTCCCTGGTTGATAGGTGCTGCCTTTTAGTTGCTGTCAGTGTGGCGGTGGTTTTCCGATGATCTCAGGTTTGGAGAAGCACAGCTCGGGTACTCGCAGACCCCTGTCTGCTGTTGGAGTTGCTTCTCGTTGTGTTTAGCTGCCTTGTTTTTGCACGGTCCTGACAAAAGAGGGAGATCTGCGAGTTGAGCAACTGGTGAAAACTGGCTGTCATGAAACCAGCTCCTGAACTGAAGTGCCTCCGTGATCCAAGAAAATCATTCTCGGTGTGCACACAAACCACAAACTGCTGGGGAGGGGAGCGACCTCTGAGTTCAGCGTGCCTCTCCGGGAGGGTGAGGCAATTCTGCTTGTGTCTGGAGTTGCAAGATCTCCCCTTCAGCTTACTCTAGGTGGGTGTTACACATCAGAGCCATTGCCCTTGTACAACATATAGAGAGTGAAGTGCTTGGTAGGCACTTCCACGCAGTGCTTGGTCTCCGTTCAGGGAGCCTAATTCAGAGGTGAGGGCTGAGCTGTCTCCTGTGTCCCAGCTGGCCCAGAGGATGCCAAGAGACCACAAGGTGCAGTGGTTCCCAAAATTTTTGGTGTGGGGAGAAAGGACACGACTAAACTGGGCTCGTTTGTACGGATCCTCGTGATTCAGGGGTGCAGGGGACGCAAACTTCCCTTTTTATGGGAAGTTTTATTTTGGGGTGGCGTTTCAATGCTCACTGCTTTCACAGCTCCCAGCACCTGGCAGTCATCTGCCTGGACTCGTTTTCATGCTGCTCTCTCAAGGGCGCGCTGAATGTGCTCTGATAGCTCTTTTATAAAGAAACGTTTAAAAATAGCCCCTGTTTGTGCACAAGGCCAGGGACGAGCGGCGCATGACAATGGGAGCGGATGACAATAGCGTGAACCTTTGGAAACCAAAAGCTTTTAGCGATGGAAGAAAATCTTGTTTACAAAAGGAAAAGCGGCATGACAGGGAGTGTTGGTGTAGAGATTTTAGAGGCAATCAGCTTCTGAGGGGAAAAATTGCCTTGATGTTCCTGTAGGGGCTCTTGGGCACCGCAGTAACACAAATAATACACAGCGCTTCCTCCACAGCCTTAGCTGAGGGTGTTAACTGCTGTGAATCATGTGCGGCTGGCTGAAGAGCCATGTGGCATCTCCATCAGGTAGAAAAACTCCAGGATTTATGGGGCACAAGGGGGAGAACTCAGGTGGGGCGCAACTTTGGGGGGCGAGCGGTCCCCTGCCCGCTGTGGGGCCGTGCCCCTGGGAAGTGGGTGCTGTTCCACCCATCCTTGTGGTCCGTGGTGCCAGGGATTCTTACCCTGGGGACACTTTTGCTGTGGTAGAGCGGAGCTGGTGATGTTCTAGTGCCCTCCTCCTGATGTTTCGTGTCACTGGAGGTTTCCCAAGAAGTGCTTAGCAGGCACGGTTCCTGGGTTTTGCCTGGACGTGGGGAGAAAGCAGGAGGGAGGGCAAGAGAAAGTAAAGGAAAACGTGACCTTTTGTCATCCCGTGGAGCTGAGAGCTGTGCCCCGCTGGAAAGGGAGTGGACTAGGTGATTTTTCAAGGTCCCTTCCAATCCCTAATATCCTGTGTGCTTCTGTGAAAGGGGATGGAAATCTGCAGTGCCCAGCGTACAAAGGGCACTTGTGAAAAATGGGGAGCCTCCAGCACCTCCCTTGGCCCCAGCCTGCTCCCTTGCTGCCACCTCCGTGTTGTTTCCTGCTGCCTCGTGTTACCTCCTGGATAATAATAAAACCAAAGCATCCCCTAAATGAATTATTTCACTTGTAAACACTCACGTGCTGGAGATGCAGCACACCACACGAGCAATTCCCCAGGAGCCAAGGCAACGGCTTGCACGGAGATGTGAACGTGCACCCAGCCTTAAGCAGGCTTGGGGCTAATTTACCTGCCGGGCTGTGTGATCCTTTCCCTTTTCAAATTGCCTCCACTCCTAAAAAGCGAAGGGCTTAATCCACACACTGGGGGCTGATGGAGCACTTTGATTTTCGGGGCTGGCTGGGGCTTGACCTGTAAACTTGGCTTTCTACACTGGCTGTAGAGGGATATATCCAGCTGCAGCCATGAGATCCAACCCCAAATCGTTCCCCTTCTTTCATGCACCCAGCTGCAGACCCGGGATCCAACCCCAAATCATTCCCCTTCTTTCCCCTCTCCATCCCCGGCCGCAGGGATGACCCATCCCGCGGGGTGATGCTGCACCCCAAACCTAACCACAACCCCCTAAACCTGCCCGGGGCGATGCCGTGGGGTCCCCCAGCTTGTCCCAGAGAGCCGGGAGCTTTTGGGGAAGGGGCCGATGGAGGGACGGGGGAGGCGCGGAGCGGCTGCCGGGGGCCGGGCGCTGCAGCCGGGGCGGTGCCGCGCACGGAGCCGCCGCCGGAGCCTTTAAAAGGCGGTGGCTGAGGCCGAGCCGAGCCGGGCTGAGCCGAGCCGAGCCCAGCCGAGCCCCTCCATGCGCCTGCCGAGCATGTCGCAGCCCTTCTTGCTGGCGCCCATCGCCGAGTGCGCCCCGGGGCCGCCGGGCGGCGAGGTGCGGCTGGCAGTGCTGGGCGCCCGAGGCGTCGGCAAGAGCGGTGAGTGCTCTCTCCGGGGCTGCTCCGCTCCGGGATGTCCCCTCCTGTCCCTTCCCTGTCCCCCTTTATCCCCTTTTGTCCCTCCGTCCGTCCTAACGAGCCCCTCTCTTCCAGCTCTCATCGTGCGCTTCCTGACCAAGCGCTTCATCGGGGACTACGAGCCCAACACCGGCAGCCTCTACTCCCGCCTGGTGCGCCTGGATGGCGAGCACGTCGCCGTGCAGATCCAGGACACGCCGGGTTGCCTGCAGGTACGGCCCCGCCGCCCCCCGCCCCAAAACCCTGGGAACCGGAGAGGGGGGAAAAAAATCTCGGCGGCTCGCTCCGGAGCCGCCCCAAATCCTGGCGGCAGCGGGTGGCTAAACGGGAGGCGGGTTTCGCTTTAAAATAAGGTTTGGGTCAAAAACTGTGAGTTCTGCAGGGGCATGAGCTCGTGGTTGTGGTGGGGTTAGCTTTCAGCCCTTTTTCCTAAAAAATAAAAAGCCCTGGGTTGGGGAGCTGGGCACGCTGCCGCCCAGCTGAGCATGGGATGCCCCGAGTGCTGCCTCGCTTCCTTAAATTAGATCATTTCTCTGCCACTTGAGGGCTCAGCTTTGGAGCCCGTGTTTCCTAAAAGGGAATCAGCCAGGCTCGGTCCCCTAGGACGGAGCTCAGACCTCTCGGGACGATGTCAAAGCCTTGGCTCTGTCGTGCCGCAGGTGCAGGGGGACCGCGTGCAGGTGCTGGACTCGCTGTCGAGGTGCGTGAAGTGGGCAGAGGGCTTCCTCGTGGTCTACTCCATCACGGACTACGGCAGCTACCAGGCGGTCCGAGCCCTCCATCAGCACATCCGCCAGCTCCACCCGGACGCCAGGACCCCCATCATCGTGGTGGGGAACAAAGCCGACCTCCTCCACGCCCGGCAAGTGCAGGCCAAGGAGGGACTGCAGCTGGCCAGCGACCTGGGCAGCTTGTTTTTGGAGATCTCCACCAGCGAGAACTCCCAGGGGGTCTGCGACGTGTTCCAGTACCTCTGCAAGGAGGTCAGCAAGCTGCAGCACGCTGGCGGCGCGGACAGGCGGCGGGCATCCATCATCCCCCGGCCCCGATCCCCCAACATGCAGGACCTAAAGAGACGTTTCAAACAGGCTTTGTCTTCCAAAGTCAAGTAAAGCCTCCGGGGCGACCCCATAGACTCTTTATTTTTGTAAACTAGTGAACGAATAAAACCACAAATCTTTATTTTTGTACCAATGCCAAAAGTATGGAAGTAAGTGTGTCGAAGCTTGCAGTTTCCATGTTGTTCCCTTTTGTTTGGTCTCGTTTGTTTATTTTTCAAAAAAAAAAAAATGCTGCATAGCAACTGGGTAGATGTGTTTGGAGAAGGGGATTTTTGCCAGCAGGTTTTGATTTTTTATTTTTTTTTCTTCTGTTTTGGGCTGGGATTTGCTGTTTTATTCTGCTGAAATGACTTTTTTTTTGGGCGTCAGCTTCCTGCTTGTAAAATGATGATGATGATGATGATGTAACCTGCCTTTATAAAATGCTTGGAAAGCCCTTGTTGGAAAGCTTTATATGGAAGGGAAAAAAAAAAAAAAAAAGAAAAAAAGAAAAAATAGCCTTATTAAATGTGAAAAGAGAGAATTGCCTGTAAGAGTACTGCTTATAATAGGATCTCTTTCCTCCTTCAGTGACTGCTGCTTTGCTTGCACCTGTCCCCACCCGAAAGCTGAGGAGCTGTTAGCAATGAGCTCTGATTTCGGATTTCTAGAGGTCTGTCCCTAACGGGAGGGCTGAGCCTCGGCTGCACATCACCGTGGGACAAAGTGCTGAGCAATCCGCGGCTGAGCTGCGTGGGGGATTGCTGCTGCTTTCTGTGGAGCCGTGTGCTAGGAGGGACTGATGCGTGGGTTCCTTTAGAGAAAATAGCTGCATTTATGAGGAATCGCATCTCCCTCTTCCCCAGGGCGATTCTGTAGCCAGTTGGAAGCGGGTCAGACTTTTTCCTCCTGTTTTACGTCAGCTCTCCCACCCTACCCGAGTGATTTTTATGTATTTATTTATTTTTATATTTTTTTTTTTATTAACGTTTGCTGGCTGTCTAAGCACAGAACGTGGGTTTTGCACTTCAGATCTGCCTCTGAAGTGCGTGCGTTGTGCTGGTAAAAATAAAGCTCTGCTCCACGCTGAGCAGAAAACGTGGAAGTGGAGTAATGGCTTGCTGTCCCCGCTCCAACCTGACTCCACTACACAGAGCAGGAGGGATGCAGCTCAAGATCTACATGGGCAGACCCAAAGCAGGGCTGCGAATTGGGCTCAAACCTCTTGAGTTAATTACTGGAAGTGCCAAAGCACGGTGACAGCCTGGATAAGGGATGTTAGTGGTTGAAATGCACTGAAAATATTTTTCTTCAGCCTGAGAAGTGCTCTGCCAGGTCCACGACTCTGGCCTGGGGGCTTCAGAGGAGTGGGGGCACTTGGTTAATGGGGACAGATGCCTTCATAGTGGGCTCAAAATTAACTTCATGGGACACACGTTCATGGGGAAATTTGAGGGGGAATTTAAAAAATC
Source organism: Anas platyrhynchos (assembly GCF_047663525.1). Lineage (NCBI taxonomy): Eukaryota > Metazoa > Chordata > Aves > Anseriformes > Anatidae > Anas > Anas platyrhynchos. The sequence goes on along the minus strand of NC_092587.1, from coordinate 185,837,428 downwards.
ACAACTGGGGTATTTAGGCAGCATTTCACTGTCCTGAAGTTGGAGAGAACAAACTGTTTTCCAGGAAAAAAAAAAAAAAACAAAAAACAAAAAACGCAGTGCTAGGGTGTTGGTTACTTTTGAAACCGTGGCTGGAAATGATGAAGTTTGGTTCCCCCCTTGAGCACCCAGTACAGAGTTTCATTGAGCAAGCTGTTAAAGGTGTTCAGCTCATAGAGGTACAGAAAACACACCCAGCATTGAGCCCTGGTGCCCACTGTCCTAGTGAAGCTGGAGCTGGGGATGGCGCTGGGGGCAGCTTGGGCAGGGGGTGGCCCCCTCAGGAGCATGGCAGGGCTCAGCTTGGCCTTTTCTCCACGATCAGAAGGAAGTATGAATCTGCCTCCTTCCTCCCACCACCTCCGCTGTGGAACAGAATCAGAGCAATTTCCCCTGACAAGAGGGATGAGTGGGTTTTCGGGAGCGGGAAGGCGTTGTGGCATCACACACTATTATGGCTGCTACTACATCAGCATCTCCCCCCCCGCTGGGCTATTTTGTCTAGTTATCTCCCAGAAATGAAATCACCCAGCGATGCCTTAAGACTTCATGAATTTTACAATAGCTGCTGCCATCAACCAGCTCCGTGCGATTCTGTTCAGGAGCCACAGCTCCCTAGGCAGAGCTAGGAATATCTTCTTCAGGAGGTTTCGTGGATGTCCTCCTCTCTTTTGGCTGTGGTTGACTAATCCTGGGTGGAGGAACAACGAGAAATAAATCCATATCCTGTGCCCAGGCCTCCAATAACACAACGTTAGTCCTGGTGGACTTCAGTAGCTTTTTTGTTGGTTATTTAGGAAGGCCTGAGCAGGCTCAGGATGTACTATCACCAGGGGTGATGCTGTCTCAGAGCCCCGAGGTACCACACAACCCTCCAAAGAGCCGTCTGACAGAGAAACCTCCGCAGTGACAGCCCCCAAAAGCTTGTTATGAGTTGGAGCATGGCTCACAAAATAGCAGCTCAGCTTCAGTTTTGGGTAATTTGTGACAATTCAGACTTCCCAGAAAAACCCCTCTGGTTCTCAGCCTTGCTCGTCAACAGTTCTGTTTCCACATATCTAAGATAAGGAGAAATCAAGAAATCAATTCATTTTTCTTGAAAAAAATGAGATAACCGGTTTATGAGGCTTTCCTAATCCATTCATTGCTTGATGCTCTTGACTAAAAGAAGCAGGATCAGATGTTTAAATACATAACCTACACTTGCTAGGCCAGTGTACGTTGTGTGGCACAACCAGTTACACCCTATTTCTTCCAAAGGAAAACTTGGGATATAGAAAGCACCCATTTCACTGACTTCATTTACAACTGAAAGGCAACGTAGCAAAGTTTGCACAATAATTACGGAGCCCCAGAGATGTTACAGCTGTGGTGTTTAGGATCACCCTTGGTTTGCTATCCGTGTTTTCCTTCCTGGACCGACAATGACCATCCACAAGAGAAATCCTCACCCAGAGGCCCTCAAGCTGTGAGATGCTGTGATTCAGCCTCTGCTTCAGACCCCACAGCATCCTCTGCCCTCCTCTGGGTAAGCACGGGGCTGAAGGGCTCTGCCCATGTGCCCGGGCTTGGTGAACCCTATTTTGCTGTTGATCTGTGCACAAAACTCCCATTAAAATGCATCTGCCCAGGAAATTGCGCAAGGTTATTTAATAGTTCAGCCTGCATTACTGGGAAGCGGTAATTAATTCTTAAAGCTGGGATATCTCTCTTCCAAGGTATTTGGCTCTTTTCCCATTACTAAAAACATCCTCCTCTCAGGTTTCAGTCGGTCCTCGTAAACATTTCATAGTAATTCCTCCCCCCTCCTTGGGATGGTAATCAGTAAATAATGTTTCTGAGTGCAGCTCTGGGAAGGGGGGACTGAGCCCCACACGAGCACCCTTCCTGCAGCTGAGACCTCCTCCTCCTCCTGCAAACAAATCCCAGAAGAAGCAAAACGCTGCTCTCAGCCCCAAAACCTTCCAGGAGCTTTAAGAGCAAGGTTTGATCTGAACCATGCTCAGCAAGCAGACTTCACCTAGGAGGCGAACTGGCAAGAGCCCAAGGAGTACAAGGATGATGAAGTCACAGCAACAGCAGCAGCAGCATATCAGCAGCCCCCTAGGACCCAAAGCAGCTGAGGAGGTGTTGCAAATGGTCCGTACAGATGCAAAGATGCTGGATGAGGTAAAAGCAGGGGGGATGCACTCAGCTGCAGGGAGGAAAAGACCAGGCTGCCAGCCCTTTGGAGTCAGCCCTGGGTACTGCCCAGGACCCAGGGGTTGATAACAGCCTCTGGGCAAGCTTCATCAATAGCAGGGTGAATATTTGTCCCCACCCAGCCCCTGTTTTGTGCAGACACCCCTGGTATCCTGTCCATGAGGAGGCAAGTCTGTGGCAGGGGCAAAGGTTTCTTAAAGCACAGGCAGAAGGGACATTGGAGGATTTTATTCCAGAACTGTGACTTTTTTACCCTTTCTCTCACCCCAGTGTTCAGAGGCTAAAAAAAAATGAAAAGAGTTTCATTTGGGTATATTGCATCCATCAAAGTGCCCAGTCTCCCATACAAGTGGCAATGTCCCTGCAGATTAAGGGTGCTTAAAACACAGCATTGGTCAAGAGGGAATTTTTCCATCTGTCCTTAGTGCATTAAAAGAGCTCCGAAAGGGCTGTTTTGTAGGTTTTGCACAACAAAATGAAAAGCTTTGGCTTTTATTTAGAGTGTGAGGTTGAGATACTGCACCTGCTCTGTGCTAGGGGCTCCTCATCACTTGGCCAGCCTGGGGAGAAAGAGGCTGCATCATTTTAAGGGTGGCTCTGAGAAAGGACTGGTGCTTCTGGTGTGAGCAGGTGCAGTTCTGTGGGTGGGTTTGGCTGCCTTTTCCTTTAAACAGGGCTGATTTCTCCTTAAAAAGCTATATAAAAAGTCAGATTTGGAGTTTTACGTAGCTTTCTGGCACACAGCAAATGGGGCCTGACTTCTGGAGTCCCTTTGGTATTTAAATAGGGACACAAATACACAAGGTAGTCTGAGTCTATCTCATGTCAATAATCTTGGCGTAGAAAAGCCCCTTGGGAATTAAGGGCTACTGGTAGGAGGCAGAGGCCAGTGCTAATTCAGGCTTGTACCTTGAAGATGAAATATGCATCTGGTTGTTGAGGTGCTTGCTAATTTTAGCTCTGGTTCTGAATAATGGAACAGCATTATTAGTCTGATGCAAAACTGTCCATATTTCTTATGCAAAATTGCTGTCTCAGTAGTGAAGCAGCCTACTTTGATTTGCTTGGATACTAAGGAACAGTGGACAATAAATATGCATGCAATTAGACTAATTTGAGTGAATAAAGAGGGGTATTGCCTAATATATCTAAAATTCCAAGAATCCATGCATAAGATGCAATGAATTGTTTTCCCCATCTTTTGATTGTTTCAGGGATTTCTGAGCAAGCTTGCTTAGAAGATGTTATAGTCCATTTGCTTTTGTTAATGAGATGTTCGGATACAAAGCTGGTAAAATATAAGCAAGATCTGAAGCAGAACTGAGTCATTTTATCCTGGGCAATGAGCTGTCTTGCTGCCTGCATCATCCTCTTGCATGATAAGGAGAAAACACTGGAGGAAACTAGCACCTCCATGTGTTCACCTCCATGTAGACACAGCAGAGGAGATGTAAGTGTGGTCATTTCTGCTCTCTGCCACCTGGACCCACGCTGTGCTGCACAGATAAGTGCTTCCAAGCTGCCCTCCACCTTTCTGCAAAGGAAATCGATAATTATGAAAGCTTCTTAGGAAAGCAGCTCCCATGCAGGTAACACCATGCTCCATCTTTCACCATTTGTGCCCTCCCTGGTCTTCACCATCCTGCCGACTCAGCCACCAGCTTGCCCTGGGCATCCTTCCTAAATCCCTGAGGCTGTGCCTATGCTGCCAACTGGAAGAGTCCTCAGCAATACATGCCAGGAGGTGTGGTATGAGGCCCGTGGAGGTGTTTCAGAGTGCAAAGTTTGATGGTGTCCTGTTAAACTTCATGTGGGAGGAACCTAACATCATCTTCTTCATGCTGCCCTTTGGGGACAACTTGTGGGATTGAGTTGTTCCCAGAGAAATGCCTCAGTGTTAGCTTGGAGGGAGCTGGTTGGGGCCAACCAAGGTAGAGCTGTCAGCTGGAGTGTATGGTCAGAGGTCCACCACAGAGGTCCACTCCACGACCCTCCTTTGGTCCCTAAATAGACAAACCTGATCATTCCAGTGAAGACCAAGGTCTTGCTGTACAGCTCACCATTGATTTGGAGAGCGTGGCTCCATTTTGTCAACTTTTGAAGGCTGACATTAGGCCTCTCCTAGGCTTCTTTTTTGCCAGACTGACCAAACCCATCACCCAGGATCTTTAGGTCCTGACTGTCTTGCCAGCACTCCAGCAGACCTTCTCCAGTTTCTCAATGACTTGTTGAAGTGGGGGTGCCAACATGGGACGCTAATCCTGGGGCATCCCCACTGACATGAGATAGAGTGGGAGTGATAACTACCCTCTGTCTGCCAGTCACACCGGTCCTTGTGCAGACCCAGTATATGGTTTCCCTGACTCTCAGTAAAAGCCCACCAAAGTTTCCTATTAAATTCCAGGTTGTTTCCATTTGTTGCTCTGCCCCCACTGCAGAACTTTGCCCTGCTCATGTTGACCTCCGTTGGTCAACTTTCTGTTGACCCAGACCCCAAGTTTTTCAAAGTCCCTCTGGTCGGAAGCTCTACCAGCTCTGCCAAATGGAGATGGAAGTTGTCTCTTCTAATCTATCATCTGCAAATGGGATGAAAGTGTCCTTTGTGTCATCGGCTTGGTGACTGATGAAAATATTGAACAATATCAGCTCCCGTGTCCTTCTCTGGGGTCCTCTGTTCATTACTGTCTGCCAGATGGCCCATCACAACATTGATTACTGTTCTTTGACCTAATGATCCAGCTCATTTTCAGTCCATCTAACAGTTTATTCATCCAACCCGTATTTGCTCAGTTTTTGTAAAGTGGGAGACTTTCCAGTTGTCAGAGCTGTCCCTGTGACTTTCTGGTGATGGACTGCAGCCGTACAGTCACATCAGCACCCTCTGGTGAATCCCATCTGGTCACCTGGATCTGAATACTTACAGCTTCTCTAGGTAGACTGTCATCTGTTGCCCCTCTTGGTGTTTGTCCCTCTCCTTCACAAGTCATTGTGGACAAGTGAAGGTCTAGGAGTAGGCTTTGCCAAGGAAAACGTATGCAAACGTATGCAAAAAAGGCATTGAATATTCTAGTCTTTTGCTTATTGTCTGTCAGTGCGTTGAGTCATCCTTTCGTTAGTAGACCCACAGTTTCTCCAAATTGCTTCTTTCTGCAAGAAACCCTTCATGTTTCTCTTTGTCCTCAGCCAGGGTTAGCTCCAGCTGGGCTTTGGCCTTCTGATTTCATCCCAGGATGAATAAACAATGCTTGCATGCTCCTTTTTTTGTTGCTTTCCCATGCTTCCACATGCTGTAAGCTCTTGTTTTGCATTTCATTTTGCTGAGAAGACACTTGCTTAGTATCAACAAGCACACTCCTGGTCTTTCTGCACGAGTGGATAGTTTACTCCTGAGCTCTCATTTTCACACACACACCTTGCTCCATGCCATGGTTGTTATTGGGTAACCTCCCACACCTTCAGCTGGGCTTAGCTGCCAGCCTAAATCCTACCTCATTTTTGAGAGCCACGGGCTTAGATCTGAGGATCTAAGATCTGAGATCCTGCCCTCGGGCATTTCCCCAGCTCAGCTTCTCCCCGTGGGACTTGTCTTCTCTCCTTCTCATGTAGAAGAAGCTGTAGAGAAGACAAGGAGCAATGGATTTAAGCTGCAGCACAGGGGTTTAGTCTGAAATAGAAAATACTTCCTAAGAGTCTGGACACTTGGCAATGGAAAAGGAGCCCAGGAAGTAGGTAAAACCTCACCCTTCAGAATTTTAAGAATAGTCTAGAGATATATACCAATATAATAATAACAAAAAAGCCAGCAAGGGTAGCTGTTCTGAGGCTGGTGGCAAAGAAAGTTGGACAAGTTTCTGAGCCCTGCTAAGCCTGTTTTTCTATGACTTCTGTGTGCTGCCTCCTTCGTTCATCTGGGAGTCTCTGCTCTTTTCAGCTCCTTTCTCCATGGCCAAGTCCTTCCCAACTCTCCCATTTTCCAGCACCCTTCCCCAGACTGTGGGAGCAGCTGCTCCGGGGTGAGCCACCCTGATGCACAGAGCTGCCCTTGGACCTCCTTGTACCTTCTAGGGCTGCCACCCCACAGGGGCAGGAGCACTTCCATCCTTCTCTTCCCGGAAAGCAGCAGCACTCAGCAGCTCTTCACTTCAGCTGATGCTCCTCCGGGAAAAACAGTGACATCTAATCAGATTTACAAGAGCAGCCCAGGTCTGAAGTGCTCGTGGAGAACTATAAACAAGCTGGCATGAACACAGCACTACTGCCTTTTCTGAGCCCTCCTGCAGTTTAGGTTTAGCAGCCGAGGATCTAGATGCTCTCTGCCACCTTGAGTCACACACGTGGCAATAGCATCTGCCCTAGTTAACTCAGGGCAGAGGTGATAAAAGCAAAATGAACCCTCCATATCTCTTATCAAGACCAATGTATTTGTTGGTGAGTTTCTGCAACCTGCAGCTCCACAGCTCTTCTAAAGTAGTTTATAGAAGTATTAATCTCTAGGTGTTCCTTGTTTCATTTTATTTCCCAGTGAATACTCCGGATTTGCTAAAAAACTGCACGCAAGGTGGGATCTCATTTTGGGATGGTGTTCTGCACACTACAAATGGTGAGGGAAAGGAAAGATGATGTTTCTTTTATAGGGTGAATACTGTATATATAACAGCATGCACTCAAGCAGGGAAGTTAGGGACCTGCTACACAACTGCTGTAATAGTGTACAGCACTTAAACAACATTTGAAACTGGTAAACTTCAGGACATGCAGAAACATACGGAAAGATTACCTGACATGAAAAGAAACGTGGAAGACTTATGTTTTTTACTTTCTGTCCCTGACCGTTAGATCTCTACAATCTATCTACCAGCAGGTAGACTGAGAGAAGATTTATTGCTGGCAGACAGACACTCACAGTGTTTCTCCTGCCTAAATAATAAAAATAGATTTGTGTAGCTATTGCTGCCTGCCCTTGAGAAAATGCAGCTTTCCTCAACACAAACTCTTCACAAAGGCAAGCTAGACTTGTTTTCTTATTCATTTTTTCTACATTATTTCTAAATGTTATGCATTTTTGTGTTCACAGAGTAAGTCCCTTGGCATGACTTTGACTTAAAAACCTTGGCTGCTAGAGCTGAATCTCTGCTGCCATTCACAGAACATTTCTAGCCTTCAAGCTTGAAAAGAAAAGTGATGGGCTATGATCTAATGTGACCTCAAGGTCCAGAGAATGAAAAGGCACCCTTGAGCTCCAAATCATATTTTTCATATCATATGATTTTTAAATTATCCTGCTGATGTGAAGACAGAATTCAAAAGGAGAGAGAATGGCTCATGGTGATTTATCCCTTCTGCAGCTTTTCTGCATTTGAAGAAAATGGCCAATCCATGGGGAAAGTGTAGGAAGCAGAAGTCTTTGGCTCACAGAGTCCTGGGGATTGAGGCTCCTGAGAGGACCCTTCTGGGAGCTCCAAGCAGAGGCTGGAGGCAGAGTGCCCTGGGATATTTGGTGGGGAGCAAGAACTGCATGGAAGACACCACTGGGTGGGACTGAAGTACGTCCAGTTTATGTTGTATTGTATTAGGAGGTCTTTCTGTTAAAAAATAGCCATATTTTAAATTAAAAAAAAAAAAAAGTGGAAAAAAATAGCAACTGCTGCATGAAGTTAGAATCCTGGTCAGCCACCCTGCACCTTTGCTCACAAGGAAGAAAGCTGCAGTTGAAAATCACAAAATCATCAGGTGTCCTGAGCTAAAAGGGACTCATGAGGATTATCAAGTCCAACTCCAGGCGCCATGCAGTACCACCCCAAAACCATGTGTCTGAGTGTTGTCCAAACACTATTCAAACTCCAGCAGGCTCGGTGCCGTGACCACTGCCCTGGGGAGCCTGTCCCAGTGCCCGAGCACCCTCTGGGTGCCGAACCTTTCCCTAACCCCCAGCCTGACCCTCCCCTGTCCCAGCTCCATGCCGTTCCCTCGGGTCCTGTCGCTGTCCCCAGAGAGCAGAGCTCAGCGCCTGCCCCTCCGCTCCCCTCGTGAGGGAGCTGCAGGCCGCCATGAGGCCTCCCCTCAGCCTGCTCTGCTGCTGTGCTCAGGGAAAGGACCGGCTGGTTACTGTTCATCATCCAGCTTGTTTTCCTGTTGGACTTTTCCTCCTCCGGGATTACTGAGATGCTTGATTCATCCCTTATGCTCAGAGGAAATGTTGCTCACTGGGGATTTGGACAGCTTTGTTCAATCTTCCTGGGGTTGTTCATGGAAGCTTGAGCAAGCTGTTACTAGCAACATCCATAATTTGAACCAGGCCCTTGTCACTATCAATCAAAACCTGGCAGAGGATTGTGCTCAGCCAGAACAGGCAGCCGAGGAAGGAAACCTGCAGGAAGCAGAAACCTTGTGGCCATGAGCCTTAGCTTGGTGGAAGGTGGGCATTACTCCTGTCTCCTAAAACCAGCTCAAGGAGCACCACAGTGATCAATGGCATGGGAACAACATGGGAAACTCTTACGCCATGGCCTGCAGGGTCCATCCCCACCAGAAATTTGTAATAGTAAAGCCTTTCTGAGCCTTATTTGCCTGTGCCAGGCTAACACCCAGCACAGAAGTCACAAAGCACGTGGGGAATCAGGCTGATCTCGTAAGAGCACAGGAGAAAGATGCAAGGTCTTCTGAAAAATGCAGGCTGTTTTTCTCTTTTCCAGCATATAAAGAATAAATATTCTCATCTTGTAAGCATTATGTTGGCAGTGTGTCACTATACTGTATTTCTTAGTGTGTAATATTGCTCTATTAAATGTCTGCATATGCACAAGGATTTCTCTTGATCTCCTCACCAAGCAGAGACGTTGGCTCCAGGCCTGCCAAGAGCTAACTCCTGGTCCCTGTGGTGGGGTGCAGGACATCACCCTCTCCTCCTGTCCTTCCCCAGTGAGCTACTGGGGTATTATTATTATTATTATATTACTGGGGTTTATTTTGTTGCTTGCTGTGGAGTCTGATGTGTTTTTTTTTTGTTTGTTTTTTTGTTTTTTGTTTTTTGTTTTTTTCTGTCTGGAGCTGCTGGGTCAGCAGGTAATTGGGATTGTCTCTGCTGCAGCAGCCCACACGTGTGATGGATGACCCAGCCACACAGGAAGGCAATGCTTCTGTCCTCAGGTCACCCCTTTCTCACCCTTCCCGAGTGAAAGTGTCTGGAGGTGCAGCATCCAGCAGCCTTCTGGAAGGGACAAATGATTACACCATCCTCCACATGATCACACCTGCTGGGGACACTGAGGTTTGGGGATTGCCAGCTTCACTTGGACCTTCTTGCTCCGGTCCCACACACCTCCCAGTACAGTCTTGAAGTGCTGGCTGATGTTTATTTTTTTCTTCAGGAGCATTAGGCAGACTTAAACACTGTTTCTCCAACTCATGTGTACTTGACCCCCTCCTCCAGAGCCATCTCTGACAAACACAGCTGCGTCTTGGTTTTGGCAGGGCTGTGTTGCATGTCCTGGAGCTCAGACTTTCCTCTTTCTGTTAGCAGCACCTGGTTTGCTTTGCTTTGCCCTCCAGAAACTTCTGCTGGTCAGATGAGGAGGGAATGTGAGTAACTTGCTTGTTTAACTTCCAGCTTCCCGTGGATTACTTTGTAGGCACCACTCAAGTTGCAGCTGGATTGTGGTGGCTTTTAAGTGCTACAAGATTTTGGCAGCATGGCTGCTGATGCTCAGCTGCGCAACTGAGACGGTGAAGCTGGGGGAGAGAGTGGGATAAGTTGGGAAATGATGCCGTAGGCTGTTTCACCATCGCTTCCCTGCAGAGGCAAACACCACTTAACCTCCCACCTCATTTCTTCACTCATCTGCCCACTGCAGAAGCCCTGCAAGGACATTACAGGTGATGAGTGGTTCTGTGAAAAACTTCTTCAGTTCGGGACCTCTTCTCTGCTGTCCTCTGCTGACTCAGTTGCTGCCAAGAGCAAGTGCTGATGATGGCACCAGTGACCACAGCCATGGGGGTGTACCAGTTCCTGGCATTCTCCACCCCCAGTGCTGCATCCTTACACATGCGTTGGGGAAGATGCTTGACACAAACATTTTCCACTTAAAGCAAGAGAACAGACTCTTGATGACATTATTTGTCAAGCAGCTGCAGATAAACACAACTTTTTTTTTTTTTTTTTTTTTTTTTTTCCTTCCAGAAACAGTGCTACACTTTCTTTTCCTCCCAGCAGACCCAGGTGTGCCCCACACCAGCACAGCATTCAATGCCCTGGGAGCCAAGGGTGCTGGGGCATGGAGGGTGTGATCAGTGCCATCGCAGATGTCCTGGGAAATAGCATACATAATAACACAGCCGGTGTGATGATACACCCACATTTAGCTTCTTTCCTCCCTCCTTGTAAGAAGTTCAAGTAACTGGAAGAACTGGATCGTCCAACCTGCCCCAGTCTGATGTTGTTTCCAAGAAAAACCTCCCAACCCTCCAAACAACCCATGGGAAGAATAATTAAAGGAGTGGATCAAGGGGCCCTGGGGAAGGTACTGTTCACAGCTTTTACTTTCTATCTGTTGAGCCGCTGATGTTCCTAAGTGGATGCTTTTCCTTTCCAACATCCAGTCAACTTCGAGATTTGAGTTGCTTAAATCAGACCCAAGTACATTCCAAAATGGTAGGGAATTGCTTCGGTTGCTTAGCTGAGCAGCTGGCCCCTGGGCTGCAGTGCTGAGACCTTCTGGGTGCAATGCCTTTAATCCTGGAGGTCGTGATATGCTTCGCAGAGATGCGCTCTGATGGTATTTCATCATTTCCCAAAATTGCTCTCTGTAATAAGACCAGAATTATATCTCAGAGCATGAAACCTTGCCACTTCTTAAGGCTGCTTGAGAAGTGAGGCATCATTTTACCAAGCTGTGCTATCTGACCTTTAGAAAGCACAGAAGGTTGCACAGGAGAAAAAGCCACCATGAAGACCCGTGTTCCAAAATGAAGGCTTTATTGCAAATATATTTTTGTCTTCTGCAAAGATTTATTTTTGTATAGACATAGATAAATTTCAGTTTGTGCTTAATGTGCTTGCTCATTTTTTATTATTTTCAGATTACTCCCACGTGCACTCGGATAGGTGTGCTGTGTCGTCTTGCAGTCAGGGGCTGACTGCATCATGAACACCTCTGCTGTATTCACAGCCGTGCGTAGAAGTGAACAGAAAAGTCAGAGTTTGGCACAAAGAGGGTGTCAGAGCATGGTACTTATTTATTTATTTTTTTTTATTCGTGTGTGTGCGTGCGTGAAAACAGCCTTTGTGTTTCTGAAACAGCAAAGTCTTTATGATTCTTTTATGAGAACACAAGTACAAACACCACTGATTATGGTTATGAATGAGACCAAGAAAAAGCTTTAAGTATAAGCCTGTTTTCATGCTATTGCTCATTTTACAAAAGTTTGCTGAGTAGGGCACTCTCTGTGGCAACCTGAGGGAGAGAAGGATTACTTAATCCACACCAAGATGACAGAAAATGCTTTAAATGCTTAGCTTGGTGGGTTTTTGTTGTTGTTGTTATTTTGGTTCAGTTTGATTTTTTTGAGAACAACTGAATCTTTATTGATTTTTCTGGGGATCAAAGCTGAACATACATAACTGAAAAGAATAGCCCCAGGGAGAGTACAAAAAAGAAATACATGACACTTTACATCGATTTAGCCATTATATTGTACTGGACAAATGGAATAGAGCAAGAAGAGCCATTACACAGTTGTTCCCGAAGGTGGCCTTGATATTTACAAGTACTCACACACAATTACGGCTTTAAGTACAGTAGTTCTGCCCTTCCCTGTTCATCTTTTAAGCCATAAAATTACAGGCTGCTTCTTAGTCATCCAAAGTATGCCACAGAGGTGGGCAAAGCATCCTACATTCCTTTTAATAACTATAAGGATGGAATTAAAAAACAAACAAACAAAAAAAAAAAACCTAAGCAGACAAAAAGAAGCAAGAAGGCTTTTTCCACACAGAAGAGATGTTCATCCTGGTCTTACTGGCTGCTGGCAACTCAGCTTTCCAAAAATTCTCCAACTCCTGGTTCCCGGGGAGCACACTCAAGGTACTGTCTGAGGCTCTAAAGGTGAAATCAGGGTTTGAATTGGGTTTGTCATCTTCAGCTCCACATTTTGGGCAGTGGAGCATGACTAAATCAGCTGCTGGAAATTTTCCCTTAAACAGAATAAAATGTTATATGAGCGTTACATAAGCTCCATCCAGAGATTTCAGAGAAAGAGTTGCCACCAAATGATTCTCATCTTGCTTTTCCTTCCCAATGGAGAAAGAACAAACTCACATTGCCTTTAGCTTAATAAAAATATATTCCTGGGTTAGGGATGGGAAACGCTATACACATCTCCTTACAGAGCACTGTGTTTGCTTTCAGCTCAGGAAACATCATAAGTCCTATTTAGGACTGAATGACTGGTTCTCAAACTTTTATGCTCAGAATCTCACCCCCATTTGCACTTCTTGACTCATTTGTGAGCTTTCAACCCTGTCCTGTTTCCAGGATCATGAGTGGATGTGTGATCATGAACCCCCTTTTGGTTTTCCAAGGATACAGTGGCTTGAGAATAGACCAGCTGTCTGTGCACTGAATATCCCAAATCTTCCTGGCTTTGCCCATATTGATAAATACTGTGGAAAGTTAATATTTCAGGAGGTTAAATTTCAGGAGATGGAACCCAAGCCTCCCTGCCAAGCTGCTCTGGGTGACCACAGTGCTTAGGGCTGGTCCTTCTAGCTCTTCCAGGAGGTTTCTCTTGAAAAGTGCTCATTGAGAAAATCCAGATTGGAGGTGGGCAGTCACTCACACCTCAGTGTAAGTACCACTGGGGTTTGACTTCTGTCTGTCATGCAAAGGAAATCTGTGGAAGTCAGAGGACAAAAGAAGTCCCAGAGTGCCACCTCCTCATGTCCCACGTCTGTGCTCAGGGCGAGCTAGGGCACAGTGCAGCCGTGCACCCTCAGTGAAGCCTGCTGTGAGAGGAGCTGTGAGAAGCACCCTTGGGTCTTCATCTTTGCCTTTAGGCTCAGGCACTCGGCCATGTCCCCCACTGAGCCCTTGCCCTGGCTGCCCCCTGGCAGAAGAAGAGGCAAGGATCTTTTGACCTACGTGGTCAAAATCTGTAAAGCAAGGGTCACCCTACGCTTTGTCCCCATAATGGTCCCCTTCAATTAATCATGTTGGAGCCTGTGGTGTCTTAGCTTATATAATTACCCAAAGATACAACTGTAGGGCTGCACACTACTGAGCTTCTGTTCCTTCACAGCAGCCATGGAGTCCTGTTTTTGTTGGACCACTGTGCAATGAAGGCTTCATTCTCTCTGCAGTGCCGTTGTTCCCTCCCAAGTGACTCTTGTGTTTCCTTTCCCTTTCTGCACTGCAGTGAGGCATTTGTTATGGGGAGCTAAAATAGAACTAATTCATTGTTTGCTAACAACTCCAGAGTCTGTGAGGCAGCTGCACGCTCACTCTATAAAATAAAGAGTTCCCATCAAGTGTGGACCTGGCTCAGCCCTCTCTGGAGCCAGTAGGACTCCGCTTTGATGTGAATTAAGCCTCAGATGCTGAGGCTGATATCAACAAAGGCAAAACAAAAAAGCAAACAAATAAAAAGCAGCCCAACTTTCAAAAGTATAGAACACACAGAAACACAGTTGGTTTAGGGCTGGGTATTAGGTGCTCTGGTCAGTGGGGCTGGTCTTGGTGAAGCTCCTTTTCTGCTTGCATTCTAGTTTGTCCACATGAATCACTGAGGGTGTTTGCATCCATGGGCTGCATCGAAGTGATTGTTTTAATTAGCACACGCTTGCTAGAAGCCAGTTTCTGCTGCAGAAGAGCCATAATATGGCTCATGAACAAGTGCTCATTCCCGATGTTTTCTGAAACGGTGGTAAATCTGTCACCATAACTGTGCTGAAAGCAGTATTGGGTAGGCAGTGACAAAGCCTGCCCAAGTTCCCTGTCTAATGCTACCACTTGAAGTGCATGGCATAACTTTAAAGGCAAACAATAGCTTGGGGGTTATTTCCCAATCCTGGTAGTGCCAGCAGCCGTAATATTCATTTCACCAATCTATCAGTTCCTCTTGGTTTGGATGGATGGCCACTGAGTTGGGCATTGATCAGGCTCCTGGATGTCCCTAAATTCCATATGAACGACATTTTTAGGTAGATGATGGATCTGGTGCTTCCCTGACGTTGGAGGGTGATTGTACCAGTGCTGGTATATTGAACAGGCTAACAGGAGATGGTAGAAATCTTGTCAGCAACTGTTTTGAGTGATCTTGTCAAGCTGACCTACTTTGGGGAATGACATCCAGATTTTCATGAAGCTTTCCGTTGTTTCATCAGACAATTCTGCTTGCAAAGTAAAACCGTTGATTGTTTTAGATGACTTGGCTGGGTTCATTAACAGCCTGTGGTTTTTGGAGGGCCTTCTAATTTTTAAGGAATGTTCTTTGTTTGACAGCCTCTTCTCCTGGGCTGCATCCTCCAGCCACTGCTCCTAGACCTGCATCGATTCGCACGCAACACCTAAGGAGGCGACCCAGTGACTCCTGGACAAAGAACCTGGCAAGGTTTTGCTCTCAGCTCCCTGTTGCCTCTCTGCCTACATGAATTTTTTTCTGTAGCTAAGAGTAATTTGCAATAAATATCTGCTCAGGTATAAAACAATCACCTACCTCATAAAAGGTTTCCAGTTAAATTGCCCATGTTTGTGTGGGAGTGTTTTCTTTTCTGCTGGCAAAGAGTCCTTATAAGGAGTAATAACACTGAAGAATCTGTTAAAGAAAAATGTTTATCGAAGCTTTACTACTTCACAGGTTTTACTGTAGAATCATTTACGCAAAGCTGTGAGTCACAAGCTGAAGTTCAGTGTCTGAAATTGCTGGCAGAGTGAATGAATTTTGTGCATGACAAAGAGATTGGTAATCTGCATGCATTACAGTCAATTCATAATTGCTTTAAAATCACATGGCAAATGATTATAATTAGGACAGAAGCTGTTAAAATCAAGAACAAAAGGAGGCCAGAACCTGAAGCTATTTACTGCTGTATTTCTTCTCTCTGAAGGTTTACGAAAGACATCCCAACTCCTAAGCAGAAAACACAGTAAGAAATCACCAGTGACCCTTCCAAACACTTTGGTGTCAGGAAATTTGGCAGGAATGTCTCCAAAGTACGACATTTACTCGTGGTACATGTCACAGGGACCTGGGCACAAAAGCCTGAAATAGACAGGTCGTGACGGCAGTAACGCCATTGTCCTGCCTGGATGGCTGAGCCTACCTAGCAAATTGAAATGACCTCTGTCTGTGGCTGCTCTGTGTCCTCTGCGTCCAGGGCACTCGGTATCTGCCAGTACAGACCTTCCTCTAAGGGGTTTTCTCTGCAGGAGCAAGGAGGAGCGTTGCCTACACATGATGGAACATCTCCATGGGTGAAAGACGCCTCGGGGAAGTACGTGTCACTCCTGAAAGAGGTGGCCATCCATCAGCTGAGCGACTGGGACGAATGGAGCAGGACAGAAATCTTCAATAGAGATATTGTGTCCAAGTGAGCTCCCCCACGGGGGTAAGGACCTTGCTGAAGATCGCCCTGTGCAGGAGAAGGATGCTGGCTGCAGATTGCGTGGGCAAAACTGAATCAAAGAGGTGAACTCACCCAGTTTGCGGCAGCTGGTACAGATCATTATTTAACTGAATCAGAGCAGAGCAAATGCTTCCTACCCCATAAATCCAGATGAGCTGATAAAAGCCTTGATTTTGTTATCGAGACATTACATTTAATTTTCTTTTGAGATTTTTTATCTATTTTTTTTTTTGAGGATCTTTTTTTTTGCAAGGTCAGCTCTTGTGCCCAGCCTGTTTTCTCACCTTTTTAGCTATCCCTAACAGTGTTGTGCACTTTGTCACAGATGTGGTTGGGCGATGTCAGCCAGGGACTGAGGCCACGAGCCTCAACCCTACCCAGGATCGCCCAACCTGCATTGGTCCACACAGTAGAAGAAGAGCCATCCCTTTGCATCTGGGAGATGGAAGGACTCAGGTTTCCTGACTTTGGTTCTGCTCTTCACCACAGCTTCTGACACAGAAGAAAAAGAAAAAAAAAAATCCAAAACAGGACTACTATTTTCTTTTTGCAGGTGAGGCAGAAGTCACATCAACCATCAGTTGCTGCTGCCAGGAAGACACGAGGCTCCCAGCCAGCAGCCTGATGAAGTCCCTCAGACAAAGGATTTTTCTCTTTTCCAGTGACCCCTGGGTGACACAACAATCCCTCTTACCTGGTAACCGGCAGCTCACACACAAGTTGCTTTAGGGCCCCTCTAATATATGCTAAAATGAGATTAATCCAGGGAAGGACCCTTGCCTCTCTTTCTGAGGCTCTGACAAGGAAGGTTTTCTCCAGGTGGCATATTTTGGATCACAGCAACTTTTAGCTCTCTGCAAGAGGCGTGATTCTGCCAAATTTCCCCTTCCTCCTGCCATGCACTCTGTAAAGAGGAGAATGGGAATTGCTAGTTTGTGCCTACATGAGGCAGAGTTCCTTTTCCTAGAATTAAGAATAGTCTGATGTTTTGGAGAAGAATTCAGTAACCTTCCTGAACAGCAGAAGGAAACATTCATCAGGGCTCAGAGGCATCACAGAATCACAGAATATCCTGAGTTGGAAGGGACCCATAAGGATTGTGGAGTCCAACTCCTGGCTCCACACAGGACCACCCAAAAACCAAACCATGCGTCTGAGAGAGTTGTCCAAACACTTCTTGAACTCCAGCAGGCTTGAGGCCGTGACCACTGCCCTGGGGAGCCTGTCCCAGTGCCCGAGCACCCTCTGGGTGTAAAACCTTTCTTGAATATCCAGCCTGAACCTCCCCTTCTGCAGCTTCATGTAGTTATTTAATACAAACAATCAAGCATGCTGTCATGATTTGTAGCCCAGATTCAGCTTCCCTGTCAGCCACACAAGAACCAGAGAAATGGAACTCCAGTAGAATCAGTGCGTTTTCACTAGTAACAAACCCAGACAATGAAGGATACAGCCTGATGCTCTTTCAAGACGCATGTGCAAGTTACTGCAGCTGTTTCCAGGATATGAAGTGTTTGGAGTGATGCCCTGAGGTCAAGGTACCTACACTCTGGCACAGCTCAGCAGCAGTGAGGGCATGCAGTGTGCACCTTTTGCCAGTTTGGTGACTATGGAGACAACGCTAGTTAGGAAGAAAGGTATGTGCTGTCAGTCGTCAACATAAAACCAGATGTCACTGTCTTATATATGAGGCTAGCTGGCTGATCAAGAGACAAATCCTATTCATCTGCAGGAATAACAGAGTTTGGCATACAGCTGTTTCTTTCGACATTGCAAGGAAGGAGTCTGAAGTGTCTCAATTAAGTGGCTAAGTGCAGGATAACGCCACAGAAACTGTGGAATCGAAATCAAAACTGCTAAGTACAAAGAGGCACTTTAGATTCCAGGTGCTCCGAATCTGTGTGTTTGCAATAATTAAGATGATCCTTAAGGGGCTGTGATAATGTTCAGTTATTTCTCCAGCTAAATATAAAACAATCTGGGTATCAGTTTACCCTCTGCACACATGTCATGTACATAACACATTGCGTGTGGTGGGCACAGATGTGAGCAGCTATGAGGCTCTGTGGACTCTGGAGGCTGTTTAAAGTCACACATCCTAAAGACTCACCACCTGGGTGGTTATTCACTGTTGGGATCATGTGGTTATCATTTAAGGCCACAAAAGAGTGGTTGGGAAGGCTTTTCCCAATTGTGGCCTTAATAAAGTCCTTAAGTGTGTTTCTCAAGCCTCTCTTGCAAGCCAGACTTTATAACTCTGGTGCTTGTTTCTTCTCTTCTTTTCCCCAGGTCTGCAGGGATATTAGTCTCCAATGAGGTGTGCTAGTTCTGCGAGAGGGAAATGGTAGTCTAGGGCAGCTTTAATCCAAGACTCACAACCTTTTATGGGCTCTCTCCATGTTGTGAAAAAAAAAATCAGCAAAAGAGACACAGGTTATATCATGGTATCTCTAACAGGTGCTAAAGGCAGGTACTCGTGAAGTCTAGCCATATTTCCAGCACGTACTTGGAGCCACTGGACCTTTGTTTCCTTCTGGAAATGTAATAGTATAAATAAATGGGATGGGAAATCTATATCCCACACGACAGCAGCTTACTGAAGGTTCAGTGGAGGTTCTCATGACGTTAGCTTCATCCTTCAAGTCACTATGGTGTACCTAAAGCAAACTGGAGTGAGACATCAAACTTCACGGAGGTATTTGACAAGGATCACATCTCGTGGATAAGTTATTCTGCAGATGTTACTAGTGCTTCTTCATACATGGCATGACAAAGAAGATTCTTGAAGGATATCAATTATTGCCCACCTAATGGGGCAGACTATTACCAGGAAATTCCTGTCCAGAGCAACACAGTTGAGGAGGAAGATAGAGCCCAGTTGTTTATTCAATGGGCACGTCATTATTAAACACACGCTGCTGAAATAGCCGTGGTGCTTTATGCAACAACAAGCACTATTCGTTGGACTTATGTAGGTTTACCATCAACTTCTCTGTCTCCTGCCAGCGAGCTTTCCAGCCTCACATACCAACACAGTTCATGTGCAGGGTAGATTTATTGAATTTCTCCCAGCTAGAGGCTACCCAGTCTCATTTGGTTCAGCCTTAGGTTTTCCTCAGGTGGTAAAGGCGCAGATTTCTGCATTTTTGAAGGATGTTTAAGCAATTTTCAGGAAATCGATACAGATCTGGACGTGCTCTAGCTTCATCTAAATGGCCCTTAAGAAATAGGCAGCAGATGTTTTAAGACAGAAAATCCCAGCGTTTCACAAACAGTCTCAAGTTCTGTTTATTTAAAGAATAGACTTAGTAAGTCCATTGTGAACATCATCACAAATAAAGTAAACTGGATGCATTTGTTATGACACTTTTAGTTGGAACTCTTCCAGATTTTGTTTTCTTTGGAGTCCAGTGCAAGCTGAAGACCCAGAAGTTGACCTTCATCATTCATTAATCATCACAAAACACTTCCTTGAGGGAAAAAAAATATGTAAGGTATGTACAGTGCTGTGGGGGTGGCTTGCTTAAGATGAAATTTGAGAGTTTGGACTCTGAGCACGAGGATGGCTTTTCTTAAATAAATTGCCCTTACAGTCCCCATGTGCATGGCAGCTCCATCCGGCCCTACTGAGTACAGTCATCCCTCCTCCACCCTGCCTGCTCCTCCCAGCCTGGTGCCTCCTGATCACTCTTCAAAGGTCAGCAGCTCAAATTAAATGCATGGGATGATGTCTGGACTTGTGACTCCACCTATGGCCTGGATTTACCTCTCTCACCTCCACCATACACTTTCCAGCACAGCCCATCTCCTTCTGGGCATCCTTTCGGTCTCCAGATGCAAGTAAACTAGCCAGGGACAGGAGATGAGCTTTGACCACTGGCCTGCAGCTGTCCTGATGAGATGCAGCATCAGCACATTCCTTGTGTGGTTTTGGACCTTGGCAGCAACCCGTCTACACAGCAAATGCCTAGGTACAGTCCAGGGACAGCATAGACCACAGACCAAGGAACCAGGACAGCGTAGACCAAGGACCAACAACCACGGACAACATAGACCAAGGACTCCCAGTAGACCCAATGGATGTATAGACCCAACAGATGGCAGATCCGTAACTTAGTTGTAGGTGAATTGAGGTTAGCCAAGCAGATGCAAACTGTGCTGTGCCTCTTGCCCTCAAGAGGAGATGCCCTGGACATGTCCTGTTCACACATAAATTGCATCAATGGAGCCCATCCTTCTTTACTCCCCTCACACTTGGTGCCAAAATCTGTCTGCCTTACCAGTGCTGTACCACCAGAAGTGGAGAGTCTTAGCTCTTTGTTGCAGCCATAAATTTAAGCCATAAGCCATAAATCTGAAGAACTAATGTCACACTCCTTCAGTCCATGCTTGGACATCTAAAGAGAGCAGATCAGTCTTTATGGCACTCAGTACCTCAGATCTCCCTGATTTTGTCAGAGCTGTTTAGCTCAAATGAACCTGAATGTGATTAGCATGGTAGAGCTCTACAGCTCATCAGTTATCTTGGGTAGCTCCTTGTTTCCCCAAACACATCTCTTTTCAGCCCCGTTTGCTAAGGAAATGAGGTTTCTACAGGACTGTGGCTCAGGTAGGCAGGCATGCGTGCAGGCCTTCCTCGTTATCACTGCGCCATTGAACTGTGATTGATGTTGTCCCAGAGCTTGTTTTTTACAAGCTTTACAACAACAAATGTCTAAGAATATGAGAAAAAGAGGTCCTGTGAATGTCTCTGTGGGCTAAACAGGAGAGGACTAATGTCTGCATAGACACCGGAGAAGCTGTGTGGGGGAAAGACATGAGGGCTTCCTCAGCAGCTGGAAAAAGTCATGGAGACTGTGCAAAATATCCCAGTGACACTGCAGGACTCCCTTGTGAAACCAGCCCCACACTTCCCAGCTTCCTACTAGCTGCTGGGAGCTCTTCACCGATGTTCCTATCCTAAGTCATGCTTTGTCAGAGAAATCTCACTGCCAAAGCTGTCTGCACCTCCCCACACTTCTCCAATTGCTCTTTTTTAAATGGATGGAAGATGACAAAAATGCTGCTTGGCTTGGAAGAATGTCAGCAAGTTCTGGGAATCCACATAAACCCCAAATGTCTGTAGGACGGAGAAGCAGAGATATGGGAACACACCTGCAGACATGGGAGTGACAGTGGGCAACAAATCAGACAAATGTCTGCAAGGAAACACACTTGGAACGCCACTCACATGATGCGCTATGGAAAAAATGGTGAAAAAAAAACACTTTTGAAATGGTCTCGATGCAGAATAGGCAGAACTCTCTGGTCCCACTCCAGCTCTGCAGCTGAGCAAGGTTTTATTTTAAGGGCATGTGTAATCTGAGTAAAGCAAGTTGGATTACTCATGTGCTTAGAGTTAAGCACAGACTGAAAATTGCTGCCCTGGCTGTGGGCTCCCCAGGCGGGTTGTCCTCGGTGCCTTCAGAGCTTCTGCTTGGCTGCTCTGGGGTCCGACACCACCGTCTTGGTGGGATGACAGAGCCCAGAGTAAAGCAACAAAGCTGGGAGAAAACCAGAGGGACTGACTTATCGGGGAAATCATGGAGATAAATAGGGTTTGTCGAAGACATAACGCAGTGTGTGGGCAGAAGTGAAAACAGTCTGTAGATATCTGAGGAGAGTAAACACTACTGATAGAGAAAAATTGCTTAGGCAAACACACTGGCAACATAATTAGGGTAAATGAGAGGAAATTAAGAAAAGGAAAATTCAAATTAAGCTCTGGGAGCATATTATTGATGAGGGAGTTTATACTGTGAAACTGCCGTCTGCAGTTTTGCTAACTTTTGCACTTCCGCTTCTCATAAACTCATCAGTCTGGAATTGAGCAAATTAACATTAATTCTGGGGCTTTTGCTTCTGTTCTAATTTTAATCCAAATGTCCTTGCACGGTCCAATGTATTTCAGTTACACATCAGGCCACTTGATGCTGTCTCTGTGAGAAGGGAAATAATGAGCCAAATTCTGCTCCGGATGACGCCAGCATCCGTCTTCACCTCCCTCCCTGGTCTGGGGCAAGGGAATTGAGAGCAGTGGGCACCAGAGACCATTCCAGGTTGTTCAGGTTTTGGTGATGTAACACATTTTGGATGTCTACATGTGTGGTTTTTGTGTTTTCTTTTTTCTTTCTTTTTTTTTTTGAAGACTTCCACTGTCAAAGAGCTTGTTATATCTTCACATAATTACTTCTACCGTCTAAAAATACTTGACATTTTACAAAATTATTCAAACAGCTCTTTCGCGTGGTGAGGCAAACCACACACTGGGATGTTAATATGAGCAGTCTGCCGAAATCTTGTACGTCGTCACGGGAGAGCCAGATCCTGGTCCCAGTGCCGCAGCCCGGGGTGAAGGTGGGCCCCCCTCTGCTCCCCGGGTGTTGTGTTTCTGGTAGCTCTGCCTTCACAGAGGACGTGTTGCTGGTTCATCCTCTGGATCCAGATCCACGGGACAAATTTGGCCCCAGTGGGAGGGCTCCAAAAGCATAATGGTGTCTAGAAAATCTGGTGATGAACCCAGCATTCCTTGGCAGTGTTGCCTTTTGGACATATCCTGGTTCTGCTCACATTGCTGTCTCCCAATTCTCCTGTTTCTCCCCAGAAGCAGCCCATGCTGGGGGACCATAGGGAGCTCCCGTTTGTTCCCATCAGCTCCCATTTGCCCACAAAACTCCTGTGTACCTCTTGGGGATGTCACACCAGAGTTGAGTGAAAGGGACCCCCACAAGGACACAGTGCCAGGACTGGGCACAGACCAGCAGGGTGATCCCAGTGCTCTGCAGGCACTTCTCCTCCTCCTCTCTTTGGCATTAAAACCACCAGGCATTTTATTTTATTTTATAGCTTGATTCATTGCTGCAAGCTTTCCCTGCTATTTGCCTCCTCGGGGTTGCTAGAAGAAGCTGCCATGAGAGCAAGGTCGGAGGCTTTGTTTTTCTTCCATGGCAATCCTTCCCTTGGCAAAAGCGCCTCCCATCTACACTGGCAGCTGGCGGCTGAGCAAATAATTTCGGGGGAGCTCAGTTTCCGAGGAAGCATCGCATGTGCCCCTTACTGTAACGCTCCATAAACACTGGTGTCTCCGCGAGATCGGACGGCAGCTATCGCCGCGTTTCCCGATAAACACAGATGGTGTTTGTGTTTAAATATGCCAAATGTGGTAATGAGAGCAAACTTTAAAAGGATTTATTTTTATGTTGTTTCCATTCCGGCCCCTGATAATTAAGGCTGCTGTGACCTGCCTTTTGGAGGAGGAAAATATATTTATGTGCAGTGCTATTCAGATTTCTAAAATAACTCAGAAATAATTCAGGGAGGTTTTTCTTTTACCTTTTTTTTTTTTTTTTTTTTTTTTTTTTTTTTTTTTTTCAGGACATTGAGCTCCTGTTTCCCAGGAGGTTTTATTGCCTTGTATTGAAAACTGTAGACCAAGGTTTATAGACATAATATGGCCTCTGGTTTATGGGTGTTTATGGATGCTTCTAAAGCACCTCTTTTTTTCTTTTTTTTTTTTTCTTTCTTTTTTTTTCTTCTCTTTCTTTTCTCTTTTTCCTCTTTCCTCTTTTCTCTTTTCTTTTTTCTCTTTCCTGTTTTTTTTTCTCTTTTCTCTTTTTTTTATTCTCTTTTCTCTTTTTCTCTTCCTTTTTTTTCTTTTCTTTTTTTTTCTTTTCTTTTTTTTTCTTTTCTTTTTCTCTTCTTTTTTTTTTCCCTTTTCTTCTTTCTTCTTTCTTCTTTCTTTTTTCTTTTCTTTTTTTTCTCTTTTCTTGTTTCCTCTTTTTTTTTTTTCTTTTTTCTTTTTTCTTTTTTCTCTTTCAAAAAAATTAAGCTAATGTAAGAGTTAAAAATGCTTAGCTCTATTCTGCATGGGTTTTTATGCCAACACTCATGCAGTTGCACTGAACCCCACAGAGCACTGTGCTCAGCCATGCATCTGGAGCATGCGTCTTCCCTCATCTTCTCTGAAGGCAAGCACATTGGGAAACGCTGTTTTCAGCTAAACACTGACACATGTAAGTACGCACACAAGTGGTTACGCTGAGCTGCGAGGCAGAGAGCACCCATATTTATCTTCTGCCTTTAGGCCAAGAGATGGGAAATCTTTTGGAGCTGGTGCAGGCTTATGCCACGAGCACGTCGTGCTGCTGCTGGGTGCTTCGGCTGGAAGAACCAGGCTGTGACATTTCAGTGGGGACAGCACAGCAAAGATGCTAATACGGCACATCCAGCTGTGACAGACAGCTCCAGGAGTGCCTCTCCGCCAAGGCCCAGCACCGGCCGTGCTCCCTGTGGAGTCTCGGGATTTAGATTTTGATCCTTGTTATCCCACTCTTTTATTACACTAAAGGTCACAGACTGCCAGGCACCTTCTCTGTTATCAAATATAGCTTGCAGTAGCTCTTAAATGTTTGTTCCCAAATGTCACACTTCTCTCTGACATTACCCCATTGGTGCAGGGACAGCAAACTAAGCAGAATAAAATAATAATGAGAGACAAAAGTATAATTTCTTTATATTATTTAAAAATTTTGAAATCTTCTTGAGGTGGCTATGTCATGCAAACAGCTTTTTAACTGCTTAAACTTTAGAGAATACCAGCTTCGCTGAGGCAAGTGAAAGTCTCACTGCGTGTTTTGTGTCTTTGAGACAAAAAAAATGTATGTAAAATCTTTATCGTCCCTTCCTGTGGCTTGCAGATATAGTCAGGAAGATGGAAGATGGCAGGGTGCTTATCTTCTACGATGGGCACCATCGCGGACAACAAGAGCTGTGTTAATGGTCTGTAAGGAGCCTATAAGATAACAGCTATGTCAGAGACAGCTCTATCAATTTTCTCTACTAGCTTGGCATCTATAGCTGTATTTATAGACTTGCACAGGAGGCCTGATTTCCTGCACTGCCAAGCATCTTCAGCTTCCACCTTTGACAACAAGTGTGATTACATCCTTACCTGACCAAGGAACAGGGGCCGAGCCCAGGGAGCAGGAAATATCAGCTTCTGTGGCTACCTCAGCAGCACAGCATCAATCAGCAGGGCACCCAAATGAAAATCACAGGGCAGGAACTGCTGAGCACACCCATGTCATTTCCAGCACTACACATGACCCTATGGGATGCTATTGGTCTACAGAGTCTGTTTTATTTAAAGTCTGACACAACTGTGGGCTTTAAAAGACTTGGTCTCTTTGGATAAATGCAAACATTGCTGTTGAAATGATGATTGAGTCACCTGAAAGAAGCTGGAGAAGATATGGTGGGCTTACACTGAATTAATAACCCATGAAGAAAGCTCATATGTAGGTCAACTTTTGCATGAGTGGAAACCAATGGCAAAGGCCTGGCAAACTGTTCATTTACTGGGGAGAGCTTAAAACCAAGACCAAGTTGGCTGGCCAACAACAAGTCAGTTCTTCAAGTATTAGATCAATTCTCAAGAAACTTAAGCTTCTAATCCATGTAGTGCAGGTTCCTTCATGACCTTTAGGGACTGACCTTGCACTGGGTTTGTATCAACTAACTTTAGCTGTTCAGTTATCACTGGAACAGTCTGTGAGTCCATCTTATATGGAGTGATCAATTACAGGGTGTTACCTGCCTCAAAGACCTGGCTCTATTACCAGCCCCTGGTGACAGCAGCCCTACAACCCCATCCCAAGCTTCCCAACAAAAGTGCAGCTGAATTTTAATATTTAAGTATGAGCAGGACTTTATTCTCCCATCTCAAAGATGGGAAATATCTCAACAACAATTTAGTGCGAAGTGAGCTCAACACCTGCTGAGCAGAAAGACTGTGCTCCACCTTGCCAGGAGGGTCCCAACATTTTTCTTTGCGAAAAAAATGCCTTCCTTTGCCTGTGATGAAAATGCAGAAGGCAGAACAACTGATTTCTGAAAAGGAACTTTGGATTGTGCTTTGATTTTATAATGACAAAGGAACAAAAATAGTCATGGCCAAACATTAATCCAAAAGAAATGAAGCATGAGGGATTAAGACATAGAGATCATTACATTTTCCACGTCACTTGATTTTAAACAGTTGTTAGGAACTAGAGGAAACAACAGGAGTGCTCGTCTTTTTATAAAAGCCAGATATTTGAGGGAATGCCAACTGCTACACAGCATCCTGGTCTGGATCCTAAAAGAAGTTACTAAGTACAGTGCAGAAACATGGACTAAAAACATACGAACAGTTAGAAGAGTTTTTAATTAGAATCCCTTGCTACAATCAGAGAAAAGAGGTCTGGTCGGGTGCCAGCCAGCCTTGAAGAAGACCTCGGAAAGCACAGAGGACCAACCGTGTTTAAATAACCTCACTCTTCTCGCACTCAGCTCCATCTCCCCGTCCCGTCCTGCCCTCGTTTCTCCTGCCTGCTGGCTCCACCTTGCGGTATCTGAGCTAGTGGTTATCCCAAAGCAGGCAGGACCAAAGGCAAATGCTCTGTTCCCATATGATGTTACCGCCTCGCTCAGCAGAGTACAATGATTTTCTTTCTTTGCAGAAGAAAAAAATGCTCAAAAGGACTGGACAAGGCAAAAGCAGAGCAAAATATTCTGTCGTTCAGCTCATGATCATTAGGAACTATCAATCAAAATAACATTTCGTAGTCTCTTCCCTACCCAAGCCAGTCACACCACATTTTTATCCAAATTCCTGGTAATATCAAGGCTGGGCAGATTTCCAAGATTTTCACATAACTTTTACAGAATACCACAGACATTTATACAGCTGTAAATTCCAAAGGACTTTAAAAGCAATAATTGTAAAGCACCATTAAATTGTCTCTGGGCAGGAAGATGTCAGCTGGGCGTAGGTGAGCAGAACATCTAATGGGAGAAGTGAGAGTCTTGCCAAAGGACATATAAGCTAAACCTTATTGTAAAAAAATAGCACAGGATCTTAAAGTGCAAGACTTTTCCTTATAGGATCTTATTCAGAAGAGTGCCACAAAATAATCTGCATTTAAATTCGTCAAGTCTAGTGTCTGAGATCAGACATTAAAGCCACTAAACACTCCTCTTCCGCATGGTTGACAGTCTGAAAAAATCATTTTCTGCACGGTTGCCATTCCTGTATATCCTGAAGGAGTTTATTTTACATTTCACAAGATGAGGCATAACATTACTCATCTGTATCACATGTAACATACACTGTGCTTGCTTATGGTGCTCTGATTTATAGCTCTGACTGCTAACTCTGGGGGAGTAGTGATTAATAGATGAACTAACGCTCTGCTTTGGAGCATAGGGAAGCTTTCCTGGAGGTCAGATGGAAGCACTCTGTAGATATTAGGTTAGAAAAGAATACAACAGGACTTATAAAGGCAAATCAGCTGGGTTTAGCAGCAGCAATAGAGACCCCTAAATCTGCAGAAGATATAATGAAGGAGGGCTGAGATGAAGGTACTAAGAAGGAGTAAGGGAAACTAGAGAAACTATGGGCCCATTGGGTTGCACCTGCGAGCACACAAGACCTCAGATGAAATTATTAAGGGCTAAATAGTGAAAGCCAAGGAAGTGGCCGTAAAATGGATATATATATATAAAAGAACATGGATCTACAAAAAACACGGTCATGCCAGATTGACTTGCCATCTTTTTATAGGGGAAAAGCAATATCTAATCTCTGTGGACATCTGAAAAGCATCTCGTGGGACGGTCTATGAGAAATTTTCAGGAAAGTCATTGAAATTGGGCTCCAACGTGGTGTGTGTGTAAGGTGAGTTTAGGGACAGCAGCAGGTTACCTACACTGTTCCACGAGGACTGATTTCAGACAGAATTTCCTTTGTGTTCAAGGTATAAAACAGGTCCTACCTGCTTGGGATGGTACCTGCAGATGCACAGTCAGCACACAGGAGGATCATCGTTCCCTTGGGAAGAGGCAATAAGAAATTTAGAGAAATTAAGAGTGCCCATCTTTAAGGAATGGACAACACTGACAAGACATGGTATCGCAGAGTCCATCTACACCCACATTCAGGGCTGATCTTGAATCACGTTCAGGGCTGCCTTTGCCCAGCCTGAGCCAGCTCTCCCACCAACAGCTCGCTTTTTAGTCCCCATCACAGCTGGGCACATGAATCTTGCTGGTATCCCAGTAGGACTCCTCCTGCCCCAGCCTTGTGCTGTAGGAACCGAGTGTACCTGTGGGGAGATAACGCAGGAAGAGAGGATGAGCTGGATCAGTGTTTATGGCACTGCAAATATTGCAGTGGCTGTGAGTGGTATTATTCTGTGTGAATGCCAAGGCGCTGCTTGCACAGCCTCTACAGCAGCCTCACCTTGCCTAAACACTCACAAACTGTAGGGCAGGTGCCAAAATAATAAAAGGCTTTAAAATCACAACATTTTAAAGAATGAATGTTGTTTGCTTTCTATTCAACTTGGAATATGAGCCCTTAAGTACTGTATTTATTTACTTTTGTTTGTTTGCAGCTGCATGGGTTAAGAGCTTGTAACCAAGCAGAGCAGGCTTCACAGCCTCCTGCAAGAGACTTTGCTGCAGCACTGCTCCAGCTGCAGGCGTCTGGCAGCTTGGTGCAGCATCCGTGCCCTCAGCAGGCTGCATCCAGCCAGGGCAATTCGGTGAGGATGGCTCCGTTAACTCCAGGACGATGTTACTGCATGGCAGCAGGAGCCACCAGCCTGGACCTACTTGCTTTCTGAAAGGACATGGGTATCTCTATTTTGCTTATTGCTTCTTAGATTAATTATTTTACTGTTTTTGTTTGTTTGTTTGTTTTTGCCTTTTTTTTTGAAGTTAAGCACTTATTTTTTGTTAATTTTACTTTCTACCCTTCAAAAGGTAAAATAAATAAACAAATAAGCAAACGAACTTGAGAGAAACGACCATTATTTTGTCATTTTTAAAGAAATCCGAAGACCAATGGCAGAAAACCCATTCAGTAGCTCCGGACTGGTTCCGAATTTTCAATCAAAGCAGCAGCTCCGAGCTCTGATTGTAATTACAGAGGAACAAATCCCTATTCCCATTCAAAGATTTCCTGCAGTCTCACCGCTGCAGTTGCACACCCGCTCTTGGCCGGCTGTCAGAAATCCAGGAGAGCGCTCCTGACACGGCACACGCAGCCTTTATACAGTTATAAAGAAAAAAATTATCGGCTTTCACCTTGGGACAGGTAAACAAGCAGTTACAACAGCCCGCAAGCTCAAGTATCGCTTTATGGGCAGGGTTTTATTTGCAGCCATAAAAGCGCCTGATGGAGCTGAAGATACCTGCTGGGGCTGGGCAGAACTGGGCGCTGTACCGCAAAGCCACCGGCTGGGGGTGACGCAGTCCACAAAAAGCCTTGAAAATGTCCCTTTTCGAGCTGTTTTCCGGAAGAAGCCGGAAAGCCGGACACTGCTCGGTGTCACCCCGGTAGATGTCACCCACGCACCGAAAGCACGCTCCTGGCACGGGAACACCAAGGGTTTCCTGGCCCCGCTGATGATTTGGGATCAGGGCAGGGCTGGGGACATCCCAGCAAAAAACCCTCCTCTGCACCCCCGCTGGAGTCCCTGCAGGGCTTGGCTCCTTCTGCATCCAGTGGCTGCCAATCGCTCCTCGTTTCTTAAGGAAATGAAATTTCCTTCTTCTTCTTCTTCTTTTTTTTTTTTTCCTCTTCTAAAAATCAATTGAAAACATCTCGCTGCTGCCCAGCTTAATTATTAATAAGCGCTGTTTAGTGATAGGATCAGAGGGAATGGCCTCAAGCTGTTCCAGGGGAGGTTCAGGTTGGCAATGAGGAGACATTTCTGCTCAGAAAGAGCAGTCAGGCACTGGGACGGGTTGCCCAGGGAGGTGGTGGAGTCACCGTCCCTGGGGGTGTTCAAGGAGAGGTTGGACGTGGTGCTTGGGGACATGGCTTAGTGGGTGACATTGGTGGTAGGGGATGGTTGGACCAGATGATCTTGGAGGTCTTGTCCAACCTTCATGATTTGTGATTCCATGATTCTATGAACTGGTGGTTGTTCAGTCTCTCCATAAAACACAAAAATCCTCCCCAAGCCCCACTCCTGAGTGGCTACAATGATTCCCAAAGACAAATGTGTTGCTCAGCCCATGGGCTTCACTGCAAGAGGTTCAGAAACAGCCACTCCCATTTCTCGCTCTGTTTGTCATGAGGAGATTCATGCTTGGCCAAATTTGCTGCTGCCGTGGTGGGGCAGAGGACGGCTGCTTTGGCTGAGCACCTCCTGCATCGCTCCCACGTCTGGCACTGGGGGTGAATTTTGCTGCGGGAAGCAAAATGAGATGTGGTCATCCCTGGTTATAGCAGATGCACCGATCAACATCACCGATGTTTCTAGTTTGTTGTTGTTGTGTCAACCAAATAGAAAGGAAATTTCTTCCCACACAGACTCTAGCTAAACCCCCTTCCAGGTAGCAGCCACTGTTGTATATCTGTAAGTTACATGTCAGATGCAACTGTCACTGAAAATTCTGTGTTTTGTTTGTTTTTAGAAAGAAAATCAGGGTTTAGAAAAAGAAAGACTTCTTTTCTGCCCCATATAGCAGACCTAGACTTCATTCCCCAAACACACAGCCCTCTCACCTGTGTTTCCAGCAAGTACCTGGCTTCAAAGCTGGTTTGCAGCCTCTCCTGGGCTGTATCCCTCTTGTTTCCCGAACCAGTGCTCCTGCAGCAGCTGAGCCAACTGCAGGGAAATCCGTCGGTCTTCACAGCACAGCTCTGCCCTGGCTGATGCCTTCCTATTGCTGCCCAAATTAATCACATAAAACGACACCTAATTGCTCTTTCCTTAAATGTGTGGCCTGGCCTTCAACCAGCTGTCCGTAAATTAGAAACCTGCTCAATAGCCACATCCCAGCATGGTCACAGGTCTAGGAAATAGAAAAGAGTGTGCCAGCCTCTGCTGTGGCAAGGGGACACTGGCCAGGCACAGGGCTGCAGGTGACTGCTCTGTCCTGGGCTGCTGCTGAGGGCAGAAAAGGGCTTTTATGGGTCTGCAGAAATGCAAGAGCTGGATACCTGTACTATAATGAATTGGACTTCATTAGACTTAGAGAAACAACAGACCAAGTTCTGACTTTCTCAGGACGCTCAGTTTGGGGATGCCTCACATGCGCTGATTTCCAGAAGGTGCTTAGCACCCCGAGCCTCCCCAGCACAGCCCTTGGAGCAACTCACAATGAGCAACTGGAGTAAAAAGTGCTTTTCACAAATACAAACACAGGGCTGGTGCTTGGCCTGGGTGTGCGGAGCCAGATTCTGGTAGGTGCTGAGCACCTTTCCATCCCAGGCACTGGGGCTGTTTGGTCAGGGCTAGACGCTTCATGCAAAAGAGTATTCTGGGCAGGAATTACTTGCTTCAGGCAGCAAGCTTACAGACACAGGCATTTTCCCCGTTTCCTTGCACTCGATATGAGCCATGTTAACATCCCAGTAAACATGTTTTCTTTTCAGCTACAGTGCTTGTAACAGTATTTGCCTGAATTAGAGCGAGTTTGTTCTGCAAACTGCATTTACCTTTCCCAGATACAGAGCAGCTGTTCCCTGTACGTTCTCGCAAGGTCTTTGTTTGCACAGACTTTTGTCAGCAAATATACCCCCCTAAACAAGCCACTCACGTCAACTTTCCAGCACTGATAGGGGAGTTGTGAGCCCTGCAAGACACCTTCCTCCTTGTCTTTTTTGTTTCATTTATAGGCACCTGCCTTCGAGACGGCGCCAACAAGGATTTGCTCATGCCATCAATCATGGCCATCAATCAAGACTCAATCGCGAGCCTTACAGAAGTGTGAAAGAAAGCAGCAGACGTTATTAATTTTGCCTTGGGTGAAAGCTCTTCGATCACACCATTCTGACAGCTGCTACCTATCCCCAGCAGCATAAACACGAAGGTCATGAGCTCCCCAGTCGGTACCCAGGAGAAAACATCTCCCCCATGGGTTCTCATGTGGAAGGTGGCATTTACTCCGTGCATAGTGGAATCATGACCTGTGAAAAACACTGGAGTTGTGGTGTCCATTTTGCAGGCAGGTGTCCAGGAGAAACTGCTCCTAGCATGGAAAATTGGTGTGGGTGTGTCGGTGTCCCGTGGGAGGTGTTGAAATGCTGACATGCCACAGAATATTTTGGTTTTGAGATGGACAAAGAAGGAACACCAAATGGGGTTTCATGGTGCCTACTGTGGGCATCCCATTAAATCCAAGTTCAGAAAATCTCTTGGAACCTCCTTCCCACAAAGCCTGGAGAGGAGGTGGCTCTTAAAGGGGTTAATAAGAGCACTGATCACCACCCATGGAAAGAAGTTAAGGTTTTTCCAGACTTCTCTGTGAAGATGCCTAAATTAGATACATCTAACCCATCCAGAACCTAATTTGATCAGATTCTTCAGCTGGCTTACTAAAGATGCCATCAGCCTGCCCCAGTAGGGGATCTGGTTGTATTCCTTCTCCTGAGGGGGTTCGCATTTACCACCACATTTACCCTCAGAGGCAGGTACATCTACAAACACACACCTTCCTCTGACCGAAACAGAGCTGGCAGGTGCTCATGGCAGCCCACAGCATTTCTCTGAAATGTATAAAAGAAGTTGGAGTCCATCACCACCAAGTTGTTTCCTGAAGTAAGAATGCAGGTTATTACGGTGTCCAGGATAAAGCTGCTTTGTGCCTGTTACAATTAATCCAGCTGGCCCCAGACTC
The DNA here is from genome assembly GCF_047663525.1 of Anas platyrhynchos. Classification (NCBI taxonomy): domain Eukaryota; kingdom Metazoa; phylum Chordata; class Aves; order Anseriformes; family Anatidae; genus Anas; species Anas platyrhynchos. The sequence continues at coordinate 185,804,856 of NC_092587.1, read as the reverse complement.
CCCAGAGAGCACAAGGAGATCCCCCTGGTGGAGCAGTGCTTGAGGAAGGTGACCATGGGCAGGCCCAGCCTCCAGGGAGACGTGGCAGATCAGTCGTCCCATACAGTCAGTGCCCGCTGTCTCTTCTCAGAACTCGTTATTTTCCTTGCTCTGAGATTCCTGTCACAGATCTCCACTGCCTTTTAGCTAGAGAGGGTTGGCCATAGGTGCTTTCAAGCTTCAGAGGGTGTGAAGGCCAGAAGACATGGTTCTCTTCCTGGAAAGCGCCTGCAGCGACCCCACCCCGTGCGTTGGCTAGATACTATCTGAAGCCATTCAAGCAGACATTACACGAGTAAAGAATGTTATACATCCACCACACACAAAAAGGCAGCGCAGTAATGGTCGTTGGCTTCATCCCCAATGGTTTGAGCTGTTGTCTCTGGCCTATCTTGGGCAGGGGACACATCCCCATCTCCTTGACAGCAGTCACATACAAAGCTATTACAGCAGCAATTCACGCCCTCAGATAACTCCACAGTCATTTCCAGGTCCAAGAGTACCGATCTGGGCAGTTTGAACCAGCCAAGGTTATCTTGGAGGCCTCCTCTGACCATGGTCCCTTGAGAGATGAGGATTTAGCCCTGGGTACAGCCCTGGGTGCAGGGTGCTCTCAGGTCATTGGAGCTATGCTAGGAGCCGGGCTGAGCCCCAGAGTACAAATTGTTGATGGTAGAATGATAAAAGCCTTTCTTCTCCACTGATCACCCAATGCCAGGAAGAAACCACAGCGATTTGACCTCCTACTAAATGGAGTGGCTGAGCTAGGTAGGTTGAATGGGGCCAGAGCTGCAATCCAGAATAATTTCTCACTGAACACTAAGAGTTTAGAGCAACTTGGGTCAGTAAAGAGGGCTAATTTTTGCTGTCTGATAAAGGCGGAGTGTCTTCAATACAGTTAGTTCCCTTTAGACAACTGTCTGCCATCACAGCTGGTTCTCATAGGTGATCTGTCCAGCTCTCAGCACGGGCTGACTGCCTGTAGAGGCTTGCAGCTTGTAGCTCCAACCCACCTGGGACCCCCTCGGGGCTGGAGAATGTTAGCAAGGACTTATTCTGCTTCACATTCCTAACTCTGTCAACAAGGGGTGTTTTAGGAGCAGCATGGTGAGATTGCATAAAGGTTGTGTGGCATTTCTTGATCTACTGAGAGAGGTTATCTCAGCCGGAAAGCTCTGACTTTGTGCATTTCCAGGGATTATGTTTCTGTGCAATGGGTAAAGCATCCCATTAGGTGTAGCCTCATTTTCATCACATGTTGGTGCCTTTTCAGGGAAGTTTTAGTTTGGTATTAAGGGAAATAGCTGTATGTCTTTGCTACCACTCTCTTCTCACTATTCAGGTGTGTTAAGCTGACTGAGCACCAGAAGGACATTATAACCAGATGACCAGCCAAGGGAACCTGAGCCAATCATAATTTAAGGCAGTATCAGCTCAATCAAGCAACCTATGAAAGAGACACAAAACCTGTTTGCCATGTTGTCACTTCTTATCAGGCTGGGATTTGCTTTGGATGTGACAATTCAGCTTGACACGATAGTCAACGGTGAAGAAAGCTGGCTGAACGTGGCAACAGGCACAGTAGCAAAGAAAGGCTTTAAAAGGAACCAATGAATCCAGAAAAGGAGAATGAAGAACTAGGAAAGTGCAACATGAAACACGAACTGTTTGCACAGTCTTTAGGAGAGTTGTATTTACTGAGTAATCTTGGTTATCTAATGCACATGGGCAGGGCATGTCTCTTATTATGTGTCCGAACAGCACCTGGCAAAATGACACGTAAATATCATTGATGAAAACTTTGTATTAATAACCACAAGAATAAAGGAATGGAAGATGATGTCTTCAGGCAAGAAGCCCTTCACAAAAGCGACCAGTGAAGTTTTAAGCTAGTCGTCCACAAGGATGCAAACAGCATCCAAAAGAATATATGGAAACTGTATGTTGGTGTTAACTTACAGCACAACTTCAAAAAGATTAAAACATGTACCACGGGCTTTCAATTTTAAAATAATAGGGGCCTATCTCTGTAATGGAAAGGAAAGGAATTTTTTACATTGATTTTTAAAAGATTTCCTCTTTCATAATAAAAGGAAGTTTGTTAGTTACAGATTATAAATGTTTACACAGAAAAAATTAAGGCCAGTAAAGCCCTTTAATGACTACTGAAATGCCATCTAATTTCCACCACATTAGTTAAAGACACAGAGTATCAGAAAAGTTACTATTTTTTACTGTTTTTCTTGATTTGTATGATTAATGTAATTCACGGGCAATGGCTATCAAAGGAAGTTTCAGAAACATCACGAGGGCAGCAGATAAAATCTGTTAATCAGCTTCAGTGAGTGAGTGTGCTTGTGTTCGGATTATGTAGTTTTCTAAAGGAGGGGGATAGAGGGGCTGGGGGGGAGGGAGAAAGCTTTCCTGGACCTTTTGTAGGTGAAGAATTGTAGTTTCTATGCCTTGATCTGCCCCATCTCCATGTTTCTGATTGAGTTTTCAAGCTTCCACGGTCAGCCTCACCCAAAATCTTATGGTTGGTACCAAAAGGAGGGTTTTAGGACTCTCAACTAAGGTTAAAAATCGTGAAACTTAACATTTAACACCTTCCTCCTTCCAAACCTGATATACCCACACAGCAAGTTGCATCATCCTCAAATCTGCTGCTTTAAAGAGAAAAACGCCAATCTCAATGCAAGAAGAGGCGTAAACACCCTTCTAAACTCAGGGCTGAGTCTATTAGTATTTAACTGCACATTTTCACATGGAAGAAATAACACAGTGCTTGGGTAATGCTCTGAAGATAGTCTATGAGAATGCATCATAGGAGAGGGAATTAACTGGTTCTTTTCTGGCAGATGGGTGTATGTCCTCCCTCAAGCTTTCTGCTAGAGAGGTGCCTTTACCCCATCTCCTACTGCCCTTCAGAGTGGGTGCACACTACAAACCAGTGCCCATGGTCATCTGTTCAGGGATGAGAGACCAAAGCACATCAAATGGGTTGCCCAGGGAGGTGGTGGAGTCACCGTCCCTGGGGGTGTTCAAGGAAAGGTTGGACGTGGTGCTTAGGGACACGGTTTAGTGGGTGACATTGGTGGTAGGGGATGGTTGGACCAGGTGATCTTGAAGGTCTTTTCCAACCTTAATGATTCTGTGATTCTATGATCCTAAATCTCTCTGCAGTAAAACAGCTCTGTGCACCTGCTCCACCCTCACACATTCCCGGTGCAGGAGAACAAGGTTGTTGTGTGGTGTCTACCAAGCAGATATGCTGTTTAAAGCTGAAAAGAGCCTGCTTTTCTCTTCTGTACAAGAGCTTATAAGACAAGGCACTGCATGTTGCCATCTGGACAGTGAATGGGACAGCAGCAGCCTGTCATGATTGATCGGAGCTGAGAGGCAGTGAGAAAACAGCGGTGCTCCACTACTAATGGCATTGATTTCCCTCCATGGAGACCCATCAGGCACCTGGGAATCAAACACGGTGCCTTCCTGTGCCATTTCAAATTACAGCTCAGGCTGGGTGCTCGGCATTTAGCAGTGTCTGTGCTGCACAGGGTCAGTCCCTGCGCCGTGCAGCCACCGAGGCATGGCGTGGTTCCCCTCCCACATGCTTGCTCAGATGTTCCCACATGTGCCCACACGCTGGGAACCAGTGTGCTGGGAACCCACCTTTGGTCCTCACCTCTGGCATGTGTGTAAAACCATGTAAAAATGTGTAAAACTGACCCCGCAAGGTGGGGAAGGGAGGCTTCACACATGGTGGGTGGCAGTCAGAGTCTGTACCAAAGCACGAAGAGGATGCTGGAGAGGCTGCTCTGTTTTTTAAAGCCTCGTTTTCTTGCATTTCTCACACACCCATCATTGAATCACTCTTAACTGGAAAGATGAAAATCTCCTTTTTTCCTCATCATGCTTTTCTTTGTGATTTAAAACACTTCAAGTATCTCTTTACCCTTCTACTATCCTTACTCCAGCTTTTCTCACCTTTACTTGAGCCTTGGTAGTGATGTGCTCGATGTGCTCAGGTTTTTCGAATCTTTACTAGCTATGCAAGTGCATGCCAGCTCATAGATTTCCACTTTAGTTTGAAATTAGGCTCTTCCTTCTAGATACTACAGAATTAGGACATTCCCAAATGGTCAGAGCATCTTTTACACAGCATCAGAGGGCTTCTGTGGGGAGTGAGGGCACCAGGCAGCCCCAGGAGCTGGCCCCATGGTGAAATGCTATGGCTTTGTCCCTGCTTTACTGTGCCAGATGCATGATTCATCAGCAGGACCATAAAAACACAAGTCACTTGCCCAAGGCATGCTAGGGTTTGAAAAGTAACATGTCTTTCATGCAAGTAATTTGCTTTCAGACAACTAATTAGCATTGGTAAACATAGGCTCAAAACCAGCAATAAATTAAACGTAGTGAATTAGACCTCAGATTTTGATTACTGTTTTGAAAGACTGCAGGAAGATCACAGTCTAAATTACTCAGTGACGTGCCATAGCCAATTTGGGAAATGCCACATGATTCAGAGTGGAACAGTTTCATGAAATGTATTGATCCTTCCTTTTTCTTTTTCTCAGATGTATTTGCAATGCCAAAAGCAGACCGCCGTGTGTCATGCAAGGAAGGAAATCAGCACAGCCTGCATGATTCACTGCCCCACGAAACTGTGGCGTTGCCTTTGCTTGTGCCAGCATGCAGCACAGCATCTCTTCTGCCCACCAGCCACTATGGCCCATCCAAACTGCCCTGGCTCTGAGCTGCCTTGTTGATAAGGACACTAAACACAAAACTTTTTTTTTTTTTCTTTCAGTACAGTAGAGTAGGACAAGCTGAAACAGCAGGAGCCACCTTTGGAAGCATGCATATACATGTATATATTGATAAGTTGCTCAGGAACCAAGCTATGTCAGTAGAGGATTTTTACTAGCTCTGATTGCAAATACAAAGATTTTTTTACTTCATTGGAGGTGTGTATGCTGATACAACCAAAGAAGCAAAGAGAAATATCAGAAGCCCTAGAAAAGCATGAAATGGGGAGAGAAGTACAAATTTTTGGCTAGAGAAAGTGCCTGACACAAGGAATGCCAACACAGGTCTCATTCCCCCAAGAACCTCAGTGCCTGGGTTGGTCATTGTTTTGTTTTGTTTTTTTTAAAGTCGGTCAAGAGAATTGCATTTCAGAATTGCCTGACTCTTCCTTGTCCTCGGAACTGCTGAAGCATTGGCTCCTCTATCCAGTGGCTTCCATCCCCACATCAGCCAGAAGCATTGCCCTTGCCTCTCCCCACTCCCCCCAGTAAAGGTGCTCCCAAATGTTGAGCAGCAGGGCTCCAAAGATGCTCCACTGCTGGAGGTTGCTGTGGGTGGGGTGCACAAAGTCCGTTTGGACCCACCAAGACCCTTTCAAACTGCTCTGGCCTTCCCTTAGAAGTCTGCCATCAGCAGAATTTCTCTCAACACCTTAGAAAACAGACTTCCTCTTATGCAGGCTGCTGTAGAAAATAGTCATTGTACAATAATACATAGAGAAATCACTGAGAACTAATGAGAAGCAAAGACTCCTACACAACCAGCTTCTTTAGGTGCATTTTATTCCTTTCAGCAGGGAAAGTCAGCCGGATGAGCTTGCACAGGCCAACCAGCAAGCAAAGAGCCCTCGAGCTGCTCCAGCTGACCTCATCCTAGCCAGCAGCTTCCCCACCAGCCCTGCCAGGCTGCATGCTGCTCGAGTGGCTTTGCTGATTCAGACCCTGAGAGCAAGTAGTTGTCCGCAGCTGCTGGAAATGGAGCTCTCACTTAATGATGCTTGAAGCTACTGTCACCAAGAATGGCCAAAACATGAGTTCAAGGGCCTTTTTTATTGTTATATTATTATTATTATTATTATTATTATTATTATTATTATTATTATTATTATTATTATTATTATTATTATTATTTTGTGTTTATCAGTTTGTAAAGTTTCCCTGTTTTAACAGGTTCAGCCATTTGTAAGGAGATCGAGGATGTTGCCTACAATCCATGGGGTGCACTGTTTTTTTTTTTTTCTCCCTCTCCTACACTCCCCACTGCCCACTCTGAGCACAGCACGTCTCCCACATCCCTTGGGTATGGGATCTGTAGCCCTACAAGTAGTTACTTCCATATAACCACTGTGTGCTTGACCCTATCTGTGGTTATAAATGGAGAAGGTACAGCACATCCCCCCAAAAGAGGACATTTGTTCTGAGTAGCCCTTGCAAACCTGGTGGCCTTGACACCAGGAGGTCTTGACAAACACCGAGAAGACTCTTGTTCCTCTTTCAGACATTTGTCCACCTGCACAAAACCATGGCCTGAAGATGAAACCGTGGCTCCCAGGCTCTGGCTGGTACCACACAGGTCAGACTGGGTGGTCTGCATGATTTATCCACCCTTTAAAATCTACCAGGTATGTAACACCTGTGGAGAGAGGTGGCATTAGGGTTTTTCCAGTTCAGCACATAAAAACAACGATGATGATGACCATATTAACATCCCAGTTTGCATTTTGTGAGTGTTGCTCAGAGCCATTTGGCGTTGCCCACTAGGACAGCCTGCCTCCTGAGCCAGGTAATGCTGTACCCCCCTCAGCCAGCTTACGTGAGGGCAGGGAGGCTGCGAATGGCCTCGTGCCCCGGGTTCCTTCATTACGTCTTGCCTTGTATCCACCGGATCAATTTTATCTGAACTGTTTGCTGTCCCCGAGCAGCGGTGAGAAGGCAGGAATGCTGCCGATAACTCTGCAAACAGAGAAGGCATGGAAGGGTCAGAGCCCGAGAGAAAGATCAATATGTTGGCTTAGCCGAAGAGATGAGCGAATTGTGACCGAGGGCCAGACACACATCCATGAGAATAAAAACAAGGTGTTTCCTCCCTTGGCCCCTCTCCCCTCCATCCCTTTTGCTTTGGCAGCTCCTTGTTCATGTCCTGCAGGCAGCTCCCAGCAGCTCGGAAATGCTGGGTCCATCCACGCCTTTCCCGTGCTCTTTCCAACCACCACTGAGGAATGAATTCATCTTCACTTTCCCTACCCAGGCCCCGCTACCTAATGTAACCCCGAGGGACATTTTCCATCAGGGATTTCTCCTGTCCGCCAGATCTTCCCTCCCTCCCTCGCCCCGGGTTGATTAATTGCCCGGCACACGCGGCGGCGGGCAGCTGACCCACTGACGCAAGCGCTTTGTTTTTCCATCCTCATCACCGTAGGATGATACTGATCAAACAACCGTGGGCATAAAGCCAGGCTGAGGCTCCTTTCAGATAACAAGGCACTGTTTCCCCTTCCAACATTAAACCCTGGGGGGTAAGGGAGGCACTAAAACTAGTTCCCCCCAGAAGCGGACAAAAGTTTTTCCCCCAACATCACATCTCACCCAGTTGAACTGGAAGCCCACTGGTTTGGAAACTGCCCAAATCCTTCTTGAGGCAAAGGGTGGTGAGGCTGTGCATCCTGGCTAGGGCACAGAAAGGGCTGTCACTGTGGGGTGACACTGTGGGGTTTGCTAGTGTGCATGATGTGACTGCTTGGCTAATCAGCTCCCAGCTTCACGGGTGCTTTGGCACTCCCCAAGTCAGAAAAGTGCCAGAGATGCGTGTCTTGTCTGAGCTCTGGGCATTTTCCTCACACAGCATAGAGTGAAAAACTTAATTTAGGGAGCAGGCACACTCAAACATCAAATATTGCCTCCCTGGAGGGAACATTGATGTTGTACATTAGGTGCTTGTTTCATCTGTAATCAATTGTAGGTCTTCCTCTGTTGGGAAAGGATCACGTGCAGGGGCTTAAAAACATTCCCACTGCTTTTAAGGTCATCTGGAGGCAAGCAAACCCCTCCTTCAGGAAGGATTTGAGGTCGCCTGTGCAGAAACCAAGAGAACAGTGGTGGCAAAGGGCCGTAAGAAAAAGCATCCCTCTGCAAACACCAGCGAGATGGTGAAGACCGCGTCCCAGAGAGCATCCAGGTGATGCCAGCCCTGGGAAAGCGGGGACGTTATAAGCTTCTGTGTAAGAGTAGCGTCTATCTTTGCTTCCCTTTTAACGAGATTAGTCTTGCTTTTCTCCCCCTCTTTATTTTGCTGTCTGCTGGCCACCTCCGTGCTCTCGCGCTAATGTGATTAGCGGTGCCTGTGGACCATACTGGCAGCAACTGTCACAAAGATCTCTGCTTACTTGAGTGCACCTCTTTCCTGAATGAACCATCTTGTGTTTATGGTCACAGGGGGTATTGTTAACTCCTGGATTCAAATAGAAGGGGATATTTACGGCCCTCCCATAAAAGTTGATTCAGGGAGGCATTTAGGGAAGAGGCGGACAGAAGACAGATGTGTTTCCTACCACAGATGCTGAGGAGGTTCAATTGTTCTGCATATGTAATGACTTTTTATGGTTCCTTACAAACGCTTTTTACACCGCTAGAAAGGTGCCAAAGTCAAATACACACAGTCGCTTACTGAAGACAATTTAGTGACCATATAGGACACTACAACTTTATATCTTCTTAAATATGTTAGAGATGGGCATTTCTAAATGTACAACGTGGAGGGGAATCTCTTACTGCCTTCCCCACACACAACACCGGTGTCCTTATAGTTTCCTGAGCCTTTCAGAGCATGTTTACTGTCGTTCCCATATGCTTAACACTTAAAGCAACTATAGATTATTTTTTTCCCCAAGTGAGGCATGTTATCGGTGTTAAGTCACCACCTCTATTGCCTGCAGTTTACATCTTTCCAAAAGAGCAGACATAAAGTGCTCCCGACTGTGCAAACAAATAAATGCTTGTAGGTGGCAGGGCCAGATCAGCTGCTGGATTCCTGGCTGAAGAGAGCAGATGACCAGGGAGCAAAGCTGGTGTAATTACAGGTAAGAGATGAGAAGGAAGATGGCAAATTTCTGTGCTGTGCTCGTGGCAGCCAGAGGATGCTTGGCTCCGTGAGGCCTCTGCCCAGGGATGGCTGTTTTCACTCCCTCCTGTTAGCTCCTGGGCTGTGACAAGAGGTACAGGAGGAAATTTGTATCCCTGTTGGTGAAATGGGCTTGTGGCTTTGTACAGCATCTAAAGCTTGAGCCGAAGCCACCAACTGTGGGCCCTCTGTGTTCCCGTGACAGAAGCAAGGCCATTTCCCAGAGCTCTGACACCAAAAACACTATGCAAAAAGTAGTTGTTTTGCTGTGATGCCTGTGGGGAAATGCTGTTGTTCCTACCTCACAGAAGAAAAGGGAAAGATGGGCAGCAGGAGATAGCCAAGGAGCCTCTGCACCTCCCTTTGAGCTCAAAGGCAAGTATTTCTGGCCTGTGGTTGTGCAGCGTGGTGGAATAGGGAGGGTTTCATCCTGGTGTGGGGCTCTTTTCTCAGCTGACAAGATATAGGATGTGAGGAAATGGCCTCAAGTTGCACCAGGGGAGGTTCAGGTTGGATATTGGGGATAATTTCTTCACAGGCAGGGTGGACAAGCCTTGGAACGGGCTGCCCAGGGAAGTGGTGGAGTCCCCAGCCCTGGAGGTATCATCTCCTGTCCACAAAGAAAATAACGTTCCTCGATGAGGAAGCCTTTTTTCCTCTGGTAAATAATTACTAATGAAAGTACAAGCTGCTGCTTGCCTTGTGCTTTCATACAGCAAGGTGAAAACCTCGTGGGCTACACAGCATGTCTTCAAAAACCAAACCTCACTTGGTAGGAAAATCTGGGCTAAAATGACTGAGGAACAGCCAAGTTTAGCAAAGGCTGGGGACAAAAGAGAAAGCAAGCTGTGGAACGTGTCTCTGGGTTCTGAGGTTCGTGAATTATTCCCCGAATGGTATGGACTCACCTTGTCCTCTAAAATACTACATTTTCATGATCAAATCACTCCCACCACACGCTCTGCAGGCTAGATCCTGACCTTAGGTCCTGTACCAATCTCACTGACTTTTAGGAACAAATCCCTTTCTTAGAGAATTCATTTATATATTTCCTGCCTTCTGATGTGAGCAGGAGTGTTACACTATAAACCACATGCTGACAAGGAAAAAATCCTCACTACCAGCCCAGGAAACTCGACGCTGGTGATATTAGTGACAGCAGCTTTGCATGCATCTACAGAAGGTGACTTTTGCACACTGGAAGCAATAAGGCCACAGATTTTCTCTGCCCCTGCCTATGCTCCCAGCTGTGCATCGGGCGTCCCCTTCCCACCACCCGCTCAAAGCCACCCCTGCCCTGCCCAGGCACCGTGGATGAGCCCCGATGACGCTGGTTGGAATAACAAGCCCTCAGTTGTTGCCTAACCCATCTTACGCCTGCTTTAACTCGTGTCATTTCTTCAAATTCCTCTTCAACTTCTCTGTTTCCACAGCCATTTGCTTCGTCACGTCTGAGCCCCGTCCTGCCGCCGCAGCACACGTCGGCGGGGACAGCCCGGCCACCACGGGGACTGCTGCAAGCATTTAGGAAATGAAGCCAGGAACGCCGTGATTCCTTGGCCATAAAAAACATGCTGCAGGCTGTGTCTTGCTGGGCAATGTTAGCTCCCAAAGCTGTTTTTCCCTCGTTGTTGTCATAAAACCCCAGTGAAACCACCTACGAGCTTCAGAAGTTGTGTGGGGGAAGGGGTGTGCGTCGAGGGTCCCCTGTTAAAGCCTGCAGGGCTCCTGCTGCTTAAATTGTCCTGTCCTGGTAGGACTTTGCTGGGCTCTGTGGGATGGTCAGAGAGCCAGAGCCGAGGAATCAATTCATCATCATTTTCTCCCCTGAAAACAGATGACTCAGCCAGCAGAACTCCTGAACAAAGGTGTTTGTGCTGGGCTCCTCGCTCTTTCATCTGCCTAATTAGAGGCCCGGAGGTCTGTTTAGCGAGGCTGCTCCAAGCGCTAGGTAGAGCTGGAAGCTGCTGGAGAGCCAGCTTCCCAAAACACAGAAACAGCACAACCCGAGCTCCATGGACAGGTGGTTTGGGGGTGATTGTCAGCAGCCACAACGCGTCTGTGTGCACAGCACAGCGGCACGGTGCTTTCAGAGGATGACAAATGTGCAGTTGTCATCCTCTAAACCAATTCGTAATCGGCTGATTCATAAGGACACGGGGAGGAAGCACACCCAAACTGAGCTCCCTGGGTTTTGTTAGCTTATTGCTGCAATCTCTCCTGCCTACAGCGTGTCCCTGGACTGATGGCAGCATGCAGCTCGCCAGGTCCTGCCCAGGAAGGTGTTTTGCTTGGAGTCCTTTGCAGAAAGCGCAGCGGATGTTTGGGCAGCTTCCAGCTCTTGGAGGGTCTGGTGGAGCAGGTCTTCACAGAAGCTTTCTGTTCAAACACATTTTAGGAGTCGGGCCTCTAAATTAAGGGCTGGATCTGGCCACGCCACGTGCTGTCCCGGCCAGTGCTGTGAGCCAGCTGCGGGTTTTGGAGCTGACTCCAATCTGATTAAAGCTGCTTGAGTCAACCAACGTGTTGCTCCCAGGTTCATCCCCAATTAACCATGACCAGAGTAGCTCCTTCAGATGAGAGGGTAAATGAGAACTGGGCACCGTTAAGATGTTTGGGCTGTACTTACAGCAGTCCAGGAAAAGACTAGAAACCCTACAAAAACCCTACAAAAAACAGCACAGCCTCTTGCCCCAGATTTTAGCATGTGGATTCATGCGCAGGCACAAACCACGGGGCGCATTTTCAGCCACAGCTGGCCAAATGGAGCCGAGAGGATTTGGAAAGAGGAATTAATACCAAAATGAACAAAGCTACGTGGGAGAGTCTCAACCCTAACCAGGTAAGTGTTGCAGGGAGTCACCTTCATCAGAAGGGATTTTTTCTTTTCAATTAAGAGCGTTTTTGTTCCTTTGATGGCTGCATTGTCCTTATTCTCCTTCCACACCCTTCACCCTAGCAGCTCATTACACACACTCCTTTCACCTTGCCTTAATTAAGGATGTGCAAAATGCCTGAGATGCTGGTGCTGAGTTCCTGGCTGAGACTGCAGGTATGAACAAGTTAGTGGGTAGAACTGGTTAAATATGTTCAAAGAGCTGTGTCATCTGGTAGAAACAAAACCTGTCCGTGGGAGCAAGAAAAGGAACCTTTTGGCCTCTTATTTTCAAAAGTAAAGCAGAAAGCAGAGGCAAAGCCAAACATGTAAGCTTGACCCCAGACAAATTGTTTTGCTTTGGGGCGGTTTGTGATGCAGACAGCCTTGGGTTTGGTTCCACCCCAAGACAAACCAAACCTTGAAGCTGGAATTTCTGCCCCAGACTGTCAGGTCAGCCCGCTCACTGCAGCCCTGATGTGGTGGCACCAGCCCCACAACTTCGCCCCTGCACAGTCCTGTCCTCCGGCCATGGGGAAACCTCTTGGGGTGAGGAGGAGACCGAGGCTTGAGGGCTCTGTGATGGGGACACAGCTGCACTGAGCAGCGTGAATATAGCCTAAGGACCCCGAATGGTCTCGGCAGCACAGATAGGGACAGGGCTGACTCTGGTCCCTCTCTGCCCTAGGGCAAATGGTCTCACCTCCGTGCTCCAGGAGAACCCCTTCCTTCCCAGAAGCAATACGAGGCCTGGAGGGTGCTCGGGAAGGCTCACATGAAAGCCACGCTGGCTACTTTATCTCCCCCTTTATAAACCACAAAGACTACGGACACTACCCAAGGAGCAAAACCTCCTCAGTAACCTCATTATCCCATCGTTTGGGGAGTTTACTGTAAAACATCAGGCTTTGGATCTTAATTGGCTGGGAAGTGCAGTAATGCAGTTAGCTGGACTGATAATGAACTGAATTGTGTGGCTGCTTCAGAGGAGGGGGGGACTTTGCTGGACAAAGAAGGAAAAGGAAGAAGAAAAAAGCAAAATTTCCCTGTCAAGAAACCCAAATTTTTCAGTATGTTAGTGATAGAAAGTTATGAAAGTGTTTCATTTTGTTTTTTATTTTGATCAGAGGCAGTGATCAGTCCAACCTCAAATATTTGCCTGAAAAGAACCTTTTAAAAATTTAATAAAATTTTATAAAAACAGCATCTCCACTGTCCTGTTTTTTTCCTTGTGTGGCTCAAGCAGCTCAAAATCAGTTTGGGGAAACTCTCCCAGGAAATACAAGAGCCCCATCTGCCCCATCAGGATGCTCTGCAGCTGAGGCCAAGCTCTGGCCAAGCCTGGCACCCCACACTCTTCCCACCTCCCTGGGGCCCAAACCCAAACCTTGTTGATGACCCAGAGCAACCTTTTTGCTTGGCACTGCCATCCCTGCTCCCAGCTCCCCAAACCTTTGCTGTCCACAGGCTGCTGGGAACCAGACAAAGCTCTGTCTGCGTGAACCCCATGAGATGCACCCACGGGCGAGGGGCCCTCCGGCCTGCTGGTGGTGAACATTGGCCTTTGGGGGCTTGTGGAAGCTTTGAGCTCTGTGAAATGAAGAATGCATTTCTCTTGTCACTAGATGGCTCTATCTGCTTTCACTAAACACACACGGTTTTCCTTTTACATCCCCAAATCAGCGGCTTGTGGGGTCCCATGCCACACCATGGGAAGGCAAATCTCCAGTGGGTGGGAAAATTCACCTGGGCCGGGATGACAGTTTTCATTATGTTCCTGCTAATGTCCCCGAATAAAATGAACACTTGTGAGAAATTTCATTTTGAGATTTGCACGAAACAGTCCTCTTGGGGACAAGGTCTGGGTTTTCCTCCAGCAGCCCTTGCACTTGTGCAGATTTGAAGCAAAAAGGGGGGGAATTTGGATGTCTGGTGGATGTTTAACTCAGGTGCAGACCCGTGGAGAGCCAGGAGCTGCCTTTTCTTTGTCTTTTGTGCAACGGTGGACTAGCTCCCAGCACAAGACAAGGTGAATCCAGCTGGTGGGACCATGCCTTCCTTGTTCGCCACTGGCATGGGAGGAGAGGGAGGAGAGGATGCTTGTGGAGGGGACGCTTGTGCACAGGGGGAGTGCAGGGAGGCAGGTCGAAGGCAAACCTTTGCTGTACCAGAGGCAGAGGGCACACACCGAAGCCCTGGGGATGTCTGAAACCTCAAACACTCAGAGTAAAAGTGTTTTTGGATTTGGATGTCTCCGTGCAACTAAAAAGCTACTGCAGGTCTGATTCTGGGCAAGAAGGAACATGAGATTATTGCTTTTCCAAGGAGAAAAAACTATATCTTGAAAGAAAATACAACATATTCAGGGGCTCCACTGGCTGTACTGGCTTAAGGCTGGGTATTTTATCAGTTGACAGATCTCTCAAGTGTATTCAAGAGATGTTTGAAGCAAAATTCCTGCCCGGAAAAAGTTACTATCTGAGGATGTAATCCAAACCTGTTAAAGACTGCGAGCAACTCTCTACTGATTTCAAAAGGATTTCAGTCAGGCCCTGGGGAATGAGTCCTTCCTCACATCGGCAGCTTCGATGAGACAGCCCTGGTAATGACAGCTGCTGGCAGGGCTCTTTGCAAGATCACAGCCTCCGCTGCACGAACGATACACGGAACTAGTGACCATGGTGGGAAAGGAAGCAAATTTGCTTATTTAGATAATTAACAGGCATTTGAGACGAGCGTTGATGCGTGACACGTTCCCGGCAGACTACTAATTCTGTCTGGTGAAGCAGCAATTATTACAATAACGTTATGGTCCACTAAAATAGCCGTCCCGTAGAGGATGGGGGAAATTGAGTTTCTTCTTCTTCCAAGTAAACAGACTACGTGCCGGGGAAATGCCCCGAGGGCTCGGCCAGGGGAGGAAGGACTCCCACCGCTGCTGTGTGGCAACTTCTGTTGTAACCAGCCTTCGGAGGATGCCTGGTTTTTATGGCTGCAGGTAGCTGCAGGCATAATTTTGCACCTGCAATTTTTGGGCAGATAACTGCCTTCCTTATTGACCCATGCAACCTGATGCCTCGAGAGGCCTGCGTTGTGAGCACAAATAATTGTGACTGATTAAAAAAAGGTAGCATCTTGAGGACAGGAGTGATTCGGGGCATTGTGTCTCTTCTGAAAATCAGCCGTGCTGTGAGCCAGGAAAGACCAATACCCCTGAGATGTCCTTTGGGCAGGCAGCTCCTTCTTGGAGTTGTCCTGGAGCAACTTTGCTCACATCAGGGGAGCACAGAGGTTCAATAGAGAATAAAATCTGATCCATTTTGGTTTAACCTGGTCTTGTCTGATTTCTAATGGCTGTGCAAGAAATTTTGTTCAAGGTCCGACTCCTCACCACATAATATTGTCAAGGGAAGCCGATGGGAGGTTGGCTGGGAACAGGGGGCTCCGAACTCTGCTTCACACAGCTCTGCCCTGCATCTTCACTGTCCTCTGCAGCCTGTGCCCTCTGCAGACAGGAGAGAAAATCAGGCAATGAGGATTTCCTCTGTTTCTTCTGCTGGGGGATCAGTCCATTGAGAAATTCATTAAAATCTGCTAGGCCAGAAATAGAAAAAGCATCAAGTGACAAGACAATGCTCTTACAGAAAGCAAGTCTTTGATAGCTTTACATGCTTCTTGAGCACAGGGAAAGACAGTCAATAAAGTTCCTTGTGGCCTAAAAGCAGAAACATCTGTCGGAGTCAGCTTGCTAGGCTGAATATAGCAGCGAAAGCCCAACTGATTAACTCCATCCTCTTCCTAGCATGTTTTTGTGGCGACCAGAAATCCCCAGAAAGGGCTCCTGAGGACATCAGCCCCAGTAAAAGCCAGCTATAATTCTGTAAACAGGGAGATCAAGGGCACGTTATTCCAGCTGCACTTTACCTCTGGCATCCAGGTTGCGTAATTCACACCTACCGCATCTGTTCTCCCTTAGCTGTGGGATAAGCTTTAATTTTGGGAGAGAGGAAGAGCCCAGGCTCTGATGGAGGAGAGAATAAAAGTGATGTTGTGAAGAAGAAATAGGCTGGAGCAGGGGAAAAGGACAGAGAAGATTAAAGCAATATAATGGATGCAGGAGGCACTTCCAGCGTGGCCGGGCTGATGCTGCTCAATGTGAACAACCCCTGGCTCTTCTCATCCACGTTCACCCCAAGAGGGATAGCAGCCAGCTTTCTGGGGCTTTCTCTTGATCGTTTTTAACATTTTAGCCTTCTTTCATTTGTGTTTTGAGTAATCAAAATCTGCTTTTGTGTTCAGACTTCATGAACACACTGAGGGAAAGATGTAAGGAGCAGGGCTGCATCGGAAGTCTCTTCATCACCTCCCCATCTGTCAGCCTTGAAGGACACAACAGTTCCAACAAGGCATTCAAGGCATTCACACTAAATGTCTTCCAGGATCACCAACATCTGGGTAATTTTGACATCCATTCAGCTGAAAACTCTGGAAATCATCCTGAGGGCATGTGCCTCAACATTCCTATGCATTACCACTATTGCCAAAAAGGAGAATTGTCCTGAAACCTTGTAGCTAATCAGGAAAAACGAATGAAAACTTCTTTCACAGCTTTTGCAGCCAAGTAATGAATTATCTGTGACACCTTGTCCTGCAATATGTAGTAGATGAGCTGAACAATTATGTAGGAGGAAATATTTCTTCTGGTTTTCCATGAACTTCTAGCACCATTAGCTGCAAATACCATACACTGTTAAAGTCAAATCATTTGATTGCAAGACATTAATTTTACCTTTCACAGCTTCCTTGCAATCTTGGAAATGATCAGACAGTGGTCTACTCCCTTCTCAATTATGGAAAATGAACGACCAAAAAGCTTTGTTGCTTCTATGTTTTCAGGGATCTATGGCCTAGAGTGGAAAAAAAAAGTCCTTTAAGTCCTTTTTGGCTAAGCCCTTGTTTTCTCTGCAAGAGAGAATCTAATATATTGTTGGGATTCACAAAGCTCTCTTCCTACAAAGATGAATTGTGTTACCTGTAGGTGGATCTGGGAAGTCTACACCTTTGTTTTTGCAATCACATGTCCATTGGAGTGCTTATGGATTGTACTACCACATGTTTCTGTCACATCTGCTACAATGCTAATTTCACATTCCTGCTAAGAACAAGTTCAAAGTTTCACTTTTTAAGAAGCGTTTCAGTAGTTTCTTTCTCCATGCTGCTTCCATTGTCCCCTGCACAGGACAGGTCACGCTGCGTAACTGAGAAACTTCTCCACAACCTGAAGAAAGTCTCCCGCCAGCTCTGCCAGCTTTGCTGAGCTACTCAATACCATTTGTCCATTTACCCTGAAAAGCAGAAAACCTTTTTTTTTTTTAATTATATTTTTTTTCCTCATGTGGGGGAATCATTCCTGCAATTCCAGAGCTACTCTGCAAGCACATTTAAAATATCTATCGTTTTAATACACAGTGAAACAATTTCTGTGCAATTTTCATAAAGAAACATAAAATCTTTGGACTTCAATGGTTCAACATAAAGAGAAGTGACTCTTGTCAGACATAAAGTCAGTATGACTTTGACTATTGCAGAATGGCATTCACTCTGAAGGCATTTCACTTTGGAGGAAAATAAATATCCCCAGCCCCACGTGCAGTCTTTCTGAGATTGCTGCTTAATTCTGGCTAGATTGCGATGGCTTAGAGGAATAGTTTTAATCAGTCTGAGGGATTACTACCCTCTGGGTTGTGTGTGTGTGTGGGAAGGGGAGTTGTGTGATGTTTTTTTCTTGAGGGGAAGAACTACCTCAATTCTGTTTGTTTTTCTTTCTTTGGTTGGTTTTGCCTCTTTTCATCTTGCAGATTATTAAAATTTATCAGTGGAAAAGTGGTCCTCATGTTGGAAATTGGCATCTTCAGATGTTCTTTTCTCCACTGCACTTTTTTACCTACTAGAAGTCTCCAAAGCTGGGAACTGTAGAAGATCTCTCCGACATGTGAGATCAAACCTCAGTGGGAACCCACTGCTCTTTCCAGCTCTTCTGAAGGACACTTCAAAATCCTCCCTGTGTAGTCACCTCAGATAACATAAACAACATAACACAGTGAAAATCCCTCAGGACTGGCGTCTTTGTCTTTACATATATCCAAAAGTGGATGAAAATTCCCAGAGGACTCTGCTGAAATCTCTAACTGGGGTGACCAACCCCCCCAGAAAGAGCTGGCCAAGGACTGCATTTCAAAGCCTAATGTATATGTATTGCTCACAAAATGCTGTGAAGTATTATGTAGGAAAACAACAAAAACAAACAAACAAAAGCAAACAAACAAACAAAAAAGCCACCCACAACGTGACGAATATTTGCTTTCTGTGTATCCAGTAGTGACATTTTCCAAAGTAGACATTTTCTTCCTTGCATTCTATTTCTTCGTGTGTGTTAGACTGAAGTAATAGCATGTTTTAATAGGCAAAGTCTCAAAAAGGAAGATTTGCAACTTTTTTTAGATTTCATTTTTTTTCATTGTAAACCTGAGACAAAAAAAAAAAAAAAAAAAGTGTCAGCTTTTACTTCCAAGTGTTTGGGCTAGTACTTATTAAAACCTGCGATGTTTTCAGACTGACTTCCCTTCCAAAAACAAGGTGAAAATAAGCTGCATTTCTTGCCATTGCTTTGTGAGGGTCTGACTGATAGATTCAGCCCTCTGCTCAATCCTGCTGCAGGTGACCAGGCTCAGAGAGGTCCCTCAGCGCCGTGGGGATTTGGGCAGGGACTGCTTGCTCTGCCCAGCAGCTTCCCTCAACTAGTGATAGGACTCAAGCTGTGCCAGGGGAGGTTCAGGTTGGCAATGAGGAGACATTTCTGCTCAGAAAGAGCAGTCAGGCACTGGGACGGGTTGCCCAGGGAGGTGGTGGAGTCACCGTCCCTGGGGGTGTTCAAGGAGAGGTTGGATGTGGTGCTTGGGGACATGGCTTAGTGGTGACACTGGTGGTAGGGGATGGTTGGACCAGGTGATCCTGGAGGGCTTTTCCAACCTGAATGATTCAATGACTGGGAGTTTTTCCCCCCAGGTGGGTTTCCTTGTCACTACCCTGTCTTGGTTCTCTGCCCCTTGTCCCTCACACTTGGGGGGTAGGGGTGTATCTGACGTGGAGCGCCTCCTGAGGAAAAGCACAGCTGGTGGCTCCAATAATACATAGCAGAGCAGACGATTCATTTTGCACAAGTTAGGAAATGTGAAAATGGCTTGGCAAGGTCTCAGAGCCCCCCAGCTCTGTGCAGCCCCACAGATTCCTGAAGGTGTGACCTCGGGCTGCGTGGGGACAGGGGCAACAAGCCACAGGCACCATGAGGTCCTGGACAGCGGAGACACCTCCGTTTGGGCTGAAAACACCTAAATTAAGGGCAGGTGGTGGGAAGAGTGCAGCAGAGGGGAGGTCCCCTCTCTGTGAGCCCCCCTCATGGCTCCCCCTGCCCGCCCGCCTTAGTGACAGATCGCGCACGCGCGCGGCGCCGCGGCCATTTCGTCGCCCGGCGGCGGCGGCGCGCTCACGTGACCGTCCCGCATGGCTGTGGAGGGAGCGGCGGCGGCGGCGGGCGCGTCCCCGTCCCCGTGCTCGTGCCCGTCCCCGCCCGGTGGCAGCAGCAGCATCGGGAGCGCGCCCGCCGCCTCCCCCAGCAGCACCCGCCCGTTCATCTGCTCCTTCCCCGGCTGCGACGCCGCCTTCAGCAAGGGCTGGCGGCTGGACGCGCACCTCTGCCGGCACACGGGCGAGGTGAGGAGCCCCCTGACGGGTCCCCGGGGGTGGTGGGGGGTTGGGGGGGTGTCCCGGTGCCGTCCCCGTCCCGGTCCCCGTCCCCGGTGCCATCCCCGGTGGTGTCTTGCAGAGGCCGTACGTCTGCGGGCATGAAGGCTGCGGGAAGGGCTTCACCAGGGAGTTCCACCGGGCTCGGCACCTCCTCACGCACAGCGGGGAAAAGCCCTTTGAGTAAGGACCAGGGGTGTTTTTTGGGGGGATTTGGGGGTTTTTGAGGTACGGGGGTCCTGAGGGAGGCGGGGGGGGGGTAAGGGAGTGGGCAGATCTCTGCCTTGAAGGGAGAGGAAATGAAGGAAAAGCAATCAACCCATATGATTTAGCAATTAATATCTGCATGCCATGGACTAAGATTTAGAAATTCCTATATATTTAACTAAAATCCTTCCCTCTTACCATGTTTGCCAGTGGCTTTTAATGGTAACAACCTCAGGCTTTTCATATCTTTAAGCCAAATTTTCACGTTTGGGCTATGAATTTTGGTGGTTCTTCCTCTTGATTTAGTTTATTTGCAGGTGCACGGCTGATGGATGCAATCAGAAATTCGGGACAAAATCAAACCTGAAGAAACACATCCAACGCAAGCATGAAAATCAGCAGAAGCAATATGTGGTGAGTAACTACCTGTGGTGCTGCAAAACTAAAGCCTAAGCAAGCTCCTCGTGGGATGTCCACTGAGATTCTTGAACTTGTTATTACGCAGAACTTGTATGTGTCCAAATACTGCAGTTGGGATTTCAGCAAACACAGGTGGACTGGGCTCTGTCATTGTTTGGCCTCTAATGACAACTTAATTTCCTAAATAGTGCGACTTTGAAGGCTGTAACAAGTCTTTCAAGAAACATCAGCAACTTAAAGTTCACCAGTGTCACCACACCAATGAACCTCCCTTCAAGTAGGTGAATAATTTTACTGATAAACTTTAGAAATCCATTTAAATGATACAGATGAAAACATGTGCCTCCTCCCAACCTTTTCATTGATGTGGCATTTAATACCTGAAAAAACTTGCGTGAATGTAGGTGTGATTGCCAGTACATTTCTTGTGTTGGTTGTTTGCTCAGTAGTCTGCTTTGAGCGACCATCATGGTGCACTGTAACTTCAACTTTCCATGTATTATGTTAGTATTTATTACAGGTTCACAGGAAAAACAAACTAGTCTTGAATTCACACAGTCTGAAACACAAACATAAAATATTGCACGGTAATGAAAAATGCAGTTACCTCTGTTTTCCAGTGAAAAGTAGGAACTTGGCTAACGCTGAACTGAGCAGTGGCTTAAAAAAAGGTGAGAGCCTTGAACACCAGTCTGAGACACTGCATTGCAACTTCCATTATTTACATCACACGTTGGTACAGATCTGCTAAAAGAATCTTGTGTTTCTTACAAGTGGGACACACTTCACAGGAGTGTTCCACTTAAGTGCAGTAGTATGGCTGGGTCACCAGTACAATATGCTGTTGGTGCTCTGCTACTGCCCTGACTGCTAGATTTGTACAAATCTCTTAAACCTTCCACTTTGTATCTCTATGTTTGGAGAGCTGGAGTATGGAGGATATGAAGCTTGATTCTTTAGCTAAAGCTTAATTTGCTGTATACATGGGAAACATTATGTAATTTATTTTCACAAGGGGGGAAATGGAACAAATCTCTGGGCAAGGGGAAACTTGGGTTATTTTGCACACTTTGTGTCTGACTTAAAAAAAAATATGTGGATGCAGTACAAGAAATTAAACCAGTATACTTTGTACCTAGATGTAGTCATGAAGGATGTGGAAAGAGCTTTGCTACTCCAAGTAGACTAAAACGGCACGAGAAGATACATGAAGGTAATCCAGTTTTTCTTCTTGCTGCTATTATGTTTTAGCAGAAGAAAAAGGACTTTTTCTGGTGTGGATGGTATGCACGGATGTGATAGTACTCTGGGCCTAGTGATCCAGACAAAGTAAGAATACCTGTTCTGAATGGTCAGCAGGGATACAATTGCAGGACACTGCAGCGTTCAGTTGTGATGTACTTGTGGCAGGCTCAGGATGCCTTTCAGTTATTTATTTTTCTCCTGATATGCTTCCTCATCAATAACCTATCTCTTGGACAGAAGGTGTGGGCTAATGGTTAAGCCACTAGCCTGTTCTGATCCTGTTGGTTAGGAACAATTCCCATTCTGCCACAAATTTCTTAGGTAACCTTGGCCAAAACACAGGCTTGCATATTTAAAGTTATTAATGTATTTATGTGAAAGGTATTAAGTGGAATTGTCAGGAGGTGGTCATACAGGTGCTAGAGCTAATTCTGCTACACTGCTACCCATTCTTTTAGTAGTCCTGTCAGCTAACTTGCTTTCCAGTGCTAGTAAAAAACTGTGGCTAGGAAGAATATCCCAAAAGCTATGACTTGTACTTCATTCCTTTCTTAAGGCAGGGATTTGCTTACATTTCTTTGACCTTTCCAGTCAAAGAACAGTATTAGCTTTCTGTGGTTCATTTAAAAGCCATCCTGTCTGTTTGATAACACGATGGTCTCTTTAGGCTTGAGTATTACTGTATGGTAAAGTTCTTCCGTTTTTTAATATGCTATACAGGTATTTATATGGAAATATGTTATTGCAGTTACATACCTGAATGAAAGTGTATGGCTGGTGAGAAAGTAGTTTTTCTGAAGACAATAAAAGGTAGAGCTTCATAAAGTTCTTTAAATTGGAAAAGACCTCTGGAAGTTATCTGGTCCAAATCCACGCTTGGTTAGACCAGCTTGCTCAGGGCTGCATCCAGTCAGGTTTCGAATGCCTGCAAGGGCAGGGATTCCACAGACTCTCTGAACAACTTGTGGCTGTGGCCTTCTGTCCTACCGTGCAGTATGGGAGGCAATGAGGAATATTTGCCTCTAATTTTCAAACATTGGAGGTGGAATTTGCCCTTGTAAAAGCGGACTGTTTGCTAGACCCTTTGTGATTGTAAACAGCTGTTGTCTCTAACAGGCTATGCATGCAAGAAAGAAAACTGCTCATATATTGGAAAAACGTGGACTGAGCTTCTGAAACATAATAAAGAAAGTCATACAGGTAAACTCCAAATGCTTCAGTAAACCAAACTTAATTTTGAATGATTAGGAAACAAAATGCTCATCTGAAAATTAGTCCTTGTTTAACTTGCCCCCTCGTCATTGTACCTAGACAAACTTGTTTACTAGCACTCTCTTGGTAGAATGTTATTAGTATGGCTAGACCTTTAACTGATGGAAGTGTTGCTCGGTATGCTAACTTTGCTTTGTGATCCAGTTAATGAGGAATTGTATAATGTTGGATTTGGGATCTAGATAACTCATATTGTGGTGATCTGAGTTCCCTACTTCATGTGAGTTTTAGCTTAGTGGTAGAGGTTTGATTCTAGGGTTTAATTCTAAGCTCCTGTAAAAAGCTGTTAACTTATATTCTGCTTCTATGTCTTTCCCCTCTACCCCTCCTCAGAGCCAATAGTTTGCAGTGAGTGTTCCAAAACTTTTAAACGCAAGGACTACCTCAAGCAGCATCAAAAAACACATGCTGTGGAGAGGGAAGTCTGCCGCTGCCCAAGAGAAGGATGTGGGAGAACTTACACAACTTTATTTAACCTTCAAAGCCATATTCTCTCGTTTCATGAGGAAAAAAAGCCATTCTCTTGTGATCATCCAGGCTGTGGAAAAGTGTTTGCAATGAAGGTATGTATCTTTACACTTCCCTAATCTGAATTCCATGATCTGAAACTAAACTTTCTTTTTCCTTTGCAACTGTAGCAGAGCCTGGCAAGGCACATGGTTGACCATGATCCTGAAAAGAGAAAGCTGAAATTAAAAGTAAGTTGTACTCTTAAAGAAATCCTCTCACCCATATCCTGCCACCTCACAGAGGAGGGTTAACATTAAGTGTTTTAGAATGTGATTTCAAGTGGGAAAACAGGCCAGCTATCTAATTAGAGGGATTCTTGATCTTTTGGAAGTTCCTTTAGAAGTAGTGCTAGCCTTTTCATTGTTTTTTCTTCTACCTCCATCATTAGTCTTGGCACCATACATATGTGAAGTTGCTAATTCTGTATTTATTTCTGCTAGAGTAAACGTTCTCGCCCTAAGAGGAGCTTAGCCTCTCGTCTGAGCGGATACATTCCTCCTAAAACACAGCCAGGAAAAGGTGTGGCTGTGACAGAGAGCAAGACAGTGGATAAACCTGTGGAAAATGAAATACCAACTGTTGAAATTCTGACTCTGCAGTAAAGGCTAATTGAGACAGTTTTCTTCGTGGAATGACCAGTGCAAAGCTCAACAAAAAACACTTTATTTTTTATTTTTAAATAAGAAATTAATATTGTTTATACCTCTTCATAAAGTCACTGAGACACCCCACTTGACTTCTGATCTTCATTTCCATCTTTGTTTACTGCACTGTTTTTCTGCTTTTCCGCCTTCTGGTGTGCTTGCAACTCTTTGTCAGACATGTGTCTCAAAATACAGGTACCTGTTCCTTCTTTAATAGCTTTTGGCTTGGAAAGGTAAGTGGCTTTGTCAGACACAGTCTCCAAAATCCGATCAAAAAGGATGAACTGAAAAGAAGGGGAGAAATTGGGTAAAATGCACAAACACGGGTAGAAAAACATTTCAGACTGTTTTGTTAGCCCTAGTTTGAGCAGTTTAATTTATTAAGATGAACTCTCAGCTCATAGTTAAGTTTTTAAATTTAAGGAAAACTTAAATGTGGACTGCCATGAAGTGTTCCCTTCCCTATCCAATTCTTCCACGATACCCTTTCCCTGTAAATTCAACTTCCTACAAAAATGTTTTGCTCCTTTTGAGTGAAGTGACATCACAATTTTTTTTTCCAGCAATTTACCAATTCATTGCACACATTAAAAGGAAAAAAAAAAAAGTCTTTGGAAAAAAGCCATTTGTGCAGGTGACAAATCTGAAGGCTCTGCAGTTATACTACTTGATTGCCATCCCAGTAGCTTTGAACACAGCAATGGAAAACTAAACTTAGCCACAGGATGCACAAATGAGTCTTTGAAAGTGCAGTTAAGTTATTGAAATAATCCAGCTAAAATAGAATCTATTAAAAACCTTACTGCAAAATATCTCAGTAGTGAGCTGGCTTAAGGTATAGATGGGAGAATTTTACCAGCCCAGTTAAGGCAGTGCTGAAAAGAAATAGGAACTGCTTAACTTCTGCTGTGAAGACCAATATTATACTGGCATTCTTAACAAAGCGTAGTACTAGAATTGTGTATACAGGACTGCAGTGTTTCAACAGATGTAGCAACCACTGCTTTCATGGGACCTACACTTACTTTAGCAATGAACAATACGTTAAAAGAAGAAGGCAGTCCTGTAGAGGGGAATTGAACAGCAGTACACCTGTGTAATGAAACTGTCCACTTACCATGTCTGTATTGCTGTCCTTTGCTTGGCGGACGGTAACTTTAACGTGGTACTTCTTTTCAATCCAGTGTGCTATCTGCTTAGTCTTGGTCTCCAAGTCGTTCTTAGCAATAGCTGAAGAAAAGGATAACTCCTTCTGAACTAGCCCTGTTTAAAACAGAACTAAGATTGTGTTGGTGTAGCATGACAAACCTGCATTGCTTTCTTTCAATCATCTTTTGTGTTTTGCTTAACTCCCTTCCCCGTGTTGATTTCTCATAGAGTTCCCAGTCTTGTGGCAGTGGCTAAATTGATACCTCACACTCACTGCTGTAACACGAAAAGTGGCTGCATGTTTGGGGCACACGGGAATGTCTCTTCAGGGTCAGAATGTGCAATATTTTTATTTCAACTGCAATTTTGTTTGTACCACCCAGAGTGCAGGCCTAACGGACAAATAGGTAAGCACTGGATCTGGACTTTAAGGCAGTGTACAAATTCCTGTAGTTTGCTCGTGTTGTAGCTGAGTGTGAAAGCCTTAAAACTAGGCATCTCTTCATCTCAAGCCCATTTTCTTACACGGTGAAGTACGATATTAAAGTGGAAGTACAAGACCTTGTAATACATTTAAACAAGTTGGTCTCTTCCTCCTTAAGGATTCTGCAACGTAGTTACTACGTGAATAATCTTTTTTAGCTTCTGGAACAGAAAAATTCACTACCACAGCAGTGCTCTCTAAAATGATACCCAAAGCACAGATACCTTCCTTAACCTGAGGGTCAAGACAGTACAAGGTCAGATGCCTTTTCTAAAACTTTTTTCCCAAACTCAGTTTGTTAAACTGCTGGAGCAGATGAACTTAATACACAAAAGTTTCCAAAGTGTTCAATACTAAAAAAGTTGTTCTCTTATTCCATAAAAGAAAGGGCTCCAGACTTTCTCCTCCTAGAAGCAGGCCAGGAAGAGAAAGTTTCATGATTACTGGTGATGAAACTAAATTTGTGTATCTGGTGCACATAGTTTTTACAAACTGTCATTTATGCCTTAATAATTAAGAACAAATTCAGTGAGTCTTACAAAACCAGAATCTAGTTGTATTAATAATAGATATTGAAATAAAACAAACAAACAAAAAATCAGCTGATGCCAAAATAGTAAATCCTGAGAAAGCAATAGAAGGCTTCTCCGGAGAAGACTAATCCAAAATTTTATTTTTACTAGTGCAAATCCTTAATAGCACGGACTGCAGTGGCATGGCTTTGGATTTACACAAATGCAAGTAAGAGGATTTAATCTGCTGAAACCACTTTTAGAACAGCATTTTTCAGTGCTCGTTGTTGTAACGTTAACAATGTACGTACCTGCTTTTGAACTTGCTTTTTTCTTCTCTGCACGCTTAAGCTGCTCTTCATGAATCTGCTGCCCAGTCATTAGCCTGTACACAGGAGGGTCGACGTTCTCACGAAGCAGAACGAGTTTCAGGCCATGCTGATCCATAAGTCTGAGTGCATCCGCTCGGTGCATATTTCCTAAGCTCTCTCCGTCCTGGTTGAGGACGTGCAAAATTCGATATGGAATTCTTTGCCCAACACTTCCAAACGCTGTTTTCTGTTTTGGTTCTCTGCGAGATTTTTCAGCCATACAAAACGGCTGAGCAAGTCCGAACACTGTTGTCTTTTTAGGGTCAGGTACTACCATGCAGAATGGAGAAAAGACTCCCTTTTGTGCTGTCTGTGTCAGGAGAGTACCAAAGAATCTTTTTGCATATCCATTCTCATTTCTGGTTGCGTGACGTAAAAGTTTCATCACACAAAAGGTGGTCATTCTGAGGAAGAAGGGAAGGAGAAAAAACAAGTTAACTTCATCAGTCAGATTCTTCTACTTGTCATTAGACCTGACTCCACTAAACACCCATCCATTAAACCACTCTGAAAAAGATGTATCGCATTGTTACACAGAACAAGCAATCAACAGTAATTTTACAATAACAAAGGGAGCTTCAAAACAGAGAGAAAATGTGACAAAGGAACAGAATGTGTAGAATTGGTGTTATATTTAGTATTTTAACGTTTAAGCTTTGAAGACTCCAGAACTTCTAGTTCCTTTCTTCTCTGATGCAGCTCCTGTCTGTGTAGAGAAATTAGTTAATGGTTACAAGGAAGTTTTTGTCAAATAAAAATGCTTGTCACACTTTTAAAGTAATGTATTTTCAGTCCAGATTTTTTTTTTTTTCATGAAACTTGCAACACTAGGACTTCCTTTTTGCTTCTGGTACTCCTCTTTGGAAAGTACTATTCAAGTCATGTTGCTTCAGACTTACCCTAAGCACTCAGCCTTCCCAACATCTACAGCCTGACTCTGCTGCTGTGCTTTGTATGGGTTTGGAACTTCAAAATGCCATTTTATCAGGCATTTAAAGTATTGATTGCCTTTTCCACTTTCCACAAACATTAAATTTGGTGTGGCATAATCCTGTTTATAATGAGCTGAGCTTATTTTTTTCCAGTTAACAAAACTTTAGATTTCTTACATAGAGAATACATGCTTTAGATGCAAAGAGCAAACTGTGGAGGATGATCTGTGGTTTTGGTATTCCACGGTTAAAATGCAGCAAGGACTGAGAAGGCTGAAGATGATATAAGAACAAGAGTGAGTCTTGCCTAGTAAGCTGGGAAGAGCGTGACTTCTTTTGCCTAGGAAGAAACATAACTGCATTCTGTACGCATTTATATGCACGTGTATATCACTGTGTAGATGTGTTTCCATGTGCATACATAAATACGTATGTCTGTACACACGTATCTGTGGAAAGGTGCAAACACTCAGCAAGCATAAGGCATTATTTGTAAGTATAAGCAATGTTTGGAATAGGAACAACTAAAATGACTGGTCTGGGAACAAACGTGGTGTAAAAATGGGGAAATTTCACAGCCTGTAACAGACTTACAATTTTAGCAACAGCAGCAAAGCCAATACAAACCGCCCAAAGCCCCATCCAGCCTGGCCTCGAGCACCTCCAGGGATGGGGCATCCACAGCTGCTCTGGGCAGCCTGTGCCAGGGCCTCACCACCCTCTGAGGAACGAAATTCCTCCTTATATCTAATCTAAATATCCTCTTTTAGTTTAAAGCCATTCCCCCTTGTCCTACCGCTTTGCCCCCTGACAGCATCCCTCCCCAGCTTTCCTGCAGGCCCCTGTGGTTGCTGTCAGGCTGCTCTAAGGTCCCAATTATTAAGATAATTTCACAGATCAGCTGCAGGTCGCTCACTGCAGGCTGTCGGAGGAGCAGCACCACCTGGGCGCGTTACAAATCATAATAAATAATAAATAAATCCCATTTACCCCGCGTCCCAAGGCTTCACCCCCCGGCACCAGCCGCCCCTACGGCCGGGCAGCAGCCCTGTAGCCCCGAGAGCCGCCAGCCCCGCTCTGCCGGCCGCCTGCCCGTGCCTTTCTTCCCCGTCTGCCGTTGAGATCCGCCAAAACCCTGCCGAGAAGGGCGCTTTTTGGGGAGAAAACGCCGCTTTTCGGGGAAAACGGCAGCGGCGCTGCCCGGTGCGCGGCGCCCGGTACCCGCAGCCCGGTGCCGGCCCCACAGGCGCCCCTTACCTGGCGGCCCGGCCCGCCGGGACCCCGGGGGTCACCTCCCCCTTCCCGTCACCCTTCCCCTTCCCCTTCCTCCTCCTCCTCTTCCTCTTCCTCCTGCCTCCACGCCTGCGCCTGCCCGCCCCCTGCGCGCCCTCCCCTCAGCCCTGTGGGTTCGAGCCCGCAGGAAGCAGCCCTCAGGGAGGCCTCGTCACCCGGCCTGCTCGCAGGAAAATTGATTATGTTTTTTTCATTTTGTGTGCCTTGGTTGGACGAGCCCTCCAAGATCACCTGGTCCAACCATCCCCTACCACCAATGTCACCACTAACCCACGTCCCCAAGCACCACGTCCAACCTCTCCTTGAACACCCCCAGGGACGGTGACTCCACCACCTCCCTGGGCAACCCGTCCCAGTGCCTGACTGCTCTTTCTGAGCAGAAATGTCTCCTCATTGCCAACCTGAACCTCCCCTGGTGCAACTTGAAGCCATTCCCTCTGGTCCTATCACTGGTTACCTGTGAGAAGAGGCCGACCCCCAGCTCCCCACTGCTTCCTTTCAGGTAGCTGCAGAGAGCAATGAGGTGTGAGAAGGGGCTGACTGCATTGTCTGTGAAACCATAAAATTTCACTAAAGGGGTTCAAAATCAAATTTACTCACATTACCATATTCTCATTTAAACACCTTGTCTGCAGTAATGGCTATGGAAACCTGCCATTATCCGAATTACCCATGTAGGTGGTAGATGGTGTTAGCAGCTGGGCTGTGTAGGTTCACCTGTGCTGTGCAAACGGCTCCTCCTTTTTCCATCCTTTAGTCCTTTAGTTCACTTCTTGATTTTGTTCAGTCTTTGTGCCTTTACAGTTGTGAGCGTTTTGGGAATGGGGATTGACATCCAGTATAGCAGTGGAGTGCCTAACAAAACCAGATCTCGGTTTGATGCTCTTGAAACAAATAATTGAAATTATACAGTACCCAGTTGTGGAGAGTGCAAAATTCCACAATAAGGAGGGAAAAAAGGAAAGTTTTATGTGGCTCTTTTGATGGTTTGGAAATCAAGTGTGGTATCTGAATGACTGTGAGGTGAAGTTTTGGCAGATAAAAATCCTGGAGATACTATTTTTCATCCTCAGACCCTACAATATGTGTTGGAGGAGAGCTGTTCAGGCTCTGGGCTGCAGGGAGCTCCTGTTGCCTCTCTGAGAACCGTCCCCACAAGACAGATAATTTTCAGCAATGTTAGTAGGAGCAATAAAGTTAATAATCCTCCTCACTGTGATAAAAACTACCTGCATGAAGGCAAGATATTTCAGAGCAGAGTATTTGCATTCCTCCTCTCTACCCTTTATTTAATTCTGTTAAGTTTAAGCTTGATGTTTGTTTTACTTCATGCCTTTCTAATTAAATTTAGTCTGCCAAGAAATAGTGCAGCCTTCTCATGCTGTTTGTTCTCAATTAACTTGATCTTTCTGGGGGCTCATTGTACTCGCTCGCCTTGTCCTTTGTCTCGTCTGTTTACCCTGTAATAGTCCAGGGGCTGTGTTTTTATACAGTGCCTATCACAATTGGGACTGCAGTCTTAATTATCTGAAAGACGCTATCAGAATAAGTTCATTAAATAATAACTTTCTTTCTGCTTTGTCTGATGCACATCATCCTCTGCCTACCCCAACAAGATTCTTAGTCATTTATTTACTTGTGGATTTTTTTTTTCCTTCTTAAATCTACATCTGGCTTTTTTTTTTTTTTTTTTTCCATTTGACATTTAGTTTCCCAAGCTAGTTAGCAAAGTCACTCTATCTTCTTTTGTGCCAAATCAAGGCCTGTTCTGCTCGTCCTCAAGCCAAACCACAGATAATTCATGGCACAGAGAATTCAAAGTGGAAGTGAATGAGAAGGAGGAAGGGTGGTGGAGGGAGGGATTGCTTGCCCTGGTTCATGAACAGCACCAGCACCAGCACAGGTGCTGTCAACATGCTCTTGCAAGACTCAAGACGCTACCGGGAAGCTTCCTTCACACTCAGAACTGATTTCTGGGGGACCAAGGGTTTGACTGTCCCCTGAGGATGTGGAAAACTGGCTCCAGTCTTTCTGTCTTTTGGGTAGGTCTGGCCCTGTTGGCATTTGCTCAGCGTACAGTTAGCTATTAGTGATGGCTGGCAGTGAGAATGCCCTTAGCTGGATGACAGTGCTTGCCTGGACACTCAAGGCTCTGGTGCTTATTTCCACTGAAACTCCATCGTTCATTTCTGGGAAGGAAGCAGTGAGCTGCTGGAGCACCCTGCGTCTGCAGGGGGCTCATCCCTGCTGGCTCTGAGCAGAGGACGGATCTTGCAGTGGCACACGGTGAGCATCTTGCTGCTTTCTAAACTGGAGCTCTCATTCTCGATACTTTGTCCAAAACATTTCAAGGGCCAAACAAGATCATCAGGAATTTATTATTGATACTGCTAGCTTTATGCAAAGCCTGGGGCTCTTGGTTATGGAGCAGTTCCAGAGGGTGGGACAGCAGTTTTTCCAAAGCCGTATTACTAAATCTGTGATTAGCCTCCTGCACAGCCGTGCTTGCCAAAATACCATGCATCTGCACCCTGCGCACCTCTGTTTTCCTGTTTTTCTGCATATTTCCCTCCTCTATAGGGCATTTCGGTGGGGAAGCTTTGGGAAGGGCTCAGAGATTGTGTTTTTCTCCTCCTCTGTCCTGCTCTCAGGCATCAGCTGGCACAGCTTGCCTCCACCTTCCTGCTTCACTACAGCCACGACCACATGGCTCTGCAGCCCTGTTTTGCAGAGGGGCTGTACCTGCCCCTATGTGCTCCTTAGTATATATTTTCCTGTTAGTACTCATAAACGTTTTTCTCACATAACTTGAATGAAAAACTCCCTTGTGCTGAGCTGAGCCCTGCCTTATGCTGCAGAACACGTTGGAGTAAATGCATATTTAAAGGATACAGACATTCTGGGTAAGTCGCAGGTACAGATTCCTGGGTTCTCCAGTAGTTCATTTACTCCTTTTTCATCCCCAGCTTTTGAAAGCTGTTTAATACACACTCTTCTCTATTTTGATTCTTACAAGAGACAGCAAAAAATTAAGGCAAAAAACAAAAATTGTTTTGAATCATAAATGGTCACTGCTAACTGAGCCCTGCGCAGGATAGCCAAAAGAGCTGAGGTTTTGTTTGGTTTCAGAAATCCGCCTCTGTTATGTGAATTAAAATAAATCTTTTGAAGATGTGTGCTCTGACATTAAATTGCTTAGACTGATTAACTGAAGCCAGGCAAGGAACTGTTTTTTTTTTTTTTTTTTTTTTTTCTCCCTGAAAAGGAAGGCTGACTGAATTTATTAAAATGGTAATCATAAAGCAAGCCTGGGTGTCCCTGTGGCGAGATACAATTAAAGTTAAAACTTCCCAGTGTAGCAAGTTTTTTAAATGCCTAGTTTTACATCTTGACTGTAGGGAGAGGAGTTTCCACTGTACATCTAAGACATTGTTCTGCAGCCTTTGCAAGTTGCTGGGTTCAGCTGCGAAGATTTTAAAAGCTGCTTTTGTTGGCAGCCTAGGACACATCCGTGACCTTATTAAAGTGGAAGTGAAAGCTCTCTCTCTCTCTCTCTTTTTTTTTTTCCTTTTTTTTTTTTTTGCAACAGTAAATCTACTAATTTTACAGTCAGTTGAACAGCAATAGATTAATTTGTTTAAAGTCTGCATTCACAAAGAAAACGTGAACTTCGCTGCCTTGAATACCCGAAACTACAGTGCGATATTTAAAGGGTAGAAACTATTACAACTTGCCCTAGAATGGTCCAAGCAGTTCCCTGTCACCTGCTTCTCAGCACAGGTGCTGACCTCCCCGTCTATTCTATCCCTCCTGACAGACTAGCAGCGAGGCTGGGTCTTTGTGTGCAACAGAGAGCGCTTTTCCAAGGACTGGGCCAGTTTTCTTCAGCAATCACAGGAAGCAGAATAAAGAAAAGGTTAAGGGCCACCGCAAGGGTCAGAATGGGTTAAATTTAGTTAACATCAGAGGTTATAGCTTTTAACAAGAGCATGAAGGAAACTTATTCGAAGATGCAATTTGTTTCTTCTTTGTCAACCATTATTTTTTTTTACTCCATTGATGGTGACAGCTTAACAAAGTTTTTATATGCCTGGGTTTTCATCCTTTAGAGGATAAAGAACTGTGATGCAAAAAAGAGATGCAGGTGGAAGACTTTATAAAGCCTCCATGATTTTCAAATTGAGGGTTGAAAGTAGGCTCCCTGCCTGGCTAAGTCAAAAATAATTTGTAAATGTTAAAAAAATGCACATTACGGACAGAGGAGCTGCTGATTTTTTTTTTTTTCTTCAATTATTTAACTTGCCAAGAGTAAGTGCTTTATCAGAAGCACTACAATGGGCTGGTTTTGTATTTTTATTTATTTATTTTTCCCCAAGGTAATCTTATTTTCTTTTTTATCTCCCTCTGAAGATGATAAAAGTCAAATGCCCTTTAGAACAGTCTTGATCATCTCCCTTCAAGGTGTTTTAGTGTACAGCACATCATGATAGTTCTTTGAGTTTTGCGGGTTTTTTTTTCTTCAATTTAGTAAACAAGCACAAACTACAAAATGCAGTTGGTGGATAGCTCCATCAGGAAGTCCTCGTTCAGCTTCTTGGAATACAAAGAGGAGGAAAGTTGAAATCTTTCTGAAAACCATGGAAGAAAAATAGAAAGAATAAGAGCAGTATGGTGTTTCACATGTTTATACATATTAGCTTATCTTCTGCCAATCTATCTTTTCTTCAAAATTAATTTGTAAGAACACTGCAATTTTTTGTTTTATCTTGCTACAAAGTAAAGAACTGAGATCTGAAGACAGAATATAATTAAATCTGATAAGAATTCTTAAGTACAAACTGTATTTTTCTTTTTTGTTTCTTTGTAACACGTTACTCTAAAGGAAAAAAAGCTTATGTGATCATCATATCTGCCTGTCCATCTGTTTTTCTACAAGTTCACCCAGTATAATTTTAATCTTTTGGACACTTCTGCCCAGTTTGCTGAAGAGATGGTGGCCCCTCAAAGCTACTGTACACTTGTAAAAAGTATAAATATACATTTCTAACAAGTTTTGTGAAAATTGGTGATTAAACAGAGGAAAGACCCTCAAACTAGCATCTTGTTCATCCAGTTGACCAGGCGGAGTGTGTATATGGACTGCCCGGTTATCCCACACAGCTCTGAAGAATTATTTAGGCTGGAAGGGACCTCTGGAGGTCTCCTCGTCCAAGCCAGCTCTCAGATCAGCCACAGTCCAAGAGTGTCCTTTGCCTTGCTGGCTGGCCAACGGGCTATGTAGGGGATATGACGGGATGAGAGAGTGCTGCAGTGGGGGATTTAGAGACAGGAAAAGGAACTGCTGGAACCAGGACATTTCGAGGACAAGGGAGAGGGGACATGCTGGGGGGTATCAATATTTTTTATGTCATTGTTCAGTATTGTGTGGTTTGTTGTAAAAGATAGGAGGAACAGTGGGAATTGTTACAGTGGGAACCAAGAGACAACATTCAGTGTGGACTGAATTCTTCTGGAGAAAGTCTGTTCAGCTCACAGGCACTAGTATTTACATGTATATTAGGATGACACCAGTGGGTGGTGCTTGGTCCCAAAGGAGGACTTCGGAGGCATACTGCACAGACTGACAAAGGAATAGGGAAGGAGAGAAGAAGGGAAGTAGGGACCTTCTCTGTCCCCAACACTGGAGACGAGGACATGATCTGGCTCAGATGGCTGAGGTGTGTGTCCCTTCTCCCTTTGGCCTACCCATGAACAAGGCCAACCTCCACTGAGGAGGTGACTTCCTCATGACATGGCTGCAGCAAGCAAAACAAAACAAAACAAAACAAAAACAAAATCAAACAAGAAAAGATATGACTTGCTACAGCCCAGACAAACTGGCCTGGAAAAAAAACACACAAACTCCCACTTACTATTCTGCTCATGAGCTGCGGCCCAAACTCAGCTGTGAGCAGAATAAGAACATCTTTTTAAAAATGTAAAAATGCCATATTTTTTTTCCTTCTGAGGTGCTCCTCCAGGCTTTAAAGCAATAATTTCAAAAGCTGCATGAAGACAGCAGGCATCAGATGGCCCAGGGTGAGAGGAAGCTTGGAGAGGAGAACTACAAAGAAAGTTGTGTGGATGAAGGCCGCAGACACACCAAAGCGAGGTTATTTGCTCGTTGCGAGTCACCGATCGTGGCTTTTTATTAATGCTGGAGCAGCAGGGAGGAAGAGTTAGAATGGCCCAAAGAGCTCTGATCCATACAGCCTGAATTTCCCCTACATGCTTTGCCTCGTGTTCGTGTTGGCTGGGTGACTCTTGGCTTGGGGGCGAGGGGACGTGAGTTCTGCCACTGCCATGGCCTGTGGACTTGGAGAAACCATTTCACTTCCGTGCCGCTCCTCTCATCTTTTCACCCACTTAAAATCTCTTTGTTGCAGGGTCTTTCCCTAATTACATGTCTGCACCATGCCGAGCACAATGGAGCTGTGCTCTCAGGTTAGGTGCTGCTATAATCTAAACGAACAATAAAGAAATACTGCGCTGAGCACTTCACCGGGGCTCTCCTGTTATCTCAGGGCTGGCAGCCTTAATAAAATAAAAGTCCTTCAAAAGATTGAGAGTTCTTGCCTGATGCTCAATTGCTTGCTTTTTGTGTAGCATCTGGAACATGGAAAAGTATCAATTATGATAACTGGCTTGTCAGAAAATAATGATTTACAGTATTTTATTCTTTCTGAATTATTGGCACCAAGTTCTTTCTTCCTGAAATCTCAGTGGTAGTCTCAACACTTCACTGTGCATTATTTTCTGTCAAACTGAATTGTAAAACAACTTGCAGCTTTATATCTTACTTATTTTGATATGTTTTCCTTAACTTTGCTCTTTTGTGTAGGTGCAATTCATGTGTCTGAAATCAGGGACAAAGCCTCCTCCTGAATTCAGTATGCATAATACTGATGCTCCTCTACCAGGTCCAAGATGTCAACATCTTAAAAAAATAAAATAATAAAATAAAATAAAATAAAATAAAATAAAATAAAATAAAATAAAATAAAATAACTATATCCTAGGGAAAAAAAAAATAAAAAAATAAAAAGTTGACATTCTTCAACAACAAAACATTCATACCAATCTACACTTTCCTTTACATCTCCTGTTCCAACCAGAATTCAGACTGGATTCTTCTAGGAGATACATAAGGAAAACTCATCATCCAGAGTTTTGCATTTCACCCATTCCTACAATTCTCTGTCTTTCATCTTTATATCAGGTTTACTCTCAGCAGGCATATCCAACAAACCTTTCACAGCTAGGCTAAATCTCAGTGTCCAGTATAAACTGAGTGTTCCCAGACTTGGTACTTTGGTGACTTCCAGAACCCACAATGTGCTATCAACTTCTTGTTTAATTCCAATAGTCTTTCTTCCCCTTCCCTTCTGCCCTCCCTCCACATGCTCTAGGGTTATAGGAATAATTTATTTATTTTTTATTTTTTATTTTTTTTTTAGCTCCAGGAGGGACAGCTTCTGAGAGAGTTTACTACTTTGTGATAGAAGCGTAGAATCACAGCTTAAGTCAGGTTGGAATGGACCTTAGAGGGTCATCTACTCCAATGACATATCCAGAATTTTGCATTATGAATGAAAATGATGAAAAACCCTTATTTTGCTGTGAATAACTTCAGAAACCAGCAGGACTCCAATGATTTTCAAGTTGTGCTCTTTTGCATTCTGATGCAGGATTGGGACTTTTATGTTTACATTTTCTTCAAGCAATTATGGTCCTAACAAGCTCAGTCCATTTGAAATTCAAAGAACTATTACATATTTGAGTGGCAGTCTAACAATTTATTTGTTAGTAATTTTAAAACACTATAATTGTGCTGAGACGTCTTTACATTCTAAGCAATTTTTGTATTTATTTGGATTTATATACCAGTTTTATTTACATGGTATCAGACCATAAGTTATTTATGTAAATTAAACACAGATGCTGGAACCAAAAGAAATGAATCTTTTTTTTTTTTTTTTTTTTTTTTTCTGTCAAGAGCAGCAGGAGGTAATTGTTTTCGATGAGAAATTCAGAAACCAGCTCTGCATGAACACATAGAATTCTGCTCAGAAATGCACTGAATTATTCCCACATTCACTATGATCAGGTAACTCACAAATGTAAGTAGTAGTAGTAGAGAGACTGAATAGATTTTTTTCATACTGCAAAAGCTCAGATGCATTCATTATATCGAAGTCCTTCAAAAAGTGTTCTGCAGAATGTTCTAATGAGAACTTTGGTAAGTATAATTGAACATAAAACCATCTTACAAAAATTAATGTACTAATCTGCAGCTCTGTAGTGTTTTTCCATGTTCAAAGCAGTATGAAATTTGTGCCTGGTCCTAACAAGTAAGGCAGTTAGCATACCTGCAGGAACTCAAGCTTCTTGTTTGTCCACTTGTTGAGAAGGAAATAGAACAACAGAGGTGGAATATTTTTTAACATCCAAATCTCATAGTCATTCATCTCAACCAATACGTTTCAACGTGCTATTGAATAAGATAAGAGTTATTGTTAGCTGTTTCATGTCTGTGTGAAAATGAAGTGGAAAAATTGTGGTATCTTTTATTAAAAAGCCAAAAAGGGGGGAAAAAAATAAAAGTAGGCCTAGAACCAGGCCAGTTGGTGCTTTATTTAGTAGTTATTTTTCCATTAGCTCACCCTGTTTTTGTAAACTTTGAAGAGGAATGTTGGGCTATAGCAGTAACATTTGCTTTGCTTTTACAGTTACATGTGTGGGTAATGAAAAACAACTGTACTTTGTAAGCTTGAAATATAATTAACTGATGCTCTAAAAGGTAAATGGTTTCTTTTAATTATGTCTAAAAACATTCATAAACCAAGTAAAGTGATTTATATAGAGTAACTCTAACCAATGTCTAAGTAAGTATATAGAGGTTATCCCCGTTTCCTTATATTATTTTTATAAGTATTTATTGTAGACCCTTTGGAAAATTTTCGTTTTAATGAAAATTGAATTTTGGAAAAAATGTAGCATTTCACTGAAGCCAAAGGCTTTACTGTGGGATCTTGGCTCAAGAGGAGGGAAAGGCAGGTCCAAGTCTTCTCTGCATTAAATTCATATCAAAATTTGTCATCTCACATCACTCCAGATCCTAGTTTTCCATTTTCCCATACAGGCCTCCCCAGCCATTTATAAACTGACCACAGGACAGACAGAAAAATACATGCAAAATTTCCAAATCTGGGTATTTTCAATGACATTAAGTTATTAGCTTTTCATTGGCAGTCGAGATATTTTTGCTTAGTGAACAAAGCTACTGATATTTCCCTTGTTTTTTAAAATGAGTTCATCAACTTATAGGCCTGCATGCTTGTACCTGGACATGCCCTGAGGTGATTCCTACCTTCATTGCCCTCTCCAGGCTGGGTTTTCTAGGCACAGTGCATTTCACAAAGTGCACAAATTACTGATTACTGATGAAGCTGTGCCTCAGAAGTTAAGCCAAGCCCAGGAAAGGATCCTGGTGAGCATTCAGGCTGACATACCCTGTATGAAATGTGCTTTGCTTGGAACCCAGCTCACTAGGATGAGAGGGGCAGATTATTCCACAGGCAGAAGACATCCTCTCAGAAACAATGGGAAGCTGTGCAGTTTTAAACGGAGGCGTTCCACAAAAACAGTGTCAGTGGAAAAAATCTGGACAAAGCTGTAAATAATGAGCGCTGCCCAAGTCAGCCAGTCAAAAGGGCAGAACAACACCGTTCGTTTGCCAGGTAAAGCCCTTACTTTTGTTGAAGCATCTCTGGGTTGGAAATGCCTCCTTTACACCAAACAAGTCTTTGGGTGGTGGTAGATCAGTCGCTAAAATTGCATAATGCCATTTGCATAATCGCTCCCATACCCGTAGCCACCTGATAACTCTGCAGGTGCAGTGGTAGTTTTGTTGAACGCAGAAAAGAGGAATTACAGAACCCGATTTTCCTCCCCTCTTGGCTCCCTGTTGGTATGGAAAGGTCCTGTTATCTGGGGCAGGCACATGGGGATGCACACTTCAGCAACGGGTTACGGGCCGCGTTCATTATATGCAAATTTGACAGGGCATTAATCTGCTAGGCATTAACATAATATCAATCAGCACATCAGGGTGATTCTCATCTGATCTAAAACATTCCCCATGTAAGCAAAACAGTTGAGCCACAGGGAGAAATGATGAGCTCATCCATTCTGGATCTAACCATATCCAAATCAGCAAATACAAACCAGAGCTGAACAAGACGCGACGGTGTCTGTAAAAACCAGTGCCTTGCAGGCAGTTTATTCATTTAAATAACCAAATTAAACAAGATAGTCCTAAATGCATCTTACTTAACTTGATTATTTAAATAAGCAGCCATCTGCTATGAGTGACAGAGATTAAGTTTTCCTTTAAAACTTTCTTCTTTTCATTTTTAACACCAGAACTGCTTCACATCCTGTGCCTGTTTCATGCTACATCTCTGCTAGTGTCTTTATAAGGGAACTGGGGGCAGAAGTTAATAGAAATTATAATACAAATACAATCTGAACTCTCAGCCTCCCCAACTTGATACTAATCAGATAAAGGGAGCATTAGCATCCCTATTTGTACAATTATTTTAGCCACAGGAGAATCCATTTTTTGCTGGAGCAATACAGCTGAAATCTATCAAGATTAAAAGGCAAGGAAAGATGTGATAAAAAAATGCTAAGTAAAAGCCTTAGCAAGTTGAAATAACCCATTTTTTTATTTGAGGTCGTTAAAAGTATTTTTGTCTTTTTGAGCAGGGAACACTTTTTATTATTCCTCATTAAATAGAGAATACCTTCGGGATTACAAAGCGTTACTTAAGGTCTGATTCTGAAGGCGTGTGTGTGCAAGAGCTGCTCTACACATGGGGACTGTCCTACTGACTTTGAAAGGATAAAAGGCTGGAGAAAAGTTATATATGCAGTAGAGTACCAAAGAATTGGGGCTGTGGATATGATCACTGTTAAGTGTCTGTGTACTGTTGCTTGGAGCTTTGGATAATTATAGTTACAAGGCTTGTACTACAGTAAAATTAGTAGGAGCAAATCGTGTTTAATTGAGATGGGATGTTTTTCACAATGACCTTGTGTAGAGTCTCTCGCTTACAAAACACGTCCTGAGCTCTGCAGTATCTGGAGAAGAGAGGATCCTTGGTTTTGAGACTGGTGTGATACATCTGCCCCAGTAGATGCTCGGCTGAGGGCAGTTGGATGTGCTAGCAAGGTGACTCAGTGAGGAGTTAAGACTCCTGGATTTAGTATTTGCTTCCTCTTACCCTAAGACACCTAAGAGTAATTTCATTTTTCTGTACTGCCATTTCCCCTCCCACCTGTTGTTTCACTGGGGTAGCCAGCAGGCTCCCTGTGGAGCTTTCCCTGTGTTTCACTTGATGTTCATTCAGTGATGTTCATTGCTGGGGTTATGGTTATGGTGGTGTAGAAAAGGACTGTCCATCAACGGAGCCTCAGGCAGTGGCCGAGCAGCTACTTCTGACCTACAGGATGAACAAGGAAAGCGTGTTAACATAAACCTCAATGCAAAAGGCTCAAGTTAATGCAGTTTTTTAGTTTGGGCATGTCAAGAGCTTATCACATTCACCCTGGCTCACCTCAGTGAAGAAACAGGGCAGGTCAAGGTAACTCTGTGCATCCAAACCCTCCTGTCCAGCCAAGGTCTGTAGGTGCTGCTGTCATACAAGCCAGTAAGAAAATATCCCAAGCAAAGAAAGACTAGAAAAGGAACTGAGCAGTATTGCTACACAAATGCATTTTCCTCTTACTAGGTCAAAATATACCTAACATCACGTAATTACATAGGTAGCAGCATGCAGCTGTGGCTATTATAACTGTTAGCAGCTTCAGATTTCTCTCATATTTTGAGTATATTTTTCCTCCAGCAATCAAAGATCCAATATGGGAGGAAAATAACATGGCAGGTTTATCTCAGTACAAAGTTATTCTGACTTTGTCTAATTGATTTAATGTAAATCTAAGAATATTATATATTTTATTATGTTAAAATAACCATCCCTCCTTCCCAACCCTCACACGCAAACACCTCTAGTACTGCTAGTTGTAGTAATTAGCTCAATGTGCTAATGAGAGTTTCCAGGGAAAATGCTGACAGGATTAATTAATGGGTGAATTTCACTTTAATAAATGTATAGGCAATTTTCTAAATGCAGATGGCACAGTCCACCCGGATAGGGGCTCTGCCTAGAGCTACTTAATATGGTAAGTGTCTGGGGAAAGTGGTTAATTTGTAAAATGCTTCATGATACTGATTAGAAGAGAAATAATGCTTATGTTTGCTTCCCAATGCATTATTCATTTCTCGACCATCTGAAAATGTGGCATCCTTTTATATGCTCGCTGTTCCTAGCCCTGTCCATTGAATCACGAGGCAGGAACGCACGCACGGTGCCATTAGAGCAGGTCCGCACGTGCACACCCTGCACGCCTGCTCCTTCCATTTATTTTGTGTCGTGAAAGTGAAGGACAGCAGCAGGACCCTCGCTTGGGTGGTAACACAAGCTAAGGAGCATGACATCCATTAAAACATTGGGTGGCAAGCACCCAGCCTGCCCTTGCATGTAGGATCCAAGCAGCACAGCTGGGCTGGGGAAGGAGGGCTGTGCTGTGCTGGGTTGTGCTATGTCGCTGACTCTAGAGGCAGTCAGGGTCTTGCAGTCCTGGAAAAGTGAAATGTTTGCTCTTCTCTTTGAATTAGGCATCATAACACGATGGCTGGACTCAAAGCATTCCCATAGGATGCATAAGAACTAGCGTACATAGCAGCTCCTCCATAGCTGCTCCAGCAGCTCACCAGTCCAAGCTCCTCCATAAATATACTATTTAATATATATATTTTTTTCTCATGCTACATTCCCAATCTTAATACAAGGCCAGGAGGAAAATGAAAAAAAAAAAGTTCTTACATGTGAAAAGATTTCAGGATTTTGCAATTTAGATTCCTTCTGACAGAGTGATGTGAACTGTGGATGACATTTTTAACCCTGCCTTTCTGTTTGCACACAGATGCCGTTCTCTGAAGAGAGATGCTCACATGCTCGTGCATCTTCTCTTCCTGAAAGCTCAAGCTGGCTGTCAGCAGCCCAACACCAGGGACTGGCGGTGTTTGGAGCATCAGCTCCGGCTGGGGACCTGAAAGCAGAGACTAGTGCTCGGCATCTCTGACAGCGATCCTAAAAGGAGGTGATGGGCATGTGAGTGGGTCTTGGGAGAGACTGGCAGTGGGTGAACACTGGGTGAACAGAGCAAGTAGAGCTGTTCTTCCTTGTTCTCCTCTTCTGCCATAGGAATAGTGTTTGTGTGCATTCTTGCACATGTTTATATTTATATATACATTCTTGTTTATATATTCATGCTTGAACACAATTTTCCATTTTTTCCATTGGAAAAATGCCCATATTTCCAATGCAAACTTAAGCTGGAGGTTGCATTACCCTCTTTGCTTTTAACCTGATATTTTAATTTTTTTTTTTTTTATATCTAATCCCAAACTGTGGAAGTCATTATCACAAGATAAGTACAAAAAGTACCTTTCTGTTTCATTTAAAGCTTATGCACACCTAGTTGGTCTTTGAGAAATAGCAAATATCCATTCTTTTTCGTTGTTGTTGTTTTCTAAATGCCGTTCATAATTTAACAGTTCACTGTATTCCCCTTCAATCATGCTTTCTGCAAACTTCAGTGTCCTTGTTTTTGCAGTTATTTCCCCTAAAATATCCTTCCATTCCTTTATTCCCCTCCCCTCGTTTTTTGTCAGCCCTAGCACACGCTTTCAAGACAGGAGACCAGAACTGTGTGCAGTGTTCAAGGTTTGAGTACATCTGTATTATGGCATAATGGTGTTTTCTATTTTGCTCTCTGTTCTTTTCCTAATAACTCCTGACATCCTATTTACCTTCTTGACCACCACTGAGTAATGAGCTGGTATTTCAGAGAGCTATTCAAAGATCTCTCCCCTAGTGATAATAGCTAATTTAGAGCCCATCACCGAGCATACATAGTTAGGATTGTTTTCCCCATGCACATTACTTAGCATTTATCAATGTTGAATTTCATCTTCCATTTTATCCTCAAAGTCACTCCAACAGCCTAAAATCCTCCTGCAGCTCCTCAGAGCCAGTTGTCATTGTTACTCCCCGACAATTTCGCAGCATCAGCAAACTTTTTCACCTCACTGTTCGCCCCTCATCCAAATCACTTATGAAGATGTTGGCCAGCGCAGCTCCCGGGTGGTTATCTCCTTCATTGTGACAAACGGTCTCAGCTTCTCCATCCTTTGTTTCATATCTTTTAACCACTTTGGATTAGTTATTAATCCTTAAAGGAGGATTTTTCATGACAGCTCCATTTCCGTGATATGAAGGGCCTGATTGAGAGCTTTTTGGAAACTGGAAAAGAAGTAACAGCACAAAGCTCCTTGTGCGCGGAGGAAAAGGTCCTTATGGAAGTGGGCAAAGTTCCTACTGACCTCATGAGTGTGCTAAAACCTGAAGGTAAGATGCAGGCAAAGGTGACATGAAATATCTAAGAAATATCTTTGGATTAAAAGACCCCCCGGGAACAGGGCTGTTCTCCAGATGGGGGAATCCCAATCCTTGGAGAGCTTCAGGCTCTGGCTGGAGAAGGCTCTAAGAAACTTGATTCAGCTTTGATATTGGTCCCGATTTGGGTAGAGGTTTGGATTGCATGGACTGGTGCTCCAGAGGTCTCATACAATAGCAGTTTTTCTATGATCCTATGTTTGTAAGCACATACGAGGAAGGTATGTGTTTGTACAGGGTGTTGTAGGCACTCTAGAGTCTAGACATAACTTTTGATAGATGAATGGAGTCTGGTTTTGACCTTCAGCAAACAAACAGGGAAATTTATTCCTGTGGAAACAATTGGATGGGTGGAAAGGAGCTGAAGTGTATCTCTATTGCACGCCCTGTTCATACAACAATTTTTGTATCCATTCCAGTTAGCTCACATCCCAGTAAAAAAATGGGAAAATTGTAAGTCATGCTTTCAGTGCAAAGCCCCAGCCTTCTATCCGCAGCGACCGCAGCCCCGGATATTTCATTTGTCAAGTTCTCCTGTTACTCTCCTGACCCAAGACCATGACAGTTGGTGTAACCTGCTGTGACAGCCCCCATGTGCAACCCAAATCACGCCTTTAAGCAGCACCTGGGTACAAAACCATTCCACGTCCCTCATTTTAGACAGCAAATTGTCTTTGTCCCAGACGAACCTGATATTAATAGTCATTTATGACCGCAAATTATTGTAATTAGAGATGGTTTGCTATTAATGGGCTGTAAAAAAAAAAGTGAATCACCGTTTAATTCAAGCTGCCATTTCGTGATTTAGCCATGACTTGTCTGTGTCCTTCAGGCCAGCGGGAAAGGTGAAGCAGGAGCTGCGCTGCCTCGGGAATGCAGCTGGCTCCCTGGGAGGAACTGGGGC
The DNA here is from genome assembly GCF_047663525.1 of Anas platyrhynchos. Taxonomy (NCBI): domain Eukaryota; kingdom Metazoa; phylum Chordata; class Aves; order Anseriformes; family Anatidae; genus Anas; species Anas platyrhynchos. The sequence goes on along the minus strand of NC_092587.1, from coordinate 185,760,647 downwards.
TCCGGGGTGCAGTTCCTCACCCCGCTACACCTGGTAATGGAGAAGGTGATTTACTCCTTGTCTGAAAGGGCACAGCAATGTGAGCAGATAGCCCACCGAGGAAGGAGCTTCAGCTCCTCTCTGATGGATTATCCGTGCTCCCTGTATGCCCTACGTGACAAAAACTCCCCTTTGTGCAGTTCAAGAGCCCGAGCCAAGCTCAGGTAGCCGTGCACTGTGCTCCCCCTTCCTGCTCCTCCCCGGGGTCCTCTGCTTTGCTGCAGTCAGAGCTTTGCTCACAAATCCCAGACCTGGAGTCTTGGGGGACAAAAATACATCCATATTCGTCATGTTCTTCAAATAACTAAAATGCTCGCTTTTAGAATTTCACTTGCAGCTTTTGTTTTATTATTTGTAGAGCTTAGTTTACTTGGAGATAAAGGACCAAAACATCACAAAAGTATTTCTATGCCATTTTTATCTCTTCAGTTTTCATCACAGAGGAAGGTGTGACCATGGACATGGCTTACTGCATTCTGACATTACAAGAAACCCAACTCCTTTAAGAAGTCATCTTACATCATTGGCAGCTCAACATAAATTGCTCTGCTTAAGCTTAAAGGGAGGGTTGAGAAAGGTTGCAGTTATTGTTGTGAAGCCTTCTGTGGACACCTTGGTTCCCCTTTGGTCCCGACTCACACTGCCTGGGGCTGTGACCTCTCCGAGCAGCCCCAGCAGCTGTTTGCCTCGTTCCAGCCTGTGCTGCATCATGCCACCCCTCCAGCTGTGCAGGAGCCGCCTCTGAGCTGCAGATCATTAGTGACAATCTCATCTGGTTTAAAAATAAATATTCTGCAGGTGTTTGGGAGGTGAGAGCAAGCACCCTGACCCGAGTCACGATACGACTCCGGGGCAGCCGCCCCAGAGCCAAGACGCGGCACAGGACTGGGCACATGAAGCAACGCTCTGCAGGGGCGAGGGGGAGGAGAGGCATTGCTGCTTTGCTGCTCTCCACAAACCACAGCCTTGTTTGGAGGCAGTTCTCCATCAGTCACTGCTCTCCTGCCCTCTGTTCCCACCCACCACGCTGCCACCTGTGCTGGCACGAGCGGCTTCGTGGCGGCGCGGAGCCAGGGAGCTGGCGGAGCTGAGAGACGGCTTTGCAGAGAGGTGGGATATTTTTCCCCCCAGGTAAGCACGGTGGTCCTGCTCACCATATGTTGCACAAATGACTGAGGGCGGAGTGGAGCAGGAGCAATGCTGGAGATAGGTTTGGGAGGAAATACAGCTGACAGCCTTGTCCCTGGCAGTGTGGAAAGGTGTACGGTACGGATATATTTGAAACACGTGGTGCAGGAGCAATCCCTGTGTCTGTGTGTGCTTGTAGCTTTCCTCTCCTCGCTCTGGGCCAAAATAAGTCAATGCTCCTGCCCTCCCCGTGAGCTCAGGGCACACACATGGCAGGTAAATTGTGCTGGGCTGGTGCCCCGTGACCACCTCCGAGCCCTTGGGAAGGGGATCGTCCTCATTCAACCCCCATCTCACCCAGCACTGCCCTGAGAGTCTCTGGGACCAAATAATTTCGCTGGGGAAGAGGCTGGGTCTCTGCATCCAGCCTGGAGAAGGACGCAGTAAGCAGCTGGTAGCATCCAGCTCCACACCAGCATCCTGCGTCCTGCACCCCGTTAGTGGAAAAATCCTTAAAAATCCCAGTTTCTTGTAGAGATTTGATGGAATCATTCTGCCAATAAATATGTAATGTGATGAGTTCGGTGTGACTTGGTTTGCCAGCACACCAACACGTTTATCTCTATGCTCACAAACTTCCATTTTCAGCAGGCTGCAGGTGGATTGCTTTGGGTTTTGCTCTGCTGCTTCCCAAGCCACCGTGGGAGCCCGCACCTTGGAGCAGCTTCTTTCAGGCGCCTTGAGATCTCATTGCCCAGATCTTAACGTGCTCACATCGGGGCTGAAAGCTCTCTCTGCCAGCAGGGGGAAAAGGAGAAAATTTGGGGGAGAAGGTGGGGATTTCTTCATCACCCCCCCAGCGCCCTGCCAAGGGGCTTTGGTGGTAGGGGCGGGAGGGAAGAGTCCTCCGTGGTGATGCTGCTGCCCCGCATTTCCTGCTAAAGGGCGAAGAAATGGGAAAAAATCTCTGTCCTGTCTTTCTGTGTGCCCTCACCAGTGTGCCTGTGGCTTTTCCACCATCTGCCCGTCTGCCTCTTCCCTTAACACACACACACAGATAAAAGCAGTTTTGGCAAGAGGCGGGTGAAGCCTCTAACTGCATGTCCCTTTCCCTGCTTGGGCTTCTCCTTGCAAAACCAAAGTGTTAAGTTTTTTTTTTAATGAATATTGCATGAAACAAATCCTAAGGAGCATCGGTGGAAGAGGGAAAGAAGCAGCAGAAAGGCCTGCGGCAGAGCAGATGCGGTGCTAGACGTGGGTCTGGCTGCCTGAGGAGCGGCTGGCACTTTGTGGCTGGAGCTGCTGATCTGCAGCCTGCTCCCCCGTCATTCCCAGAGCTGGAGCTGACCTGGCACTGCCTTCACCAGGCACAAAGACGAGCGTGGGCACCTCTGGGTTTTCTTCTCTTATGGCACGAGAAGGGTCGTGTCTGAGGATGTCACCAGCTCCCAGGGTAAGGCTCTCAGAGTACCTCGCCAGCAGTCCTGCTTTCTCCAAAAATTTGCAGCATAGCCTTTATTTACAAAGCAGGCTGCACTAAAAAGGGCTGGAAAAAAAAAATCAAACATTATTTGAGCATTTTCCCCATTATGTGTGTTTTTTTTGATGCACACCTGAGGTGTGTGCTGAGGTTGGCTCCCCACCAACCTCCCTCGCCAGCCTGCAGGTCCCTGTAATAAACTCAGAGGATTTAAGGCAGATGGGAAGCTCGAGCCGCCCGGGCAGACTGCCTGTCTATCGCAGGCTATTACATTTCATTTGCTTACCTCTGTCTGGAGCCCAACCGCTTGTGTGGGAACAGAGGCATCCGCCCTTGGGCTGGAGAGCTCTGTTTCCTTTGGCGCTGGGGGCTCAGGGTTAGGTTCCCTGGCTGGGGAAGGTCTGCGCTCCGTCTCCAAGCCCAATCTGGGTGGCTGCAGCCTCGTTCCTCAGCTCTGGCTGTGCCTTTCTCCTCTGCTTTGTGCCACCCGTTTCCTCTCTGAACACGTCCTTACAAACGGTAGCAAGGTCAGCTCTCGGTACTGAAATGCTTTCCCGTTTTTCTATATTTTTAAAATTATTTAATGCTTTGTCAAACTGCGGGGGCCAGAACTGGGTGGAGGATTCATGCCACTGATGTGCCAGCTTCCCAGACAGACGAACGCGCTCAGTCCATCGTAAGGACACCGAGCCCAACTCCCTCCAATGCAAACAGATGTGGCTCCTATTAAACTCGGTGCAAAAAAACAGAGGTGTAAGCCAGAGCTGAATTTCAGCTGGAGTCTCTTTATTCTGTAATAAATTACTAAATGGATTGTCAGATTTGATATTCGCTCATGAATGTCTAATTAAGGAAAAAGCAAACCCCGGCTTCATAAAATCTCTGACTGATAGTCCTAATAAAACGTCATAAATGCAATGAATGTTGTGATAATGCTTTTAGAGACTAATTGCCTTTCATTATCATTAGCAGTGGAACTGATCAGCACCCGGGCTGCGATACCACTGTGCTGTGGTGGTATCGCGGGTCCAGGACGGGAGCCGGCCAGGAGGAGGAGGAGGAGGAGGAAGAGGGGAGAGGAAGGATGCAGGATGCTCCTGTTTGCCACCTTCCCTGGGGTCTGTCCCTGCTCCAGAGGCCACCGTGTGCTCCCAGAGCTGGGACCCCAAGGGGACGTGGGGCACTGTGGCTGCTGCTGGTGGGTCTTGTCCCCATCCCCAGGGAGTTCACCCCGAGTTGTCCCATTCAAAGCCTCATTTTCCTGATGCCCCTGTGCAGTACCAGCACGTCCTGGCCATGCAGGGGTTGGAGGCGGTGTGGGAATGATGTGTGAGCATGCAAATTGTTCCATTACGAGGCTGGCACCGAGTGCCAGGGCGGATGAAAGCTTGGCAGCCAGGGAAGCGCTCGGTGCCATCGCGGGAAGGCGAGCGGGAGCCAGGCAGGGCAGCGAGCATCCCTTCCTCTTCTTGCCCTCCGTGGGAGCCGGCCAAGGGAAAAACCGGGCTGAGACCCCTCCAAATTCCCCCGTCTGCCTACGTGGTGTCTGCCATTACTCTCACAGCAAGGAGAAAGTTTGGATGGGATGTGGATCAGCCCTCCAGGGGCAGATATTTTCCCAGCTCCCCCAGATGGGACACCCACCATCCACCCCCAGGACCCCTCCTCAGCCCTCACCCGTGGGTCCCCATGGCCTTGCCCCTCTGTGGGATCATTTAATAACCCGATATCCCCCTCCTTCCCTGCAGCTCCGAGTAGAGCCTTCTCCTTGGCTTTATTTATCACCTTGCTTTGTATTCCTTTAAACTCCAACAACACAAATCGAGGCAGCGCTGCTATTGTTGCCTCTAAAATGTTTACTCCTGGCTCTCTTTAGGACCTAAAAGGCTGAAAACTGCATCCTAATTGCCCAATTAGTCCTAATGCTGCGTAGTGTTGACTGTTTAGTTACCATATATTGTGTACAGAACTAATTGTGGTGAAAGTAAATGAATGTGAAGGAAACAAACAAGCTACTAGAAAATAATTACTTGGAGTGTTTCTTTTTAGTACCTGTACAGCAGATTTCATTATAGTCAACAGCTTCTAAAGCTGCTTGAAATAGCGGTATTTGTCATTTTCATAGAAACTTGATAATGACATTAATTTATCTTAATGGTCTGTTCTATTGTTATAAATAGTAAAATTAGCTTAAATTGTCTTGCTTTTGCTGGTTTTGGATGGCTCCAAAGGGCCCCACAACAGCAGATGAGTAGATAATTTGGTGTGCTTGACAGATTTCCAATAATTTGTTATGTGGAACATGAGGTAATGCTAGTACCATTAATGTTCATTTTCCTCTAAATTCATTACTGCCCTTTTCCCTTTTATCTTTTTTAATGTCTGGGCCATTTTTCTATATTTCAAGTGGAGCTACAAAGCCTATTCATATTCAGCTATAGTAGCTATTAACATTCTGCACATAGAGAACATCATGTAGAAAAACAACTCTTTATGAAATGATGAGGCTGGTGGCTATTTGTGCTGGAAAGTAGGCAAAATGGGTTGTTTGCTGGTATTAGGGATTGGCTGTAATTAAGTCAAATGTAATTTTAAAGAAATTTAAATGTTTTCATTTTTATAGCAAAGGTAAAACACAATTCAGGGAGATTCTAAGAAGGTGTAAATGCATTAATAAAAACTATTTTTCCCTTTTTCTGCCACTCCTGTTTAAACTTCACAGCGGGCTGTGTGCAGGGCTGTTTGTTCGCACAATATTTTCTGCCCAATTTGAACCTAATTAGTCTTGGGAGTGTATTAAAATTAACGGTACTTTCACGCGGGTTTGCTGATACGGTAGTGATCTGAGCAAACAGGAGAGCTTCCCATCGGCAAGGAGGTATTTTGGTTGATTTTCCTTTTCTTTAACTTTTCTGTCTACCCAACACCCACACCCTAGCCCCTCTTCTGCCCAGGTGCAGGGATACAGAGGGATGGAGAGGGGACGAGTTGTCCCCTCGGTGCCATATCTCACTGAGATATCTCTGGGGAGATATCTCATCAGTCTGGAGCAACTTCTGGGCACACATGGGCTGAAGACCACTGTGCCCAAGCCCATGCCTCAGCTCATCATCCCGGGCTCCTTTTCAAGACAGGGGAAAGAAATAGCTACGTCTACAGTGTGAGTCATCTGATTTATTTTCGACGACTGCATTAGGATGAGATGAACAGCACCTAAAAGTGTCAATTTCTCTCCATTAACTGGAAGGAGAGCCCGAGCTCCCTGGTGCAAACATTAGGCATCAACGTGATGGATGTGTGCCTGGGCAGAGCATCAGTGCCTAAAATCAGGGCTGGCAGAGGGAGAGATGCCCACACCTGGCACGTTATGGGTGAATTTCTACAGGTGAAATTCTCCTTCATGGAGAAGCTCATGGACAGCTCAAAAATTGCAGAGTCACAGCTGTATTTCTACTTCGAGGTATGAAAGTACAACATAATTACACATTGTGAAGCCTTTCCTGACCTCCAAAACTTGTGCTTCTTTCAGTATTTAGGCTGAAGCTTAGTTCTGTTTTTTTCCCAAATGTCTATATTTTCTGTTCCTGTTTCATATAAATGAGTTTATTTTTTTTAATTTTTATTTTTAAAGATGTGCTAGCCCTATTTTTAAATTCTGAGGCTGTAGCTGTGTACTCTGAATTTTCAGAAAACTCCTTTTGTCTGTCATTGCTCCTGCACTGAAAAATATATTGATTTGCCTGAGCATTTATACCTAAGACACCTGATATTCTGAGCTTCCAAAGACTCACCAGATGACAGTCAAGCACACCTAGATGAGGCTGGAAATGGGGCTTTTTTTCTGTTGTTTGGAACTTTCTGTCACAACATGCCAGGTTTACTCTTTACCTCCTGGTTAAATTTGATCTGTGTGACATTGAAAAATCACACCAAATAAAGGGGAAGGCTGCACTGCAACGATGTGTGTTTGTGCTCAGCCTTCCTGCCTCATGAGAAAGTCGATGGTTTTCATGAAAACGTCACGTTCGGTTCAAAAAGTGAAACCCCTTTGAAAGTCCAGGTGAGCGCTCCTTACTCTCCACCATGAATGAGAGACCATGGTGGAGCAACCCAGTGCATGAAGGGTGGAGCTGATGAGATATTCACCCTAAAACATTGACGATGTCCATCTAGCTTTTCATTTATTAAACAACAACCAAAGAACGAGTCACCAGCCTCGCATTGTATCCAATTCGGTTGGCTTTAGTGGCTTTGGTTGGCTTCAGTCCGTCAGGAAGCGAGTTTTTGTTTTAATTTTATTTCAAGGAAGAGGAAACTTGAATTCCCCAGCCATGATAAGCAGCAATTGCTGAAGAGCTGTGGCCTCTTGTGCTAACAGAGCACAACATGAGGCGTAGACAAGCTGTCATGGCCAACCCTTGTCAATAACCCCTGCATGGTGCAGTCACAGAGCCCACGAGAAAATAACACCCGCAAAGACCTTGACATAGTCAAGGCACGCAGTGCAAGAGGGCTTCCACTTAGATTAGGTAAAAATGAAGGGAAGGAGAATTAGGAGAGAAGGAAGCAAAGAAAAAAATTAGTTTTTCTACCCGCCTGAGTGATTTACAGCTCTGCGAGGCAGCGGAGCTATGCCTTGAGGAGCTCCTGTCAGTGGGAGCGAGCACATGAAATTCAACCTTCCCCAAGCTGGGCCACCCAACAGGCTGCAACCTTGTGGGCAATTATCTGCAATTTGTTGCCTATAATGTACAGGTAATTATAGTAAATTATGTGGGTGATTTTAATTTATGGATAACAGATGATATCTAGATTGTCAAATATATTAATTACCTGTGAAATATACTAGAAAACCACCTACAATTTTCCTGTCCCATGGTTTTGACTGACTGCACGCCCTCCTTCCTGACTGCATCCAGTCTCACCTGCAGGCTGGGAAGTGGGGGTGATACCCAAACCAGAACTGGTGTGAGCACTGGTGTTGGAAGGGGCCAAGAGCCCCAGGTTGGGGCTTTTGGAGCAGACTGTTGGAAATCAGTGGCAAGAAACCTCAGGGCAGCTGCCTGAGGATGCTGTGGAGGGACAGCATCATGAATATGGCCATTTTCTGGGGGAGGATTTTCCTTTGCGTGTGTAGGGAGAAACTTCAGGGGGTGAAAAATATTTTTCGATGCTTGATGCGTCACTAGATTTCTGGCAGAAGCCTTTAGACGGACAAAAAATCTCCCTGCAAACTTGAGTTGATTTCAATTGAAGCTCGGGTTGCTTCAGGCAGCTGAGATATGTGCCTGGAAAACGCAGCCCTTCCCGATGCTGTGGTTGTACCATGGGGCAGGGGAACAGGCATGTAAGGCAGCCAACAGCTTCTCTTTCCTCAGATCCTTTGGGATCAGTTGCAGCCCACTGGCAGCACTGCAAAATTTGCTGATGGTCATGGTTTGGCTGAGCTGAGTGCGAAATTGGGTGGCCGGAACTCAACAAGTCCGGGAATATTTGCTATCGTGCCCTGGCGTGAACTCCCACAAATACATTTTTTCGAGTTTGATGGTAGAAACCATTTGGGCAGTTCCGGACAGGCTGTAGCTCTTTTCTGCATCATTAACTCTCTGCCTTGTTTTTCTCTTCCTGAAGTTCATCCAGGGCAGAGCAGGCAGGTCACTCCCCCAAAGGGATGCAAGGGATGGGGGCACACGCTGAAATCCCCCGCCATAAAGTCACATCCCAGAGCTGCACACTGCCATTATTCCGCAGAGATGTGGACAAAATGGTTTTGCATCGTGTGAATTATTTTCCTATTTGAAACGCAGAATCTCTCTCAAATAGCTTTAAAACCCATCTCGCAGCGAAGCGTCCAGTTTGTTCCATTAACTACTCACGGAGTCAACTGGAGAACCACTGTTATTAATTTCAGGGGAAAGCTAAAATGCAATTCATTTTCTGTAATTGCGGGCCCATCACCTAAAGACCCAGGAAAAGCTTTTAATCCAAGGCATTTTTAGAAGGGTATGATTACACCGCATATCTCCATAAGGTGTGTAATTACCAGGGTGTCGACTGGGAAGGAACACAAAGAGCCAAACTTCGGGGGTCTCTACCTGATAGCACCCTCCTGGTGCTGTTGCGTGGGCAGTAGGGGACGGTGACACCCATGTGAGGGGCACTGCTCCCTTCCCATCCCTTGGGGCTGGATTCGCCCCCCCCCTCTCCCAGCTCACTGCCATGGCTTTGTGGCATTATTCCTTGTGTTGGTTTGGTGCCTTTGGGTGTGCTTGTGCCTGTGGGCTCACAGTAGAGGCTGGGAGAGCTGGAGCTGCTCAGCCTGGAGAAGGGGAGGCTCAGGGGGATCTCATCCGTGTCCCTAAATCCCTGATGGGAGGGTGCAGAGAGGCCGGAGCCAGGCTCTGCTCAGTGGTGCCCAGTGCCAGGACAGGAGGCCATGGGCACAGCCGGGAACCCAGGAGGCTCCCTCTGAGCACCAGGCAGCACTGCTGTGCTGGGCGGGTGACGGAGCCCTGGCACAGGCTGCCCAGAGAGGCTGTGGGGTCTCCTCCTTGGGGAGCTCCAAAAGCCGCCTGGACGTGGGCCTGGGCAGCCTGCTCTGGGTGTCCCTGCTTGGGCAGGGGGGGCACCAGGGGCCTCCAGGGGCCCTGCCAGCCTCCACTGAGGGGACAGTGTGGTCCCCCTGCTACTTCAGAAAGCCTGCGGTGACTTAGGCTGGGGTGGAAAGCATCAGCTGTTGGGATGTGCAGGGTACCAGGCCCACACGGCCTGCTGGAAGGGCAAGCCTAATGCTGAAGGGCGAGCCCGATCCTGGCAGAAGCCTTAGGGGGCTGGGAGCTGCTGTGGGAATTGAAGGATGAGAAGGCCTCTGTGGGGTGCTGAGGACTCGGCTGAATAAAACATCACCCTGGGGGCACAGGGAAGGAAAACCCACACAGCCGGGTGGCTGGAAGGGGCCAGGGCTGCTCCCCAGGGGAGGGGCGATGGCTGCAGGGCCGTGGGGGCTCCTGGCCCATCCTCAGTGGATGAGGGCTGAGGTGGGGGATAGGGGCAGTAGAAGGAGCTGTTTGGGAAGCAATTTCATTAAAAAAAAGAAAAAAAAAGTAAGAAATGGAAAGGTCAAGCCTTGCCTCTGCTGTGCTGCATTTAATCTGCACATGGACAGAGGGCTTCAGGCTCCAGGGCTTTTTTTTTTTTTTTTTTTTTTGAGCTGGCACATTTCCCCAAACATGATAACATTTTTAACTTCAGTGGATGACATTTTGTAATATGTTTAAGGATCTGTAATATTTTATGCTTGCAGCTTTTTGCGATTGTTGTTCCAATATGGCACTAATGCCAGTATTAAAGTTTAATATGATTATAAAGCTCAATTGTATAACCGAGGGGTTATGCTCTTTATCTATTCTAATCTGATTAAAATGCTTCTCTTCAGTAGCTTTCTGCAATCGCTTTATACCCAAACCTGGCAGCCGGGCCACCAGCAGTTGGGCTTGCCCCAGATCAGAAGAAAACCCAAAGAGGTTCCCTACGTGTGTACTTCATTATTTAATGTGCAGACATTGCCCCAAACTGCAAACCTGGGTCTGCTTGGTGTCAGAGGAGCTGCTGGCCGAGGAGAGCTCATGGTATGTCTGATATTGAACCACCGCCTGCATCCCCTGGGAGGATGTTTAGGTTTCGATGTCTTCATGCTTTAAGGGACGAGGAACGGCGTTTTGGGGCTCGCTGCCTGGCGCCGGGGTTGCTAAGCAATGGAGTAACTGCAAGTAGTGGATGGCACCGCTGCATCTAAAACCCATCACAGCATTAAATTCATCATTGTAATTAAATTCTCCCTCTGCTTATGATACCATCTCCTGTACGTGAAGTACCTAGTCCAGCCCAGTGGTAAACTAGTTAATGCAACAAAACACATCCAGCTCTAATTTCCACCGCCATTTAGTGCTCATATGCCACAATTTATTACAAATCTGACGGCACAGGACACAAAATGCACTGCAGAGAATGTGATCAGTCCACATATATAGGCAAAAGCATGAAGAAAGAGCTTGGTGTTACTGAACTCATCTCCTCTGCTTGAGCTGTTCCTCCAATGATGTCCAACACCAGCATGACAGAAAAGCTTTGTAAGTCCAAATTTACCTGCTGGTGCTTTTGCACCACCACACACTAGGATTTGGGGGCAAAGCAGAGCTGCCAGATGCACCCCTACACAGCAGAGGTTCTGTGCATGACATTGAATGGACCCACAGCACTGGGCAACCCCAGCTCAGGGTTATGGAGGGTAAGCAAACACTTACGCTTCTGCTTTGGTCACATAAAACCTTGCAGCTGCAGCTCAGAAGGCAGCACGGGCTGTTTTGCAGACTGCCTCTCCGAAAAGCATCCAGGGCTGAGCTATCAATGAGACCACAGCTGCTGGCTGGACGATGAAATGTGATGAGATGTGCAGATGAAAGCTATAAAGAAATATATGTATGTGTGTGTGTACAAAGAAATAGTTCAGAGCTGCTGCATAGGAAGAAGGGAGAATTGGGGCAACCCAAAGATGCAGCATGTGCCCTTGTGATCGATAGTCCCCAACTGGGGGCTCTCCCCTCCCATCCCGTACCCAATTCCTCCTCCTGCCTGTGATGGGAGTGGCTGGCTCTCATTCCTCCTTTGGCAAAATCAGATTTGGTTTCCCCGCTGAGCAGTGTGCTGTTTCTGCTTGGCTGTACTCGCAACCCACAGACTCCTCCAGCCAGCCTTTACCAGCAGAGCTTAACAATAAAAACAGTCCCCAAACCCAAACACATTCTTTCTCCTTTTCAACCACGCACTGCAGATCCCAGGGCTGATGCCGAACAGGCTGTGCACCTTCGGCTGCACTCTCACCTCTTTGATTTCTGAGTTGATGAAGTTTCCCAAGTCGCTTGCATCCACACTGAAGTGCTAACATGCAGGTGATCCACCCACATGATAAGGCAACAGATAGAAGGACGGCATCACCATTTAGCTGTCCTACCCATATAACATTGTAGGAATTGTCATGGAAGCCTGAAGTCTAAAGCTTTCACCATCCTTTAGGCAACGTGTTGGGAAGACGAGGTCACTGCAAATCATTTTCTGTCCCTCCCTCTGCTTCCATCATCTATGTGTTGGAGGAGATCCACTTTTTGAGTAGGAAACCTTGCCTAAAAGTTGTCTGAGACAACTGGGATGAGGATGTTCACTGACCTGCCCTCGTGCTACAACATCTTGCTGGGCTGTGTGCTGTCACCGTGCAATGTGATCGCCTTGTGGGCTTACCTCTATGTCTGCCATCGCTGCTGCCCTGCCTGGTGTATTTGTTATTTCATCTCATCAGGATTTCACACTTTAGATGGTCAACAAGTTTCCACCAGCTATTGAAACAGCCTGAAGTAAAAGTAAAGTAAAAAAGTAAAATGGTCAAGTTTCCTGACTGAGTGGGACTTGCCTTGCTTCCAATATTATCTACCACAATATATCTGAGAACCACGCGTAGGCTTTCATTATGCCCAGCCCAAATACATCAGGGAGTCTGTGAATAAAAGAGCTCTAAATTCTTTTGTAATACTGAATTTTCCCCTCTGTTGTTACCGAGTCTAAAAAGAAAGTTTAGAGCAGCAAATGAACTCTTATGTCTTCAGATGCGGGTTCATTGGCATGCCGTGAAGCAGAATAAACTATTTTATATTCTTTGCTGAGGATTCATAGGGCTGTTTGGGGAAGGTGTTCCTCCCACGAAGACACAGCATGCATATGCTTAGGTCCACCACCTCACAAAACAGCTCTGTGCACGTTCAGCTGCAACAACAAGATCATGGATCTGCCTGTAAATCAAAACTCTCACAGTGCGTTGTGTTACAGAAGGCTTCCTGCATATTTTTGTACATAAGTATGTTTTTGTTTTAGAGGAATTCATCTATTCTTAACCCACTAACTACTGTAGAGAACAGGAAGCTGGGCAACGTGAGTCGTAAGGCTTTATGGTAAATTATCAAGGAATTGCTTCGAGGCTCATTCCAGCTTTGCAGACATCTTAAGACGGAGCACAGTTGCCTGCAGGAGATGGAGATGGGAACTGATTACCAGCAGGCTCACATTTCAGCTCTGGGATCCTAAAAAAGTGATGTTTCCAGCAAGACTGTCTCCTTGCATCAAATCAGCGCCGTGAAAACATCCTCAAGCTGATCAGTACCAGCTGGCATGGAGGGGAGAGGAGGAAATGCTCCTTGTGGTGAAGAACCAGAAGGCACAGATCTTACCTCCTCTTTACAGACATTTCTCAGGGCTTGAATTACTATTTAAACAGCTGATACGTAGCCCTGGTTGGATGAGGATGTGATTTGTGATAAATCACATGGAAAAAAACCCAAAACTTTAAACTGAATCTGCATTTAGGTACCCGTAACTTTTGCAAAGAGTGAGACAAAACTTTGAGTTATTACAATGTGTAGAATGAACTTTTATTTTCATTCATCCTTCATTAATACCATACAATTAGATAGCAATATCTTGAAAAAAAAATAATCTTGAAATAATTTAAAACAGAAGGCACGGAAAAAAACAAACTATGCAGCTACAAGAGAAAGGGGCAAAATGATTCAGGAAAGGAATTCATTCAGAAAAAAAAAATTCTCACTAAGCATTCTGATCAAAAGCTACAACACACTGAAACAAAACTGCACAGTTTAAGCTAACCCATGCTTTTATTACATACACATAGAAAAGAAAAAAACAAAAAGCTTTTTGCAGGGTTTTGAATGAAAAGTGTTACTTTTAAAATAATATTAAAAAAAAAAAAGTTAAATCTAGTACATATGTCAAGATCTTCCCTAAAGTCTACAGTAAGAGATAGTTTACAAAAAAAAATCTGCATTAGGAGCAAAGTATACAGTTAATCACCACTTTGGAATGGGAAGAAACTCAAATCAGCTAAAGTATCAAATCGTTTTGGTGTTTGCTTCAGAAAGTAAGATTCTCAATACAGTAATATACTGTAGAGGACATTCGTTTGTATTATGAAATTAAACTAATATTGTACATCATAGAGAGGAATAAAACCACTTTGTTCATACGAGGTTTTTACTTTTTTCTTTTTTTTTCTTTTTTGTAAAAGAGTAACTTTATTTATTTTTTAAAACAAAGCTACTGGAATTAATGACATGCGATAATATGCCCCAATATTATAATGGCTAAATTGGAAAAGAAAGTTCATGCTTCACAATTGAAATATGCCGTGATTCTCAAATACATTCTCTGGTAATGAATAATACAATACAGAGGTCATTCATAAAATCAGCTCAGGTTGTGAACCTGGTCTACAAATGAAGCTCTTTTTCCAATATGCGGAACACTGACGACTTACAAGTTTTGCTCCAGGTCAGCACATTCCTTGATGTGCCCCACACCTCTTTTTTTTTTTTTTTTTAAACAAATGGGTGTTCAGCCTGCAAATCTCATGGAAAGGCAAAATCTAGAAGTTACACGTTTGTTTTTAAAAATACTAAATACAATCCAAGATAAACAGCATTATTCTTACTGACAACTTAATAGCAGGTGCTCTCTATAGGAAAAATAAAATCCTGAAACGCAAGACAGATTATTTCAGCATTTTATATCAAGGCATTTGCACATTTGTCAGGAGGTGACAGAATACGAGTGAACTTTGCAGCTTTCTCTGCAGTCAGACTTGAACAAAAAGAGCCATCCTTCTAGCCTGCCCACCTGTAAACCAGAACGCGAGTTTTCTTAATAGCTTGCTGCTTCTGCAAGTAATTCTCTCATTTACAAAGTACAAGTCAAAGCATCACTTCCACACGTGAATAAAGAGAGCTGACAGCTACAATATAAACGGTAAAAATGATCTCAGTAAAAATGTTCATCAAAATTCTCCGACATAGCAAAACATTCATTTGTAAAGGAAAGTCTAATACTGCAAGCCATTCACTCAAAGGCGACCCTGGGCATGTGTATTCTTGCCAGCATTGCAACAGTAATTACTTCCACATTTCTGTTCATTATAGGATACAAACTCTGTAATATATTAAAGTTTCCTAACAAAGAGTCCAATTATTGCACTTTATAAAAATTCCAGTAATATCAGGCTTTTGTCCTACTTTTCTATGAACACTGATGCCCTGCGAGGAAAAATACGGGGGCTGAATAATTTCTTGTGAGTACGATGGATTCCTTGAGTGAGTCTGAAATGCTGACTCGAAGGGAAAGGCTTACAAAATGGAAAGGTGTACCTTTGGAAACCGATTCAGAGCAGCAGGTGGATGTGCCTCTGCCTTACCGACACACATTCTCATCTCAGGGACGAATGGGCACGTGGCTGCTAGGCTTATATCTTACATAGAAATTTAGGTCTGCTCAGAGCAACCCAGAGAACCGCTAAGTTCTTCTGCCGGCTGTCCAAGGCTATTGCTTGACAGGGAAAGCTCAATGACAGCCTTATTGCAGTGGGAGTTTCTGTGTGAGCACGTGTGAATTTGTATTCGCCTCAGCGATGGGTGTAGCGAACTGAAATGGCTATTTCAGGATGGGAAGAGAACATACAACGAGTCTGAGAGGCCCATGAAAAAAAAAAAGAACAAAGAAAGTGAGTATAGCAGTTTTGGCCCTGCTTATAACCAGCTGTATCAATAGGGGAAAAAAAAAAATTAAAAAAAAAAAGAGATTTTTGTGCCAGCTATCTAGAAACTTAAGCTGCTTGAACCGAAATGATTTCATAAATCTATATGAGGCTTCCGGGCCAGCAAATCACGGTTAAAGTTACTTTGTTCCTCTGCTCCTTCAGCATTGGAACAAGTGCAGAATGGCTCATTCCAACCGTTGATAGTCCATTTACAGCAACAATCATATCACCACACCTAAAAGACACAAAAAGAAAACCCAGCAATGAGAACCGCTCTGCAATAACCATCACACCCTGACAAACAGCATGTGGGGCGGTAGCTTTCCATCAGGTTGGAAGTTTAGCAAAATTGAACCCCTTTGTGTGTTTTTTTTAAGTCTCTTTTACTAACGAAACTCATCTGGGAAATTCCCAAATCAATGGATTTCAACACTAATACCAAATTATTTCTGTATTAAAAGCGGACCTGCAGGGAAATGTGAGAAGAGAGAGTTGGAAAGATCTCCTGGAGTCAGGAGAAGATAATGAGATAGCGTGTGTATAACAGAGCATTTATGTTTGTTTGTGTGAGTTATAACACATTTACACCAAGCACGGCTTTACTGTGGGAGGTGTAAGTAAAGATACTGATGGTTACCAACCACATTCCAACCAAGACCCTTGTTTTCAATGGCTTATGATTTTCTGAAATGTAACCATTTGGCTTGAAATCTCCTACAGCAGATGGTTCAGCGGAGAAGCTGTAGCATCTCTGTGTTTTAAATCAGGGAACAGAAATTTGGGAGGGTGCTGTATGTTGGCCTTGAGAAAACCGGCCTTGGAGGGTTACGCTTCAGTTTTTACTTAAGTTCAAGAGAAATTTCAAAAAAGCACACATGTTCTTCCTACATTAGGTAAGCTCCATCTTGCAGGCATCTCTGCAACCCGAGTGTGTTTGGGATCCCCTAGTGCAGTGGAATGAGATGCTGGAGACTGAACGGGACTTTTCCTGACACTGATCCTCCCAACTACTGAAGGCACCAAAAGTGGATGACAAAAAAGACGCTCTCCTGAGCTCTCCTGGTGCCCTCAGCTAAGGAAGAACAGAGGAAGAAGTCGTGTGACCAGCACTGGTCAAACAGGCAACTGGAAGCCCTTCTCTGCTTTAACCAAGGTATCTCATCACCCAAGAAAGCATCAAACCCACAATGCTACAATTCACTGAGTGGGGTCTCCCTCAGCCTTTCTGCTGAAGTCCTTTCACCTTCTACAAAATCATACCAGACAGATACTGTAGGCAGAAAACTGTCCTAACTACCGGGCTGTGAAATTATTTTCTCACTTTCTCTCTAGCTTAACAAAACATTCAGAAAATTTCAACAAAGTGGAACAGCTTCAGAAAAACCGGTCCCACTATAGCCCTTGTTGATGGGAGAGGCCCAGCTCCAAGTCCATAGTCTCAGTAAGAGCAGATTTGAACAGAGGGTACTACATCACAATATTGCAGACGAGTATCTTTTCCATTCCTTACAAGGGGTGAGTGTGGCCACAAGCACTCTTCCCTTCTTAAGAATATATTTCCATTTCTGTTAAGACTTCTAGTTATTAATTCCCCGATCTGAAATTATTTACTTTGGGTTGAACTGAAATCTTTCATTTAATCCAAACTGTTTCATAGCTGGCCAAAAAATCTAATTTTGTGTTCAGCCAAACTATTTTTTCATTTATTTATTTAGTCATTGAACTGAAAAATCAATTACTGGCAAGGCTCTAGGCATAAGCACATTTTTTTCTCAAGTTACTCGGTAAGTAAACCTACATGTGAAAACCATGCCATAAAACTTCAAGCCACGTAATGTTCACAAAGCTATGGCATATTTTTTACTCCCACCTTCATGCACAAAAAAATAAAGATCAGTTTTTGAGCAAGAGAACCTTTAATAGGTTCCTTTAATAGGAATTGTAAGTCCTAATTCTGAAACCCTACACAAGGCTAAGATACTTAGATATATACTAGACCTGGGGATTGCATCCAATGTAACGTGTAAGTAGAATAATATAATATTTAAGGCCAGAAAGGACCTCAGGAAGCCTCTAGTCCCACCTCCTGCTCAAGGCAAGGTCACCTGTAAGCTCTGACCAGGGCTTTCCCAGTTGGGTGTCACAAACCTCCTGTCTGCACAGCCTCCCTGTGTGACCTGTGCCGTGGCATCACCATCCTCATGGGGAAAATGCTTCTCCTGACACCCAGTCTCAACCTCTTTGGCTCAGTTGTGCCTGCCATCTCTCGTCCTCTCTCCTTCACCACCATGCAGAGCCCAGGCTCCATGTCCTCGATAACCTCCTCGCAGGAATTGGAAGGGGCTGTTAGGTGCCCCAGAGACAGCTCTGCTCCAGGCTGAGCAAGCCCAGCTCCCCCAGCCTCTCCTGCAGCTCTCCAGGGCCTCCATGGAACTTGCCCTATTTATCCCTGTCTTTTCTGCCAGCTAATAACTCTCAAGGCACCGTTCCTTAATGATCTCTTCAGAGGTACTGACTTCTCCATCCACTTTCACACTTTTCTCTTGAAGCAGCAGCACCCATCTTTAGTACCAGTTTTCAGTGGTGGCTTCAGAAGGCTTTATGAAAGGATAAAGCCATTTCCCCCATTTTAGAGAAAGTTCTTTAATTTTTCAACACTTCTCTAGGAAGACAAATATATTAAAAAAGTAACCAGGCCTGCACATGGAAATATTTGTAAAATTTATGCTTAGAAAGAGTTAAACGGAGAGAAGGAAACGGTAGGGGACATCAGCACTGCAGCTGAGGCAGAGGACAGGAGATGGCAGAGGTGCCAGCACAAGCATCACCTCTGTGACAAACACTGCCCTCTGCCTAAGCAGCCCGTGCTGCCCTGCATCACACCCCGAGGAAGGCAAAGCACCAGGTGCTGCAGCATATTTCACTGAGCAACGAGCTGCACCAGCACCTAACTAGTTACAAGCATCGATTATTATTATTATTTGTGTTTTAACTTACTTTAATCTCCCATCAAAGTAGGCAGGAGTTCCCAGAACAATGGTTTTGATGAAGAAAGGCTGGTTGGTGTGGTTCTCCTCGTAGCCACCGACGATGCTGAAACCCCAGCTTCCTAAATTGCTCCGCCGCAGCACTACGTCGTGGCAGCTATGGAGGCAGCTGTGGAAGAGAAGCACAGGACAGCAAGAGAAAAAGCCGTGGATACCTCATACAGACATTGCCATGCTAGGCAGAACACCTGCTCTCGCACCATCACCGCTGCAATAAGCAGGGAGGAGAAGGGGAGGTATGGTAATCAGTTCTGTTCCCAGACAGGGTAATTCTGTGATATTCGAGCCAATTACCAAAAAACCTCACACTCCTGAGACAGAAACGTGTTTAAAAAGAAATCATGCGGTGCTAGAATAATGACTTAAACGCAGTTAACTCTGCACACTGACAATAATATGGCTTTATAGGGATTTCACAGGTGGCAAGAATGTGGAGGAAAAATGGATATCCGATGTTTACTTTGCAAGTCAAATATACAGTGCATTTTTCTTCTACCACCAGACAGTTCAGGTTTTTTCTACTCAAAGAAAAGATCTGAAAGTCCATGCACCACCTTCTTTATCTGTGAACCGATGCATCACCAGTAATGAAAACATAAATGATTAACCATTTTGTTACGCAGAAGGTAAATAATTCCGATCATGTTCCACTAACTGTGCTGGTGTGTATATATTTACTTCTTAAGTGAAAATTCATTCTTGCCAGTGACATAGAGACTGTAATTAAAAAAAAAAAAAAAAAAAAAAAAAGAAAGAAACTAGAGATTAACCTCTGGGTAAAAATGATGCCAAGTTCTTTACCGAAGTACAATACTCTTTAAAGAACAGCAGCACAATGAATAACATAACTTTAGGAGCAACAGAGGGTCTTCTGTAGCATGTAAGCAATAAACCACTGCTGTGGCATGGAAAGCCAAAAATTTACCAAAGCTGAGAGCTGTTTACTAAGATTAGGTAACTTGTGTTTCTGTTATCTTCAGACATATTCTGCCACCAATGCTCCTTTCTTGTTGTTTTACACTTAACTACTGGCCTTTGCCTGGTAACTCCATCAGAGGGAGAGGAATTAACCTGTCCACTCTGGCTGAAGTTAGTAACACTCTTCACTGCAGTGGGAGCTCTTCTTGATAGCAAGCAATGCCAGAATGAGTTTATACTGAAGCCACAAGAGACTGAAAAACAGAATGGTAAAAATGAAGCATGGTGATGTCAAGCAGACTGCAGATTAGGAAAGAGGAGGGAGGGAGCTGCAAATCTTCAAGAGCTTTTGTGTTTGGCAGAGACGGTAGTGGGTTCTTTGAAAAAAAAATACATGAGGATTTGTAACTACAGGCTTGTTTGTGTGTAAAAGACGTGTAAAAAGTCTGAGAATGGAAAGTCTGACCCACTATTCTAACATGATATATTTGGTCTCTTCAATTTAAGTAGTAGATTAGGACAGAGACACAAGGGCAAACACTTCGGGTTTTTATTAATTATCTCTCTGGTTTTAGATACTCTACTGGAAATTTTGATATGGTTAAGCAATGGAAAAGATTACTTTTATTCAATGAGAAGAATCCACGTGGGCAGCTACTATGGTTTGTGAGGGAGCAAACCAAGTCTCTTCATCTTTCAGTTGCCTAAGAAAACATTGCTCCTATTCATGGTCCTCACTGTGAGCACAAGGCAAACAGAATGAGATGGTTGGGCAGGCAGAAATGAAGGCAGATGTGCTGCAACTAAAAACACCTCTGCTTTGGTAACTAATTATCGTATTAATTAATTCAGTACCTTGGAAGTCCCAGCCACATGACCCACGACGGTGACCAACTGGCATCGTACTCATTTTCACTGATGGTACTCAGTTGTTCTTCATTAGCCTGGGGTTGTTCTTCTACAATCTGGACTTCCAGTGCTTTCAGGGCGACTACTGAAGAGGCAGCACTGGCTTTGAGCATGGCCACCGCCTCGCTGTGACTGAGGTTAGTCAGATCGATGCCGTTGATGTTGAGCAACACATCACCTGTTGAGAGGTGCAAATAAGAACACATCAGTCTGCCAGGATTGTTCATACCCGCGGCACCTCTCTCACCAGGATTTCATCTAATACGGTATTTTCTGAAGCTGAGACAGTCTGAAGTAGCACCTTGGGAATGTGAACAGCATCATTAGTTTTTAAGCTTTACCCTGCCTGTTTAAAACTTTAACGTGTAATTGTTCCCAGTGGAGTATCTTAAGTTCACCCAAACATTACAAGGGAAGGAAGAATGCGGAAAAGAACAACTCAGGCACCACAACGTAACCAAATCTTAAAGGTAAGTGAGGCTCCATAGAGCATTCTAGGTCTGCTTTTTTTTTTTTAGCTTGTAATTTGTGAGAAGAGAAAGCAATTCAAAAACTACTGGAAAGGTTGGTGCAAAAACCAATCCACTAGAAGAATGAAAGTATCTGTGGAAAGATAATAATCTGGAAAGAGTCCAAGACACTAAAAACAAAGCCACTATTTTTATTTTATTTCAGAATAATTTTTAAATGCCTCAGGGTGAAAACAAGCATGTAATCTATGGTCCAAACAGTAGTCTCCTTCACACAATGTCCACTTACTGGTGAAAGTCAGGAATCTCAAAGTAAAAACGTGAACAACTGAGTCATCTTTGGAATGAGACTCTTTTTTTGAAAGCTTTTTGAAAGATAAAGTTGAGGTGCAGCTTAACTCTAAATCACTTTCACTTTTGCTGTGGCTACTTTAATATTACATAATGAGACAGCAATTGTGATTCTTCCATCAATTGTACTTTTCACAGTAGTACAGAAAAAGAAAGACTACACATTGGTATGTGGGTGTAATTCATCTCAGAAGCATATAAGGAGGTTCCCACACTGTTCTTTTTAAATTTGTGATTTGTGAAGGTTTTTTTTTTTCCCCTGAATTTCTTTCCTAAAACGATCTGAGATTCTGTGAACTCTGAATTGCAAAGATTCCATATGCAGTCTTTGCTTCACATATGGCACAATGTTTTAATCATCACTGCTTAGATATTGATCACTCAGGACTGTCTTCTTCATCGAGTCTGAACTCTTTTGAGTCTAACCTCCACCTCCCAGTCCCCTCTATCCTTTTGCAAATCCAAGGAACAGGGTTGGATGCAGCAGCACACCTGAAGATCACTAAGTCCAAGCTGTGCTGGAGAAAGGACAAGAGAGCATTCAAGTACCACAATCATTACAGAAGTAGCTTTGGGGGTAAACTTCACCTGGGTGAGCTATGACCTGCCATCAGCTGAGCTGTTCAGATATTATAGTGAGGACTGGAGATTCCTCGAACAGCGATGGGGCCCACCCCACCAAATTAAACACAAAAACAGGATGCGTGTACTACAGTACAAAGCACCACATCAGACCCTCAGCTCAGGGGATTACAGTCAGCTGTAAAGAATTTAGCCAGACATTTCCTGATCTCATCCACTTCCCCTCCTATCGCTCTCTAAACATCCCTTTCCTAAAAGCGTGATAATAAATACTGTATTTCCATTATTGAAACATGAAGACAAGCACTCATCACGGCTTTGTTACATCTGTTAAAAGACATTATGGCACCACCTGATTTCAGTGAATGCACTCATCAAAAACCAATCAGAGGCCACCCGTGCCACCAGGAAAGCCAAGCCCTACCTCGTTTAATCCTGCCGTCTCTTGCCAAACACCCATGAGGCTGTACACTTGTCACGAAAATGGGCAATTCGCCACTTTTGCTGCCTCTGCCTCCTGCCACTGTCATTCCAAGAGATTCATGTGGCTCTTTTTTCACAGTAATGTGCTTTTCTTGGCATGTAACACACTGGGAGAGATCCTGTTTGACAAGAATAAATAATGTTGTTAAAACTTAAACAAAACAAAAACTAAGAACACAACTAAATACACCCCAAAGCTATACTTTGGCACTTGGACAAGGTTTAAAAGCACTAAGTCCGTAGTGTAAATTGGCTTCATCTTGATTTCTTCTACATCAGATCAAATAAAAAAGCCACTCATGCAGATGCTTGAGTATAGACAGAAAGTTTATAAAGGCTCTTCTTGAAAATCTCACTACAGTTTCTTTTAGCTCTTACACTGGAACAGGTTAAATTTTAGGACTGTGCTGTGAAACCGTATGGTCAAAAGATTAGAAACCAAGCAGAAATAAATCTTTTGATGTCTTGGTGAATATCAGCATTATCTCATTTGTAAGTAGAATATGGCCCACAACTACAAAAAAGCTCCATAAGAAACAAAACCACATGTTTTCATGATCAAACAGAGGGGCCATTTAAAACCCTTATGTGCCATGTTTTCTTTCACAGCTGGTGTGTAGCCTCTCTCAGAGCACGGAGTAGCTAAGGCCAATCAATGCTCTAGGCTGTTAATGGACGCTTTGTGCAGACTCCCTGATGATTGTAAGGATAACCCAAA
This sequence comes from Anas platyrhynchos, assembly GCF_047663525.1. Classification (NCBI taxonomy): domain Eukaryota; kingdom Metazoa; phylum Chordata; class Aves; order Anseriformes; family Anatidae; genus Anas; species Anas platyrhynchos. The sequence continues at coordinate 185,737,873 of NC_092587.1, read as the reverse complement.
CCTGAAGCAAGAAGAAAACATTGCATTTCATTTTCTAACACATGAATCACAAAGTTTAGCCCCTATTTAGCTTTTCCCTATCTAGAGGATTTAGATCTGAATCAAAGTGTATTTCATTCGCTCAAGCCTTTCCCCTTCAGGATATTTAGTGATACATTCAAACCACTGCACGTACACCTGCACTAACATCTTAAATCAACAAAATACTTGGAAAGAATCCAAAATAACATTAGAAAGAACCTGGAAGATTCTTCTGAATACAAACACTTCATTATTCTCCCACTTTCTCTTAGAAAATGGAAACTGTTTTCTTCCACTTCCAGTGCCACATGTCCCTTCTGATTGAGTATTCTGCCTGCATATCCGTGTTAATCACACAATATATGTATCATAGCTTATAAGAACAATTCCTCCTGGAGTTTTCAGGATTTAGGACTAATTGGCTGGTGCCACGCAATTATATAAACATTTTTTTCCTACTAACTGTAGATTAATGAGACGGAAGCAAAGATAAATTATATGAAACCTAGGACAAGTCTAGCTTGGTCGTCACTTTCAGTTGTATGAGACTTGCTACTTCGAAAGAGCCCATGAATGGTACTGGTATGCTAGGGAAATCAGCTCAGCCAATTAATCGGCTTTGGAATTGTAATATGAATACAAGATATATTGGTAGATGGAAAGTGGGTTCAGGCTCTGCTACAGATGAGCTGTAATGATTCTGTTGATATGGAGTATTGTTGTGGCAAGCACTAACAGTATTTGGGAGCCTCACCTTTACCCCTCAGGATGAAGAGCCTCACCTTTACCCCTTGTACCTTTATGAAATTACCCAAACTTTTAAAAAAATACATATTTTCAACACATTTAAAGCTCCCCCAGCAGAATTGTGACATTAAACAGTGATGCCAACAGAGTGGATAGGAGGAAAAGTGGTTTGGTTGACATGGTCAACGTGAAAATTATTTCACAAAATCTGAACACTGAGAAGTCACATTGTTCTAACCACAGGAACACCTGAGGCACAGGCTTTATTTCTGCAGTCTTATGGATAATTTGACACTACCTTCATGAATGTCTCTTCATTCTGCCTCTCTCTCCTATCTTGACCCTGCAGAACCTAGTCTTGCAAATGGCACTGTTGGCTCTTGAAAGAAATGACACATCTCCTCAATGTGCTCTTTATGTACTGGATACCAAATCCAGTTTATGTGCACCAAATCTCCTGTCCTTGCTGGTTGCAGCCAGCATAGGGGCAGAAACAAGAACACTCTTGAATGACAGCAGTCAGCAAATCCAAAAAAATACTAAAATGTGTATCTTTTGTTCCTACTCCAGACATGATGCAGGACTTCACAACTTGGAAATCTTTGTTAAGTAGGTCGAAAAGAAGATGTAACCCTTTCTTCCAGTCTTGCCTTGCTAATCACTTAGACCATCACATGACAAAAACTCTATTTTTATCTCTTAAAAGAGAAACACCAACCTTATGCGAGTTGGGTCTGCTGTGGAACAGCTGCTGGGACTGGTGTTGGTGTGGGTTGCTGTTGTGAGTCCCGGTGTCTCGGATGATACTGACTGTCTGTGACTTCGTGGGTCTAGAGATGATCAAATTCACTCTCTCCCCGCTAGCCTGTCAAATATATAAAGCAAAATAAAGAAGTTGGTAGGATATTGATAATTAGCAGAGGGGAAGAAAACTATACGACGAAACAAGAAGACACCAGAACTTGTTTTCCAATTCCTGGGGGTGCCACAGATTTCTCAGACTGCACAGTCCCTTACTCGATTCTTGCTGCAATTCCCCCTAGAAAGAGAGGACAGTAACACTCTTCTTTTTTTCCCCTGGTGTTACCTCTGCATCACCTGGAAATTCTTTGCAAAAAGGACCAACTCTCTCTGTTTTATGAAGCTTCAAACATAAAAAACAACAACAACAAAAAAACATTTGCAACCTCTACGAATTTGTGCAATGTGTTATCAATAAAAGAAGAAATGCACACATGATGGCTCCAGGATCTGCAGATACGCATCATAAGCTCTGAACACCTTTGGTATTTCCCAAAGAGACTTCAGAGAAAGATGTTACATATGAGCAGACCAACAAATTCTGGAGATGTGGGAATATCAGGAGACTCAGATAATAGATGTTAAATGAAGTATCAGCTCTTTCCATCGATTTAAAAACATACCTCAGGAGAAAAAAAAGTTACCCACTGTAAAATTCTGACCATTTTGCTGTATTCCGAAACTGCGAAACTGGTATTAAAATCCCCAGGATCATTGTTACTTGCCTTTAACTGCAATGGAAGCTCTTAATATGATACCTGAAACATGTATTTATGATTCATCTGAATTGTGGTTCTCTGTTTGGTGCTGGAACTTGGGGTTAACCAAAGGCAACTACACTAGACTGCAAGAACCTGCTACCGGTCTATTCCAACTTTACCAAAAACAGAGCATTTTTTCCCAACATCCCATCAGCGGGAAGCAGCAACGTGCTGCAGCTGTTTCCTTATAGACTAGGAGACAGGTGTGGCATTGAGGTTTTCCTGCAGGAATAGGAAGGGGACACGTGCTTGATTGTGTAATGCTTTGGGTAGTATTTGTGATCAGAGCTGAGCCAGCCATTTGGAATAGCCCTTTCCGAACACTCAGGAAATGAATTTTACTGTATAAGACTAATGGAAGACCGATTGTGTTCCTAGCTGCCACCCCTCCTATGAAGCTTGGCAAACCACTTTCCTATTCCAACCCCCAAATTCAATGCACAGGTAAATCAATATAAAACAATGCCCACTTTTATAGGTCTCACTAAGTGTAAAAATCAAACCTGCACACACAAATATAATAATAGTCTTTTTTTTCCTTTTTTTTTTTTTTTGTCTAAGCAGTAGGCTACATGATACTCACATAAGCACCCTTCTAATGTTCAGGCTGCATGCTAGGGAAGATTAAGGCAGTTTTCACTTCTAATGAGATGATCTTCATGTGCAAGGTGCCAAGCAGACCCTGTTTTGCAGCATTATTTCCAGCACACGTATCACAGCAAACTGCATTGCTGCAGGCTTTTAGGTATCACACTCAAGCTGCTCTGTCTGGGACAGACTCGACCCCAGGCTTCGCACAAAGAGCTGAGCCATGGCTTCAGGAAGGGAATGCAATTTACCTGTATAACCTGAGCAGCAAGCTCTGGTGTCCCGTGCTTCAAGTCGTGCCCGTTGATGGCAAGCACTCGGTCGTTGCTGCAGAGCCTGCCATCCTGAGCAGCCAATCCCCCTTCCAAGAGGTCGAGAATGAAGACTCCCGGCTCATCTGTCCTGCGTACGAGTTTAATGCCAAGCTGCTCGCTGGAGTCGCGTTTGTGCAGTGTGACTTGGAAGCTGTCCTCCCTCGAGGAGGAGGAGGAGGTGGTGGTGGTGGTGGTGGTGGTCTCAGCGTGGCCGTGCGTGCGGCTCCCGAAGCGCCTCTCTCTCAGCACGGTGAGATGCAGCACCGTGCAAGGCTGCGACAGCACAGCTCGAGCGTGGTTGTGGGACACGTTGCTGATGTCAAAGCTATTCACCTGAAAAAAAAAAAAGAAAAAAAAGATCAGAATATTGTTCTCATGTGTTTAATTGTTCCTCGTTATGGACATAAAGTCCTCTTCAAACTAAATTCAGAGGTCTCTGCAAAATCCAAGGAAACCTACCAGGAGCAACCTACTTATCTGCTTGTACTGGGCTTCTGCTCTCTTCCTTCCATCCTTTTCTGCAAACCCACTTTGGCTGCTCAGTCTACAACCCTATTTCCCACAAAAGTAACAACATCTCTCTAATGGTGAATGCTCCCCATCCTCATACTCCGTGGTTTTTGTTCTCCTGGTCTCCTGTATTCCTTAGATCTTTACCTAGTTTGTTCTCCAGAACAAGAACTTCACGTGTGCTTTCAGCATCAAGCTCGTTAACACTTAAATCTATAAAAATAATAGCTATAAAAAGAACTCACCCAAATCTCCAAGGAAAGCTTACATCTAACAGTATTCAGTACTTCCACAATGTAAAAAAAATATATTAAAAAATGAAAACCAGAATACTTAAATTTGTTCATTAAGACAGAAAACAAGGCAGTTGTTATGATTCTGAAGCCTTAGGATGAACTTAGGAGCTTTTCCATTGACTTCAGCAGAGGTCAGAACTTCAGACTTCCAACCTGTACCATTCTAAATTCAGTTGTAAATGAAAACCAAACTAAGCTCTCCCTCCCTATCCACAAGAATTCTGTTTGTGATGTGGCCCACTGATGCAAAGATCAGTTATCTTCAGTCATCTCTTCCATTGTAAAGTTAAGGTAAAAAATGAGTGCAATGAGAGTTAGCAGAAAACAGGACCACGACAAAAACTAGCCCCAAAGCATTATTTGCCTTGTTCTGAGGTGTAAGAAGGGGTTTGGAGTTAACACTGAAACATCATCCTTGGCACATATTATCGTGTCCTGATGGAAGAGCCCCTGCCCACATGATTTAAGTAGAAAAAAATACCAAAAAAAAAAGAAAGGTATCCTACTTACAAAAATTGATGCCAAATATCTATACCAAAATTAAAAAAAATCATAAAAAAATAATTCCAAGTACTGATCCAAAAATTACTATCTGTACAAACCAAGAAATAAAACAACAAACTACCAACAAAAACTAGGAAGAGAAGGATCCAAAAATCAATGTGCAATAACCATCATGTTTACATCACACATCTGAGTTGAGGGACTTTGGGCAATGCAGCTGCTGCCCCCAGACCAGATGTAACCTTGAGCAGAGGGAGGGGAGGCACAGCTTGAAGAAATAACATGTAAAGCTGCCACCAGCGAAATCCACCAGGGCTCATCTGTCAGAGCCCTTAAATTAAATTTAGTTTTATTTTTAGCTGTCGCTAGCTAAAGTAAATACATAAAATATGGAAGCCTGCAAAGGGCATACAAGAAGATATGCAATAAAATTTAATTCTTCTTTCTACAAGGCAGTTCACAGCTCCAGAATAAAACAGCCTTAGCATTCCTTGTGAAAACAGATTCTCATTAGAACATATTTTACATAAATTGCTGTCACAGTCCAGCATAAAAAAGGGACAATTTAGAGCACTTTTAGGTACCTACCTGCATGTCATACACAACATGCACTTGCATGTAGCAGTTACTAAATGTTGCTCCCCTCCATCTTAAAAGGGGATCTTAGATGTCAAATCTTTTTTTGACTGGGCAAGAAAACACCCAGTTTCACCCCGTAGTCCTTCCTGGCTTCCTTTCAGTCTATTACTGCTCATAAAAAGTCTTTGAAGACGTTTTCAGAAATAACTGACTGAAGCTTGTACTGAGCTGTGTCTAACCCTATGCCTAATTACACCTGCACAGACCAAGCCTGGTAATTTGAATACAAAAGCTCAGCAGCTGCACAGGCAAATCTGAAGCAATAGAAATATCCTATCTTTCAGAAAGTTTCACTTTTACCTCCCGCACCTCATCCTCACGGCGACAAAAGGACTCCGACAAGCACTTCCTAGCATCTGACAGCCTCAGTGTCAGCACATGGATAGGGAGAACACACTGCAGCTTATAAATCCTATTTATAGTCAATTTATCGCCACTTATGGCTTTGGAAACTATAATTGACACCTGCCCAAATGGCAAGAATTTCCAAAGCTTCAGTGACAAGGTCCCTATTCTGCAACCAACGAGAGCCCTTGAGTATGGGAATAAATTAGGCAGCATTCAATCAGTGTCTGCAACTGCTCGTTAAAAAGGCAACATTTTGGAAGCCCCTTGGGTTACTCTCTTGGCCAGCTACTCTCCTAACACTCAAAGAGAGGAAAAAGGCACATTTCTCAAAAGAGACTATTTTCTGAAGTGCAAACTAATTTTATTCTAAGTGTAACTACAATACTTAAGCTACTTCCCTCTCCTGGGTTTCAAAAAAATTGAAATGAAAAAGGCCGATGCTACTTTTGGACTGATCTTAGGCTATCAGATCAAAAGCAAGCATTTTTAGTGAAGTCATTTTGAAATGATAGTAACAGATCTGTTTCAGGTGAAATGATTCAACAACAGAAGAAAGGTGGAGGACTATCTTGTTTATGCAGAATTCAATTACTGCTGTTCTTCAGAGTACTGTACTTAACCCTGTTCCCAACATAAAATCAATAGCATTAGATCTTTTTACATTGCCTATGGCTAGGAATTTAAAACAACAATAAAATACACATGTTATCATAACCAAAATAAATTCTAATAGTTTAATTTTTCAGAAAAATATTTGGAGCGCTTTGCTTCAAATCATGCCAGTGAGGAACATCACTGACTCTCTCTTTTATAAATACTGAAAGATGCAGATGAGCTGCAGAGGCTTTTGGAAGGTAACACCGAAGACAGATTAAAATAACAATTAAGATAAAGGCAGTCTTACAATCCACAAATTGCTTTTCACATGGGACAAATCATGCCAACTTGTTACCCAGAAGTACCCTCTGCTTTCCTTGGAAAGCATGTGTAAAACTGAAATAAAGAACGAGGCCCACAAAAAACAGAAAAAATATGCTCATGTTTTAAAAATTGATAAGAGATGCGAAGGAGGAAAACTGATTCCAGGGGGCTGATCCCATGAACCCCACCACGCATCACAGCCAAATGTGCTAGAACAACAGGCTCTGCTCTGAATATTAATTGGCCTTCCAACTGATAATTGCAAAGCTAACATTTACACAACATAAGTCTGCCAAGGAAAATCTCCCATCTCATTTAACAGACAGCTCTGCAACAACTGAATGGAAAGCAAGCAGACAGAATATGCAATGAGATTCCATACTTGAAGTATTTGGTCTCCAGCAAGAAGTCTTCCATCTCTGGCAATGATCCCATCCCGATAAACCTCTTGAATAACAATGTTGATCAAAGGCGTTTCATTGCCACCCACTATGCTAATTCCTAATTCAATATAAGGATTGGACCGATGAATTTCAATAGTAGTGATCTCTCCTTCAGGCAAGGTAGGTGGCTGTTGGTTTGCTGTCAATTAAAAAAAAAAAGAAAAGGAAGATTAATGTCTTTTATACCGCATTCACTTTCAACAAAGCAAATCACCAGAGGACAAGATAGGCACGACACACAACAATGGTTTAATAACAAACTAAATAAGTGTGACTGGATTATTCCACTACTTGTTGGGACACCTATGTCATCTGAAGTAATCTACAGCATCTTAGTAGCACCCATGCTTTGTGAAATGGGGTTGTTTTTGAAAAGGATATTCTGAACCCTTTGGGTCCTGTCCTATATCATAAATTTCAGATACTTCCTTTCCAACTTGATCACTTGTGGGGTGCACCCCACAGAGCATGTCTTCACCGTGCTTCTTTGTTGGCCACTCTTACACCTGAATTAAGTGTTAACAGGTGCCAAGGAGGAGCCTGAGTATGAAGCAAACATGGAGACAACTACAGAGGAAAAAATGGGATGCTAAGGGACAGCAAATACACAAGGAAAGGAAGGGGAAAAGACCACCTTCTTCTGCAGTCAGGCCCAGTGCTTCCTCTCTAAAATCCCAGATGCTAGAGGCATTACTGCTAGTTCAATGCAGGTGGGTGCAGGAGCTACTCAGCTGCCTTTTCATCCAAGCAGGACAGTACTCCATGTGCAGGAAGCCTGCTCTTAGCCCAGCTGCATACTTGCCAATAATAGAAACCCACTAGCACTTCTCCAGAAATTGCAAGAGAAAGAGCAGAAGATGAAGATGTGCATTCACAGCCTGCAAAGAGACAAGCTCTGACACCGTAACCGCTTCTACATCTGGTAAAATCAACCCGTGACAGGGCTGAGAAGATAGCTGATGACATACTGTCTGTTCCTGTGTTCTCTTCAAAAGGAGGATTGTCGATGCTGGGCTCGTCTGCCCAGGTGGAGAGGGCGGGTGTGAAGTTCTGCTCGGCCGGCACCACTCCCTGATCCGCGTCCGGAGACACGCTGCTGGGCTGCTCCGTCCCACCGGGACCCGTCTCGCCCTCGGCTTCTGCTTGCAGCTTGCTCGCTTTCCGTCTCTCCAGAGCCACCCTTCGATGGGAAGCCCCGGGGCACCTGTGAAGAAAACATTTACACCACACGTCAGGTCTGCAGCACGAAACACCCCAGTTCTACAGTCAGCAAAATCAGCCTTCTGCAAAGACATAGCTTTAAAGGAATCATAAAAGATGTTAAACACACTGGATTTTACAGCCAAAATGCATGTCAGCAGACAGCACTCCAAAACTATAGACTGCCTTCTTCACAAAATTTCCACTATGTCGTTTTCTGGCCATGAACTCAATGTGCTGTGATGCATTCTGAGTTTGGACTTGTTTGCTATGTGTATTTCAGTCTCTGGAAGATCTTTCTGAAAAGACTGAACAGGATCAGGACAAAATTCCACAGAAGAGGAGCCCTGCTCCAAAACAGATCTGAGCACCCCCTGAAGTCATCACCCTTGACCTTAGTAAGCCAAGAAAGAAACACTGCATTTTCCTGGAATCACCTGGGGAAGGAAAGAGAGAGATGACAAGTTTACCTACACTGCAATGTAGGTATTAAAATACTGAAAAATATTACACCTGACATTTGCACGAAAAGTTTGAAGTAATTAGCAGCTCTGCTCATGATCTCTTGAATCTGCAGAGAGCCTTTCATTCTCCATCTTCCCTTTTTTTCTTCCTGACTTCACATGGAAGGTCCAATTTTTTTGCTTACCCCCCAAATAACAATCCACCATCAGGATTTTCTTCTTCCCATTGTAAACTGATTTCCATCAGTTCATATTATTCTTAAGGCTGTTTCATGCCCTGCAGTATTTGCCGTCCTCCTTATAGCTTCTGCTATTGGAGCTGCTGACCACATAAGGATGATCATACTGTAGCAGTGCCAAGAAAAAAAAAAAAAAGGAGCCACGTTCTTGAAAGAACTCCTTGTCTAGCATCTTGACAGATTGTTACACTCAAAGAAATTTTTTGTTTGCAACAGGAGAAGAAATGTGTTAACAGAGTAAAAGGCGCCAAAAGTCTAATGATGCCCTAACTTGTTAAACTGGAATGCTTTGAGAATCACAACATGCTGATATTCCACGAGGGGGATTTGATAATTACATGGTTTGACTGTTTTGACATGAGGGATTTTGAAGAAATGCTAACAAAATTACTCAGCTCTAAAGAATTTCAATAAAAACACCTGTACAGATTTTGTGACCCCCTTAGCAGTTATACATACATAAAGTGAGACTGACATATATATATATATATATAATAATAATCATGATATGTAAGTTTTGAAGAACGAAATAACCAAAATGTGCTGTGAAATGTGCCTGACGACATAAATTAGAGGCAATTCACATTATGAAATGACACATTTCAGAAATCACATCTTGGAGCTTTCCCCAAGACGACGTGTTTTACACCTGCTAGTCATCTTTAAACTTCAGAAAGTGCAGGCAGGAAAGATGAAAATTACTTGGAAGGTGTTGCTTTGTGAAAAGGTTTATCTGATTTTAATGAAGGAACGCAAATCTGCTTCTTGGGCTTGCTTCAGGCAATTATTACTATGTAAAATCTGGCAAAGAGAGACTGATCGGCCAAAAAGGGTTGAAAAAAAAATAAAAAATCAGGCTGGTCTCAATTTAATCTGGTGAGGCATGAAGTTGCAGGTGAAACTCAGCAAGAATTTTTTATTGTTGACCATTTTGCAACACAAACCTCAAATCAGGAGTCCCAAAAGGCCAAAAAAAAGTAAAGATGCAACCCCTCAAAGCAAATGCTTGACTTCTACAGTACTTTAACTTGATGGGTTAGCCTCACACTCCTCCAAAATCTTAGCACTGGCAACAGGAAAAAGAAAAAAAAAAAAGAAATAATAAAGAAAAAACTTCAATACAACTCACTTTTTGAGCAACATGGGAAGGGGAAAGGCTTTTGAGGAGGAAACACCTTGTTTACTGGGAGCTCTGACAAGGTTAGGCCAAAGCCACCCTGCGTTACATGTCTTTGGTGTCCCTGAACTGCCCTGCTTCAGGTGTGGTGATTTTAGGCTAAGAAGTGAATGAATTGCTCAAAATTGATGCTGTCAGATGACAACGCTTCAATCCCACGGAGCCTGGAGGCTGGAGCCCAGCCTTGCTGGCTTATTTCTGTGGATCAGACACTTCTTTATGCATCTTCTTCCAAAACAAGGCCTGTGGATCACGGAGGAGCAGGTGTAGGTGGCAAAGCTCACCTTACAAGCCTGTTTTGTTTGTCTATTTGTTTGTTTGTTGTTTTTTTAAGCTGTACCAAAACAGGACAGAACAAAACCCACCCTTGGCAGCGTCCTGTTTCTGTCAAAGCTTTCCAGTCCACAGACAGGTTCTCCCCCACCCTCGTTCACAGAGCACATTGCCCCATCATTGTTTGGCAGCTGATTAAAGCCATCACGCGAAATATAAATAGGTTTGAGGTTTATTTTTGCCAGTGCTATTTCATTATCATTTCAAAGGCTAACAGCAAGAAATGTAAACAACCTCCTGAGTGCACCTACATAGCTCAACGGGTTCCCTTTAATGCAACGCTTGACAAGACAAAAATAAAAAATAAAATAAAAAAATAATTAATTCTGGTAACAGATTCCTCTCTTCTGCCCCTAATGAATCAGTAACTAAGAGGCTAAGACTTTCAGCCTGGTAGAGTGGGGCTGCACGGCCAGGAAAGGAGCTGTCTGGTGGAGACATCAACTCACGGGATGCCAGTTCCCAGCTCTTTAAACATGATATTCCACCTGCTGAGCAGCAAAAGGTGGTGTTGGTATTCAAGCACATTTATAAGATTTTTCATTTCCTCTTGCAACATAAAAATGTATTTATTGGCAGTAGGAAGGTATTACTCACAAACGGTGAAACCATACAGCAGCTGTAACAGATAGCAAGTGCCAATAAATCTCTAAAGGTGCACAACTTCACTAACACTGTTTTTACCAAATGCTCGGGATAAAGAGCATTTTTGACAAAATCCTGTAACAAGTTCTGTACACAGATGGACATCTTGGAATCAAAGCTAGCATCAAAGATTCTTTTTATAAGCACAGGAATCCATTCTCTTACAACAAATGGCATAAAGAAGGACTTGAGACTGAAATGTCTCTCCCAGGAATGGCATTTCATATCTACCTACAAAGCCAGAATAACTTGGCCACAAGTGAGAAGAAAAGAAGGCACGTTTTTCTGAAACATGCAGAAGTTATTTCTTTCATGAATGCAGGTGCCTGAGAGTTACAATGCTGAAACAACCAGCAAAAGGACCCAAGTGATGTAATTTATCAGGAAACTTTAAGGGTAGCTGTTCTTGGGATGTAAAATGAGCTTCTGCGTGTAGGTGTAATTTTTATCCTCAACCTCACTTAATCCATACCAGATTGTTATTTATTTATACATGTATTTTAAAGCAGCCAAGCCCGATGGTTTCTCATTTAAAAGCTGACTTCTTGGAACACCAGCAGCAATCCCTCTCTGCAGATAAAAAGAGCTTTCATACGAAATTAAGATGTAGTTTATAGTGTATTCCGTGGAATAACAGTAGGGGCTTGAAAAACACATTTGCTCACTGCCTACTGAAAAGAAAGATTTCATTGTAACTTGCGCCATCACTTTCTGCCCAGTCTAGAGGTTTGATAAAAGCAAACACACCGAACAGCCTCAAACTAGTTGCACTAAATTGTTTTCCAAGTACGAGCTGAATTTAAGCAAAGATTGCAGAGAAGCAGCTGAAATGCCTGTGCTATCGCTCAAAAAAACTATGCCCACAAAGTGACCTTAAACAGTAATTTTGGCAAGATTTACAGCTGCAATTCAGAGTAAAACATGTTGCCTCTTTGGAAAGCAAAGTGTTTGGGGTTTGTTGTTTCTTTTGCCAAGGGAGGAAAATAAAAGAAGAAAAAAATAAAGAAGCACTAGGAGTTAACTAGATTTGGGAACCAAGAGGATTTGGGGAAAAAAACAAAAAAAAAACAAACCAAAACAAAACAAAAACCCATACACACAAGGAAGAGGGCTTCTGTTGCTTATTTGTTTCTCACATCTAATGATTTGAGGAGCCTACAAGGTGCCAGAGGGCTTTAGAGCAGAAACCAGCCCCAGACAGATCCTTCTCTTTTCCAGCAATGGAAAAAGTCCTTGGCAATATGGAGAAGCCCTGAATTTGTTGCATACTTATGTATAAGAAAGGACAGCCCAAAAGAGGGTTAAATTCTGCAGATCCTCTTCAACTCTCTTGGTGTTAAAGGCAGAAGCGTAGGGACAGTGCTTGTAGCTGGCATGAGAATGGGAGAAAGGAAAATAACCTAGAAGCACTATAATAAACACCAAAATAAGAGAGATTTCCTAGCTTTTGAATAAGTATTTGCATTTATACAGCTAATTTGGCCGTAGGTCTTATAAATCTAAACCTGTATATTAAGCATGCTAATTGATACACAGTGAGTAGTTCAAAAAATTCTTCCATTTTCAGAAAATACAATCTTTTTTAAAGTTCAAATCTAGCCTTTCACAAAGTTGGCTTGAACGTTAACCTCAACATCAAAACATTTGGAAAAATGTCCCTATCCAAAATAACAACTTAAACTACCAGAATAGAACATAGGAGAAAATTGAAGTCTGACTCAAAAGGAATACATAAACATGATACTTAAGCCTCTTATTAAAAAGTCGTACAAATTTAGGAATATGGTTTTGTACAATGGAATTTGTTCAGGTCTGAATCATCTGTAAGAATTAACTGAATCAAAATCACACAGAAAAAGCCCTACTAATCTTCCCGGATTTTGTTCTGATAAATTGCCTTTGATATTTAGAAGTGGAATTGGCACCTACTTTACTAAACATTACCAAGTTTTCTATTTCAACTGACAGAGAAAAACAGTACAACCCAACATCATCATGCATTTTTTCCTTTAAGGCAGATTATATTCACGGTGTTCAACTTTGAAAGCCACGTTTCCCAAATGAACCTGACTAAACTGAAGGATCGATAAATCATTAATATTTTCTTTGAGCAACAAGGTACCATGAAATACAATTAGTGACCATGAAGCAATCACATTTGTGTCTCTTGCCTCTTATTTCAAGAGTAGCTTGCAGTAACCTTGCACTCTGAGTTGCCTGGTGGATATTATGACATTTCTTCCAGCTTCTATGCTCAAAGGGAGCCAATTATAACAACACTGGAAAACCTGAGTGTGAATGTTTTTAAACTCCCGAAACTAACCAAACATGTTCCATTTCTTAGAAATGCAAACAAGTTATGTAAGTGCTTACTGAGACTCGTTTATATTAATCTATACTGAAAATTACAGTAGCACTGAATTTTATATCTCTTTCCTACATTTAATAATCAGTACCAGGACTTTGCTAGGTTCACTAATCCACACGAAATCAAATTCAAGCTACACAGTTAATGCCATCTTTTATGGCAGCAATGATAATTACTGGTGTTCAGATGTTTGCAAATAAACTTAATTGGAAACTGAAAATCACCATGTACTCAAAATGCACATCCGCATCCCAAGACAAGAGAAGGAATTCAAGATGAGCAGCCTGCGACTGAAAGCTTTTTCCAGCTGACAAACAGGAAAAGCTCGCGATTCTGCTCACGCAGATTTCATGATAATCTTGTGCATTAGGTAAATGAGTATTTCATATATACCTGAAGTGAGCATACATAGTCTTCCGTGTACAAAGAAGTTATGTGTCCTTGCTGTAAATAGCCCTAATGTCACTCAAAGAGATGCCAATAAAGGAAAATGGACTGAAAAGGTGAGGGAAATGGCAGTGAGAAACTAGAAGATGAAGTAAACATGTAGCAGGGGTCTTGCTCGCGTTTTGGCTTTTATAAAAATCTTATTTTTATAAAATAAAAATGCTGCCCAGGGGGGTGGTGGAGTCACCATCCCTGGAAGTCTTCAAAAGACGTTTAGATGTAGAGCTTAGGGATATGGTTTAGTGGGGACTGTTAGTGTTAGGTTAGAGGTTGGACTCGATGATCTTGAGGTCTCTTCCAACCTAGAAATTCTGTGATTCTGTGATTCTTACCAGTTTCATATTGGGGTTATAAAACTAACAAACAGGTAGGCTGTCTCCCCCACCTCCTTCCAAGTGATCGTACAGATCAGAAGTGATTTGCCTAGGGGAAATGAGCAAGAACCTAAGATAATACATGAAAACTGGGAAATATAAAAAAGAAAAGAGAAAAAAGGGAAAAGAGAAAAGAGAGAAAAGAGAAAAAAAAAAGAAGAAGAAAGAAGAAGAAAGAAAAAAGAAAACAGAAAACAGAAAAAAGAAAAAAGAAAGAAGAAAAAAGAAAAAGAAAAGAAAGGGTGGGAGAAGGAACAAGAAAGGCTGCTCATTAATACCTGTACTTCCCTGACATGGACAGTGCACAGGTGTATGTCCTTGCTGTGGGTACAACAACCAGCAAAACCCAGGCAACTCCACGCTCACTACAGACTGCAGGGATGCTGCACGTCCTGCATGTCCGTGGTCCTCTCAGCTCCTGGAAGCATCTGGGGCTTAGAGCAAGATGGAAAACGCTGTGCTGTGAAGATGCACCTGAATGAATTGTTTGAACAAGGCTGGACTGGACTGACATAGCTAATACTACCTGCATTTTGGGGACAGACGCAGGAAAGAAAACCTCTCCCGTGTGACACTGCAGCCACTGTTGTTTCTCCCTCTGGGCCTCTGGTTTGAAGCCCATGGAGATGGCTTGTTGGCCAAAGAGCAGACAAAGCTACCTACCAAGCAACGAAATGTCCCACATGAAACAGCCAACTTCTGAAGCTCAGGGTGATTTAAAAATAATAATAATAATTAAAAAAGAATAAATAAAACAAAGCAGGTAACAACAAAACCTGTGATGAAGTTCATGTGGAATGGAAATGAGAAGACCTCTTCTCAGCCCGGTGACTGAGAAGAGAAGGGTTAGAACATGCACATTCCCCTTTTGCCAAGAGTCACCAGGCACTGTGCTTGTTTTTACAATCACTGCTGACAAATGCTCCCTCTCTGAGTTTTTTTTCTTTAGTGCATTTTGTCTATGTATGTTCAACAGATATGCACAATGCCTACTCTTCTGCGTTTGAAGCTTTTTTGCAGGGACAGGTACATATTTTTCTGAAACCTCTTTCTGCAAAATAAACACGGGTTTTCAAAGTTAAACACAATATGCAATCTGAATTGAAGGCACAAATAATGTTGAGTTGTACACAGGAAATATTTTCTGATATCAGATGCAATTCACTTGAACAGAATCCTTTGAAAGCAGAGGCATTGCCTTTGCATACATTATTTCCTTCCCTACATAATTTTTCACTATTCTCCTCTTGTAATTTCTTAAATCTCTTACCGGTTTAAAAATGTGTTACTTGGTCTAGATGTGCATAATATTTTTTAGCCCTGACTCATGAATTCCATTATGCTTTAGATTTAACATAAATGGTATGCCCGATGTCAATGGTATGTCACAGCTCATGTAGTAAAATAATTAAAAAAAAAACTATTTGCTTATAAAAATATCCTCTAAACTACAGAGAAAACAAAAGCAGTTAAGTGCACCCCTCAAAACAGGTTTAATGTTTGACCATGAGAAAAGTGACATTGCCTTCCACAGAAGGGTGAAACATCTTCATGTAGCAAAGTACCTCATGCAGTCAAGGGAGGCTTTCCTTTGTTGGAAGAATGAAGAGCACTTGTCTACCCAGTTTGAAATATTACTTTATCTGAATTTGACAAGCTTATTTCCCTTTTTCTGTCATGTGCTCTTTTCAGTATTTAAGTGCTTTGAGTAGGAAGGCATAAAAGAGGAGAACTTTAAATCATTAATGGTTCAGAATAAGTCGCCCCCACCTAAAAAACAAAATCCTAGAAAAAAAGCATGGCATAAATACAGAACATATAGTCAACCTGTGAACAGATTCTAAAAAATAAATCTTAAAACAACAACAGAAGAACAGGTCCTGCAGGAGTTTCAAGAGATACATTGTCCATTTGCCTATCTCAAGGCAGAATTAGTGCTGCCATAACTATTCCTGGCAAAGGCTGGTTTAATGTGTTTGTGAACACTTCTGAAAGTGGAAAATACACAACCGCCCCCCAAGCAATCTATGCCAGTGCCAGACTGTTTTTGTTTTGTTTTGACCTAAAATCTGAACTAAATTTCCTTTGTTCCTATTGCACCGTTTCCTTCCTCTTTGCAGGCGTGGCTTGCATTTCTCTCATTCCCCCTCTTGCCTCCTCCCTGTATTTATTTTCTCTTACCTTAAATAACCCCATTTTCTTTCACCTTTACAAGATCTCCACTGACTTGCATTGTCCTCTCTACGTGTTCCCCACCATTCTCGCAGTGTGACGTCCAGAACTGGATCCAGTACTCTGCCTGTGCTCTGTTATGAGCTGCTCATTTCCTAAACTGCTCTACTGTAAGTTTCAAAGCCACCACGACCCCTCTTCCCCCTCTCTCCCCAGTTTATGTGAATCAGTCTAAGTGTGAATCAGTCTAAGTGTGTAAGTATTCATCTACCAATGCCATCATCTGCATGGCTCACCTGTTTTTGAGATGTGCCGCCAGGTCACATCGCTGCATGACTTCCTGACATACCGACGAGAAGGGGCACAGAACAAATAGCTTGTCTAACAGTTTATGAACAAGGATGCTGGACTTTTTGCAGAGTTTAAAGTGGAGTCTTTTTCGATCCAGCGGGCAGAAATCCTTCTCCTGCAGGAAGTTCCTTAGGCACTTGTAGCAGAAAGTGTGTCCGCAGGGAGTGTCCAATGGCTGCAACAAGGGCTGAAGGCAAATGTGGCAGACCAAGTCGTCATCCACTTCGTTCTGGTAGTTGTACAGGTGGTTCTCCCTCGTCCAGTGCTGCTGGCCGCACTCGAAGCACAAGGGGTTCAAGGAGGCATTCTGCTCCACCGCAGCCATCTCGTCACCTGTAGTCCCCATGGTGCAGCTAGGAACGCGGAGTGCTCCTCCTCCTCCTCCTCATAGGATGGGTTTGCTCTGAAAAGGGGGCTTCCCTTCTTCAGTCAAGTGTCACTTTCTGCAGCAAATAAAGAAATAAAAATCATTAATACCAAATGAAGTACGAAAGTTCTCGTCAGACCTATTGACTTGTTTGGGGTTTACCAAAACCCACTAAGGAACAACAGTTAGATCAAGAGAACATTTTTGGTTTCTGTACATTTGCTGTGGAAAAGAGCAATGAGAAAATACACCCGTGTGATTCGTGTTACAACAAACATTTTAGAGCTCTGTGCCAGCTGCTCCACTGCATAGCTTTCACCTGCAAGAGGAGCAGCTTGTTGAGAGCAAGGACATCACGTTATGCAATGTCACACCAGATGCATGCCATCAGCGTCTAGCACAAAACCACTCCACTGAGGAACACTGGTGATATGACCAAGTAATTAAATGTGTTCTTTAATATGCGATTATGATTTTATTCAGCAATCTGGTCCTACTCTTCCTTTCGGATTTTGTGTATTAATGTCAAATATTACACATTAAAGGTCTCAGTATTTTGTACTAAATGTATCAGAAGTGATTGCTTACCCTGTTACTTCCATATATTGAGTATATGCCACCACTTACCTTCAGGTTCTCTCTGTGGATTCATTCCTACACAGCTAAGAGGGGCTGATTCTATGCAGCATGACACATTCGATTTAGTACACAGGCCAGAAGTAAAAACACGGAATAAACTGATTACATGAAGTAAGTGGTTCCAAGCAACTAACCCGTTCTGCTTTGTATCTAACAAAATTCAAATTACAACATTCTCAACGAGACAATAATCACATCAGTCAAAGGACTGGAGATCTGTCACTATGGAATTCATTTTTTAAACTTTAAAAGTTGTTAAACTTTGCCTTAAAATAGCTCCATGGTCAGGAAACTGTACAACCATCAGTCTACAGTTTGAGAAGCTTTACCCCTCCCAACTTTATTTATTCTTCCCTCTTACACAAAATCACATTGCTTGAATCTTGTAACAGGATGATTTAGAAAACAAAACAAGCTTTCTCACATTTTTAAGAGTCCTGCTAATTAGTTAGTTTCAGCAAATGTTCTCAATCACAAATAAAAATCAAATTTGAGCAATTCCTATTTTGTGCCTGAATTCTTTATTACAGCCAAGCAACACTCACGAGAGACTGGCTGTATTCTAACAGAGTAATCGCAAGCTTACAGTGAAATGAAAACTGCTAGTTTTCTAGCAGCACAAGCCCATCATCTTTATCTTTAGCTGCTGAAACGTAGTCATAACCACATTCCCAAATTCATGCAGAACACATGCGTTTCGCTATGTTGTACATTTTAGGAGAATTCCTGTTTTAGTTTTTGCCCCTTAACCTCACACAGCCAAGCACAAGACTTAGAGCACATTTTGCAAGGATTATTATATCCTTTGACGCAAAAAGGATTAAATAGTAATTTGTAATCCAGGATTCTATTCTGCTGTGGAAATTGATGCTCTTCATTGCCCTCCCTTGTAGCAGATAATGTGCACCTTCTGGAAAGGATTTCAGGAGGGAATAGCACAGCAGTTCTTTGTTACTGGAGACTAAGAATGCAAAATGAGACCCCAAAAGAGATTACTCAAAACCAGTCTTAAACGCATTATGTAAAAATTCAAAGATTGGAAAGCAGATAAGGAGCCCAGCACATAGGGCTCTCATGCACAAACTGCAGCTCTCCACCGCATGTTGGGGCTCCCAGATAAGCACCGAAGGAAGGAGACCCACCTAATGGCTCTTTATGAGATGCAAAATAAACCAGCTTGGTGTTCTAGGAAGGCATTGCATTGCTCTGTGACTTTACCAAACGGTTTTGCCCCATGGAGCATTAGGCAAGCCAGCACAGCCAGCCAGCATGTGGTGCCTGATGCTCTGCATGTCAGCGGCACCGGTGGCACAACCAGTGTGCAGAAGGGGCTCAGAAAGCTGGTGTTAAAGATGTGTCCATACATGTGGACAACGATGTGTTATGTGTCCAAACTGCCCATACTACTGATGAAGCACAGGACTCCTCCTTCTCCAAGTAACCAAGATCCCAACATCCCATCCAACATGAGTGAGGCTACAGAAATGTCCTGGCACCATCCTGTGCATTCCAGTTGTGGACCCCTGAGCACTGTGAATTCACAGAACCACAGAAAGGTTTGGGTTGGAAGGGACCTTAAAGCCCACCCAGTTCCACCCCCCTGCCATGGGCAGGGACACCTCCCACCACACCAGGTTGCCCAAAGCCCCATCCAGCCTGGCCTTGAGCACCTCCAGGGATGGGGCATCCACAGCTTCTCTGGGCAGCCTGTGCCAGGGCCTCACCGCCCTCAAGTAAAGAATTTCTTCCTAATGTATAATCTAAACCTACCCTCTCTTAGGAACAGTTCCTTCAAAAGGAACAGGCTTCCAGCACTTCTGTCCCGTGAAGTCACCTGTGGGATAGCTGCTGTGGTTAAAGATACCAGCACCAGGCTTTTGAGAGGCTATAATTAAATCCTTATGCGTGCTAAACTTTTAAAATGGTTACTATAGATCGTGAACAAAAAGTAAAACAAGAAAAGTTATTGAGACAACTGGCTTTCACCATCACATTTTCGATGTGCCCGCCAGCAGTCAGGGTGTGGATGCTCTGCTGGGGGGTGGCAGCCTGGGCTGTGGGCAGGCGTGCTCCACCAGACCTATTTCTGTGGCGGCTGACGTTGCCTCTAGCTGCTTCCCAGAGCCACTGTTGCCAGCGATCAAAAACGATCATATGAGCTAACCTGAGCCCTTTTTCTGCAGCTGATGATCCGAGAGCCCTTCTACCACCTCTCTGTGGGCAGAGCCGTGGTGGTGGCGGTGCCCTGCCAGAAGGGAATGCCAGAGAGATGGCTGTGTTTTTAACCTGTGGGACTCTGCAAAACGAGTGTCTGTTCGTGGCTCAAACGTGCCCTGCTTGTGTGCAGGACTGCTTCTTCTCTACTGGCAGAGCATCTCACGAAAGAAAGACCTGTGCTTTTGGTCCTCCCCTCCAGGGAACTCCTGCTCGCCTCTGGATCTCACAGGGTATTTTCCCTTCTCTTCCCCACACCAGTTCAAACATTGCAGCACAGCTCACTGCCAGAAAGTCCATTACAACTTAGGGATTCAAAAAACAAATGAACATATATACATACACACGCAGAGCACCGAAAACCAAAAAAACCCTGGGGAATTCTTCACCCCAGCACCGCTGCCTGCTTCCTGTGCTGCTGCTGGTTGCATTTCGGACAAGCATATTCAATAACAAAAAAAACATTCACTGGGATTTGTATCGATTGTACACCACAGCTGCCTAATTATCTGTTCCAAGACTTTTCAGGGGCTGTTCCCAGTGCAAAATACCAATCAGTTTACCAAGCCTATGCACACGGTATTTATGGTTTGAGAGACAACAGGGATAGCAAGCTGGGTCTAAACTTCCCCCACGTAGAAGCAACGTACCCCTGAAATACACAACACCAGAGCATTGCCGTTTATAACACAGTGCTTCATCCCTCTTCATACATCCCTTATACTGTTTATCTCTCATATCATGGCAGATTGTCAGCTCCACAGGACGGTATCAGCTCAGGAAAGCTGTGAATGGGAAAAATAGTCTGAATTAAAATAATAATAAAAAAGAAAGGAGGGTAAAAGAGCCAGCCAGGACTGGTTTTCAAGTCATGTAATTCCCTAGAACAGAATTCACCTGGGACTTCATTACGACAGCAGAACAGTGCAGGTGGTGCCCTGCTCTCAGTTTTAAATCACAATTCATTTGGGAACTGGACGAGACTGGACATCCAACTGTGCTTTTTTTTTTTTTTTTTTTATGTATTTTTTATGCAGAGCATGCATGACAGCTACTTTAGTCTGAAAGCAGTAGCCTGATTCATAGGCTTCCTCTAGGTCTGATTTATTGGTTCAACTAACATGCTTTGGAGAAATTTCGCAAAGTTTTCCAAAAGCGTACGGTGTCAGGCTTCATACCCATGTCAGATTT
The DNA here is from genome assembly GCF_047663525.1 of Anas platyrhynchos. Classification (NCBI taxonomy): domain Eukaryota; kingdom Metazoa; phylum Chordata; class Aves; order Anseriformes; family Anatidae; genus Anas; species Anas platyrhynchos. The sequence continues at coordinate 185,716,799 of NC_092587.1, read as the reverse complement.
CATGATGCTTATTCCTTCCCTCTGGATGGGAATGATAAAAGAATAAAAATGAAACAACAAAAAAAGCAACATACCACATGCAAAACAGAACTTGTATTATGTTTTTTGTTTGTTTTTCCACATAAGTCACAAATAGGTAACACCAATTTGAAGTTGGAGTTAATGGAAATATGTATTTTGCAATGAATGCTATCAGAGGTTCAAGTAATCTATTCCTAAGCTGTCTTATTAAAAACCTGGAGAGTCAGATCCCTCGATCTGACCATTCAAAATCCCACAAAAATACTGACCGTGCCACAGCAGCAATAAGGGAAAATACCCATCTTCCCAACTAAATCCCTCTTAAAACTATTTTAATAAACCAGTTTCCTGTTCTTTTTAACGTGATACCCTCAAGCAAAATCCAAGATGGGAAAAACAGCCTTTAACAAGTGCCACCCTTAACAAAGTGATTAAACAAAGTGATGGTGAGACAATGCCCACACATCTTTCTTCCCATTTCAAGGCCACCGTGCGCTGGCTGGCTCTTCTTATCCGGGAGGGCTCGAAATTTTGCTGCCTGATGACAGCACAGGGATGCCCTGGCATATCCCCTTCTTATTCCCTGTAGTGGAAAGAAGTTATAAGAACTACTATGAAATATGACCCTGAACTTGTAGAATCATAGAAAAAATAAGGTTGGACAAGACCCCCAAGATGATCTGGTTCAACCATCCCCTACCACCAGTGTCACCCACTGAGCCATGTCCCCAGGCACCACATCCAACCTCTCCTTGAACACCCCCAGGGACGGTGACTCCACCACCTCCCTGGGCAACCCGTCCCAGTGCCTGACTGCTCTTTCTGAGCAGAAATGTCTCCTCATTGCCAACCTGAACCTCCCCTGGCACAACTTGAGGCCATTCCCTCTAGTCCCAATGCCTCACGACGGCACCCTTTCCTCTCCTGGGACATTTTTTCCTGGTAGGCAACGTAGGTCCTCGCATCCTGAGGCCCAACCACACCCTGACATTTTGATTTCCCCTTGCTTTTACCTTCAGCCCCCTCATGACACAGGATGGGGACTGCCACTCCCCATTCCCCTCCCACTTTGCCGCCCTCTCCTCCTCATAACCCCTCTGCTTTAGAAAGTCCCCTGCTTTAGAGACTCCTTCTGTTACAAATAAGGACCTGAAGCATGGGGTGAGCCAAGTGACTTCCCAAAAATCTTCTGGAGAGTTTGGTTTGGGACAACAGGGAAGTATGCTGTGCTGATCCCATGTTTCTTACATATGGGCAGCCTCTGGCACACGTTTGCTCCAAGCCCCGTAGGTTTTGTTTCTTCCACAGTTGCACTCTTTGTTCTCAGTTTCATCCTTCCCACCATGACACATTAATGGGGAAGGATCCAGATGTCCCTGGACCTAATTAGCCAGGTGCTAATGAAGTGCATGCAAACACCCTTTTGACCCCAGCACAGGCAGTGGAAGGGGTGAAGGGGTTCAGGGCTGTGCAGAGCTCTCAGTTGGCTCTGACAGCAGTGAAGGGACAAAGGCAGCGGCTGGGTGCTCCTGGTAGAGCCTCCCCATGGCCTCTGTCCCCACTGGTTGCTTCTTCCTCCTGCACCCACGGGCTTCTGGACCAGGCACGTCCAAGGGGGACACGGGTGCTTGGGCTGCTTTCTGAAGTCACCCATGTAACCGAGTCTGGATGCTCATGCATGGCTGAATCTGGAAGATTTTAACTTAAATTAAAGGGGTGGGATGGGAGAGCTCTGCACGTCCTGTGGATGGCCATGCTCACACCCATCGCTCCCCATGGACGGATGTGGTCCTCCGGAGCCTTCTGCCTGGAGGCCACCGCTCTCTGCAACCTTGGCCACAGTGAGGTCCCTGCTGGCCACGAGGCCACTGCTCCTGTGGGAGCCTCCTCTGGGAACATCAAGCTGCGTGCTGAACGATGATCTCCAGAGGCATGAGAAGTCTATTGCTTTATTGTGGTTAAAAATTGAGAATCAGGATAAGCAGAATGAGAAGAGGAACAAGAATTATATACGGCTATATTTTCTTGGCAGAACTTTTTGAAAAGTAAAAACAAGGTATATGAATGACTGAAAAGGGAAAAGTTTTAAAAAAAATTATGAAGCTTTTTGGAAATATCCTGAAAATGAAATAGTGAGTTATAACTTTTCTAGAAAAACACTTAATGTGTGCTAAATGTTACCAGCCTAAGATTTACTGGCAGCTTCAGATGAACCCTGGCAAGCGTCTAGAAACTATCTGAAATTATCTTTTTATTGTGCTCTTAGACACGTCCTTAGAAAGCCAAACTGTCACTTTGGCCTTACCTGGAATGGCAAACATTGTTGGACCAGATGAATTTACTGGAGATTTGTTCTTTCTTGCCAGTGCTGCCAGAATAACATTAAAAATTCAAGGTGGGAAGGACAATTCATCACAAAATCACAGGATTGTAGGGGTTGGAAGGGACCTTGAGAGATTATCGGGTCCAACCCCCCTGTCAAAGGTTCTCTAGAGCAGGCTGCCGAGGTAGGCATCCAGACAGGCCTTGAATACCTCCAGAGGAGACTCCACAACCTCCCTGGGCAGCCTGTCCCAGTGCTCCGTCACCCTCACCGTGAAAAAGTTCTCTCACATGTTGGTGCGGAACTTCCTGGGCTCCATCTTGTGGCCATTGCCCCTTGTCCTGTCCCCACAAACCACTGAAGAGAGGTTGGCCAAATCCCTCTGTCTCCCACACTTCAGGTATTTGTAAACATTACTTAGATCCCTTCTCAGTCTTCTTTTTTCAAGGCTCAACTCATCCTCTTCTGGCCATTCAGATTTGTATTTACAAGGCAATGCCTAATTGCTCCTATGTACCCATCAATAACTCTGAACAGTAGCATGATCGTCACCCCGGATTTCAGGGAAGGTTTTCTTAATTTCTGAATACTGCAGGATTTCTGAAGTCTGTTCTCAATCTTGCACTACATCCCCATTTCCATGGCACCCCAGCTGGAAAAGACCTCATGTTTTCTAAATTCCCCTTGTTCAAACGCTAGGGTTGCGAACATCATCTCTTAGCAGCCAGGAGTGGATAAACACAAGCCACAGGAGAGGGAAACTAGACAGTGGTTACATTCATGGCTTAAAACCACATCATAACATGAAAAATTAGTCCTTTGTTCCCAGTCCAGCATCCTTCACAGGAATTACAGCATCAGGCTGATGATTCAGAACTGTTTTCAAAGCAGACCATAGTTCGAGTGGACTAACACAAGATAGCAGCAGCTCTGTAATAAAAAATATGAGGAGAATAAATAGCTGGCATGCGGTACTAGAGGGGAAAAATGTTATCCCACGTCTTCCAATAAGCGTGACCTAGCTCATTAGATACAATCTGTGTTTTAATATTAAAGCCATACAGCAAACAAGTGGAGCAGAACCAGCAACTTGCACTGACTGCATAACATCCATGTTAATTATCCAGATGTCTGAGGGCTTCGCTGTCGTCCAGTACAAAAAACCCAACTCTATTCCAGCGCAGGTCTGTGAGAAAGTAGTGCTGCTTGACTCTTGCTTGTTTGAAAACACAAACAAAACCGAATGTTATGATGTCAAAAGATGACATCTGGTAGCTCAAAGTCACAGAAAAAAATAAAAAACAACAGAGAGATGGCATGCGTACAGGAATTAGACTAGGATGGATTTCTCTTAATGCATCAGCAACACTTTCACTGAATCCCGATTATATTTCCCTCTGTGTTTGAAGGTGTTCAGCAGAATGAGTGGAATTTTTGTATTCAAGCTGAATACAGTTGTGCCTGAACACAACTGAACCATTCGGCAGCATTGAGCTAAGAGCAAACCCATCTCCTTGCAGATTTTCCACCCCTCTGCTTGGTTTTTGTCCCACGCGCAGGGGCAATGCCCACGCAGCCAAAGCGCTCGCACCACGCCAGCTGCCGGCACGGCCCCACCGAGAACGAAGCCCTGCTTAAATCTGGCGAAGGACTATTTGGGAAAACGAAGCTGCCTGCAAGTCGGGCTCCCTGCGTTTCCACAGCAACAGGGACGACGGGCTTTAATTACGGCAGCCACTTTCGGCAGGGGTGTCTCTCCGCAGGGCACCTGCTGAATGCGTTCGTGGGCGAAACGCCTCTGCCAAAGCAGGGAAGCCAGCACAGGGACACCCATGCAGTGTCCTCAGACTGAGAAGATTTCAGGGATCCAAGCATCAATCTCAGCATCGAATGAAAAGATGTAAAGGAAGGCGGAACCGTGCACGATGGGACACACAGGACCATCTTTCCATTAGACAGAACATGGATGATGCCCATCTCCCAAAACCACGACTCCAAAAAACCAGGGAACCCTGACACCAGCGGACCGTGGGACGAAATGGGAGGAAGCGGCTCTGCAAGATTAAGGAAGGAGCCAGAAGGTTTGTGCTCAAAGCAGGCAAAGATCATCCAGCAGCCATTTTCTACAGCACAAATGGAATGGTTTCTATTTTGAGAGCGGGAGATTAAAATAGCTTTAGTTTAGTCAAATCAGTCTCAAACGAGACAGGGAGGATGAGGATTGTAACCATATGAAAAATCAATTCTTTATAGAAAATACAGGGCTACATCAGATAAATCACCTCAAAATAGATGAAAAAGAGACAAGAACATGAATCTTTAATGAAGACACATCTACACATCAAAAAAATACAGAGATTAAACTTTGAATATTCATACTGAACAAGAGGAGCTCTGAAAAAGGAACGGAGTGAAAGGCACAAATCAAGCTACAGGAGAGCAAACCCTGTGTTTCCTGATGGTCAGGAAAAGGGGCTTTGGAAGCCCTCAGAAGGAAATGGGAATTGAGTTTGCTTCTTCCCTTGCCAGCAGGGACAGCAACCAGCAGCCTTGGGCACAAGGATTTGCTCTTCTCCGCTCCTGGGTCACACACCAGCCATGGGCACCACAGGTTTGCAGCTTGTAGGCCTGATCCTACACAAAACCTCCTCCAAGCTCCTACATACATCCTTTTTGGGGTTTCACAGCGGTGAAAAATAAACAAAGAGAAGCGAAGTGGAATGAAAGTGGGAATAATGCATGCTTACCTGTGGTAGAGCTAAAGACAGATTTCCTTCCCAGCACAAAGAGCATAGCAAAAGCAGTATTTCATTACCACTGCTGTAACAGGTGGGCTTTTACATCCAGTGAGAGTGAAAAAAAACCACCTCAACAGTCAGAAATTAACTGCAAGCAGTCAATAAATGAGGCTTTCTTCTCACTTACGGAGCAGAGGAGAAAGGCAAGAAAGAGCAGAACATGTGCTTACCCAACATGGTTATTTTCTGCAGTGCAATCTGTCCAGCAGCCCTTGACATATGTGCCACCCTTTCTGTTTGGAGAGATGGAGGCAGCAGAAAGCTGTCGATCAAGATGCTAAACCTTCTGTAAAGCCCTCCCCGGCGCTCTTTGCCCTGAAATGAGGGCTTCCATGGATGAACAGAAAACACTTAACTAGATTAAACATAGCCAGTTCCTGGCTACGCACAGATACAATTTGATTTGATTAATATAAATTTTAAGGAGCTGAGGCAATTCAAAGAACATAAAGAAGGATGAGGTGAGCCATGTTCCCTTTCCCTGCTTATCTGTACAGCAAGCCCCAGTCACTATGGGTGTGAACGGAGGAAAATCAAGGAGACAGCAACGCTCTTGGATTATTCTCAGAACAGCTTTGATGACAAAGAAAAGCTGGGGGTGGATGGGAGGAAAGAAGGATAAAAGAGCTTTTGGGATAGTTAAATCGCAGGACTATCTATTTTCGGGGAGGCAAAGCTCTTCCTTCAGGGGTATGCCATCTTATTTGACGTGCCACATCTGATGTCCCCCGTCAACCACAGCTCCACACCGTCAACCACAACACCATGATGCTCCCAAGCAGCCCTTTAAGCCAACCAAATAATTCAACAATGAAGGTGTGCCCTACTGAACGAGAGAAAAAGAAGAATTTCTCTCAAAACGAGTTTTTCCTCAGAGCCAAGGGCTCCCTCCCACGTGGCGGCGCGTGCCAAAGGGCCTCCAGGAGCCTGCAGAGCCTTTTGGACAGCCGATGCCAAGAAGTGTGAGCCAAAGGGCCTCCAGAAGCCCACAGAGCCCTTTGGATGGCCAACAATGAGCAGAAGCAACCCACAGGTCCCTGAGAAAGCTCAGAGGATGGTCTGGACAGCAGGGCCAGGGCTGAGGCCTCCACCTGCCAAGCAGAGCCCCCACACTCCAGCCGCATTGCTTGGAAAGCCACAGCAATCACCAAAACCAGCCTGCCCGGCCTCCAGACAGCCCTCATGCTCCCTAATAACAGAAAACAGAAATCACCACACCAGGACGGGGGCAGCTCTTCAAAACAGAAGGAAAATGAATCCACCTTCTGAAGTCGGCAGTCAAAACAGCATTTATCTCAAGCTCCCTGCCTAGGCACAATTAGCCTGAGCCAGCTTCGCAGCTCGACTTACCCTCCTGCTCTCCTATATTTATTCAAAACACCCCCGTGTTGCTTTATAGGACATCTGTCTGTCAGAAAAACAAAAAAACAAAAACGCTCCCATCAAGATCTTCTGCTTAAGCTCTCTACATGTACACGTATCATACCTTGGACACAGACTGTGTGCAGAGATACTGAAAACAAATGGCTCCATGCATAATCAGGATTTACATAACAACAGCAAGTTAGATGTAGAAGTTGTAGTCTCAAACATTACCTTGAACAAAAAAAAAAAAAATCATTTAAATATTTTGTATGTAAACAGCTCTTTGCATACACAGTGTGCTAGAACCTGATCTGGGGCCTTTAGACAGGGCTCGGGGAGGGAAGTGGCTGTGGAGCTATGTGAAGTCAAGGCTGGTTATACAAATAAACTTGACAAAGTATATGGAAGCAAAGACAACACTGCATTTGTTTTTTAGTTAAACTGTGAGAGTCGTATATCCTCCACTTCAGTCCTTGTAATTCCACAGCCACAAGGACAGACTGGAGATAGCATTTGTTGAATGAAAACAAAACACAGAACAACCACATTTTTTCCTAAAGCACTTCCATTGTCCCTAACCATGTTTGCAGCATGTTTATTTCAATTATTTTTCATATTATCTTGGCTGCCTGCATGTTAAATATATATGCACACACAAACATATATATGTATAAACGGAATTTCAGCACTGATCAAACAGAGAGCCTTTTACAGTGCATTTATGCATCTGCCTGAGGTGCAGTTTGGCTGCTGCAGCATCTCCCCTGAATCCTGTTACAGTGTTCTTGGAAAGAAACTACTTCGGCAGAACTGTCAAAATCCAGTCGTTTAAGATTCAAGTGAAAACATCAGCAAAGATGCATAGTATTAGCACCACATAGCAATGAGTGGTATGAGTGACAGGGGCTAAATATTAAGCAATCATCTTCTACCTCCCCCTTACAAAATGAAAAACGTGGAGGAGTAAGCGCTGAACTGCTGTTAAAGCATTTCTGCTCACTTCCTTGGTAGGCTCATTCTTTGTTTAAACAAAAAAAATAGGATTCTTAAAGGCAGACAAATCAAAATCATTACCGTCTAAAACAGTAATACAAATTATAATAAAATCAAAGGAAAAAATGACACTAAAGACACGTAATAGGTGGCACCTATGCAAAACCCCAAACTGGTAGCCACATGCAGAAATTAGGGATTTATATACACAAAGAATTAAACGAGAATACAGTTGTCCAATAGAAGTACAAGGGGACTCCAAGAAGGGTGCTCATCCTACAAGCAAAGAGGGGAAGGGTCAAGAGGAGTCTGGTGGGGTTAGGACGTATCACAGGACAGGTTTCCAACCACAACCCTTGTCCAGCAAGCAAAAAGTAAGTCATTAAAAATCAAAGGCCTAGAATTATGAAAGAAAAATACACTTAGTTTTTCGTAGACTTAATAATTAATTTGCAAAACATATAGAAGGCACTTACTTCAGTCGGAAACTCTGGTTCACCACATTTTGGGAAGAGAAGGGGAAAGGAGTGACACGCTCAAACGCCCCAACAGATCGGATGCTCCAAAGCCTAACTTCAGGCACCAGTTTTCTGTGCCCGTGGTCAAAATGGCTCCAGCAAGAGAGGCTGACAGAAGCATGCTACCTTGGGAAGGAGCCAACCTGCTTCTCCTCCTCCTCCTCCTCCTTCTCCTCCTCCTCGTCACTGCCCAATCTCTTCTCAGCATGCCGAAATTTCACATTTGAGATTCTGTGGGGGATGATACAGTTTTCCCTTCCTCATTTATTCTATCTATTCAACCCTTAAGAACTAGCTCTTAAACTACCAGCCTCACTTTGAAGGATATTACTTCATTAGCATTGCTTTTGGAAAAAGGTCTTTAAGAGACAGACAATTCAGCCTCAGGAGTACCTAGCCTCTTTGCATTCCCTAACCACAGTGCTCATTTTCCAAGCCAAGCACTTCTCAACAAGTTAGGTTAGGCTCACAGAAATAAAAAATTCAAACTCTCAGGTATTTCCATTTTTTTTTTTTTGTTACTCCCAGCCCATGCTAAATGTTTTCACGTATTTTATGCCAGACACTTAGACGAAACGTTTTGTAAACCTTTAAACCCTTTTTTTGAATTGCTACACCAAGCAAGAAACCCTACCAGGCAAAGCTCCTTGTGTACTAGTATCTGTAGAAAGTATCTGTAGAAGAAAATGCTGTCCCCTTGACATAAAGACCAACATCCACATGGGAGATCTCTAACCCTTTTCATAAAAAAAAGAGCAGTCCTGTGTGTCAAGACAATGAGACCCTAGAAATGCCATACACCATCTAGCCCTGCTGTAGACACCAGCCTACTCCTCTTAAAAGAAAAAACAACGGTAGCAGCTCTGTTAATAATGTCAGGTTAGCTTAATAAAACAGCATAAGCAGGTGATGGAGTATTTGGAAATACTCTGAAGCATTGGAACAGGCTGCCCAGCAGTGTCCCTATCCCCAGAGGTATTTAAGAAATGTGTGGACATGGCACTAAGGGACATGATTTACTGATGGGACTTGCTAATGGTTGGACTTCATGATCCTGATGATTCCCTGATTCAGTGAAAATAACGAAATTCCAGGCTTCTGTGCTCCCGTGAGCAACAGGGGACTACATAAGGCTGGGAACTAGTCAGAATTTCACCTGCAAAATACGAGTTCTTAAAATCCAGGTCTTGTCAGAATGGACTCCAACTTGCTACCAGGTTCAGAGCAGTCTCGAGCCTCACAGAAATAGTCCAGTGGGTCAGAAGGACTCAACCCCAGATCACCTTCACCTGTCAGTCACCAACAAGACAAGGAGTAACTAGAAAACGAGTGAGCACTTCATCCTGAGACAGGTCCTCTCTCTATTAAGCTTGTAATAATAGAAGTATAAGGGAATACACATCAAAAAATCTGCTCTATAGTTTCCATACTGACACAGTTAGGGGTCAGAAAAATACCTCCCATTTCTGTAAACAGCTGTTTAGTATTTAAAAAAAAAAAAAAAAAAAAGCAACCTTGATTTTCACATGCTTTGGGAGTTAAAAAGTTAAGCATTCAAATTTAAGTTTAATGAACCCAAAAGTGGGCATATAGGATAATTAAAAGCCCTTTCTGCCCCTTTTATGTGCAGCTTGACAACCAGAAGTGCAGTCAAGAACATGATGAGATTTTCATTCAAAAGAGACATCTTACTGTAAAAGCAGCACTCAGCCACAGACAACGCTGCTTCTTATTATCAGTCATGTGGGATGAGAAGAGAGAGACAAGAAATAAATTCCAAGGCAACTAGGCTGCCTCCAGGTATTGAATGCTGCTGCTGCAAAAAAAATAATACATAAGGGTCCTGAAGAGGCCATCCAGCTGAAAAATTTTAACATGGAAAAGGTAAAATCCTAGAAGTTACCCTAGAAACCTACTACAATAATGTAGCATGCTTTGGCTCAGGGAAGTAATCTGCATGCATTTCCCTTTATGAACTTCAGAACTGGAAATATGTGAAATGGGATCTACTGCTTGTCCATACAAACTGGTTTAACCGAACATGAAATTTTCGCTAAGTTTAAAGCCAGAGCTGATATTTCCTTTGTTCTTGGAGCATGTTCTGTTGCTTCGGCTTCAGTCAATGCTTTGTATCAGAAATAAATAGAAGTAAATCTGAACCTTAAAAGGTTTACAAAGAGTCTTGTATTTTTCACCAATTAAAATAAAATCACTGCAACTTTCCCATATGCTAACAAAAGATGGATTTTTTTAATTATTATTTTTTTAATGCTTGGTTTGGAGAAGAGCACTCCTGCTGGGATGCCAGCTAGCTGGAGACACACCTTCTCCACTGCCCTCCCTACTCCTTTAGGATGTGGGAATGCACACAGGGATATCCTTTGCTCCAACACACTCCCATTTAGCTGCAAACTGGGGGTCAAAGCATACAATGAACTACTGTGTGTACAACATCACACACAGTTAATTCAAAATACCTATACGCTATAGCTCTTAACCTTCATTTTTCCTATCAACACATTCTGCAAGTAAGCAGAGTTAATAATAAAAAACCAGCATGAATGATCTTTTGTTTTTTGTTTTATATTTAAAAGTACCTTGAAGCTTTTTGTTTTAAAGAAGTCTTTACCAGGGGGACCCCTGTTTCTCAAAGTTTGCACTGCACAAAGCACAATGAAACCAGGAGTCCTCGCTGTAAGGCGGGGTTATAAGGCTAGCTGGAAGTTTAACGGCGTTTCTAGGATTTCTATGGGAAAGCCTCACGGATAACTGTACAACTATAACCACATATGTATCCTAGGAGACCAAAGAGCTTTCGTATTTAAGAGCTTATTTCCCAGCCACGCTCTCAATACCCATCTCATGCATTTATAGCCGATACAAACAGCTGTGAGAAAGGAAGGAGTTGCTTTAATTTCAGCCAGAACATGCACTGACCTTTGCTTGCATCAGCACAAACAGTTCATTTTATTTCACTGCTACGTCTTTGTCACCTTCAGACTGAAAGGATGTCATAAATCCCTTGTAATTCATGAAATGTGCTTTTAAACTTGGATTTTACAACTAAGCAAAGCTCAAATTCTTAAATCTTTAAGAAGACAATTAGTATACGCACATGTAAATCACCAAAAAGCAGCCTAGTACAAGTGAAATTTAGACTCCTGACCACAGCCTTTTTGCAAAGCATCACCCTGTTAAACACAACATTTCAGAGAAACATCCCATTTAGGAAAGATAAATGTAAAAATAAATAAACAAACAAATAAACAGAAAGCATGAAACAGTTAATTCGAGACAGACTCACTTTACACTTTGGCTTAGAGAAGCCTACACACTCGAAACGGGCTGAATTCAGAGTATTTCCTGCGTTTCTTGTTTGTAATTCTCGCCAGAGGGTCTAGCCTGCAATTAAGCCCTCTGGAGAAGAGCATCTTCCAGAAGGCAGAGCCTGGAAACACCCAGGTACGATTAATTCCTCACCAGCCCCCGGCCAGCAGGGAGGCAGCTGGCACTGAGGATCCGTCACAAAACCTTTGGCAGCCCCTCTCCCTCCTCGCTTTTTCTTACCCTTTTTGCTCCTGAATTTGGAGGAGGAGAGGAGGGAGGCCAGCATACCTGCACAGGGCACGGAGACCACGCTGCTGTTCTCACGGAGGAGGAGGAGGGTAGCACATGACGACAGAGAACTTCAAGGAAAAAGGTTGTCAGCAGGCTGGTGGACCCAAATGAATTCGCCAGCGGGCAATCAAAAAGGAGGACCGGCCCCTTACAACCGCTGGAGCATCTCGCAGGGTTTGCTTTACTTACAGCAGGGAATCCATCTGCTCGCCTCCCCTCACGTGAATAGCTGGGGCCGTAGCAGCAGCCAGCATAAAAGATCCGCAGGCGTTCTCTTACGCCGTGTCCTTTTCAAATACCAACCCTAACATTAAAATTAACTGCAGGCTGAAATGTCGTCAGCAATTTCTCCCGAATGCATAATGAAACAGGGCTACTATATCTGGCGCCTTACTTCTTTTTTTTTTTTAAGCACTCCCGGAGAGCATGTGTGGGTATCACACACACAGGAATAGTTCCAATAACTCCACGCATAGAGCAGAGCAGCTTTACGGCACACGCAGGGCATTTCAAGCCCCCGTCACGCTGTCCCTGAGCTGCAAACCATATGCAAAGCCTGCTCCAGACACGGCGTTTCCAGGAAAAAACAGCAAACTGGATTATATAATCTTATTTCTTATCTCCTCCTCCTGAAGAAAATTGTATTATGAGAAAATAAAATTTGAAGTTAAAGTTTTAAAATGTTTCCCAAACCAAGCTTACTTTAATAATTTTCAGTTTCTGTGGGTTTATAATTCAGTATCTTGATACTAGATGGGTGTTTGGTGCAGAAAGTGTACATCTTGAATTATTCTGCTTTTGTCCAAAAAATAAATAAATCTATTTTTCTTTCAAAGTAATTTCCCTGTTGTTTTCTTTTTCTTTTTTTTTTTTTGAATGATAGATGTCATGAATATTTGCAGACCCACAAACTACAAACCACTGTGCTCCACAGTGGCCACTACTTCTATAAAATCCAGGATGCTGGGCTTCAGTAACCCCATTTTCAAGTTGAATACCTAAATATTACTATCCCATTTTACTGTACCTAATAGAAATGCCATGCAGCAGTCTACTGCCACCTAAATATGGTAACTGCCACATCCCTCATGGAAATGTCCCCTTCCTTCACTTATATTGTTCCATCAAGTGGGGAAAAAAAAGCCCTAAACTTACAAACGAGATAAAAATTAGCAGCAGATGAACGTGCTCCAGATGAGAAGGGTTCAGCTCGATGGCTCAATGGATGCTTCAGAAGACTTCAGGGTGGCTTTATACCATCCTCTGTCTGAGAAAGCACGATTACAAAGCAAATTGCATTTTGAAACCGTACCGAAACTGCTTTTCTCAACTCTTTTTTGGCTTGATGTGGTCTTAAATAAATGAAGGTAGATAAACAGCATAAAGAAGACCGATGTTGTTTTGGTTCATGGGGAAGAGCTGCATGGTCTAGAGGAGACAGCAGCCCTGGTGGAGCCACCAGCCCCGTGGAATAACTTGTCAATAACCCGTCAGATGAGAAGCGAGGGCCATCCTGCTCCTTCCTGTAAGATAAAACCTGCAGTGGTATTTCAAAGACCCAGGGAGTGCTACAGAAACTTTACACATCTGTTCGAGACGTTTACAGCGGCACTTAAGTGACAGCCTCGCTGGTATTTACACCAGGCTAGGGGGTTTTGTTTGGTTTTGGGCATTTGACAGGAACACACTATCTCATCCAGGAACCAATATAAATTAATCCTGGCAAAAGCATGCAGTTGTTAGCACACCTTCTCGGGGCTTCCTTTAGCACGCAAGTGTCATTAACTAAAAAACCCAACAGCCATGTCTGTAAGTGATTGCTATGATTTTTTTTTTCTAGGATTTTTAGGACAGCGAGTATGGATCTTATCCATACTGTGAAACAGTCCAGCAAAACTTTGCACAGCAATGTGAGTAAAACCAGGGTCCTCACCTCCATCAAGCTACATGGACATCCTGGTTTTGAGCCCCAAAATTGCTTTCCAAAGCCACGAAATCAAAAGAGCTGGATGGTTTAGGGGAACATGTCCTCTTTGAGCAATGAACCTACTCCCTTCATTGACATGGAGTTATCTCGTGGACTCTGCAGACCTAGCAGTGCTTTGCAGTCAGGAAAATTCAGATTTTAAGTTTTGATTTCAAGCAAGCATGTAACGTGATCACAGCATTTAACATCCCAATGAGCAGCTAATGAGATTTTATTAAAACAAACAAACAAAACCACCCGTATTATACTACCCTCAATAAAGAAATAGCTATTTCCTAAGAAAGAGGTAAACAACTTTGACCCTCATTAAAAAGTTGAGAAATGTCCACACCATCACTAAAATATAATTAATACGCATCCTTTAGAAGAGTCCAAAGGACCAATTTAATTAACCACCCGCTGATTTCATAAATGACAAGAACACAGAAAGGTAATGGCACCTTATAATTGAAAAAGTCCCGTTGATTTAGCTAAGCAATTGTACTGCTCTGTGTTGTGCATAAATATGAGGAAAAATGCTCTCATCTCTTTACATTCTAACTTTGTGAGGTGTGAGGGAAGAAGACAATGAGCGTGATACAGTCACAATATATTCCACTTATTTAATGCCTTTACCTAAGAACCTCAATGTCAGTGGTAACTATTAAGGTTTTAACCTTTACGAACTCTTTTGATGGGCTTTTTTTCCCTCAGCTTACATATGGAAATAATGAGCTCACCTGAAGTTATTTGCTTGTGGTACTTGTCTCATCCTACACGAGGAAGAAATACCAAAATACCCCCATCCCTGATTTGAAACCACCAGCCCATGCTCTCTTGAAGAGCGCAGAAGAGCAGGAGGGTGGAAAGAACAAACAAACCAGTTTTATTGCTATGCCACTTCAAACGAAATATTGCCTGATGCAGGGATTTAGTTTATATCTGTGGTTCTCCCACTTTTATACAATGGGATCCTCCTTAAGCCCCATGAAATATTTCTGCTGAGGATCTTGTAAACTCATTTTGCAATTTCTCAACATTTTCCTTCAGGTGGGAAAAGCTTCCTTTCAACTGTTACATCCTTCGTTAAGGCTGCAGCAAAGCAGCTTTTATCATGCTAGGAAAATAAGGCAAGAAAATACGTGAAAGGCCTTTTCTCTTTTTTTATTGGACTTTTCAGGGATGAATCTGAACTGAATTCATCTTCCTTCTGGCGTTCACAAAAACTTTGTGCTGCTACATTACAGCCATCAAAGTCTATCTGAATATGAAAGAGTAACAAGTGCATTTATAAGCTGTCCATCTCCTTATCCAATGCGCGCATGGAAAGCATTCATTTACACTTGCTTCGTGGCATACATAATTAAAAAAAAAAAGAAACAGACTGGGCAGATTCTTCAAGCATAGCAGTCTCCACTGAAACGGCAATCACTAGGCTAAAATACTGGACTGGGAGCACTCACAACACGCCACGAAACGAGCCGTAGCGGCCTGACCCTGCAGCAGCCCTGGTATGCGAGGATGGATGCAGCTGCCTCGTAAACCAGCCCCCAGCCCGCCGGTCCCACCTGTCCCTGGGATGACACGAATGACTTTACGTGGCATTGGCTCTCTGCCCGCCTGCCACGGGAAAAGCGTCCCTCGATATAAATTATGCCACCAAGTGCTGATGGCAACGGGATCGCTGTGCGCTGGGTCTAGCTGAAGCAATTAGTTGGCTTGTGCGCATTAAATACACATTTCTGCCATTTCGCATCTCACAGAGAAATCCTTACCGATCGGTATTAGCTATCCGTGTTTGCTGTTCCTGAGGGCTTCCCATTCTCCAGCCTTTATGATATTTGCTCAGCCTGTAGCAGACCATCACCAGGCCTACCTAGCTGCGTTTGCTGCCTGTCGGCAGCTTCCAAGCGCAGCCAGATATGTAAACAGCTCTTTAAAATGATGAAAACTCCCGTTACTTTTATGCGCCGTGGTTTATTTACTAGTTAGATGAGGAAAGAAGGGTTCTTAAATAAATACCAGACGGCATACGCTCTATTCATTTTTGTAAGTCCTTCCTGAAGGCTTTCCAGCTTTCAAGTGTTAACTCTTCAGAAGTGTTCCCAGCAAACCAGCAGCTCTGCCCGTGCCCCAGGAACAGCTCCTCCGTGCTCATTTTCAGTGCTCCCTCACTCCTTTATCCTTCCTCTGAGGACTCTGTTAGGCACCTCACTGCAGAACTGAAGACGGAGCTGTTTTCCAATGGTTAATTCTGATGACTCCTGCATGTTTTCAGGATGTATTCAGCCTGTAAAAGTGGTTTAGATTTTCTGCTTCTGAACGCTAGAAAGAATATATTGCTTAAATTGTAATGCATCATTCAACTGCCTGCAGCCTCCAGAATGATCTGGCCTGCTCAATATTGCTGACTCGTTCCTAACATTTACTACTGCAATAAACTTTATCAGAAATGCTTGCTTTCCTCCATGACACTAATATATTTTGAAAGAAAACGATGCTCCAAAACTCCTTTAAAGAACTCCATTTACCCATTATATTCCTCACCAACAGTTTGCTCTTGAGTGGTCTTCCCTAGAGTAAACTGCCACGGTGCACAGATTTCACTACTAGGGTTAAGTGGGTAAGAAATACTAGAAAGCAGAGACTGACCACAGCTAGAGAAAGGCTGAGCCGCACAAACATTTGTTATAAGTATCATATTCCACTGGGGAAGATTCTCACAGATTTATGCTGTTGGGGTACGTCATCAAAAGTCACCTGGGATGTGTGATAGGGAAAAAGGAAAAGCACAAGAGAGCTATGAATCTTTCACAGAACATCAAAACTTGCCATTGAAGCGAGTGGAAATGTAACTCTGGATCCTGAAAATGATTTTCCTCAAAACCTTCCTGTAGGAATTCTTGCACTGCTCAAGTTTTGTTTTTTTTTTGTTTGTTTTTTTTAAACAGGTTAAGGGCTGCCTGTTTTCCCCAAGTGATAGGCAGATTGATTTCCCCAAGCCTCCTGCCATACAAGTTTTAAGAGCTGGCGCAGTGGTGTTTGGAGGCTTGTTTGTGCCACTTACTATCTCAACAGGCAGTGTGGAGGGGAAGTCATACACAAAAGTCCTTGCTCTTGCCTCCTGGTGATCTCTGAACCCATTTCTATGGAAACAGGGGATGGATGCAAGAAGATAAGTTATTAAGTCATCAGAATATATACAGAAAAATAATTAATTTTACAAGTTACACAGGGGAAATAAGTATTACACGGGAAATAATTGTTTCTTCTAGATAAATTTCAGCTTCCTTTAGGTCATGGCATTGAGAAGGAACATAAATCAAGGGATTTACGACACTTTAAATAAGTTTCACAATGATAAAGCTCACTTAATATATTCACGTATTTAACTCACGAGCTACCACTTTCACTATTCTAAAAAATTAGTTTACAAGTAATATGTATTTCATTACCATTCCCGGTAGAGAATCTTACTGAAATTTTACAAGACTAATGAATATCAACAATACAATTTCATGCTGAAATACAACTTAAACTTTTAAACTTAAAAATTCTCACTTAAAGCACAAATCACAGTGCTTACCACTACACAATGACATTATTTCAGTGCATTAATATCGCTTTTTTGCCTTCCTGCCCTCCCTGCCACCGAACAAGCCTTAGGTTTCATTTCTACCACTGAACAGCCCTTCCTTTAGTTGGTATGCCACTGGAGAGCCCAATTTATGAAGCATCAGAGTCTTGACTTGAGCTGGAACTACTGCTGCCAAAGAGCTCATCCTTACAAAATTCTCTTTATATTCTCAAAATTTGGATGAAACTGAAAGAAAGTAAAGTCCAAAATGCTTTTCAAGTTTTCTCTGCATATCAACAGCCCAACTGCCTCGACACCAACTCTTCTGCACAGAATCGAGTTCCATACAGCCCACTGAAACTCTTCAACCCTGCCACTTGTAATCTTTCAGCAAATACCTCCTACCGACTATTTGCATTTCCCAACCTTTCCCGTAACTTTGAGTTATAAGAACAGCCTCAGGATGGCTTTTACCAGCGCTATCTCATTTCTGATTTCAGGAGACCAGAAGAGCATGCATGCTCACCACGTCTCAGCTGAGATGCCTTCTGGCTCACAAACCCAGACCTTCTCATGCCATCTCAGATAAGCGTGACTGTCTCCCAACATCTCTACTGGTATTGCAGCTGGAGGGTTATTTTTAAAACGTCCTACGTGTGTGTTATCTGCTCCTTTTTTTCTTAATGAAATAAAAATTAGGACAAAATTATTCAAACAAAATATGCAGACTACCTGCCATAAAACTGACCTGGCAGACAACCTTAGCATTTCTTCGGGACACCAGATGTCCCTAAGCTCAATTTTCTCACTTGAGAGGGATCCACTGCACCAAGTACTTTACATAAACAATTTCTTATTAAAAAAAAAAAAAAAAACAGTTGGGGATGAATTTACTTCTTTCTGTGACAAAAACTTGTGGCCTCAGAAGCTTCAGGATTGTTAAACTCACGAAAAACTCTTAAATTAATAAATAAATAGCTGAGAAAATGTTTCTCCCAGAATCACTTTGATGCGTAACTAGAATGGTACTTCTCCTTTGCTGCAATATTATGTAGCGGTACTAACTCAAAAGTTCAAACCATTTTCATTTCCTTATTACTAGTAGCAATCTAGGAAATACTGCCATCAATAGTAAATCTACATGAAGTCGCACTCCTCTGGTGCATTTTGTGCATAGCAATCAGTTCATAACGCAATCTCGTGTTGTTTAAAATTCAGTTTATTCTTCAATTACTCTGCTAGCCCGACTCTAATTTATTATATTTTCTGGTACATTTGATTTTGGATATTATGACATCTTGGCTCATGCCATTAGAGGGGAAACATAAAATGGTGAGGACGTCTAGGGACAGCTGAGAATAAGATAGCAACAGCCTGGAAAATTAAGAATATCACCGTCTGTACTCGGCTAGACCTCAGCAGTAAAAGTACCTCTGGCAATATTTCTCCAGCCCAGGCGTGACATCCAGGACTCGCCTCGGGGCCACCGTAAAACCTCAGCAGGCACAGCGTGGCAGCCCAGGCACCTCACAGGTTGTGAGGTTCCCTCAGCTCACTGGGTGGATCTGCAGCTACACCAAGCCAGAATTGGTGAGTTTGGTCATTCTTTTCACCTTTTCTGTCCGTTTTGAAACAGACTGGGGAAGCTTGGCTTAGAGGTGATCCTTTCTGCTCAGCATTGGTTGGGCTGCAGCTGGAGTGCTGGGTCCTGTTCTGGGCCCCCCAGTACAGGAGAGGCCTGGGCACATTGGGGAGAGTCCAAAGAAGGGACTCCAAGGTGGTGAAGGGGCTGGAGCATCTCTGCTGTGAGGCTGGGAGAGCTTGGGCTGCTCAGCGGGATCTCATCCGTGTCCCTAAATCCCTGAAGGGAGGGTGCAGAGAGGCCGGAGCCAGGCTGTGCTCAGTGGTGCCCAGTGCCAGGACAGGAGGCCATGGGCACAGCCGGGCACCCAGGAGGCTCCCTCTGAGCACCAGGCAGCACTGCTGTGCTGGGCGGGTGACGGAGCCCTGGCACAGGCTGCCCAGAGAGGCTGTGGGGTCTCCTCCTTGGGGAGCTCCAAAAGCCGCCCGGACGTGGGCCTGGGCAGCCTGCTCTGGGTGTCCCTGCTTGGGCACAGTTGGCACCAGGGGCCTCTGGAAAGCTGGGGATTGGCATGGGGGGAGGCTGAGGAATGGGAATGGAAGTGCCCAGGGGACACTTTGGCACTGTGACACCTCTTGGCCCAGCTTTCCTGCTGCCCAGAGCACCAAATAAAGAAATATAATCCCAGCCTTGCTGCTGCTCAGCATGCACAAAAGAAACCAAGCCATTTCCAAACGCAACTGATACTACACCAATTGATTTTTTTTTGTTAGCCTTGCGTCCCCTCAGTCCTAGCTACCAAAGGCCATTTCTTTCTCCCAGCATCCAAGGTGAAGTGGCAGAGGGCAGCCAGAAGCTTTCACAAAGGATGTTTTTGGAGATCACAGGCAGAAGCGAGGGCTGTGCCTCCCCGCTGGCTTGCCGGCCGAGCACGTTCACCTTCAGGGCACGGCGCCAAGCCCACCTGCTTACTCAGGATTTTGCCAGCAAAGGCAGCTCTCAACGCACTGATTTGTCCTTCGAAGACGCATCCTATTCTGCTTAGTTTTCCCTTCTCCTGCTACATCTTGCCTGCGATCTCGTGCATCCAGGGGAAGAATGCTGCTGGGGAAGAGGACCTCCGAATGTCTTTCCCCATGGCAGATTCTCACAATTTCAGGCAAAAAATAAAAAAAATAAAAAAACACAACACAACACATCCCTGCACAGCTTGCACTGTCCCAAGAAATTCCACACTGGGCTCTGAATAATTCATATTTACACAGAGGACTGGGATTGAGAGACACTTCCCTCTTATTAAGCCCCATCCCATGCCCCAGAGCACAGGTGCCACCGTGATGATAACAGACAACAGTTCCTCTCATTTCGGTGTATGGGTATTATGAAAAACACGCCCATGAAATCTTAAAAAGCAAATGACAACTCTGGCTCCAACCCTTTTCTCTCCTGAATTCCATACACTCATAAATAACTTGTCTATATTTATACTGCAAATCAATTCACACGCTCTGGTGCCTTAGTGCACCTGCTCTCATTACCCTATGTTGGAAGTGAACCATGAATTGAGACAGGAGACTCAATTTCCCTTCCCAACGTGAGGACAATAATCATCATTCATTTACGTTGGGAAGCTGCATTTGGGGTGCTGCCTAGAGAATGCAGTGTCGACTTCAAAGTATGCACCAAGAGAAGTAGGATTTGTATACAGAATGATTTGATAATCTGAAAAATCCCTCAGTAAACAAAGGAAGTTTACAGATAATCGTATTAGAGATTAGAGTTGTTTTACAACAATGCATAATATATTCTAGAACATCTGGGAAGAAAGCCGGTAGTTTTAAAAATCAAAACCTTGGGGAAAAATATTTTCCCCCTCAAACAGAAACAGTAATTCACTTTATTAAATCCTAATCCTCTCCAATTCATGTTTAAGGCAGAGCATTTTTCCACTAAAGAGTTTTATCAACATACTTAAATACAACTCTATGAATTAAATATTTAATACATTTAAGTACAGTTTTAATATCTCATCACTGCTCTTGACAAAATAATTTGTTATTCCTTTTCTTTCGGTTGTTGCTTCCATCTTCTTTCAAATTTGAGAAGCAGGCTTATTTTAAGTCAGAAAACTACGTAACTTTATCCTTAAAAAAAAAAAAAAAAGAATTTTTGGATTACACTAAAATGTATTATATGATGATAACAAAAGCAATCTGATGTCTGTCCTTTTATGTGCACCTATGCATCAGCTGGAAAATTAGGACAATAACTCATGTGTTACCTTATAAAAGTTTATTACTTTTCCATCAGTAATTTACTGTTTTCCAAATTTTTGTTGTGACAGTTTATGTGAAAATCCCCCCAGTAAGACCCAGACATTGTTCATGACATTTTCTACAATCAATGTTGATAGCATTTATACAGATTTTCTATCTAAACAACACATCACTCAAGCTGCTCACCACTCTAACTGCTGATAGCACCAGAAGAATAAAGTTACTCTACAACCAACAAGTAAAAGCAAAGCTCGAGCGAACAGCAGTTAAATTGGTAATAACAAAAAACAAACAGACAAACACAACACACATTTTGGATCAGATTTCTATAAAGCGTCCTTTGCTAGAAATAAGTTTGGAAAGACTTCTTAGTCAAGATCTGAAAAGAAAGAAAAGTGAGCAAAAAAATGTTGAAAAGATTAAATACTTTTTTTTCCCCCTTTTTTAGGCTTTGTTTTATTTATAAATAGAAAATTGTTTATATGTAGAAACTTACTATATATAAAGTTAGAAGTAGAATGCTAACGAGATTTGTACCAGCAGCAATTCAGCCCCAGAAAAGAAATCCCATAATGGGCGCCTTGCTCTAATCACATCATCCTAACTGTGCTGAATTCGGTTACTCTCCTGTAAGCAGAGCCAGGCAGAAGGACTCTCAGGCCCACAAAGGACCCCATGAAGTCACAGCTGCAGATTAAATCGTACAATCAAGTTGTAGGGATGACTGAGCAGTATTCAGCATGTGATGCACCATCTGAAAAACAGAGTATGTGGGACAGGCATATATGGGATAGCAGCTATTCCTAACACTACTGCATTGTACTGAAGTCTCTTATCTCCTCCATTTCAATTTAACCTTAAAATTTAGCAGGTTTTCAGCTATGCATTGCCTCACCTATTAGAATAAAACATCTTTTATCCTTACCTGAGTCGGTATCATAGCTAAACCAGGAATATTTCCTCTCTGACCCTTTGAGGCCAGAAATCACAGCATGATGTTGCCGTTACTGCATCCTAACAGCACTGGAGCTCTGTGAAATGAGTTGCCTTTGCTAAACTCGAGATTGTTATTTAAAGACAAATGATAGCTGTTGCGAGATCTGTATTGTTGCAATAATTTATAGGAAATAACATGTCAAGCTGTTTCCAAAAGTTCTTTATCAACCAGCTGGCACTTCATAATGTCACGACTCTTAGCGATGAACATTTCCTGGCTTCACAGCTTTCCAAACTTTTCAAAATATTATTTAGGAAAGTATTACACTTCCGTGGCATTTCTGCATTAGCACGGCACACATCCCTTACTGAAGAAAGAGCTATAACAGTTTCATTTCACAGCCCAGTAATCCAAAATTCTGCATTACCACTCACTTCAGTGTTAATTTTCCCATAGATTCTCTTTTTCTGCTTACAAGGCAAAGACAGCCCAGGTCAAGAGCATAGACAAGCTGTGCTGCTGATTCTCCTTTTTACAACTACTGATTCACCTTCACTTTTGCTTTACTGGAAAGTTATTTTCCCCACAGAAAGCAGGAGAGCCACAGTCAATAGATAAGTCAGCAGCTATCAGTCAAAATGGATTTCAGAGGGGAAAAAACTCCCCACAGCTAAAAATGCAAGTATTATTTATACAGAATCATGCCCACACTGTAAAAATACACCAAGACAGCTTGCTGCCGTACACACGGTGAAGCCTAATTCAGCTCGTCTCACTTCCAGCCACGGACACATATCACGAGCTGTAGGACATAAAAGTATCAGCACTGCACAGGCGTGCTGAGCCATCCAGCAGATAATAGGTACTGCACAGCGGTTACTTGGCAGACTAAGTAGAACGATACCTTTTTTTTTTTTTTTTTTACAAGTGATTCAGAAAAGAAACGCATTTGGTTGGTTGTCACTGAATTCTTATGAAGCTTTGTAGTGTGCAAGTGAAGATCCAACACACACATCTTTGTAAGGCTTTCAGATAAAATGCTCGACAGGCCCACAAGTACACAAATGTATCTGCATTTTTTAGCCCCCTAGATGAGATCAATTCTACTTTCAGCACTTACAAAACATCAGAATAGTTAAGAAGCAAACCGAAATTCTGAAGGCATTCAATACTGCACAAATAGCTTTTTACATTCCTTTCCTATAAGGCAGGAAGCCCTGTGATTTTCAAAGCTTCAACCTTAATTAGAAGAAGCAGTGACAGATTAGTAATGGACTATTTGTAAAAACAGTGCTGGAATGGACTTATACTGTATAATTTTTAATATAAATGGAAGAGCTAGCACAAATACAGGACTGTTTTACTAATTCATCAAGATCTTCACTTCAGGTGAGCTTCATTAGCTGCTGTCTGTAACAATAAAAGGCTGAGAAAACCCCTCTAGAACAGGAAATAAAGACAGGAAAAAGAACCTGCACAGGAGGCAATCCTAATCAACCTATTATGGAAGAAGCTTGGCTTTTTAATAAAGTTCTTAAAAGTTATTTCAATTAACAATAGGGGCATCCCCGTACTGTATGAAAGATGCAACTTAAGCTGTATGAACATAATGGAGTTTACAGCATTTAAAAATGACCAGAAAGCATATAGAAGTTAGGATCTATGTGGCCCCGTGATGCATCAATCAGCTATTTCAGTCTGGTTACAAACAAATTTTAAACTTGACAGAGAAAAAAAATTACAACAGGAGAAAATGATGATGTGGGGCAGGGCAAGAGATCTACTAAAAAGTGTAAAAATGTATTAAGGGGTGCACTATTAAGAAATAAGTTAACTAGAGAGGTAAAAATAAGTAGAAATAAGGCATCTTCTCCATGAGGTCGCAATAGGTGTTAACTTTTTTTCTGATTTTGAGCCTCCAAATGTGTAGAAGCAGCTTAACATCCATACTTAGGGATCTGACTTACTGCAGTCCATCAGTCTCCTTATGGGTATGAAAATCTCTAGAGCCCTCCCTGCACTTACTGAGGCGCTGCACCACGTGCTAGGGCTTTTGCTGCTGCTCTTCACATCTCCTCCTCTGGTGGGTGAGTCACTGCCTGGCACACCAGGTAAAAACAGGCAGAAGATGGACTTTGAATGTGTTGCTCTGCACACAGGCTGTTCCTGAAGGTGGTAAAGAGCTAACTCTGTTGAAATCAAGATGTGGTTAGTGTAAGAGCTTGGGAGACTTGTTGGGTTTCTTGGTTTTGCTTTGTTTTTGCTGGTGTAGCAGGTAGCAATGTCAATTAGGGGAATGATTTCGATGACAGTCATAGGGAACACTTGCTGACACACCTAATTTCATCTGGGACTAACACAAGGTGCACAGATAAATGCACACTCATGTTATGACAAAATAAACGCACTGACTCAAGAAGGCTCGCTGATACCAGCCAACCTTCTTTATTATTATTATTTTTATTTTTAAATGAAGACTTGAATCAGGAATGCCAACCAAAACTTGATAGGCAGAAAAATCTAGCTTCTGAAACGTTGCTTGTGTATTCAAAAAACCCACCGTGCACTGGCCCTTTCACAGTAAACACAAAATTCCTGTGGCAGAACACGCCAGCTTATCCAAGCACAATGCAACAGCCACTGCAAAGAACTTTCCATAGCCTGGTTTCGGTATACAACTCTGACATTTTTACCTCCATCTGTTAGCTCTGCTTGAATTTGCACTTCTGCTACATCAGATACTGCTGCTGCTGCCCCAGCGGTCTTTTTTTCTGTGTATGAATTCAGAAATGAGGATTAACGCCCAATCTGGAGAACAAAGAAAGCCACAGGAAAGTACGAATTTTAAACCCTCTGATATTATTTGGCCTTTCAGGGTGAAAATTTTGAATATAATACTGCATTAGTGGAGAGTTGCCTGACTGCAGTCAGTAAGGATGAACTGTGCTCCTTCCTGATGATTCTCCAACCAGCCAGCCCACAGGGATGGGTAACACCAACATCCTGACAGGTTCCACGGGGCTCGAGGAAGCTCTTCGGAGATAATCACGAAAATGCAAACTTGTAATGTTATCTCAGGGGGCTGGGATGGGGAGAGCACGCTTTGAAATCGCTCCCCCCTGTAAATAATTCCCTGATGCAGAAGCAGGTAGCTGGCCACTCATTTCCCCCTTGTGTGCTGAGCAATATTTGCCAGTGCTGCACTCCCCCAGTCAACCTGACCCCAAATCCCTGCTCTGCCCTCTACAGCTACTGTTCCTTGGCCCAGATGTGTGCTCCCTTAACGCATACCACTGTCAGCTGTGCTCTATTCCAAGCAGCACAGCAGTAGGAACAAGATAAATAAGTCTATTTCCATCCTTTTCATGATCTAAACCTACCACTTGCTGTTGTTTACTACATTTTAAAACAGGATCTCTTCGTATACTGGATATATTCCTCAGTCAGGCTGAATTTTGCTCTGCAAACAACTGTTCTTCATAACAATTCTGCACACTCCATCAAACTGTAGTTAAGCGTTAGCAAATCTTTGCAAGGAAATATAAAACCACATCTTCCTCTGCAGCACGAAGGGAGAACAGCCTGGCAAACCCAGCATCCACCACTCCAGCCTGAAGTAAACCAGCTCTACCCTTCCACAGACTGACAGGCAGAAATTAACTTCGGAAACAACATTGATTTGACACTATTATAACCTCACAATCACTTCATTGACTGATTTGATCTGCTCTGCTGTAATGACAGCAAGAAAATTCGAGACATTCCTAACAACATGCCAGAGATCCAGAGCAACGTCACCACTTGTTTGCTTTAAACAAAAACGAGACTGCAAATGTTGACCTAAGCTACTGCAAAGTTTCATTTTTAAATAAAAATACATTCTACTAACCGGATGGAAAAAAAATCACAGAAATGCAAAATGTAATTTAAAATCTATTTTCATAGAATCACAGAGTCATGGAATCATTAGGGTTGGAAAAGACCTCCAAGATCATCTGGTCCAACCATCCCCCTACCACCAATGTCATCCACTAAACCATGTCGTAAGTTATCTGATTTTATACCAATCTGAATACTTAGAGAAGGTTTTGTTTTCACCATTTAATGCACAACTAATAGTGAGAGACTTGGCTTGGGCGCCCTCTTTATCAGCCTTTACCAAATTTCAGAAAGGAAGCTGTCCCAAGTTATTCATAAAACTCTCAGTAATTGAAATAAACAGCTCAGAACATGGAAAGGCCTGACATTTAGGTAGGTCTGTACCACCACAAATACTTGATGAATGAAGGAGGAGCCTGCAGCACTGCAAAGCCCGCTGCAAGGATGGAGGCAGCATCCCAGTGTGTGCCAGGAGATGAAGCAACCCTCAGTCCCAAACCAGAAGTCATCACCTGTATCATCTCGCACAAAAGACAGCACAGTCAGGGTGAAAACACACAACAGGCTTAGCCCATGAACTTTGTGAATATGAATCCTGACCCTGAGACCATTTACACGCAGGCTTAACGTTAAGCCCAAGAACAGGCCCACTAATTCCAGGAGAAATACCTGGATGCTTACAATTAAACATATCTAAGAGACAGATCTGTAGGGCTGGGGCCATAAGAAGCACACACTGCAACATCATTATTTTTATTGCCCCATGGGCATCGTGACATAACGGTTACATCATTAATGATGCTTAAGTGAATTTTCATCTTCAAAAGGCTCCACAGCTCCTAAACAAACTCCATAGACCCAATAAAGCAATTAAGAAGCACAAGATTCACTGATGTCACGTTAAATCGATTCTGCAAACCAAACAAACTACGAATTTTCAAATATCAGAGACAAGCCACTGACTACATCTAATCTGTAATCAGCTTCCTCTGGTGCCTTTTACACCAGGGAGCATTTTATCACTGCATGAATGCTGTTTTCTTACTAGTTATGGCCCTTAATATCCCATAGCTCTTTAAACAAGCAGCATCTTGCTGATTTATGACATTAATTTATATTAAACCGATGTCTAATACACATCATATGCCTACACATTTCCCTTCTCAAGTGATATTGTTGGTATTGCCTCTCCTTCACAGATGCTTTCACATATATTAAGACATCTTTTAAGAGCATAGGAAAAATGGGAGTAAAAAAGGGGTGTATTTCAAAGTATTTTCAAGCAGACAGTTATTACTAGAAGCTAACAAACTTCTGCTGGTTTTTAGTGATTCAGGCCCATAAATATGTAGAGAAGTCGAGGTTCAAAGGCCATTTAACACTGGAAAAGCCTTATGACACAGAAGTTTCACTGAGGTCACGAAGGCTTCCACGAGAGCAGATGCCAAACACTGGCAAAAGCTGCCTTCAGTAGGCGTGTTTTTTAAATTAACAACTCTCTCTCTCGAGAGCTAAACTTTTCCACGCAGTCACCTGCTCGCATTCCTCTTGCAAAGACTCATCTTTAAATTGCAGCTTCTTTCATTATTTATTTATTTTTCAGGGAAGGTTTGAGTCCTGTCTTGGGAAATGGAGTTGGTTTTGCCAATCGTAGACGCGAGTCCAAGGCCACGGGTTCTCTCTTGTGAAGTCAGTAACCAGAGTTAGTGAGTAAGAATAGGTACAGGTGGGATTTCATTATAGAAAACCCTCATTTAAAACCATGCATTTTATTTGTGTTTATTCAGAGATTCCAGTTTTAATAGCTCAAGCACTTAAAACCATGACATGTCGTACGTTTTTCCTTGAAAACAACATCAAAACCCTAACTGGGCACAACAGCATTCCTCCCAACTCCCTGAATCTGAGGTTAATCATCTCGTACAGCACTGTCATCGGGAAACAGCAGGTTCCTCCCTCAATAAACTCATCATGCTAGGAAACTAAATGCAAGAAGGACCCCATCAGGTCTCCTGGCCCCAGAAAGTAAGCTTGTATACCTTGTTTCCACTTGGAGGAAATTTGTTTTAATAAAGCCCTGGCAGCATATGGTCATAGCACGCCGATTTTCCAGGCGGTGGGGCCACTAACTGGAACCATCTGATGTTTCCCCCTAAGCCTCCTTGATCTGCTGCTGGATTGCAGCTTAGAATAAAGCACCGCGGAGCCAGGAGGAATTGGGGAGAGGAATGATAGTAATAATAATAAAATCTGTAATTCAGATAGTTTGTTTAAGAGAGCCTAGCTCTGAACGATTTCCCTTCTGAACCAAAGCTCGGACACGTCTACGATTTGGGATTTATTTCCAGAGACCATCAGCCGTACCCCACAGCCACGCCGTAACAACCACTTTTACTTTGCAGGCGCGGGTTGGAAAACAAGCCCGTGCTGTCGTGTAATTAAAAAAGGAATTAAACGAAGCTCAGAAGTGCTTAATAGTGGATTTCGGCAGAGGTAAACAGCCGGTGCCACGCATGAGGAGCGCGGTGGGAGAAGTCACAGGGGACAGGCGTGTTTGGCACTCCCGCAGCAATTGTTCCCTCGCCTCGCTGGCTGAATATTGAAGGCGAGACGAGCACATTTCGAGCACGCCGCCTGCAAGTTGCCAAGAGGCCGGGTTTTGGGGCTCCCCGACCACACTCCCAGCAGCTGAAAGCCCAGAAACGGGGGGCAAAGCCGGTGCCGGGGCGGGCTGGAGGAGCCGCCAGCGACCCGGCACGGCACCGAGCCCAGCTCCGCCGCACCTCCCCTCTCTTATCCTCCAGCAGCCGAGCTCAGGAGTCCCCGAGCTGCTTTAGGACCCCCCAAATTTCCCCCCCCCCAAAAAAAACCACCGCACTTGTTGCCTCCCCGGCTAGGCCCGGCGGCGGGGCAGCCAAGTTACTCACCGGCGGCGGCTCCTCCTGCCCGCAGGGCAAGGGGCGAGCCCCGGGGGGGTGCTGAGGGGACCCAGCCTGCTGCCTTCACCCCCTTTTTTGCTCGCTGCACTCCCGGGGCGGTGAGGGGGGAGCCGAGGTCAGGCGGAGGAGGAGCCGCAGCCCTCCCGCAGCCGCCGGCGGCCCCCGGCGGGGAGTGGCGGTGGCGGTGGTGGCGGCCCCGGCTCGCACCGCCCCGGCTCCTCCTTCTCCTCCGGGGTCCTCGGCGCCGGCCTCCGCCCCGCTCCGCCCCGATACTGCTTGGTTGAGGCCGGGGCATGGCGCCCGGCTTGGTCTGAGAGCAGCCGCCATGGAGGAGGAGGAGGAGGACCCGGAGCTGGAGAGGTGAGGGAGGGAGGAGGAGGGGGGGGGGGCAGCGCCGAGATGGCGGCCGGGCTCCCCCGGGGGGGGGGGGGAGCTCGCTTCAGCCCGGGGCTCGGCGCTACCGAGCGGGGCCGGGCTCCGAGGCCTCGTCCCTGGTATACTAAAAACTTAAACTTTTCACAAATTTCCATCTTGCTGGGGTAACGTGGTTCATTTTGCGATGCGTACTGAACGTGGTGTCCCCAGGTGAACACTTTTGGGGTCAAAACCAAAAGGTCGGTTTCTGCGCTTGAGTGTTTCCTTTTGCAGGCCTCGCGGGCTTTGGCTTTAGGATTAGACTTCAGGTGCTTATGTTACAGGTTTTGGGGGGTAATATTTCCATTATATCTGTTGTACAGGCTGCATTTTGTGTGCGTGTGCCGGCTGGTTTGTGACAGCACTGAAGGGATAAGTAGAGGCTCGCTGAACTGCACCCATGGTCCCGTCCCCTAACTTTTAAGAAAATATATCTGAGGGTGGTTAGAGAAAACCACTTGTTTCTGCTTGTATCTAGCACATACATTGAGATGGGATAAATGTGGCACCACTGGGGTGGTAGAAAGGATAGAAAGCACCAAGCTTTCTAGGAGGCCTTTAATTCTTGGTAAGCCACTTCGGCTCTCCGATAATCAGTTAAATTATTAAAGCGTCTTGCTATATATGCACGGATGCTATTTTTGTTAGTGCCATTCCCAACCTGAGCCTTTTTCATTCACAGCCTGTTGACTCTCTGCCATTTCTCCCTCGGTGCTGTCTGCCCCTGGCTGCTGTTGGCATCCTGGGGGTTTGGGTGCTCAGACAGCCCCCCGGGGTACAGCAGCCTGCTCCAGGGTCCCCTGCTGCTGCTCTCCTTTCCAGGAACCAGATCTGAAGTTTTGTCCTGCCACGTAGCTTCAAGATGATTCAGGACTCTCCATTCCTTTTCCCTGGTAGTGTGGTAGAAAATGAGGATGAAACTTCATGACTTAGGGAGTGACACACGGTAGGGTTTAGCTGTCCTGTATCTTCCATCTGTGCTACTGTGCCATAAGAGTTGAGGTGGCTCCATGCTCACCGTATAACCCGTGTAGTGTTCCAGATGACTATCACTTTCTGTCCTGGTTCTGCCTACCATTAGATAGTTCCTTTTTCATACCCTCAGCATTCACAACTCCTTTTTGCTACTAGCACCCGGACTTCAATTCATGCTACATGCATTTAGATGTCGTGCTTGGGTACTTCTGGCTCCAAAATGTTTCTCCAGGCAGTCTTCAATAGTCAGGAGTAGACCTTTCTTTATCCTGTGGCAGGCAGACATTACTGCATCTCCCTATGCAGAGTCTGTTTTGCCCATCAAAATAATTACTGCACGGTCTCCCTGTCCTTATCTCAACCCTTGACCCCTTTGCATCGTATTTTCTCCCCATTCCTCTTTGAGGAGGGGGAGTGAGAGGGCGGTTGTGGTGGAGCTCGGCCGCCCACCCAAGTAAAACCACCACACCATACTCTGGGGTCAGTAGCGCAGCAGTGCTAGCTAGGTTTCATAATTTGTCAGCTTTTTATTTTTTTTTATTTTATAAATTTCATAATTTATAATATGGCTTTAGTCTGAAAAAAAATGGCACTTCTGTTCCGTAGCCACCGTGTTAACTTTGCTTTACTGTTTGAAAATGTTTTTCTTTGGAGTATTTTCAGTAGTCTGTATGTGGACTTCTTATTTAATCTATGGAGGGGAGTGGTGGAAGTGTAACTGTTTTTGTGCGTGCTTTTTTGGGTGTGAATTTTGTGTCTCAGCATTCCAAACAGCGATGTGCTAGGAGAAACCAGTTGTCCTACTTTTTTTTTTTTTTTTTTTTTTGCGATCATCTAAGGAGAGGTGTTTTCATCCTACTTGCTCTATCCTGTCCTTACTGCCGGGTTTCCCTGCTATTATTGCATCTGACTCACGCTTGATCTTGTGTTTGGTGCTTTATTCACTTTAATAGGGGTGGTAGTCACTGCTGAAGGTGAATACTGACTTGGAAGTTACCGTGAGACTGTTGCATGCTATGGATTTAAATACTCAAAAAACCTAAGACCAAGTTGGATGGGGCTTTGGGCAACTTGGCCTAGTGGGAGGTTGAAATTCGATGGTCTTTAAGGTCCTTTCCAACCCAAAACCATTCTGTGATTCTAAAAAACTGAAATATCATGAGTGTCTAAAATATTTGCTATATTTTCCTGAGTTATTTCCTCTCCTCCATCTCTCCCAATGATCTTTGTTGGAAGCTTGAACTGGCATTTTTCCCATAAACTTGCTGGTACATCAGTGAAGATCTAGAACATAAGGGTGAATTCTTAGCCACCCAAAGAAAATTCTAGGGTGAACTGTTAATATATAATTAATGCTGTTGGTAAGATAAATGATCCAGGAGGAGGGGAATTACAAATCATCTCCTAGGAACTATTTACTTGGTTTCCCATGCAAGCATGTGTACTTGTTCTCCTATGCAATTTCTACTAAATATCTGCACTTTTTTATGTTCCCCTTCCTAAATTGTCTTTGCGCTCGGTGTCTCATGTTTCTAGCACATCTCCTTTATATTCTCAGAGAAATTTTGTGTTTTACCATGTATCCACATTCTTCCATAATCAGTTTTATCTCATCAGCTATAAATATTTCACAACCTTAAATATCATGCTTTATTAGAATTGCCTACCAAGCTTGCTTGGAGCATCATTTACTTAAAAATAAGCATTTCCTAAGGAGATACTGTACTAAATTCCAAGGAAAGCTATTGCTCATTCTTGTAATGAGAAGCCTTTTGCTGAGAATTGATAGCCTAATATTTTGCAGCACAGATGTCCCAGTTACACTTCTTAACAAGTAGGCTTTGCCCCTTGGAGAAATTAAATGAGAGCTCTAACTATTCTTACTATTGGCTTTTAAAATCTAGGTGTTGTAATTGAGTTTGTCGTTCTTTCCCATCTTAATGGGAAGAAGTCGTCTGCAAGCTAAAATCGTAGTTTGAGCTGAGTGGTATCCTCACTGCTCGAGCTGTTGAGAAAATCAGCGCAGAAATGTCCTGGAAATAGCACTTTGGGGACTGACAACCAGAATATTTAAGAAATGAGGCTCCTGATCCACAAAGGACGTGAGCATTAACGTGCCTGGCATGGAGTGCCTTTTCTCTGAACACACGTTAAGAAGTTTGTGGCATATTTGTGCCTTCTTTATTCTTCCTTCTTTATTCTTGCTTGCGGTATTCTGGCTTAAGCTTTTCTTCTGACATCCCTTTTCATCAAATTTCCTAGTAAGTGTGCAAAGATGGGACAAAGCAGCTCCTAGGAGTTGATTGCAAATAGCAGTCCTCTATTTTAGGAGGCAATATCTTCAGACCTTTGTCTGATTGCAGGCCTTGATATTATTTGGATGTAACCAGCACGCCAACATCCGCTTCTATTGCGTGGTCAAAGATACAGAAGTCAGCATAAAACCACATTGAGAAAATAAGTTTTTTTAAGAAAACCGCTCATTTTTCCTGGGCTGGCAGCTAGGTGTCAGGTCCCGGAGCCTCAGGAGGTAGGTTTCAGTGCTCAGGGGTTTGGGGGATGGTGCCTTCCTGCTCGTTACTGTGTGCATTTCAGTAGCTGATTGCATGCTATGAAGCAAGTCCCGTAGCTCTATTGCCACCCCAGTTCTCACTGGGATTGGGATCTTTAATGAGATGATGGCATGGGCGGAGGTGCAGGGCTTGGTAGGTATGAGCTAAAAGCTCCTGGGCACACCCACAGAGGAGCTCAGAGGGACAAAGGCAGGTGGGGGAGCCCTGATAATGAGCGGGGCTGATCCAGGCCCACCCTGCGGCCATCAGCCCACCAGGGACACCTCTCCCCAGGCCCAGAGGACCTCAGGGGCACCACAAGAGGCAGGAACCCAGGGTAAGGACCAGGAGAAATGACCAGCACCTCCGGGCCCCTCCCTGGGTGCTCAGCATCCTGCTGTCACACCCTTCAGGATGACTCAGTGCTGAGCCACCACCAGAAGGGACCTCAGGGTGTTGCTGCTGTGGGTATGGGGCACCCCAGGAGATGCAGGGGAAGGAGCATTTGGAGATTGCACAATGCCCATTATGGGATGTTTAGGGGAGGAACCACAGGCAGGGAAAGGGCTGGATGTAGGTGATTTGGGGAGGAGCAAAAGTGGGAAAACAGGAGTCAGGGGATGGAAAGGGCTGGGCACCTGCAAACAGGCTGCTGGTGGGGACGTGCTTGTCTGGCTGTGCCCCACGCCTGCTCAGCACAGGCTGTCCTGTTTCTTGTTACATTCCTTTCAAATTTTTTCTTGTCTGGCCTCTATTTTGCATTTGTTCTTTCAGAAAAATGATAAAGTCCTGTCCCTGAATGAAGAAGGGAAAGCAGATGTGATTTTTGCCCAACATCAGAGCCTTTAACATTCTCCCGTTCTTTGGGCCCAGGCACTTGTGATGCGAGTTGTTAGGGTTATAAAATGGGACTTTTGCCTGTAACCTTGGAATATGGAGGAAGAAATCTCATCCCACAGAAATGTAAATAATTCTTGGACCATACTCATGGAGATAAAAAAAAAATATATATGTATGTATATACACATACCTTCATGCTACTGTATTTTGTTTTTTAGCAGAGCCTGATTGCTCGGAAGGGATTGCCACAGTCAGTTTTAAGTGGCGCTTGCTCTCCTTGCCATGAAAGATGCCAGAATGATGACAGTGCTCTCAAATGTGCCCCTGCCCTTAATTTTCATTCCTGTTTTCCCTCCGCTTGGGTTTTTCTCATGTGAAAGTTGTGTGTTGTGTTCCCTTTGCTTATGTTGCTCTTCTTGGATCTGAATCAGGCGGCTGCAGGAATGTTTGAGTTGTAACCTAGCTGTACAAATGAAGACAGCGAGGAATGCTGAGTCCCAGGAGGCCTTTAAAAGCAAATGTGACCCCGTTTGCATAGCTTTTAAGATTTTGACTGACTTGTGCAGCGAATGTAAGTTCAGCCAGTGGAAATGCGTTGTTTCAGAGATTATCTGAGCAGTTTTTCCCCTTTGTCTGTGCAAGTCCAGAGGGCTTTGTACAGATACAGTGATTAGGAATAATGTTAAAAGACCACTATCAGGAAACAACTGCTGATAAGACAGGAGGATTTTCGCTTGCTGAGGTGGATGCCAAGTCAGCCTGCTCTGTGATATAAACATTGCAAAAATAACGTCTCAAATAACTTAGGAATTATAAGCCATAAAGTTATAGAACTGATGTCACCATATTAATTTATTCTGATGGTTCCTGTAAAGTTGAACTGTAGCTGTTTAAAATGTTTTCCTAGTGTTTTATGGCTCAAATCTTTTGGTTTATGATTCCGTTTATAAAATAGTGACAGATATAGCGGCTTTTAATCTGACTGCTTTACAGATCTCTTACAGCAGAATCAGAAAGTCTGGTAACCATGGTAGAAAAAGCCAGGTGGATTGTTTTTTTTTCCCCCTCTTTCCTGCCTTTTGTCTGGTATTTCTGTTTGAAGGCTCGGGACAAGTTTTCAAGAGGCTGCATGCTCCTGCCATGCCCACTGCTGCCTGAACTAGTTTGTAAATTCTGGGTCTGGACAGTAAAATATTGCCTCGATTTCTCCAAGACCTGCGTAGGTAACATCTCCCACGTTCCAGTGACAGAGCCTGTGTTTCTGGCACTTGTTGGGGTGTTGGGGAATTGCTGTGCCCCATATCCCACTGCCTGGGGAGGCAGCAGTACCTGGCTGGGTTGGTAAAGCAGTGCTTAGAATGCAGGTAACTCTAACAAATGACAGCTCACCTGTGCAGATGCTCAATTTTGTGAATGACTGGAGATGTAAAATATCCTGGCATTGGGGTGAATGCTTAAAAAAGGAATTGAAGTATCCCAAGCACAGCTGAGATCATAGTAATAACCTCAGAGACACTTCTGAAAGGAACCTTAAACCGATGTGCCATTAGATTAGAGAATGGAGGAATAATAATACATTTTAGTGCATTTCTCTTCTGTCGTTTCTGTGGATGCTTTCTTTTTTCAAAGCCCTTCAAATGCAAACTATCAAAGAAGTTACGATCTGTGAGCATTTGCACATCTGCCTGGCATAGATTTCACTTCTGGCTGGAATGGTTTCCCCCTGAAACCAAGGGATATATACACAGAATATTCCCGTGTTAAGACCATTAACTGGAGAGGGTTAGATCTTGACTGACAGATGTAAGCTGCTGGGTAACAGCATAAAGTTTTCTCATTAGCTACTGACAAATTCTGTACTGTTCATGTTCATGCCCTGTTACACAAGTGTAGTGTATGCAATTAAAGCTAAGACCTCTGGTGTTCTCTGTGCAGACGTAGAAATGGTAATAAATGACTGCTGGTTGTTTAGAGCCCAGCATTATCTCCTTAGGTCTTCGTGTGGCCCTGCTCTGTAAACTGCTTGCTTTTCTTCTGCTTCTTCTATTAAATGATGAGCCTTGGCTTCTCTAGTCTCAGTGTTTGCTTGACACCAGCATCAATACTCAGTTGTTGTTTTTTGTAATCTTGTGGCACAGCAGCAAAACCCTGCTATGCTAATAACACCGTGACACGATGGGATGCGACTTTCTTCAGGTTGAAAGCTGTTGCCTGCTACCTTTCTGCATTATCAAGATGCTGGCAGTCCTGCTCACAGAGCCTGAACACCAGTAGCCCTCGTAGCACATCACAGCTGGGAGAGCAAAGTGACACGTGCCCCCCTCCTTCACCCACTGCTTTCCATTCCTCGAGCCTTCAATCTTACCCATGTCTGTGTTAATGCTGAGCTTCGTGTCCTGGGTTTAGAGCCAGGTGCAGAGCTTCCTTTTTCTGTCTTGCAATTCCTGTCACTTGACGTGTATAGTTGCTTACAGTTAACTAACCTAATTGTCAGCTTCCGCGTTCAATTCCTATAATAAATGGCTCCCATTATCTGCTTATTGGTTTTCCCATTAACTTCAACCACATACTGTAGAGGAGTTATTAAAGTTTTACTTGAGATTGAAATTAATGTCTAAAGAGAACTGAAAGACCAACATTGTAGGAATTATCTACAATTTGCATAATTTACTCTCTGACTTTTTAAGTGAGCACAGTTATTTAATTGCTTTCATGTGAGTGTGGCTGTTTTTGTTTTTTAATAAAAGATCCTGGTAATGTAGTCATTTTGAACGACAGTGCTTTGTAACCACAGAGATGAGCTTCTTTCTTCCCCTGTTAAACCAAAGCTAGGGCAGTTTAACTACTGGTGGATGCAGTGGTAGAAGTTCTGTCAACTGACTGCTTAGTAGTTTGCTAGTGTTGTTGGGCTGTGCTCAGAATAGATCTGCTGTGGTTGAAGGACTTCAGGAAGAACCTAAATGATAGCAAGGGAGAGCATTCCCCAAAAGCACAGGGATTGTGCTTTTCAGTGTAGTGTACCAGTTTTGCACGCTTTATTTCTACTCTCCAATGAAAATTAGTGTTGCAATTGTTGTATTTGCAACATTTCCTCTTTATTGCCTGTAATGAATTAAACAATGGGCTCTCCACTTCTATATGTAAGTGCATAAAGTAGCAAGTTCTTGTTTTCCTCAAGTGCTAACTTTTTTCCTCTTCTCATGTTTAGGAAGGCTGTGGAAGAGTTGCTTAAAGAAGCAAAACGTGGGAGAACCAGAGCTGAAACAATGGGAGCGATGGGTTGGTAAGTTGTGCCAAGAGGAAATGAATTCTACGACCAATGCCTAAGTAAATTTTGCATTTAATGGGTGACAGAAGTCTTTGCATTTTAATTTGCGTTGTGTTTAAATAGTTTGTCTTCATCCAGGTATTAATTTGTCTGGGCAAAAATTTGACTCCAGATAAGAAAGAAGTTGAGGAGAATTCTGCCTGCATAAAATTGCTTGACCAAATGTGTTGAAGGCAAAGCAATTGGAGAACTAACATGCTGAGTAGAGTCGTTCATCTCACAATTATGTATATGACTGATAAGAAGCATCCCAAAACCAAGGATGTTCACACAAGTAGTGCACCAATTCATTCTGATAAACTCATTTGTAGATAAGGTCTGGCTTCTTTCACCAGCAGTATTACAAGATAAGCCTGTGCTCTTTATGAAGTTCTCAGCTGATTTCTCAGTTATGTTTGTTTTAGTAGCTCTGAAGAGATGAAATTGGTGTCTTGCTCTAAAAAGTTAATCTTTTATATTTTTTAAGCAAGACTTGAGGGGTCTTTTTTGTGTATATTTTACCCAGTATTTCTGCTAGGGATACCCTAAATTTATACCCTTTATGTGAAAATAATTAAATTGGTTTAATCTCCTAAAGTACTTACAGCTGTACTGATGCAGCATGCTTTTTCTCTGCAAGCCTTGCAAAATGGCCAGGTAAACCAATGCAGATAATCAGCATCATGAAGTGTTGTGTGTGTCCTGTTACTGAGCATTTGCAAGGTAATTCCAGGTGTGGAAACCAAAAATTTCTGCTGGAAAATACCCAGCTCTCCCTGTGCAACTTCTCTGCCACTTGTGCAGTCTGCAATACTTTCCAGGAGCACGTATGGGTTTCTGCTCCCAGCTATTTTTTATTCCCTGTCTGTGCAGGAGCAGTGGTCCCACTCAGCTGGCTGTGATGGGATAAAGATGTAGGAGAAGAGATGGCCAAGAAGGCTTCAGGAAGAGAAAGTTTGTTGACATGGGGATTTGGAAAAGTGATATGAACTGAGACTGTTGAAGTAAGGATCCTTTTAACTGCAGAGGAACATGAGAATAGCTGTACTGGCTCAAAGGTGGGATCCATCCAACTCTGTCAGGGGGCAATAGCCAGTGCCTAGGAAGCAGAGTAAGAAGAGCACAAGGAAATAACATTACTTACTCAAGCTACAAGTACAGAATCATAGAATGGTTTGGATTGGAAGGGATCTGAAAGACTGTCTAGTTCCGACACCCTGCCATGGGCAGGGACACCTCCCACCACACCAGGTTGCCCAAAGCCCCATCCACCCTGGCCTTGAGCACCTCCAGGGATGGGGCATCCACAGCTTCTCTGGGCAACATAAATTCCAACCCCTCAGAGCAGGGTGAAGGTAAAGGGGGAAGGTTACACTTCTGTGGGTGTAAGCAGAAGGTAAGGGATCCCCAGCCATTTACTACAGCTCCTTCTTCTGTGTGACTTCTGTGGTGCTGTGACAATTTATGGCTGAAATTTTGCCACCAGAGATCATCACCTACTTGACTAAAGCACAGTTTTAACAGGTAAAACTGAAAGCCTCCGTTGCTTGCCAAACTCAGAATGCTTACAGGTGTGTTTCATGAGGACTTGTGGGATCTCTTCAACCCTTTGTCAGAGGAGGGCTGGGGAGGTGAGATGCAAAAACCCTGGAAAAGTACTATAAGGCCATCAATCCTGTATTGGCTTTAGGTAGAGAAAGTAACTTGACCTGTGAAAAGTGGTTTGTTTTGACATCTTTCTTTGGGTGAGGAGAGGCAGAGGCTGCTACTGCTCATACTGTGCAGATTCCAGTTTGTGTTGCTCTCCAGCAGCAGTTGATGCTGCAAAATATGTCTGGAGTCAGTGGTATTTGACAGGAATTAGTTAATAAAGGGAGGTGTGTGGGAAGGTGTCATTCACAGGGAGCTATATTGTGCATGCCATAACAAAGAGTGGAGTCTCCTGGTGGGTGTTGATGGCAGCAAAACCTTCTCCAGCAAACCTCTGAATGCTGTTCTGGGACTGCTTTCAGGTTCATGCCACTGCTCCGTTGTTTTCCAGAGTGATTAATTCTCCATAGCTCGAGTGCACAGCTTGAAGAAGTTCCCCACGCATCCCTGCCTAGCTTTTTGCAGTCCTGTCTCATGAGATGGATAGTCAGCTGCTCTTTGGGCTTGTACTGCAAACACAAACATCACAGAGCTGACAGTCACGTACCAGGTGGTCATCCTTCACTCCTTGGTCTCCAACACAGAGATTCAGACTTGAAATACAGAACAGTGTTGGTAGTATTTATTTTTTTTCCAGTTTGGCAATGTTTTTGCCACTGTTATATTTTCTTACAAGCTTGCTGTGGACGGCATGGATAGATGCTACGACCAGGTAGCAAGTGAGCTAGGGCTGAACTGAACATAGTCTTTTCTGCTTTACTTTAAAAGCTTACCCAAAATAAGCTATAGAAAACAGCATATTTTAGGACGGTTTGTTCAGCTCTGCGTTGTCAGAGCAGATGAAGTTGCAAACAACAGATAAATGTTAGAAGCATTAAATTACTCGTAGTCC
The DNA here is from genome assembly GCF_047663525.1 of Anas platyrhynchos. Lineage (NCBI taxonomy): Eukaryota > Metazoa > Chordata > Aves > Anseriformes > Anatidae > Anas > Anas platyrhynchos. The sequence goes on along the minus strand of NC_092587.1, from coordinate 185,677,377 downwards.
TGTTTCTTTCAAAGCACTCCTAAAGTTGCTCTCATGCCTATAGATGGTTTTCTGTTCAATACCAAACCTGCTGGTCAGAAGCACTGCAGAATGTGAAATGAGGAGGATGAGGCAGAAAGCCTTGAGTGCATGGGAGCTGCAATACGCTGTGTTGTGTCTCACCTTTGCATGGATGCTGCATCGCTATGCAGGCACTGCAGTGTGATTCTGCTTCATCTTTTTCCTGTGGATGTAAGGAGCAGGAGGAAGGAGGTACAGAGACTGCAAAGTGAGTATGGTAAAGCAGAGTGATCACAGCACAGGTTTCCATGCACTGCCCTACCAGCCGCATCTGGCTGCCCAGAGCATGCAGCTTGCTCTAGCAACTCACTTGGCAAAACAACCCCTAGCTGCTTTTTGTGCCTTCAGCCGTTATTCTGCTAAATACCCTGTTTTCCGTGGCAGTTTGGAAGTGCTAGAAATGTACTTGTAAGTAGTAAACCGTTTCCTGGAAAGATCTGATATGCTCTGCATGCCAAGGCTGACAGTGCCAGCCCTGTGTGACATGCTCAAAGACTGTGGTTCGTGGCTCTGTTCGCCAGTCTTCGCAGTGTCAGTGAGTTCTTCTGATAAAAAGCCTTAATGTGCACTGCTGTGCTGAAATACAGTGCCAAACCTGGTGGCCAGCATTGCTGGGGAGTAAAAGGACTGACATTTTAAGTCCACTTCTGTGCAGCACAAGTGGGATTAAGCGTTGATTTGTGTGTGCAAGAATGGTTTCTATTTATTTTTCTTGCTCAAATTGGAGAGTTGGCATTTCATCATTAGACAGCAGAGAAACTTTGGGGTGAGGGGTGTTTGGAGGAGGAAGGGATTCTACGTAGAAAAATAGGTTTTCAGCTTGTCCAAACATGCAAAACAAAGCGAACTATTACATTGAATGAAAACATTACTCCAAAACTGGAGTCAGTTTTGTAAGCTAGATTGCTTCAGAGCTGCAGGTAGGCTGCTTTCTTTGGCCGTGCCTGCAGTTCTGCTTCAGGCACACTTGAGTTGGAAACCGTAATGCTCTCCTCACATGTCTTCTGAAAACAAACAAAGCATTTGCACTCTGTCGTGTGGAACTGTTCACTGGCTTGCAGATTGTGATTCACCTCGCATAGACTGAGCTTTTTTTTGCAGTTTTTCAGAATTACATTGAGGGCACAGCTGTCGGTGAATTGAACATCTCAGCATCAGACAGACCTGCAGCAAGCCACAGGCTTGTCTTCAGGGAAGTGAGCTATAGAAGTATCCTACGTCTTTCTCACCATTGGAACTGCTGAAAAAGGCATCAATGAATTAATAATACAGTTCGCTTTGAATCCTCACAGCTCCAGATATGCCACATACACATGAAAACATTATGAATTTACGTGTGTGCACGTGTAATGTAGCGGGTGTGCCGTACATCTCATTTCCCTTCAAGACTGAAAGGCAGAATTTGCTTTGCTGAAGTCTGAAGTCAATAAAACCAAGGACTGACGTTTCTCCTCAGTGCTGTGACTTATTGCTGCTCCCTGAAAACCCGGGGGCTCGCTTTTATTGCTGTGTGATAGTGAATTAATGACATCTCTTAGCTGACTCTGAAGCCCTGCATTTCTCATCAGTTTTCATTCTCAGTATAGCTCAGGCAGCGCTCGTAGTGCCAAAAAGAAATAAATACTTCAGCAAGGTGGATTTATTTAGGGCAGATTGTCTCATTCTGGTGCTATATATATAAGTGCTTAATCAATACATTAGCTTTTAAGAAAAAGCAAGAGGAAGAATACGAATGTAAAATAGTTTGTACCTGGATCCATCCTAGGGAAAGTTGGGCTCCTTGGTTGGAAGTGTTGAGGTACAACAGCGTAATGCTGGCATGAAACATGCAGAGGACTTAAATGCTGGCTGTTTTGTGTTGTCTCGAGTGCAGCCCGTGCCATGGCATTTTCATTGCCACGTTCATAGCTGGTGTAGCTTGAAATGGAAACCCTATTCTACTGACAAATGTTAGCTGTGCACTTTCACTCAGTAATAGAGCTAATGCATGATTGCCTCCCTAGTTTACAAAAAAAATCTGTACAGAACATCTACTTTTTTTTAATTTGATTTTTTTTAACCTGGGTTTGAGTAAAACAGTGTAGATTTATATGCAGGAGGTTTACAAACTGTAATTATGCAATAGAAATATCAAGAAATACATAGCAGAAATAAAACAGTGTGTCTGCTTAGTGTATGTTTCTAAAATGACTAATTTCTTGGAGGATTTATAACAAGAACAATTATCAGTAATGCTTAATAAGTAGATCTGAAGTAAATTCCATGTACAGTTCAATGTCATGAAGTATGCTATTTTCTTCTTTTTCTGCTTAGTCTGGTTATTCAGAGGGACTGCGATCTCCAACATCTCTGCTTTTTTTGAGCAATCCCTTAGGTTCTATATTAGCAGGCAGACTCACGGTAGCTCCCACAATAAGCAAAGTTTTCAGAATGATTTTGGCTTACTGAAGGAATGTATTCAAACTTCTGTTATTTTCATTCCATTCCCTAAGAGATGATAAATTGGGAGTAAGTAGTACAACTGGTAACAACAGGATAAATGTAACACGCTGTAATTGTTTACTAAGAGGAGCTGATAAATTACATGCAAAAGCATTAAGCTGCAAGAGGGGAAAGTCAGAAACAACAAAAAGAAGTTTAATCAAGTACCCTTTCTATTAAAGAAAAAGCGTTTTATTTGGTGGTTGCTAAACATAGGTTAAAATTGGTATGCCTCCTTTGATTTATTACTACAGTTGTTTGGGTTCTTCATGCAAGTGTATCCTTTACTTTATGAGTATCTCAGTTCATTAAATAATCTATTATGGTCAGCACTGTGATCATGTTAACCATTCTCATATGACTCAGAATGTGTTATTAAATATTTGATTCCTGAATAGCAAAGTTAAGCACTGACAAACTTTTAAAATATATCGTCACTGTGTAAAGTGAGTTAACCATGAGTCTCGCCTTATCTGCTTCTCCCTGCACGCTGCCTTGTGAAAATCACATGAACTTTCACTCCGTTAAAGTAAAATATTTTTTATCCTATAAAGAGTAAGATAAAAGGAGAATGAAGACAACCTTGAGCATATCTTTCTGTACTGAGAGTTTACACTAGGTGGCATGCAAGGAAAGCCAAAAACACAAAACTGTCTTAAAATTATTGAAGTTAAACTCTCACATTTCTTTCAGGATGTTTTTATCCCATATTTTGATTACTCTTAAATGTCTTTACAGGTTGAAATGTCCTCTTGCTGGTGCGAATAAAAGATTTCTTATTAATACCATCAAAAACACGTTACCATCTCAAAAAGAACAAGACCAAGAACGTGAGCAAAGGGAAGTCAGTAAGGAGCCAGAGCCAAACAAAAGCAGGAAAGAAGAAAAACCAAAGAAACGCAGAATTCATCCATACACACCCAGCTTTCAGTCCAGAAGGAGAGTCAGCTACTCTCCTCCTAGGCACCGAAACAGGAACCAGCACACAAAGGATAAGTATGAAAAGCGATCTAGCAAACGATGAGGAGAGATGGGTATGTGCTGTTACAAGCCAAGAAATGTCATTAGACGTCGGACTGCAGGGATGTTAGTTTTTTTCCAGAAAGAGATGCTGTTCAGAATTGATTTTTGAACCGAGTTGCTTGTGTGAGAAGTAGCTAGAGATAGTTTTATAAAACGTTTCTTCGGGACCTTTAAGAGAAGAGCAAAGTGCAGCATAAATCTTTCAGTTGTCTGAGAACAGACATTCCCTTCCCGTTGCTCCTTTCCTCACTCCACTTCTGACTAAGCTTAGGGTCTTGGTAATGGAGCGTGATACGTGCGTCACTGTCCAATACAACTTATTTAGTCATGTCACCCTTTTGGAAATAAATTTAACTTAAGCAGAAGTCTATTTATTGTGTAAAGTTGGCAGAACTTATTTTTGCTGCTTAACCAATGAAGAAGTTTTGCTTGTTTGGGTTAGTTTAGTTTTACAGGATCTGGAAGAAGAGAAGACTGGTCAATGCACATCTATTTTGTATAGCATGTAAGAGTTTGGTTTCTTTAGTATAAAAAGAGCAAATTTAAACTGGGCTATGCTGGTTTTACTTTTCAGGAGGAGCTACCAGGAAATACCAACTTTGCGTGTAGTATATTCACAATTTTGTCATAGATAACATTAAACGTTACCCCTAAGAAGCCATAACTGCAATAATTGTCTCTGTTTAGACTTCCCTCTGTAAGGAACTAGTTTGAACAGTCTGTTGTCATGGTGCTTTCAAAACAATCCTTGAAGACAATTATCATGTTTTTGTCCACTGCTATGAAGTTTCCAAGTAAACGTGTAATACTAGAAATTCAGATACTTAAACACAATCAAATGCTCACTTCCCAAACCTATGTGACGATTTTGTAGCGGTACACTTCTTAAACGTGTGACCTCGAGCACCTATAATCCACATCAGCATACTCTGTCCTTTTTTTTTTCTGTTTATGTTATGATAACAAACTTCTGTGTGAAATATTTTGTATTTCGGTGTTCTCAGAAGTGACTGTTTTGAATGTAGGTTTCAGTTTTTACGTGTGTTGACAATAAAATCCGAAATGTTCATTAAAAATGTTTTGTGGTTTTTGTTTTGCTTTTAATGGGTTTCTTATCTGAATCGTGTCTCTGTCATCTAACAGAAAAGGAGGAGCACTTCATGGTCCTTCAATGCTGTGTCAGGGCAAGAGTGCCACCTATAGGCACAGCTCTACCTCGTCTTGCTATACTTACCTGTCGGCTCTCGTGGGAAGATCGTGTGAGCTAGGAGATGGGGAGACCAAAGTGGAGATTGCTGTGATTGAATTTTGATCTAGCAGCGGAGAACTACTCTTCTGAATACAGGGGAGGTAGTTAAACTGGTGGTAAGGCCAGCAGTGGCTGCCAGGCTCATTATCCAAGGAAGTGGGATACTTCCATATTTACACTGAAGAGCACAGCTATTTTTCTCTATTTCCCTGCAGGAACTATAGCACTATGTTAGAAGTCCCATCCTCAGAAATTTTCCAATGATTTAAGTGGGACCAAAGAAGAAGTAGCATCTTGGGAAAATTTAGGGCTATCTTTGATTTAAATTAACAGGTGTCATTTGTAGTCCTTGTTTTACTGGACATTGCTCGTTTTCTCCTCAATAATTTTATCTGAAGGATTGCACTTACAGTTCCAGCCAGCTTCTGCTGCAATGTCAGTGCTGGCATATGTGGCTTTGCAGTGGCAAATTCCTCTCCATATTTTGAATGTGTGCATTCAAAACTAACCTGGCTAGTTGATAGACAATGCTTCCAATGCTGGTCTAGAGGATTTGACATGACCTAAACCAGGTCATGGTCTTCATCAGCAGAGGTAGGTTCAGATGCAATTCCACTTTTTTCTCATTTAGAGAACATACATGAGTCTTTCACTGGTTGACACCATTTTTCAGCAATACCTTTCCTAAATGCACAAATTAAAAAAAAATGCAGTTCATGAACTGTTCTCAAGGCAAATCTTAACTTATTGATCACTTTTTAAATCAAAAATTAAAATATAGGGCCAGGTATGCATTAAGTGCCTGCTCATATTGTGTGACATGACCATTACATTTATAAGGTATGTTAAAGATAAGTTTTAAAGCCTGAAGAGTAAAGCTGAACGTGGCTTTTCAACGTCTGTAATTCTGAACACTTGTTTCTTGTAGAAGTCCCTGGTCCTTAAAAAATAAATACATTTGTGTACTCATGGTCTCAGCTTCCTGTAGTAGTGCATTGCAGCCTAGTTACTCATTTCGGAGGGGAATGCACCTTACGTTAATGCTGCTGCAATAATACTTCAAAGGTGTTTCTTGTTTATCTGTGAGCTGTTAATGTTGTCTTTGTTTAGTTTCAGTGCATATTATACAGATAACAGAGTTTATTCAGGTGAGAGTATTGCTCTTGCCATAACCACAAGAGCTGTTTAATCAGATTTCATTATTATGTTGGACAGAAATCCTCAAAAAAAGGTTTATTTTCACCAAGCTGATGTTGAATGTAGATCACAAAGCAGTGTAAAAGAGGAAAAAAACATTTTATGATCGAATTTTATGATGTACTTTTATTAGTTTTGACTAAGTCAGGGATATAACATGCGGCTCTTATGTTCATTGTACAACCTCATCTCTTTTGTAAGTCCAGTTTGAATTATTTACGATGAATCAGGAAAGCAATGAATGTACAAGAAAAGCCTAAGAGATTTGATGTGTAAAACTTAGAAGGAAAAATAGACCCTGTTTTTAGACAGATCCAAGTTTACTTCACAGGAGTTTCTTGAGGCACACTTGTAACTGTGTTCTTTAGTGATTATGAAATTTCTACTGAAAACTAGTTAACAAAGGAGATGTAAATGTTTTTAGATCAATGGGATAATGTAGCAGGAGGGGGTTGCTTTTCCTGCACAAACAGAACTGTTTTTTGTGTTTTGGCTGCAAGTTCATCACTGAGAAGCATGTTTCCGCTTCTGTCCCATCGGAGCTCTCATTAATAATTATATGTTTTCAGTTAATTAAACTGGAACAACACGAAAGTAGACTTGCTTGAATAAGTAGCAAGAAAACATATTTGGATTATGTTTGGAGACGGACTTCATTCATTTTATCAGTAGAGTAACTGATCCACCAAATCTTTATTCATGTGAGTGATCTTTGCACTTGCAAATAATCCCGTTGTAGCTCACACTCTATGAATGAAACTCTTTTCTGCTTTAATATACAGTCTTTGTTTTATTGACTGTCAATGGGAAATAGTCAACAGTAAATGCTAAAGAGGGCATAGTTCCAAATAATTTTTAAAAAGACTTAAAAAATTGTGAATTATATATATATATAGTCTCATTTTTTAGACTTCTAGAGAGGATAGTCTTAATACAAGAAAAAAAAATACTTCTATGACAAGTATCTAGCAGCCTCTCAGTGTCTCAAATCAATGCTGTAGATATGTCTTTTGAAAATTTATATATCAGTTTGGTATTGCTTAGTCTTTATCACATATGGTTTTAGTAACTCCCAGGCCATTACCCTGTACCTTTTAAAATGTTTCCAGAAGGCTGCATCTGTCAAAACGGAAAGAACTGAATCTCTGCCTATATGCAACAAGAATAAACTTTTGTAAGGGAAAACAAGGTAAGTATAGATTTTGCAGGATCATAAATAGCATATGCTGTGTTTCTCACCCTTCTTCAGCCCTCTTGGGCAGCCTTTTCTCCTCCAGACCCACCACTGCAATGAGTCTGACTATGGATGTGGGCAAGCCAGGGCCACAATGGGTTTGGGAGTGAGCAGGACAGATCCTGGGTTTAATTTCTTCTCTGTAAATGGGGATTTGAAATGTAAGAATACCCAACATAGTTACTAAGGGATGGTTTCAGAAAATTGCAACACGGCTTCATGCTGATGATCTCAGGCGTTCTGTATCACTTGTGGTTTGGGGTTATGGTCTGGGGTATGACATGACAAACAGACTCGTGTTCTTGCTGTTTTAGTGTCACTGTGGGCTGGGACATTGTCCCAAAAAGTGTGTATTACAGGGATATGACACAGCAGTCGCAAAGGCAAAAATCCTAATAAAAGCTTCATCAGAAAGTGAAAGCAATGCTACCTTTAATGGTCAGAATGAGAAAAGACTATGGTAGAAAACCAATGTAACAGGATTTAATTGGACTCTAATGCTGAAAGTCCAACCCAGAGAGCCCCCAGGGCCTCCCGCTATCAGGCAGCAAGGTAATGATGCTGCTGCCTGCCTCCTGCCCACCCCTGTGCCCATTCCACCTCGTATGGGAGGAACCCAAATTACCACATCCCACCCAGTTCAAGCTCTTCTGGGTAGCAGGTATAGCACAAGGGGCCAGTCTTCCATGTTTCCCATCTGTCCTGACCGGTCTCAGCTCTGTGCTGAGGTGGCAAAGGTCCTTCATGCCTGTCAGCCTCAAGGCACAGGCCCTGAAACTCAGTTGTTGACTCTGATGGTTGTAGCAGGCTTCAGGTGTCCAGAATGATAAAGGAAAACTCGTCTGTCTGCGGCAAGGCCTGACACGAGGGGATCTCTGGGTCTGTCTCTCCAGCCGGTCCCATTGGACCTGGATCCCTGCTACCAGCTCCATGCAGCGAGGAAGGGGCTGGAAAGGCTCGGCTCCACCTTTCCACAGCAGGACATGTTGCTTCCTACTAACTTTAAATGAGTTAAACCGTCTATAAAAGTCCACAGGGATGAATTTTACCCAAACTTCATCTTTCCTTGCCTGTTGAAAATAATTTCCCAGCTACCCCTGCCCTCGGGACAGAGCAGCCGTCCCCCACAGCGCTCTCGTTACCAGATCCACCTCCAGCCTCCCCCTCCTTTTAGACACTTCTCTAGGCTGAGATCTTTAATAATTTCGCCTCTCTTTCAGCCTGGGCTCCAGCCTGGGAAAAACAAACCTGCCGGCCTGGCAAAAGCCGAGCAGAGGCAGCCCAATTACCGGCTTCCCCACTGTTCCTTTGGGCCGGCCGGTGCTCTCCTGCCTTTGTCTCCTCTCCTGCTGGCTGCCTCCGAGCAGCTCCCTTTGACTCTGCGCCACGCAGCCGGGCAGAACGAGGTCTTTGCACTTAAAATGCTCGTCCCTCGTGCACGGGCACGGCAGCGGCGACGTGTCCCAGCAGAGGGGACACCAGGCAGGTCCCCAGGTCTGAAAGCATCTCCTCTCTTCTGCACATGAGATGTTATCATCCTGCCTTCCCTTACCTTCCTAAATTCCACCCTAAGACAAATGACATACCAGCAGCATGGCATTTATTTAATTACTTTGACTAATTGCTAGTGCTGGCTGTAGTCAGTCGGGTGGGTTTCTCCTGTGGGACATCTTAGTGAGTTCATGTAAGGGTGTGAGGTGTGGGGCATCAGCTCCCTGCTCACCCCTGTTCTCCAGAGTGAAGGTAAATGTCCTACAGCAAAGATGCCTTGGGAGGCACAGAGGCTTCACGTCCTCTCTTGGAGCTAGTGACTAAAAATCTACTTTTTAAGTGAGAAACAGTGTATTTTCCCCATGTGCCATTATCAGGGCTTCAGCTACAAGAGCGCTGGACCCTCTCAGAGGATTTGCAGTTTGCCAAGGGTTTGTATGTGGGGAGGGAGCTGCGAGGGGAGTGCTGGGAGAAGCTTTAGAAGTGAATTGTTCGGACATATCTCCATCTCAGCGCTCGGTTTATAAAACAAATTCTTCAGGCAGGTGCTTGAATTCACAGCCTCTTTAGAGGGAATTTATCAGCCCCAGGAATATACTGGTTAAGAAAAAAAAAAAAAAAAAAAAGAAAAAACTATCAACATCAGCTGCTAGCAGGGAAAAGCTAATCATCCAAACTTTGCTGCGGGAGAGGTGCAGCTGTCAAAGCAATAAGGTAAATGAGTCTGGGACTGAAATGGTTTTTGCGGCAGAACTCTGCTCCCTGATAAATAGGGGAGATTGAACTATAGCACCATTCCACTATTCCTTGGTAATGCACCATTTTGGGGCTGACTGGGTGGTCTTAAGTCCATTGCCACAGTGGCTATATCGCTGATACCAATCAAGGCCCCGCAGCTGAGACCCTGAGTGACCTGCTTCAGCAGCTTTTTTCAAACCCCAATTCACTCATTTGTGTGGGATGCTTTTCTGCTACTTTATTTATGGGATTACATAAATGAGCCATTAAAAATGTAAATCTTCAGAACAGTTGAATAATAAAGATTTAAACAATAAGCTCAGGGCGGTACAGTACAGAAACTTCCCCGAACCAGCAGTACTGCACCATCGTGGCTATGGCAACAATAGCGGGTTAAGGGAAAGAGAGAGCAAGCAGAAAATAAAACGTCCCAGCATTGTTACAGTCACTGGCACCACAGAAAGATTAGGGATTTTTTTTTAAGAGTATTAGAACAATAATGAAGATGTGCCATTATGCGCCACAAAGGAGCCCATGCCATCCCTCACATAGTGCAGGTGTCAAAACAATCGCTGCTCCACACAGAATTGAGCGTAAGAGAAGTTTGTCCCACCTCACCACAAAGCGTTTAACCCTTCCCGGGCTGGATGCAGCTAAAGAAATGCCATGGCTGCTGAGGGCTGTTTTCTCCTCTCTCCTGTGCCGTTAGGCATCCTGTCTGAGCATCCTTCCTAAGCAGGGGCAGTGAAGCTGTGCACCGTAGACCTCACCGAGGAGCTGGCTGCAGGTTTTATTTTGCTTATGTAGTGCCTATATCATGTAAAGTACCTGGCTATGCAATACTGGTGGAGAATTTTATTGAGGTTTTGTTAAGTCCCGCTGCAGCCTCTCTCTGTAAATGATAAAGTGAGGGAAGTAGCTTAGACAGACATCTTGTCTTACAAATTTTGAGCTTAACTGAGCTGATTTTCCCTGTAGCAGTATTTTAGGTGTCATGTAATAATCTTCATAGGAGAATCGTAGTGAAAAAGGCTGAGATTTCACCAATATTTCAGACATGCATACCTGGATAGAAAACAGCACCACGTCTGTGCCCTCCTTAGAAGTGGCTTCAGTCTGCCATGCACTAGTTCAGTATTTCCTAGCTCTCTGTTCTGGGGACAGTGCAGAGGTGTTCCTCCAGGGCAAATCTGGGAAAGTATATGGAATTATTAAGATTGGAAGGGACCTTAAAGCCCACCCATTTCCAACCCCCTGCCATGGGCAGAGACACCTCCCACCAGACCAGGCTGCCCAAAGCCCCATCCAGCCTGGCTTTGAACACCTCCAGGGATGGGGCACCCACAGCTTCTCTGGGCAGCCTGTGCCAGGGCCTCACCACCCTCTGAGGGAAGAATTTCTTCTTAATACCTAATATAAACCTACCCTCTTTTAGTTTAAAGCCATTCCTCCTTGTCCTATCACTGTGTCTCTTGATAAAAAGTCCATCCCCATCTTTCCTGTAGGCCCCCTTTAGGTACTGGAAGGGCACTATAAGATCTCCCTGCAGCCTTCTCCTCCGCAGGCTGAACAACCCCAGCTCCTTCAGCCTGTCTCCACAGGAGAGGTGCTCCAGACTTCTGATCATCCTCGTGGCCCTCCTCTGGACTCAGTCTAACAGTCCTTCTTGTGCTGGGGGCCCCAGAACTGAGCACAGCACTCCAGATGGGGTCTCATGGAAAAAAAAGAACATATTACTTCAGTAGCGATGGTGAAGTATTAAAGACATAAAAAGGGACATATTACATCACTACATATAAATCACATCGTGTAAAGGACATATTACATCACTGTTTCAGAGGTCACCACCCTCTGGATGTTAGTTTTTCTAACCTATTTCTGAAGACATACTTACACCCCTATCCTCCTGGAAGAAGGGCAAGGCCCAACCCCACCACCCCTTGCTGGCCTGTGAATCATGACCCCCCTGCAGAAAGGAGAAGGGTCTCATCAAACCTGAGCCATGTTTATTGGTCTGACCATGATGAAAGCAGCTGCATTCAGGCACAACATTTGTAATTTGTTGGCCTTGTAAATTAAGTCCTATATGAAAAAAATATGAAGTTCTTTTGCAAATAATGCAAGTAGGCATGGCATGACATGGCATGCAAGTGAAATCTTCTACAAAATGGGTTTTCTTGAATTTCTATATTTTCCTGGCCTTTAAAAAATATTCTTGTTTCAGAGAACAATGGGACTTGGGCAGGATTCCCTTCCTACATCTTAGCAAATCCATAGACATCAGAAGGGTACTCAGATTTCATTCTGGTGAAAATTAGAAGTGAAGCAGTTTCATAGTCTCTCTTATCCTTAAACTTCACCATCCTTTGTCAATTCTTGCTATCTTTACTTTCTGAAGTCTGTTTACAGTAGTGTACGGATGTCATAATGAGATTTTAGCATTATTATAATGGTCTGCATTCAACTTAGCATCACAGGATGGCTGAAGTTAGAAGGGATCTCTGGAGCTCTCCTGGTCCAATCCCACTGCTCAACCAGGGACACCTTCAGCAAGTGGTCCAGGACCATGTCCAGATGTCTTTTGGGTATTTCCAAGGAGATACAAGTAACCTCAAGCACCTTAGTCTTACATTATTATATTGTGATGATTTATTACAGGTAAAACTTGTACTGATAACAATAGGACTGATTTCACTGAATGTTGACAACGGATACCACAAATCCAAAAAAAAAATTTTTTTTTTTTTTTTACCTGCAGTAAGGGAGGAGGAAGAATTCCTGGAAGTGGGAACAGAGAAACATTTAAAGAATACAATAATGTCAACTATGATAACATGATGAAATTTATTTTCTGAATGGTGACTCTCACAAGGATTGGATGTTTGGGGCGAGGAAAGGGAGAGATGAAAATGGAAAGTACTAAAAAAGTGGAGAGGTCAAAGGAGAGCAAAATGTAGACAGCTTTCTGTCAATGAGGAAAGTCTGCATCTGGGTTATTTATGAAATTTCTTGAGATAACTGAATTTCTCCCAGGGCAGAATTTGGATGCTAAGATGCATAGATCCTGCCATCAGTCATAGTGGTGAGCTTGGTGGTGTTTTCACATGCTCCTGCCTTACAGTGCAATGGGCAAGGGATGCAGGGGTGCTGCAATCCAGCACAGACTTAGTGCAGTGCCACCGATGACCCTGTCATCCAGAAAGCTTCCAGGCTGCTCTACAAAACCCGTGCTGCCATGGTCCTTCTAGTCCTTGAGTATGCTCCTCATCTCCAGTGAAATTGAATTAACCTACTCATCATACCCACAGCAGAGAATGCTTCAAATCTGCTGATTGCTCTAGGATTCTTTTTCATTACAATATCTAGTTTTGATTAAATATTTTGGAAATAGTTTGCAAAGACTTCAAAATTCTGATGACGCTGGAAAAAGGCCATAATTAATACATCCTGCTTGTTTCAGGGAGATAGCTGAATATTTTACTTAACCTTTACAACCTGTAAGCAGACACTTTGTGGAAAGAGAGTTAAGTAGATCAGCCACTGCATCAATCTAATGTACATGATTATTTTTTTTTCCCCTTCATTCTACAACAGCTTAATTCAGGACTGGCTGCAGGGCAAGCTGGGGATCACCCTGTGGCACGTGGTGCTGTATTTCTTGGAGTTTATTTGGGTAAATAACCACAGAGATTGTCAGCTAGTGGGTAACATCAGTTCAGTCCAGGCATTTACACTGTCAAAAGCTCATCTAGGTGATGTCCTGTGGCTGCACTCCCGCCTGGTAAATGTTGAAGCCATGTGGAAGTATGGGATATACCTTCAAATCTCACAGCTGTAAATAAGCTCTGGAATAGAAAAGCAAAACAAGCCAGATTTCAAATCTCTTAACAACTTTACAATTGCAGGAAAAATCCCTCTTTGAACCAGTAGGTTTGGTTAATGATGGCTTGGTGTATTATGTCATTGCTGCAGTCTCTATATGAAAGCAGAAGATTTTACTTCATTTCCATATTTGACAGAAAAATAACCGTAGTCTTCACTGGCTTTCTCTACATCTCACTAGTGAACCAGGAACTGGATCCTGAAGACATTAGGACATGGCATCAAGGAAAGTCTAGTCCATAAAAAGGACAGCTTTACAAGGTGGAGTGCAGAGCGAATGGGAAAAAAAAAAAAAAAAGGAAAAAAAAAAGATAAAGAAAAGCCAAGTTTCACCTCTGGCTTTATAGAAGGCAGTCTTTCCTTACACCTTCATAATGTGCCAGATTAAAAGAACTTTTACTATTTTGGGGTATTTAAATGGAGCTGGAAGTCTTCAGGGAGTGGAGAGTCCTAGGTTGGAGAGATGAGTCAAGAAAGGCCTGGGAGCCTCTGGAAGCCCTGCTGCAGGAGCAGGGAAGTTGGAAGAGGAGCTGGTGGGACATGTGGGGCTTGTGCCCATGTCTTGAGTTCCTCAGGACTTCAAGGCAGCCTCAGCTTTGGGACTTGCTCTGTGAGGGGCAGCAACGAGGAGCTATGGTAGGAAAATGCAACCTCTGGCATGATTCACTCCAGCCTTGCTTTTTTGCATGGTCTCAGGTAGGAGTGCAATTGCTGTCTGACAAAAACGTGAATGTCCTGCACTTACCTGACAGCAGTGTGAGTGCTCACTGGGGCTGAAGGCCACGAGAGACAGAGCTGCAGAGCTCCCTGCTTCCTCTGTGTGGAAAACTCATTGCCAGGGTGAGCGTGGTCCTCGCCCTTTTACTTGCTTCTAGGAGCAGAGGAGGTGGCTGCCAAACCAGGGAACACAAGCAGGCACCTGTAACTTGCTGAACCTAATGTCCATAGCTCCTGCTTCAGGCCTGGGGGTTTTTGTATGGCTTCTCCATCCTTATCTATTGGCCAGATGAAGGACTTCCATCCTACTGACCTAGGATGCTTTCTTTGCTTCTTTCTCCTTTCTTTGTTAAGCTGGTTCCACGCAAATTAAAGTGATAACTTGACATTTAAAAAAAAAAAATCTGAATTTTCCCCTGTCATAAACCGTGAATATAATTTCTTGGGATAATGTTGGCTCTCATCACATGCTTTAAAAAAATAAAGACTCAAACAACCCAAAACAACCACTGCAAATTCGTAGTGAAAATGAATGGAGCCTGCCTCATTCATAAATGTCATACGACTTTGGCTAAAAAGGCAAGCCTGTCATCCCAAGGACAGCAGCTGTTGTTATGTTGAACAAAATGGATACAAATGGGTATTATTTTAAAGTGAAATGCTTAATACCGGGCCTAACAAGCACACTGTCCTCTCTGTAACCCTGTGTCATACAAGCCATGATCTCCAGTAGAGGGCTTGATTGCACAGGAAATAAAATTCACTGGCTGTGCCCTACCAAACCGACAAACACACTGGCAATGTTTGAGTTACTATGGCAATCACAAAATAGGAAGGCCTTTTCTTCTTTTCCCCATCTCTGCATGCAGCCGCAGGCTGCTCCTGAATAGCTCACATCTGCAAAAAGTTTTAACACGGTACTCAGATAAAGAAAAGGATCCCAAAAATGGGCATTGACCCGTCTCAAAAAATGTTGCAAATTTTATATACAAGAATTGGGGAGCTGTGCCACTTTGCGCAGGTTATGTCATAATGTGAACAAAAAGGGATAAAAGCTGATGAAGGCTTTTGCTGTCAAATATGGAGAGAGGGGAAAAAGCAGAAGTAAATGACAGCTTTAATGCAGATGTAAGAAGAAAAGTCAAAGATGGGTGACAGAAAGTTACTGGTCAATGAATAAGGGAAAATTTTCAAACACAAAAACCAGACAAAAGAGTAAAATACAATAAAAATCTCGCTATAGAGAATACTGAGAAAAGTCCCAAAAGCACAGTGAGCAAAATCTTGGAACTATCAAACCATGTGAAACCGCCATGTGGTTCTTTAGAGCGGCCCATTTCAGGCATTAATAGCTCCCATTATAAAGGGGGAACCTGATCTCTGGCCTGGAAAGCTTTCAAGAAGCAGACTTTTTACAGCAAAATTGAAAAGCAAAACAAAACTAAACCTTCCCTCCGTGCACAAATTAACCAGGATTTGTGTCTTTCTACACAAATTTAGCCCTGCATAATGAACTGTTACACATTTTACCAGTATTCCTTAGACAAATGCTTTCTGGTAATGGGGAATAATTATGTATTTAAATGGAGATTTGTTTTCTGGCAGATGTTACAATCTTGGGCTTTCTGACAGTATGCTTTCCACCATTAAAATATATTTATTGTTGATAATAGAAATCTACCTTTACCAACAAGCTGATTTCCACCATCTAATTTAGATGCTTGTGCGGAGCACGTGAACATGTGCGAAGTGTCTGATGGTCTCTCAAGGATGCTTTATCCCATTGAGAAGAAAGGTGTGAGTCCAGAATTTACAAATATACAAATTTTTTACTCTCTGGTTGTTTTGCTTGAGATGCCTGGAAAGTGCAGTGTGGGAGCTTGAAGGCACCACCACCACCTCCACGTACGTTAGCTCCAACTCACAAGAAGGTTCAGTAAGAGTAAATTCAATCTTAATTTGATCTTAATCTTGGGTTCGATTGACACATTATGGCTTCTGAAAGTATCATTGCACTTTAAAAGCTCTTACTGACAAGTCACATTAATCACCAGCATCTGAGAAAGGCTTAATGTGGGGAAATGAATGAAAATGGCATAAACAGTTCACAAAAAAAGTCCAAAGGGCCGAAAGAAGCCCCAAATCCAGTAAAAGTGGGACTGCATTATACATTCATTGACTCTTGTTCTTTTGGGGGTGTTTTGGTATGAAAAGAAAGAAACAATGGAAGACAATAGCGCTACCTTATCAAAGTTCATTCAAGCAGCTATTTCAAATACTTTTAACGGCTTGTCACTGGGTCTTGCAAGTCTCCGAGAGTCTAAACATTCTGTCACATTTGTGTACTAACCACTTAAAGTGCTGCTAAAGCCTTTTGACCTGGACTGACTCTCCTTTATCTAGGTCAAAATGCAAGGCAAAGCCTTTGTGTTCCACGGCCTTCATTAAATTCATTGATTTGACCTGTATTTTAAAGACCAAAAGTCAAATGGAATGGGAAGTTAAAGTTCCCATACAAAATCTTCCACCGAGCACTTCACTGCCTCCTTGAACTATGTAACGTTTAGAAAAGGCCATCTCACGGCCATTTGAAGTGTGGGCTATAGCTGGAGTGGCAGTTTTGTCCACTTTTTTTCACTATTTATTTTTTTTCAAGAGCATTAAAGGGATTCATCGGAGCTTTCTCTCTCCTAAATGAGGACAAAAAACTTGAGGCTTGCAGACTTACTGTTTTTTCTTGCTTGGAGTCATCTTTTAACAGGGCGTAGCAATGTTCAGATAAATATTATTTGTATCTCTAGCACAATGACAGACAGAGATGAGGTTTGGTGCCATGCATTAGACTCTTGACATGATTGTGGTCACTTGAACTGCTGGGGGTAAGGAGCTTTTATGCGCAAAGGAATAAACCTTCTGCATTTGGAGACCAAGTTTCAGAACTAGCGTGTACTCTTCCTTGGAATACAGCAGAAAACCCAAGGCCTTTAGAGACAAAACAGTGTTTTAAGCCTTAATTTAGTTTTAAACCAGGATTTAGACATCAAAAAGCTCAAAACCTGGGGTTTTTATTCATCCCTAGTCAAGAGTCTTGGTGCAGGAGGTGTTTCTGCTTGTGGTGGACCCAGCTGATGTGGCAGGTGTGAGATGGGTTTCCCTTACTATAAGTAAAGCTTTTAACCTGCCAGTGGCTGGAGGTCAGATAGCAGGGGCAGGCCAGTTTGAACGGGCAGGTGAGTCCTACCCTGCAGGGATGAGGAAGAGAAGAAGAAGAAGAAGAAGTCCAAGGGCTCCTGGATGGTGGGATGCACTTGTGCAAGGTGGGTGCAGGCTGGTGACTTTATCTTGACACACGTATGACAGAGACACACTGGTCAGTGGAATTAAAAAAATACAAATATGAAAGTAAATATTAGCCAAAAGAAAGGCCACACAGATCTTCAAAATGAACAGCTTGCCTTGAGATGATCTGCAAACGTACAATTTCAAAAATAAGGATCATGAATGATCCAGGTATTTAGTGCAGCTTTCCAGAAACTGTTACTTTCATGACCAACATTAGGAGTGGCTGCCTAGAGGTGCTAGGTTATGGGATTAAAGGCTCATTTTCACCAACACATAAAAACACAGAAGAACAGTGACAGGAGAGGAAACCCCAATAAGCTATTTGGAGAAAACTGAGTTTTGTCTGGGACAAAACGCAGACCACTTTATAGACTGCAGGGTGAGTAGTGCCAACATGGGTATGGGACTCATTATGGGAAGAGGGGGAAGAAAATCCTAGGATTGTACAAGATTTGCCGTGGGGACTTTGCAGGAAGGACTAAAGGTTGGGGAAAGAGATGGATCAAGGTGCTTTGGGAAAACAAGTGTGGGAAAACAGAAGGAAAGACAATAAAAAGGCTGGTTTTGTGTAAAGAATCTGCAGATTGGTATGTGTGTCTGATCCTGACATCTGTCCCATTTTCTCCTTAAACCCCATTTCCAACCACTT
Organism: Anas platyrhynchos; assembly: GCF_047663525.1. Lineage (NCBI taxonomy): Eukaryota > Metazoa > Chordata > Aves > Anseriformes > Anatidae > Anas > Anas platyrhynchos. The sequence continues at coordinate 185,659,314 of NC_092587.1, read as the reverse complement.
TCCTGTGCATTGCAGGAGGTCAGCACCAGCAGCTGGCACGGAGCTGCACACAGCGCCTTGTGGGAATGGCTTGGAAAGACGAGCAGGGATGAGTGCCTGTAAGATACGTGGGTGATCCTTATTGATGGAAAGCCTTCAGTGTTGGGTCACCTTACAAAAAAGCTGGCTGGAAAAAAATGTAGGAATGAGGGCTTCTTAAGCTTTTGGATGAATTGTCCTTAAAAAGAAGAGAAGGGTCAGTCTGACATCGACCAAGATTGTAGTTTTTATTCAAAAGAGAACATAATGAAAAAAAGAAAAAACAGACCAAAATAAAATGAAAAACAGATCTAAAACAGACATTTGTGCCATTATATCCCATGATTCTGATTTTGTGCAAAAATCTAAATTTTAAAAGCTAGAACGAGACCCTTGGCCAAGGATAGTTTATGTGACTTTTTCTTGTTTGAAAAATTTTCTGTAAAAGGATTTTATTTGTCTTATTTCTTATTCACCTGTAGTGATTTGCTCAGCAGTTAGGCAATCTCTGGATTGTCTGCAGACTCCTTGTCTACTGCTTTCTACATTCCTGAAATGTTTTTTAATGTTTTGTGACTGAGCTATAATTGGTAACTGAGAAACATTTTTTTTTTCTTCTTTTCTGATGTCAAATTGGGCAATTCCTGAAGCTTTGAAGATTTACCAGATGATCCCTTCCTACTGTGACTCTTCATGGAGGATCATGTTTGCCAGAGGCTCTGTGTCCATGAGCATCCTTGTAAACCATATCCTCTCACATCTCTGGAAGGGAATGAGATGAAGGAGTTGAATGCCACCAAAGCAGAGTGATTATTTTATATTTGGGAAAACATTTGTGGAAATCTGTTTGGAGTTGGCTGTAAACAGAGTCACTCTAAACTAGAGAGTCTCCAATAAAGGGGTATTGTTCCCGGCCACCAAAGCAGAATAAAAGTAACCCCAGGACCACATTCGATGGTGTGGGAACCATCTAGTCCATGGCACGCTCCCCCTTCCTGCCAGCCCATGGTGGTCCCTTTGCAGTGGGAGTTTTCTCTGGGGACTGGGCAGAGCAAGCAGCTGCTGGGGAAGCACCATGGAAGCTGAGATTGAGAAACACCCTACTGGGTCAGAGCAGTGGTCACCTACCTCATACTCTGCATTGGTAGGATCTGCTATGACAGGGAGCACAGGGGTTTCACCACTCTGCTTTGCTGGGAATCCCCAGCCCTATAGCTGATGAGAAGTTTGTTAGCAGGCTCCTGGGTACCATCTCATGGACCTGCTCTCCTCAAATGTGTCTAAACCCCCTGTGAACCTGCTGACACCATCTGCTTTGTGCCTTCCCAGGATGGTGTTTCCAGACATTCCCCATCAGCTATGTACTGACTGTTTAAACCAATCTACCTTGAGTTCTACTGAGCACTCTCCAGTGCTTGTGTGGAGGGGGTTGGTGAAGAACAGTTCCACAATTGCCTTCCCTTCACCCTCAAACTGTTATGAACTTTGTACATATCCTTCTGTAAATTGAAGGGTCTTTTTACTCTCCGCATACAGTTGTCACATCAATTCCCCTCAGTTATTTTCAGTGTCCTTTTCTGTGTGCTCTGACTTTACTACATCCTTCTTGAGATGCAGAGGCCCAAACTGCACCCAATACACAGTGTATGGGAGCAGTAAGGTTTTAGGCCTCTCTTCACCCTTTATCTACCTAAGATAACCATGTATATTCATTTCAGTATTTTCTGTCTCTACTTGGAAGCCTGAAGTCTACAGGCTGTGAAGATTATAGCTAATTCAAACTATGGCTGATCAAGGACCAGAAAGGAAAAGCTAAATCATTTTAAGACTCATTTCATATTTACAAAACACAGTCAGCACGAAACACATATTACACCAATTCAAACGCATCAGGAAGTTTTCTCTACTCAGAGAACTTGCAACCAGCATAGGCAAGGAAGGAAAAGGGGAAAAGGAGCAGAGAAGTGAAGGGTGATGATATATGGGGACCAGAGAGATGCTGAACCAGTCTCTTTAATTTCCAAGTTTATAGTCTAGAGAAGGAAGATTTTTACACAAGAAAATTATCTATAAACACTTGTACTTTTTCCTCCCTGTTCCATTCCAGTCTTCTGGTCAAAGCATCTCACAGCTCTTTAGAAATGTTCCTTTGCTTTCAGAAATCACCTAGTGAGTATCCAGATGTAGTGGCAGTGGTCATGGGAATAAGTGCACCACCAGTGCCTTGGGGCTTGCTGTGGGCTGGTGCAAGTGGAACAGGCTTTTAGCACTCTGCAGACCCCTACAGCTTTCTCATTTAGGTGCTGAGGATCAGTCTTTGGGCTTCTCTTCTGTCCTTCTCTCTCCAAAGTTGCCTCGTTGGATATGATTGTGACCAGCTGTGGATGGAGAAAGGGCCATCCTCTGCAGACTACCGAAACACAAGGGAGTAGCTCACATTTGCAGTGTGACAGCAAAGCAGCAGTGCTTGTAAGTGAGCACGAGCACCTGAAATGACTGTTTTAGGCTTTGCTGCCATTCTGGGGAGCTCGTTCCCCCACAAGTATCCTCCCTGTCCGCCTGCAGCAGCTGGGATGAAGCCCCAGAGATGCTGCAGCAGTGCAAAGCGAAGCAATTCTACCTTGTCACCTCAGCACCACGGGGGAAAAGCGCCCCGCACAAAGCACCCCGTTCGAGCCCCAACAGGTGGGAGCCAACAGCTTTTTGTACCGAGGGGTTCAGGAGAGCTGTATTAATCTGTTTAATGCCACGTTGTCCGATTGCCTTGTTTGCCAAGCTGCGAGCGGGCGGCACGGCACGCACCACGACCTAATGATGTACTACCAACACCCACGCCAAAGACAAGGCCATTTAGAGCAGAGAGACAAGCTGAGTTAGCATAAAAGAGGAGGCATCAATCACCATTCCCCCAAAACAATGGCGATAATTTAATGGCTGTTTTTTAAGAAGAACTGGCACTATACAGAGATTGGGGAGAAAGGTCTGGTAGGCTTCACCTGCAGCTGAGAGCTATTTGTTCCCTTTGTGCCAACCCAAGTGAGGTTTGAAATGGCAATTTCTGCAGCTGGCATCATATGTATCAAGTTATGCTCCCAACTAAAGGTTTACTCTAAATTGCTAGATTTTCTGGCTCAAACTCTTATTAGTCAAGCATGAGTGACTTTGCTAATGAATTCACTTTCTTGAATTTCAAACTAATCTGCAGAGTTCTGTAGCACGTATTTTCTCCTGTTAAAATCCTTTAGCTTTTTAGCATGATTTCCCTTTAATCTACTACTTCTGTAACACCTTTTTTTTTTTTTTTTTTTTTTCTATAGGGTTTACAGAGATCAAACTCAGACTTAGAACAAGAATTTGCAGACATTATATTCAGCTGACTAGTATCCATGTGCTGTAGCTCTGCATTTGACTGAACTTTTTTTGTTTTCAGAGAGATGAACCAGTGCAGATATCCTTATGCATGCTATAAAGTGATGCTACATAACTAACACAAAACTATCTGGAGAACTGAAGTCATCAAACTAAATAAATGCACTCTGGAAGGCTGCAAAAAAAGCCAAGTACAAAAATAAGCCTGGAAAGGGTTTTGAAGTCGTCTTTTTGTCCAGACCACTGCCACAAGATCTGATCACCTTCACATCAGATGGAGTTTTCTCCAAGCCATTCTTAAACACTTCCCATGATGGAGAGCACACACATCTCTAGCACGACTCTGCTGCTTCACTGCCCATCTTATTAGCAAGTGTTTCTAGTGTTTCTAGTGTCTTACTGGAACCTCCTCACTGCAGCTTGTCCTGTATGAGCATGAAGGGTATTTTTCTCCTTTTTTTTTTTTTTTTCAACAGCTCTTGGCATATATGTATTTGGAAAATATCAGAAAATCCCTAGCATACATTAGAACAGCCCCAGTTCCTTCACTGTACAGCACATTTTCTGGATGTACTCTCACTCATCTTGTCCTCTTCTGCCAGCTCCCCAGATATGCGGGGTCCTGAGCCCCAGCAGAGCACACACCAGTGCAGAACAGCGAGGGAGAGAGCCTGGGTCCAGTTCTGTCTGTAGCTCTCCTTGCCAGATGTTGGAATAAACAATTCTTGTTTTTCTGCAGACCTCAGGATTTCAGCACAAACAATACATTTTGGCTTTTACAGTCTTCAAGGAAAATGTGTTAAGTGCTTTGAAATGGACTATCCAAAAAACAGCACTGTTAAAGGTCCTGCAGTGAGTCAACTTGGCTCAGTAGTCCCAGAATTGCACTTAGTTTATCTGACGGCTTTTAGTTTTAATCCTAACCATTCTTCATAGGGCTACACTTCATACTTTGACCTGCGTCTTTCCTTTTCCTCCAGCAGCAGTTACTGCTTATGCTTTAGTAACCCCTGTTAGCGCTAGATGCTGAGGAGTGTGCCGAGAAGATAGTCCGTCTCATTAACCATATTAAAAACTTTTAAAGAAATTGCTGGTTTTCACAAATGTCTTTTCTTTTTTCTTTCTTTCTTTCTTTCTTTCTTTCTTTCTTTCTTTCTTTCTTTCTTTCTTTCTTTCTTTCTTTCTTTCTTTCTTTCTTTCTTTCTTTCGTTTGTTCGTTCTTTCGTTCTTTCGTTCTCTTTCTCTTTCTTTCTCTCTCTCTCTCTCTTTCTATCTCTTTCTCTCTTTCTCTCTTTTTCTTTCTATCTCTCTTTCTCTCTTCCTTCCTTCCTTCCTTCCTTCCTTCCTTCCTTCCTTCCTTCCTTCCTTCCTTCCTTCCTTCCTTCCTTCCTTCCTTCCTTCCTTCCTTCCTTCCTTCCTTCCTTCCTTCCTCTCAATTTAACTTCTATTTCTACTACACTCATCCAAATTCTTCCAGAATGATCTTCATGAGGACGATGGGCCACAGAGCAAGCTCAGTCCATCATCCCACATAGCTGTGGACATTCTTCAGGACTTACAAGTGGGACTTCTAAGGCACAACATACTGCTGCCCTCCTATATGGTACGTCAAATTCAGTCTATCTACAGACAACAGCTACCCCCAGAGAGTACAGCAAGAAGACAATTTCATGCAATGTTGATATATGAAACATGCAGCTTGGTAGGGAGCAAACACCTCATCCATTCTGCAGATGGAACAGCACTGGGTCAGCAGAGGTACAGATACCATGAAAAAGGTGCAAGGTGACCTTCATCTTTGTTCTTCTGTTTTTCAGTATGAAGATGAGGCGATTTTGTTTTTATATCTGGGTTTCAGGTACCAGTCAAAAAGTAGCTTAGGCATAACTTTGGTGCTAGATGCTATCACACTCACTTCTAGTGCTGAGCCTATATTCTGCTTCAAAGTTGGATTGCAGCTGCACTGAAGACTCTGGAGTTGACAGAACCACACAAATCTGTAAGTTTGTCCCATTGATATTGAATATCCATCCAGACCTAAGTCCTCCATGCCATTTCACTGCTGAGCCCAGTGCTATTTCCAAGAGAGCATCCTGCAGTGATGCCGTTGCTAATCCCGATGGGAAGAGCTGTATAGAACAGAATAGGATAGGGTAGGATAGGGTAGGCTAGAATGGAATGGAATGGAATGGAATGGAATGGAATGGAATGGAATGGAATGGAATGGAATAGAATAGAATAGAATAGAATAGAATAGAATAGAATAGAATAGAATAGAATAGAATAGAATAGAATAGAATAGAATAGAATAGAATAGAATAGAATAGAATAGAAATTCTATTATATATATATAGAGAGAGTCTATTTTATATATATATATATAAATATATATATATATATATAAAGGGATATTTGAAGAACATTAATGTTCATTGAAGAACATTGCACATAATCAACATCCTTCCTTTGTACTGTGATGAGCCACATAGAAAGTACTTGTCTCTTCCTGTCTTTCAGAGAAGATAGTTCAAGTGCTTTCAGTGCCAGAAGATGACCTCTTTCAGGCATCTAAAGTGTGGATAGTGGCTACTCATACTGCCTTATGGTGCTTAAGTATGATTTCATAGTGTTATGTCTTGAGTATTAGGTCTTCAGAATGACATAGAGCTTGACTCTCTTGTACATATTTGTTCTAAAAATTGTCCTAGTCAGTGAAGATGACAGTGCTTTAGGAAAGCTTTATAGAGGCAGAGCTCAAGTGTTACTGCCATAACCATGGGAGGGAATAATCCTTGTGATAGCTTGTGCTGGAGTCACTGATACCTTGGAAGACAAAGACCTGTTTTTTGTAGCAGGCACCAGGAGGAGTATTTGGGCTGCCTTGGTGGTGTACTCATGCAGCCCTCACTGTTTAGCATGTGAGCTGCCACATGTTGAACCAACTGAAGTCCTCAGAGAACCAGGAGGTGAAAAATCCCATGCAATTCAGTTCCCACAAGTCCTGTCATATTGCGCATGTCATTGTGTGGTTTAGTGGCTACCTCAAGCTCCTTTTATCATGTTTCCCCAGAGAGAGAATTCCTGTCATGAAAAATGTAGCCTTTGTAAGGTGCTCTAATATGGGTTACTGAGCCCAGAAATCAAGGGAACTAGTATAGATTTATGTGTGCTCTTATACGAGTCTAAATCAGAAGCAATTCCACTGCCCTTGCAGAGTTTGGTTCCTAGGACTTGCATCAGAAACGGATGTGCTCAACAACTAACCAAACCTGAAGCATTAGCACACTGCTGTTTGAGGCAATAAAACTATCTAGAAGGACAGCTTGTACAAGGAGATGAAGCTTCACACTGACTTCACTAAATGAAGACCAGTCATAGTCATAGAATCAGTGAAAGGTTTGAGTTGGAAGGGACCTCAAAGACCACCTGGTTCCAACGCCCAGCCACGGGCAGGGACACCTCCTTCCAGGTCAGGTTGCCCAAAGCCCCATCCAGCCTGGCCTTGAGCACCTCCAGGGATGGGGCATCCACAGCTTCTCTGGGCAACATAGATTCCAACCTCTCAGAGCAGGGTGAAGGTAAAGGGCAGCACTTCTGTGGGTGTAACCAGAAGATAAGGGATCCCCAGCCATTTACTCCAGCTTCATACAGCTCTGTAATGCCATGATCATTTATGGCTGAAATTTTGCCTTCACAAAATACTCTTTTTAATGTGATTACCATTTCGTCATTCTATATTAGGTTCCGTCTCCATGGTGTTTGACTTCCTTTTGGAGAAGCTACATGAAATAAGAGTGCTTGCTGAAAACTTTTTTTGTGTATTCAGTTAGGTTTTGTATCTTCCAATTAAGTAGACATGCCATTGGCTGGTCCTCCAGGAAGCTGCTCCACTTGTTCTGAAATGTTATCGTTTCTAAGACTACAGTGCAAAAGCAGGTAGAGTCCAAAGTGCTTTTAAGTTAGAGTTTTAACTAAGCTTTCCAAGCAAAGTAGGAGATGCTACGAGCAGATGGTGTGGAACCACACATCACTTGCACAAACATCTAAGCTTTGGCCCAATGAATAATAGTGACACCAATATTGTTCATTTGAGCAAATGCATGGAAATACTTGGCTTGGACAAATGCATAGCAAATCATTTTAGCATTTTCTAAGGAAGTTTATCAAATTTGGCAATCAATCATCTAAGTTGACCAAGGATACAGTGTCTTTGCGGTAAATGTTCATGCTTGTCATCATTAACATCATTTAGATTTTAGACTTTTTCTAATTAAGAAAGGTTCCCACCAGCAACAGCAAAAATCCCTACCACCTCTTTCATTATCTCAGCCTTTCTTCTCTTTAATTACTATTGAGCTCCTGGCTGATTAAATTAGTTTTTTTAGGTCTTTTCTGAAATCTTAGGGAAATTATCTAAAAATCATGAAATCAATTCCCTTACGCTGTTTTAATCTTTTATGTTTTGGGCTCCAAGAGGGACGGGCGGACAAGTGCAGCCCCTCTGAAAAGTGTGCAGCACTAGACTGCTTGCCAGCCTTCTATTGCCTTTGTGGACCATCTGGGTCAATTTCCTTCCAACTAAATGAAATGCAAATAAAAATTCCAGCAGTTTTTCAGCTGCAGGCTGCCCAGCTGATTAGCATGACAGAGGCCGGGAGATGAGGCCTGACCCTGTGCACTTCCCCTCATCTCATTAAGTTGTAACTCTACCGTGGCTGCATTCATGGTGTTTATTGACGCTGAAAGGCGTCTTTATCCAAAACTAGCTAAATTCACATTCAGAGTTTTTCCATGAAGGCTTGCCTGCTACAGCATCCACATGAAAGTGAACCTATTGTAGCTCGGTGATGTGTCCTGCTGATTCCTTAACAATCTGAGCTTTTTCCAAAAATGTTAGATTCACAAGTTTAAGTTCCAAAAAAAAAAAAACCCACAAACAAACAAAAACAAACAAACAAAAAACAAACCATGCAATAAAACCCGAAGGTTTTAACAACTCAGTAGTTTAAAATGCTAAGAATATAAATATCTTTCATTCTGATGGTAACGGTATGTCTATCAAACCCATGCATGCAAGGAGACTTCAGCCAAAGTATGGTAGCAAGAGAGCACCTGTATCACGTAGGACTGCAGACAACAGGATATTATGTTTATCCTAGCATCCATCAGGAAGGAGAATGATAAAAGATTCAAGAAGGCAACATCTTCAGCAATATACACCGCTCTGAGAGTCACAGTTGGACAATGGAGAGAAATGCACCTTGTCACTGCCCACTATTTCACAACTCGACATTAAAGAAAGGGAAATATTGTTGAGAAAATGTCTGGTGGAAATAAGCATAATAACATCTGTGATCCTTTTGCCTTTCTCTTGAGTACCATAACTGTCATGATAGGTGGATGACTACAGTTGCACAGCTAAGACACAGCTTCTAAAGCTCAAGGGTGGACAGGTCCGGTGGGCAGCATGTTTTCTCTGTAGCAATGTTTGAGGGCCAGGTGGGAACTAAGGTAGATGGAGTGTTTCCAGGAGGCATAGTGAGGAACAGCAGCTGCTACCGTTTTTGGAAGGAAAAGCGAAGTGCTCATGATCTCCCTACCACCTCCAGGGTGCCCATAGTGAAGTCTAACCACTCTCTTATGGGGCTCCCATACTTCACCAAGAGTCTGGGAGGGTCTTGCCCTGACACTGAAGTTTCCCTGAAATCAAAGTCTCAGTTTCTTTTATTTCTGCTCATGGTAGCTGGAGTATAAAGACAGGGAAGAGTTTACTGGACCACTGGCCATTCTCTCACAAGATATTTTAAGATTTTGTTGGGAAGAGAGAATGTAAAGGCAGATACAGGTGAAAAAAATGTAGTGGAGTCAGTCAGAGACAACTCTGTGGGTGAGGTCACAAGAAGTTATAGGGCTGTGAGTGTCTAATCGAAGTGATCTATACCTGTGCAGTGCTGAAAAGTAAAGCCAGTGCATAACATAGACTGGCACCAAAATCAGTGGGAAAATAAACAAATAAATAAATAAGAGGAATTACATTGCAACATCTCTAATCCATTCAAAGGTCACATGAATCAGAGAATACTTCAGATTATCTCCATTTGATTACGCCATGAAGAAATTCAGCAATAATTTGCCCATGGCTTCTGCCTTGATTTTCCATTTCATCTGCTGATGAGTTCACTTTGCTTTATACTTGTAGGGTTGAACAAATGATATATTGACCTGGGAAACCATACGCAATGTCTGGGCAGGAAAATTCATGTTTTAAAATTCATGGTACTTTAATGTCCTCCCACTGAGCCACAAACCATTATGAACATAAAAATAATTTTCTGTATCCTTTGTCATAAGCCAACTGAAGTTGAAGATGTTCAGTTAACTTCCATAGGTTTTCAATTATATTCCTTGTTAGTTTGGCTTAGCTAACTGTTGCCACAACTCCACATGATGTGGTAGACACTGACTAAACAAACATCTCAATGTTTGGCTTTCCTGCTGCTCCAGGTAAGTGTTTGAAGGACTGATGAAAGCTGTCCGAAGGTATCATCACTGCCCGATGTCGTGTGCAAGCATGTTTTGCTCTCAGGGGCACATCAACAAGGATTTGGCTATAAAGGCTTTTGTATGAAAGTCAAGAAGGTGGACATGCAACGGAGAAGTTGGAGCATGAGGTGTTGTGACCACTTGTGATTTCCCCTTGCTGGCTCTAGGAGCTGTTTTCCTTCTACATTCTGGTCCAGCTTCATCTGTGACATAATGTGGCTCAGGTTTGCCTGAAATCAGGAGTTTAAACTTGTTAAGCCAAACTGGTGGAAAGGCTTTTTGAACATACTGGTTTGTTTTAAGTGCACATCTCATTTCAAGTCAACTAAGATTTAGTTTTATTAAATCAAAATCAAAAAGCTAGATCTTGGTGATTTACTAGGCAGGTTTCCTGAAATGCTGCTTTTCAGAGGTAAAAAGAATCTGAAAAGAGGCAGAGAACTATCTTTTTATCTGATCTGCACTAGTGTGAACTTTGTTTGCTTCTGGGTTTTCATTTGAAACTGATAACATTTCTAGCAGTTAGGACCTGAGAAAAAATTGGAGACTTTCTCATCAGCAGCTATAATACTGTTTGTGCTTGATGCATTTTGTTATCAGGCACGACAACTTTAAAGCCAGTCTATAGTGTTGTGAAGTGTGTTTTTACATCACCAGCCACAATAACTTCCAATGGTGCAAGGAGTCACACAATGGAGCCGACTGCTCCATTCCAGGCAGGTTGGAGAAAAGTAGAGGGATGCTGCAGAAACACCCCATCTAATGGCATTTCATTTTGAACTGTATCCAAATTCAAAGCCAGTTTTTGTGGAGAAAAAAAAAAAAAAAAAAAAAAAAAAAAAAAGAGATTTAGGATTCTTGAAAGATTTTGCTTTAGTAATGCTACATGTTTTCATTTCACAATTCATTTAACTTCAGTAAAATGAAAACATTACAATAAAATGTTAGATAATGATAATACATATATGCTACAATAAGGCCAGTTTTGGAATATAAATATGAAACCATGATGTTTTGAATTTATCAAAGTTATATATTTTACAATGTTAATAGTATAGAATAATAAAGCTGAGACAAAACACTGCAACTTCTAACAATTTTTAATTTTTTTTTTCAGGCTTGTTATTTTTCTTGGACACATTTTGATTTTGGTAAAGCTTTCTGTATGACAAAAAAATGTCATTAGGGGTTTTCATTCAGGTCCTGTTATCACTGTTATCTGTTAGATAGAAAATGGGAGTTGGGGAGTTGTTTCACCCGGGAAGGTGAAGGCAGTGATAGGTACGCTTTTTTCTTTAATGTTTATTTCTTTATGATAGGAGAACTAAATATTCTTTTTTAAACCACAAAGAAAAAAGACTCTCACATACATGCAGAACCTTCTAAGTGTGAATAAATTATTTTTAAAGATTCATAATCCAAGGAAGGAAACATTGATATCTTTGTTAGAATAAACTCTACAATATGTTTTTTACGTCTGTATACACGTATGTTAGAGTCATTCCAGTGATTTTAAGGATATTAGGATATAGGCAGCTTCAAGTAGGAGTTTAGATTTTTATCTATTTTTTATCATTTTCTTAAGGAATAGAAGATAAAAAAGGGGGAAAAGCTTTTCTTGAGGGAGATTTTTCCTCTCCAAGGCTGCTCTCAGTACAGAGCAGTGTGCTGAACAGGGCAGGCAGGACCAGTGTCAGCTTTTGAAATGGATATAAAGTAAGGAAAGAGCAGTGGAGAAAAAACAGACTTTGTTCAGAAGGTGGTTGGAGATGGGCTTGTCCTGTAGATGAGGAACAGCAGCTACAGCCACAAGGCAACAGAACACATCTATCATGTTGTAATTGCAGAGAAGAATTTGAAAGGTGGCAGCTATCAGCTAAAGCACTGCAGAAAGAAAGAAAAACTTCAGTTTTGTTACTATGTCTACAAGTTCTGAAAGCTGGACTTATTACTCACTGAAGCTGGATGTTGCTTATCCTGGAGATGCAGCAATGATGCCTAGCCTCATGCTGAACCTGGAGAGCATCCTGCACCAGTCATGACACTGTCTTATCATGAACCCTGAGCTAACTCCCCACAGTACAAAACAGGGAACCTGCAGGTGTATTCTTCTGTGCCATATCCTGACCAAAAGGAAACACACAACGGAGGACCCTCATGCATCTCAAAACACAAAGGAAAAAGAAAGGAAAACTACACAGCCAATCTTTGAGCATTTCGCTGGCACCAGTAGCTCTGAGGTCCCCAGGCCTTGCAAGGCTGTTGCTGTAAATGCCACATTGAGATTTCTTACACCAGCATTTCCTTACATCTTGGCCTTGAGACAGGAGGGCTAATGTCCTCATGCTTGTGGGCTGTTTTCGTTTCCTGATGCATTTTTGAGGTACAAATCAATGCAAGCTTGTTTGTTTGTATCAGGCCAAACTTATCCTGCCTGGGACCGGGTCCAGGTTTCTTATTCCTCTACATTCACCTTTGGCAGCCATAGGACAACGTCTACAATGAATTGCAATTTAGTGATTCAAGGGTCTGAGGCATGCTTCCTAATCCCTTGCTTCGCAAAGAGAGTGCTCTCTGGCACATATGTGAGAGCTCAAGGTATCAAGCCATGCTCACAGCTCTTGGCAGTTTTACTTCAATGTGTGCCTGGGGTATATTGAAGGAACAACTGCTCCCTTCTACAGTGCAAAGTGTACTGAGCATGTCTAACATATGTTCCTTGACAACATGGAGCAAAATGAAGTGACAGGTAATGAAGAGAGCAAGGTAACACCGTTTTGTTTTCTTCTTCTGGGGCAAATTCCCAATCCTTTCTCCAAAGCATGTTTCAGAGCTTCAGAATAAATAAACAAGTTGCATCAAAGATGTGCAGAAAAATATTTTTCTCAAAATTTTCCAACTTATTTTACCACGTGCTGTGGAATAAACACCTTGAATATGTGGCCCAGACCTCAGGGTTATAGGGCAGTGGACTGACCAGAAACGGGACCAGAAGAAATGTGCCAAGCCATCTGTAGTATGGACATGGCTGCTGATGGCAGGACAGCACACTTTGTTTCGTATGTTTAGTTTATAGTACAACTGACTGCTGTGGTATTTCACCTCTGAGATACGACTTTGAATATTTCCATACATTCCATAGGATCACACGGCTGTAGGTGGCTGGGGTAGGACTGGGTGGGAGGATCAGGTACTTCGGTGCAGGTATCTCCCCCTGAGCTCAATTTCCCACAGATATTGTGGGTGGAGATGTCCTCAGAATGGTCCATGAAGCCTAAAGGGCAGCTCTTCTTCCTAAACTCAACACATACATTTGGCCCTATGGGATCGATTATGATTTTGTCTCAGCCTAAATTACAAAGCAGATACATTCTGCACTGAAATACATCACTGGTGCTCCTGTTCAGGTGCACTGTTCATTGGTGCATTGCTCCTTGTCTCCATTTTTGTTATGGTGAAGATCTCCCCATTTTCAGACTGGACCTGGACCCCAGTGATACACACATTTACAGAATCAAGGAAGTTAGGGATTACAAAAGAAGCCAATATTCTAGGGATACTCTAGGTCATCTATCTAGCCCATTACACAGGACAAATTTAATCAAATTACATAAATTGAATCACATAATTGAATAAAGGATGAGTCCTTTTAAAAGACATTCTGACTTCGTGGAGGGCAAAAGGGACTGAAAGTTGCCCTAGAGGCTTTCAGTCTTTAGTCTTCCCTCCGAGACTGCTGCTGAACTCTGGATCAGATAAAACAAACCAACATACAGCTTTCACTGATCCACACGTTTAATCAAATCTAAGGATGGTATACAGCCTATGTGTTGGATTGTGCAAAGTATGTGAATTTTTTCATTTGTATCAAAATTAACAACAACAACAAATGTTAATATGGAAATGAATCAGCTCGAGATTTTCATAGTGCTCAGCATACGACTTCAGTATTGCATTAACTAATTTATTGTGTAGTTTTTATATAGGGTTGGTCTATATTAATAATTTAGGAGCCATATTATTAATTTAGTTATTGATAATGCAACACCTGATACATGCTCACATATGGAAAGCCAGACAAGTGCAAGAGGTATCCAGCCTTGTTAATATAACTGCTGTGTAATGTAGTGAACCCAATTAATCGCAGGTGAAGTGTGACTATAACAGACCATATACATGTAAGTGGTTGAGTTTTGGGGTGAGTTCCTGGGAAATGAGGTTACCCTGCAGGCATGAGCAGGAGGTGTACAGCTCCCTCATCAGCCTCAGCAGGAGCCCAGATAACTCAGCCCTTCCTCCTGCTCCCCCTTTCCAGTCCCCGTCTGTTGGAGGTTGTATGTTTGTGGTTGTGTTCCACCATAAACCCATTACTGATCCACCTTTGTGTTCACAAAGGCCTATTTCTTTGATTTTACCTTACTCCTTTCCAACACCTTCCCCTGCCCCTGTCTCAGCCAGACCCAGCTCCTGCCCCGGTTGTGTCACTGCCTCTCCCAAGCCTCTCTTCAGCCAGGAACACCGCCTCAAAGCACTGGCGAAAACACAGACCCTAGCTCTCTAAATTGTGTACCACCTAGATTTGGTACCTGTCTCTTTCCAAAGTCCAGGAGCCAGGTGTATATCCCAAATGTCCCACCACACCTGTGTGTCTGAGACACACAGAGACACCTCGAAACACCTCAGAGGCCTCCTCTCTGCTGTTCCTTATCGTTCTTCATCCTCAGCCCCACAGAGCAAAGGCACGAGCTGTGTTTACCCTCCAAAAAGCTGTGCTTACCCTCCCAGCAGAGGCACCAGGGAAAGCACTCTTGTTTGGGTTCGCTTGCCAGCCAGACCTTCCCAGTGCCTTATCGCAGCCAGCTGATATTTCCTCCCCGGTCTCCGCGAGTTTTGTCCATCAAAGCAGCAGACAGTGCTGTTTTATGATGTGCTGTAAAACTACCCTGCGTGTGCTCAGCGTGGCTGCCTCATTTATCACTGCTCAGCCTTCGCGCCGGGACATCATCCATCACTGCCTCCTTAGAGCCCGGAGTCAGAGCCCGGTCCGTGCTGCTGCCTCAGCCCAGAGTCGTGTGAACGCTCCCCAGCAGGTCCCTTTGTCCTCAGGCTGTGTTTTTTTTCTTCCCTTTTTTTCTTATTTTTTTCCAGGAAATGGGGCTTCTTCTTACATTTTGTTCCCAACCAAGAGTCCAGAATAGAAAACCAAACTTCAAAATTCAATTGACTGTGCCTAATGGAGGGGATTTTAATTTGTAGCCTCTGACCCTTATCTATTATTGACAGAAATAAAGACCCTTTTTTGTTTCATATTTGCAGCTAATGGTAAAAGAAAAATTTAGAGGTTTTAATTTTTTGATCCTAATAGTGACCTCCATGTCCATTGTGAAACCATGAATAATCACTGCTTGAGAAAGGCATTTCTGTGAGCAATCTAGAAAGTGGACAAAGGAACTTTTGAAACAGTTTCATATGCAGGACAAAAAAGCTCAGGAATACATTTGTGTCTGATTTTCTTCCTGTGCTATAGAAAGACGAGTGTCCTTTTTATTAATTGCATTAATTAATTGCATTTCACTTATGAGTTTGTCTCTCACAAGCCTGTTCGTTCTACACAAATGATGCAACTAGCAAGCAAAACCTATAAAATGATTTAAAATGTCAGCCAATGTAAAAGCTGTAAATTCAGAGCCTTCTCCTACAGCTGGTATCATCACTGAGGGAAAACCCCATTGATTTTACCAAGTCTCTATATTAAAGAAGATATATTGTACCAAACTAAACATGAAAACAGGTCTTGGGCTGTTTCTGTGTTTTGATACCCTTGCTCTTTAATGCTGTCCTACTTCTGGGGCACTGCTGTGAATGAAGAAGTGGTGAATGGGACTCATGCATCTTACAATTCTCTCTCTGGGATTTAGCTTCCTGTGGTTGAAGAAATGCTGTGCTGTGCCCAGCTTGCTGGGCAATTTTGCTCTAGGAGAAGCTGTGGCAGGTAGCAGTGACTGTGGAGTCTGCTCCAGGCTCTTTTTTAGGAGGCGAGCCTTCAGAAAAGTGGTCTTCCTGGAAATATCCCCAAGTATACAGGTAAAGGGTGACAGGCCATGCACCGGTTGTGGTTTCCTTTGTTCCAGGATGGATGTGTGAGTACCACAAGTTGCACTCATGAATGCTGGTGATTTCCCAGAATGAAACAGCTGACTGTAAGGCTCCAGATCATTGTTATTGCTTCAGTGATGTGATCAAAAAAAATAGACACTTACTAGGAGTAGAATAGACAGCACTCTGGTTTTAGATGTATTGTTTTCCATTTTATCTCAGCTTTCTGTCCACTTAATAACTTGGAAGCAAGGTCACAGGCTCAACATGGTGGTCTTGGATAGCCTGGCTAAGAAGAAGATATCTTTCTCCTTTCTTTTTTCATCTGTCCCAGTGGACAGATGCCCTTCACCTTCCAGGGCTGTGCCTACACCAGCAGAACCTCAGCACAGTGGGTGCATTTGTATGGCACAAAGCAGACAGTGCTGCAATTCCTTCTTCTACATTATTTTCACATGAGCTTATTTTTAAATGAGTTTTGGAGTGGTCCCCTGGATCAAGTGTCCATGATGTACATATGGTTTGATGATGCTGGAGGGGCCAGAGACTGGTTCTGGCCCTCATGTCCACAACAAAGTGTTGAAGGTGTGCTTGTAGAGGAAACCAAAATCAAGGGTCAATCAAGTAGGCTGGAGCTCACTTGATATGCATCTTGGGCAAATTATGCTGTATTCCAAAAGTAACCTCCTTTACACACACCAAAATCATTCTGCTGACAAAGTCAGAGTGGGATATATGCCCTGACATGAGCTCCTACGTTGCGTTTAGTCACATAAGATTCCCCTTGTCTGGAGTCCCCCCGACAGCTGCTGCTGTTGCTATTGGCACCTTCAGGACACGGAGATGTCTGGGCTGTGCTCCAGGGACTCCCGCACATCAGAATGGGACATGGAGCTTTGCAAAGACCTTAACTGTTTTGTGACTCTGTGAAACCATAAAGGAGAATGAGCTTTGGAGGCTTCTGACCCTTATTCTGATGCTGGTGTAGAAAGCAGCTCAAAACAAATCCACTGAAGACTGAACAGCAACAAAATACTGGAAAGCATTGCAAGGTGACAGTTATTGGAAACCCACTGGAAGCAACGGTTCTTCTGCCTCTGACCTCAAAGCACATTTGACCAGAAACCTGAAGGTAGCATGAATGTGGTAGTTTGTTTTTTTCCCTGGCAAGGACCCACAGCTCTGCTCTGGCTTGGAGGCTTGGAGGGGTGGACAAATGCCAGGAGCCATCCACTGTGGCTGTCTGCCAGGAGGATGCAGAGGGGAGCAATAAGAGAGCAGGTACGATACCTTTGTCAGAGAAAAAAAAAATATAATAATAATAAAAAAATACAAATACAAATAAAAAAGAGGTGGCATATGCATTTAGAACAACAACATTTTTATAAAATCTGTTGTATTTTTTCAAGATGTCTTTAACCATTATTTTAAATTCTACTGAAAGATGTGCTTTTCTCCCCTGAGCTGTTCTGGCAACATTTTTCCATGGGGAAGGGAATTTCTGTTGATTATTAACTCATTTTCACTATACAATTCTATGTAGGAAAGAAATAATATTTGTTGAGACTCTGGGGGATATGAGAATTTAAATATCTAGAATTCCTAGCTTAACAAGGATTAATTCTTCTTAACCAGGATTTTGTTTTCTTCTGGTCTTCTTGGATCCACCTCTCCAATCAGCACAAGAGAAGGCTGCTTACATGGCAAAAAAATGCTCTTTTGGTATATCATTTCATGGCAAGAAATGCTCTTCTGCAATGGCATTTCAGGAAGCACATCACTTCTCTCCTCCCCTGAGCCAAAGAAGACCAATGCTGTCTCCAGAGCCAGATCTAGAGCTAGATCTATATTTGATCTAC
Source organism: Anas platyrhynchos (assembly GCF_047663525.1). NCBI lineage: Eukaryota > Metazoa > Chordata > Aves > Anseriformes > Anatidae > Anas > Anas platyrhynchos. Next base: position 185,641,429 of record NC_092587.1, on the reverse strand, counting down.
ATTTGATTACTGAGCTGCTTCTCGTTGCTGAACCTGACAGAAGAGCTGTTTTAGAGCTGCTTTTCTTTTTCTCTTGTGCTGCAAATCCTCCAGACTGACTCCACATACTGCTGAACCCTGCTCCCACCTGAGGATCTTCTATTGTGCCTGGTGCTGTACAAACACCCGGTCAGAAAGCAATTTCTGCCCTTTTGTGTCTCTCACCAGCTTTTCATAACTCCTGACCTGAGGGCAAAATGGAAACTGGCATCATCATGGTACCAAAAACCTGCTCCCATTTGCTTTTTTTTCTTTTTATTATTATTATTTTTATTTTTTAATATATATATATATTTCTCTGTGTGCATGTCTTGGATAAGCAAAGACTGGGGGTTAAGCTTCAAGTAAAGTCTGGGAAACAGGTCTCACTTCTAATTTGGGCAAAGTTAAGTGTACATGTTTCTCAGTGTCTAGTCACAAATAGTATATACGCAACTTTGCCTTCCTTTACATTGATATTTACTTTACTTCCTTCGTATCTACAGCTATAGCAAACCTGGTGAGTGAGCTCTGTCCGTGCAGGAGGGAGATGCAGACCCAGCCTCCCAAGTGGCCAAGCCAGCCATGGAACAACTAGAAAAGCAGCTCAAACCTATACTTCCCACTCTACCTTTTCCTGAGGAGGGTCTCTTCCATGTCTTTTACCACCAGGTGGGACACAAAGCCACTTGCCCAAGTGACACCAACACGGCGACAGCCTACAGTGTGCTCTTGCTGCTGGTTTGAACCATGCTGTGCTCTGTGCTGCCCTGGACCAGATTTCCCTGGCATTGCAGTGCTCAGTTTGTTAGCCTTTTCCTAAATGTTAGTCAAGGAATGAGCAGCTGAGATGTTGTTAAAGGAAGGGAGATGCCTCACTTGAGCACCCCATGCTATTCCCCAGGGTACTCAGCACACATTGGAGATTTTTTTCAGCAGACATGGGTATCAATCTAAAATGTATATATATATATATATACATACATGCACACATATATATATAATTTAATTTAATTTAATTTAATTTAAGATAAAATAAAATAAAATAAAATAAAATAAAATAAAATAAAATAAAATAAAATAAAATAAAATAAAATAAAATAAAACAAAACAAAACAAAACAAAAATAAAATAGAGAATATTCATAGCAATATATAAAGAGTCACGAGTGCTACATGATAAGCAGGGACAGAGGTGGGTCAGGACCTGGCAAAGGAAGGCAGGGAGGGAATCACACAAAAAACAGCTGTAGGTTCATGAAGAGTATGGTGGCAAGGCCAAGGCTTGCAAGCTGTGTATGTGGAGATGACCTGAAGAAGAAAAATGGATAGTTTGTGCAATTGTTGAGTTTTTGCAGTTGGAGATGAAGATTGTTTCTAAGTATTTTTCTGTCTTTGTCCACAGCTGGTTTCCAGGCACCTTCAGAGACTTCTGAAATTTCTCTCCTCATCTTACTTGATCACAGCAGTCATCTCACCTCAGTCTTGCCTTTATGGTGAGATTAATTTATCCTTCCAACTCATGTGCCTGTGATCAAGACAGTGGAGTCTCCTAATCAGTGGCAGACAAAATGCTGTCCTTTTATGGCAAATTCTTTTTTTTTCTTCTTCTCTTTTGCTTTTTCCCCATCTAACCTTGTGTCTGGACAATGTGAAAACTTTGGAGAAGATGCTATCAATCCTGTTTGTTCTCCCTTCTAGTTTGATCTTTTGGTGGGGATAATTCATTCATCCAGGCTCAGACCTCCTTTCTCACACTTTGCATGACAAGGTATTAGAAGGACCTCTCCATTTACCAAGATAGTGATCTGTCTGAAGAGAAGAAAGCAAAGACTGAATGTGAAGATGGTGATGGAGAAAATGAATCTGAAGAACAAGACAAGAAGTAAGGAAAGCATGCAGATTAAAACTGAGGCAGGAAAACTGGAGGGAAAGTCAGAAAATAGAGTAAAGGGGGTGGCTGACTAAAATCTCATGGACCACTTCATCCTCCTGAGGATGCATGTTTTTCACAGACATGTTTCTGATTAATTTCCATACTCTGGGACAGGCATGAAGTTGAACGGTTCTGGCCTCATCTATGCAAATCCCCCAAGGCATGAAAAAAGCAATCGTTCACATGTAGAAGTCACCAGGGGGAGAAGCCATGGAGTAGAGGGGCCCCAAGCAGCCTGCTCCCTGCTACTTCACTGCGGCAACCCCACGGCTTTTGGGGAGGTCATGCTCCAGAGGGAAAAGGCAACAGCTGGGACAGGAGAGTACAGAGAGATGGCAAAGTGTTTATGTACCCACAGGAACACCACATGAAGAAAAAGGTAACAAGGTTTGACTAATATCATTCTATTCCTCAAAGGAAATAATTAATATTTTGAATGGCTGGACAGTAAGCATTTACACAGCTAGGAATGTATCTGTCTCACATACGGAAGGAAATCTAGTATATCTCATGCTCTGCACAACAGCAGAGAGCATTGGCTGCTGTACGTCAAATATTAAAAAAAGAACTAGACATTAAACAAAACATTAAAAAAGGAATTCTTTGTCATGCTACATGTTTTGCAAATTCATCATTTTATAGGTAAGCATTTCACACAAACTGCAAGGCTGGGAGTCCAAGGCTCTGCCAAGCTCTGTGAGATTCCAGAAATCTGAGGTATCCAACTTGTCTTTTGGGATATGTCTTCCCATTGAACTTCACCAACAGTAGGATAGGGCACATAATTTGGGATAACCTCTTCCATGTGTGTGCCATCAGAGCACACAACTTTTGTATATCTTCCCAAAACACAAGAAAACCCCGCCTGGGATCCTGTGATGGATAGTTTCTCTGAAGCATGATAGAGGGTACCACCTTTAGCCCATAATGGGAGGGATTGGGGCATCAAACTAAAGGCAAGAAGTGAACTCCTTCAGACTTTGAGCCTCCTTGCTCATGCATAACTCAGCATAACTCATCCCATCCCAGCTGTGATGACACGAGGCACCCAGGGCCACAGGACAGGAGATTTTTGTCACCACTCTCAAAACGTGGAAGACAAAGATCTAATGGCAAAGGGGACTGAAGCACAGGTCAGAGTTGTGAGATTCACATTTTGAGGAGGAGAATTCACAGGTCTGTTGCTGGCCCGGGACAGACTATAACAAATAGATATCCAAACCCCTATGTGGTTGCACCAAAGAAATACAGATGCCAGGTCTGTGAGGCAGTACAGCTCCCGAGCCACGGCAACTGGACTTCTTGCCATGTCAGAATCCCAGCCTTATCTCACAGGTTTTCCTCTGTGCATGGATTTTCTTAACAACCCCAGAGAAGCCAACAGAGATCTCACATTAGTAGAATTAAGACTTTACAGTCAGACTCCAGGCACAGCAAGGCTAAATTTTTGGAACTCCCTGGAGCTTGGCCAAGGTGGCCCTGTGACACCAAGTCCAAGCACTGCCCTCTGGTGCACATTCATCTTGTACAGGATTAAGGTGAAAAACTGGTTTATCTAACTCGGTGATGGAAACCTAGAGTAATTCCCCCAGCACCAGTGCATTATACTAACAAAAAGAGGGAAGTGGAAGAATGAGATTTGTAGGCTTTCCTTGCATTCTGAATACAGAAAAAAAAAAAAGGCATTGTGATCATGTATGCTTGTGGTATACTGCCTTGGCTATTCATGTTGATGTTTTTAACTAATTTTTGTGTAGTATCTCTAAAAATGTTCTGTTGTGTATTGGAACATTTCCATGCAAAAAGAAGGAGGTCAACAAATGCCTCTGCTTGGCTTCCAGGCAATCATTTCTTCAAAATGTTGCCACAATACAGCAATGTATGGCTGCACACCCTTATCCTGTACCCTCGATTGATATATTTAATAGTACAACATACAGGTTCATGTTCAGATATGCACACACAAACACGGGTAAACTAATATCCCGAATAGTCTACAATATTCACAATTATTGTTAGTTCTTCAAAATGTAATAACGAGAAGAAAACGGTTTAGTTAGCACAGAGTGTTCCTCTTAGTCTGCTGACAGGACTGGCAAGTTAGAGTTAACACACCTTGGTGAGGTCTGCTTTACACAAGCTGAGTAAAGATAATCTCTTCACATTCACGTGTGATAAACGCTGGAGGAACTGTTCTTTGGCCAACATCAAAGGAAGGCGCAAGCTCTGCAGTCCTTGCCTGCAGCTCCTGGGCTCTGCCTTACCAGAGCAAGTAGACAAGTCAGCTTCCCTCTTTCTCACAGCCACTGCCACTTTCCACATGTGATGTACCAGCCACTGATCCAGCCCAAAACACCCTGCAGCATTTGCTGAACTCTGCCTTTGTCAATGCTGCACCTCTCAACGTGGCAATACCCCAGCACTGCAAAACCCTCTGGGAAATGTCTCCTGTGTACTGGGGAACTCTGCAAATTCCTGGTATTCTTCCAAGCAAAGGGTTTGGTCTTGTCTTTGTTCATTCCAGCTTCTTCATCTCTTTGGTATTACTTTTCAAATGGCTCAGGAAAATTCTGCTTTGTCCCATCAGCTCCCTGTACAACTGCACTTGGGAAAATTGAAGATTTCAATAGTGACAATGTTATACCTGTGGACAGATATTTATTTTCCTCTCTTCCATCACAGAAACAGGTAACCTGATGCCTTCTTCAGCAATAACCATGGTCATTGCAGAACCCTCCAAGCCTACCAGGAAGGGGGAGATGTGCCAGATGTGAAACCTCATACCACAATCCCAGGCATGCATGCTACAGATGAATACATTGGCCTTGTGCCTTTGGGATGGTTTGTTGGGTATCTTCCAAGTTAAGTGTGATAATAACCTGCAAAGAAGTTTATCAGTTTGAAAAAAAAAATAAAAAAAATGTTCAAATGCTTCATAGAAATAGCAGGAACAATGTAGCCTCCTGCTCTATGAGTTGTATATTTAACATGTTCCTACTTTTCCTGTTACTTTTCACCATTTCTGTCCAGCTGCTTCATTGACATCTCCTGCTGAGTTAAAGATGAATTAAAAGGAGGGGAAACAATACTGCAAACTGTCTTCTTGAAAGATGATTACAGGGTTCCCTTAGAGACCCACCTTGCCAGCAAGCACCAGGCCTGAAGAAAAGCTAACTGGTAGGTCTCTGCTCTAGGTATCTGCTTGTTGAAAGTGATCGAGGAAAAAAAATCATGTCCTGGAAACAAGAAACTGATTTGGTCCTTATGGCGTGTTTTTCACTGGCTCATGTTAATTATTGCCCTGATATCTTGTAGTGACAGCGAGATGAAACTATAGGAACTGTGATGGGAACATGGCAGGGCTGCATGGGCCATTGCTGTTAGGTTACCACATTTATACTGTGATGAATTCAGAAGGTAGCTGATGGAAGGCTTAGAACAACCTAATGTCAAAGAAAGCTGCATTTTACCTTTATTTTGGAGAAATTGGAATTAAACACAAAGGAATGACCACTGTTTCTGGACACCCTTGCATTACGGATCACAGGAGTAAACCAGGGAAGGATCACCCCACACTTGTCACTCAGTAGCTGTGATTTCTCACTGTCTCCCTGGCTGGTCCCAGCCTTCAGCACTCTGTCTCAGTGGTCCATCAGCAGAACAGAGCGATGCTGTGCACATGAACACGGCCCCTGCTGTGTCAGCGTGCAGGTGAGTCCTCGAGGAAGCCTTAATTCTGTATCCAGTACAGTTTAAGCCAGGGGTCCAAATACCCTGAGACCTGTACCTGTTTGTGCAGTTAGTCTTGTTACATGAAGCAGGGGTCTTCAGTGACAAATATACAGCAGCCACAAAAAAACAGTGATTTCTTTAGAAAAATACGTTTCTGGTTGCTCTATTAAACTCTGATTCATTCTGTGACACCCAGGTTAAAGGGGTGCACAGGTACCTTATGGGCTTGACCTGCTCCTTGGTGTGTTTGCCCAAGGCACACTGAGCAATCCACCAGCCGGTGCGTGGCGTTGGCTTTGCTTCATATTCTGGCATTTGCCGTTAAAGGCTCGGTTCCTGGGGAATACCGCAGTCACCCACGAGCCGTGAATCCTCAGCTAGCGAGGATGCCGTCTCCTTGGAAATACGGATTATATCCCTCATGCCGGCAGGGACAGCATCCTTGCCTGCCCCTGCCCCGAAGTGCTGCGCCTCCCCGCGCTGTGCGTGTCGCCTCCCACCCCTGCTGTTAATGCCAAGGACCCCAAATAACCAGGACCCGTTGCAAAAGGCACCGGCAGGTCCCTCAAAACCCCTTTTTCCAGCCCAGGTCCGTAGCGCTGTCCCCAGGCAGAGCAGTGTGACACCTCCCGGGCAGCACCAGGGAGGGGGCACCCTTTTTCCTCCACCCCACGACCCCCCCTTCGTTCTGCTGCCCCTCTCCCCTGATCGATGCGCACCCTAATTCCTCCCCATCCCCTTGGGGATGCGACAGAGGCTGCAAGGGACCGGGGCTGGGGGGGGAGGGGGGACACATTTCCATTTCCCACCCACCGCTCCCGGAGGCAAGGACCTCGCACCGCTGATGCTCCCCGGGCTCCGGAGATTTGGGGTGGCGGAATAGGGATGGGGCAGGGCAGGGAGCAGCGGAGGGGGGGCACCGAGCAGCCCCTATGGGTGGGGGGCTCTCCCCTGCGCCCCCCGAGCCGCCCGCAGCCCGTACCCCCGGGGCGAAGCCTCCCTCCTGCTCCCGGTGCCGGATTCGTTTAGCGGGGATGGCTTCGAGGTGGCAAACATGGGAGGTGAATTTCCCCTAAAAAATAAAAAAAATAAAAAACAAGGGGAAAAAAAAAAGTGAAAAAATTAAAAATAGAGAGGGAAAAGCCAACACGAAGCGGGGCAGAAAAGACAGGGGAGGCTGGTTTAAAGCGCCAGGATTAAAGGTCTGTGCTAGTTTCAAGCGCTCATAAAACGGCCTGAAGGATGCTTATTTTGCTGCAGTCTGGGTTATTTCAGCCCGCAGTTGCACAACAAACCATTTAAACATTTCAGCACAAAACCGATTCCATTGTTGGGCTGCACATTAAAAAGTGTTATTCGCTTTGAAGTTTTTGTCTAATGGCTCTAAACTGAAAGAAAATGTTTTCCTATTACTTAATTCAATCATAGCGAAGAGGCTTGGTAAAAAGCCCACGGATTTTGCCCAAAGTGTGACAGAGTTCTCTTTGTGTTTGCTTATCCTCTGCTGTCACACACTTTAATTCGCCTCTCTTTATCTGGCATTCAAAACTTTCTTCAATGACATTCAATAAGGTCCAGCGGCTGGAAAAAAAAACTGGTTATTTTTTGGGATATTCTTTCCCAGTAGCTTTGGGCTTGGTGTGCATTCAGGAGCCGTTAACCCTTTGCCTCCCCGCGGCTCGGAGCGCTGGGGTTCAGCCCCTGGGCAGCGGGAATCCCTCGGGCTGGGGAGGAACCGGCCCCCCGGCGGCGCCTGGGGGAGAGCTGCCCCTTCCCGGGAGCAAGCTCCGGGGGAAAACCCTTTAAATCACGAGCTCCTTAAAAATACCCCCCCAAAAAAAATAAAAATAAAAAAATCCCAAACCATTAACGCTTGAAAGGGGGAGACAGTCGGAGAGCCTTACTAAATCACTGCAGGACTGAGTTGTTACCAGCATTCGTTTTTCACCGTTCCGGGCTTTTATTCGGGCACATCCGTACGTTTTCAGGCTCGGGCATCAAGAGCATCTCGGCAAAACTCGCATAGATTTCAGCGAGAGATGAGATTGCAAGCAAGGGCAGCCCCTGGACGAGCCAGGGACACGGGATGAGATTGTTTCCCAGTTTTTCTCTTCGTTGGAAGATGTGCGCTGGGGTTAGAGGCGGGCAGGTTCCCGCAAGGGACAAATCTCCCCGAATTTTGTTTGTCGGGCGGCGGGTGAATTTTTTTTCTTTTTTTTTCTTTTTTCCCCTTTTTCTTTTCCTATATATTAAAGGGGAAGAAGGGGAAGAAAACACACCCCGAGGAGTGCTCTCCTCCTCTCTGTTGCCATTCCTTCCTCACCTACCGGACCGGCGCGCTGCGGGGAGCCAAACGCCGAGCCCTGCGCGCTTTTGCGCCCTACCTCGGACAGTCGCTTTAGGGCCACGCCGCTACGTTTTGCGGTCCCCTGTGCTTAGAATCGGGGGAAAAACTTTTCTTTTCGTGCTGCCTCGCCTTGTAGGGCGGAAAGAAGCCCGGCGTTTCCCCTCCGCTGCCGGCGGCTCCCGGTGCCGGGGCTCGGAGGCGCTCCGGACGCATCCCGGGGAGATGCCGGGGGGCTGCGGGGAGGATCGGGAGGATGGACGGGGGGTGCTGGGTGGAGGGCTCCGTGCACCCCAAAACCCACGCTGCTTGTGGCCGTTCTCCGTGCCCGAGCACCCACGCAGGGAGCGGCGGCTGTCACCTCGAGGGGACCGGGGGTGAGGCTCCGGGTCCCGGTCCGGAGCTGGGAACAAAGCCGAGGGGTTGGGGATGGTGGAGGGCGGCGAAAAGGGGGGCGAAACGTCCCGGCGGAGAGAGGAGAGGGGGCAGACCTGGTGCCACAGGTGGGAAAGGCGCCGGGGGGCTGGCAGGGGAAGCGCGGCTGCAGCCGGCAAAAATAAACAAGGGGGAGCCGGGCCGAAAGCTGGGCTGAAAGCGAAGGAGAGCGATAAAGAGAAAGAAAAGAATATTAAATCGCGAGAGAATGAGAAAATAACCCCGCCAAAGGGAGAGGAGGGGAGAGGCCGCCTGCTACGGCGTGGGTGGGGTCGACAAGAATAGAGTACATTATGCAGTTCATTTAGTTAACAAGGGAAATAATGAGGGAGCGTGCGGCGTGAATGCCAAGAGAAGAGGCACAGAAAGCCTATTGAGCGCCCCGGCGCCGCCATCACATGGCGCGGGCGCTATTTAAGGCGGGCGGGCGCCGTTCAGCACCACTCGGGCTGGCCAGCGGCGCTGCGCGGCCGCTGCGCGGGACTTGCGCGGGCGCTGCGCGGGGGCTGCGCGGGGGCCATGCCGCGCTCCTTCCTGGTGGACTCGCTGGTGCTGCGGGAGGCGGGCGAGAAGAAGGGCGAGGGCAGCCCCCCGCCGCCCCTCTTCCCCTACGCCGTGCACCCTTCGCACCCCCTGCCCGGGCTGCCGGCCGGAGCCTGCCACGCTCGCAAAGCCGGGCTGCTCTGCGTCTGCCCGCTCTGTGTCACCGCCTCCCAGCTGCACCCGCCGCCGCCCGCCATCCCCCTCCTCAAAGCCTCCTTCCCCCCTTTCGGCTCCCAGTATTGCCACTCGCCCCTGGGCCGCCAGCAGCACTCCGTCTCCGCCGTCAGCGTCGGGCACCCCCCGGCGCTCTACCAGGGCGCCTACCCGCTGCCAGACCCCCGGCAGTTCCACTGCATCTCCGTGGGTAAGGGGGGCACGCGTGGGGAGAGGGGGGGCGGGTGGGGAAAGTGGGCACGGGGGGGGAAAGGGAGCATGGATGGGGAAAGGGGGTGTGCGTGGGAAAAGAGGGGCATGGGTGGGAAAAGGGGGCATGGGTGGAGAAAGGGGGTATGCATGGAAAAAGGGGGTGTGCGTGGGAAACGGGCACGCGTGGGAAAAGGGAGACACGCGTGGGATGAGGGGACACCCGTGGGAAAAGGGGGGCGCACCGCACGCCTGCATGCTGGGGGTGGATGCTGAAGGCACTCGGGGAGGGGGCTCCCGGCCCTGCGCCCCCCGTGGGCTCGAAGGGCGCTCCGGGGAAATGTTGGGGACCCCCCGTGGGCTCAAACCGGGTGGGTCCCGGCGGGTCCTGACCGTGCTCTCGGCTCGGCTCCGCAGACAGCACGTCCAGCCAGCTGCCCAGCAGCAAGAGGATGCGCACCGCCTTCACCAGCACGCAGCTCCTGGAGCTGGAGAGGGAGTTCGCCTCCAACATGTACCTCTCCCGGCTGCGGCGAATCGAGATCGCCACCTACCTGAACCTCTCCGAGAAGCAGGTGAAGATCTGGTTCCAGAACCGCCGGGTCAAGCACAAGAAAGAAGGCAAAAGCAGCTCCCACCGGGGAGGGGGGCCCGGCCACAGCTGCAAATGCTCGTCCCTTTCCACCACCAAGTGCTCGGAAGACGACGAGGACTTGCGCATGTCTCCGTCCTCCTCGGGGAAGGACGACAGAGGCCTCGCCGTCACCCCCTAGCCCCCCTGGGCACCCCCCCGGCTCCCCAGGGACTGTGCCGAGAGCAGGAGGGGGAGTCCTGCCCGCTCCAGCGCCGACGTGCCGCCGGAGGATTTTGTACCGTTTTCTACGAGCCGAGTCGTTGACGAAGGACTTCCTCGCCTTTCTAAGCCCCCCCGGCTCACGAGGGCCGTAAATAAACTGCTCCCTAGGACCCCCGGCGCCCCCCGGGAGCGCTGTCCCACTTGTGTCCCCGCAGCCCCCGCAGGCTCCTCGCAGCCCCCCGGGGACAGAGCCGGGAGCTCGGCGGGCGGGGAGAGCCGGGAGACGGTCGGGTTATTATCATAATGTTATTATTTCGTTTTGTTTCTTTGTTTGTTTGTTTTTTTATTATTATTTTTTTTCCTCCCAAATCGTTCTCGGTTTTGTTTTCGGCTCCGCCGCTGCCGGGCGCGCAGCAGTGGTTGTAGCGGTCCGTCCCCGTCCTCCCGGGAGATATTTATTTATTTATTTATGTGCAGAGAAACGGTGATGATGGCGATGATAATAATGACGGTGATGACAATAAAAGGCTCGCTGGTGGTTTATTTCCCTTCCCCTCGTGTAGAAACCGACCGCTCGCTGCGGGTACCCGCGGCACCGTCGCTCCCCATCCCCGACGGACACCTCTCCGCCCTAGCCCGGCACCGGGACAAGCACCGGGACCCTTCAGCAGCCTCCCCTGACAAGTCTGCGGCGGGGTCTCCTCCTTTCTCCGCGGAGAAGAGGTAGCCGGGGAGCGGGGGAGCCCCTGCCCGGTGCCCCGCAGGCTGGCGGGCGAACCCCGGGGCTCTCCCCGCTGCCTCCCCGCAAAGTCCCAGCTCTGGGTAGGGCTGTGCCGCACGCTTTTGCCTTCCCATCACGCTTCCCCATCCCATCCGCGGTCGATCTGGGATGTCCGGGCGGCAGAAGTAGCCCCGTCGGGGCCGGAGCAGCCTTTGCCGTTGTGGGAGAGGAGCGCACGCTTTTACGCACGGCTTCGTGCTCCGGCCCGGCGGAGAAACCCGTGGGGGAAGCATCCTGAAAGCCCCCCCGCTGCCCTCACACAGCCCCCGAGCCCTGCTGTCACCCCGCGGTGACAAACAGCCCCGCCAGGACCCCCGGACCTCGACGGGATGGCAGGACCGGACACCCCGGGGGTCCCCGCACGGCGCAGGAACGGGGGAGCCGCTGTGGTTGCGTGGAGAAAAGCTCTCGGTGCAGGGAAACCCGCGGGGAGGATCCACACAGCTCTGCGCACAGCCTGAGCTCGGCGTGGGGAGGTGTGGGGTTGGGGTCCCTGGGCACCCAGGCTGGAGAAAAGGGGCAGATTTACCCCAAGCAGAGCTCTGTCATCGGCAAAAATGGTTCTGCCCACATGGCCTCAAGTCCCGGCCATAAAATAGGTATTTCACACCCTGCCTTTGCTGCACCCACAGCTCACAGAGCACTGGGGGCTTCCCTGTGCACCCCAGGAGGTGTGGGACATGGGGGACCCTGCAGACAAGGCACAAATAGTGCCTCCTTCATCCTCTGCTGGCTCTGCACATCACCAGGCTGGCGTGGGATGGCTGGGCAAGCTACCGTTTAGGATGCTGCATCCAGCATCATCTGGGCTCCTTTTCCCATGGTTGTTTTTGCATTAATCAGTGGGTGAGGGATGAAATAGCCCTGGGGGGTACGGAGCAGAGAGAGCCCGACCTTGCTGCAGGAGTCAGCCAGCCTCACGCCATGCCTGGCCCCGCGATGCCCCCTCTTTGCCCTCCCCGGTGGCCCAGCTCCAGCTCGGGGACCCTGCGGCTAATTGGCTCAGCAGGGCCCTGCAGCCTTTCCAGCCCTTGCCCCCCTTCCTGGCCACATGTACCAGGCTTGTTTTGCGAAGTCGTTGCAAAACAGAGAGGCAAAAGTAGCCCAATGCGGGCTCACCGAGGGGCCTGGCATCCTCTTCAACGGGGGACTGGCATCGGAGTCACCAGGAGCCCTCGGAGCCGTGTGTGTGTGTGTGTGTGTGTGTGCGTGCTCCTTGTGCCTCCTCTGGCATGGGGCTGAGCCAGCTGGCTGGCAGTGGGGTGGGAGGAACACCAGCGCCGGGCGCTTTAGAGCTGCTATTAAACTGCTATTGTGGCAGCTGTGTTGAAACTCAACGTCCTGCTCTGCCAGCACATTCCCACCGTCTCTTTGGTCCTTCGCAGCGCAAGCCCTGATGGAAAAAAAGGAGAAAAAATATGACATGGTGGCACTGACCGCCTGGCTTGCTCCTCATTCACCATGAGACCTGGCCATGCGGGCACCTGTGGGACAAACACACGTGGTGCTGAGGCTGGAGCTCCCCATCTCTCAGCTAGGAGACTTTCTGGGTGCACTGCTGCAAGCTCACCAACGTTTCTGTGCTGCAGGCACGGCGTGCACAGGTTGCGAGGCAGAGTGCACTGACACATTGTCCCCGGTACGGACAGCGTGCGCATACACGTGCCCGTGTCCTTTACGGACTGAGTTTGTCAGCCAGACAATTTAGGGCTAAGCCTCAGCCCTAAAAGACACCTCATGTATGTAAAGCAGCAGAGAGAATTCCCCCGGATGGTATAATTTTGCCTGAGCAGCGGTGGAGCATCGCAATGGATGCCCCCAACACGACAGTATTAATATTCTCCGATGCACGCCGGCCTCTGCCGCAGCCCCTGTGTACCTTGCAAAGCCCACTGGGGCTCTCAGTGCACTCGACAGTCATTATGCCACATCCACATGCAGAGATAATCCCTCCTTAGTTGGGCATTTTTCTAATTTAGTGAGAAATCATTACGGCAAATGCTCGGAGTGTCATTTTCAAGGACTCCGGGGTTGGGCAAATTAAAGTCATTTTGCTGTGGGAAGAGCGTGGGCACCTCTGCTAAAGCGAATGTCATAACACACCAATTTGCAACTTTCTATCTCCAGCCATTTTGATGGTCGGTTTTTGAAAGTTACTTAAGCATTTTAGCATCTGAAAATGTCTAGCCTCTCCTGATTGCAACAGGAACCGCATTTGCAAATCCACAAAATGAGTTTGAATACCTTCCAGCAGTTACTTTTGCACTGTATTTTTATCTAGAAGTTGAATTATTTCTTCCTCAGCAAGCAGAAAGGAAATTCTCTGCATGCTTTGAGGCTTTCAGGACTGCGTTCCAGAGCACAAGTGGGTTATCCTGACAGGGGAAGGAGGATTGAGGGTGATGGTTTTGGGGTTTCCCCTTTCCACCTGTTGGCATTGCTGAGCATCGGTGTCCCACACCCCATCCCATTGCACATGCTGCCACCCTCCCTTCACCACTCCAGGCACAAAATGTGTAAGGAAGAAATGCTGAGAAAAAAAAAACAAAGGTCTGGAAAGAAGAACCTGTCCAACACTAGGTATCTAGGTATTTACACTTGTCATAACATTAATTTGCATTATTTGGCTTTTATGCTTCTGTGATTTTCATATTTATCCCTAGACCTCACTTCTTTACGTACAAGGGTTGCATCAGATCGATTTATAGTTGAAAGCATGTATTGGTATTTTAAGGGATATTGTTCTTAACTACAAAACCAATACTATGAACCCAGGGATTGTCATAATTCAGTTTACCTGCAGCAAACATCTTCACGCAGTGTTCACGCTGAGCTGGCCCCATGGACCAGGAACAGCAATCACAGTGAGCAGATTGTTTAAAACAGTTTCTTCCACTTTGTTTACCTGGATTTTATTTTACCAAGGGATTTACTGGGGTAACAAGGCATCGTTTTTCATCCTTAAGCCCCTGACACAGGCTGTGGAATTTGGTTCAGCAATGACAATATTTTCAAGTCCGTGGATGTTATTACTTTAAACTACAGGTGGGTGTTAACTGAAGACCCTAAGTAAAATGTTTCTGCACAATATTCCTAACGGTTTGGAGACACGCACAGCACCCGGAGCGATCTGTCAGTTATATTAATTTTGCAAGTGTTTTTGCTGCGAGCACAAAGTACTCATTTATCGGGATGCGATTATGCAGGATCAGGAGATCTCCTAGGATACTGACACTGATGATGACAGCAAATGGCCGTGCCTGTTGCTTAATGCGGCTGGAGCTGGATGAGGAGCCACTGATGCTGGCCCGTCGACTGCTCCACACGTAGTCTATATGCTCTGTATGCTACAGGATCCATATGCACACTAGGAGGCCCTGAATGCCCTAATTCATGCCAAAATAAGCCTAAAAGTAGCAGCAATGATCATAAAAGGAAAAAAAGCCTCCGTTCCTAAGTTCGATCCCTTTCCCATTCTGCTCCAATTTCCATTTTCTCTGTTGACTTTTTCTACTGGGCTCGTTCCCAACAAGGCACACAGGAAGAGCAGATTTCCATCCTATATATATTATATTACATATATATTACCCAGTACCACACTAAAAAAAAATCAGGATGGAAATAAAGTATGTTTTGGGGCCAGTCCCTAGCACAGACATGTGCCTATTGTCTGCCTCAGCTTTCAAATTATTAAAAATGTTTAATTACTGACAGACTGAAGACACTTTGGTTTAGGCACCTAGCAGCTAGATGGGAAGCTGCTCCCATGCTCTCCGTGGGAGAATCTGGTCTGGGTTAGCCTCCAGCTGCTGCTCTAGAAAGGTCTCAGGTCCTTCTGGACAGTCTGGTGACCCCAACACATCTGAAAAACACCAGGCTCACGTCCAGGCACATAAAATTGGGTCTGGTGCGAGGGTTTCCACCTGCAGCATGAGGGAGAGAAGGCAGATACAGACAGAGAAAATACATTAAGATGTAGCTTAATTATGAACGTGTTAAAATATCCTGTGTCAAGAACTAACTGCCTCTACTGGGCTGATCCTGGCATGGGAAGGTTGTAAAATTGTGCCATGTCTTGGATCACATTTAATTAATTAATTTATTTATTTTTTAAGAAAACCCTTTCCAGTCAATGCTGAGGCAAACAACAAGGAGTAGCACACACATCCACACAGACAGACATACAGGATGTGCTTACAGGCATTCGGGTGGTTTGCAGTGAACTAGGCAGGGCTGAGGAATTAAGCACAATTAAACCTACCCTTCTGCTGCCTTGTGACAGCCTTACGCCGTGCTCGGAGCCTGCTTTGCTCGGAGAGGGACACAGCACACAATCTGCTCCCTCGCCACAGACGAATATTCAAGCTTGATGCTGCGTTGGTGCTTGCAGGTATCTTTATCTGCTGGGAAAAAAAAAAAAAAAAAACAACACAAAGGCTTATTAGGAATGCTACGTATGCAAGTGAGGAGTTGGGTTTGCAGTGCAGAGCTTGAATAACCATATAAATAACCATGGGCAGCCTCCGAAGAGGCTGTGTTTCTCACTAGATATGTATTTCACCCTCGGAGTTCACCCCTGGTTTCTGCTTGTTCAGCTTATCAGATAAAATGCTCATGCAATGAGTTGGGCTTAGAACAACTGGGTTTAAATGGTGAACCACGTATTTTGCGTCTTTTATAACTCCATTAATAACTCTCCTGATTTTTTTTTTGTTTGTACTGTGCTATCACAGCACCATGCACTGGCCTTGTGTGTGTTTTATCTCGGCTGTAATTCTGCAGTTCATGGGTTTGTCTGCCTGGCTGCCAGTACTTCCCCACAGAAGTAGGGGATGGGTATTTTGCTCACAAGCTCTTCAGAGGTATTCCAGTTGTTGGTTATTTTGGGCATCGGTGCCAAACAACACTGGCTGCTGCCCTAGGTCCCGAGGCAGGAGCTACGCCAAAATTATGTGCCTTAAAGTGTTCCTGATACTTAGGGCTGAGAAATAACTCAGCTGTGACCAGTGCAGGAGGCTGCAGCATCATTTAATGGAAATGTCAGTGTGCTGTGCTGTAAAGTCTGTCCTTCCCAAAAAAAACAGCTGATTTCCAAGTCAGACAGAGTCTCAAGGTTCACAGCATCCGCAAAAGATGTTTATCTTCCATGTCATCACTGCATATCTGACAGGAGGATCCTGGACAGGGACTGCACCAGGTGAGGAAGGTGCCATGGGAAAACTGATGGGAAACGCCTGTCCTCAGCTCCTGGGGGTCGAGATGCTTCGAGCACAAGCAGCCCACAGCCTGGTTGTGGTTTGGTGAATAAGCAGAGCTTCAGTCAGTGCAGGGGACCCACACCGATTTATACCACCTGATGTACCATCAAACCATAGGGGGAAAAGGGTCCACCTAAGGGGGAAAAGACCTTCAAGATCATCAAGTCCAACCATCACCCACCGATTCCCACCACAATACCATGTCCCTTGGTGCCATGTCCACACATCTCTGGGGATGGGAATTCCACCACTTCCCTGGGCAGCCTGTTCCAAGGCTTGACCACCCTCCACATGAAGAAATTCTTCCTGATGTCCAACCTAAACCTCACTTGGTGCAACTTGAGACTGTTTCCTCATGTCCTACCACTTGCCACTTGAGGGAAGAGACCCACACCTTTTTGTCTGCAACCAGATAGTTGTAGAGAGCTCAGGTCACTGTGGACAGTGTGTCACAAGCCTCCACGCTGGCTTCAATGCATGCAGTGACCTGGCACAGTCCTTCATGCACCCCTCAGACCCACCAGCTCCTTTCCAGCCAACGCTGCTGCTCCCCTTCACCCTACTCATCCACCCTGGCTGCCAGCTTGCACAAATGAATTGACTCTCCATCATCACGACTCTCTCTTCTTCCAGTAAACCATCTTTTCTCTATGTTTTTTTATTTTTCTTTCCTGTATTTCAGCCAGTCACCTGTTTAAAGTTAAACACATGTTTATATACTGTGCCAGAACCAACCCTAGAACTTCCTAGGTTGTTTTCTATCCTCTGTTCAGTAATTACTTCTCCTTTTCCCCCCAAACATATGATTATCCAGCTCTTATATTTATGTTCACACCCAGTTTAGGGTACATTTCGTACGAAACATGCTACTGGAAGTGAAAATTTCCTCTCCTTTGTTTTTCGCTCATTATGCATATGTGTAAAGAAACCTTTCAGTGTGTTCGCAGGGTTGGGGTACAGGAGAGCGACACAAAGCCTTCCGGAAATTGCTCTGCAAATGACATGCCAAGGAGGTTTAGACTGTAAACCTTCTTCTGAAACAGCAAACAAGCTGATTGTCATGGTGTCACGGTGACTAGAGCTGGAGCCACTTGGTACGGATGAGGTCCCGACCTATGCTCTTATTGGGATGGCTGAGGTGCAATCAGTGATCTACAGAGATGATATTTGGGGTTTGAT
Source organism: Anas platyrhynchos (assembly GCF_047663525.1). Taxonomy (NCBI): domain Eukaryota; kingdom Metazoa; phylum Chordata; class Aves; order Anseriformes; family Anatidae; genus Anas; species Anas platyrhynchos. Next base: position 185,624,045 of record NC_092587.1, on the reverse strand, counting down.
GAAGCTTGTGTCTGTCAACCAGACCTTGACCCAACGGTGAACTGCTGCCATCTCACAAGAACATGACAGTGTGCAAGTTGGAAAAGTCAACTGGGTTTTATTGTGAGCATCATCTCTAGTAGGACCAAGACCTACTAGACCTGGTGGTCAGTAGCCTGCATCACCCCCTTAATATAGGATTTCTTGCACAGTAGACCTGTAACTCTTCCTGGTTTTGACCCAGCCATTCATCCCCATGTAGCAGCACAGCTCTTTTATGGAACAGGAGAATCATGCTGATGGCTAGGAGATTACTGGCTCTTTTTCCTAACTTTGTAGCTCAGGGCTGCATTGTTCCAGGCTGTGATGAACCACACCATTTACCCATGTAAATGCACTCCTGAAAATTGCTCATCCAGGTTGAACCAACCCAGGCTGGGCACCTCCAAACCTCATCTTCTCCCCCTGCAAATGGGAGATCCTTCCACAAACCAAACCAGGAACAAACGGTGTTGTTGTGCTGCACAAAATAAATTTGCTAAGGTTTCCTAGGTGGCTGTGGAACATAAGTTTGAGTTAAGAAGCTCTCCTTATACCAAGCACCCAAACCCCTTCTTTTTTTTGAGGATTCTCCCAACCTCCAGCCCATTTGCAGCTTAGGAAACTCACGAGGTTTTCTGTGGAACCTCAATGGAAATGTCATCATTCATGCTGTGTCCTGAATACTGGAGCCTGGGTAATCCTCCAGCACCCGTCAGCACCCACAGACTGTGCAGTCGCTGTGGTTTCAGCAGAAACTCACTGGGTCAATAGGAGGGTGGGAGTCCTTCCATCCGCTGTAGGACACACCTTCTGCTCAGAACAAAATAACACGGTGTACACAGGCTACCTAAATGTTTCTTGTGATGTAGGGTTTCTTTTAACCCTTGGGAAATGCTGTTATGATTCCTAGCAGACTCAAAGAAGGGAGAGGCAGCTAGGCTGGAAAATGTCACTGAGCAGCCCATAAAGTCGTGACTTCTGTGTCCTTTGAATGTCCAGAGTCAGACCTGACTCTTACCATAGCTTTGCAGGCCCTCGGGATGGTGGTGGTGAGTGGCTGGAAAGGCAAAATGTCTGAAATCAGCTGGGCAGCATCAGTCTTGACTTAAAACTTCTCACGGGAAGATGGAATAGCAAGGAGCCAAGCCCATAACAGCTAGCTAAAATACAAGAGTGTTTCCTTTACTGAATGCATGTCAAAGAGGTGTTCAGAAGCAGTGGGAACAGGAGCAAACAGGCTGCCCAGAGAGGCTGTGGGGTCTCCTCCTTGGGGAGCTCCAAAAGCTGCCTGGACGTGGGCCTGGGCAGCCTGCTCTGGGTGTCCCTGCTTGGGCAGGGGGGGGCACCAGGGGCCTACAGGGGGTTCTGCTAGCCTCAGCCATCCTGTGATGCTGTGAAATCCCCTCCTGAGATGCTGAGCATGGCCACAACAGGGTGCACAGCAAAGTCTACCAGCACAGGGGCAGGGAAGTGCCTTGTTCAATCTGTGTTGGAAGCTACTTAAGAAAGACCTTTTCAAAACAG